>NC_135235.1:296242630-297492630 GCF_051348905.1 Ranitomeya variabilis
AGAGAAAATGGTGGAAATCAAGTTCAGAAATTAACTGAAACGGTCATATGTCAAAATATATACCTGACCGATTAAGTTGATTACTGCCTTGTATATTCACCATATTCTATATAGCTCATTATGTGACAATGGTTGTCAAACAGATGGGACAAGTGTTCTCACACTCTACATATCTATGCTCACCAGGCCAGGTGTAAGAAATTGTGAATTCATGATCATGTATATGTTTATCATGAATTTATTATTGCTTACACTTGACTTGATGGATATAGAGACCGTGACAGTCTTGACGCAATGACGTCAACAATATTAGAATTAATAAATAAAAATAATTAAAAATTTTGTACCATTATTATAAGTATGGGGCCCGTGGTTTATATCATTCTTTGAAAACCAAAATAGGGAGTGCAACATAGGTAAATTACGATGAAAAATTTAAAATTTATTACCTCAACAACTATCACCCACTCCTGGTTTTGGATTACAAAATATGATATACATATCTACTGCCCATCTTTGGTCAACCTTTGTTTAGACAGGAAAAAGATATTAGACATGGTGAACACAAAAAAGTTTATTAATTAGAAAAATGTTTATCAGTGTTTAATAATTGGTAAACATAAACATACAACAGGACATTTAAACAACATTGTCCTGCCATGACACACGTCCAATATCGGACACAAAATAGGCCGCAAATTGGTCCCGCATAAGACCAACGGCTGCAGTTGACCGCATCGGGTGATGCTGAAAATCAGGCAATGGGTGTGCAACAGGTTCATCAAGTTCAATGTGGGGTCGCTCCTTAGCCATTATATAATTGTGTAGCACCACACAGGCTTTGACCACCTCGTCCACTGTTTCCACTTTTAGATTGATGGCTGTTGCAAGAATGCGCCATTTAGCAACAAGAATGCCAAAGCTGCACTCTACGGTTCTTCTGGCCCTGGTCAGTCTGTAGTTGAATATTCTTCTAGTGTGGTCCAAGTCCCTACTAGAATAGGGCTTCAGGAGATTTTCACACATTTGGAAGGCCTCATCCCCAACCATAACAAATGGCAGCGGTGGGCCTTGAGTGTTGGGGAGAGGCTGTGGAGGGGGAAAATTAAAATTGTTGCCATACAACCGACGGCCCATATCCGAGCTCTTGAAGGTTTGGGAATCATTGCCACGGCCAAAAGCTCCAATATCCACGGCGATGAAGCGACACTCCGCATCCGCTATTGCCATAAGCACTACCGAAAAATATTTTTTATAATTATAAAACTCAGATCCGGTTCTGGCCGGTTTGACAATGCGGATGTGCTTTCCATCCACCGCCCCTAAACAGTTTGGGAAATCACACACGTTCAAAAATGTAGTTGAAATTTCCCGCCACATGTCCACGGTGGGTACGGGTATAAACTCCTCACGGAGTGCATTCCATAACGCACGACAGGTGTCCACAACAATTCCGGAGAGGGTTGAGATTCCAAGGCGATATTGGAAGTGCAGGGAAGATAAACTCTCTCCTGTGGCAAGAAATCTAGAAGAAAAAGAAACAAAAACAAAAAAAATTAAAAATCGGTTCTAATGGTGTGTTTTAAAAAAAAATAAATAATAATAAAAAAAAAACATAGAAAACATGTCATAACAACAAAGTTGACGGTCATTGGTTTAGTTTAGGAACGTACCGTAATGTCACTAACAGACGTTCCTCAGGTGGAATCGCTCTACGGAGCCGTGTGTCCTGTCGCCTTATGGATCCTTCAACACGAGCCAGTAAATCCCGGAAAGAATCTTGAGACATTCTGGTATAATCCTGGAATTTCTCCGGGTTGGCATTCAGCTCCGCATAGAGCGTGTGATATGCTCCACGGCTCTCACGCACTTCAATGATGGGGTGCCTCCAAAAACGCCGACGCTGTCTCCTTCTCCATCTTTGGCGGTTTCGGTCTTGCTCCCAAGCAAAAACACAGGCAATGAAAATCTTGAAGCTGAACTCCAGTTTGAAATAAAAGTTATCCATAGAAAGATCCATCGTGACACCGGAAACAGTAGCAAGCTCTGAAAATTTCTGTTCCCCTAGGGTCAATATATTGAGAGACAATCATATACGCCCTCTCTATTCCCATTGGTTGTGTCTGGGGTTTTTTTTATTTATTTTTTTTTTTTTTTGGAAAAATGTTAAAAAAACGCAAACGCATGCAAAAACGCATGTAAACGCGTGTAAACGCTGCGTTTTTTGGACACACGCGTTTAACGCATGCGTCAAAAAAACGCAGCGTTTACATGCGTTTACATGCGTTTTTGCACCATGCGTTTTTTTTAAAAAAACGCATGCGTTCAAAAACGCAAGTGTGAAACCAGCCTTAGATTGGAGTTTCTTGGCCCCAACATAGGTATTTATTCATAGGGCCTGGTCGTCCATATCATACAGATGGCAATGTACAACGTTTTCGTGCTATCACAATGTGCAGGCCAGACTGGTACGTCGTACCTTCAGTTCCAGTAGGTAGTGATCAAGGCCATATTCTTTGAAGATCTGGAAGGAGGCGGCCCCAGTACTTCCGAAACTTAAGGTGCTGGTATCGTAGCAGGTCAACATTTCCCCTGGAAAAATCACTCAAACCACAAAGAAAGGAAGGTCGCAAAAGAGGTGACGAGTATGCTTGTTAGGGAATTCCCACATGTATTTAGGGTATCTGGAAGCAGTAATTCATGCAACTGAGGCGATGAAAACTATATCTCCGAGCAATAACAAATACTCGGAGGTCACCCGAACGTGCTCGGGAAAACCCAAGCAACGAGTACACTTGCTCATCACCAGTGCCGAGTGTGTTACAGAAGGGGAAACGCAAGGACACCACTTATTAATGCGACACTTGCCCCGACAAGCCTGGCCTGTGTATAAAAGAATTCTTCAGACTATACCACACTTCCATGGACTGCTAAATTCATTTCTGACTTACACAACTCATTGATGCCAATGTGAAAAAATGTTACACAACTGACATATAACAACCTGACGAACACTACACAACTGACGTATGCCAACCTGACAAACACTACACAACTCATGTATGACAACCTGACCAACACTACACAACTGATATATGACAACCTGACAAACACTACATAACTTATGTATGCCAACCTGAAGTACACTACACAACTGACGTATGCCAACCTGACAAACACTACACAACTGATGTATGCCAGTGCAGCGCCCCAGAGTCCTGGTCGTTGCAGTAACGTCGCTCTGCCGCTAAGGGGGGCGATGTTGCGTCTGATTGCACTAGAGGAGTTCACCTGATCAGGTAACACTCACACTACACTTCACACTCCGGCCACCAGGGGGAGTGGTTCTATCTAGTAGGCCACTCCTCACACTCTGGTAAAACTGGGGGTTGGACAGGAAGACAGGGAGAAGTAACTGGGAAGAGCTAGAGAGAGGACCTGTCAGGGATGGGATCCTGACAGATTCCTAAGAAAGGACAAATAGTGAGAAAACGGGAATACAGCAAAGAGGCGATAGGACCAGAAGGAGTCGTGCTGTAAGATCGAGGCAACATCCTTCTGAGGCGCAAACAGTCGGTGGCCGGAACGCCGAGAAAGTAAGAGACCTTAAGCATTACTTCAAACCACGGCAGGACAGCCAATTATAGGTTGGCTGTCTCACTTAAACACCTAAGCAGACAACGGAGGCAGCTGTGGGAGAGGGGCGACTCTAGAGTCCCGGAAGAACTCCAGGCCTACCCCGTCATACGGGTGCGTCCTAGCCATATCATCTGGGGGACGGAGAGAGAACGAACATCAGAGGCAGACAGAATCAGTTGTGAGGACTATCAGCAGGGAAGGACTACAACACATAGGCGCTAGCAGGTAGACGCTGACTCTCACCTGTAAAGGGGAGCTCCTAATGTGCCTCTGGACCGGCCGGTCTCAGACAGCCCGGTTAACAGTGCTCTGGATTGGCTAACTCGAAGCCTTCAGTAAAGAGGTAAAGAGACTGCAACCTGGTGTCCTCGTTATTTACTGCGACCTGCACCGCACCACCACAACATCATCACCATTCCCTCCACCTTTATTGTTCGCCCCTCAGCAGGGTCACGGACCGGGTCTAGCCACCGTGACAACCCCAGAACAGAGACTCAGAGGCCCGGTACCGGGTACCCCTCGGCCCTGCGATAGTAGGGGCGCTACAACTTGGCGTCACGAACAGGATCTACTTAAGCCTGAAGAATCAGGTCATGTGTGCCTTGGAACTGTGATTTATTGTACTTGGACTGTGACTTATTGCAAAGACTGTGAATTGCTGATTGCCGCCAAGAGCTCGCGCCACAATTCGCCATTGCCGTGCACGGAGGGAGGAGCCTCAGCTTCGTGGGCGGAATCGGACGACAAAGCGTGGTAAAGTGCCAACTCCGGAAGAGGAACTCCAACCTCCAGCAGATTAGTGGGAGGAAGGGACAGCCATGTCCGAGTCGGGAGGAGCGGAGGCGGCGGTCGCAGCCGTGGACGCAGGGGCAGCTCCGGTCCCCGCAGCGGACGAAGCCGCGGCCCTAATATCACCACCGGTTGCCGCAGAACCCGCTGCCCCCCTCAGCCAGTCGGACGCTGCCGCTACCACAAAGGCCATAATGCCCTTCTCTATGCCGTACCTGCCCGGAGCGGCCTGGCTCCCACGATACTCTGGGGAGTCGCATACATTCACTGACTTTAAAGAAGGGATCTGCAGCCTGCTCGAGTTCTATCCCCTGACAGAGCCTCAGAAGGTTCATATGATAATCGGCCAACTCTTTGGGGCGGCTCTGAGAGAAGTGAAGTCCTGGCCCGCCGCGGATAAGGGAACTGCACAGCAGGTTTTTGCGAAGCTTAAAGCCACCTTCGATACCCGTACTGCTACAGAAATTAAATTGACTTTCTATGGATGCAAACAGAGATAGTTTACGGGACTATGCCCTTAATCTCCAGGAGGCGCTGCGGGCCATTAAGCAGAGTGACCCCGGCAGCATGCAAGATGAGGATAAACTCCTGAAAGAGCGGTTCATTGAGGGGCTCCTGTGCAGTCACCAAAGGGGCCAATTACACTTCCTGGCCATGCAGAATCCAGACTTGACTTTTGCGCAATTCAAGGATAAAGCTATCCAGGCGCTGCAGGAGCGACAACCCAGCCGCACAATACCACCCAGGCGTCCCGCTCTCACATACCACCAGGAGGTGGCGTCGGATGCCCCAGTTGCCGCCGAGGCCGACGTCCAGGGCCATAGTGAACAACGCACCCTGCAAAAAGAAATCAGAGCTCTGATGCAGAGACAGCAGGTAGAGCTGACTGGTGGTGAGATTGGTCGTGTCACTGTGAGTGATTCAAACCCCATCGCGATACCCCCCAGGAGTGAGATGTTAATATGGTGTCGGGCAGCCATAGGCCTCAGGGGTAAGGACTACCAGGCCTTGATAGAACCCGTATACTCAGACAATAGGCCTACTATCCTGACAGCCCGGGGGGTGGTCGACGTCCGCCAAGGGAGGGTGCCCGTACGTGTCCTCAATTGTGGGGAGGAAGAGGTTCACCTCACCAAGTATGCCACGCTCACCAAACTGTTCGCTGTCAATAATAGTGTGATACAGACACCTGAACCCTTGGTCCCGTCAAACGTGGCGGAGGACAACGGTTCTGCAGGGCACTCGAAAGATTGGTGTCAGGAATTGCATGTGGGCACTGACTCTACCCCAGCCCATCAGAAACAGGGGGCCTACAGGGTGGTTCACGAGTACGAGCAGGTATTCAGCAAACACCCCTTAGATTTTGGACAGGTGAAAGGGATCCAACATCACATCCCCACGGGAGATCACCGACCCATAAAAGAGAGAGATCGCCCTGTACCCCCAGCTCATTACCAGTGTGCCAAGGACATGTTGCGAGAAATGAAGGAGGCTGGGGTGGTGAGAGACAGTTGTAGCCCCTGGGCAGCTCCATTAGTCCTTGTTAAAAAGAAGGATGGTACAATGAGGATGTGTGTTGATTACAGGCAGTTGAATCGCATTACACATAAGGACGCATACCCACTGCCCAGGATAGAGGAGTCTCTGGCTGCCTTAAAATCTGCTAACTACTTCTCTACCTTAGATCTCACCAGTGGGTACTGGCAGGTTCCCGTGGCGGAGGCGGACAAAGAGAAGACGGCCTTCACGACACCGATGGTTCTCTGCTAATTCAACTACATGCCCTTCGGATTGTGCAATGCCCCGGGGACGTTCCAGAGGATGATGGAGTGCTGCCTGGGGCACAAGAACTTTGAAACCGTACTGCTGTATTTGGATGATGTCATTGTCTTCTCTAAGACCTACGAAGACCATCTGAAACACCTGGCTGAGGTGTTTGAAGCCCTGTCCAACTTTGGCTTAAAGGTGAAACCGTCCAAATGTCATCTGCTGAAACCCAAGGTGCAGTACCTGGGCCATGTGGTGAGCGCTGAAGGAGTGGACCCAGACCCCGAAAAGGTCACGGTGATCCAGGACTGGCCGAAGCCCAGCAACCTCCACGAAGTCCGGCAGTTCCTCGGGCTGGTAGGCTATTACCGGAGGTTCATTAAGGACTTCACCAAGAAGGCCGCGCCCTTGCAAGACCTGTTGGTGGGCCAATCAAAGAAGACCAAGGGGAAAAACACCCCATTTGATTGGAACGAGGGGCTGGAAGGATCCTTCACTTGCTTGAAGTCGGCACTGACGGGAGAAGAGGTATTGGCCTACCCTGAGTACGACCAACCGTTTGTGCTGTATACGGATGCCAGCAATGTAGGATTGGGGGCCGTGCTGTCCCAGGTCCAGAAAGGCCAGGAGAGGGTAATCGCATACGCCAGCAGAAAGCTTCATCCCACGGAAAGGAACCCTGACAACTACAGTTCCTTTAAGCTGGAATTCCTTGCCATCGTCTGGGCAGTGACAGAGAGGTTCAAACACTACCTGGCCTCCGCGAAATTCACCGTCTTCATGGATAACAATCCGCTAACGCATCTGGACACCGCCAAACTCGGGGCCTTGGAACAGCGGTGGATGGCCCGGCTGTCCAACTACGACTTCACCATCAAGTACCGGGCAGGACGCAAGAATGCAAATGCCGATGCCCTGTCCCGAATGCCCAATTTGCCAGAAACGGGAGAAGACCTGGAGGCACTTGAAGAGGTGGAGCTGCCTGCATTCCATCGCCCCAAAGACACTCAGAACTCCCATCATGTGAAGAACAGGCACAAGAACCAACCGGATGCCATGCCGAATCCCTTGCCCCACCACGGATGGGCGGAGATCCAGGATGGTGACCCCGCGGTCCGTCGGGTGAAAGAGCTCTTGACGCAGGCAGGGTTGCATCCCGGCCCAGATGATCCACAGGAGACCCAGCAGCTGTGGAAGGGGAGAAGCAAACTATTTATCCATGATGGCAAGCTGTGCTGGAGAAGCATCGACCCACGTACTCACGAATTGGTATGGCAGATAGTAGTGCCAAGGCGAGATGCGCCCATGGTTCTGGGAGCCTACCACGATGGAGCCGGACACTTCGGATGGAAGAAGCTGGAGAGGCTACTCCGAGGGAGGTTCTATTGGATTGGCATGAAGAGAGCCATTGAGAAGTGGTGTCGGGAGTGTGGTCCATGTAGCCTACGCAGGAGGGACCGTGGCAGCCAGTGGGCTCCCTTGCAGCCTATCATCACCAAGCGGCCGCTCGAACTGGTCGCGCTGGATCATGTGAAGCTGACACCCAGTCGGTCAGGCTATGTCTACGCTCTTACCATCGTGGATCACTACTCCAGATTTTTGGTGGTTGTGCCTGTCAAGGATCTAACGGCCAGGACGGCCGCCAAGGCTTTCCAGCAGTACTTTTGTAGGCCCCATGGCTACCCGGAGAAGGTACTGACCGATCAGGGACCAGCATTCGAAGCGGAAGTGTTCCAAGAGTTCTGCCAATTGTACAGGTGTAAGAAGATCAGAACCACACCGTACCATCCCCAAACCAATGGGATGTGCGAAAAGATGAACCAGGTGGTGATCGACTTACTAAAGACCTTGCCCGTAGAGGAACGGAGCCTGTGGCCAACTAAGTTGCCTGACTTGGTGGACATATATAATCACATCCCAGTAAATTCCACCAAGTGCACTCCAGCGTACCTGATGCGAGGAAGGTCTAGCAAGTTACCTGTTGATCTGGACATGGGGGTCCTAACCCCCGAAGATACCTCGCCGGATGCCGATTGGGATACCGAGAGGAGGCAAAGGTACCGCAAGGTACAGGAGTGCGTGGAAAGAAGCCTTGCTCAGGCCAGGCAAAAACAGGAAAGGGACTACAACCAGCATGCCCCTGCAATTCCCTTGCCACCTGGTGAGCACGTACTCAAACGAAAGAGGAGGCTACACAAACTCGACGACCAATGGGAAGCGGAACCGTATACTGTCCTGCCATCCGATTTTGACAACACGAAGGTTTGCCTCATCAGCAAGGATGGAGGGGAGACCTCGACGGTGATATCCAGGGACCACCTTAAAGCCTGCCCTGATAAACTGAGAGCGAGGGAAATGGATCCAGGAACCTCCCCACCTGTAGAAAAGGAGAAGATGATCCACACTGTCCTTGGTGACTTTCCCCAGTCCTGGACTCAGATAAATCAGGCCATCGTGGTACCTGTTCCAACAGCCGAACCCGCCAGAACCAATGGTGGTACCAGATCATCCGGCCCCGCAACCTCAACAAGCCCTACCTGAAGATGCCGTGCCGACCGTTGAACTGGCAAATCCTCCCTCTGCTATCGGCGAGCCTGCCGTACCCACTGTTGCTAGCAGCAGCCCTGAGAACCTCAGCCTGCCAGTGCTACCCAGACTCACTAGAAGTGTAGCTAGAAGGCAGTGCACTACACCAGCAGTAGCAAGCATAGTGGGCCCTGTTAGGCCAGTAGCAACCCCTGCGCTGCGAAGGTCGACACGCAGCACCAAGAATCAAACTCCCCTCCACTACAAAACTTGGAGGTATTAGTGAGGGCTGCTATTTAGTTAACAATTGTTTGTGTGCATATCTTTTGTTGCAGGTTTTAAAATGGACAACGAAGTAATGGACAGTGAATTACTCCAAAAACTTCTAAAAGGGGACCCCTTTGTTTACCCGGGGTCCCCGCTGTTTCAACCACTGAACTGAGAGTCATAAACTGTGCATGACCTAACCTTTGCAACGTTCAAGAGTCCTCACCTCCCATAAAGGGAAGCACTGTTATGTTTAATTGTTTATGATATTTCAGAATTTTGTGTGTTTTCTGTTAACATGTATTGTTGTTCTTATTTCCCCAGTCCGGGAGTACTGGATTTAACCGGGGGGAGTGCAGCGCCCCAGAGTCCTGGTCGTTGCAGTAACGTCGCTCTGCCGCTAAGGGGGGCGATATTGCGTCTGATTGCACTAGAGGAGTTCACCTGATCAGGTAACACTCACACTACACTTCACACTCCGGCCACCAGGGGGAGTGGTTCTATCTAGTAGGCCACTCCTCACACTCTGGTAAAACTGGGGGTTGGACAGGAAGAGAGGGAGAAGTAACTGGGAAGAGCTAGAGAGAGGACCTGTCAGGGATGGGATCCTGACAGATTCCTAAGAAAGGACAAAGAGTGAGAAAACGGGAATACAGCAAAGAGGCGATAGGACCAGAAGGAGTCGTGCTGTAAGATCGAGGCAACATCCTTCTGAGGCGCAAACAGTCGGTGGCCGGAATGCCGAGAAAGTAAGAGACTTTAAGCATTACTTCAAACCACGGCAGGACAGCCAATTATAGGTTGGCTGTCTCACTTAAACACCTAAGCAGACAACGGAGGCAGCTGTGGGAGAGGGGCGACTCTAGAGTCCCGGAAGAACTCCAGGCCTACCCCGTCATACGGGTGCGTCCTAGCCATATCATCTGGGGGACGGAGAGAGAACGAACATCAGAGGCAGACAGAATCAGTTGTGAGGACTATCCCGGAGTGCTCAGCAGGGAAGGACTACAACACATAGGCGCTAGCAGGTAGACGCTGACTCTCACCTGTAAAGGGGAACTCTTAATGTGCCTCTGGACCGGCCGGTCTCAGACAGCCCGGTTAACAGTGCTCTGGATTGGCTAACTCGAAGCCTTCAGTAAAGAGGTAAAGAGACTGCAACCTGGTGTCTTCGTTATTTACTGCGACCTGCACCGCACCACCACAACATCATCACCATTCCCTCCACCTTTATTGTTCGCCCCTCAGCAGGGTCACGGACCGGGTCTAGCCACCGTGACAACCCCAGAACAGAGACTCAGAGGCCCGGTACTGGGTACCCCTCGGCCCTGCGATAGTAGGGGCGCTACACCAACCTGACAAACACTACATAACTGACGTATGACAACCTGACAAACATTACACAACTGATGTATGCTAACCTGACAAACACTACACAACTCATGTAAGCCAACCTGACTAACACTACACAACTGCCGTATGACAACCTGATGAACACTACACAACTAATGTATGCTAACCTGACAAACACTACACAACTGATGTATGCCAACCTGACAAACACTACACAACTCAGGTATGCCAACCTGGCCAACACTACACAACTGATGTATGACAACCTGACAAACATTACACAACTGACGTATACCAACCTGAAGTACACTAAAAAACAGACTTATGCCAACCTGAACAATACTACACAACTGACGCATGCCAACCTGACGAACACTACACAACTGATGTATGACAACCTGACAAACACTACACAACTGACGCATGACAACCTGAAGTACACTACACAACTGATGTATGCCAACCTGACCAACACTACACAACTGACGCATGACAACCTGACAAACACTACACAACTGATGTATGACAACCTGACAAACAATACACAATGCACATATGCTAACCTGAAGTACACTACACAACTGACGTATGCCAACCTGACAAACACTACACAACTGATGTATGCCAACCTGACAAACACTAAAACACTACACAACTGACGTATGACAACCTGACAAACATTACACAACTGATGTATGCTAACCTGAAAAACACTACACAACTCACGTATGCCAACCTGAAGTACACTACACAACTGACATATGACAACCTGACAAACACTACACAACTGATGTATGCTAACCTGACAAACACTACACAACTCTTGTAAGCCAACCTGACCAACACTACACAACTGACGTATGACAACCTGATGAACACTACACAACTGATGCATGCCACCCTGACAAACACACAACTGATGTATGCCAACCTGACAAAAACTACACAACTCAGGTATGCCAACCTGACCAACACTACACAACTGATGTATGACAACCTGACAAACATTACACAACTGACATATGCCAACCTGAAGTACACTACACAACTGACATATGCCAACCTGACCAACACTACACAACTGACGCATGACAACCTGACGAACACTACACAACTGATGTATGACAACCTGACAAACACTACACAATGCACGTATGCCAACCTGAAATACACTACACAACTGATGTATGACAACCTGACGAACACTACACAACTGACACATGCCAACCTGACAAACACTACACAACTTATGTATGCCAACCTGACAAACACTACACAACTCATGTATGCCAACCTGACCAACACTACACAACTGATGTATGAGAACCTGAAGAACACTACACAACTGACGTATGACAACATGACAAACACTACACATCTCACATATGTCAACCTGAAGTACACTACACAACTGATGTATGCCAACCTGACAAACACTACACAACTCACGCATGCCAACCTGAAGTACACTACACAATTGACATATGACAACCTGACAAACACTACACATCTCACGTATGTCAACCTGAAGTACACTACACAACTGACGTATGACAACGTGACAAACACTACACATCTCATGTATGTCAACCTGAAGTACACTACACAACTGACGTATGACAACCTGACATACACTACACAGCTCACGTAGGCCAAACTGACCAACACTACACAACTCACATATGCCAACCTAGGGGTCTGGTGTAAAATTAATTTAGGAGTCTCATCTGAGATCTGCATTAATTTAGCATTTTGATGCTGACGCTGAAGTCTAAATTAATTTAAAAGTTTAGACTGTGATCTGAATAATTTGTGTTGTTACTGTTGTTACTGTGTAGAAGAGATGGATGTCTGCAGAATTGAAGAGCCAAAGATGTCTCAAACGCAAATTTTGATTTGTCCTGTCTGTGCAGGATGGAGGAGAAAAGGAAAAAGAACGTCTACAATCACTACACTATGTGTTTAAATCCATTTTCTTACATGTTTTATGTAAGCAAATGGAATTAAACACTTAGTGACCTAGTGTCAGGATTCCCTTTGTTCTTCTACAGTTCTACAGCTCCTGAATTTTCTTACCCAGACTGTTTTCACTTATCTCTGGATTGTTTCCTCCAACTCCTTTACTGTCTTCAAGGACGTCTATTACCACTTGCTTTTCCTTGCTCATGCACATCCGGCCACTGGATTCCAGCAGTGCTACACCGGTATCATAACACCTTGTCAATTTTCAAACTTAAAATATTTATACCTTTAATCCAGATAGTCATGCCACACAAAATAGTCAATAACTAACATTTCCAATATATCTATTTTCCAATTTACGTCAGCACTAGTGTTGAGCGATACCTTCCGATATCGGAAAGTATCGGTATCGGAAAGTATCGGCCGATACCGTCAAAATATCGGATCTAATCCGATACCGATACCCGATCCCAATGCAAGTCAATGGGACGAAAATATCGGAATTAAAATAAACCCTTTCTTCACTTGTAGGTTCATTCTACATGAAGGAAAACAACTAAGAATAATGTAGGATGTATTGGGGGACGTGGCGGAGACATTAAAGGCACAGAGGTTTAGCCCAATGTAATAGAATAGCAGGATTTTGTTTGTTTTTTTATGACGTTCGGCGTTAGAAAGATTTTGACTATGTTAATTTTTTTTTTATTTTGTCAGATATTGATGTTTCACTACTTCCACGCCCTTCACCTTCTTTTTTACTTCTCCCACACTTTCTTCTTCATTATCCTCATCATCAGCTTCTTTGACATCAACTTCTTCACCTTATTCATCTTCTTCTTCATCTTCTACCTATTATTTTTTTGGTTACATTGTTCATATTCTTTTTATTTTACTATTATCTTCATCATATTCTACTTCTTCATCATATTCTTATTTGTGACAGGCATTCCCGTAGTTGTTATCTATAAAAGTTTGAAGATTACACCTTCCGTTCTGCCTGTCACAAAACAGTTACATTTGTCCGCGTTCAGTTTGGCCTGCAGCATCAGGCTTTATCCAGGGGCACCACGAGGAGGAACGGACTCACCCCCATACACTGCTTAGTCTTCTTCTGCTTATAATTTAGATAATATTTTTTGCTCTGATATTTAGTGTTATGCTTAATGTTCTTCTGCTCTTTGTTCTGCAGCCTCTTGTTCTTCTGCTTCTCGGTCTTCCAGGTCGTCGTCGTCTCCAGGGTCGTCGTCTCCAGGGTCGTCATCATCGGGGTGGTCTTCAGGGTCGTCGTCTCCGGGGTCGTCGTCATCGGGGTGGTCTTCAGGGTCATCGTCTCCAGGGTCGTCATCATCACGGTGGTTGTCGTCTCTGGTGTCGTCGTCATCTTAGGGGTGGTCTTCCGGGTCATCGTGTTTAGTCTCTTGAACTTGGAAATGTAGCAGAAGGTACAAGAAGGCTGAGAAAATGCCGAGAACCAGCTGATGGAACTGGAACTCGGATGGCACCTAAGCCAAAGGCTCTGCCCGGAACCAGCTGACGGTACTGGAACCAGGATGGGGAGCAGAAGGTACAACAGCAAAAGACACTGCCGAGAACCAGCTGACGGTGCTGGAACCCGGATGGGTAGCCGAAGGTCCAAGAGCCAATGGAACTACCGAGGACCAGCTGACGTTACTGGAACCCGGTTACTAAGCAGGAGGTACCCGTGCCTGAAAGCACTACCAAGGACCACCTGACATTGGTGGAACTCGGATACCCAGAGGGAGGCACCTAAGCCAAAGGCTCTGCCCGGAACCAGCTGACGGTACTGGAACCAGGATGGGGAGCAGAGGGTACAAGAGCAAGTGTCTGCGTGGCTTTTGCAGGACACGATGCCGGCTGCACAGCAGGGGAACAGCCTGCGGTGCTGAACCCCACTGACACATTGGCTGGTGTTTTTCTCTGTGCAGCTAGCAGTACCGGGCCCCAACTGGCGGTGTTAGAGCCCGGGGTCAGCAGGAGGAGGAGAGGGAGCAGAGTGTAGGCCAAAGCCTGCACTGGCGGCAGCTTTGGGTCTGTTGTGCCTGCGTGGCAGTTGCAGGACACGTTGCCGGCTGCACAGCAGGGGAACAGCTGGCGGTGCTGAACCCCACTGACACATTGGCGAGGTGTTTTTCTCTGTGCAGCTAGCAGTACCGGGCCCCAACTGGCGGTGTTGGAGCCCGGGCTCTGCAGGTGGAGCAGAGTGTAGGCCGAAGCCTAATTGAACCAATTTCAAAGGTAACCTTTAACCCCCCCTCAGGGGTTACAAAGTAGAAGAGCCACAGCTTATGCAGCAGTAGTGCTGCACAAGTCAAAGGTTGCTCTTTTAATTTTGCTCCTTGCACACGCTGAATGAAACACGTATAACATTTAGCCCTTTATACAGTCAAACTGTGTTGGAGGCGCGAGTTCCCTTTGTAATGAGACGCAGCACAGATGTCAAGAATCCCACCTTGGTGCTGGGTGCAGCCTCCTGAGCGTTGTTATTTGCTGTACAGGAGTCTGCGCTGTCGTGTTATCCCCTGGCCTAGCGCTGTTAGCGCTGCCCATCTTCTGACCTCATTTAATGTCGGCCGGTGCGGTTCGCGATGACCATGAATCCCAGCCCCGCGGTGTCTTAACATTGTTAAAACACTGCGGGGCTGGGATTCATGGCCTGGCGCAGCACATATGTTCGCCTCTCGCACTCGGGTCCTTACACCCGCTTCAGACTGTGCGGCGTCAGCTGATCCCTTATCGCATGCCACGGCCATGAAGCCGCACAGTCTGAAGAAGGCGGAAGGAGATGAGGGACAGGCGAACTGATGCACTGATCATGCCCATCAATCACACCCTCGCAGTCCCAATAAATAAGACACTGAGGGGCGTTGTGTGGGTCAGGGCGGCCGCAGAGGCGCAGGCAGCCAAACAATGATGCCAGAAGACGGGCAGCGCTACCAAGGGGGTTGCAGCGTGTCATTACAAAGGAAAGTCACACCTCCGGGACGGTTAAATGGTCACACAGAGGACACATTTTAGACGTGTTTTCAGTTCCACATGTGCGAGGAGAATACGTTTATGAGCCACCTTGCACACATGCAGCATTACCGCTGTACAAGGTGGCTGTAAAACGTACAAACGCCTGGGGGAGGGGGGACAGGTTCCCTTCAATTTCAGTTCTGGTGTCTGCGTGGCTTTTGCAGGACACGATGCCGGCTGCACAGCAGGGGAACAGCTGGCGGTGCTGAACCCCACTGACACATTGGCTGGTGTTTTTCTCTGTGCAGCTAGCAGTACCGGGCCCCAACTGGCGGTGTTAGAGCCCGGGGTCAGCAGGAGGAGGAGAGGGAGCAGAGTGTAGGCCGAAGCCTGCACTGGCGGCAGCTTTGGGTCTGTTGTGCCTGCGTGGCAGTTGCAGGACACGTTGCCGGCTGCACAGCAGGGGAACAGCTGGCGGTGCTGAACCCCACTGACACATTGGCGAGGTGTTTTTCTCTGTGCAGCTAGCAGTACCGGGCCCCAACTGGCGGTGTTGGAGCCTGGGCTCTGCAGGGGGAGCAGAGTGTAGGCCGAAGCCTAATTGAACCAATTTCAAAGGTAACCTTTAACCCCCCCTCAGGGGTTACAAAGTAGAAGAGCCACAGCTTATGCAGCAGTAGTGCTGCACAAGTCAAAGGTTGCTCTTTTAATTTTGCTCCTTGCACACGCTGAATGAAACACGTATAACATTTAGCCCTTTATACAGTCAAACTGTGTTGGAGGCGCGAGTTCCCTTTGTAATGAGACGCAGCACAGATGTCAAGAATCCCACCTTGGTGCTGGGTGCAGCCTCCTGAGCGTTGTTATTTGCTGTACAGGAGTCTGCGCTGTCGTGTTATCCCCTGGCCTAGCGCTGTTAGCGCTGCCCATCTTCTGACCTCATTTAATGTCGGCCGGTGCGGTTCGCGATGACCATGAATCCCAGCCCCGCGGTGTCTTAACATTGTTAAAACACTGCGGGGCTGGGATTCATGGCCTGGCGCAGCACATATGTTCGCCTCTCGCACTCGGGTCCTTACACCCGCTTCAGACTGTGCGGCGTCAGCTGATCCCTTATCGCATGCCACGGCCATGAAGCCGCACAGTCTGAAGAAGGCAGAAGGAGATGAGGGACAGGCGAACTGATGCACTGATCATGCCCATCAATCACACCCTCGCAGTCCCAATAAATAAGACACAGAGGGGTGTTGTGTGGGTCAGGGCGGCCGCAGAGGCGCAGGCAGCCAAACAATGATGCCAGAAGACGGGCAGCGCTACCAAGGGGGTTGCAGCGTGTCATTACAAAGGAAAGTCACACCTCCGGGACGGTTAAATGGTCACACAGAGGACACATTTTAGACGTGTTTTCAGTTCCACATGTGCGAGGAGAATACGTTTATGAGCCACCTTGCACACATGCAGCATTACCGCTGTACAAGGTGGCTGTAAAACGTACAAACGCCTGGGGGAGGGGGGACAGGTTCCCTTCAATTTCAGTTCTGGTGTCTGCGTGGCTTTTGCAGGACACGATGCCGGCTGCACAGCAGGGGAACAGCTGGCGGTGCTGAACCCCACTGACACATTGGCTGGTGTTTTTCTCTGTGCAGCTAGCAGTACCGGGCCCCAACTGGCGGTGTTAGAGCCCGGGGTCAGCAGGAGGAGGAGAGGGAGCAGAGTGTAGGCCGAAGCCTGCACTGGCGGCAGCTTTGGGTCTGTTGTGCCTGCGTGGCAGTTGCAGGACACGTTGCCGGCTGCACAGCAGGGGAACAGCTGGCGGTGCTGAACCCCACTGACACATTGGCGAGGTGTTTTTCTCTGTGCAGCTAGCAGTACCGGGCCCCAACTGGCGGTATTGGAGCCCGGGCTCTGCAGGGGGAGCAGAGTGTAGGCCGAAGCCTAATTGAACCAATTTCAAAGGTAACCTTTAACCCCCCCTCAGGGGTTACAAAGTAGAAGAGCCACAGCTTATGCAGCAGTAGTGCTGCACAAGTCAAAGGTTGCTCTTCTGCGGTGTCACGGCCATGGCATGCTATTAGGGACCAGCTGACACCGAACAGTCTGAAGAAGCCATAGGGAGATGAGTGAGAGGTGGAGGTTCAGATATGCACTGCGCATGTCCATGGATCCCAGGCCCCCAGTGGGATTAAATCAGAAGACACTGCGAGGCGGGCTCTCGGCCAGCGCGGCCGCACAGGCGCAGCCATCCTGACACCAAATGATGCCAGAAGACGGGCAGCGCTAAGTGTGCCTGGCCACGGGATAACATAACAGCGCAGGCTCCGGGACGGAATCAAACAACGCTGAGGAGCCGGGGCACGGCGCCGGGGGGGTAGGAATGACGGCTGTGCTGCGTCATATTACGAAGGAAAGTCCCACCTCCGGGACGGTTTTACGGTATCAGTGGACACATTTTATAAGTGTTAAGTTCTGCGTGTGCAAGGAGCTAAACAAAAATAGCTACCTTTTCCTTGTGCAGCATTACTGCTGCACAAGGTGGCTCTTTCAGTAACAAACACCTTGGGGGGGGGGGGGACAGATTCCCTTACATTTCAGTTGTTGTGTCAGCTACACAGCTGGGGATCAGCTGACGTTACTGAAACCCAATAACACTGGGTCGTATGTTTTGACTGTGCAGACGGCACTTCTGAGCCTCAACTGGCGGTGTTGGAGCCCAGGAATTTAAGTTCAGGTGGTAGAAAGATGAACACAACAGGAGACCTGGATAACGTATACAGTGACCTAATTATTTAATCAGGAAGAGGAGTGGCAAATTCCTGCGAGATCCAGGCCTTGTTCATTTTCAGGAAAGTAAGCCGGTCAACGTTATCGGAGGATAGTCGCATGCGACGGTCAGTTAGTACACCACCTACAGCACTAAAGAAACGTTCCGATAATACACTGGCCGCAGGGCAAGACAGCACCTCCAATGCATACTGGCTTAGCTCTGGCCATGTATCCAGCTTTGAGACCCAAAACTTGAAAGGGGAAGAGCCGTCTGGGAGTACAGCAAGAGGGCAAGACATGTAGTCTGTCACCATCTGACGGAACCGTTGCCTCCTGCTGACTGGAGCCATCTGTGATGGTGTAGACTTTTGTGGGGGGCACAGAAAACTGTGCCACAGTTGGGCCATACTGGTCTTGCCTTGGGCAGAGGCACTGCTTCTGCTCCCTCTTTGTGCAGAGCCTCCACCACTGCCTGGACGCACTGAGCTGCTTTGGAATGCACTAGCAGCACTTCTCTCAGTTGGAATGGAGAAGATGATGGAATTCACCAGTGTGTCTTGGTACTCCCGCATTTTTCGCTCCCGGTTCAACGGTGTGATGAGGCTTTCTACGTTGTCCCGGTAGCGAGGATCGAGGAGGGTGAACACCCAATAATCAGACATGTTGAGAATGTGGGCGATGCGGCGGTCGTTTCTCAGGCACTGCAGCATGTAATCCACCATGTGCTGCAGACTGCCAACTGCCCAAGAAACGCTGTCCCCTGCTGGAGGCGTGATCTCTGCCCGCTCGTCATCACCCCACCCTCGCTGTACACACTGAGTACTGGACAATTGTGTAACTCCCTCCTCTGGACGGATGTCTACCTCCTCCATTGACTCCTCCTCATCCTCCTCACAAACTGTCCCCTGCCTACGCGTTTGTGAGGAACCACGTGGCGCTGACTGTCCAGAAGATGATGGAAATGGTGAATCCTCATCCTCCACCTCTTCCACAACATCATCCCTTAGCGCTTGCAGTGATTTTTCAAGCAGGCAGATAAGGGGGACAGTCATGCTGACTAGTGCATCATCTGCACTCGCCATCCGCGTGGAATAATCAAAGGGACGCAAAACCTGGCAGACGTCATTCATAGTGGCCCACTCTGGTTGTGAAGTCTGTACGGCGCTGAGTGCGACTTCTTTGCGCCTGAAGCAGCTGGTACTCCATTACAGCTTGCTGCTGCTCACACAACCGCTCCAACATATGTAACGTGGAATTCCACCTGGTAGGTAGGTCACATATGATGCGATGTTCCGGCAGGCGGTGTCGGCGCTGCAGAGCCGCAATGCGCGCTTTTGCCGTGCTGGAACGCCGCAAGTGAGCACACTCTAGGCGGACCTTGTGCAGCAGTGCATCAAGATCCGGATAGTCCCTCAAAAAGCTCTGCACGACCAAATTGAGCACATGTGCCAGACATGGGATGTGAGTGAGGTTGCCGAGGCCCAGAGCTGCCACCAGATTTCGGCCATTATCACACACTACCATGCCTGGCTGGAGATTCGCTGGCACAAACCACACATCGCTCTCCTGCTTGATGGCATTCCAGAGCTCCTGCGCTGTGTGGCTACGATTCCCCAAAAAAATTAATTTCAAGACGGCCTGTTGACGTTTGGCCACGGCTGTGCTCATGTCGGTCGTAACAGGTACACGTTCATCACGGGTCCATGTGGAGGTGGACTGTGACGGCTCCTGCAGCGATGATTCTGAGGAACTGGTGTAAGAGGAGCAGTCAATGCGTACAGAATGGATTCCTGCAATCCTTGGAGTGGGCAGGACACGTCCTGCGCCACTCGCACGGTCTGTACCCGGCTCAACGACATTAACCCAATGGGCAGTGAGGGAAAGGTATCGCCCCTGTCCATGTTGACTGGTCCACGCATCGGTGGTGAGGTGGACCTTGCTACTGACGGCGTTCAGTAGCGCGTGTTTTATGTGTCCCTCCACATGCTTGTGCAGGGCAGGGACGGCTTGCCTGCTGAAGTAAAAGCGGCTGGGCACATTGTACTGTGGGACTGCCAATGACATCAAGTCACGGAAGCTGTCAGTCTCCACCAGCCTGAATGACAGCATTTCCAGTGACAGAAGTTTGGCAATGCCTGCAGTCAGAGCCTGTGCTCATGGGTGGTTTGACGAGAAAGGCCGCCTTTTCTCCCATGCCTGTACTACCGATGGCTGTAGACTGGGCTGGGAGTGTGTGGATGACTGGGAAAGTGGTGCTGCGGGTGGAATTACAGCGGGTCTCTGGACAACAGGGCCAGAGGTTCTTCCACGGCGATCCTGGGAGGAAGCCGAACCAGCTGCGTGTGAGCTGGAGGAAGAGGCAACACGAGCTGAAGAGGTGGTAGCTGCCACTGTTGGTTGGCCTAGCTCTTCAGTGTGTTTTTCTAACTCCGCCGGGTGCCTGGTGCGCACATGTTTCCACATGTTGGAGGTATTGAGGTTGCTGACATTTTTCCCTCTTTTGACTTTTTGATGACACACCTTGCATCTGACATAGCAAATGTCATCTGCAACTGTGTCAAAAAAGGACCAGGCACTGCAAGTCTTGGGAGCGCCCTTTTTGGCTTTTGGAAGAGACATGCTCCTAACGGGTGCCAAAGCGGAGGCTGCAGGATCCGCAGTCTTCCCCCTCCCTCTCCCTCTTTGGGCCGTACGGGGAATCTCTTCCTCAGAGCTGCTCCCACCACCTTCCTGTCCCTCACGCCAAGATGGGTCAAGGACCTCATCATCTACACTACCCTCTGCCCCCAACTGCTCCTCCTGGGTAGTCTCAGCAGCAGAGCACGCACCAGTAAGTGGCACCTGAGTGTCATCATCAGCTGATGCGGCCTGCGATGTGGTGACCGGAGCCACTGGCCCACCCGCCTCTTCAGAGGAAGAGAGAAAAAGCTGTTGGGCATCACTGCACCCTGCCTCTTCTTCCATTTCTCCAATGCTGCTTGGCTGGCCCCCTGTTTCCAAGCCAAGAGATTCAGAGAACAGAAGTAGAGACGGCTCCTGTCCTGGGCTCTCTGTCTGCCTGGGCAATTTGGCAGGTGGTGAAGAGACAGATGGCTGCTCTCCAGTGCTCTGTGTCTGAGAGGATGTGGCACTAATTGAAGTTGATGCATTAGCTGCCATCCATCCGACAACGGCTTCAATTTGTTCTTCACGCAGCAGCGGTGTACGGCGCTCTGACACAAAGCTGCGCATGAATGACTGTTGCCTGGTTAAAGTGGGTGCTGATGAGTCACCGGTGCCCGCAGCAGGCACAGAATCCCCACGTCCCCTCCCTGCTCCGCGCCCACGCCCACGCCCACGTGCCTTACTCACTGCCTTCTTCATCTTGGTTGACTGATAAAGATAAGCAGAAAAGTACTAACGGCTTTGTGTGCTTATTCCTGAGCAACTCCTCCTAACAGGTATAAGAAACACTAATTTTCTAAAGTGTGGACTAGACTTTAATATGAGCTAATGTGGCCTACACAAATGTAAAGTGGTGTAACTGGTGTGTTTGGTGAACTTTATTATTTATTTATTTTTTGGGGGCTGAACTGACAACAGATAGAGCTGCAGTCACACGGAGACCGTGCAGACAGCCGTAAACGGCGCTGCAAGGCCCAAAAACCCTCCTCTACGTTATCTTATGTAGTGTTTTTCCACAAGTTAGCTGGAGACGGGTGGAAAGACACTAATAGGAATTTTTTGAAAAAATGTGCAGCAGCCTGCACTACTTAAAACAAAATGAAAATTGATTTGGCGGTATGACGCAGTGAACAACCCTGAGCTGGAGACAACCAGGCTATGGCTGCTCACAGACTACAGGGCGAGCTGCAGTCACACGGAGACCGTGCAGACAGCCGTAAACGGCGCTGCAAGGCCCAAAAACCCTCCTCTATGTTATCCTATGTAGTGTTTTTCCACAAATTAGCTGGAGACGGGTGGAAAGACACTAATAGGATTTTTTTGAATAAATTAGCAGCAGACTACACTACTTGGAAAAAAAAAAAAAAAAAAAACAGTATGAGGCAATGAACCACCCTCCCTGAACTGAATACAACCAGCTATGGATGGCCTATGTGGCTGCACTCAGACTAGAGAGTGGGCTGCACTCACACACACACACACACAGACCTTGCAGATCGCTGTGAAAACAGCGCTACAAGGCAAAAGCAAGGTGAATAGTAGGTGAACACAGCGGTTGCTAAATTAGCCTTTGGAAAGCACAAAGAAGCAAATCGCTATCTCTAAACTGGCCCTCAGTCAGCAAACAGCGTCCTGTCACTAACTGAATTCACAGCAGAGTGATCGCAAAATGGCGCCAGCGACTTTTAAACTGCATCATGACATCATTTCAGCAGCCAATCACAGCCTTGCCAGTAGTTTCATGCCCTCCATGCTAAACAGGATGTGCCCACACTTGGAATCATTCTCATTGGCTGAATTTGTGCATTTTGAATCTGGGAACTTCCGATTCCGGTATCCGATACGCGGCAAGTATCGGAATACCGGTATCGGAATTCCGATACCGCAAGTATCGGCCGATACCCGATACTTGCGGTATCGGAATGCTCAACACTAGTCAGCACCATTTGTCAAATGTCGTTTTATTTTGTTAGGATATTAGAAGGCTTAAACATTTAGCAGCAAGTTTTCATTTTTTCAAGGAAATTTTAAAAACTTATCTGAAGGGAAGTATTCAGTTTTAAAGTAACTTAGGGGACTTATATATTGGAAAAACCATAAAAGTGATAGGATTTAAAAAAAAAAAAGCCCCTCAACATATTTGAAACTGCTATCAGGTAGTTTGTAAGCGCTCGCTCAACACTAAAAAAGTCTCCATGTGGCCCAGATCTAATCGACAACTGCATCTTTTCATTCCACTTGTCAAGAACACAGTTTGATTACGGCCTTACTGTGCAACCTCGATTTAATCGGCCAGCACAGAAAGACGTTGTTGAGCAGAGCACAGCAGAGAAGCTATGGAGAATGAGATGGCCAAGGGTCTATGGACAAATCGTCGTTTGCCAAATACTTTGATATAGATTAAAGTAATTTAAACTTTTGTCAAAAAGACCTGATAATAGCCGAGTTTTGGGATATTTTGCATTATAATGGCAGTGCGATGGCTCAGTGGTTAACACTGTTGTTTTGCATGGTCGGTGTCCTGAGTTCAAATGCCACCAAGGACAACATCTGCTAGAAGCTTGCATGTCCTCCCCTTGTTTGTGTGAGTTTCCTCCTAGTTTTCCAGTTTCCTCCAACATTCCAAAGACATAATGATAGAGAATCTATGATGTAACAGCACTACATGTATGACATAGTAAGAGTGGACATTGTACTTGCTGTTTAGTATAGGGATCCCCCATTGACAGAACAGAAACTTGCTCCAAGAAGATTTTGCTTGTGATTAAATCTAATTTCATTAGAGTTTTGAAACACTTGTACGTTACTTTAGAAAGACATTTCCAGAATGACATTTCAGTTGAGGGTTGTTGTTCTTTTGGGGTTTTTTTGGAGACTGCCAACCAGAATTATTGTTTCCGTCTCCTTTTACCCTTTAAGCAATACTGTCCAAATTATTTAAAACTGGTATAAACACCGTAAACAAAATGGCAATAGCAGGGCATCATACCAAGAAGACCTCAGACTGCTATACTTTGTGTTCAGTAATTCAGACTATATTTACACCTGGGCAGGGATCACGTATAATAGGATGAGTTTAATTTTCAAGCTACCCCAGTACACGGAGAAAGCAATGGAGGGTGAGTGTCACAACTCTGTTGTCGAGTGTCCTGGGACCAGAGGCCTGTCTTTAATGCTAGGGGCACGATAGTTCACTCTGTTCCCCGGATTACTTCTGATGGTGAAGGTGCCAGTGCCACATATTGTGCCTTAGCTCCTGAATCTGCCCTCAGTCTGTACCCTTCCCCCCCAGGGAAGAGAGGAGTAGTATTGTACCGTAATTCACCAACCAGATTAACAAGGTAATATGAACAGGGATAACAAAAATACTAAACATACAAATATACTCACACATAAACAACAGAGGTAAATACCGAGGAGTGGAGGATGCAGTTAAACCAAAGTAGGAGAAGAAAGGAAATTAGCACACACCCAAAACCTAGTAACAGTCACAGATAAACTCACCAAACGCCTTATCCAATAATAACCAACAACATCCTCCAGCCATGCAGCATAAGCTAACTCTGACAATGAGAGCTAGTCAGGACCCAGTTTATATAGGAGATGGGAGTGGCTAACAGTGAACAGCTGAGAGCCTAAAGGCTCCAGGAGCTCTCATCTGAGCAGATTAACCCCTGCACTGCCAAACGAAATTTATACTATGTAATATGAAGGTGAAGTGCTTCTAATGAGTGCAGGAGTAGAAGAAATCAGACTCTGCACTCTTCTGGTTCCTCTCTCTTGTGGTAAACCCGTGACAGCGAGAGAGGGGACTGGATAAGTGTGTGTTCTTGTGATGCAGTATTCTAGAGTCTCCAACTAAATAGACTGTTTTGTTAGAAAACAGCATAATATTTAAATTGCTTTTTATTTGGCCATTTTTTTGTTTTATTTTTTTTAGATACAACTTTGGACCTCTTCTTCCTTCTCTCTGTGCATTATTCCTAAAAGAAAATCTGTGCAATATACAAAGGTTCAAGATAATAAATAAAACAAATAAAGAGTAACAATAAATAATGTAGCAATATATAAATAATTCTAAATATTACCAAAGTGAATATTAAGAAAAAGGGTTGTCAAAGGAGAATAAGGGGAATGCGGTAAGCGCACCTGCATCGTCAAAAAATGTAACTTCCGAAGTGGTGCCATTCATTGCAGTTACCGTATACAGATAATACAGGTTTTCCCTCAGGGTAATTTTAGAAAAATAATAAAAATAATAGCTCCAACATTTATAATAAGACCAAACCTAATATCTCTCTGGTATAGACGACAATAAACACAAGGGGCACTGCAAGCATGAAGGGACAAAGTGCAACCATTCAGTCAGTTATAGGAAACTTCTAGGTAATATTTACTAATATAATCAAGATTCCAATATTAGTGCAGCATCCGCCCCATCACATAACCATGTTTACGTGTATTGTGTACTGTGCGCCATGACATTTTATACCTTGGCTTTTGTAAATTAAAAATAACTTATTAAATTTTGAAATAACACAATTAAAAAAAACTCTGAAGTGACACTTTGGAGACTACATATTAGACTGTAAAGGGAATCTGTCACCCCCGGGATGTATGTGACCTATTAATATGGGCATACAGGTAATATAAATGTTACACTAGTCCTACCTGTCTGCCTCATGTTCATGGTTTTGTTGTTGAGAAATGTTATATTCTGTCTGTATGCTAATGATTTCTTCCAGGCTCCGGGGCGTGCTGTGCTTTTAAGAAATCCCTGCCTGCTTTCTTCATTGTAATACTACTCCCCTCCCATGCACATCAGTTATTGTCCCGGAATCCTGCACCTGCTCCCTGCACTCCCCCAGAGATAAATACTCCTCCCTTCTATGCACACTGCAGTTAAGGATTTTCTGCGCAGGCACCGACCAGTCACAGTGACCTCCAGTGTGAGCGCCGATCAGATGCACTCCCCAATTCCTCCACGCAGCTCTTGTGCACCAGGCGGAAGCTTTTCGGCACTAGGTGACAGCTCTTCCCTATGAGCTATTCAGCTTGCTGGACTGTTCTTTACTATCCCAGATACTAGTACCTGTTTTTGTTTCTGACTATCTCCACCCTGAGTTCCTGATTGGCTCCACCCTGAGTTCCTGATTGGCTCCACCTTGTAATCTCCTGATGATTAAACACCCTACTTAAACCTGGAATTGCACTTCCTTCCTTACAAGATTATTGAGCTCCCAGCCTTTAGCCAAGCTTCCTTTCACCTGCTGCTTCATCCAAGATAGTGCAGCGCCCCAGAGTCCTGGTCGTTGCAGTACTGTGGCTCCGCCACTATGGGGAGCCATGGTGCGTCCGATGGCACTGAAGGGGTTCATCTGATCAGGTATCACAGACACCAATACATTTCACAGCTGGGCCTCCGGGGGGAGCTAAGGGTTCTATTCATTAGGCCACTCCCCACCATAGTGGGTAAACTGGGGGTCTGGCAGGAAGTTAGATCAGAAAGCTGACTGGGTTGGAACCAGGCAACACCTTGTGGCAGAGGGTGTTGTAGGGGAAGATACAGTAGGGTCTCTGTCAGGGGTGGGATCCTGACAGAGGCTTGGCAACAGGAAAGAACGTAACGGGATCAGGCCTGCTCCGGGAAGCGGCGGTACCCAAGGAAGGATTAGAAGCGAGATAGATTGTGCTGAGTGAGAAGCGAGATCACGCAAAGGAGAAATACCAGTAGGAGTCGTGCTGTAAGACCGAAGCAACATCCTACTGAGGCGCACTACCGGTGTCCGGAACGCCGAGGGAGTAGAATAATATTCAGCTTCAAACAATACTCCAAACCGCGGCAGGACAGTCAGTCTAAGGCGGGCTGTCTAACACATATCACCTATGCAGTCTTGGGGGGCAACTTGTGGAGAGGGGCGACTCTAGGGTCCCGGAAGAGCTCCGAGCCTACCCATCAAACGGGTGCTGTCCCAACCAGAACATCAGGGAGGGACAGAGGATTAGCAGAACATCATCTAATCGAGTTGTGAGGGAACTTAAGAAACAGACACAACAGTTGTGGGGTACTTTCCGTAAGCACAGCAGGGAAGGACCACAACACATAGCGCTAGTAGGAAGGCACCGATTTCCACCTGTGAAGAGAACCCTGGAGGTGCCATTGGACCGGCCGGACTTGCGCAGCCTGGTGAACCGTGTTCCGGACTGAGGACCCAGAGATCTTCAGTAAAGAGGTAAAGAGACTGCAACCTGGTGTCCTCGTTATTTACCGCGACCTGCACCCCACAACTGCACCATTATCATCACACTCCATACCTATCTACTGTGCGCCCCACGGCAGGGTCACGGACCGGGGCCTAGCCGCTGTGACAACCCCTGAGCAGAGACTCACAGGCCCGGTACCGGGTACCCCTCGGCCCTGCGGCGGTGGGGGCGCTACAACTTGGTGTCACGAACAGGATCTACTTAAGCCTGAAAAATCAGGTCATGTGTGCCTTGGAACTGTGATTTACTGTGCTTGGACTGTACTTTATTGCAAGGACTGTGCTGTGCCATTTGCCGCCAAAATCCACCGCCATTATAGCGCTGAGGAGAGCACCGGAGAGGAAGAGGGGCGTGGAGTAGGCGTGCGCAAGCTGGAGAGCGCGAACAGCCATGGCCGCCCAGTCTAAATATTGCTGCATCCTGAGGGCGGGCCCGTCTACAGGAGAGATCCGCGTCCTGATCTTCTATGGTGGGCGGAGACCGAAGAAACGAAACTATGACTCAGATGAGGTGGAACTGGAGACCAGGACAGGCCTACAGAAAAGGATGGCCCCGCATCGACCCCCGTCACCAACGGATTATTCTGACATGCCTCCGCTGGAGGATTTGGATCCTTGGGAGCTGCCGACGGAGCATCCAGGGCTTGGACGGTCCCCGGTTCATACACCTTCCCCAGGAGGAGCTGCCGCAAGTGGAGGTACCCAGTGCCGCGATCCCTGGGATGGCCACCTCACTCCTGCACACGACCCGGTCACTGCTGCGACCGGTGGCGCCCCGATGTCGCCGTCGTCTAGCGCCAAGGCACCGGGGGGGCATGACCTCGGGCCCTTCCCCTGGGGGGAATATCGAAACCACCTGATCGCAGAATTCCAGCGAGAAGTGGAGCAGGAGGCGCGTGGTGAGCTGCTGGAGGGCTCCCTGCCGAAGTGGGGCGTTGTCATTGTTTACCTGCCCCAGACAGGAAAAGGCTTCGTGCAGGAGATCGGGACAACCCTGCGAGTCCGCCTCACCCGGGATGAAGTGGAGCCCTGCCTGTGCGGAGACGGTGCCAAGTCCTTCCTGAAGCCGGGGGATGTGGTCACGTACCGCCGGCGCCTAAAGGGGAGCAGCTGGTGGGCCCGGGATATGCAGCGCTGCACGGCTGTTCTGGCGGTATCCCGAACTGAGGGGGAGGAGCTCGCCGCTGAAGCCGCTGCTGCTGCTGCCGCCAGCCGCATCCATCGGCCCACGCAGACCATCATTGCGGCGCACGACCTGGTCGTGCAGAAGACCCGAACCCACGAGGTATCCCTGGCCGCGGGGGTAAGCTTGGAGCCTAGTGAATCCGGCCAGCAGAAAGCCACCTGCCAGGTAAAGCCTCGGTGGGGGTGGCCTCCTGAGTAAGCTTTTAAGATGCTGCTTGAAACTGTATATAGTTACTGTTCTCTTATGTTGCTAAACCCGTTCAGGGTTAACTCTTAAGGGGATCCCCTTGTTGACCCGGGATCCCTATTGTTTTGTTTGGTTTGTTTTCTAAAGTTTTTGCAAACTTTACAGAACTGCTGAAATCTTGAACAGTGCATGATCCGAACTTCTTGTATATAGTTTGCACCTTATTAAAGGCGCTCCCTACTGGTTTTATTTAAAGAAGGACTCTTTGTGAAGATACCACACTGGAACCTTTGGTGAGTATGGACTGGTAGCTTGAGAAGGCGTGCTACCTCATAGAGACTTGATCCCCTCTTAAAGGGGATGTTCATTGTTGCACGTAAATGGTGATATTGCTTTAAGACAGATAGCAATAATGTTTGACCAAAGAAAGAGATGATAATGTTTACATGAGTAAGTTATATGTATTTAACTAGTTAATTGTGAAGAAATGCTGATGATGTTCTCTGAAAAGAAAAAAAAAAAATGAAAGATAGCGGAAGGATGCAGTGGGCCCGTAGGGATAGACGTGGTGTCCAGCATGCATGATAGAAAGAAAGATAATGAGAAGGCTTAATGTTCAATAGAAAATGTTTTGATAATGTTGATAGATAGTTAGGATAGAAGGTAAACCCTGAGTCCTCATAGGAGTCATGTAGAGATGGCTCAGTGCTCTTAAAATGAAAGTAATGTTATGTTCTATACTGTGTATAGTAGTTGAAAAGGCAGTAGGCCCTGGCTGAACGGGGCGGTCCTGTAACAGAAAGGAGAGGCAGTAGGTCTGGTGCCGATAGGACAGGCGGTCCTGCAGATCTAAAGAAGGAGAATGAAAAAGTTAAATTACCTTATAATGTGATTATAGGAAGGTCTTTAGTGGATACAGAGTGTATGTCCTTAAAGGCAACGTTAAATTATTGTTCAATAATTTTGCACTTAGTAGAATACCCGGTTGGGTAACAGGAGTTATTTATAGCCTGTAAATTATAATGTTAACCATGTTTGTAACGTTCAAGTGTCCTTACCTCCCATAAAGGGAAGCTTGTTCAAGTATACTTATTGTTATTGCACTCAACAAAATTGTATGTCTTTTTGCTAACTTGTATTGTTGTTTTCTTCCCAGTCCCGGAGTACTGTGTTTAACCAGGGGGGAGTGCAGCGCCCCAGAGTCCTGGTCGTTGCAGTACTGTGGCTCCGCCACTATGGGGAGCCATGGTGCGTCCGATGGCACTGAAGGGGTTCATCTGATCAGGTATCACAGACACCAATACATTTCACAGCTGGGCCTCCGGGGGGAGCTAAGGGTTCTATTCATTAGGCCACTCCCCACCATAGTGGGTAAACTGGGGGTCTGGCAGGAAGTTAGATCAGAAAGCTGACTGGGTTGGAACCAGGCAACACCTTGTGGCAGAGGGTGTTGTAGGGGAAGATACAGTAGGGTCTCTGTCAGGGGTGGGATCCTGACAGAGGCTTGGCAACAGGAAAGAACGTAACGGGACCAGGCCTGCTCCGGGAAGTGGCGGTACCCAAGGAAGGATTAGAAGCGAGATAGATTGTGCTGAGTGAGAAACGAGATCACGCAAAGGAGAAATACCAGTAGGAGTCGTGCTGTAAGACCGAAGCAACATCCTACTGAGGCGCACTACCGGTGGCCGGAACGCCAAGGGAGTAGAATAATATTCAGCTTCAAGCAATACTCCAAACCGCGGCAGGACAGTCAGTCTAAGGCGGGCTGTCTAACACATATCACCTATGCAGTCTTGGGGGGCAACTTGTGGAGAGGGGCGACTCTAGGGTCCCGGAAGAGCTCCGAGCCTACCCGTCAAACGGGTGCCGTCCCAACCAGAACATCAGGGAGGGACAGAGGATTAGCAGAACATCATCTAATCGAGTTGTGAGGGAACTTAAGAAACAGACACAACAGTTGTGGGGTACTTTCCGTAAGCACAGCAGGGAAGGACCACAACACATAGCGCTAGTAGGAAGGCACCGATTTCCACCTGTGAAGAGAACCCTGGAGGTGCCATTGGACCGGCCGGACTTGCGCAGCCTGGTGAACCGTGTTCCGGACTGAGGACCCAGAGATCTTCAGTAAAGAGGTAAAGAGACTGCAACCTGGTGTCCTCGTTATTTACCGCGACCTGCACCCCACAACTGCACCATTATCATCACACTCCATACCTATCTACTGTGCGCCCCACGGCAGGGTCACGGACCGGGGCCTAGCCGCCGTGACAACCCCTGAGCAGAGACTCACAGACCCGGTACCGGGTACCCCTCGGCCCTGCGGCGGTGGGGGCGCTACAATTATACTGCTGCTACGGTGTACCGCCCCTAGGAATCCCTGACTACGTAACCTTCCACTGCTGCCCCTAGTGGTTGCAACACCACTACTCTTGTTGAGGGAGGATCTAAATTGATCCTTCACAGTTGACTCAGTGATTTCCAAATTAATCTACAGGGTGTTGCCGGCAACTGAAAATGACCAGACGGAAACGTGTGCCTCTGTATGGGGGATCGAGCAGATCTCTGGCCCCCGTTTTATTGTGTATCGCTTTTCATAATCATAGAAATTATACGTCAACCAATCAGCATAAGAACACGCTCACAGTTCTTAACCTATAAGAATGCAGGAAAAACTTAACCCATGAGAATACAGAAAAACCGGAAACTACATATATGGTCATATCTTCTTGGCATAGAAAAACACATACTAACAGGTGCATCAATCTTGTATAGAAATACACCCCCGAATCTATTATCTGGCTCGAGTCAGAAGACTCAAGGTCTTTATACCAATTATGAACCATAGCCTAGTTGAATAACAGGCTTGTGAACAACAAGATAAAGTTATTTCATGGCAGCTATAACCTTTTACCTAATTAAATAACAGAATTTATCTTTAAGCAACAAGAAAATGGAGTCAAAAACACAAAATGGAGAACCTTTTATATTTTGTTCCTTCACACTCTAACCTAGGTCAGTCCATAACAGATAGAGGCATTGATCAGAGCACAGGAGCAGCTGGGAGCTACTTTGAAGAGTGGGAACACTGCACTGGACCACAGAGAGGTGGCCGAATGACTGACCGATCGACCAAGAGCTGCCCCCATAATGGTTGACTTTAGTTGAGATGCAACTTACTGTCCTTATAGAGGGATTGTAGAAATCATCTCTGAAGCTCTAAAAAGTAAAGTTCTGACATGTACAAAAAAGTTTAATTATCTATATAGGTCGAAAATAACAATAAAAGTATGTCCTTAGTGCAGTTTATGAATACACATTTATGAAATCAAAATAATAACCATGGAAGCCAATGTCAAGATTAATCTCCTGTGCAAATATTCTTAGTGACAAAAGCTTGTTTGTCAATTAATAACTGAGAAATCAGTATTTCATTTAGAAAAATATGTTAACTATTTGGATACTATGAGAATCCATCAACATTCATCGTATTCTTACCCAAAGGTGTCAGTATTATTAGTATTTCTGAACAAGAAATATGTTCAATACAATTGGTATATCTCTCCTATTCTTCTTGGGCCTCGCATATCTGTGCAGTACATGGACGGCCTACTAAGTTAATTGGGCACAACATAATCCTTAATTTCTTGGGTTTCCAGCAGCAAGACACCTTGCAATGAACTTCTTTTCATAGAACTTTTCTATCAAAAAGAACCAAAATCTGCAGTTAGACAATAGAATTCGGGTTGCAGCCCATCTAGTATAATTGTGCAGTTGCCAATAACGTGCTACAGGTTTTTAGACATTAATTTTTAAAGGATTGCCAGGATAACTACAAATAATACAGGTGGCTGCTGACTTGAAGGTCTACTACCCCAACAGCAGGATCAGATCAAGTGTAGTTTGTAGTCTATGAACACAGAGACACTTACATTATATATGTAAGTGCGGAGCGCCCCCACACCGCCGCAGGGCCGAGGGGTACCCGGAGCCGGGCCTCTGGGATCTCAGTCCTGGGGTTGTCACGGTGGCTAGACCCGGTCCGTGGCCCTGTCTGTCAGTGGGGGACGTCCGTTGCAAATAGGTGCTGTTAACGGTGGTGTAGCGGTGCAGTTGTGGGGTGCAGGTCGCGGTAAATAACGAGGACACCAGGTTGCAGTCTCTTTACCTCTTTACTGGAGATCTCTCGGTCCTCAGTCCGGAATCCGGTCCACCAGGCCGCGCAAGTCCGGCCGGTCCAATGGCACCTCCAGAGTTCTCCTCACAGGTGGAAATCAGTGCCTTCCTTCTTAGCGCTTTGTGTTGTAGTCCTTCCCTGCTGTGCTTACGGAAAGTACCCCACAACTGTTGTGTCTGTTTCTTAAGTTCCCTCACAACTCGATTAACTGATCTTCTGCTAATCTTCCGTCCCTTCCTGATGTTACAGTAAGAACGGCACCCGTTTGTCAGGTAGGCCTGGAGTTCTTCCGGGACCCTAGAGACGCCCCTCTCCCGCAATTGCCCCCCAAGACTTCATAGGTGATATGTGGTAGACAGCCCGCCTGAGACTGACTGTCCTGCCGCTGTTTGGAGTATGGCTTAAAGCTGTATATTATTCCACTCCCTCGGCGTTCCGGCCACCGGTAATGCGCCTCAGCAAGGTGCTGCCTCTTTCAACAAAACCCCTGCTGGTATTCTCCTTCTGCTTGATTTCGTTTCTCACTCAGCACAATCTATCTCGCTTCTAATCCTTTCTTAGGGCACCGCCGCTATTCTGAGCAGGCACGGTCCCGTTACGTTCTTTCAATGCCAAGCCTCTGCCAGGATCCCACCCCTGGCAGAGACCCTACTGTCTCTTCCTCCACAACACCCTCTCTCACTAGGTGTTGCTTCGTTCGATCCAGTCAGCTTTCTCCACTAACTTCCTGCCTGACCCCCAGTTTACCCACTATGGTGGGGAGTGGCCTAATGAATAGCACCCTTAGCTCCCCCCGGAGGCCCAGCTGTGAAACATATTGGTGTCTGTGATACCTGATTGGAGGAACTCCTTCAGTGCCATCGAACGCACCATGGCTCCCCTTAGTGGCGGAGCCACAGTACTGCAACGACCAGGACTCTGGGGCGCTGCATAAGAAGATGGACATACCTCCCACGTTCCCCCTTGAAGACATGTGTATTGTTGTAATGGATTTGAATGTGTAGTGTGTATTGTGATATGTGTTGTTGGTGACAGAGTTGCGTTCTGCCCCACAGTAGGGAGAGTCAGTCTTAATAGTTGGGACTAGCCCAGAGTGAGAGGGGCTAAAGTAAAGGGACAGAGACAGTTTCCTGTCAGGAAGTCAGATAGCACTCAGCCTACAGTGAAAGTACACCTAAGGTCTGAATAGTCAGCAGAGCCACATGATATGGGTGTCCCTGATGTGAGTGGAGACCAAGGCTGTGAATAAAGAAATTTTGTGTGCTATAGTAATTGGATTAGTATAGAAAAAGGCTCACAAAAAACTAATACCATAAAAGTATAAATTTTATTCAAAAAGACAAAAAACAATTATAAAACCAGTTGACACCAGGTCACTAATGACCTACTAAGACCAGACCATAGGTAGGTTGGGGTTAAGGTATAGCTATTTCACCCTTTTTACCCCTATCTTAATCCTACCTATCAGCGGAGGTTGGCACCCTCTTGAACGCAATGTGGCGTCCCCGCTCCTCGGCGGCTATCCCTTCTATCCCTAGAATTCCCTGATTTTCATTACTGGGTTTTTCCGGATTAACCCCTACAAAACACATACCGCACAACAAACCATAGAATACTACTGCAGTATATAACCAACCAAGGATTTCTAACAAAAAACCGCCACCATACAAAAAAGGTCTAGTACAAGCTAAAGACAATACTCATGAATACAGGGACAATTAAATAACTCTAACATAACCCTATAGGGATCCCTGCCTGACAGCGGAGGTTGGCACCCTCTTGAACGCAACACGGCTCCCCCGCTCCTCGGCGGCTCTCCCTGATAGCTCTAGCAATCGTTTATACTTGAGTCGCACGGAGCTATACAGTGTAACCATACCCTATAAAGGTGAACGGTGCTAAGCCGCCAATAACCCCTCACTGTCTTTTAAAACTTGACTTCCAGGGATTTATAAACTGTCACCCAAATAATATCAAAATAAGAAGACACAGTGCAACATATATACAAATGATCCAATCGTCCCAATGGGATCTACAATTCTGAGTCCCAGCAACAAGACGTCATTGTTTTCTTAGTGCACTATCAAAATGCCCTTCCAAACATATTTGCAACATGCCCGTTAGCATAGAGTTAAACCTATGTCTATATTTATCAAAGCACAGAGTAATTTTTTTTTATATATATATATATATATATATATATATATATATATATATATATATATATATATAACATGTACTCTCAGCATACCACACCAGGCATATACAGAGAACTAAAATATTGCAACATGCCCTATTGACAAAAGATTTAACATCAGTTTAAATATTGCAGCATGCCCTTCAATATGCAGTTAGACCTATGTCCATATATACTATGCATTGTTGCACAATGCCCCTTGCAGTAGGTCAAGAAGATAATAAATTGAGAAAGCCAGAAAGTACTGGCAAACTTACTTGCATTCAGATCTCACCTCGACGCATTTCCCTCCCATGATAAAGTTCCTCAGGAGGCATATGGGAATGTCCGTGTAAACATCACATCAGACTTAGATATAGCGCCTGGTTGCAGGTGTAATTCTGGTTTTATAATTGTTTTTTGTCTTTTTGAATAAAATTTATATTTTCAAGGCTGTGAATAGCAAGATCCGAGGTAGGGATGAGGAAAAGCGACAGAAAGAGAGTGATGCACTGGAGATGGGTCCTAGGACAGGACGCCTAGCAGTACGGCCTCCGAGGATGGAACAGGAACGTGAGACGAAGAGAGTGCCCCGGGCGGGAGTTCCAAGGCGTCAACAAGCAGAGAAGCTAAGTAAACGCTATAGTGGCGATCTACCCCCCTAAAGGTATAAGAAGGACATGGAACCGCTGGTTGAACTACAGGACTGACAGTTAATGGACTGTAATACCATTATTGGGGACTGAAGAGACACCCGAAGTACCAGGCTGGGTAGTGTTGAAGGTAGGGACGCTAGCTGGGCCAGCTAAATTCAACAGCATCATGCGGCCTGCAAGAGCGTAGCACCCCCATAGACAAAGCCCACACACCCAGCCATGACCCTCAACTTCATGTAGTGTGCCAGGGCATAGAAGACTAGTACCTCACCCACGGCTACCGCCCCATGCCACGTTACATATGGATTAAAGTATGTGCCCCCTGAAAATTACAGTTACAGGAGCTTTTATGACCTCCCATTCTAAATCCATAGGTGACAACATAGAAATCGTCCCTCTGCAGCTTAACAGCTTCCACTCTTCTAGGAAGACTTTCCTACAAGATTTTGGAGGCGTTCTGTGAGAATTTTTACCCCTTCATCCGGGAGAGCGTTTGTGAGGTCAGATACTGATGTTGGGGGGAGGCCAGGCTCACAATCTCCATTTATCCCAAAGGTGTAGGATGGGGTTGAGGTCCAGGTTCTATCTGGCCGGCCCTATTCTTTCACACCAAACTCCTCCAACCATGTCTGTATGGACCTTGTGCACTGGGCATATTCATGGGGAACAGAAAAGAGTCTACCCCGAACTGTTCCCACAAAGAAGGAAGCTACAATTGTCCAAAATGTTTTGTGTTGAAGAATTAAGACTTTGCATCCTCATACTATTATCCCTCTTCCATCTGTACAGCGGACACAATGCAGTCAGGTAAAGTTTTCCTGGAATTCACCAAACCCAGACTCATCAGTCAGATGACAAATAGAGAAGTGTGATCTACAACTGCACAGAACACGTTTCCACTGCTCCAGAGTCCGGTGGTGGCGGCTTTACACCAATGCATTCGACACTTGGCACTGTGCTTAGTGGTGGAAGAGTCATGAAGGACTTGTTACACCGGTGGCTCCTGTTACAGGACGGGACTGGCATCAGTGAGTTCTGCACCATGAGCCATTCTGTCCCATGTTAGAGAAGGCAGACCGCATGGCGAGGGGTTGGATACTATACACTGGTGGCAAAGAGCCAGATGTTATACCCAGGGGGCAAGAGGTCTGATGTTATAGATCGGGGGGGCGGGCAGAAGTTATATACAGGGAGCAAGGGGCCAGAGGTTATACACCGGGGCAAAGAGACTGAATGAGAAACCTGAAATCAATAATTAAGACATGTGTTCCAATACTTTCTCCATATAGTGTATATTATCTGTATCCACAACACAATATATTTATTTATCCAGGTCATGTTAGCATTTGAATCCCCTTTTGTAATAGTTTTAAGTTACACTTGTCTACCCAGCATTACTCAAACATCCTAATACCCCAAAATGCCCACCTTGGGGCATATCTGCTTATACACCAACCCTTTGGGTCATTTTCACATGACAACTTTCATAGGATAAAGTGTCAGGATTCCGGTCATCCACCACCCTATGCTGTGGTTACATTTTCATGAAAAGAAAATCACAAAAAATAATTTTGAAGTTATTAATTACAATGTATCATCATCACATTGATCTTGTGGTTAAGCCTTGTAGGCAAATTGCTAATGGTGGAATAGTCAGATTTGTATGAATTGCTTTAGGACGACTCTATTGTCAGGTTGTGGTTGGTTCTTCTAACTAGGTTGTCTGGGACTTGAAGGTACGTTTGACATTTAAAGTCTAAAGCTTTATTGGTATTATTGGGCTGATGCACAGTGCTGGACAGGATGCGGGGAGCCACGCCGTAGCGGACGGTGACGAGGGCGGAGGGTGGTGGTTGCCGGTATGACGCAGAGTAAACGCTTCTCGGCTCTTCAGAGATTTGCTCTCTCCAGTGTTTTTGCTTTTCTTGCAAAAGCCCAAAATTGGTTGGAGGATCTGAAAAAGAGACAAATATTATGTCACCCTCTTTTTCTCCTTTTTTATGTAAATCTTCTTAAGTCCTGTAATTAGTCATAAATATGTAATTTACCTGGTGTAAATGCCGCTGTTCTCCTGATTCTGGCGCTGTATTTTTTTTATTCCCGCGCCTCTTCATTCCTGAAATATGATCATGTCTTACGTGTATATAAATTTTTCTCTTTTTAGCCAATAGGGCGGTGTCTGCAAGATGACTCCCACAAAAAAGAGTTGAGGTCCTGCCCACTTGACCATCAAGACTAGATTCATATACAAGGATGAAATGGCCATATCTCAGGAACGGTGAGGGACAGGAACAAAAGAAAAACAAGGTTGGATTTAGGAGGAGAGCGGCATTTACACCACATACCTAAATGACATGCCATATTTATGGTAAGTGACTCATGAAGTGTTTCTGTAAATACTTCCAATCTTTATGAATTGGCAATTCTAGAATTCTTATTATTTATAATGTCTTTTCCTCTGTTATTTCTACAAGAAGCATATGAATAAATTGATAACTTTACCAGTTGGCGGCTTGCCCTACATACTGACACTCTCCAATCAGTGTTGCCAATTTCAGACTGCGTAAAGACACACTTGTTCTTTTAAAAACTGGCTGGGGAATAGCCAAACTCTGCTATAAAGGTGAGGTTGTGGAAGACAGATTCATGTCACAGAATGAGCACAGCAGCAAGACACAAGGTAGTTATAGTGCAACAGCAAGGTTTCTAGCATGCAAGATTTCAAAGCATCCCTTGATTGAAGTTGATGGCCATGTGTCTTTTTTCAACCATATTAACTATGTAAAGAAGGCTGGGGTTTCAAGTTGTGTTGTTCAAGTTTTTTTGAAGAAGCAACAAGAAATAAGCAAAGTTGAAGACCGTCGTCGCAGTAGTTCGGCCAAGGAAACTTAGTGCAGCAGATGAAAGACACATCATGCTTAGTTTCCTGCTAAATTGGAAGATTTCCAGCAGTGCCATTAGTGCAGAACTGGCAACAACCAGTGGCACCCAGCTGCACCCACCTTCTATTCGGAAAAGTCTGGCTAGCAAAATGGCAGCAGGTTCTCTGGAGTAATGTGAAATATTTGGTTGTAACAGAAGACAGTTTTTTCGCTGGGGAGTGGTACAATAATGAGGGTCTGCAGGCAACAGTGAACCACAAAGGAGGGTCCTGCAAGTTTGGGGTTACATTTCAGCAAATTGAGTTGGGGATTTGTTCAGGATCTCAATGCTGAGAAATACAGGCAGTTACTTATCCATCACGTAAACCATCAGGGAGGCAAAGACCCCAAACATACGGCCAATGTCATCAATAACTATTATCTGCGTAAAGAAGAACAAGAAGTCCTGGAAGTGAGGATTTGGCCCATCTCCTTTCCACTGCAATGGGGACACGGTTTGTACACTGACACCATCCGTGTGCTAGCTCTGATTTTTACAGACCCATAGACTTCTGTGGGTGATTTTGATTAAAAAAAAAAAAAAGTGATAAAATTTGACATGTCTCCATGATTATTTGAGGACACAAAAAACACGGACATGTGAGCAGGTCGTTACAAAGTAATAAATGCGCGTTCTGTCTGTTTAAAACATCTGAATGAGGCCTAAGCTGCGGGATCACGTCTGACACCGGGAAATTGCTGAATTAAACATTCTGATACTATTGAAATGGAATAAGAAAAAATAAATAAACTTTAATTTTACCCGTAGAAGGAAAGTCAGATTTCTCTGGAGCCCAGGTCAGACTGTTTCCATCCCAACTCCGAAGAGGAGGCAAAGTAGAGTTGCCGCGTCTTATGTAATGGTCGTCATAGTGTGATACTAAGTGTCCAGAACCGGGCTCTCCGTGATGTGACAATAAATGATGTCCTGGTAAACCCTGGAATATGGAATACAAATATGTCATTTTCCCCAGTTTTCAGTTTTTCGGAATTGGCTTTTACAGCAAGAAAATCACAATGGACATGACTGCAAGGCACTGAAATCATTGGATGTGCGCTAATTACAACGGGCTGCCATAATCTGGAACTAGAGGTACAATGTAATGCCAGGGGTGGACATAGAAATCATAGGGCTCCATAGCAGAAGTTCTAATTGTCCCCCCCTCCAACCCCCCAAAAAAGGAAAAGTAAGAATATTCAGCAGGGTAACAGAAGAGCACATCTCACAACTTTGCAGCCTTTATAAAGTAATTTTTCTCCTGCTGGAGCCCTAGATTCTCATTCATTGCACCGATAAAGTATGATGCCAACAAAAGTGCCACACAAACACTGTGATACCCCATATTGAATTCTTCCACACTACCCTCCACATGCACAGTATGATGACCCCACTGTACCCACCCCTCAACTCCCCCAGAAAAGTATGGTGACCCCAACACAGTATGATCCTCCAACTGTGATCCACCATACAGTCCTTCATGTAGTATAATGGCCCCACACTGTATAATGGCCTCCAAACAGCCCTTCCCATAGTATGATGGACCCCACACAAACATTCACACTGTACAATTGTTTGCATATAGTAAAAAGGCTTACAAATATGTTAATAGCCTGACATATCATTCCATATAGCATAATGCACCCCATAGTCCTCCATATAGCATAATGCACCCCATAGTCCTCCATATAGCATAATGCACCCCATAGTCCTCCATACAGTATAATGCACTCCCCATAGACCTCCTTATAGTATACTGCACTCCCAATAGTGCTCCATGTAGTATAATGAACTCCCCATAGTCCTCCATATAGTATAATGTACCCCCAAAGTCCTCCATATAGCATACTGTACGCGCTTATTCCTCTATATATATTGTAATGCACCCTCTAGAAGTGAAAATGGCACACCTACTAGGGCCGTGGGGTACTCGGGCCAGGTCCTGCGGTACTTAAAGGGGTGGTCATGAAAGCGACCCAGTCCATGGCCCTGGGAGTCCAACAAAAATTATGAAGGAAAGTGGAAAATAAAGTCTATGGGGGATAATTCATGACGCCACCTGTGGTGTTCGGCCAGGATGGCCGACAGTGCTTAAAGGGACCACTGGGGCAGATGGTAACGCAGTGAAGATGGTTCTGCTCCCCACAGGTGGAGTGGGGCCCCAGGGCTACCGGTGCAGTTGGTAAGGGATGATAGACGGTGGGGTGCACGACTGAGGGAACAGGAAATAATTGGAGGACACAGGGGTTGCAGTTTCCTTTACCTTTTACTGGTGAATTGCAGGTGCAGTCTGGGGCACAGGTTACAGGTGTTGATGGGATCCGGGAAGCCTGGGAGTAACTTGGGATCCACCTAGCCAGGTAGGTTCGGAGGCCTCTCTTCTGCGCTGTATTTTCTGTCTCTGGCTGCCTGAAGCTTTACACAAGTTCCTCTTAAGGTCTATTACTCCTAACCCATATGGTTGACAGCATGAGCCTTTCATGGACACTGTCTTCTGACTGGCAGCCCCAGACTCCTGACTTGCTGTGGTGCCTCCAGGTGTTAGATGGGCCAGGAAACCTGCAATTTCCTGCTGTCCGGTTCTAGTTGCTGGGCCTTCAGTACCCTTGCAACCATGGACTCTGGTGTCCGGTTTCTTTTGTGCCTAATCCTGAGGTGAGCTCAGTCACAGCTCCACTCCCAGTCTCTCCCCTCACATACTTCCTTTCCCTTGACTGTCTCACACTAAACTCTCTAACCGCACCTCCAGACCAGAACTTATAGGGAAGTTCCCCTGAAACCGGGTTTAGAGCCCTCCCTTCAGATCTGGAGTCAGGAAGGTGTTGTATGTTTGTGTTACCTGCTAAGGGGATCCCTCCTTACTTCCAGGCATGACATCACCCTCCCCCCATGAGGAAGGCAATGCCATTGTGGCAACCTAACTCCTGGGATGCCACACACCCCTATAAGGAGCCAGGTGTGTTTTCAAGCTCAACTGCAGCTTTCATGGTTAATGATTGTCGTGTTTAGCATCTATTAACTATCATAATGCTAAACAAAACAAAAGCTCAATCCGGAAGGCTCAGTTTCAATATTAAGGAACTTTTGTTTACCTCCATCCTTTTTAAGAAATATCTCCTCTGTATTCGATCTGGTTTACTGCCTGAGAACTGTACAAAGTCTTTTTCATAGCAGCTCTTGGATGGTGAAAGATTGCTTCTCATAAACTAAAAATAAAAACAAAGAAAAAAACACAATAAATGAAAATGTGTATTATAATAAAGATAAATGCTCAAATGTAATAATGAAGGCAAATAGTAACAGCCACTATTTAAATAAACTGTTGTTTCAATATTTTGATATGATTGCATTGCTCTGTCCCTACAAAATTAATAAAAGGTACACATGCTTATGAGCCTTTGCAGAATAGTACACCTAAAGGTAATCTGTCATTAGGTTTTTTCCACCTAATCTGAGAGAAGCATAATGTAGGGGCAGAGACCCTGATTCCAGTGATGTGTCACTTACTGGGCTGCTTGCTATAGTCTTTGTAAAATTCCTTTTATATCAAGAGGAGATTATTGCTACAAGACTAATAAATCTGTTGCCATGTAGTCCTCCATATTTATGAGCTCTATGTAACCCCGCCCAACACTGATTGTCAGCTTTCTGCCTATGCACAGTATACACAGAAGGCTTCCAAACAGTGATGTGGGCTGGGTTATACAGAGCTCAGCATTTAGAGAACTGGTAGATGTGCAGCAGATAAAACACTATGTTTGTGTGCCATATGCACTGTGCTTGTGTAATGTGTGGGCTATTCTTGAGTGACGTATGCCCTGTGCGTGTGTAATGTGTCCACTGTGCTTATATGACAAGTGGGCTGTGCTTGTGCGACATGCTCTGTGCTTGTGTAACATATGTGCTGCGCTTGTGTGCGCTGTGCATGAGTGACTTGCACAAAGCTTATGTGACGTGCGCTATGCTTGTGTGATGTATGTGCTGTGCTTTTGTGATGTATGTGCTGTGCTTGTGTGATGTATGTGCTGTGCTTGTGTAACGTGTGTGCTGTGCTTGTGTGATGTATGTGCTGTTCTTGTGTGATGTATGTGTTGTGCTTGTGTGCTGTGCTTTTGTGATGTACAGTACAGACCAAAAGTTTGGACACACCTTCTCATTTAAAGATTTTTCTGTATTTTCATGACTACGAAAATTGTAAATTCACACTGAAGGCATCAAAACTATGAATTAACACATGCGGAATTATATACTTAACAAAAAAGTGTGAAACAACTGAAAATATGTCTTATATTCTAGGTTCTTCAAAGTTCAGAAAAAAAAGTTCATCCAGTCTGTTCAGCGCTCCCAGGTAACAGGCACCAGGCAGAGGTATTACAAATCTTCAGTAATTTATTTAAAATAAAAGATCTTAAAAAACAATACATAGAACAACGCGTTTCGGCTATATACTTATTAAAAATAGCCTTCCTCAGGTATGATATTACTTTATAGACTGCTGGAGTTATATAGTTTACATAGGTCCACTTGAATAATTAATTATGTTAATTGATCAAGACCTGGTGGTTCTTCATTAGCTTCTTTGCTGCTTAGTGGTTTTCAGTATATAGCTTTAGCTTATCCGTGTATAAGTATATTCATTTGAACAGTTAAAATACATAATAAAATATCATACCTGAGGAAGGCTATTTGTAATAAGTATATAGCCGAAACGCGTTGTTCTATGTATTGTTTTTTAAGATCTTTTATTTTAAATAAATTACTGAAGATTTGTAATACCTCTGCCTGGTGCCTGTTACCTGGGAGCGCTGAACAGACTGGATGAACTTTTTTTTCTGAACTTCACTCCACAGTCTCCTGGCTGAGAGATCCGTTGTATCCGGACTATAGCTGCATATCAGGGAGACAAAGCATCTCATCCAGACCACAAAGGTCGATACGCTATGACACAAGCCACATCAAAGGTGAGCAATTTAGCCTTTGAAAATTGAGTTGAACTAAATAATCTGCACTTAGATCTGCTCCCTGTTTCTTGTCTTTTCCCCTCTCCTAGACCCTGTAGCCTCGGGGTCATATATCTCAGGTTCTTCAAAGTAGCCACCTTTTGCTTTGATGACTGCTTTGCACACTCTTGGAATTCTCTTGATGAGCTTCAAGAGGTAGTCACTGGGAATGGTTTTCACTTCACAGGTGTGCCCTGTCAGGTTTAATAAGTGAGATTTCTTGCCTTATAAATGAGGTTGGGACCATCAGTTGTGTTGTGCAGAAGTCTGGTGGATACACAGCTGATAGTCCTACTGAATAGACTGTTAGAATTTGTATTATGGCAAGAAAAAAGCAGCTAAGTAAAGAAAAACAAGTGGCCATCATTATTTTAAGAAATGAAGGTCAGTCAGTCCGAAAAATTGGGAAAACTTTAAAAGTGTCCCCAAGTGCAGTTGCAAAAACCATCAAGCGCTAGAAAGAACTGGCTCACATGAGGACCGCCCCAGCAAAGGAAGACCAAGAGTCACCTCTGCTTCTGAGGATAAGTTCATCCGAGTCACCAGCCTCAGAAATCGCAAGTTAACAATAGCTCAGATTAGAGACCAGGTCAATGCCGCACAGAGTTCTAGCAGCAAACACATCTCTACAACAACTGTTAAGAGGTGACTTTGTGCAGCAGGCCTTCATGGTAAAATAGCTGCTAGGAAACCACTGCTAAGGACAGGCAACAAGCAGAAGAGACTTGTTTGGGCTAAAGAACACAAGGAATGGACATTAGACCAGTGGAAATCTGTGCTTTGGTCTGATAAGTCCAAATTTGAGATCTTTGGTTCAAACCACTGTGTCTTTGTGCGAAGCAGAAAAGGTGAACGGATGGACTCTACATGCCTTGTTCCCACCGTGAAGCATGGAGGAGGAGATGTTATGGTGTGCGGGTGCTTTGCTGGTGACACTGTTGGGGAGTTATTCAAAATTGAAGGCATACTGAACCAGCATGGCTACCACAGCATCTTGCAGTGGCATGCTATTCCATCCGGTTTGCATTTAGTTGGACCATCATTTATTTTTCAACAGGACAATGACCCCAAACACACCTCCAGGCTGTGTAAGGGCTATATGACCAAGAAGGAGAATGATGGGGTGCTACGCCAGATGACCTGGCCTCCAGAGTCACCAGACCTGAACCCAATCAAGATGGTTTGGGGTGAGCTGGACCGCAGAGTGAAGGCAAAAGGGCCAACAAGTGCTAAGAATCTCTGGGAACTCCTTCTTGCTGGAAGACCATTCCCGATGACTAACTCTTGAAGCCAAGAGTGTGCAAAGCAAAAGGTGGCTACTTTGAAGAACCTAGAATATAAGACATAATTTCAGTTGTTTCACACTTTTTTGTTAAGTATATAATTCCACATGTGTTAATTCATAGTTTTGATGCCTTCAGTGTGAATTTACAATTTTCATAGTCATGAAAATACAGAAAAATCTTTAAATGAGAAGGCATGTCCAAACTTTTGGTCTGTACTGTATGTGCTGTGCTTGTGTGTGATGTATGTGCTGTGCTTGTGTAACGTGTGTGCTGTGCTTGTGTGATGTATGTGCTGTGCTTGTGTGATGTATGTGCTTTGCTTGTGTAACGTGTGTGCTGTGCTTTTGTGATGTATGTGGTGTGCTTGTGCGATGTATGTGCTGTGCTTGTGTAACGTGTGCTGTGCTTGTGTGATGTATGCGCTGTGCTTGTGTGATGTATGCACTGTGCTTGTGTGACGTGTGTGCTGTGCTTGTGTGATGTATACACTGTGCTTGTGTGACGTGTGTGTTGTGCTTGTGTGACGTGTGTGCCGTGATTGTGTGATGTATGCCCTGTGCTTGTGTGAGGTGTGCGCTGTGCTTGTGTGATTATGCACTGTGCTTGTGTCATGTATGCACTGTGCTTGTGTGATATATACAGTGCCTACAAGTAGTATTCAACCCCCTGCAGATTTAGCAGGTTTAATAAGATGCAAATAAGTTAGAGCCTTCAAACTTCAGACAAGAGCAGGATTTATTAACAGATGCATAAATCTTACAAACCAAAAAGTTTTGTTGCTCAGTTAAATTTTTATAAATTTTAAACATAAAAGTGTGGGTCAATTATTATTCAACTCCTAGGTTTAATATTTTGTGGAATAACCTTTGTTTGCAATTACAGCTAATAATCTTCTTTTCTAAGACCTGATCAGGCCGGCACAGGTCTCTGGAGTTATCTTGGCCCACTCCTCCATGCAGGTCTTCTCCAAGTTATCTAGGTTCTTTGGGTGTCTCATGTGGACTTTAATCTTGAGCTCCTTCCACAAGTTTTCAATTGGGTTAAGGTCAGGAGACTGACTAGGCCACTGCAACACCTTGATTTTTTGCCTCTTGAACCAGGCCTTGGTTTTCTTGGCTGTGTGCTTTGGGTCGTTGTCTTGTTGGAAGATGAAATGACGACCCATCTTAAGATCCTTGATGGAGGAGCGGAGGTTCTTGGCCAAAATCTCCAGGTAGGCCGTGCTATCCATCTTCCCATGGATGCGGACCAAATGGCCAGGCCCCTTGGCTGAGAAACAGCCCCACAGCATGATGCTGCCACAATCATGCTTGACTGTAGGGATGGTATTCTTGGGGTCGTATGCAGTGCCATCCAGTCTCCAAAAGTCACGTGTGTGGTTGGCACCAAAGATCTCGATCTTGGTCTCATCAGACCAGAGAACCTTGAACCAGTCAGTCTCAGAGTCCTCCAAGTGATCATGAGCAAACTGTAGACGAGCCTTGACATGACGCTTTGAAAGTAAAGGTACCTTACGGGCTCGTCTGGAACGGAGACCATTGCGGTGGAGTACGTTACTTATGGTATTGACTGAAACCAATGTCCCCACTGCCATGAGATCTTCCCGGAGCTCCTTCCTTGTTGTCCTTGGGTTAGCCTTGACTCTTCGGACAAGCCTGGCCTCGGCACGGGAGGAAACTTTCAAAGGCTGTCCAGGCCGTGGAAGGCTAACAGTAGTTCCATAAGCCTTCCACTTCCGGATGATGCTCCCAACAGTGGAGACAGGTAGGCCCAACTCCTTGGAAAGGGATTTGTACCCCTTGCCAGCCTTGTGACCCTCCACGATCTTGTCTCTGATGGCCTTGGAATGCTCCTTTGTCTTTCCCATGTTGACCATGTTTGAGTGCTGTTCACAAGTTTGGGGAGGGTCTTAAATAGTCAGAAAAGGCTGGAAAAAGAGATAATTAATCCAAACATGTGAAGCTCATTGTTCTTTGTGCCTGAACTACTTCTTAATACTTTAGGGGAACCAAACAGAATTCTGGGGGGTTGAGGGGTTGAATAATAAATGACCCTCTGAAAAGACTTTTCACAATTTAAAAAAAAAATAAACAAAGAAATAACATTCTTTTTTCTGCAGTGCATTTCACACTTCCAGGCTGATCTACAGTCCAAATGTCACAATGCCAAGTTAATTCCAAATGTGTAAACCTGCTAAATCTGCAGGGGGTTGAATACTACTTGTAGGCACTGTATGCTGTGCTTTGTGACATATGTGTTGTGCTTGTGTGACATGTGCGCTATGCTTTTGTGATGTATACAATGTGCGCTATGCTTGTGTGATGTGTGTGCTGTGCTTGTGTGATGTATGTGCTGTGTGTGTGTGATGTGCACGCTGTGCATGCATGACATGGGTGCTGTGCTTGTGTGATGTAGGCACTGTACTTGTGTGATATATGTGCTGTGCTTTTGTGATGTATACAAAGTGCGCTATGCTTGTGTGATGTGTGTGCTCTGCTTGTGTGATATATGTGCTGTGCTTTTGTGGCATATGTGTTGTGCTTGTGTGATATGTGCTGTGAGCTTTTGTAATGTATGCAATGGGCTTGTGTGACGTGTACTGTGCTTGAGTGGCATATCTGCTGTTCTTGTGTAATGTATGTGCTGTGCTTGTGTGATGTATGTGCTGTGCATGTGTGATGTGCACGCTGTGCTTGCATGACAAGTGTGCTGTGCTTGTGGAATGTGTACGCTGAGCTCTTCTTATGTGAATTTCCTTATCAGAGAAAGCGTGGACATCTTCATAAAGAAAGAAGAAATTAAAGATGGGTGACAACTGTGAACAATCGCACTGTGAACAACATCCCAAACTGTACCTAAATAACATATTCAAGGGATTTAATTCTAGAAAAATTCCCTTCTACAAGTTATGACATAAATATGTATAATGAATATCGCCACCTTGTGGTTATTGCCGTTTTTAACATCTGTACGTATATTATCATATTTGTGTTTCTGCTTTATGACTCCTTGTATCCTGGCCTATCACATTGAGTATGACGTTGAAAATGCTGCTCACAAATGTTGATAATTTAGATGACAGGCGGCACAGGATTTTCTTTCTAGAACTCTGAGGTTCCTGGGATTTCTTCTGACAGTTCTGCAATTGTTCCTGGTGGAGCCTTCCAGACAGTGGTGTTACCAGTTAGCACCAGTCATTAGGTTATATAGATAATTTCAGATTTTAGACCGATGATCCTGGCAGACCGTAGCGGTGGCATCAGACATTGCCTGACACATTGTACAGACAGTGAGGGGGCTGTGCGGATTCAGCGGTGCTCAGAATGTGCTGTAGAGAAGTAGGCAGCGCATGTAATGAAAAGCACAGTGACCCAATGGTTAGCAATGTTACCTCGCGGTGCTCGGATCATGGGGTTTACCAAAGATAACATCTCCATGGTATATATATGTGCTTCATGTCTTAAGAGATCTTCCCCAAATTCTCCAATATACCCCACATTCCAAAATCATACTGGTTGGGTATTCTGGTTACCATAATCCGTCTGTCTGGCACAGGAAAATTAGATTGTGAGCTCCACTGGGGACAGGGTCTGCGTGAGTGAGGGTAATCTTTGTACAGCAAGGCAAAACTCAGTGAATGGCCGCTTTATTGGATGCACCGATCGACCACCCATTGGGTTAATCGCCTTTGGTCTCCAGAATTGCAGCTATTCATTGAAGAATACATTCCAGTAAGTAAGTGTTGAAATCATTCTGGACAAATATTGGCCCATGATGGAGGACAGGATAGCATCTCACAGTAGCAGCAAATTACATGGAGGTATTGACATGTCCGGAATGGCCCTTTCCACCTCGTCCCAGAGACGTTCTCTAGGTGACTCCAAAGACCAGGGTAGAAACGAGAAGTCACGATCATGTTCCTCTAATCCAATCCATGACTATTTCACCCTTGTGGCAATGGTGCATTGTCCTGCTGATAGCGTTCTTCTGCCATAGGGTAAACTACTGCCATAAAGGTCGGGTACAATGCTTAGATAAGCTCTTGGTAAGGACCCATGATGTGCCCAAAAAACAATTCCCCACACCATTACTTCACCTACACAAGTTGGCACCTATCAGGAAGGGTTCACCGATTCATGCTGCACGTGCAAAATTCTGACCCTACCAGGGGCATGAAACACAAGCAATCTGGATACATCTGACCAGACAATGTTTCTTCGATGCTCAATGATGAAGTTTTTGCTCCCTTTTGCCAACTGTTGCTGCTGAGGGCACCTCCCATGACTGAAAGCCAGGGGCTGCTGGGAGGAAATAAGTTCATTTTCTCCCTGTAGCCGCATCAGTAAAATGCCCAGACAGTATCGTAACGCTATTGACCTGCAGATTAACTGTGGATCTGTAGGTAAATAGCTTTTTCCAAGGTGATACGTTCCCTTTTAGACTCCTACTTCTTGTTGGGCAGGTGGACGCAACAGGAATAGACATACTCAGACACGGACTTTTACATGAAAACCTTCTGAGCTTTTCATCTGAGCCTGATCCAAAAGGTCCTTGTGAAGGAAGAGGGAGCAGATGAGGCATCGCATATAGTGATTGGTGGATCCTGTATCATCTACTGTGTATAGAGGTTATATTTCCTTGAAATCCTTTCTGTGATGATAATGAAACTGCTGAAAAGTCTTCTACACAGAACAGCAATTGTGAATCTCTGGTATAAGATGATGTGACCAGTGTAAAAATTGTAAGATTTTTGATTTTTTTTATAGATGCAGAAAATTGAAAAGCAATATTAGAAAAATAAAATAAAAATATATTTAGCATAAAAACCTGTAATTTTCTTAAGTGAATTTATTATTTTTTTAAAAATAATTATCCAATGGCTCTGATTGCACATATTTGCAGGACCTTTTATTTGAATTCCTTTTTTTAAACCTATAACATTTTTATCCCTATTTGTATTCATGTTTTTTGTACATACTTTACATTCACCTGAATTTTTGTCTGTAGCTTTTATCAGAAAAAATATTCTCTTTTTTTGTTTATCCGATCACGCCTATAAAATCAAACAACGTAAAACAAAAATAAATGAAAAGAACCCTTGTTCTTCATAGGGCTAGATGGATAAAAAAGCCCCTACATTTTTTTTTATGTACAGTATGTGATGTCCTATGGGGGAGTCCCATTTGGATGAATACAGCTATTAAAAGACTGGGAAACCCCATCTAGCAAGTTGTGGCAGTGACGGAATACGGAAAGGGACCAAATGAAGAGGGGACAGCGAGTGTTTTTTTTGGCTTCTATGAATGACAGGAGCAGGTGGGTTGTAATCAAATATTACACTAAGTAAGAAGAAGGCTTTCCCCAATGTATAACCTTGCTATTTGTACCACAATGACGCCCTTTGTCCCAGCCTTCGAACATGGAAAGTACCTTTTTTCGCTCCTCCGCCCAGTTTCCAATGAGCACTTTGTTAGAATATCTCTGCTCGATCCTCCATCCCGGCAGAGATCCCTTCTTAGCACAGAGGGGATATGTCGCCATAGTGAGACTGGATCTGTCTGCTCTCTGGAGATCACATCTCGCTGTTCTGTCTGCAGTCGGAATGTTTACCGTTGCCATGGGAACCACAATGACAGCTCAGTTCCATTCATCAGCAGATATCCAATGGATACGCTGTGTCAACCTCCTAAGAAAAGTCACGATTCACCTACAGTTAATACAGGGTCAAGTTCACTTAAACAGCTCCTTTAGCCCCTTAACCTGAGCTTTTTCTTCTTAAATGACCAGACACCTTTTAGAGATTTCACACACATTGTGGTGTAACCCCTTCACCCCCCAAGCCTGTTTTCACCGGCCCGACCGGGCCAAATTTTACAATTCTGACCACTGTCACTTTATGTGGTAATAGCTCTGGAACGCTTCAACAGATCCCACTGATGTTGAGATTGTTTTTTCATGACATATTGTACTTCATGATAATGGTAAAATTTATTTGAGATGACTTGCGTGTATTTCTGAAAAAAATGGAAATATGGCAAATTTTGAAAATGTCGCAATTTTCAAATTTTCATTTTTATGTCCTTAAAACAGAGAGCTATGTCACACAAAATAGTTAATAAGTAACATTTCCCACATGTCTGCTTTACATCAGCACAATTTTTGAAACAAAATTGCTTTTTCTTAGGAAGTTAGAAGGGTTAAATTTGATCAGCCATTTCTCATTTTTCCAACAAAATTTACAAAACCAATTTTCTTCAGGGACCATCTCACATTTGAAGTGACTTTGAGGGGCCTATATTACAAAATATACCCAAAAGTGACATCATTCTAAAACTGCACCCCTAATGTTTTTCCTTTGCCCTTATTCACACACTGAGGTCCACTCTGACACATGGTAAGGTTTGTAATGTAAGACAGTGTAGGACCGTCCCGATCAGGGTGAACCTTGTTGCCGGAGGGATGGCTTTTATGCGATTTTTGATCAAAAACAATGTTACTAAGAACCCTGTGTTATTAAAATGCACTTTTGTTTTTTCCTTATTTAGTTACAGCAGGGTTTATGTTCATTTTCCTTCTTGTAGGATTTGTATGTTTTATGGCCAATGTGAACATGCGTTTATGTGCTGCATGTATACCAATTCAAACAAGCTCAATTTTTGTGTTTTACCAGAGTTATGTAACAGAGAGCTGATTTGGACACTTTTTTCAATGTTGCAGAGTCCAGTAATATAATGAAAGTAACGAACATGAAAGAAAAGAATAATAATAAGAAGAGACGAGTCTAATAAGTCTCGATGCTGCCAGTGAAATTTTGTAAATACGTATGAGTTGCCCTCCAGGGCCATGGGGTACTCGATACCGGGTCCTGCGGTTCACAGGGGGATGTCACGGTGGCTACCTGGTCCGTGGCCCTAGGCGCCCATGTAAAAGGGAAAGGTCTTTAAAGGGAATAAAGTTTATGTTCGCGACGCCACCTGTGGTATTCGGTCAGTAGGGACAGACGCTGCTTTAAGGGGTCCACTGGGGTGATGTTATGGCTGTTCTGTCTCCGCCATCTAAATTGTTACCTCCATTATCTGTTTGTATAATTTGCAGTTTCTCAGCCAGTATACAGGACTTGATATATTCATACCTTTATCTGTAGTGCTTTGGCTCCCTCTAGCGGTCAGAGATATGTTGACTGTTCTATTTTTCTGCTATGTATTTTTTATGTCTGATCCTCCTTTGCAATGCATTATGGTAGCTCAGCCCACATTTCCCTCCAGTTTTCATTCACTTCCTCCAGTTTGCCTTCCAGGAAAGACGCTTACACTTCATTCCCCTTGCGATTGCATTGCCGGTATGTCTTTATGTTTTTCTCTAGATATTTCTGCTCTATATTAGCCTAGCTTAACCAGTTGCACTCCTAGTTCAGTTACTAGCCTTCTAAATGTAATGCATAACGTTTATCATGTGTAGTATGTATCGTTCTATACCATGTACTGATTCCATGTATATCATTGTTCACAGTTTCACCGCATCAATATACCACTACGTTTAATAAAGCACAGACTCAACCACAGTCTCCTTATTGGACCCCGGTGTAGCGGTTTAGCTGACTGGATAGCTACAATGAGCCTGCCTCATTTAGTGAGGACAGAACAGTGAAACGGCAGCCATCCAACTAGTGGGATTCAAGTCACCGGCTACTCAGAGACTAAATACAGCTACAGCAATCTCTGCACAGCCAAGCACTTTCCCAAGACACCATGTCTCACAAATCGCATAGAACAAGATCTGTTACTTCCGTTTCCTCAAAGACAACATCCATCACCAGCGCGGTTGCCATTGCCCGCGCAAATGCTGAAGCCGCCAAAATACGAGCGAGCTTTGCTGACCAAGAGATGCAACTTAAATTAGAAAAAGCACGCCTAGATGATGAAGAGAGAAGGTCACGCTTAGAGAGAGCACGCATAGATCATGAGAGAGCCGATCAAGAGAGAAGGATGCAGTTAGAAAAGGCACGTGTGGATGCCGCCTTAGAAAGCCTAGCAGCAAAAAGGGAAGCTGCCGCAGCCCTCGCTGAAGCGGAATCGCTAGAAGCCGCGCAAAGCCCCAAGCTGCATAGCCAAAGCAGTACGTCAAGTCTGGAGTTTCCACTACAAGACACACCACAACGCACATCTCAGTATGTTAATGAACTTCCTGATCCAAACTATAACCCTGAACCAGCACCAGAACGAGAATACGACGTCTCCAGCGAAGTGAGCGAGAGTCACCACGAGGCTCAGCTCCAGGACAGAAACAAACTCGAAAACGTGAGACAAAACGACTCTGCTAATGACTACCTTGCCCCTCACCAGGTAACCAACGTGGATCACCCTGCTGACACACCGTACGTCAGACCGAAGCAATACGACACCGGCTGGCGCCACCCTGAGGACACTAACAGGTATGAACGCACCTCACATCACTATCAGGGCGATCCATCACCAGTGTACTCCACCGACAACCGGTTCACAACAGAATTTGCCAAGTTCTTCACACGACGTGAACTGGTTGCCAAGGGACTCATGAAATTCACTGACCAAGCTGAAGGTTACAGAGCTTGGAAAGCTTCCTTCCAAAATGTCATTAGAGACTTGGGGCTACAACACAGGGAAGAGATAGACCTGTTAGTCAAATACCTGGGAGGAGAGTCAGTCAAACACGCAGTAAGGATCAGAGACATTAATATAAACCGCCCTGAGACCGGCCTCAAAGAGATCTGGAAGAGGCTGGATGAGTGTTACGGCTCAGCAGAAGTAATAGAAAGAGCCTTGTTCAAAAGAATCGATGACTTTCCTAAAATTTCTAACAAAGGTCTCCAGAAACTTAGAGAGCTAGGCGACCTACTAAAGGAAGTCCAAGTTGCCAAATACGAGGACGACCTACAGGGACTTGCATTTCTCGACACAGCCAGAGGTGTTAACCCTATAGTCCAGAAGTTGCCCTACAATCTACAGGAGAGGTGGCTCACACATGGTTCCACGTACAAATACAAACACAGTGTTCCATTTCCCCCCTTCTCCGTTTTTGTAGACTTTATACACCAACAAGCGAGAATTAGAAACGATCCCAGCTTTGACTTTGCAATGCCATATGCCACACCGTCACCACCTGCAAATCCACGCAGAACATCTGTGGCAGTACACAAGACTTATGTTTCTTCTCCAGGTTCTAATTACAGGTCTGCTGGCTGCTCCCAATCAGAGACAAAGGTGCAGGACCCTGACAAGCAGTGCCCACTTCATCAGAAGCCTCATCCTCTCCTGAAATGCAGAGCCTTCAGAGGAAAATCTATGCCAGACCGCAGAAGCTTCCTGAAAGAGAACGGTATCTGCTACAAGTGCTGCTCGTCCACAACTCATCTCGCCAAGGACTGCAAGGTCAGTGTAAAATGCACAGAATGTGGCACCACAGATCATAACACCGCTCTACACCCAGCTCCATGGAGTACACAAAACACGCCAGCTGACAGTGAGCATGGCGGGGAGGAAAGGAACACTGATACAGCTACGCCAGAGATCACTTCACAATGTACCGAGGTCTGCAAAGGGACAATAGACAGTAGGTCCTGTTCAAAAATATGCCTTGTCAGAGTATACCCAAAAGGCCATAGAGACCAGGCTGTAAGACTGTATGCTATCTTGGATGATCAAAGTAATCGATCCTTGGCTAGATCAACTTTCTTTGACCTATTCAACATCAAAGGGCCAAGCACTCCCTACTCATTAAAGACATGTGCAGGTACTGTGACAACAGCGGGCAGAAAAGCTACAGACTACCAAATCGAGTCATTAGACGGACAATTCTGCCTACCACTACCTACGATCATCGAATGTAACCAGATCCCAGACAACAGATCTGAAATCCCTACGCCAGATGTAGCAATCCATCACGCTCACTTAAAGCAAATAGCACACCTTATACCAGAACTCGACCATCAGGCCCAGATAATTCTGCTGTTGGGGAGAGATATCCTGCAGGTTCATAAAGTGAGACGTCATATCAATGGACTCCACAATGCTCCCTATGCCCAAAAGCTAGACCTAGGATGGGTCATAATTGGCAACGTATGCTTGGGACACATGCACGCCCCATCTTCTGTGACAAGCATGCTGACAAATACATTGGAGAAAGGACGACCATCTCTGTTTCAACCTTGTAACAATGAGTTCCATGTCAGGGAACTGCCACACAGCATCCAACTGCCCAATCATTTAATAGACTTTACTCACGACAGCAGTATAGTGTCGGGAAGCTATGAGGATCAGTTAGGGTGCACAGTCTTCCAGAGAACTAAACAGGACAACCAAGTGGCAATGTCGGTAGAGGACAAGTTGTTCTTAGAGGTAATGGACAAGGGACTCGTTAAAGATGAGACCAACAGCTGGGTCGCACCTCTTCCCTTCAAAACCCACAGACCACGTCTACCGAACAACAAAAATCAGGCATTACAACGTTTCTCCTCTCTCAAACGTAATCTGCAAAAGAAACCAGAGATGAAAGATCACTTTTTCTCCTTCATGTCAAAGATTTTTGAAAACTGTCACGCAGAACTAGCTCCCACTCTCAAAGACTCTGAAGAATGCTGGTTCCTACCCATGTTCGGAGTATACCACCCTAAGAAACCAGGCCAGATTAGAGTCGTGTTCGATTCCAGTGCCAAATTTAATGATGTCTCCCTAAATGACGTTCTACTAACAGGACCAGACCTCAATAACAAACTGCTGGGAGTACTTATGCGCTTCCGTAAGGATTCCATTGCCTTCATCGCTGACATCCAGCAAATGTTCCATTGTTTCCTTGTGAGAGAGAGAGACAGGAACTTCCTAAGATTCTTCTGGTACAGAGACAATGATCCTACTAAAGAAGTCACAGAGTACCGCATGAGAGTGCACATCTTCGGCAACAGTCCTTCCCCTGCCGTCGCCATTTACGGACTCAAAAGGTCAGCTCAGGAAGGAGAAGCAGAATACGGAGAAGATGTCAGAAGATTCATAGAAAAGGACTTTTATGTCGACGACTGTCTCAAAGCAATGCCTTCAATTGAGACTGCCATCAGTCTTCTCAGGAGAGCCCAGGACATGCTTGCCTGCTCGAACCTTAGGCTTCATAAAATAGCCTCAAACAGCCAAGAACTCATGGAAGCGTTCCCTTCTCAGGACCTATGTAATGGTCTCAGAGACCTGGACCTGGGGTCAGACCCCGCACCAATGCAACGCAGCCTTGGGCTTCTCTGGAATCTACAGTCAGACACTTTCACCTTTCAGGTCAACCAGGAAGAAAGGCCTTTCACACGTAGAGGCGTCCTGTCTACCATCAACAGTCTGTACGATCCCTTGGGTTTCGCAGCTCCTGTTACTATACAAGGCAAGGCCCTACTAAGAGACTTAACTAGGGAAACATCTGACTGGGATGCACCTCTGCCACCTGATAAGAGGATCCAGTGGGAAGAGTGGAAGAACTCGTTAGCGGCACTCTCCAACCTGAATGTGCCAAGACCATACGCCCCTGTGCCATCTACTGAAATACAAAGCCAAAGACTGTACGTATTTGCAGATGCTTCTGTCAAAGCGATTGCCGCTGTTGCCTACCTGAGAACTGTAGATTCCAAATGTCAGTGCCACATTGGTTTCATTATGGGAAAGGCCAAACTCGCACCACAACCAGAGCACACTATACCCAGGTTAGAGCTTTGTGCCGCAGTCCTAGCCATTGAGTTAGCAGAGTTCATCACATCCGAAATGGATATCGACCTGACACAGGCCAAGTTCTACTCGGACAGCAAAGTAGTCCTGGGATATATCCACAACGAAACCAGGCGATTCTACGTTTATGTCAATAACAGAGTGCTACGAATCAGGAGATCAGTTCATCCAAAGCAGTGGCATTACATACCCACAGACCAGAATCCTGCAGATCATGCAACTAGAGCAGTTGACGCAAGTCGACTAGGAAGCACAACGTGGCTGTCAGGACCAAAATTATTGCACATTGAGGAATGTTTTCCAGACACCTTTGAACTAGTAGGAGAGGACTCAGATGTTGAAATTCGCCCTCAGGTGTCTACACTTCATACAATGACCTCTGTCATCCAGCTTGGATCTTGCAGGTTCGACAGATTCTCAAGTTGGAAGTCACTTACTCGAGCTATTACCTGCCTGACTCATATAGCTCGCTCATTCAAGACCACCAGAACTTGTGGCACAGAAAAATGTAAAGGTTGGCATCTTTGTAAAAATACCTATGTTACCCCCGACTTAGAGTTCTCTAGAAATCACATCATCCTCACTGTTCAAAGAGAATCCTACTTTGCAGAAATCCAATGTCTTATCAACAAAGCTCCAATACCAGTGAGCAGCGTATTGAGAAAACTCGACCCATTCATAGACAACAGTGGCCTACTGAGAGTAGGAGGCCGACTCAAAGAAGCTGAGATGGGGTTTGTGGAGAAATTCCCTCTTATACTTCCCGGAAAATGTCATGTTGCCTACCTAATCGTACAACATTACCACAATCTGGTCAAGCGCCAATGGAGACAGGTACAAAGTCTTGCAAATACTTTCCGGGACAGGTGGCGCAAACAATATTTGTCTACCCTGCAGCCACGTACGAAGTGGCAATCTACTAAACCTAATCTGAACGTAGGTGACCTTGTTCTTGTGAAGGACTGTCAAATTCACCGGAACCAGTGGCCACTTGGTCTAGTTACCGCAACGTTCCCCAGCAAGGATGGCAATGTCCGCAAAGTTGAACTAAGGATGACCAAAGGGAAGGAACCTAAGACATTTTCCAGACCGGTATCTGAACTGGTCCTATTGTTGCCTTCGGAAGAACGGAGTAGTGACATCCGTTGATGTCAGACGGGGAGTGTTCTGTCTCCGCCATCTAAATTGTTACCTCCATTATCTGTTTGTATAATTTGCAGTTTCTCAGCCAGTATACAGGACTTGATATATTCATACCTTTATCTGTAGTGCTTTGGCTCCCTCTAGCGGTCAGAGATATGTTGACTGTTCTATTTTTCTGCTATGTATTTTTTATGTCTGATCCTCCTTTGCAATGCATTATGGTAGCTCAGCCCACATTTCCCTCCAGTTTTCATTCACTTCCTCCAGTTTGCCTTCCAGGAAAGACGCTTACACTTCATTCCCCTTGCGATTGCATTGCCGGTATGTCTTTATGTTTTTCTCTAGATATTTCTGCTCTATATTAGCCTAGCTTAACCAGTTGCACTCCTAGTTCAGTTACTAGCCTTCTAAATGTAATGCATAACGTTTATCATGTGTAGTATGTATCGTTCTATACCATGTACTGATTCCATGTATATCATTGTTCACAGTTTCACCGCATCAATATACCACTACGTTTAATAAAGCACAGACTCAACCACAGTCTCCTTATTGGACCCCGGTGTAGCGGTTTAGCTGACTGGATAGCTACAATGAGCCTGCCTCATTTAGTGAGGACAGAACAATGGCAGCTAGATGGTATAACTTCCCACAGGTAAAGTAGGTCCCCAGGGCTCCCGGGGTGTAGATGGAAGATGGTGAATGGCACAGTAAAGAACGAGGACACAGTTTTGCAGTCTCTTTACCTGGTTTACTGAAGACTTCAGGCAGCCACAGTCCAGGGTACCAGATCACAGGGCAGGCAGGGTTCAGCCGGCTTGGAGGCAAGCTAGGAGTCCCCTTATCCAGGTGGAAATCAAAGCCTTCCTCTAGCGCCGTGGTGTTGTAGTCACTTACTGGCTATGGCTTCAGATAAGGTCCTCACAGATGTTCTCTCTCTCTGTCCCCCGTATAGGATAGGACATAATCTGTATGACTGGTGACTTGATTCTGTTTATAGGGACTCTAGCACGCCCCGGGCTCTAAAGGTGTCACCGTGTCTCCTGGGTTTTAGGGCGGACAGGTAACTTGGAGTTCAGCTGTCCTGCCGGTCTCTGATGTAAGTCGTGGAGGGCCTTACAACCTCGGTGTTCCGGCTACCGGTCTCTGCACTTCAGAAGGAGGCAGCCTGCTCGTGGCTGGTCTCCCCCTGGTATCCTCTCCTCTGCTTTGCTTTGCTCTCCTTAACGCTCACTGCAAGATATTTGGCTTTCTGTATGTCTCTTTCCAGGAACTGCTGCACTATGGCTACACAGCTCTGTAAACCCTCTTCTGCCTAAGACTGCTCCAGTCTGTTTCTTGGCAAGAACTCACTGACTTTCCCTACAGACTACCATATATATGGGGAGTTACCTAGTGAATAGGACCAAAAGCTCCCCCTGGTGGCCTGGAGTGTGAATGTGTTGCATGATTGTGTTTACCTGGTTACAGTTATCCCTTCTTGCCTCCAAACGTAACATCGCTCTCCCCGTAAGGAAAGCAATGCTACTGTGACGACCAGGACCCTGGGGCGCCACACATATACAGAAGTTGCTCAACTTTCATATAATATATAGTAGTGCTACTCTTGTCCACAGGCTGCCTTTATTATTGCACTTTATTCTAATGAATCGAAACAGTGCCACAATTGTCCGCTGGCTGTATTTGGCATTGAAGCCCAGTCATTTTCAAATAAATGGAGCTCCAATACCTAAAACAACCCATTAATCAGAGTATCATTGTTTCTGGACTTCATACAATACATTCAATATTAGAATACAGTGAAAAATTCTGCAACTCCTGTTTTTCATTTCAATTTTTCACCATTTTCAGGATCGATGCCTGGTTTTATTGAATGGACACATCTACAGAAATCCGTGATAATGTTCAAATGACACAACTGCACTGCTCAAAACAAAAGAGGTCTCTGGTTTTTTCCACATCAGAGATTACCGTATATTAATCCGAGTTGGCATCATTAGAGTCCACGTCTACAATTGGGCACCCATGAGTAGAGGTAAAATGGCACAATATATTTCTGTAGGGAAGCACTGAAGTCACATACAAGTCATAGTGATGGTGATATTTTACCACAACTCGCGAATGGCCAATTGTTGTTGAGGAGCCCTAACTTAACATATTATGTATGGGCAGATTTTTAGGTCTTCAAAATGGGAATTCATTTCCAAATGTTACTGTGGATGTAAAAGGAACCTGACGGCTGATACAAGCTGCCCGATCCACAGGCTGCATGTTTCACACCCGGGCTGTATGTTTAGTTTGACTATCACCGAGCAAAATAGACTTTGAAGGCCACTGGTGACCAAGCAGCACAGGAAACTAGTCAAAGAGGTGGATCCCTGGTGGCTACTACCCACCTGCTCCCCTGGAGGTCTTCCTCTACACGCAGGCACTCAAGAGGAGAGGGCAGGGAGAAGCCACTGCCTGACTAATCTCCAGCATGACTCCATCTCTGGCGGCTCTTAAAGCATATTTTTCATACTGCAATGTTTCAGAGTCAAACATACCTGGCTGAGTTCATACAGCCAGTGTGTGATACATGCCATAGGTGGTTCAGGCTCAATGTATCTGCTTTCAGGAGGTTCTTTTCAAGTGAAGAGATTAAATGGAGACACACGAAATGCCCAAGAAGGACCTAATAAAGCGGTGTTCAGTGATTAACCCTTTAATTTCAATTACGGTAACTTTATTACATATTTTTGTTATTTATTATGATTATGCTTTGATTATGTAGCGCGCTATCTTATTCCACAGTGCTTTACAGACATTATTATCACTGTCCCCGATGGGGCTCACAATCTAAATTCCGTATCAGTATGTCTTTGGAGTGTGGGAGGAAACTGGAGAACCAAGAGAAAACATGGAGAGAACATACAAACTCCTTGGACGGATTTGAACCCAGGACCCCAGCGCTGCAATGCTACCCACTGAGCCACCGTGGGTAGCTCTTGGAAGACTTCACTCCCTTACGGAATGGACATAGTTTTGGGGTTTTTTTTCGCTTCCATTGTTCCGTGAAATAACATCCTTTGTATTAAAAGTCATTAAAAAATAGAAAGTATCCAAGCTGTCACTGAAGTGGGTGAAACCAAAATGTCAAACATCATTAATGAACTTTACAATATTATCGACAGCCAACTTTCCAGATTCAAAAGTGAGTTTTCCATAGTCGAAAAAGCTAACTATTCCATGGAAGCCATCTTTGAGATGAAACCATGTTACCGGGACTCCATTGTCCTCCAGACGTTTTTTATAAAGGATTCCATCATCACGCAAGACATCAAACTCACATGTTAGAACGTAAGCTTTGGGGAGAAGACGGAAGACAGAGTCCTCGGCCAACAATGGAGAGAAGTGTGTCTCGAACAGTTGCTTGTGGGCTTGGTAGACATCTTCAGAATGTGAAGCCATCAGGGGATGCTTAATACCTCGGACCTTGAACTCATCAGGAATATTTTCAAGACCCAACCACTTCTTGAACTTCAACTTCAAGTCAACAGGAACATGGTCTCCATCTAGAACTTCTTCCATCATTTGCAGGTTGCCTTCAATATAGTTTATCATGTAGAAAACAGCTCGTTCCCGATAGAGAATGGGCACCGCACAGTTTTGGGTATAGGATGGTAAGTGGAAATCAATACCTTGGACCGCTGGGTATATCAGCACCTGGGCAAGAGGCTTTGGAAGGTCTGTGCCCAAAAGGTCTTGGCAAACGGCAGCAGTGAGATTTCCCCCAGCACTGTCACCACTGATTATCACAGATGATGGGTCTACACCATATTCTTTTGCAGTCTTCAAAAAATGTCTTGTGGCCTTTAGACAGTCGTCAAATGCCGCAGGGTACTTATGTTCTGGCGCCAGGCGGTACCTAAACAAACAAACAAACATACACATAAGATTCCTATATGTCAACACATTTTTTCACCTCTCATTTTTCCTTTGTTTTCCCCAAACCACTCCAGTTAGTTTTAGTTACTAAAATGCTAATAGATTAATTAATTGACAACTGGGAGGTCTCTACCACAAAGTGTCCAAGGGATATGAGCCTAAGTCAGCATCCAGCTATGGAGGCAGATTTTTTACGGTTCTAAGAGGTCCTTTAAATGGGTTGTTCAGTACTTTAAGATTGATGGCCTATCCTTAGGATATGTCATCAATGTCTGATTGGTGGGGGTGCGACACTCGGCACCACGGTCGATCAGTTCCCGGTGTCGTCGTCCTCTGGAATTGCTCTATTACGGAGCTGCACAGCACAGCTCCGCTGACTGTCTAGTGGCCACAGCTGGGTACTGTGCATCAGTCCGCTAGCCAAATCAATAGGGGGGATGTGCAGTACCCGGCAGCATCCACCATACAGTCGACTGAGCTGTGCTGTGCACAGTAACTGAGCAGTTCTGGCCGTCATCCAAACCAGGGAGAGCTGATTGTCGGGGGTGCAGGATGTCGCACACCTTCCCATCAGACGTTTATGACCTATTCTAAGGATAGGCCATCAATGTTAAAGTGCACTTGTAGAGATTTTTCCTATACCTGTAGCTAAAAAATGTTGTATTATTTAAATTTCCATCAGGTTTTGTAAAGTTATGAATTTTGTGTTATATTTCATTATCTTATTTTGAATCCTTCTCTACCAAACTTCATGTTGCAGTGCTGTTTCAATACCCAGTTCATGCTCCTTTAGAAGCTCCTTTCAACCGCTGGTCATCAAGTTTGGTACATTATACTCAAAAAAATCTGCGTATGGGACTTTCCCTCTCTGCCCCAATTCATCGATGCCTTTGCGCCTTTAGGTTTTTTGTCTAGGTTTGTGCCTTTTTTTTCTTGTTTGCACCCAAATCATTATTCTATTTGTGCCTTTTTTAAGCCTATTTTGTATGTGCTTAATTTTCTTTCCCTCCTTTTCTGCAGAGTCTAGTAATTTCAGATGCTTTGAACCTGATTCATCAAATTGCGATTTTTCAAAACAAATCGCAAAATTTAGTTCAATTTCACTCCAGTCCTCCCTCTGGTCTATTCATGAAAATGCCAAACTTTTGGTACAATCTTTTAAACTTTTGGTGCTAAAGTGTGCAGAAGGCTGCAAAAACAGTTCAAGACAGGAAGAAAGCCCTATTTTGACTTTGTGCCGAATTCATGAGTTGCCTGTGCCCAAAACAGCAACTAATACCACAAGTTAAAGAAGGAAAGTGACTCTGAAAAGAACACAAATGATGAATCAGGGCCTTAAGGTCTCTTCACATAAATTGACCGGCAGTTTTAAATAACCTCAGATTAGTTACCCTTTACTGATCGATCGTTGTTCATTAGCCAGGTTTATACAGGAAAACCACAGTAAAAAACTAAGGAATCTGTAATACATCCAGACTCGGACTGGCCCACCAGAGAAGCAGAGGATTCTCCGGTGGGCCCAAGCACTGACACCTGCTGGCATACTGCCCAGCATCTACCAAGGGCCCCCACTCCTCCAGGGGCCCCCTGCTACTGGCTATGGGGCCCCTGAGTCAAGGGGGCCCTCCCTGTGCCAGCGTAGCAGCAGCTAGAGATGCTGCTAAACCAAAATGAATATTCACGCTTCCCCACACCCCTATGGGCGTGGAGAGGCATGAATACCATTTCTCTTTAATAGCGGGCAGCGTTAGCCGCAGGCTGCAGCTAACACTGCCTGCATGTAAAGCCCCACCACCACACAAAGCACCGCACCACATACACACACACGTAGGCACACAGACACACAGCGCAGCACATCCCGGCATCCAGCTTCCTGTCTCAGACAGAAAGCTGCTGGCGAGGAAGAGGCTGCCGGGATGAGCTGCTGCTGCGGGGAGGTGAGCTGTGCTGTGTGCCTGTGTATGTGGTGCCGTGCTTTGTGTGTGAGTGTGAGAGAGTGATGTGGTGCTGTGTGTGTATGTGTGTGAGAGAGGGGTGGTGGGGGAGGCCATGATGCAGGTGATGGGCAATGATGGAAGTGATGGGCAATGATGGAGGTGATGGACAATGATGGCGTTGATGGGCAATGATGTTGGGGGGTGGCAATGATGGAAGTGATGGGCAATGATGGTGGTGGGGAAGGCAATGATGAAGTTGATGGGCAATGATGGTGGGGGGTTGGCAATGATAGAAGTGATGGGCAATGATGGTGGTGGGGGAGGCAATGATGGAGGTGATGAAATGGACAATGATGGTGGTGGGGAGGAGGCAATGATGGAGGTGGTGGAATGGGCAGTGATGGGGTGGTGGGGAGAATGATAGGGGTGGTGGGGGAGAAGGCAATGATGAGGACAATGATGAGAGTGGAGAGGGGCTGCATTATACTTTATGAGGGGGCTACATTATATTCTGTGGGGGGACTGCATTATTCTCAGGGGACTACATTATATTCTGGGGGGCTACATCATACTATATGAGGAGACTACAGTATGCTCTATGGCGGGCTGCATTATATTCTGTGGTGGGGCTGCATTATTCTCTCAGGGGACTACATTATATTCTGGGTGCTACATCATACTATATTAGGGGGGCAGCATTATGCCCTATGAGGGGGCTACAGTATACTTTATGGGGGGGCTGCTTTATATTCTGTGGTGGGCTGCATTATACTATGGGGGGGCTGCATTATTTTCTATGGTGGGGAATGCATTATACCTGAGGGGTTGCGTTATATTTTGTGGCGTGCTGAATTATATTCTATGAGAGGGGGCTGCATCATATTTTATGAGGGGGGCTATATTATATTCTATGAGGGGGCGACATTATATTCTATGAGGGGGCTACCACTCTATGATTGTACCCCAACCCCTGCTACATAATTAAGACGTGTACTACCTTTAGTGTTGAGCATTCCGATACCGCAAGTATCGGGTATCGGCCGATATTTGCGGTATCGGAATTCCGATACCGAATTCCGATATTTTTGTGATATCGGAAATCGGAATCGGATGTTCCCAGTGTATGGTTCCCAGGGTCTGAAGGAGAGGAGACTCTCCTTCAGGCCCTGGGATCCATATTCATGTAAAAAATAAAGAATTAAAATAAAAAATATGGATATACTCACCCGTCCGGCGGCCCCTGGACCTTACCGATGTGACCGGCAGCCTCCGTTCCTAAGAATGAGGAGTTTAGGACCTGCGATGACGTCGCGGCTTGTGATTGGTCGCGTGAGCGGTCACATGAGCGGTCACGCGACCAATCACAAGCCGCGACGTCATCGAAGGTCCTAAACTCCTCATTCTTAGGAACGGAGGCTGCCGGTTACATCGGTAAGGTCCAGGGGCCGCCGGACGGGTGAGTATATCCATATTTTTTATTTTAATTCTTTATTTTTTACATGAATATGGATCCCAGGGCCTGAAGGAGAGTTTCCTCTCCTTCAGACCCTGGGAACCATCCAGGATAGCTTCCGATACTTGTGTCCCATTGACTTGTATTGGTATCGGGTATCGGTATCGGCGATATCCGATATTTTTCGGGTATCGGCCGATACTATCCGATACCGATACTTTCAAGTATCGGAAGGTATCGCTCAACACTACCTTACATTATACCCTGATATTAGCTTGTTTTACCTCACAATTGATGGTCTTGTATCTATTTCTATGTAGCTACATAGTGGGCCTCAAGAATGATTTTCTCTGGTGGGCCCAAGGTGCTCCAGTCCGATGCTGAATACATCATTCAATATGCACAAGCTGCCATGGTTCTCAGCAGGGCTTATCCGGGTTACAGAGGAAAATGTGCTGCCAAGAATAATGACCTTGTTGCGCTGCCCAAAACATCATTACATCCTACGAACAAGCGTTCTGTTCATTCCTAGGGTGATCAGCAGTCGGTGTCGATTGTGTAAGATTATCGTATCGAAAAATGAGAATTTTTAAGAACTCCCTGGTACGATTATCTTCCAGCATAAATTTAATGTTAGAAGGTTCTGTACATAAACGGTTTGAATCTGGTGTAGATAAATAGGGATCTAGCATCAGTGTAAAGAATATAAAAAGATCAACATTATTTACCGGAATTACAATCTTCATAAAGAGGTAAATATATAAAAGAGTAAAAGAGCTGAGGAGATATATGACCTTGTTACACGTTTTGAACTAGCTAAAGTTCTTAGTCATAGGCCATGACTAAAAACTCTTTAGAGTTCAAAATGTATAAGCCGGTCATATACACTCACTGGCCACTTTATTAGGTACACCTGTCCAACTTCTTGTTAACACTTAATTTCTAATCAACCAATCACATGGCGGCAACTCAGTGCATTTAGGCATGTAGACATGGTCAAGACAATCTCCTGCAGTTCAAACCGAGCATCAGTATGGGGAAGAAAGGTGATTTGAGTGCCTTTGAACGTGGCATGGTTGTTGGTGCCAGAAGGGCTGGTCTGAGTATTTCAGAAACTGCTGATCTACTGGGATTTTCACGCACAACCATCTCTAGGGTTTACAGAGAATGGTCCGAAAAAGAAAAAAAATCCAGTGAGCGGCAGTTCTGTGGGCGGAAATGCCTTGTTGATGCCAGAGGTCAGAGGAGAATGGGCAGACTGGTTCGAGCTGATAGAAAGGCAACAGTGACTCAAATCGCCACCCGTTACAACCAAGGTAGGCCTAAGAGCATCTCTGAACGCACAGTGCGTCGAACTTTGAGGCAGATGGGCTACAGCAGCAGAAGACCACACCGGGTACCACTCCTTTCAGCTAAGAACAGGAAACTGAGGCTACAATTTGTACAAGCTCATCGAAATTGGACAGTAGAAGATTGGAAAAACGTTGCTTGGTCTGATGAGTCTCGATTTCTGCTGCGACATTCGGATGGTAGGGTCAGAATTTGGCGTAAACAACATGAAAGCATGGATCCATCCTGCCTTGTATGGAGCATCTTTGGGATGTGCAGCCGACAAATCTGCGGCAACTGTGTGATGCCATCATGTCAATATGGACCAAAATCTCTGAGGAATGCTTCCAGCACCTTGTTGAATCTATGCCACGAAGAATTGAGGCAGTTCTGAAGGCAAAAGGGGGTCCAACCCGTTACTAGCATGGTGTACCTAATAAAGTGGCCGGTGAGTGTATATCCTTAGCTCTTTCATATATCTACTAGTGATGAGCGAACGTGCACACCTGCAGGGATTGCCTGTTTGTTAGGAAAACCTGCATGTGTTGCGGCTGTCGAACAGCCACGTCGACCTGAACATAGTATTCGAGCGTGACAAAGACATGGTTAGCACTTGAGCATGCTCAGATAACACCTTATCAGACCACGTTCGCACATCGGGTTGCTATTTTTTTCTTACTTCCCTGTAACCTACTAGAGGAGACTGGACTGGAATCTTCCAAGCATAAAGACTAAGGCCACACTCAGATGTTCAGTATTTGGTCAGTATTTTACATCAGTATTTAAAGCCAAAACCAGGAGAGGAACAATCAGAGGAAAAGTATAATAGAAACACGTCACCACTTCTGTATTTATCACCCACTCCTGGTTTTGGCTTACAAATACTGATGTAAAATACTGTCCGAATACTGAATGTCTGAACGTGGCCTAAAGCCAAAGATCACATTTTCCCATTTGTTGGTAAGCCAATTTTATTTTTCTTATTGAATCTAGTGTATCGATCTTGTCAGGCAGCAGTTAAAAGCAGCATCTAAAGGAGCATAAATTGGGAACTGAAACAGCTCTGCACCTTGGTGTTTGAGAGAGAAAGAAGCAAAATAAGGTAATGAGGTATAAATACAAACCTTCATAACTTTGGAGGATAATTAAATGCAAAAAAGTTTAGTTACTCTTTAAGCTTTGATAGGGCATCAGATGCTCTAATATGATGGGTTGTATAACATAACAGGAAAGGTTTGCTGATATTTCAAACTCTTGGGCTGCTTTTCAATACCAGACATTGCCAATGAATATCAATGGTATGGTTTTTGAGGGGAACTTTGTAATCTTGGACTAGGGCTTTAAATGCCTTGAGATCCGAGACAAGGAATATTATCTTTTTTCCATATTGATAACAGGATGAAGTTGAACATAAAGATAAAATGCTCACCGGTCAAAAGTCATTTAAAGAAAATCTTGTAATGATGGACGACTCACCCAACGGAGACGACCACTGATTCTGTTCCCTTTGAGATATAGCGACATAAGACATCATAGGAATCTGGGCAAAAAGGAAACGTGGAGAGGATAAGGATCATGTTATGCGTGATTATCTATATTGCCAACATATTCTGCAGCGCTTTGGATTAAGAGAATGTTATATTAATCCTCATATATTAGGAATCTCATGTTTCTTCTCGGCTGATCTTGGTGTTTCATCAAATTTAATATGTGAAATGTTTCTATCATGAACTTACTTACCGATGCTCCCGAACATCCATCCTCCTCCATGAAAGAACAGGATGCCTTTTCTTCCTCCAGCAGATGGCGACTTGGGCTGGTAAACTCTCACCGGAATTCCTTCAAACGTCAGGTTTTTAATAAGCAGTTTGGGGTCTTCTCCTAATCTTCTGGCCAGAAGTTTATCTCTGATGAAACGGGTGAAGTCAAGCTGGCTGCATATGAACATGTTCTGCGCGATCTTCCCCTGTTAAATTCAAAACGTAAAATTCCATGTCATATATATCTTGTTCCAAGTGTGGGAAAAGAAGAAAGTGCATGCCACTTATGTGACGCAGCTCCTGATAGAAAATGCTCCAAACTAGGCACTGCCCAATCAGAAGGCCGTAAAAAAAGCCTTCAAAAGCTCTTCAAAACGGCTTCAGGAAAATAAAAAACGTCCTAAAGAAGGAGCGTTTCTTTGACCTCCTCAAAAAACTCTATATGCACATATCCTAAAAAACAGACTGGAACTTTTACTAGAACATGCAAATCATTAGTCCAAATTAGCCGGCATGGGCCACCAAAACATGGCGCCGCGTTGTCTAAATCAGTTGTGCAAATACAAAGGAACTTGGAATATAGTATCAGATGTGACTGGTGTATCAGCCATGATGGACACTTTACAGAAACACCCTGAGGAATATGTATATCCTGAATCATGCCTAGTACAGGGCAGGTTAGGTTATCTCATACAAGTTCCTGAATTCTTATGCCATGAAGTGCCCCACGGATTCTCCACCTGGTCAATTTGCACCAAAAAACTGATGTAAATGCCTCACACCACACTTATTATTATGAGTTTTTGGTCCCTATTCATCAATACCGGTGATTTTCTTAGCAGTCTTGAGTAGGGGGCATGTGTAATAATTATAGGGGATAACTCAGGAGACTCTTTGCGTGGAACAAGACAACTACAGGACACAGTTTTATAAGTGGTAAAGTCCATATTATCACACGGTGATTCAAACAGGTGCAGAGAGAAACTCAAGTCCACAACACTTGGTGTAAATATTAAACGCAGCTTAGCAGTATATAGGAAACTTCAGAGGAAAATGCAATCAAGCAGAAAGTCTATGAAGCACAGTTATTCTTGAGGATACTTGACACGAATAAATCCTTGTCTTAGTCCAAACACAGATAGATAAGCTTATAAGGCAGTTCAAATAATATTGTAGCTCAACCAGGGAGGCCTGGTTAATAGTCTCAGGTTTTTGCAGAGCAGCAAACGCTTACATGTCCAGCAAATGCAGATGGAAGTAAATATGAGCAGCAGATGAAGGAGGATTACTGGAACTGGTGTATGCAGCAGGAACTCAGAGCAGAGTAGCAGGATTACCACACAGGTTCACAGGAGCAGGTATATAGCCAGGGAGTAATCAGAGGTCAGGAGCTGGATGCAAGGCAGAATAGCACAGACTGAAGGCTGGGGTGGAGTTTTATAGCAGGAAGACACAGTGCACATGAGACCAAAGACGCCATCTTGGAAAAGGGCAGTAATGCACAAAAGGTAAAAAATGTTCAAAGTCCTGACAGCATGTAGGGTTCAGACGCTCCTGATTCATTAAGAGACGTTACTTCCCCACCATGTCCACTTCCTGCCCCAGCTCTGCCAAAATTCTCAAAAATTTTGCAAGAAAATTTGTGACTTTTCAAAGCCAGAATTATGGCAAAATTGCTCTGATGAATTGATCCTTTTGTGTTTCATGGCATGGAACAAGGTAAGCTAATTAGGAGATGTGAGATGGATATCTAACTCATCGAGCAAAATTAGTCACAATTTGTCATCTATCACCGGACTTCATCCCGGGTATGGTGCATTCTCAGCTGCCATGTCTAGTTTGAAGTAAATAATTAGGGTCCAGATTTGGTCACAAATTTATGACAAATCTTCAGCAAGGTCTTCATATATTAGGCCACACAATCGAAATTCAGGGACTGAATATCAACTGCGATATTCCGAGCAGCCGCGAGTCTACTGTCAAACACAAATGATTCTGCTGAATTCGGATTAGAAGACCATGGCTGGTCCATATCCAGCACCATGGGGTCGCCACCCCCCTCGCTACACGCCTTGTCCATGCTGCTGCACTCCTGGATTGATGGGATGATGCCAGGATTCAAGTGTAGATGCCACCTCTGCACCCACTGGAGCCATATCTTTGCTGATAATTATCACCTGCCATCATGAAACCAGCTCCCTCTCTTCTTATCACTACAGGTTTTTCTAGTTTGGTGTCGTAAAACCTGAATCTAAACTGGTACAAGCTTAAATAATTTAATAGACAATGCCACTACTAAGGACAGGTCCAAACGTGTCATTATTGAAGGTCCCTAACTGTGCAGACCTTCATTTATTTGACCCTTTAACTATCCAATGGGACAATTTTATTGATAAAGGGCTTTTGTGCTAAGACCTTTTGACTACTGATGTGGACGGAATGCCTCCAATAATGGTGGAACCCATTGATTTTAGCCAGGATTACCCAATGAGCTTCACTTTTGGGAATACCTGAGAAGGAGATGGAAACTGTCCTTACTGGTGGAGTTTGTTGCGGATTGCCCCCCAACTATATTACAAAGGTAAAATCTGCTGGGAATGAGAATGTGGCAAATGTAAAATTCCACAAATTGCTCTAATTTTCTTTCAGAATTTTGTTTAAACTTGTGAATGGGGTGTTTAAAGAAAACCAATAGCCCAACTCCCATGACTTGCTGTAAACACCCCCTAGAACTTTGACAACCGACAGAGGCACTCCACTGTGAGCTGTCATTCAAAGTGTCAGGCGTGCTTACAATGGCATCCCTGTACGACTGAAAGCCGGTGGCTCCTGGGAGGAACAAAGTTCATTTTTTCCCATTGGCCGGGTTTTCAGTAAGATGGCTGGGCACCTTACACTATTTATACGCAGATTAACCCTATATCTGCAGATTTGTAGCGTTATCCAACCTTTCAGGTTCCCTTTAAAGACACATTCATTTATATTGTTCTGTCAATTTCTGCGGATTTCCGTTAAGTGTTCCTCACCGCAGATGATTACCATGGATTTCCCCACCTTTCATTCTTGCAAAAGTTACATTAGAGACGAATCCACATCAAGATCCTTATGTAACACATACAGGGGAGATGTTTAACTTCATTTTTTTTTTTCAGTTTATATATGTACAATGTGCAAAGTTCAGTGCCGCAATCTGTTATGGTATAGTAGGCTGAAAGATAAGAGGGTTATCTTTGAGCATTTTACTAAGATGAGCAAGGCCGGGAGAAGTGCATTATGGCTTGGGGGTACTAAATGTGATCTTTGTCCTCTTCCCCCAAGTTTCTGATCAGTTCTGCTCTGGCTGTGTGACAACTGGCTGTAGCAGAAGCCCTTCCCCCACTAGTACAAAGTTAGAGAACCTAAGGGGCTGGAGTGAGATTTCACACCTCGTCATGAATTAGACGTGGTGGCTTCTCGCACCCCATCTCTACCCATTTTGGTGTAGCTGGTAGAAACTGGTGTGAAAATACCAAAAGTTGGTAATTTTTTGGAGAACTCCAAGTTTTGCCATATGTTTACTACTTTTCAAAGCTGTTACACCAGAATTCTGGCATGCAAGCTTGAATGAATCAGGCCCACTATGTCTGTAAATTCTTAGGTAACCTGAAAAATACATATAGATGAGATTTTCAAGCCCCATACACACATAACGTGAAATAAGCACTTGTTATAGAGAGAAATTAAAATCCATAAGACATCTCTGTAGAGGAGACATCTCACCCTCACATTGAACATATGGGATTAATTATGGCAGGGAAAGAGAGAAAGTAATTATAACTTAGAAAGAGAGAAACTAATTAAAACAGAGAAAGTTATAGAGAGACATCTGACACTTCCATCTTTCCGCAGCAGAGTTCCTTCTCCTTGACAAAAAGGTGACTGCAGTGGGATCTGCGTGAAGCCCTTCTGTCCTCCTTGACAAACTAGTGGAAGCGATGGGATCTGCGTGAACCCCCGCTGTCCTTCTTGACAAACTAGTGGAAGCGATGGTGTCTGCGCGACCCCCTCCGGCTGTTATCCATGGCAGTGGTGGAATACTCTTGACATCATTTAATTTTCTGGTATAGATCACCCTTAGGCCGGCCTCACACTAGCGAGTTTTACGGACGTATGAGCGCATAAACTACGTCCATAAAATACGCATTACACACGGCCCAATGATTCCCTATGTCCCAGCTCCTATCAGCCGTATTTTACTGATCCGTATTATACGGTCTTGTACGGCCGTACAAAATCGCAGCATGCTGCGTTTATCACCGTATTGCGCAAAAAAATCGCCAATGAAAGTCTATGGGGGAGAGAAAAATACGGATTACACACGGACCAGCAGTGTGACCTGCGAGAAATACGCATCGGTGTTAGAGAGAAAAGCCGGTAATTCAATTGCCAGCTTTTCATTTCTCCTTCCCAAACCCGACAGGATATGAGACATGGTTTACATACAGTAAACCATCTCATATCCCTTTTTTTTTGCATATTCCACACTACTAATGTTAGTAGTGTGTATGTGCAAAATTTTGGCGCTGTAGCTGCTAAAATAAAGAGTTAAATGGCGGAAAAAATTGGCGTGGGCTCCCGCGCAATTTTCTCCGCGAGAGTGGTAAAGCCAGTGACTGAGGGCAGATATTAATAGCCTAGAGAGGGTCCATGGTTATTGGTCCCCCTGGCTACAAACATCTGCCCCCAGCCACCCCAGAAAAGGCACATCTGGAAGATGCGCCTATTCTGGCACTTGGCCACTCTCTTCCCACTCCTGTGTAGCCGTGGGATATGGGGTAATGAAGGGTTAATGTCACCTTGCTATTGTAAGGTGACATTAAGTCAGATTAATAATGGAGAGGCGTCAATTATGACACCTATCCATTATTAATCCAATAGTACGAAATGGTTAATAAAACACACACACATTATTACAAAGTCCTTTAATGAAATAAAGACACAGGTTGTTGTAATATTTTATTATTCTCTTAATCCAGCTGAAGACCCTCGTTCTGTGAAAAAGTAAAAATAACAAATCAACAATATCTCATACCTTCCGATGATCAGTCACGTCCTACGAAGTAAATCCATCTGAAGGGGTTAAATCATTTTACAGCCAGGAGCTGCCCTAATACACTCGCTCCTGCCTGTAAATCCCCGGGTACTGAATGGAAAGCAGGGTGATCTGTAGTTACCTTGAGTTGCGGTGATGCGCCCTCTGCTGGATGTCCTCATGAACTGGAGCCTTGGAAAAGTTCCCACGCTCGAGTTCATATGAGGACATCCAGCAGAGGGCGCATCACCGCCACTCAAGGTAACTACAGATCAAACTGCTTTCCATTCAGTACCCGGGGATTTACAGGCAGGAGCGAGTGCTTTAGCACAGCTCCTGGCTGTAAAATGATTTAACCCCTTCAGATGGATTTACTTCGTGGGACATAACGACGGAAGGTATGGAATATTGTTGTTTGTTTTTTTAACTTTGTTTCAGGACGATGGTCTTCAGGTGGATTAAGAGTCTAATAAAATATTACAACATGTGTCTTTATTTCATTAAAATACTTGTAAATAATGTGTGTGTGTTTTATTAACCATTTAGTACTATTGGATTAATAATGAATAGGTGTCATAATTGACGCCTCTCCATTATTAACCTGGCTTAATGTCACCTTACAATAGCAAGGTGACATTAACCCTTCATTACCCCATATCCCACCGCTAAACAGGAGTGGGAAGAGAGAGGCCAAGTGCCAGAATAGGCGCATCTTCCAGATGTGCCTTTTCTGGGGTGGCTGGGGGCAGATGTTTGTAGCCAGGGGGGCCAATAACCATGGACCCTCTCTAGGCTATTAATATCTGCCCTCAGTCACTGGCTTTACCACTCTGGTGGAGAAAATTGCGCGGGAGCCCACGCCAATTTTTTCCGCCATTTAACCCTTTATTTTACAAGCTACAGTGCCCAAATTTTGCACATACACACTACTAACATTATAGAAAATAGGAGAAAATACGGAGTATAAAGGTATCAAATACTTTATTAATACATATACATAATAATTAGTCAGTGCACAAAAATAATAACACAAAGTGTAATAAAACCAGGATGGTAAAAGAGATGAGTGGGGGTCGCCCGGTGTGCACCGCCTATGGGGCCAGCATGCATTCCATTATTGGTAAGAGGCCTACTGCTATAGTAGCATATATATCTATGTGCCAAACTGGCATGAAAAAGACCGGTAATAAAGGTTACTCTTACCGCTGCTAGGCACCAAGGCGGCGCACCCCCGGGTAGATCCTCAGGCACAGTCCCCAGTTGGGGACTGTGCCTGAGGATCTACCCGGGGGTGCGCCGCCTTGGTGCCTAGCAGCGGTAAGAGTAACCTTTATTACCGGTCTTTTTCATGCCAGTTTGGCACATAGATATATATGCTACTATAGCAGTAGGCCTTTTACCAATAATGGAATGCATGCTGGCCCCATAGGCGGTGCACACCGGGCGACCCCCACTCATCTCTTTTACCATCCTGGTTTTATTACACTTTGTGTTATTATTTTTGTGCACTGACTAATTATTATGTATATGTATTAATAAAGTATTTGATACCTTTATACTCCGTATTTTCTCCTATTTTCTATGATCTTTTTGGAGTTGGTTTTCTTTAGTGAGGGGATGTCTGGCACTACTTAGCGCTATTTCGTTCCTCTCAGTATCTAGCATGTTGCCTGGTTTCGGTATTAACACTACTAACATTAATAGTGTGGAATATGCAAAAAAAAAAGGGATATGAGATGGTTTACTGTATGTAAACCATGTCTCATATCATGTAGGGTTTGTGAAGGAGAAATGAAAAGCCGGCAATTGAATTACCGGCTTTTCACATATATCGCGCTGAATTAAATATAAATACAGAATATATATATATATATATGTGTCTCAATGACATATATATAAATATACTGTATATATGTTTTACCGAACATTTGAGCACATAAATCCATTAGATGTCGGTTTTGCAAGCCTGCGAGAAAATATCGCAGTACGGATGCCATACGGATTACATACAGAGGATGCCATGCGCAAAATACGCTGACACACCCTGCCTACGGATGACATACGGATCACTATTTTGGGGACTTTTCTGCGTATTTCGGCCGTAAAAAACGGACCGTATTTACATACGCTGAGTGTGAGGCCGGCCTTTATTTATTTATTACGATTACTTATATAGTGCTAGCATATTGCGATACAAAAGGAAAATCCGCAGCAAAATCTGAACATTTTTGCAGTTGATTCATCCTATGTCCATTTTCACACTATGTAGGCATCCTCTATGGATTTTACAGTAAATCCACGACAGAAATCTAAGATGATTTTTTGCTGCAATTAACTATTTCAATCATTTTTACATGAAAGTAATTCACAGACAATAATGGCGCCTGTGATTGACCTGACCATTTTGTGTCTTGTGGTTTGGCTGTTTTATGTATAGTGCGTGTTTAATCTTCTCAGATCTATAACCATAGGGTTGAAGTTTACTGTTCTGTGATTACATAGGGTTAATGGATAAACTTGTATTATCTTATATGTTTTAGCTTTACACACTGATAGTAACTAAGCAGTATCAGCAGATAAAAATGGAAATACCAACGGGAAAATTTAGCATTTACATTCGACCTTCACCCTGGTATGTGACTTCTGTCCTAGTCGCAGCACCCAAGATCAGAGGGACACAAGAATATATTAGTTCAAGCCGGAACTGAAGCAAGAACTCTTCACCCAGGGCAAAAGGTTCAATATACTGCCCATGAAATGTGGCTCCGAAATCCAGCACCATGGGGTTGCCACCCCCTTCACTACACCCTTGGTCCAAGCTAGCCCCTAGCTACTCTCCTGGATCGATGGGATGACACCAGGGCTCAAGTGTAGATGCCACCTCTGCACCCACTGAAGCCATATCCTTGCTGATAATTATCGCCTGCCATCATGAAACCAGCTTCACTCTCTGCTTATCACTACAGGTTTTTCTAGTTTGGTGTTGTAAAACCTGAATCTAAACTGGTACAAGCGTAAATAATATAAAGACGACGCTACTAATAAGAACAGGTCCAAACATATCATTATTAAGGGTCCCTAACTGTGCAGCCCTGGAGGGAACTTGGCCCTTTATTGATAAAGGGCTTTTGTGCTAAGACCTTTTGACTACTAATACGGACGGAGTGCCTCCAATAATGGTGGGACCCATTGATTTTAGCCTTGATTACCCCATTAGCTTCACTTTTGGGGATACCTGAGAAGGAGATGCAAGTGGCAGACACGTCTCATCATTGGAGGCCTAAACTCATTGACCAAAACCGGACGTTTCATACTATTTAAGATTATCTGCCTTGGACAACCACATTTTTAAAAGGTGTTCAACAATATTATGATGATCACAGGATGCCCCAGTTCTGGTACTCCTAGAGATCGGGTAAAGCCCACTAGCTCCACTGCAGGAGAAAAGAGAAGCAATGCATAGTTCCTATTAAAAGGGGGTATGTTACCCCAAAAATCCTCTCTAATCCACTTATACATGTATGGGGACTTAGCCACTATAAGGGCACGCTCACGCTGGCAAGTAGCCAGAGTATAACTCGGACAAGTGCTCTCCAATATAACACTCGCTCCAGTGTTATACTATGGAAAAGTGGCAACTAGCTCAGTAGAATAAAAAAAAATCACTGCATGCTGCGATTAGCAGCGTATATCGGACGGTATACATCCATACAAATCGATGGGTGCATGCAAAACATTGGACTGCACTCAGATGTCATCCGAGTGCAGTCTGATATATGCTGACTCACAGAACGGGGAAGATGGAGAAATTAAGTTCTCCATCTTCTCCGCACCTGGGATCCGACTATCATACATGCAAGAGAATTGGATCAGAGTAAAAATGACGCTCGGATCACACTCGTAGCAAAATTTGAGCCGAGGATCATTTGTATATAGCGTCCGATTCTCTCGCATCAGCAAATCATTGGATGCTACCCGCCAGTGTGAGCAAGCCCTTAAACCAGGGGCCGAGATATCATTGGTGCAACCTGTGCAGCTGCACAGGGGCCCAGCAGGTAAAGGGGGCACTACCACCTCCAAAGCATGTGGAAACGTGCATTATAATGAGTTATTGGATGGCAAAGGGCCCTTATATATTTTGCTCAGGGGCCTCTTCCGCCTGCGTCCGCCAGTGCCTTAAACTCATACCTGTGGTTTAACTTTTAGTGATATAGTTGCCATAAAAAAAACAACAATTTACAGCATTTTTAGTGATTTTCAGGACATTGTTTTAGAGCAGATCCACTCCAACTATGTTCACATAGAGCTTAAAAGCTAAAAAAAAAGACAGGTCTGATGTGCTTTTCACGAGAAATCCACTTGCTTTTTGACACTTTTTTTTTTCTTATTTGACACAGTTTTTTGTAACCTTTTTGAACATGATCATGATTTTGAAGCAGATTTGAAGAGGTTTTTGATACTTTTTTCCTGACTTGTTGATACTGTCAAGGAATCCCTATCAAATAAGTGACACGTCAATTTTTTTTTCCAGCAGCGAGATTTTTAAAACTCGGTTGAAAGAAAAAACTCTTGCAACTGGAACAGAAATCTGAATTTCACATTGAAATCAGTGTATTTGATTGAGTACTTGAAGTAGATTTTGAAGCAAATTGGCTTTAAAATACACGTTTAAAAAAAAAAAACTGTGATAACAGATCCCAAGTAGTTTCAGTCAACTTAAAAAGGTATTTTAATAATGATGACCAATCCTTAGAAAAGGCCATCAATATCTGATCGGAGGGGGTCCCATACCAGGCTCAGCTGCTATCAGCCCTGGCAGATCAGGAGCTGATGTTTTAGAACCTGACAGTCACTAAACAATATGGAACTCTGCAGCTCTGCGCACATCCGGCAGCTGCTGAAGGTGGTGCCAGGCATCGGACCCTCACCGATGATGTATAATATAGGCACTCAATATGAAAGTTGTGGACAACCCTTTTAAATACGTACAGGACTGTGTAAATAATAGCAAAGAGTCAGAATAATGAAGCTGTGGGGAAGTTTTAAGGATATAAATCTCTGAGCAATTGTGTATGGAAAACAATATTGCGCCGAGAGCTCCTGTATGACGAGAGATGTCACAAGCGCTAACAGCGCGCCCTAGGCCATACGTCCGTCCAGGCAGATGTCAAGCTGACATTTGTAGTTCCACCTCCGATATTTTCTATATATTTTATACATAGTGGGTACTCACCACTACCGCAATGCCAATCATGATGCAGTGAATGATCCTAAGCTTGGCAGGATTGGCAACTCCTGGCGGGATGTCCGAATTGGCAAATTCAAAATAAATGATGCCGGCCACCAACAAAAAGAATAACGCAATGAAAATGCCGGCAGTGATGGCCACCAATGCCAGAGCGAGGCCCATGGCTGCTGCTGCCGGGTGCTCAGCGCAGGCACAACTGACTTTGAGTTGACACTTGGCGATTTCCTGCTCTTCTGTTCCTTCTGCAGCAGGTGAGGGAGTGGCAGTGGCCTGGAGGGGACGGAGAAGCTGTGTGCACTGTGGAATTTCACGGGCACATTGGAGTCTCCTTACAAGATTTGCAGATTTGTCACAAAACCTGAATGATTAGCTACAAACAGCAAAGCGAATGAGATTCCTGAAGTCTCGTGCACACATTGGTCATTTGTGACTTGCAGATGTAAATCTGGAGCATGTCAATTCTTTCAGCGTTTTTGCAGCAGATTTCTTACATATTAATGGATGCATCAAAAAGGAGTAAAAAAAAAAGCATGTATTTTATGCTGTGCTTTTCCTGCAAATACAACAGGATTTTCAGATTTTTCTGCTGCAAATAATGGAATTGTGCAAATACACTTACACAGAAAAAAAACACATAAATTGAGCTTGGTTTGAGTTGGTATACATGCAGCACATAAACACATGTTCACATTGACCATAAAATACACAAAACCTACAAGAAATAAAATGAGCAAAAACCCTGCAGTAACTAAATAAGTAAAAAGCAAAAGTGCATTTAAATAACACAGGGTTCTTAGTAATACTGTGTTTGATCAAAAATAGCTTAAAAGCCATCCCACAACAAGGTAACTCTGATCGGGACGGTCCTACGCTGGCAAATATTAAAAACCTTACCATGTGTCAGAGTTGACCTCAGTGTGAATAAGGGCATACAAAAGGACCAGGTCCCAACAAGTAGACACCAATCTAGGGAAGCCTTTAAGGCCAGTCTCACACGTCCAGATAATTCCGGTACCGGAAAAATCGTTACCAGAGTTATCCGTGTCCGTGAGCTCACGTGGCACATCAGTGTGGCACACGTGTGGCAGCCGTGTGCCGCCCGTGTGCCGACTGAGTACCACACGGACCGTGCAGGAGACAGCGCTAGAGTTAAGCGCTGTCCCCCCTGCATGTGGTGCTGAAGCCGACATTCATTCCTTCTCCCCAGCAGCGTTCGCTGGAGAGAAGTAATGAAAAATCAAGGGTTTTTTTTGTGTTTAAAATAAAGTTCCTGGTCAGCTCCCGCCTCCCACCCCCTGTGCGCCCGCCCGCTGGCATTAAAATACTCACCCAGCTCCCGCGATACTTCCTCTCAGCGCCGCAGCTTGTCCTGTATGAGCGGTCACGTGGTGGCGCTCATTACAGGGATGAATATGCAGCTCCACCCCTTTTGATTAGACTCCAATCAGAGTTTGATCAGAGTGTCATCAGTTTTTTTATGAGGTGGAGAAATAAAAAAACTTTCTCCACCTTCTCCATTCTGTCAGTCTGTGAAAATTGGACTGCACTCAGATGTCATCCGAGCGCGGTCCGATGTTTTTCACATCCCATAGACTGGCATTGCCAATTTTCATCTGACACTCGGATCAGAATCGGACGTCTCCAATTTTTTCCTCAGACTCCTCGGTCCAAGCACAAAAAAAATAAACATGTGCGAAGCTCCACAGAATATCATAGGTACGAGTGTCATCTGTGAATACCACGAAGAGCAGTCGTCAGATATAATGAGCTGTATGCGCGAGCCCTGACAGAAGCCTGTGCCCGTGACTAAGGAATGACCGACACTAAACAGAAAACCTATACCCTATACCTCGGACCGACAGGCTCTCCAGCGCCTGCAGCACTCTGCAATAGCTGGAGAAAAAGCCCTATAATCAGTGAGGCCATACCATAACCTCCCCAGGTGAGCGCTCCTACCCTCTCCCATCTTTTGTAGGGTTTTTGTTTTTAAGTATTATTACCCCAGTAGCGCTTTGTCTTTTTTTTGTTTTTTTCTCCAGCATATACCTTTAAGCTTAGGATGAGATGATAAGAAAGCTCTGGACGAATGAGGACATAGTCCACTTTAATGGATAACCTGTAGTGACCACTAGCATTTCAGGACTGGAATAACTAAATACACGCTGGTAATTCAGTAATATACATTGTGGCACTTATTGCCAGTCTACATCCTATTACAGATCCTCTCTGTTCTTAAGGGGAACCAGTAATGTCCTTTTTAGCATGTAAACTGTCCCCGGCGTTGCTGGTGATGCAATGTGCATCACTAACATATTTTTTTTCATTAAAAGCAGCGGTCTGATCATGTGCAAAATGCACTTTATATAGTTATATCATACCTGCTCATTTACAGTAGTCATAGGGGTGTGCTTCATGTTATTCAGTCACAGTTGTCACTGCCCACGCAATTTGAATGATGTTCTCGGGGTGGTGCCAACATCGCTCAAATTCGCTTTGAAATCCCGCGCTTGTGCAGAGTTGAGCAGAGAGTAGTGCTTGTGCAGAGTTGAGCTGAGAGCCGCACTTGTGCAGAGATGAGCGGAGATCCGCGCTTGTGCAGTGTTGAGCGGAGAGCCGTGCTTGTGCGGAGTTGAGCAGAGAGCCGCACTTGTGCAGAGTTGAGCAGAGAGCCGCACTTGTGCAGAGTTGAGCAGAGAGCCGCACTTGTGCAGAGTTGAGCAGAGAGCCGCACTTGTGCAGAGTTGAGCAGAGAGCCGCACTTGTGCAGAGTTGAGCAGAGAGCCGTACTTGTGCAGAGTTGAGCGGAGAGCCGCACTTGTGCAGTGTTGAGCAGAGAGCCGCGCTTGTGCAGAGTTGAGCAGAGAGTAGTGCTTGTGCAGAGTTGAGCTGAGAGCCGCACTTGTGCAGTGTTGAGCAGAGAGCCGTACTTGTGCAGAGTTGAGCGAAGAGCCGCACTTGTGCAGAGTTGAGCAGAGAGCCGCGCTTGTGCAGAGTTGAGCTGAGAGCTGCACTTGTGCAGTGTTGAGCGGAGAGCCGCACTTGTGCAGAGTTGAGCGGAGAGTCGCGCTTGTGCAGAGTTGAGCAGAGAGCCACACTTGTGCAGTGTTGAGCGGAGAGCCGTACTTGTGCAGAGTTGAGCGGAGAGCCGCACTTGTGCAGTGATGAGCAGAGAGCCACACTTGTGCAGTGTTGAGCAGAGAGCCGCGCTTGTGCAGTGTTGAGCTGAGAGCCACGCTTGTGCAGTGTTGAGCGGAGAGCCGCGCTTGTGCAGTGTTGAGTGGAGAGTCGCGCTTGTGCAGTGTTGAACCGCACTTGTGCAGTGTTGAGCGGAGAGCCGCGCTTGTGCAGTGTTGAGCTGAGAGCCGCGCTTGTGCAGTGTTGAGCGGAGAGCCGCGCTTGTGCAGTGTTGAGCCGCACTTGTGCAGTGTTGAGCGGAGAGCCGCGCTTGTGCAGTGTTGAGCAGAGAGCCGCGCTTGTGCAGTGTTGAGCAGAGAGCCGCGCTTGTGCAGTGTTGAGTGGAGAATACTGCTTGTGCAGAGTTGAGCTGAGAGCCGTGCTTGTGCAGAGTTGAGCGGAGAGCCGTACTTGTGCAGAGTTAAGCGGAGAGCCGCGTTTGTGCAGAGTTGAGCGGAGCGCCGCACTTGTGCAGTGTTGAGCCGCACTTGTGCAGTGTTGAGCGGAGAGCCGCGCTTATGCAGTGTTGAGCGGAGAGCTGCGCTTGTGCAGTGTTGAGCGGAGAGTCGCGCTTGTGCAGTGTTGAGCCGCACTTGTGCAGTGTTGAGCGGAGAGTAGTGCTTGTGCAGTGTTGAGCCACGCTTGTGCAGTGTTAAGTGGAGAGTAGTGCTTGTGCAGTGTTGAGTGGAGAGCTGCGCTTGTGCAGTGTTGAGTGGAGAGTAGTGCTTGTGCAGTGTTGAGCTGAGAGCCGCACTTATGCAGTGTTGTGCTGAGAGCTGCGCTTGTGCAGTGTTGAGCTGAGAGCCGCGCTTGTGCAGTGTTGAGCTGAGAGCCGCGCCTGTGCAGTGTTGAGTGGAGAATACTGCTTGTGCAGAGTTGAGCTGAGAGCCGTGCTTGTGCAGAGTTGAGCGGAGAGCCGTACTTGTGCAGAGTTGAGCGGAGAGCCGCGTTTGTGCAGAGTTGAGCGGAGAGCCGCACTTGTGCAGTGTTGAGCGGAGCGCCGCACTTGTGCAGTGTTGAGCGGAGCGCCGCACTTGTGCAGTGTTGAGCGGAGAGCCACGCTTGTGCAGTGTTGAGTGGAGAGTAGTGCTTGTGCAGTGTTGAGTGGAGAGCTGCGCTTGTGCAGTGTTGAGCTTAGAGCCACACTTGTGCAGTGTTGCGTGGAGCGCCGCACTTGTGCAGTGTTGAGCGGAGAGCCACGCTTGTGCAGTGTTGAGTGGAGAGTAGTGCTTGTGCAGTGTTGAGTGGAGAGCTGCGCTTGTGCAGTGTTGAGTGGAGAGTAGTGCTTGTGCATTGTTGTGCTGAGAGCTGCGCTTGTGCAGTGTTGAGCTGAGAGCCGCGCTTGTGCAGTGTTGAGCTGAGAGCCGCGCCTGTGCAGTGTTGAATGGAAAGCCGCGCTTGTGCAGTGTTGAGTGGAGACTAGAGCCGTACTTGTGCAGTGTTGAGCGGAGAGCCGTACTTGTGCAGTGTTGAGCGGAGTGCGCGCTTGTGCAGTGTTGAGCGGAGAGCCGCACTTGTGCAGTGTTGAGCGGAGAGCCGCGCTTGTGCAGTGTTGTGCGGAGAGCAGCAGTTGCGCAGGGTTGAGCAGCCAGCTCGAGGAGCTGCCTATGCTCCATTTTGAGCGGCTCCCCGCGCTTGTTCCGTGACAAGCGGTGCATACGCGCACAGTCAGTGAAGCTGGGTACTACACACAGCGTCAATACGCACACTTGTCATGGCATATGCGGTCAACACTGTGCAAGCGTGGCTCCACGATACACACTGCGCAAGCGCGGTGTGACGATACACATGTGCAAATGACGCTTCACGATACCCACTGCGCATGCCCGGCTTCACAATGCAAGACTGCATAAGCACGGCTTGACGATACACACAGCACAAGCGCGGCTTTACGATACACACTGCGCAAGCGCGGGGTAAAGGATCTAACTATGAAAAAACTGCACAAACCCCACTTCCTGTACAGATTATATTATCCAGTAAAGCAGGTCCTAGCGGCTCCAGCACAATCTGGATAGACCCTGAAGGTAAAACTAGAGAAGACAACTCAGACCTGGCTCCTTGAAAGGTTGCTGAGTGTATCACGTACCTCCTTAAGGAGCCGAGGGAGAGTGCAGTATAAGAAAGAAACCCCAGCAGTACACTGAAATTTTGCGCAAACGCAGTAATTGCCTGAGGCAGTACATGTGCAGTAAGGTCCCGATGACATTGCAAGTCCCGGACTAACAATCTGCACATGCTCTGCCCCTTCCGAGCGGATGAGTCCCTGCAATAATGGAGATTGTGCAAAATCTCGGACAGGAGAGGAAAGTCACTGAAACAAGTGTGACTTCTCAATCAGATTCAGGAAGCCATCGGGGGATCGGGAATAGGAAGAAACGCAGGATGCAGAATTTGGATGAGCCCGATATATTGTTCTTGCACGGGGGGGCCATTTTCTGTCTGTTATTTACAGTGCATGGTCATTTAACTTCAATTTTGGTGCATTTCTTTGATCACTGACATATTTTACAAAATACAGCATTGCCCAAGTGTGGCACTTTTTCCATGCATTTTTTTAATAGGATTATCGATAGGACCGGAAAAACGCATTTTGCAACTGCCTGTCTAAAGAAACCCTGCCAACAACACGTCAAAAATATGCATGAAAATCACAGTGTTTCTTACAAATCAAAAACTAAAACATATGTGTGAAGGAACCTTAGTGAGAAACACGTTAGCAAAATAATACAATTTTGTAATACAACTCATGACATAAACCCAAAATAAAGAACATGTGAGATATCTCGTTATTTCATACAAAGATAAACAATATTTCACCCATATAAAGTCTCAAAGGTTTTTAATGTAAGTGATTATATTATCCATAGCCAACTTTCCGGACACCACATCAGACCGATCAAAGAAGACAACTACTCCATGAAAACCATCTTCAACATGATACCATGTGACTGGGACTCCATTGTCCTCCAGCCGTTTCTTGTAGAGTATCCCATCATCTCGGAGAACATCGAACTCACATGTTAGTATGTAGGCCTGTGGTAATTGCCGGATCACAGCATCATCAGAGAACAATGGGGAACATGGAAGGTCAAGAGTTATCTTAACTTTCTCATAAACTTCTTTATTAAATGGCGCCATGACGTGAGGTTTGTAGCCTTTGTCCTTAAATTCTTGAGAACTCAACAACTTACTTAATTTTTGTCTTATCTCAAGAGTAACATGGCTGCCCTTGATCAGTTCTTTTGACAAAGAAGGATCGCCACCTATGTATTTCATTGTGCAGTATAATGCAAACTTTTGGTATAACAATGGGACCATCTTGTTTTGTTGGTATGAAGGTAAATTGAAGTCTGCCATCTGGAGCACTGGGTATATCATCACCTGGGCAAGAGGCTTTGGAATATCTGATCTACCCACAAGAGCTTGACAAACCCCAGCTGTAAGATTGCCCCCGGCACTGTCTCCACATAATATAACAGAAGAAGGATCGACTCCATGTTCTTGTGCCGTCTTCAGAAAGTGAACTGTAGCCAAGACACAGTCATCAAATGCAGCCGGGCATCTGTGTTTTGGGGCCAGGCGGTACCTAAAATGAATTATTTAAAAAAAAAGACCATTAGATCTTTGATATGGGAAGAAACAGTCAATATTTGGGTAATAGGGAGCAACATTTGCATTGATTAATATCTCCATCTAATTTCCTCATTTTAGACGTTCTTTATGGTATTAATTAATTCACAGTGGTCTAATGGCGATGATTTATTACCAAGTTAGGTCCTCCAGACTGAGATATAGTGTTGTAGATACTCTTTTCCCTAAGCAATAGATGTGGGTTCAGAATTTAGTCCTCCTCTTAAAAATGGCTTCAATAGGGTAAATGGGCAGGGGCTGTCGGAAGTAAACAACACTTGATAGAATTTATTTTATGCAAATAATCATGTTGTCGACTTTGTGCCCTATTCATTAGGCAATTTTTTTTCCGTGAAATGTCACAAAATTTTTGTGTGACTTGAAGTTGTGCAAAAAATTTTGCAACTTTTTGTTGTTTTTTTACACCAGTCCTGGCCACTTTTAGAAAAGAAGACTCAGCTCACATTGGATGGGACCTGCTAAGAGCACTTGACAAATTTGTCATAATTTACACCACAAAAGTGATGTAAATTACGACAAAAACTCCAGAGTGACATTTCTGTTGGTGGCGCACGGCACTTGAAAGATGAGCCAAATTCATTAAAGTGTGATCCAAAACCAAAGTTGAACTTAATCCTGAATTTCTATATTTGTAATCTAATCATCTGATCACTTTTTTTAACATACGGTACTTTAATTAAAAATTCCATACCATTCCTTCTCTACTATCTTTCTGCTTTTTTTTCTGTTCTAATGACGTTTTGTTTGAGAATCCCCAGTGCATTCTAGGATACTCAAACAGGATGTGATCAGGTGGCCAGTGCTGCAGTCGCTGTCTCTCATCCACCAGTACTTATACTGTAAAGCAAAGGGTCAGTTATAGACAATTTTTGAGGAAACACATTAAAGGGGTTGTTCACTACTCTAACAACCCCTTCTAAATCACTAGGTTACCCCTTAGAAAATAATAGCAGCTATACTCACCTCCAGTGGGGGTGCGGTTCCAGCGTTGACGGCACTGGCTCTCCTTGCACTAACGTGACATTACGTCACGCAATCCCTGAAGCCAAATCTGTGGCCTCTTCACTCTCTCTTCCTTCAGACAAATCAGGCTTCTGGAGAAAGTGAGAGCAGCCGCAGCTCTGATTTACTAGGCATGTCTGATTTTTCTGAAGGGGGAAGGAGTGAAGCGCCCGCCAATTGGCTGCAGAGCTTGAGTGACATAATGTCATGTGAGCCCCAGGAGAATAAGTGCCAACACCTCTGAACCATAGCGATATCTATTTCTATATACTATTGAGTAATAGCCAGTTATATCTCCATGGTATTTCAATATGTGCAAATAAAGGATATATCAACCCCTTTAATTGCACATGGAGAAAAAAAATAATTGAAATACTCACAAATGAGGTATACTTGGCGGTTACTCCATACAATAGACAAATAGATATTTTTTGCCCTATATTAATTACTGGGTCCTGGCTCACCCAACTGTTTTCTGTGCATCAGTATGTCTTTTTCAATCTCGATAATGAATATTTATAATGGTTTTGAACAAAATGTGAACCCAGTTATCATTATTTTGTTCCTGGACATTTTTTTTCATTTTCGGGGAATATAAAAACTACTACCGACAAAACAAATGGAACAGTTGCCCAAAGCAACCAATTAAGATTACAGCTTTAGATTCGGACAGAACTCGGAAAAGTTCCTTTGGTCAGATCACTTTCATTCTACAAAATTAGTCGCAATTCACTTTCACTATTTCATTATTTTAATTAGAACGTAAGGAAACATTAGATGATCAATGCCATCTTACCCAACAGAGACAACCACAGCTCCAGATTTCTTTGACAGGTATCGACAGAAAGTGTCATGGCTCTCTAAAACCAAATAAATAAGACATGAGTTATAGGAATCAATCCTACCAAACAATTATCCAATATCATGACAAATGAAAAATGCTCTGTTATCCATAACAATCAATCATATTTACATATAGCGAGGATTCCAGATTCTGCTGGCTATGAGGCCACGTTCACACGTTCAGTATTTGGTCAGTTTTTTACCTCAGAACGTGTAAGCCAAAACCAGGAGTGGGTGATAAATCCAGAAGTGGTGACGTGTTTCTATGGTACTTTTCCTCTGATTGTTCGTCTTCTGGTTTTGGCTTACAAATACTGAACGTTGGAGTTAGAGAGATAAATGGGTGTATGGTGATCCCCTGCCTTTCTCCCCTGGTTGCCCAGCTTTTGCTGCACATCTCAATTCTACCGTAAGTGAACCCCGCCGCAATAATCAAACATTTATGATAAAAATTGACAGAAAAAAGTACAACTAACACTGGATTCAGAACTAAAAGCTAATGTCACAGTCTTTGTGTCACTCTCAATATGTCACCGCACAGTCTCTCCTAGTGCTTAGTGCAGCCATGATCCCAGTCGTCCTCCTTTAAACCAATGCGCTGATATTGTGTTCTGGCAATCTTGTACACTCCTATGAACTGCTTGCTCCGTTATCAGTCTCCTCCTAATCTCCGAGATGGCAAATTACCTAACTCAGATAAGCAGCGACTTAACTCATTCTGGATGAATAAGCCTCTGCTCCCCTCTATGAAGGCGATCTTCACCATCTCTCAGCAGTGATGGTACTCCGTCTTGCACTTAAGGTGTCCTCCATCATGTGGGTCAAATGACATGCATGGCAGAACAAGCTGGAACTTTATGTTTGCAACTTTGCAGCTTTGGGGTAGCACTTCTTACATATATATAAGGAGTACTACTCTCACTTACTTCTACCTAGCTGTGACGCAGTCACTTCTCACAACTCTCCTTACTTCTTAAAATTCAGAGTTGACATTTACAAATAATGTAAAACCAAAACAATGTATACAAGAAGAGTGAGGGTTTACAATCTATGATGAAAAAGGGGTAAAGAGTATTTACCTTGTATAGTCCAGCCATTATTGAGACTGCTTAGTCTAAAGGCCACGTCTCACATAGCGAGATCGCTAGCGAGATCGCTGCTGAGTCACAAGTTTTGTGACGCAACAGCGACCTCAGTAGCGATCTCGCTATGTGTGACACGTACCAGCGATCAGGCCCCTGCTGCGAGATCGCTGGTCATGTCGGAATGGCCTGGGCCGTTTTTTGGTCGTTGAGGTCCCGCTGACATCGCTGAATCGGTGTGTGTGACACCGATCCAGCGATGTCTTCACTGGTAACCAGGGTAAACATCGGGTTACTAAGCGCAGGGCCGCGCTTAGTAACCCGATGTTTACCCTGGTTACCAGCGTAAAAGTAAAAAAAAAAAAACAGTACATACTCACCATCTGATGCCCGTCAGGTCCCTTGCCGTCTGCTTCCTGCTCTGACTGCCGCCGTAAAGTGAGAGCACAGCAGTGACGTCACCGCTGCGCTCTGCTCTCACTGTACGGCTGCACTCAGAGCAGGAAGCAGACGGCAAGGGACCTGACGGGCAACAGATGGTGAGTATGTAGTGTTTGTTTTTTTTGGTAACCAGGGTAAACATCGGGTTACTAAGCGCGGCCCTGCGCGGTCTGTGTGACAGCTCCCCAGCGACCACACAACGACTTACCAACGATCACGGCCAGATCACGGCCAGGTCGTATCGCTGGTCGTGATCGTTGGTAAATCGCTATGTGAGACGGGGCCTTAAGTTTACACCACCTTTTAGTTGTCTTACCTTGTGTCAGAAATAGGCACCATAATTCTGGCTTATCAAACATCAATCGCTAGGTTACAGCCCCTCTCAAACAAAACAAAGCCCTTAACGGGTCTGTGTATCTTGCCAGATAAGAAAGTGTGACATTAAATATGTCCCATGACCATCACAGTCAATTAGTTGCTGCTGATAGGCTGCATCTGTGAGGGAGGGCCAGGGCCGTAGTCGTGGCTGAATCTGTGAGGGAGGGCCGTAGTCGTGGCTGAATCTATCTGCTTACACGCGCCCTGGCCTCCCGCCACATGCAAACAATGTCCCCTTTTTTGCCTACCTTCAGCCACATCATCTGCACCTTTTGGGTCCCATCTGAGCTGCTGGGGCTTAGCTGCTGGTGTTATTGCACAAAACGAGACAGAGTTCACGTTCATCTTTAAACAAATAACCTTACTTTCTTCTCTTCACAGAATACAGAAGGAAGAACATCATGTAGCAAGTGTGTAGGAGAGCCTGTGCTTAGGAGAGTGACAACTGGGGAGAATAGCTGCGACTGAGCTATCTCCTTGCAGAGCGCAGACACCGGTAGCCGGAAGACCGAGGTTGTGTCGGACTCTAGGAGGCACAGCAGAAACCGGCAGGACAGCTGGACTACACGTCACCTGTCCGCCCTAATACCCAGGAGACACAATGGCGAATAGAGCCCGGGTCGTGATAGAGACCCTGTCAAAAGGCTCGAGCCACCTGTTATACGGGTTTGTGTCCCACCTTTAAGGAGGACAGAGAGAACTGTGAGGACCTTGACAGAAGCCATAGGCAGCAAGGGACTACACCATCACGCTAGTAGGAAGGCTTTCCTCTCCACCTGGTGAAGGGGACTCTGAATTCACTTCCAAGCCAACCGGACCCTGACTGTACCTGTGATCTGGTGCCCTGGACTGTGGCTGCCTGAAGTCTTCAGTAAACCAGGTAAAGAGACTGCAAACCTGTGTCCTCCGTTCTTTACTGCACCACTCACCATCTCCATCCATACACCTGTAGCCCTGGGGACCTACTTCACCTGTGGGAAGTTATACCATCTCAGCTGCCGTAACATCACCCCAGTGGACCCCTTTAAAGGGAACCTGTCACCCCCAAAGTCGAATGTGAGCTAAGCCCACCAGCATCAGGGGCTTATCTACAGCATTCTGTAGCATACCCTGAAAGATGAGAAAAAGAGGTTAGATTATACTCACCCAGGGGGGTCCTGCTGCTGTCCGGTCCGATGGGCGTCGTGGTCCGGTCCGGGGCCTCCCATCTTCTTATGATGATGTCCTCTTCTTGTATTCACGCTGCGGCTCTGGCGCAGGTGTACTTTGTCTGCCCTGTTGAAAGGTCAGAGAGGCCCGGTGCCTGCGCACTGCAGTACTTTGCTCTGCCCTAAACAGGGCAGACAAAGTACGCCTGCGCCGGAGCCGCAGCGTGAAGACAAGAAGAGGACGTCATCGTAAGAAGATGGGAGGCCCCGGACCCCAGCGCCCATCGGATCGGACCGCCCCTGGGTGAGTATAATCTAACCTCTTTTTCTCATCTTTCAGGATACATTGGGGGCTTATCTACAGCAATAAAGAATGCTGTAGATAAGCCCCTGATGCGGCGGGCTTAGCTCACCTTCGATTTTGGGGGTGACAGGTTCCCTTTAAGCAGCGTCGGTCCCTTCTGACCGAATACCACAGGTGGCATCACAAACAAACTTTATCCAAACCCCTTTAAAGTCCTTCCCTTTTACTTGGGTGCCCAGGGCCACTGACCGGGTCGCAGCCACCGTGACATCCCCTTTAAGTACCGGACCCGGCGGTCGTCTCATTAACTAGTTACTCTGCTAAGCTTCTATAGCCTAATCCTACTGTGCCCCATCTAGTGTCCCAATTAAGGTACTGCGCTTTCCTTAAGTAACCTTCTACATTAAACAGCACTAGATACGGCATTTAACTACAACAATATACACAGTGAACATGCATCATTTAGTACTAGTTTCAACCGGGACGTGCTTAAAGGGGTGGGGGCATATACCAGTATCTGTCACCCCTTACACATCTTTCACTATTCCATCATAGGCATACATAGTTGAAGTCAAGCTCTCACGTACCTCCATGAAATCCTTTTTGCAGCACTTTACAAAAGAGAACTGTAATATAAACGGCTTTGTGTATTAAAGGGTTTGTCCAGGCTTGTGATGAAAGTCAGCAGTGAGTATGTAATTGCAGACTTTTGAATCCTCAGAGCGCGCACACTGCACGCTGTCAGGATTCTCGGGTGCTAGCAAGGACATGTCTAGTCAGAATGTGGCAGGAAGAATGTAAATCACATATTTGCGGTCACGTGACTGCCTGTTCTTGGCACCAGAGAATCCTGACAGCGTGCACTGAGCGCGCTGTGAGGATTCACAATTCTGCAGCCACATAGAGAGACTGCAGACTTTCATCCCAAACCTGTAAAAACCCTTTAACCCTAACGATTGAAAAGATAATTAGACAAAGACATCCCAACCACACAATGGATCAATCCTTAAAGCACAAATTTTGATTTGCTCACCAATACTTCCTGCCATGAATCCTCCTCCATGAAAGAACATGACTCCTTTTCTACCACCGACTGATGGCGCTCGGGGCTGGTAGACTCTCACCGGCACGCCTCCAAATTCTAAGTCTTTCTTGAAAATCTCTGGATCATCCTTATGGACAGGCATTAATAATTTTTGTACAAAATGAAAAATCCCTTCAATGTTCCTCAATCCGAGTTTATTAAGAGCTTCTGTCTATAGAATGAAGAAACAAAGAATGTCAAGAGTGGCAGATCCACAGAAAATTCCACCTGCCCCTGAAGACAACAATTGTGAAGTGTGGTGTGTGGTTTCATTGTGGTTTATGGTGCGATGAAACATGTGAAATACATAGAGTGTTATAGGTACTGATGCAGTTGTGTGGGCACAGAAAGGTAACGCCCGAGGACCTCTGGTATATTCAGCTCAGGTATAGGGAAAGTTTAGAACATAGTTTAGTACTTAGTAATAGATAGGAACATTAGGACAGATAGGCAGTGGTGGGCCTAATAGTGTGAAATATATAGGAATACTATAAATATTGTTAGCATAGTGTTAACATAGGAAAGTAATGAAAGCTGTGTACTGGAATATAGGTGAAAGGTTAGATCGTCCCAGCAACAGACTGCAGGAACAGAGATGGTTAAATGTTTGGAACCAGCCCGGCATGGAAGGGGATTAAGTGAAGAAAAAAGGGGAAGCATTTCCTGGTTTAGTTGGAAAGAGAAAGTCTGAGTTGGAGAGAGGTTCGTGTGCACTTCAGGTTTAAGCTGCAGTGGGCAGGAGGCACGTGGAGTACATATTGTTCTGACAGCATGAAGTCGGACCAATTTTTGTGTGGACCTTCCTGTAATGTCTAGGTCCTATGGACCCAAACTAAGCACTGAGTAGTGTGCCTTAATCCCTTTCATACAGAGAAAGCCATACGGGGAACCACGAGAGGGAAACGTAGCAGATCTCGGGAGTGCTGTGGGTCCGGATGGGAAATCCTTGGGGCTGACAGGAGGACCAAGCGTAGTCGGGATAATCAGATCTGAATGAAAGCAGAGGCTTGAAATGCACTGTGTTGATGAACCTGGAAATGGAGGGTGCTCTGCCCAATTCTGCGTGTTAAAGACTGTTGTGTCAGAACTGTCCAGTAAAATAGAACAAACCAAGTGTCCACTGATGTGTGCGCGGCTGATGCTGGACCTAAGGAAGTGGATGCAGCGGAGGCCTCCGGCCTACAACTGAGTATAAAGCAAACTTCACAGCACACTATATATGTCCTGGGACACTGTCTATATGTGGGGTGCCAGGGTGTGGAGAAGAAGCAGCTCGCCCTGGACACCTTACAGATGTTGCTGCCGATTCCCCTAGGGATTGCTCTCCCACTAAGGGTTAGTTCACACTGGGCTTTTTTGCTGTTTTTTTTTGCTGCTTTTTTATGCTAATTTTCAGTTGCTTTTTACAGTACCAGCAAAGTCTATGAGATTTCAGAATCTCATGCACACACATTGTGTCATCAGGATTTTGTGCTTTGCTGCTTTTTTTTGGACATAGAGCATGTCACTTCTTTCAGCGTTTTTGCAGTGTTTTTGCATAGTTTTTCACCCATTGGCTTGAAAGGGTGTTGAAAAAACAAGGCAAAAACACAGCAAAAATGCAGGTATCATTATTAACAGCATTTTTTCTGCAGAAAAGTCATGGCCATTAGTATGGACAAAGAGACACAAAACCGCACCACAAAATGCACCAAAAACGTACCTAAACCTGCGTTATTGCAACAGCTTCTTTCCTGCCAAGAAATCAGGTTTTGCTACAGAAAAAAAGCAGCAAAAACACCCAGTGTGAACTTACCCTAACAGGGCTTCTATGCCAGTCTCATCCTGGCACCCTATGATAACGTTTCATTACATGTGACCACTATAGTTTCTGGTTGGCAGAGATGCGCTGAGGTTTGAGAATGGAATAATCACCATTTTTTTCAGATGAGCATATTATCGATGCATGTCTCAGCCAGATGGCAGGTCGGTCCAAGAACATGAAATGACAGCTTCATAAGGATCTCAATGGAATCTGCTTCCTCAGGACACAGATAGAGATGAACAAACTGGTGGAGCAGGGAGATGTCAACGCCCTTCCCCATATGCATCTACATCTCGGTTCAGCACAAAGCAGAGCAGCTCAGTGTGGGAACGGCGCTACATGAATAGCTTTTTTCATTTTGTCAGTGGACTCTTATTTGGAGTTTATGTGCTGCGTTAGGGAACACTGTGGAGCATCATAATGTGTAAGGGGCATGGTGAGGATTTCATATTGTGTTGGGGAACGTTAGGGTCATCATAATGTGGGTGGGGGAACACTTGGGGCATCATACTGTGTAAGGGGAACTGTGAGGGTATTGTGTGTCACAGCACTATTGGGGCATCATACTGTGTAAGGGGAACTGTGAGGGCATCGTGTGTCAGAGAACTATTGGGGCATCATACTGTGTAAGGGGAACTGTGAGGGCATTGTGAGTCAGAGCACTATTGGGGCATCATACTGTGTAGGGGAAACTGAGGGCATCATGTGTCACAGCACTATAGGACATCATACTGTGTTAGGGGAACTGTGAGGGCATTTTGTATCACAGCACTATGGGGCATCATACTGTGTGAGGGGAACTGTGAGGGCATCGTGTGTCAGAGCACTATTGGGCATCACACTGCGTAAGGGGAACTGTGAGGGCATCGTGTGTCAGAGCAATATTGGGGCATCACGCTGTGTAAGGGGAATTGTGAGGGCATCGTGTGTCACAGCACTATTGGGGCATCATACTTTGTAAGGGGAACTGTGAGGGCATCGTGTGTCAGAGCAATATTGGGGCATCACGCTGTGTAAAAGGAACTGTGGAGGCATTGTCAGAGCACTATTGGGCATCATACTGTGTAAGGGGAACCGTGAGGACATCGTGTGTCAGAGCACTATTGGACATCATACTGTGTAAGGGGAACTGTGAGGGCATTGTGTGTCACAGCACTATGGGGCATCATACTGTGTAAGGGGAACTGTGAGGGCATTGTGTGTCATCACACTATGATGCATCATACTGTGTAAGGGGAACTACGAGGGCACCCTTTGTCAGAGCACTATGGGGGCATCATACTGTGTAATGGGAATGAGGGCATCGTGTCAGAGCACTACTGGGACATCATACAGTGTAAGGGGAACTGTGAGGGCATTGTGTGTCACAGCACTTTTGGGGCATCATACTATATAAGGGGAACTTTGGAGGCACTGTGTGTCAGAGCACAATGGGGGCATCATCCTGTGTAGGGGGAACTGTTGGGGCGTCATGTGTCAGCACTCTGGGGGCATCATAATGTGTGTGGGGAAATTGTGAGGGCATCATGTTTGAGGGGCTCTATGTACGTATCATGCTTGGTGGATGCACTTCGTGGGAGCATCATACTGCATGAAGGCCATGAAATGGATGTCATAATGGGTGGGAACACGGAGGGGCTTCATTAGGGCACTATTTTGTGCGCCACTTTACATGTTCCTCTTCCTTGTCCGTGGGACTTCTGCTCTTGTGTGACTGCGCCTACATGATGTGATCCTGCCTGACCTTACTGTACAATTGTATGCTAGGAAGCCATGCACAATTCACACAATTCATGCAAGTGCTATGGGGGCCCTTGATTTCTATATTTCCCACTGGACACTTCCAAGTACAATTTAAAGGAAAGCTGCCAGCTGCACATTTCCACATAACAAAAAATGCAACACAAAAATTCCAAAATAAATTATTAGATTTTTCCTTGGTAGCAGCCCAGTAATAATTTTATAAAAGATTTTTTTGCCTGTAATATTGCGGTACTACATGACGTTTCGTTTGGAAATGATTTTCATAGAAGCCGTTTTCTCTACTGAAGTTTATGGGAAAACACAACGAAAACATAAAATGCCATAAAAACTGCAGGGTTTTCAACAACATAAAATCCCAATGGCTTCAGTGCAACATCTGATCCCAGCAGCAGAAGTAGAATTGCATGTAAAGCGGGGATTGTGAGGTTTGTAGGAAGAAGCAACACAAATCAGATTCCGGTCATGAACTCACCAAGAGGAGAACGCCTGTCAAAAATACATAAAATCTCCGAAGTAATTCAGGATTTGCAATCCCCGGGGGGTACTCCGCTTTTGAGGATTCATACCAAGTTATCCCCAAAAATATCAGAAGACATAAAAGAAGAAAAATGCTGATTGCACAAAGCGGAGAAGCTAATACTCCAAACATTTCCACGGTTTCTGATACTTTGTTCTCCTGTGACTTCCTGTTTTTCCTCTGGGTTTTGTATCTAAGCAGCCTCTTAAAGGAGAAGTGCAACCAGATGTTTATATTAACCAAATATTAAAGTGCAAGAATGTCATTTCTGTGCGCGCTATAAGGACAACTCATTGGGGACATATCGTATATGCATTTAACCCCCTTAAGCCCAGTGCTCCATGTAATTTATAAACAGCCTGTGGTCTGTCCCAACCGGTCTGTTCCCTATAGAATAACACTCCTCAGTTGTATGTTTTGTAGCTCTGCATTGTGACCAGGGCCGCATTTAGAGTTTCTGCTGCCCTAGGCACTTTTAGTGCTGCCTCCCCCTTTGGTGAGTATGACACTATCGGCAGTGACTTTGGCAAGAATCGCTGATGTGAAAGTCGCCTTTTGCAGCAGATCGGGCAGTTTTTCTACATCTGCCGCGTAACGGATCACTTACGGCAACACTGCGTTCGGCCTCATTCATTCCCTATGGGATTTGCGGCACTTGCCATGATCTGGCAAATGCGGTACCATACCTCCCAACTTTTGAAGAAGGGAAGGAGGTATAAAGTTTGCGGCGCGCGTAGTGAACCACGGCAAATTTTAGGCCACGCCTCTGACCACACCCATTTCACAACTAGTCACACCCATATCCACGTCCCAACCACAGCCATTTAGCACTGCTGATCACACTGTTTTATATACAATAATTATAAACAAAAAAAATATGGCCACACAGTGCTCCATACTGTATAATGGCCACACATGATGCTCAATACTGTCTAACGGCCACACATGATGCTCCATACTGTATAATGGCCACACACAGTTCTCCATACTGTATAATGGCCACACATGATGCTCAATACTGTCTAACGGCCACACATGATGCTCAATACTGCATAATGGCCACACATGATGCTCCATAGTGTATAATGGCCACACATGATGCTCCATAATGTATAATGGCCACACAGTGCTCCATACTGCATAATGGCCACACAGTGCTCCATACTGTATAATGGCCACACATAGTGCTCCATACTGTATAATGGCCACACACAGTTCTCCATATTATATAATGATCCCACATGATGCTCAATACTGTATAACGGCCACACATGATGCTCCATACTGTATAACAGCCACACATGATGCTCAATACTGTATAACAGCCACACATGATGCTCAATACTGTATAATGGCCACACATGATGCTCCATACTGTATAACGGCCACACGATGCTCTATACTGTATAATGGCCATTGGCCACACATGATGCTCCATACTGTATAACGGCCACACATGATGCTCCATACTGTATAACGGCCACACATGATGCTCAATACTGTATAACGGCCACACATGATGCTCAATACTGTATAATGGCCACACACAGTTCTCCATACTGTATAATGATCCCACATGATGCTCAATACTGTATAATGACCCCCCCTCCTGTATGCATGGCTCATCTCCCTCCCATCCCATATACATGGCTCATATCCCCCCCCTTCTGTATGCATGGCTCATATTCCCCCTCCTGTATGCATGGCTCATATTCCCCCCTGTATGCATGGCTCATATCCTGTTATGACCTGGTGGTTAAGAGGCCACACTGATATGACCTGGTGGCTAAAACGCAACATGGGACAAGCTCTGAGAAGGTGGTATCTCTACTGACCGCAGTCCCTAATCCTAACAACAACACTAGTAATAGCCGTGGGATGTTCCTGACTCTCCCTAGACACCTCTTCACAGCCTAAGAACTAACTACCCCTAAAGAAGGAAATAGAAAGCTATCTTGCCTCAGAGAAAACCCCAAAAGGAAAGACAGCCCCCCACAAATATTGACTGTGAGTGAAGAGGGAAATGACGTACACAGAAATGAAATCAGATTTCAGCAAAGGAGGCCAATACTAAACTTGATAGACAGAGAGAAAAGGATACTGTGCGGTCAGTATTAAAAACTACAAAATCCACGCAGAGTTTACAAAAATGAACTCCACACCGACTCACGGTGTGGAGGGGCAAATCTGCTTTCCCAGAGCTTCCAGCTAGCCTGAATATGACATAGTGACAAGCTGGACAAAAAGAGACATATTTGCAGAGCAATAGAGTCCAAGCAAATGGACAAACAAAAACTAGCAAAAACTTATCTTTTGCTGACAAGGACAGGCCATATGAGAAATCCAAGGAGAGAACCAAATCCAACCAAGAACATTGACAGCTGGCATGAACTAAAGCCCAGAGCAGGTTTAAATAACAAACCCAGGCAAGGCGATTAGTGAAGGCAGCTGCCACAGCTACCTAAAGGAGCAGCAGTTCCACTCGAAACCACCAGAGGGAGCCCAAGGGCAGAACTCACAAAAATACCATTAGCAACCACAGGAGGGAGCTCCAGAACGGAATTCACAACATATTTCCCCCTGTATGCATGGCTCATATTCCCCCCGTATGCATGGCTCATATTCCCTCCCCTGTATGCATGGCTCATATTCCCCCCCTGTATGCATGGCTCATATCCCCCCCCCCCCCCCCGTATGCATGGCTCATATCGCCACCCTGTATGCATGGCCCAGGATTTATGAAAAAAAACAAAAAACAACCTTGCTCAGGTGCCGCCCCCTGCATTGTCCCCGCCCTAGGCACGTGCCCTCAAGTGCCTAGTGGCAAATACGGCCCTGATTGTGACGTGTCCATTGTGCCAGTTACACAATGTCATTGCTTTATTTGAGTTGTCCTTTAAAATTTTTAGAATGCGACATATTTTCAACGGAGGGAATTATTCCGTTGCCTCGAGAAGAGAGTGATGAGGTCATAGTTGGGCCTCGTTCAGACATCCGAATTTTGCTCTGCTTTTCATGGATAGCACTCACAGCTGTGATAGTTAATGGGGCTAGTCACAAGTCGGTGAGAGCAAAATGGCAGAGACGTGTCGGATCAAAAATTAAAAAATCCAAGTCAATTGGTCCATTAAAAAAAAAAAAAAAAATAGGATTTTCATGGACTGTCAGAATGGAGAAGGTGGAGAAAGTATTTTCTTTAATGACTTCATGCATGAGAAAATTGGATGACACTCTGATCGGAATAATCGCTCCCATCTTCTCGTACGTGAAAAAATTGGACGTCTGAAGAAGGCCTTAGAGTTTTCAGGAGAGATAATCCTCAGGATCAAAAATATCCTCATGCAGTTGGGTAGCATGCTCAACAGCCTTGGGTACCCCCAATATTGGGCACAGATTTTCACAAAAGAGGGAGAAGATTCTTGTTCCGGACAGTGAAAAGTACCGTATATCCGCCTGTAAAGATAATCATCTAAAAAGTCTGGAAGGTGATGTGTGAATAGAAATGCCAATCCTTAGTCAGTATGTTGCTTTTGCCATGGATGATTGTGAGAGTAGGCTGCACCAGTGTGCAAAAACGATAAACCAATATATTCCAGAATAATGCTGCCATTGAAAGGTGACCAGGAGAGGAGTTGTGACCAATATAGAGTGTGACCTGCTGAAACAGAGGCACAGAGACATCCGCAGAATGGTGGAACATTACAAATTGCCGCAAGTGTCAACCTTTTGTTGCAAGCACCAACTGTTTCGCCCCTGTTCAAGTCAACCTGCTGCCTCACATAAGTCTGCTATAACCACCATTCTCGGGGCCTCTGAGAAAGTAAGGGGCACTGCATCCTACCCTTCAACTTATAAGGTGCTTAGCTCCACTTTCCGATAATTGATCTGCATATTCAACTGTCATCTTCTGACGCGTTTCCTCATTTAAGATTCATCAGGGGAGCCAATATAGTACTAGCCTGGGACAAGGCACGACCATACTTTTTTCCTCCCCTGATGAATCTTAACTGAGGAAACGCATCAGGAGACCACAATTGGAATCTCTGATATTAGGCAAGTTTGGGTTCGGACTTGACCCTTCCTCCATGCAAATGAGGGATCGCCAGGGAACAACTGAGGATGTATCTTCATATTGTTGTGAGATTATTACTTATCTATACTCAATAATATAATGATATTTATTTGAGTTATCCTCTTTATATGCACACCTTCAATGTTTTGCTTAAGCATTATTACACCAACCGGCGTTTTCTGACTTTGTGGTGTTGCGTAACAGGATGTTTCTTACTATTTATAAGCAGCATGCTACTTTTTGGTTATTGGCCGGGACCTTTTATATTTATTTTAAATTTTACCTAATAAAGATTGTAGTAATAGCAAATAGTGGGATAAAAACAATTTATTGATAATAGGAATACCAAAGAAAAGGTATAATGCACAGATTTAAGAAAATATATGGGACCCTACTACATGAGTATAACATGCCGGTGATTAGGAGGGGCATACCCCTGGATATATGGGTTGCCACTGGAAAATTAAATATTAATGTTCCCGGGAATATTGACAACTAGGTGTTACCAGTTTGTGGTGTGAGGAGAAGTGGTATGGAGCAGCCTCAGCTGGCACCGAATCAATGGGGACTGTGGCATTATATTGATGCCAGTGACGTACATGGTGTCTTATGTGACCCCGTGATGCCAAATTAACGGCAGAATATCGAAGTCTGGGTGGGGAGTTGTGGCAGGAGGAGGGGTAGACTTGGACAAGCAAGTATGATCTTGTATTAAATTTTAAGCCCTTCTGAGAGCTCAAAAGAATCCAAAATGGCGTCCAAATGGCGAATTAAAATTTTTGTGGCAAATTCATACCAAAATGTAGTTTTTTTCTTTTTTTTTTTTTTTTAAGTTGGTCCACTAATCTCTTCTTCCCACTATCCTTACACACAAAACAGTGAAATGCAGGGTTGCTCCCGCCAGTACGGTAGTGTGTAATATTAGGTAAACCCCACAGGTAAATAAGGGGAATATAAACTCACATACTTCAGCATTGCAGAGGTACAAACTTGATCCTAAGAAAAGCAGCAGTTGTTTTCACCGAGTGGTAATTTGGTTTCTCCTTTCAGTTGCCCAAGGATATATCTAGCTGACCTTTGGTTGTTCAGGCACATCTGGCATCAGCCCAAAAGGAGTAAACATGGTCACTTTGTATGACTTAGCTGATCTAAAATGACAGTGCTTTTTTATGACTAAACTTTCCTCATCCTAGCCCTTCATGTCTTGGTCAGGTCAACAGCCAGCTTCTTGGCCAACTTTTCCCTTAAATGTCCCTTGGCTGCATCCACCTCTGGGGTCTTTCAAAGTAAAACTGTTACTTAACTATCCCGACTCCAGCATTGGGCCTTGCTTCCTTCTCTTATAGCCATCTCCCTTTGTACTAGCCTGTGCCAGGTTACTTTGAAAACCATGAAACCATCTTTAAGGTCATCACCCAAGGCATGTTAAGGCCGGCTCAGGCATCCATGTGTGACTGAGTATTCAGGAAGCATTGCATTCATTTACTAGGATATTTAAAGGAGTTTGTTGCAGCCTTTCAGATACATCCAGGTGAATAATCAACACATCAGCAAACACCAGTCTGCTATCCTGCAATCTGCAACTATTTCCTAGCTCAGTCATATATCTGGTAATACTTATAGCCTATACATATATTATTTCTGTGTGTAATTGCCTCTCTGCAACCAAGTTAACAAATTGCATTTATGTTTCTGTTTTTTAACCATATCCCTACTGCAAGTCCTTGATTGCATATGTATCGGCTGTTAATCATATTACTGCTGAAGTTCTGTACTGCATGTACTTCTCTGCTGCTCCTGTATGTGACTGCCCCTACTGCAATATCTGGTGCATACAGCTTCACTTGCCTCTCTGTTATCCCGTATCCGCTGATTTCTTGTACCCCAATTTTCCCATTGCAGTCATTTCCCAAAACATAGTGAGGCTGACTCAGCGTTTCCCCTAGGTAGATTGGAGATTGAGTTGGACATTTATTCCTAGCTCTCTGCTAGCTGATAAAAGCAGGCTTAATATCCTGAGATAGAAATGAGGTGGCAACTTGGGAAACCTCGCTGGGGGGTTTATAGTCCATAATCAGGAAAAAATAGTGGTGATGGCCCTGCATAGACTCCTGGAACTGACAAAGGTCCGTAGTGAGAAAAAAGCAGAGATGATTACCTGCTGAAGCCTCCAAACAAATGCACCAGCAGGGCGCATTGGACCCGATTAATGATGGCAACAACACAGGTACAAAAAATACCGATGAAACAACCACTTTCAATCCAGTATTGCTTGTTTGGCATTAGTGCACAAAAAGATAAGCGATAATAGTCTGTATGTGGCATTGTTCACACAGGCAATGCAGAGCATCTGGTTTACAGCCTATTACTAACGCACATACAGGCGGGCTGCCCAGTGCTACAGAATGCATGCTGTGTGAATAGAGGCCAAGATGGCTCTGTAAACTAGAGGCCTCTATTCACACAGCATGCATTTTGTAGCACTGGGCAGCCCACCTGTATGTGCGCTACTAATAGGCTGTAAACCAGATGCTCTGCATTGCCTGTGTGAACAATGCCACATACAGACTATTATCGCTTATCTTTTTGTGCACTAATGCCAAACAACCAATACTGGATTGAAAGTGGTTGTTTCATCGGTATTTTTTGCACCTGTGTTGTTGCCATCATTAATCGGGTCCGATGCGCCCTGCTGGTGCATTTGTTTGGAGGCTTCAGCAGGTAACCATCTCTGCTTTTTTCTCTGTATTTTTTTGTCAATTTTCTGGAGGATTTTTAAGTCCTCTGTGCGTCTGTGAGCTTTTACTCAAAGGTCCGTAGTGCAAACCTCTAGGGGTCCGCATTAGGGAGTAGGCCTCACCATTATCTGGCTATTTTTCCCATGTCCTCTTAGAGGAACTGTACATTAAGAAGGTCACACCTAGGGTCCAAGGCAGCAGGTTCCTGTAACCTTTGGGTTGGAGAATTATTGCGTTGGGCCAGGTATACCAGTTTCATAGAGTGGAAGTTATAGATCTGTTCAATCCGCTGTCCAATTTTTCCTCAATCAGTAATAGGGTTTCAACCCTATGGGCATTATAGCTGTCCCCCTGCCATTGGGGGACATTTGTAATAAAACAACAGATTTGAGGTCTGTCATGTCGGACGCTGTTCATACTAGGGCATTCGATAGACAGCGGTAATTCCGTTTTTGTCCACTATGCGCTCAGTGGCGTCGGCTAGATTTTATCTAGCTGGTCCGGGGTTAATTTAGCTGGTGCTCGGATTTGAAGCTGGGTCACGCCCACTGCCTTTAAATTGTTCTTCTGAACATTGGGCGTCGCCGATTATAGCTTCTGTCTTGTGCATCTCGGTCTGAAGTGGTGGTCTAGGAGAAGGAGTATCGTATCTGGTGGTGTATTTCCGTTTGTCATATTTTCTCCTTCCTATATTTGTATTTGTTTTGCCCTGTGCACTTAGGAATACACTATGTGTGACTGCGGCGTGGTGCATATTTTCCGTTATCCTTGTCTGTGCTAACTATGGGTATTGGTGTGTGGTCTCTTCACTGGGTGGTGGGTGGTGGTTTCAGCCTAGGGTTGAAACAGGAGACAGGGTGAGGATGGAGGCCCAGACATGCACACCATCAGTGTAAACTCTGGGAGAGGGTCAGTCAGGGTTTCCCAGAGTTGAGGGAAATCGCAGGAGCCCGGGTTATTAGCTCTTGCCTACCTAGGCTTCCCGTGACAAGGTCCCCATGGAATTACATTATGTATACGATAAGACCGTAAGAAAAATCTATAAGATCATAGACAACATTAACGAATGACCTACGGTGAACACTAGCACATCTGAAAGATCACTAAGTTGTGAGTAACTGAACCCAAACAAATAAGTAGCTTGGTGAAATTCCTTTTATTAGGCATTTACAGGTGTTCAACAGTAGTGGATTATCAAATGTTCTGGATTAATAGATAGTTGGGGAATGAAGTAAAGCTCTAGAGTCTGGAGAATCAAAAAAGTGCATGCCCCATATGAGAAAGTCACAACTAAATGTATGATCGATAAAGGCTCTAGTACAGATTTTTATACAATTGATAAATTGACAATGTTTTGGATGTCAAGCACCTTTCTACTTCTCATTTAAGCACTGTGTCAAACATTTACACATCAATTGAAGAGGTACAGATATATGATACTGACCGTGCTGCTATTGGTTGAAGAGTAGTTCCATACTCTTGGAGAAGTTCAAGTAGTTTTTTATTGATGCCTTTCAGGTTCGGATCTGACCTTTTTTCCAAAACAAACTACAGATTAGATAACATTGACACATGTCATCATGTATGGACCTCATCTATCGAAACTTGAGTGAGATAAACCCTTGAGTAAAAGGTAATTTTATAATAGAACTGAAAAAATAAAGCTGAAATTCATCGTTTGAAACAGAATAAGATTTTGGGTCATCTAAATCACCAATTTTTTTCACTTTTAAGAGTTAAAGGTTTTTAATATAAGTAATAACATTATCCACAGCCAGCTTTCCAGAAACCGCATCAGGTTGATCAAAAAAGCTGACAATTCCATGGAAGCCATCTTTAACATGATACCATGTGACCAGGACTCCATTGTCCTCCAACCGTTTCTTGTAGAGTATCCCATCATCGCGGAGAACATCAAACTCACATGTTAGTATGTAGGCCTGTGGTAGTTGCCGGATCACAGCATCATCAGAGAACAATGGAGAACATGGACGGTCAAGAACTTTCCTAATTTTCTCATAAACGTCTTTACTAAAGGGCGCCATGATGTGAGGTTTGTAGCCTTCAACCTTAAATTCTTCAGAACCCAACCATTTACTTAATTTTTGTCTTACATCAGGAGGAACATGGCTGCCCTTCATCATTTCTTTTGATAAAGAGAGATCACCACCTATATAGGTCAGTGAGTAGTATAAAGCATTTTCTCGGAGTAACAATGGGACCATCTTGTTTTGTTGGTAAGATGGTACATTAAAGTCCGCCTTCTGGACCGATGGGTATATCAACACTTGGGCAAGAGGCTTTGGAATATCTGATCTACCCACAAGAGCTTGACAAACCCCAGCTGTAAGATTGCCCCCGGCACTGTCTCCACATATTATAACAGAAGAAGGATTGACTCCATGTTCTTCTGTCGTCTTCAGAAAGTGAACTGTAGCCACGATACAGTCATCCAATGCAGCCGGGCATCTGTGTTTTGGGGCCAGACGGTACCTAAAATTATTAATCAAAATGTTTTTGTGAAACAAAGGTAAATACCTGAATATTATAAGGTTCTCACAGGCATTGTTTACTACCTCTACCAAGTCTGGAGGTACTCTGCTTAAGGTATTAATAATTACCCCTGCATTTTTACACCATGTCCATTGACAGCAAGCCATGGTCAGGCTACTTCCTCCAGAGAGATAGAGATGTTTGCAGCTAATTCGTGCCCCAAGAATTAGAGTCGGGTCCTGAATTGGGGACCCCCTAAATGATCAAAATGTTTCCGACACATAGATAGAGTTAACAGGTAAGTGATTGCCATGGGCAGCTTCTCCTCCCTTCTTGTGATATAGCCAGAACCTACCTGTATCTGCAGTGACCAGAGCTAGATCCAATCGTTGCAGTTTGCACCCACCTTCTATCACCGTGCCTCCCTTTTTATTGTATATTTCATGGTAAATTAAAGGGCGACATTCAAAACTACAGTTTATTTATGGCCCTTGAAAAAAATGGAATGAAAAAAAATCTAAATAAAAAAGCTGCTTAGAAAAAGCAGCTATAAATAATCTGTCAGCAGGATTTCACCCCCCTAAACTATTTATATGCACATGTAGCTATTTCAAAGACAAGTTCAGCTATACCTTTATTAGGGAAGTTCAGTCCTCTGTTACTAAGGAATCACCTTTTGAATTGATCTGCAACTGAGGCTAAAGAGCTATGATAGATCTGAAGCCTACGTCACTGCAGCTCTATCCCACACCCAGTGCCACCTCCTTCTGCTTGACTGACAGCTTCTATGATCTGCGACCGTAAGCAAAGGAGTCCGTCAGTCAAGCAAGCAGGATGAAGCGACGATCTGTGCTGAATAGAGCTGGAGTGACAGATGCTTCAGATCTACCAAAGCTCTTCCATCTCAATTGCATATCAATTCAAATGGTGATTTCCCAGTAATGGAGGAACGGACTGGACATGTAAAGGTATTGCTGGGCTTGTCTTTGAAAGAGGTACATGCACATATAAATAATTCAGGGGGAGTGAAGTTGACAGATTTCCTTTTATTTACTTCCCCATTAGGACTTGTGTATACAAACTACTAAAGACAAAAATTTCGACAGTTCCCCACACAACCAAACAGACTTCACCTTTATAAATCGGATTGATTGTTTGGGAAAACACTTTTGGAAATTAGTCGTCACATTACTGAAGGCTGAAGTGATGAACACATTGCACATAATACATCATACCTACATTATTACGGTAGTTTAATTATAATGTAAGGAAATGTTAGCAGAATGATGTCTCCTTACCCAACAGAGACGACCACGGCTCCAGAATTTTTTGTTAGGTATCGGCAGAGAGAGTCATACGTGTCTAAAACCAAATAAACAAGACATGAGTTATCGGATCCGTTCTATCAATAAAAAACAACAACAATTCTCTGCTGCAAATAGTAACCGGTCACATTTACATACAGTTGTGGCCAAAAGTATTGACACCCCTGCAATTCTGTCAGATAATACTCAGTTTCTTCCTGAAAATGATTGCAAACACAAATTATTTGTTATTATTATCTCAATTTAAATTTGTCTTAAATGAAAAAACACAAAAGAGAATGAACCAAAAAGCAAAACATTGATCATTTCACACAAAACTCCAAAAATGGGCCAGACAAAAGTATTGACACCCTCAGCCTAATACTTGGTTGCACAACCTTTAGCCAAAATAACTGCGACCAACCGCTTCCGGTAACCATCAATGAGTTTCTTACAATGCTCTGCTGGAATTTTAGACCATTCTTCTTTGGCAAACTGCTCCAGGTCCCTGATATTTGAAGGGTGCCTTCTCCAAACTGCCATTTTTAGATCTCTCCACAGGTGTTCTATGGGATTCAGGTCTGGACTCATTGCTGGCCACCTTAGAAGTCTCCAGTGCTTTCTCTCAAACCATTTTCTAGTGCTTTTTAAAGTGTGTTTTGGGTCATTGCCCTGCTGGAAGACCCATGACCTCTAAGGGAGACCCAGCTTTCTCACACTGGGCCCTACATTATGCTGCAAAATTTGTTGGTAGTCTTCAGACTTCATAATGCCATGCACACTGTCAAGCAGTCCAGTACCAGAGGCAGCAAAGCAACCCCAAAACATCAGGGAACCTCCGCCATGTTTGACTGTAGGGACCGTGTTCTTTTCTTTGAATGCCTCTTTTTTTCTCCTTTAAACTCTATGCTGATGCCTTTGCCCAAAAAAGCTCTACTTTTGTCTCATCTGACCAGAGAACATTCTTCCAAAATGTTTTAGGCTTTTTCAGGTAAGTTTTGGCAAACTCCAGCCTGGCTTTTTTATGTCTCGGGGTAAGAAGTGGGGTCTTCCTGGGTCTCCTATCATACAGTCCCTTTTCATTCAGATGCTGACAGATAGTACGGGTTGACACTGTTGTACCCTCGGACTGCAGGGCAGCTTGAACTTGTTTGGATGTTAGTCGAGGTTCTTTATCCAACATCCGCACAATCTTGCGTTGAAATCTCTTGTCAATTTTTCTTTTCCGTCCACATCTAGGGAGGTTAGCCACAGTGCCATGGGCTTTAAACTTCTTGATGACACTGCACACGGTAGACACAGGAATATTCAGGTCTTTGGAGATGGACTTGTAGCCTTGAGATTGCTCATGCTTCCTCACAATTTGGTTTCTCAAGTCCTCAGACAGTTCTTTGGTCTTCTTTCTTTTCTCCATGCTCAATGTGGTACACACAAGGACACAGGTTGAGTCAACTTTAATCCATGTCAACTGGCTGCAAGTGTGATTTAGTTATTGCCAACACCTGTTAGGTGCCACAGGTAAGTTACAGGTGCTGTTAATTACACAAATTAGAGAAGCATCACATGATTTTTCGAACAGTGACAATACTTTTGTCCACCCCCTTTTTTATGTTTGGTGTGGAATTATATCCAATTTGGCTTTAGAACAATTCTTTTTGTGTTTTTTCATTTAAGACAAATTAAATGAAGATAATAACAACAAAGAATTTGTGTTTGCAATAATTTTAAAGAAACTGAGTATTATCTGACAGAATTGCAGGGGTGTCAATACTTTTGGCCACAACTGTATAGAGATGATACTAGAGCTATAACGAAAAGAGCCAGATACAGGAGGCACAATTGGCGGGCTCCTGCTTCTAATGCAAATGGCGTTCACAATACCTCTCATCTTTCAAAAGATGACACCACCTCCCCTTCCCGCTCAGTATGATTATTAATATGCGTTGCTTATATAGCGCCATCATATTATACAGCGTTTTACAGACATTATCATCATTGTCCCCATTGGGGCTCACAATCTAGATTCTCTATCACTATGTCTTTTGACCGTGGGAGGAAACCAGAGAACCCGGAGGAAATTCACGCAAACACGGGGAGAACATACAAACTCCTTACTGATGTTGGCATTGGTGGGATTTCAAACCAGGACCCCAGTGAAGCAAAACAGTGCTACCCACTGTGCCACTGTTCTGCCCTATACATAGTACAGTGCTAACCACTGAGCCACCGTACTGCCCTATACATAGTACAGTGCTAACCACTGAGCTGCCCTATACATAGTACAGTGCTAACCACTGAGCTGCCCTATACATAGTACAGTGCTAACCACTGAGCTGCCCTATACATAGTACAGTGCTAACCACTGAGCTGCCCTATACATAGTACAGTGCTAACTAGGGTTGAGCGACTTTGACCTTTTTAGGGTCGAGTCATGTTTCGCGAAAAGTCGAGTCGGGCGAAATCGGCCGATTACTGCGAAAAGTCGAGGATCGGCCGGAACACGAAACCCTATACACATCAATGGGGAATACACCGGATTACGTACCGGTAATGCTCTTTTATAGAGCCACGACAGCACCCACTGAGAGAGGGGATCCGCCCCTAGGAACAGGAAACCCTACGGAGAGATAAAAGGGGCGGTCCCCCTCGCTCCCACAGTTTGGGTTACAGAGATCGCGAGGAACCGCCCACCAGTATTAGTAGGCAATTCTATATCATCATTTTATCTTATACTACTAATATTTACAAGAACCAATCACCCTTATTTGTGCTCATATGTAAACTAATATATATATATATATATAAGGGAGGGAAGTGAAGGGGTGCTGTCGTGGCTCTATAAAAGAGCATTACCGGTACGTAATCCGGTGTTTTCTCTTCGCCACGACAGCACCCACTGAGAGACTTTCAGAGACAGTTATTTGGGGGGGATTATCGTGTTAAGAACCGATCTACCGAAACACAGGTCAGTGGAGGCAGATAAATCTAGTCTATAGTGACTATAGAAAGTAGTAGGAGACGACCAGGTTGCGGCCTTACATATGAGTTCTATTGGAACTTCTGCCCGCTCTGCCCAGGATGATGCTATCGCCCGGGTGGAATGTGCCTTTACAGTCTCAGGTGGATCTTCCCCTCTAGACGAATAGGCCAGGTATATCGCCTCCCGAATCCATCGGGATAATGTGTTTTTCGTAACGCCAGCTCCTTTCCTCTGACCCTGGAAGGAAACAAAGAGAGCCCTGCTCTTCCTCCAGGCGCTAGTCCTATCTAGATAGGTTATTACAGCCCTTCTCACATCTAAGGTATGGTATTTTTCTTCTTCCTGATTTGTAGGATTATTATAGAAGGCAGGAAGGAGAATTTCTTGAGATCTATGGAATTTGGTACTCATTTTAGGTAAGTAGGAAGGGTCTGTCTTTAGGACAATCCTATCTGGTAATATTGACATAAATGGAGGATCTACTGATAGCGCCTGTATGTCGCTGACCCTTCTTGCCGATACTAAGGCAACAAGGAGAGCTGTTTTGAGGGAGACATGTTTAATGTGAGCAGAATGTAGAGGCTCAAACGGGTGATTTGTTAAGGCTTCAAGGACCAGATTAACATCCCAAGGAGGTGAGTTGGGAATATGGACTGGTTCTGCTCTCTGGCAGGCTGAGATGAATCTGGATATCCATCTATCTCCTGCAACGTTGTGACTATACAAAGCCCCTAGCGCTGAAACTTGCACTTTCAAGGTGTTAACTGAAAGGCCTAAATCACGTCCTCTTTGGAGAAATTCAAGAATAATAGGGACTGGAATTTCTTTTGACAGGGCTGAGGGATAGAGGCTTAAAAATTTTCTCCATACTTTCACATAGATCGATGTAGTGGATCTTTTTCTACTCAGCAATAGGGTATCAATTACTTTATCAGAGAAGCCCCTTAGTTTTAACAGCTGCCTCTCAAATTCCAGGCTGTCAACCGTAGACCCTTCACATGAGGGTGGTTGAAGGGCCCCTGGAAAAGCAGATCTTGATTCTCTGGGAGAATCCATGGATCCGAGATGGACATGGCTCTGAGCAGGGAAAACCATGGTCTCTTTGGCCAGAATGGAGCGATCAAGATTACATTCGCTCTGTCCTCTCTTATCTTCCTGATGACTGTTGGAAGAAGGATCATCGGGGGAAAGGCATATGCTTTCTGAAATGTCCATGGAATCTGGAGGGCGTCGAGAACATCGGGGTTGTCTGTTCGGAACATTGAGGCGAATGTTTTTATTTGCCTGTTGTCTCTTGTGGCAAAGAGATCTATGTCGGGTATACCCCATTTCATAGTTATCATAGAGAATATTCGACGATTTAACACCCACTCCCCCTGATGGAGGGTATGACGACTGAGAAAGTCTGCTTTGGCGTTGTCTATCCCCCGGATATGTAGCGCTGATAAGGACAGAAGATGATCTTCGGCTATAGTCAAGATGTTTTCGGCTATAGACATGAGAGTGCCTGATCTCGTTCCGCCTTGATGGTTGATGTAAGCCACCGATGTCATGTTGTCTGAGAGTACCCTGGTATGTGTTCCGTGTAACTGTGGGAGGAATTCACATAGGGCATGATAGATGGCTTTTAGTTCTTTTTTATTAGAGGAGTCGTCTAACTCCGTAACCGACCACAGCCCCTGGACAACCTGGTCCCCCAAGTGTGCTCCCCAACCCTGAGGGCTGGCATCCGTAAAAATTATATTTGAGGGTTTGACCTCCCAGGGAACCCCACTAACTAGATGATCTGGCTGTAGCCACCAGGTTAGGGATTGGATTACGTCATTAGAAAGGGAAATTTTACCGTGTAATCGCCCCTGTAATTTTATCTCCTCATGTAAAATTGTATACTGTAAACACCTCGAGTGGAACTGCGCCCACGGAACTGCTGGGATACATGACGTGAAGGAGCCAAGCAAGGACATACCTTCCCGGAGGGAAATTATAGGTTTACCTAGTATGGACTGAACCTTATCCCTAATAGTTATTTGTTTAGATTCTGGGAGGAAACATTTTTGACTTAGAGAATCTAATATAATTCCCAAAAATACCTGCCGGGTTGTCGGGATCAGTCTAGATTTTTCCCAATTTATTATCCATCCCAAGTTCTGTAAGGATGAGATCATATGACATAGTCTTTGCTGACATTGTGAGGGGGATTTTCCCACTACAAGCAGGTCGTCTAAGTACGGAATTATGAGTGTGTCTTTTAATCTTAGATAAGACATAACCTCTGACATTAGTTTAGTAAATACCCTAGGAGCAATTGATAGTCCAAAGGGCATTGCTGTATACTGAAAGTGCCGTATACATCCATTTAATATAACCGCTACGCGGAGAAATTGTTGATGCTCTTTACAGATTGGTAGATGGTAATACGCATCTTTCAAGTCCAAAACCGCCATAAAGCAATGGGGAAACAGGAGTTTTACAGTGGATCGAATGGATTCCATTTTAAAAGTTTGATTTTCTAGGAAGGTGTTCAGTTTTTTAAGATTTATGATGGTTCTGAATGATCCATCAGGTTTTGTGATTAGAAACAGCGGGGAATAGAATCCTTTCCCTTCCTGAAGAAATGGAACCTCCACCAAAACTCCTTTGGATAGCAGATTCATTACTTCTTGCTGTAATGCCTCCTGTTGAGCCTGTGACTTTAAAGAAGTCAATAGAAATGAGTCCGAAGGGACTCGGGCAAATTTTAATTTTAAGCCAGAGGTGACGAGATTATTAGCCCAATTGTTCGAAGTTATTTTCCTCCATTGGTCTGAAAAAGAGGATAATCTACCTCCCACAGGTAGATCTGCTCTAACGGGGCTTGTCTTCAGATTTAAAAGGGCGCTTCCCAAAGAATGCACCTCTTTGTTTGGCGTCTCTAGGGGTCCAGCGATCTTGGTTTTTAAAATCTTTTCTTTTATTAAATATGGGCTTCCGGAACGCTTTCCTATAGAATGGAAGGTAGTTGTTATTAGGGAAGCCCTTCTTTCTCTCCCCCGCTTTAGTTAGAATCTCGTCCAGTTTGGTACCAAACAGGTACTCACCCTGACATGGGAGGCCACATAACTTAGACTTTGTCTGTGGATCGCCTTTCCAGCCCTTAAGCCATAGGGCTCTGCGTGCCGCGTTTGTGAGACCTGCTGATTTGGCTGCCAAACGTATAGAATCGGCCGATGAATCCGCCAAAAAAGCTGTAGCCCCTCTAATTAAGGGTATAGAGGACAGCAGTTTGTCTCTGGAAAGACCACTTTTAAGACCTTCCTCTAGGTCACTCAGCCAGACCAACATGGACCTAGCGGTGCATGTAGCAGAGATAGATGGTCTGAAGGCTCCCGTACACGACTCCCAGGCTCTTTTTAGTAGTGAGTCGGCTTTACGGTCTAACGGGTCCTGTAATGAGCCTGAATCCTCCACAGGTAGCAAAGATTTTTTAGATGTAGATGCTACCGCAGCGTCTACTTTTGGCGCTTTTGACCATGTCGAGAACTCTTCATCATTGAAGGGATACCGTCTCTTGGAGGATGGAGGTAACCCCCTTTGGCCCTGGCTTTCCCATTCTTTTTTAACTAAAGATTTTATTGCTGCTATCACCGGAAAAGAAGGCCTTTTCTTTTCCGATAAGCCAGCGAACATAATGTCCTGCTGTGTTCTGGGAATTTTAGAATCTTCGATACCCATTGTATTACACACGGACCTGACCAGGTTGTCAATACTATCCGTGGGAAAGCATGTATCCTGTTCCTCGTCCGAGGAAACATATTCGCAGGAGATGTCAGAGTCCGCTTTCTCCCTATCCGAAGATGGGTCAGATATAGGGGATTCATATCCTTTTTTACTTCTAGTATGTGGCTCTTTCTCAGAATCTCGCAAGGTTTGTAACTCTTGCCTTATCATGAGCCTGATGTCCTCAGATTTAACTGAGGCCTCCTCCCGCAAGGTAGAAGCAATACATGATTTGCATAACCTCTTTTTATAACTATCCGGGAGAGGCTGGAGGCATAATGCACACTGTTTGTGCTTCGTCTTTTCTGTTTTCTTTCCCTAAGTGTATAAAGGGAAAGGGAACACCAGTCAGCTTATGAGGGTAGGAGCACACTTACCCCAGTGAAGCTTTAACGGTACCGATTGACGAGGAGGTTTAGGTGGAGAATCGGATTTCTTCCTGGAGGATCCGCTCTGTTTGGAGCGACTGCTGCTGCCCCGTGTACGCAGGGTGGCCGTGGTGTCTTCTATGGAGAGCATCGCAGGGGTCTGTGACGCATCCATTGTGGACACCGGGCGCTTGTGCCGGTGTCCTTTTTACATGGGGGCCGCCATCTTCTTCCGGTTGAACCCGGAAGTGCTAACCACTTCCGGGTCGCGGCCATACTGTATGCACTCGCGCTGTCACCGGCATCAGCGCGGGTGCCGTCCACCTCCTCCTCCGCCCGGAGTTTCAATTCAGGACTCCCGGGTAAACTGTGGAGCTGCACGCCGCCTGAGCGCTCGCCAAAGCGCAGCGCTTACCTCTCCTCGGCGCTAGGTCCCGCAGACTGCCCGGATGGATTCCCATGAGCCAGGAACCCCTGCAGTTGTGGCCTCATGGCGTCTGCCAGCCGAGGGGGGAAACTGACGAGAGGACCCCCGACGCTGCATCCAGCTCTGGAGCCCTTGCCGTCCTCACAGGTAAACTGCGCAAGCGGCATCCAGGCTAGGCATCCTCTTCTCCGTGGATTCCCGTAGGAACAGGAAACCAAACTGTGGGAGCGAGGGGGACCGCCCCTTTTATCTCTCCGTAGGGTTTCCTGTTCCTAGGGGCGGATCCCCTCTCTCAGTGGGTGCTGTCGTGGCGAAGAGAAAAATATATATATATATATATATATATATATATATATATATATATATATATATATATATATATATATATATATATATATATATATATATATATTATTTTTTTTTTCCTCTCTCTCTCTCTCATATTCCCCTCCGTCCCATATTCCCCTCCGTCCCATATTCCCCTCCGTCCCAGCACAGAAAATCTCGTGTTACACATTGCAAATCCCTACTGCGCACAAGCGATAAAATGATGATAGCCGTGCATGCCCCTAACCCCTATGTCATCACTCTGCCCACACTCCTTCATTGGCTGAAAAAATGGCGCTAAACGCGTCATACGAAACGCGACTTTGGCGCCAAGATCGCGTACCGCATGGCCGACCCCACACAGGGATCGGGTCGGGTTTCATGAGACGCCGACTTTGCCAAAAGTCGGCGACTTATGAAAATGAACGATCCGTTTTGCTCAACCCTAGTGCTAACCAATGAGTCACCGTGCTGCCCTATACATAGAACAGTGCTAACCAATGAGTCACCGTGCTGCCCTATACATAGTACAGTGCTAACCACTGAGCCACCGTGCTGCCCTATACATATTAATGCTAACCACTGAGCTGCCCTATACATAGTACAGTGCTAACCACTGAGCCACCATACTGCCCTATACATATTACAGTGCTAACCACTGAGCTGCCCTATACATAGCATAGTGCTAACCACTGAGCCACCGTGCTGCCCTATACATATTAATGCTAACCACTGAGCTGCCCTATACATAGTACAGTGCTAACCACTGAGCCACCATACTGCCCTATACATATTACAGTGCTAACCACTGAGCTGCCCTATACATAGCATAGTGCTAACCACTGAGCCACCGTGCTGTCCTATACATATTAATGCTAACCACTGAGCTGCCCTATACATAGTACAGTGCTAACCACTGAGCCACCATACTGCCCTATACATATTACAGTGCTAACCACTGAGCTGCCCTATACATAGCATAGTGCTAACCACTGAGCCACCGTGCTGCCCTATACATATTAATGCTAACCACTGAGCTGCCCTATACATAGTACAGTGCTAACCACTGAGCCACCATACTGCCCTATACATATTACAGTGCTAACCACTGAGCTGCCCTATACATAGCATAGTGCTAACCACTGAGCCACCGTGCTGCCCTATACATAGTACAGTGCTAACCACTGAGCCTTACAATGCATGGAGTCTCCAACGGACTCAGGATATAAAGAGATATTCTCCCATAGACCACTTCATACAGAAAGCTTCCACATGAAATCTGAGAAATATAGACACATAGTAGAGGACTCATGTATCTCCAAAACATCTCTATAAAATACAGCACCTTATGAAACAGAGTCTACTACTTGGACAACCCCATCTTAAATACTATATTCTCGAGTGTAAAATAAAAATATCAGACACTCATCTCCCACACTGGTCTCTCAACATTCGCGTGACATCGTTATGCAGATGAGTCACCCGCCAGGGCAGTGGGGTACCCGGTACCGGGTCCGGTGTTCACAGGGGGATGTCACGGTGGCGACCCGGTCCGTGGCCCTGGGCGCCCATGTAAAAGGGGGTTTTTGAATAAAGTTTATGTTCGTGACGCCACCTGTGGTATTCGGTCAGGGTGACCGACGCTGCTTTAAGGGGTCCACTGGGGTGATGTTATGGCAGCTAGATGGTATAACTACCCACAGGTGAAGTATATCCCCAGGGCTCCCGATGTGTAGATGGAAGATGGTGAATGGAGCAGTAAAGAACAAGGACACAGGTTTGCAGTCTCTTTACCTGGTTTACTGAAGTCTTCAAGCAGCCACAGTCCAGGGTACCAGATCACAGGGCAGGCAGAATCCGGCCAGTTTGGAAGCGAATCCAGAGTCCCCTTTACCAGGTGGAGTTAAAAGCCTTCCTCTAGAGCGGTAGTATTGAAGTCCCTTACTACCTATGGCTTCACATAAGGTCCTCACAGTTGTTCTCTCTGTCCCCCATATAGGATAGGACAATACCTGTAAGACAGGTAACTCGAGCCTTTTTACAGGGACTCTATCACGCCCCGGGCTGTATGTGTTACTGTGTCTTCAGGTGTGTATGGCGGACAGGTAACTTGAAGTTCAGCTGTCCTGCCGGGTTCTGATGGAAGTCCTAGAGTCCCTTACAACCTCGGTGTGCCGGCTACCGGTTTTCTGCGCTTTTGCCAGGGAGACAGTCTGCTCGCTGCGGTCCTCGCCTGTGCCTCACTCTCCTTCACTTTCACTGAACAATGTCCTTTCCTTCTGTATCGCTCATTCTCCAGGAGCTGTAGTGCTTCAGACTACACGGCCCCTTCAGATCTTCTGACACTCTATGTCAGTCTGCTCTCTTCTGTCTCTCTGACAATCTGACTCCTCTTTCCCTCCAAACCACAATATATATAGGGGAGTCACCTAGGAATAGGATCAAAAGCTCCCCCTTGTGGCCTGGAGTGTGAACATGTTGTGTGTATTGTGGTTACCTGATAAAAGATATCCTTCATCGCTTCCAAACGTAACATCACCTTCCCTGTGAGGAAAGCAATGCTACTGTGAGGACCAGGACCCTGGGGTGCCACACAACCACTATGGACTGCCTCGCTTATACTTCCCCAGACCAAACTTGGACATCCGAAGCATTTGAGAGAGCTGTAGACCCCTTAATGGATGACCCCTATAATACAGCTGTGTGCATGAGCCCTAAGACAAATGAACAGTTACGGATCATCCTCTGATTTCCTTACCAATACTTCCAAACATGAATCCTCCTCCATGAAAGAACACGACTCCTTTTCTGCCACCAGCTGAAGGAGATCGGGGCTGGTAGACTCTCACCGGCACTCCTCCAAATTCTAAGTCTTTCTTGAAGATCTCTGGATCATCCTTCGGCTTGGGTACTGATATTTTTTGTAAAAAGTTAATAAGGCCTGCAACATTCCCTACTCCGAATTTATCAAGAGCCTTCCCCTATGAAAAAAAAATAAAAATAATTTCATATTGAAGGTCCCCAAAAACAGTCCGGTGAATTATTAACAAACAATATGGGCAACTGCTTGATTTCGCAATGTATAATTGGTAGATGTCTCTAGGTAAAAAAAAGAATTATTAAAAAAAAAAGATAATTAGTGGGGGCCAATTGTCGTGTTTTAGGGTATGTGTCCACGTTCAGGTTTGCTTCAGGCTTTGGTCCGGATTTTATGCAGGTAAAATCCTGACCAAAAATGCACCTGCGGTCACTGGCAGGTCACCTGCGGTGTTCCTGCGTGTTTTGTTCATTGTAGCAACATGCTGCGTTCTGAAAAAACACACCGCATGTGCGTTTTTGCGGGAATTCCGCATGTGTTTTTTAATGCACAGTGGAGACGGGATTTCATTAAATCCAGTCCACTATGCTGTAACATCTGGACGCTGCGTTTTTGACGCTGCGGCTCAACGCTGCGTCAAAAATGCAGCGTTTCCTGAACGTGGACACATACCCTAAAAGTTTAAACACGAGAAAAAACATGATAAACTGATGATAAAATCAGACGCAAACCCCCCCCAAAAATGAAAGAAAATTGGATCCAGCATACTGATAAAAAAATGGATGTCTGAATGAGGCCTCGTAGACATGAAGATAGCCAAGCCAAAAACTCCCTCAGGCTAGGATCACATGACCGTAGATTCTCTCATCTGAGATAATCAGGTTGATTATGCTAATGACATTCTGATCACACTGTCAGCATAGTTCGATCCGATTCTCTCGGATGCGAGCACACTGTGTGTGGAGAAGATGAAGACAAAATTTCTCCATTCTGTGAGTCCGGGGAAATCGGACTGCACTCGGATGCCATCTAAGTGCAGTTCGATGATTTCCAAGCAATCATAGTCTCATCTAATATACGTGTCAAATAGCAGCATATTGTGATTATTTTTCTTATGACGAATCGGTATAAGAAAGAAAAGCCGGATTACTCACCGGTAATGCTCTTTTAGTGAGTCCACGACAGCACCCCACTGGAGAGAGGGATCCGCCCCGCAGGAACAGGAAACCTATTGAGAAATAAAATGGGGCGGTCCGCCTCTCCTCCTCAGTTTTGATTTCAGAGTACCCGGAGGACCGCCAGTGTTAGGCAAATATCATTTATTTCGTTCTTTAAACTTATTTGCTTATGATTAAAAGGATTTTACTCCAATAATATGCATTATGTTAATATAGGGAGGGATGTAAGAGGGTGCTGTCGTGGACTCACTAAAAGAGCATTACCGGTGAGTAATCCGGCTTTTTACTCTTCGCCACGACAGCACCCCACTGGAGATCTTTCAGAGACCATCACCTAGGGAGGGGACCACCGTGCTGAGGACAGTCCTGCCAAAGTCTAGGTCAGAAGTTGACGATAGGTCTAGCCTATAGTGGTTATAAAATGTAGAAGGATTTGACCACGTTGCCGCCTTACATATAGTTTCAATCGGGACGTCTCCCCTCTCTGCCCAGGAGGATGCCATCGCTCTGGTGGAGTGTGCCGTTATGCCTTCCGGAGGGATTTCTTTCCTCGCGGAGTAAGCCAGTCTGATAGCCTCTCTGATCCACCGGGATAAGGTGCTTTTTGTTACTCCATGACCCTTCTTGACTCCCTGGAAGGAAATAAACAGAGCCCTACTCTGTCGCCAGCTGCTGGTCTTTTCAATGTATTTTAACACTATTCTTTTAACGTCTAGAGTGTGATATTTTTGTTCTTCAGGAGTGGAGGGATTACTGAAGAAAGTGGGCAAGATTATTTCTTGTGACCTGTGGAATTTTTTCGCTACTTTGGGTAGGTAGGAAGGGTCTGGTTTAAGAATTAACTTATCCTGAAAAGTTAACAAAAAAGGTGGATCTATAGAGAGTGCTTGGATGTCACTGATTCTCCTAGCTGAAGTCAGTGCTACCAAGAGGGCCGTTTTTAGTGATAAACATTTGATTGGTATTGAGTCTATTGGCTCGAATGGAGAGTCTGTTAGGGCTTGTAAGACTAAATTTAAATCCCAGGGTGGAATTCTAGGTATGTTAACTGGATTCATTCTTTCGCAGGCCGTAATAAATCTGGATACCCATCTATCCCCCGCAATGTTATGGCCATAGAGGGCTCCTAGTGCTGAAACATGAACCTTTAAGGTGTTTACAGTTAGACCTAGTTCTCTCCCTTTTTGAAGAAACTCCAGGATAGAATGTATCGGAATCTCTGATGTGTTGGTAGATGTATGGAATTGAAAAAATTTTCTCCATACTCTTGTATAAATTTTTGTGGTGGAGGGTTTTCTACTATGGAGAAGCGTATCAATTAAACCCCCCGAGAATCCTCTCGATCTTAGCATCTGCCTCTCAAGTTCCAGGCCGTCAGGTGGAGATTGTCCACCTGAGGGTGGAAAAACGGACCCTGGAAGAGAAGGTTGGGCGTTGAGGGGAGGACCCAAGGATCTGAGACCGACATAGTCTGTAGCCATGAGAACCATGGTCTCTTGGGCCAGAATGGAGCTATCAGTACAACTCTCGCCCCTTCTTCTCTGATTTTGCGTATAACTTGAGGTAGCAATATGATCGGAGGAAACGCGTACGCCAGACTGAACTGCCAAGGGGCTTGGAGAGCGTCCAGAATGTCCGGGTGATCCGCTGGATATAGAGAAGCAAATCTCCGGACTTTTCTGTTTTTTCTTGTGGCGAAAAGATCTATCTGAGGACGGCCCCAAAGAGATATTATGTCCAGAAATATTTGCTGGTTTAGACACCACTCTCCTTGTCTCAGGGTGTGTCGGCTTAAAAAGTCCGCCTGCTGATTGCTTGCTCCTCTTATGTGCAATGCAGTAAGGGATGTTAGATGACTTTCTGCTAGGTTTAAAATTTCTGTAGCAGAAGACATCAGAGTTTCTGATCTCGTACCTCCTTGCCGGTTTAGGTACGCCACCGTGGTGGTGTTGTCGGACAGGACTCTGACGTCTTTCCCCCGAAGCTGTGGGAGGAAATGATATAAGGCTTATTTTACAGCATTTAGCTCTTTGAAGTTTGAGGAGCTGCAGCTTTCCTCCATGTTCCATAATCCCTGGCAGTAATCATTTCCCATATGAGCGCCCCAACCATAAGGACTGGCGTCAGTGGTTATGATGTGAGATGGTGTTATTACCCATGGAACCCCACTCATCAAATGGTTTGAGTCTAGCCACCACTCTAAGGAAGTTAAAACCTCTTGAGATAAGGTTATTTTTGTATTTAGGTGACCCAATAACCGTCTATCCTCTTGTAAAACTTGATGTTGCAGTGTTCTAGTATGGTGTTGAGCCCATCTTACTGCAGGTATACAAGAGATAAGAGACCCTAATAATGACATGGCCTGTCTTAGGGATGTACGTGGTTTGTTTATTGCAGCTAGGACTTTGTGTCTGATCAGTTGAATTTTTACCTGTGGTAGAAGACACTTTTGAGATATAGAGTCTAAATGGAACCCCAAGAACGCTTGACGGGAAAGTGGAGTGAGTCTGGATTTTTCGGTATTGATTATCCAGCCCAGGTCCTGTAGGGAGGAAATTGCATGAGCTAAACGATCAGAACATTGAGTAACTGAATTTCCTATTACCAAAAAGTCATCCAGATAGGGCACAATCAAAGTTTCCTTCTGGCGAAGATAGGACATCACCTCTAGCATTATCTTGGTGAAGATCCTCGGCGCTGTTGAGAGGCCGAAGGGCAGAGCCGCATACTGGAAGTGACGAACCTCGTTGTTGATTTTTACCGCCACTCTGAGGAATTTTTGGTATCTATCATGAATAGGGAGATGATAGTAAGCATCCTTTAGATCAATGCCCGCCATCATACAATTTGGGAAGAGGAGCTTTATGGTGGATCTAATGGACTCCATTTTAAAGGTATAATTTTCGATAAATAAGTTGAGTTTTTTAAGGTTAATGATTGTCCTGAAAGAACCGTCGGGCTTAGAAGTTAAGAATAGGGGAGAGTAGAACCCCCTACCCTCCTGTCCCACCGGAACTTGGACTAGGACCCGTTTTGATAATAGGGTTTGAATTTCAAGCTCTAACGCCTGTTGCTGTATAGGCGAGCTGAAAGATGTTATAATATAAGACTCGTGGGGGACACGAGAGAATTTTAATTTAATTCCATCTCGGATGATATTTAAAACCCACGAGCTAGATGTTATCTTTTCCCATTGAGTAGTGAAAAACTTCAGTCTACCCCCAACTGGTATATCCTCAGTATTTGTTATCTTTTGAGGGGTTGGGTCTTCTGAACATGGTACCTCTCTGCTTTTCATCTTTAGCGGTCCATGTTGTAGACCTATCCGTTTGCTTTCTTTTGCCAAACGGTCTCCTTTTGAAGGCTCTCCTATAAAAGGGAATGGAAGAGTCAGGAAAAGCTTTTTTCCTGTCTTTCGCCTTCTTTAGTATGTCATCTAGAGTTTTGCCAAAGAGGAACTCACCCTCACATGGGATGGCGCATATTTTCGATTTTGACTGCGCATCGCCCTTCCAGCTTTTCATCCATAGTGCACGCCTTGCGTTGTTTACCAGACCTGCAGACCTTGCCGCTAACCGAAGGGAGTCCGCGGATGCGTCCGCCATAAAGGCTGCTGCACCCCGTATTAAGGGGATGGCTGCCCGTAATTTCTCTCTTGGGGTTTTATTCTCAATTTGTTGGTCCAATTGATCTATCCATATGAGCATTGATCTGGCTGTGCAAGTGCTTGCTACTGCTGGCTTAAATATTCCCGTAGTTGCCTCCCAGGATCTTTTTAGGGAGGACTCGGCTTTGCGATCCAGAGGATCCGAGAGCAGTCCCGCATCTTCTACAGGCAAAGTTGACTGCTTCGAGGTAGAGGCTACAGCAGCGTCAACTTTAGGGACTTTTGTCCATGTGAGAAGCTCGTCGTCACTAAACGGGTATTTTCGTTTTGACGATGAGGGTAAAAAGCTTCTCTGATCTTGCTTTTCCCACTCCCTTTTTATTAACGCTTTTACTGCCGGTATGACCGGAAAGCATCTCCTTTTTCTCTCTGCCAAACCCGCAAACATTATATCTTGCGTGGTTTGTGCTCCTTTTGTCTCTTCACACCCCATAGTGTCTCGTATTGATTTCACTAAATTGTCCACACTTTCCACCGGGAAGCAAGGACGTCCCTCAATTTCAGACGATGAAGATGATGATGATGATGATGATGATAAGGAGGCGTCTGAACACACAACCTGGTCACTGTCTGAATTTGACGAGGGTGTCGGTATTTTGGGTTTGGATTTATGCGGTTTATCTTGGGATATAGCTCTTAATTCTTCCCTGATAATGGTACGCAAGTCCGTAATGGACATTGCCGCTCCTTGTGTGGTTTCAGTTATACAGCCTTGACAAAGTTTTTTGGGGTATGAGTCGGGTAGGGGCTGGCTACATAGAGCACATTCTTTATGTTTTGTTTTTTCACGTTTTTTCCCCTGACCCGTGCGCTGAGAGAAGGAGGGAAGGGAGGAGAGAGAGAGAGGGGAAATAGCATTAGCTTAATAGGTAGAGTCACTCACACTCACCCAGTGAAGCTGATAATACCGGATCAGAAGCCCGAGATCCTGTCCTGGATCTGACCACCGAACCGCTCTTATGACCGGTGTCTGAAGATCCTTTGCTGGGACGATCTTTGGCAGGGGGTACTTGGTCTCCTGTTTCAGGGTCCATGGCACCTGGGGATGACATCTTACATCGCCAGATAGTGGCGCTCATTTGATTTAAATATGGCGCCTAAGCGTCCTCCATATTGCGCATGCGCAAGGACCGCACCTTCCCCCCGCCGCCGGCCGCAGCTTGGATAGTCCGGAAGTTCAAACTATACTTCCGGGTAAATCCTTGGTGGTGGTCGGCGCGTGCGCAGTCCGGGCCCCGGACTCACTTCCGGAACGCTGTCCTCACCTGATCAGCGAGGATTCCGGCGCCTGCTATTGCCACCTGCTTCGGAAATGATGCCCGGCGGCCCTACCCGGACCAGGTCATCATCCGGGCTTCTGTCAGGCGAGGAGGGAGCCGTCAAACGGATCTCCCCCGACGCTGCCTCTGGACTGCAGCCCCTGCCGTTCTTAAAAGACACCGCACAGGCGGCTTGCATGCCCAGGTATTTTATCTTCATAGAAATCCTGTCGTTCCTGCAGGAACAGGAAACCTAAACTGAGGAGGAGAGGCGGACCGCCCCATTTTATTTCTCAATAGGTTTCCTGTACCTGCGGGGCGGATCCCTCTCTCCAGTGGGGTGCTGTCGTGGCGAAGAGTAAAATATTGATAAGCATTGCCCCATTACATATCATTGGTCCAAGTGCGATCAGATAACACTCGTTCGATTACTAAAGGTGGTGTGAGCGAGCACTAAGGGTTTGTGCACACATTCAGGATTTCTTGCAGAAATTTCCTGACAAAAACCAGACATTTCTGCCAGAAATCAGCATGCTTTTTTTCGTGGTTTTTACGTGTTTTTGCACGTTTTTTCTGGAGCTTCCCAATGTATTAAATAGAGGGAAAAATGCAAAAAACCCGCAAAATTAATTAACATGCTGCTTTTTTTTACCGCGATGCGTTTTTTTTGCGGAAAAAAACGCATCATGTGCACAAAAAATGCAGAATGCATTCTAAATGATAGGATGCATGTATGAGTTTTTTATGCGTTTTTATAGCATTTTTATCACGAAAAAAACGTGAAAAATCCTGAACGTGTGCACATACCCTTAAAATTCAAGGAAAGAGCCGCACCTCCATGTATTAATAAATCCCTTGTTTTTCTGACACATGGGGGTATTAGGGGTTAGCAATATATAGACTACTCTTATTAACAGTGACTGATAAGGCTACTTTCACACTAGCGTCGGGAACAACCCGTCGCTGCGCGTCGGGCCGACGTTCCCGACGCTAGTGTGGTCTCCGCCGCACAACGGGGGCAGCGGATGCATATTTTCCACGCATCCGCTGCCCCATTGTGAGGTGCGGGGATGTGCGGGGAGGTGGGGGCGGAGTTCCGACTGCGCATGCGCAGTCGGAAAAAGCGGACCGTCGGGAGCAAAAAACGTTACATGTAGCGTTTTGTTTTCCCGACGGACCGCTACCATACGCCCAAACGCCGCCAAACGCATTCACCGTTTGGAAATGCGTCGCAAATGCGTCGCAAATGCGTCGCTAATGTTACTCTATGACGAAACAACGTATCCAGCAAAAACTTTTGCTGGATGCGGCGTTTCGCAAAAACGACGCATTTGCGACGTATTGCAGTTAACGCTAGTGTGAAAGTAGCCTCAGGGGTTAGCAAACCTCAAAAAGCAAAAGGATTTGCTTTTTATTTTATTCCTTGATGATCCCATTTTTTTTTTTTTTTTTGCAAATCCACCATACGGTTCCAGAGATATGAGCCTCTTTATTTAGTGCTAGTTTTTACAGCCTTTGCAAGAAGGCGCGGCTCATAGGGTAAAAGTGCAGAACAGCCTAAAGACACGAGCTACAAATATGTGAGCAACGCCCTCGGTGAAGACGGTAAGGGTATGTGCACACGTTGCGGATTTGCTGCGGATCCGCAGCGTTTTTTTAGGTGCAGAAACGCTGCAGATCTGCAATTGATTTACAGTACAATGTAATTCAGTGAAAAAAAAAATAATGCTGTGCACACTTTGCGGAAACGCTGCGGTTTTTAAGAAATAGCATGTCACTTCTTGTTTGTGAATCTGCAGCGTTTTTGTACCCACTCCATTATAGAAAACCGCTGGGGTAAAAACAGCAGCAAATCCGCAAGAAAACCACAGCAAAAACGCACAAAAAAATGCTGCGGAACCGCACAAAAAACCGCAGGTGCGTTTTCTGCCAGGAGAGGCAGAATCCGCACCAGAAATTCCTAAGCCGAATCCGCAACATGTGCACATACCCTAAAAATTAGCTTATTGGATCCACTAAATAAAAAGAACAGTATGGCGGATTTAAAAAAAAAAAAAAAAAAGGGGAAAGAAAAATCAGAAAATTCAAGTAAAGCAGCAGGAATAAAAAAAAAAAAAAAAAAAAAGCAGGGAACAAAGCAAAAAAAAAAAAAATTATCCACTTTTGAACATTTATGGAAAAATTGTTGCAAACCAAGTTCTACCCACCTAAAAAAAGTACCGAATGACATACAAAAAGCACGCTTGTCCATTATAATTAGGGTGTAAGTGTAGTTTTATAAGGGCTTGTGCCCACGCTGCAGATTCCATTGTGGAATTTTCCGCAGCGGGTTTGATAAATCCGCAGTGCAAAATCGCTGCGGTTTTTACTGCGGATTTATCGCGGTTTCTAGTGCAGTTTCCTCTGCGGGTTTTCACCTGCAGTTTTCTATTGGAGCAGGTGGAAACCCGCAGCGGAATTCGCACAAAGAATTGACATGCTGCAGAATGTAAACCGCTGCGTTTCCACACGTTTTTTTCCGCAGCATGGGCACAGCGGATTTCGTTTCCCATAGGTTTACATTGTACTGTAAACTCATGGGAAACCGCTGCGGACCCACAGCTGCGGATCCGCAGCAAAATCCGCAGCGTGTGCACATACCCTAAAACCCCAATGACTACATTGATCCCAGCAGCTGCACCGCTGTGGGCTCACACAACCGTAATTAGGGTCCTGAAATTTGTAAGGCAAAATTAGAGAAAAAAACAACACAGATAAGATTTTTGGGGGGCTCAGGCTATGGACTCACCAGGATGAATGCACCAGTAGAAAATGTATGAATTCTCCAAAGTAAATCAGGATTTGCAATCCCTGATGGGATCTGAACTTTTGAGGATTCATGCCAAGTTACTCCCAGAAATATTAGAAGGCACAAGGCAAGGAAAATGCCGATTGCACAGAGAGGAGCACACAATACTCCGAGCATTCCTGCAGCTGTTTCTTGTTTCTTCTCCCTCTTCCTTGTGAGCCTCCATAGTTATTGCCGGAAGTAAATGCATGGTAACAGAGTGTAACTGACACTTAAAGGAGAAGTAGCACAAGATCTTTATAATATGATAAGGGGCAGCTATTCCTTTTACTCCATTTTTGGGGGTGTAATTTGCACTTTTATTTTTTCTTTCCTGCATGAACCATGTTAAAGACTCATTCAAACATCATGAGTAAAATTGTCCACGATTTTATCAGTAATTTTGGTGAGAGTTTCATCATTTTTACTTGTATGAAAAACCAAAAAAAATTTCTCCACCTTCACCTATCTAGCAGTCCGTGAAAAACAGACAACACTCGGATAGTGTCTGAGTGTGATCCGATATTTTTTTCATGGACACATAGACTTGTGTTGCAGATCTTGATCAGACACTTGGATCAAGATCGGACATGCCGATCGGTAAACACCGTAACAAAAAAAATTGAAGAACGCCAAAATTAAATTTTTTTTGGTGGCCACAATTACATAAAAAAATAGATTAAAAAATCATGTCTATCCAAAAATGGCACTAATAAAACTTCATCTCGCCTCGCAAAAAAAAAGCTATGATACAGCTCCATCAGACGAAAAATAAAAATGTTACGGGTCTTGGAAAATGGGGACACAACTCCCCCAATTTTTTTTATGCCATCTCCAGATTTTGCATGGTCAATTTTACTACTAAATGTACACCGTGAAAACAATCCCCCCCAAAAAATTCAGAATTGTGTGTTTTTTCACAATTTCACTGCACTTGGATTTTTTTTTCCCATTTTTGAGTACACTATGTGGTAAAATGAATGGTGTTATTCAAAAGTACAACTTGACCAGCAAAAAACAAGCCCTCATATGTCTATGTGGACAGAAAAATAACAGAGTTATGGCTCTCGGAAGAAGGGGAGGAAAAAACGAAAATGAAAAACGAAAATGGGGTGCGGGATAAAGGGGTTAACCTGCAGATTAACCTCATATCTGCAGGTTAATAGCATTTTTTTCTGGTGACAGGTTCCCTGTGACAAGATCACTGGCGTGGTATGTGAGGGGAGATATGTGTCACGAAGATTGCTTTCTTCCGTGATCTAAAAACTCATACGTTTCTCTCCAACAAGCTATGTGCTGAAGGGGTTAACCAGTCATGATAAAGGACCAGGTTTTTTTTTGGTGAGTATGTGAGAGATGGGCAGACGCCTACTCACCATATCTCCAGGTTGAAGCTGGGGAGTTAAATGTTCAGCCACAATTTTTTTCCTCTGTTGTGTGTTTGGAGAGGAAAGTCTCCAGAAGTGGCTCCAGGAGGAGCTGAGGACTTTGAGTGTTCCCTGTGGGTGAATCCGGCAGCAAAAATGACTTTATTGGAATTTATCTTTTTTTCGTTTTGCCATTAGGCAAGAAAGGCCACGTTTACTTTGTTCAACCCTGCTGCGGTTTATGCTGTGCCCTAACAAACCAGCAGGTGACTTACCACAAGAGGCGTTCTGCAAGCAGCTGAGTGAGTCAACCCCTCGCCCCCTTAACGACTGCCGATACGTCTTTTAACGGAGGCAGTTATGGGTACTTATTCCTCAGCGCTGCTTTTTAACGGTGCTGAGAAACAAGGATATAGCACCTCCAGCGTCGGAAAATCTCCAGAGTCTCGACCTGGAGAACATGATCAGGGCCGATTTTTACGGTCCCCTATCACGTGATTGCCGTTATTCACCGAATAAAGGCGATCACAAAAAAAATGTCTGATTTACAATTAATTTCTCTCTCCTCTGATATGATCTAGAGAAATCATTGAGGAGTGTGGCTTAAAAAATGGAGTTACTTGTGGGGGGTTTCCACTGTTTAGACACATCAGGGGGCCTCCAAACTCGACATGGTGCCCTCCATCGATTCCAACCAATTTTGCGTTCAAAAAGTCAAACGGTGCTCCTTCTCTTCTGTTCCCTGCCGTGTATCCAATAGTAGAATTCCCCCACATACGGGGTATTCGTGTACTCAGGAGAAATCGCACAACAAATTTTGTGGTCCATTTTCTCTTGTTAACCTTGTGGAAATTAAAAAGTTTGGGTCTAAAGTAATTTTTTTGTGAAAAAAGATAAATGTTAATTTTTTCCTTCCACATTGCTTCAGTTCTCGTGAAGCACTTGAAGGGTTAATAAACTTCTTTAAGGCCTGTCCCACACGTCCAGATAATTCCGGTACCGGAAAAATCGGTACCGGAGTTATCCGTGTCCGTGTGTCCGTGAGCTCACGTGCCACATCAGTGTGGCACACGTGCGGCAGCCGTGTGCCGACTGGGTACCACACGGACAGTGCAGGAGACAGCGCTACAGTAAGCGCTGTCCCCTGCATCTGGTGCTGAAGCCGGAATTCATTCCTTCTTCCCAGCAGCGTTCGCTGGAGAGAAGGAATGAAAAATCTTTTTTTTTTTTTTTTTGTGGTTAAAATCAAGTTCCCGGCAACCTCCCCCATCCCACCCACTGTGCGCCCGCCCGCTGGAAATAAAATACTCACCCAGCTTCCTCGATGCTTCCTCTCAGCGCCGCAGCTTCTTCCTGTATGAGTGGTCACGTGGTACCGCTCATTACAGTGATGAATATGCGGCTCCACCCCTATGGGAGGTGGAGCCGCATATTCATCACTGTAATGAGAGGCAGCACGTGACCGCTCATACAGGACGAGCTGCGACGCTGAGAGGAAGCATTGAGGGAGCTGGGTGAGTATTTTATTTCCAGCGGGCGGGCGCACAGGGGGTGGGAGGGGGGAGGTGACAAGGATCTTTATTGTAAAGGCAAAAATATTTAAAAAAAGATGATTTTTCATTCCTTCTCTCCAGCGAACGATGCTGGAGAGAAGGGATGAATGGCGGCTTCAGCACCACGCTGGGGGGACAGCGCTTACTGTAGTGCTGTCTCCTGCACGGCACACGGACTGCACACGGACAGCATCCGTGTGCGGTACGTGTTTTACAAGGACCCATTGACTTTAATGGGTCCGTGTGATGTGTGCGCTCCCATGAACACTGACATGTCTCCGTGTTTTTCAAACGGACACACGGTCCTTGAAAACACGCTGACATGTGCAGAGACACATTGATTTTAATGTGTCTACGTGAGTCAGTGTCTCCGGTACGTGAGAAAACTGTCACCACACGTACCCGAGCCACTGACGTGTGAAACCGGCCTTAATGTGGTTTTGAGGTCCATGAGGGGTGCAGTTTTAGAATGTGGTCACTTTTGGGTACTATCTGTCAGTCTACAAATGTGATGTGGTCCCTAAAAAAAGATGTTTTTGTTGGAAAAATTAGAAATTGCTGGTCAACTTTTAACCCTTATAACTTCAGAACGAAAAAAAAAATTATGTTTCCAAAATTGTGCTGATGTAAAGAAGACTTGTGTGAAATGTTGTTTATTTTGTTTGACATGACTCCCTGATTTAAAGGCACAAAAATTGAAAGTTTGAAAATTGCAAAATTTTTCAAATTTTTGCCAAATTTCCATTTTTTTCAGAAATAAACGCAAGTCATAGAGAAGAAATTTTACCATTATCATGAAGTACAATATGTCACGAAAAAACATTCTCAGAACCAGTGTGATTCATTGAAACATTCCAGAGCTATAACCTCATAAAATTACAGTGGTCAGAATTGTAAAAATTGGCCTGGTGATTAAGGGAGTTAGAGTGCCCCAAACCTCAATGAACAGAAGCAACACTGTAAAGGAAAGTTTGCCAAAATTCCTCCAGAATGATGTAAGACTGAAGAATTCATAGAGAAATGGAGAAAACAATTGTGTGACGTTATTGCTGCTAAACGTGGGGTGTTTATAATTTTTCACTCGCTGCTTCGGCATTTTAGCCTAGTTTTGGTACATAATAATGCACTGCAATGTATCACGTGTTGCGCATCTTGGGTTGTATTTACTGAATTTTAAGACCTCCGAAGGAACAGATTTTTTATTATTATGTACTGATATGTAAAACCATAGAATTCTAAGTGGGTGTACTTAGTTTTTCTCATGACTGTATATGATGAGACGATAAGAACGTTCTATCTATGAGGACATAGTCCATCCATATTAATGGATAACCTGCAGTGACCGCTAACACAGAATAACTAGACAGTAGACTTTCTTTTATCAGTGTAAGGAAGGGTGCAGAATTATTACAAGTTCTGGATTATTAGACGGGCATAAAAGTATATGAAGCTGACTTGAAAGTTTGCAGAAGAAATCACAAGAATTTATGGTGAAGTCAAAATTGGCTGAAAGCACAAGCATCTGATTATCCGGAAACTCTAAGTTTCTGCCATTTGTTTTTAATGTGGTAATCACTGCCGCATGGTGCAATGAGCGATGTAAATAAATGCGTAATCAGATGCTAAAAACTGATTGTTCTGCATTTCTTTCATCTGAAAAATGATAAAGGATGAGCAGGGGCAGAACTAAATGGGGCAGAGGTTGGGAACGCACACAGGCCCTGGAGTCTGGAGGGTCCAAAACGTCTGTGCCCTGAAAGTGGAGGCCAACACTATGCATGTGGCCCTGGTGCCAATTCTGGATTGGGCCCAGGAGCTTCACGTTATGCTTTTTGATGGTGAGATTGGTAACGGCTAGTGTTGAGCATTCCGATACCGCAAGTATCGGGTATCGGCCGATACTTGCGGTATCGGAATTCCGATACCGGGATTCCGATACTTGCCGCGTATCGGATACCGGAATCGGAAGTTCCAAGATTCAAAATGCAGAAATTCAGCCAATGAGAATGATTCCAAGTGTGGGCACATCCTGTTTAGCATGGAGGGCATGAAACTACTGGCAAGGCTGTGATTGGCTGCTGAAATGATGTCATGATGCAGTTTAAAAGTCGCTGGCGCCATTTTGCGATCACTCTGCTGTGAATTCAGTTAGTGACAGGACGCTGTTTGCTGACTGAGGGACAGTTTAGAGATAGCGATTTGCTTCTTTGTGCTTTCCAAAGGCTAATTTAGCAACCGCTGTGTTCACCTACTATTCACCTTGCTTTTGCCTTGTAGCGCTGTTTTCACAGCGATCTGCAAGGTCTGTGTGTGTGTGTGTGAGTGCAGCCCACTCTCTAGTCTGAGTGCAGCCACATAGGCCATCCATAGCTGGTTGTATTCAGTTCAGGGAGGGTGGTTCATTGGCTCATACTGTTCTTTTTTTTTTTTTTTTTTCAAGTAGTGTAGTCTGCTGCTAATTTATTCAAAAAAATCCTATTAGTGTCTTTCCACCCGTCTCCAGCTAATTTGTGGAAAAACACTACATAGGATAACGTAGAGGAGGGTTTTTGGGCCTTGCAGCGCCGTTTACGGCTGTCTGCACGGTCTCCGTGTGATTGCAGCTCGCCCTGTAGTCTGTGAGCAGCCATAGCCTGGTTGTCTCCAGCTCAGGGTTCTTCACTGCGTCATACCGCCAAATCAATTTTCATTTTGTTTCAAGTAGTGTAGTCTGCTGCTAATTTATTCAAAAAAATCCTATTAGTGTCTTTCCACCCGTCTCCAGCTAATTTGTGGAAAAACACTACATAGGATAACGTAGAGGAGGGTTTTTGGGCCTTGCAACGCCGTTTACGGCTGTCTGCACGGTCTCCGTGTGACTGCAGCTCGCCCTGTAGTCTGTGAGCAGCCATAGCCTGGTTGTCTCCAGCTCAGGGTTGTTCACTGCGTCATACCGCCAAATCAATTTTCATTTTTTTTCAAGTAGTGTAGTCTGCTGCTAATTTATTCAAAAAAATCCTATTAGTGTCTTTCCACCCGTCTCCAGCTAATTTGTGGAAAAACACTACATAGGATAACGTAGAGGAGGGTTTTTGGGCCTTGCAGCGCCGTTTACGGCTGTCTGCACGGTCTCCGTGTGACTGCAGCTCGCCCTGTAGTCTGTGAGCAGCCATAGCCTGGTTGTCTCCAGCTTAGGGTTGTTCACTGCGTCATACCGCCAAATCAATTTTCATTTTTTTTCAAGTAGTGTAGTCTGCTGCTAATTTATTCAAAAAAATCCTATTAGTGTCTTTCCACCCGTCTCCAGCTAATTTGTGGAAAAACACTACATAGGATAACGTAGAGGAGGGTTTTTGGGCCTTGCAGCGCCGTTTACGGCTGTCTGCACGGTCTCCGTGTGACTGCAGCTCGCCCTGTAGTCTGTGAGCAGCCGTAGCCTGGTTGTCTCCAGCTTAGGGTTGTTCACTGCGTCATACCGCCAAATCAATTTTCATTTTGTTTTAAGTAGTGCAGGCTGCTGCACATTTTTTCAAAAAATTCCTATTAGTGTCTTTCCACCCGTCTCCAGCTAATTTGTGGAAAAACACTACATAGGATAACGTAGAGGAGGGTTTTTGGGCCTTGCAGCGCCGTTTACGTCTGTCTGCACGGTCTCCGTGTGACTGCAGCTCTATCTGTTGTCAGTTCAGCCCCCAAAAAATAAATAAATAATAAAGTTCACCAAACACACCAGTTACACCACTTTACATTTGTGTAGGCCACATTAGCTCATATTAAAGTCTAGTCCACACTTTAGAAAATTAGTGTTTCTTATACCTGTTAGGAGGAGTTGTTCAGGAATAAGCACACAAAGCCGTTCTTACTTTTCTGCTTATCTTTATCAGTCAACCAAGATGAAGAAGGCAGTGAGTAAGGCACGTGGGCGTGGGCGCGGAGCAGGGAGGGGACGTGGGGATTCTGTGCCTGCTGCGGGCACCGGTGACTCATCAGCACCCACATTCACCAGGCAACAGTCGTTCATGCGCAGCTTTGTGTCAGAGCGCCGTACACCGCTGCTGCGTGAAGAACAAATTGAAGCCGTTGTCGGATGGATGGCAGCTAATGCATCAACTTCAATTAGTGCCACATCCTCTCAGACACAGAGCACTGGAGAGCAGCCATCTGTCTCTTCACCACCTGCCAAATTGCCCAGGCAGACAGAGAGCCCAGGACAGGAGCCGTCTCTACTTCTGTTCTCTGAATCTCTTGGCTTGGAAACAGGGGGCCAGCCAAGCAGCATTGGAGAAATGGAAGAAGAGGCAGGGTGCAGTGATGCCCAACAGCTTTTTCTCTCTTCCACTGAAGAGGCGGGTGGGCCAGTGGCTCCGGTCACCACATCGCAGGCCGCATCAGCTGATGATGACACTCAGGTGCCACTTACTGGTGCGTGCTCTGCTGCTGAGACTACCCAGGAGGAGCAGTTGGGGGCAGAGGGTAGTGTAGATGACGAGGTCCTTGACCCATCTTGGCGTGAGGGACAGGAAGGTGGTGGGAGCAGCTCTGAGGACGAGATTTCCCGTACGGCCCAAAGAGGGAGAGGGAGGGGGAAGACTGCGGATCCTGCAGCCTCCGCTTTGGCTTCCGTTAGGAGCACGTCTCTTCCAAAAGCCAAAAAGGGCGCTCCCAAGACTTGCAGTGCCTGGTCCTTTTTTGACACAGTTGCAGATGACATTTGCTATGTCAGATGCAAGGTGTGTCATCAAAAAGTCAAAAGAGGTCGAAATGTCAGCAACCTCAATACCTCCAACATGTGGAAACATGTGCGCAACAGGCACCCGGCGGAGTTAGAAAAACACACTGAAGAGCTAGGCCAACCAACAGCGGCAGCTACCACCTCTTCAGCTCGTGTTGCCTCTTCCTCTAGCTCACACGCAGCTGGTTCGGCTTCCTCCCAGGATCGCCGTGGAAGAACCTCTGGCCCTGTTGTCCAGAGACCCGCTGTAATTCCCACCGCAGCACCACTTTCCCAGTCATCCACACACTCGCAGCCCAGTCTACAGCCATCGGTAGTACAGGCATGGGAGAAAAGGCGGCCTTTCTCGTCAAACCACCCACGAGCACAGGCTCTGACTGCAGGCATTGCCAAACTTCTTTCACTGGAAATGCTGTCATTCAGGCTGGTGGAGACTGACAGCTTCCGTGACTTGATGTCATTGGCAGTCCCACAGTACAATGTGCCCAGCCGCTTTTACTTCAGCAGGCAAGCCGTCCCTGCCCTGCACAAGCATGTGGAGGGACACATAAAACACGCGCTACTGAACGCCGTCAGTAGCAAGGTCCACCTCACCACCGATGCGTGGACCAGTCAACATGGACAGGGGCGATACCTTTCCCTCACTGCCCATTGGGTTAATGTCGTTGAGCCGGGTACAGACCGTGCGAGTGGCGCAGGACGTGTCCTGCCCACTCCAAGGATTGCAGGAATCCATTCTGTACGCATTGACTCCTCCTCTTACACCAGTTCCTCAGAATCATCGCTGCAGGAGCCGTCACAGTCCACCTCCACATGGACCCGTGATGAACGTGTACCTGTTACGACCGACATGAGCACAGCCGTGGCCAAACGTCAACAGGCCGTCTTGAAATTAATTTTTTTGGGGAATCGTAGCCACACAGCGCAGGAGCTCTGGAATGCCATCAAGCAGGAGAGCGATGTGTGGTTTGTGCCAGCGAATCTCCAGCCAGGCATGGTAGTGTGTGATAATGGCCGAAATCTGGTGGCAGCTCTGGGCCTCGGCAACCTCACTCACATCCCATGTCTGGCACATGTGCTCAATTTGGTCGTGCAGAGCTTTTTGAGGGACTATCCGGATCTTGATGCACTGCTGCACAAGGTCCGCCTAGAGTGTGCTCACTTGCGGCGTTCCAGCACGGCAAAAGCGCGCATTGCGGCTCTGCAGCGCCGACACCGCCTGCCGGAACATCGCATCATATGTGACCTACCTACCAGGTGGAATTCCACGTTACATATGTTGGAGCGGTTGTGTGAGCAGCAGCAAGCTGTAATGGAGTACCAGCTGCTTCAGGCGCAAAGAAGTCGCAGTCAGCGCCGTACAGACTTCACAACCACAGAGTGGGCCACTATGAATGACGTCTGCCAGGTTTTGCGTCCCTTTGATTATTCCACGCGGATGGCGAGTGCAGATGATGCACTAGTCAGCATGACTGTCCCCCTTATCTGCCTGCTTGAAAAATCACTGCAAGCGCTAAGGGATGATGTTGTGGAAGAGGTGGAGGATGAGGATTCACCATTTCCATCATCTTCTGGACAGTCAGCGCCACGTGGTTCCTCACAAACGCGTAGGCAGGGGACAGTTTGTGAGGAGGATGAGGAGGAGTCAATGGAGGAGGAAGACATCCGTCCAGAGGAGGGAGTTACCGAATTGTCCAGTACTCAGTGTGTACAGCGAGGGTGGGGTGATGACGAGCGGGCAGAGACCACGCCTCCAGCAGGGGACAGCGTTTCTTGGGCAGTTGGCAGTCTGCAGCACATGGTGGATTACATGCTGCAGTGCCTGAGAAACGACCGCCGCATCGCCCACATTCTCAACATGTCTGATTATTGGGTGTTCACCCTCCTCGATCCTCGCTACCGGGACAACGTAGAAAGCCTCATCACACCGTTGAACCGGGAGCGAAAAATGCGGGAGTACCAAGACACACTGGTCAATTCCATCATCTTCTCCATTCCAACTGAGAGAAGTGCTGCTAGTGCATTCCAAAGCAGCTCAGTGCGTCCAGGCAGTGGTGGAGGCTCTGCACAAAGAGGGAGCAGAAGCAGTGCCTCTGCCCAAGGCAAGACCAGTATGGCCCAACTGTGGCACAGTTTTCTGTGCCCCCCACAAAAGTCTACACCATCACAGACGGCTCCAGTCAGCAGGAGGCAACGGTTCCGTCAGATGGTGACAGACTACATGTCTTGCCCTCTTGCTGTACTCCCAGACGGCTCTTCCCCTTTCAAGTTTTGGGTCTCAAAGCTGGATACATGGCCAGAGCTAAGCCAGTATGCATTGGAGGTGCTGTCTTGCCCTGCGGCCAGTGTATTATCGGAACGTGTCTTTAGTGCTGCAGGTGGTGTACTAACTGACCGTCGCATGCGACTATCCTCCGATAACGTTGACCGGCTTACTTTCCTGAAAATGAACAAGGCCTGGATCTCGCAGGAATTTGCCACTCCTCCTCCTGATTAAATAATTAGGTCACTGTATACGTTATCCAGGTCTCCTGTTGTGTTCATCTTTCTACCACCTGAACTTAAATTCCTGGGCTCCAACACCGCCAGTTGAGGCTCAGAAGTGCCGTCTGCACAGTCAAAACATACGACCCAGTGTTATTGGGTTTCAGTAACGTCAGCTGATCCCCAGCTGTGTAGCCGGCAATGTGTCATGCGACCGCCACGCTGACACAACAACTGAAATGTAAGGGAATCTGTCCCCCCCCCCAAGGCGTTTGTTACTGAAAGAGCCACCTTGTGCAGCATTACTGCTGCACAAGGAAAAGGTAGCTATTTTGGTTTAGCTCCTTGCACACGCAGAACTTAACACTTATAAAATGTGTCCACTGATACCGTAAAACCGTCCCGGAGGTGGGACTTTCCTTCGTAATATGACGCAGCACAGCCGTCATTCCTACCCCCCTGTTATGGTTACCCCAATGACCAGGGGAATAAAAATACAAAACGGACTAGCTCTCGGGTGATGGAAACTAAGGTCGACCGTGACCTGAACCTGACCCAACACTTACAGTAGCCGGGGGATGTACCTACGATGCCCTAGACACCACGCGCCAGCCGGAGATCTAACTACCCCTATAAGAGGAATATACAGGCCTGCCTTACCTCCAGATGAACCCCAAAAGGTGACAGTAGCCCCCCACAGATATTGACGGTGAGTTCAGAGGAAATGACATACGTAGGATGAACAGCAGATTTAGCACAGTGAGGTCCGCTTACTAGATAGCAGAAGGACAGGAAAGTGTTACTTCACGGTCAACCTAAAAACACTATTCAAAAACACCATCCAGAAACTACTTTAAACTCCAGTGACAACTCATGCCACTGGAGTAGTAATTTTCTGTCCACAAGAGCTTCCAGCACTGAAAGGTCACATTGCAGATAGCTGGACAAAAATAGCAAAACAAGAAACAAAATTCAACTTAGCTGAACTGGGACTTGAAGCAGGTGAATGCAACAGAATGCTACTAGCACATTGTTGGCCGGCATATGACTAACAGCCAAACAGCCTTAAATAGGAAACTCCCCTAGAGGGTGGCGACAGGTAATCAGAGATGGAAGAAGGCACATAAGAGACACTACCATAACAAACCACCGGGGGAGCCCACAAACCGAATTCACAACAGTACCCCCCCCTTAAGGAGGGGGCACCGAACCCTCACCAGAACCACCAGGGCGATCTGGATGAGCACTATGAAATGCACGAACCAAATCGGGAGCATGAACATCGGATGCTGTCACCCAAGAATTATCCTCCTGGCCATAACCTTTCCACTTAACCAGATACTGAAGTTTCCGTCTGGAAACACGGGAGTCCAAGATCTTTTCCACCACATACTCCAATTCACCCTCAACCAACACAGGAGCAGGTGGATCAGCAGAAGGAACAACCGGTACCTCATACCTCCGCAATAATGACCGATGGAAAACATTATGGATATTAAAAGATGCTGGGAGGTCCAAACGAAAGGACACAGGATTAAGAACCTCCAGAATCCTATAAGGGCCGATAAACCGAGGCTTAAACTTAGGAGACGAGACCTTCATAGGAACAAATCGAGAAGACAGCCACACCAGGTCCCCAACACAAAGACGAGGACCAATACGCCGATGACGATTAGTGAACTGTTGAGTCTTCTCCTGGGACAACTTCAGATTGTCCACAACCTGTCCCCAAATCCGATGCATCCTATCAACCACAGCATCCACTCCAGGACAATCCGAAGACTCCAATTGACCGGACGAAAACCGAGGGTGAAACCCTGAATTACAAAAAAATGGAGAAACCAAAGTGGCAGAACTGGCCCGATTGTTAAGGGCAAACTCTGCCAACGGCAAAAAGTCAAGCCAATCATCCTGATCAGCGGACACAAAACACCTCAAGTAAGTCTCCAAGGTCTGATTAGTACGCTCAGTCTGGCCATTAGTCTGAGGATGGAATGCAGACGAAAAAGACAAATCGATACCCATCCTGGCACAGAACGTCCGCCAAAATCTAGACACAAACTGAGTACCCCTGTCAGACACTATATTCTCAGGAATACCATGCAAACGCACCACATTCTGAAAAAATAGAGGAACCAACTCAGAGGAGGAGGGCAATTTGGGTAAAGGTACCAAATGAACCATCTTAGAAAAACGGTCACAAATCACCCAGATGACAGACATCCTACGAGAAACCGGAAGGTCAGAAATAAAGTCCATAGAGATGTGCGTCCAAGGCCTCGTAGGAATAGGCAAGGGCAACAACAACCCACTGGCCCTAGAACAGCAGGGCTTGGCCCGAGCACAAACATCACAAGACTGCACAAACATGCGCACATCTCGAGACAAAGAAGGCCACCAGAAGGACCTAGACACCAAATCCCTGGTGCCAAAAATTCCAGGATGACCTGTCAACGCGGAAGAATGAACCTCCGAGATAACTCTACTGGTCCAATCATCAGGGACAAACAGTCTACCAGGCGGACAGCGATCAGGCCTATCCACCTGAAACTCCTGCAAAGAATGCCGCAGGTCTGGGGAGACAGCTGACAATATCACCCCATCCTTCAGGATGCCGGTAGGTTCGGAATCACCAGGCGAGTCAGGCTCAAAACTCCTAGAGAGGGCATCCGCCTTCACATTCTTGGACCCAGGCAGATATGACACCACAAAGTTAAATCGGGAGAAAAACAACGACCAGCGCGCCTGTCTAGGATTCAGACGCCTGGCCGACTCAAGATAAATTAGATTCTTGTGGTCAGTGAGGACCACCACCTGGTGTCTAGCACCCTCAAGCCAATGACGCCACTCCTCAAACGCCCACTTCATGGCCAGAAGTTCCCGATTTCCCACATCATAATTTCGCTCAGCGGGCGAAAACTTTCGGGAGAAAAACGCACATGGTCTCATTACTGAGCAGTCAGGATCTTTCTGCGACAAAACTGCACCTGCTCCGATCTCCGAAGCATCCACCTCAACCTGGAACGGAAGTAACACATCAGGTTGGCGCAACACAGGAGCGGAAGAAAAGCGGCGCTTAAGCTCTTGAAAGGCCTCCACAGCCGCAGAGGACCAATTAGCAACATCAGCACCCTTTTTGGTCAAATCAGTCAAAGGTTTAGCAATGGCAGAAAAACCCGCTATAAATCGGCGATAGAAATTAGCAAAACCCAAGAACTTTTGCAGACTCTTCAAAGAAGTAGGTTGCATCCAATCACAAATAGCCTGGACCTTGACAGGGTCCATCTCCATAGATGAAGGGGAAAAAATATATCCCAAAAAGGAAATTCTCTGAACTCCAAAACTACACTTTGAGCCCTTTACAAAAAGAGAATTAGCTCGCAAAACCTGAAAAACTCTCCTGACCTGTTGAACGTGAGATTCCCAGTCCTCCGAAAAAACAAGAATATCATCCAAATACACAATCATAAACTTATCCAGATATTCACGGAAAATATCGTGCATAAAGGACTGAAAAACGGAAGGGGCATTTGCGAGACCGAAAGGCATTACCAAATACTCAAAATGGCCTTCAGGCGTATTAAATGCGGTCTTCCACTCATCCCCCTGCTTAATCCGCACCAAATTATACGCACCACGTAGATCGATCTTAGTGAACCACTTAGCCCCCTTTATGCGAGCAAACAGATCAGTCAGTAAAGGTAACGGGTACTGGTATTTAACTGTAATCTTATTCAAAAGTCGATAGTCGATACAAGGTCTCAATGAACCATCCTTTTTACCTACAAAGAAAAATCCTGCCCCTAGTGGAGACAACGAGGGGCGAATATGACCCTTTTCCAAGGATTCTCTGATATACTCCCGCATAGCAGTATGTTCGGGCACAGACAAATTAAACAAGCGACCCTTAGGAAACTTACTACCGGGGATCAATTCAATAGCGCAGTCACACTCTCTGTGGGGAGGGAGAGAATCAACTTTAGGCTCTTGAAAGACATCATAAAAATCTGACAGAAATGCTGGGATCTCAGAGGGAGTAGATGAAGAAATAGGAACCAAAGGTGCATCCCCATGAATACCCCGACATCCCCAGCTCAACACAGACATAGATTTCCAGTCCAAGACGGGATTATGAATCTGTAACCATGGTAATCCAAGCACTAAGACATCATGTAGGTTATATAATACAAGGAAACGAATAATCTCCTGATGGTCTGGGGTAAGACGCATAGTCACTTGTGTCCAATATTGTGGTTTATTGCTAGCCAAAGGTGTAGAATCAATACCCTTCAGGGGAATAGAAACTTCCAACGGCTCCAAATCAAACCCACAACGCTTGGCAAAGGACCAATCCATGAGACTCAGAGCGGCGCCAGAATCCACATAAGCATTCACAGTAACAGATGATAAGGTACAAATCAATGTCACGGACAAAAGAAATTTTGACTGCAAGGTACCTGTAGAAAAAGATTTATCAACCTTTTTATCAACCTTATTTATACGTTTAGAGCATGCTGATATAACATGAGCTGGATCACCACAGTAGAAGCACAATCCATTTTTGCGCCTGTAATTTTGACGTTCGCCTCTAGACAAAACACGATCGCATTGCATATGCTCTAATGCCTTTTCAGAGGTCACCGCCAAATGGTGCACAGGTCTTTGCTCAGAAGACACCGCCATATGGTGCACAGGTTTTTGCTCAGAAGATACCGCCATATGGTGCACAGATTTTTCCTCAGAAGACCCCGCCATATGGTGCACAGATTTGCGCTCCCGCAAACGCCGATCAATCTGGATAGCCAATTTCATGGCATCATTCAGACCTGTAGGCACAGGGAACCCCACCATGACATCCTTCACGGCATCAGAGAGACCTTCTCTGAAATTAGCTGCTAAGGCGCACTCATTCCATCTAGTAAGCACCGACCATTTACGGAATTTCTGGCAGTATATCTCAGCTTCATCTTGCCCTTGGGAAAGAGCTATCAAGGCTTTCTCAGCCAAAATCTCCAAATTAGGCTCTTCATAAAGCAACCCCAAAGCCTGAAAAAACGCATCTACATTTAACAACGCAGGATCCCCTGGCGATAATGCAAATGCCCAACTTTGTGGGTCGCCGCGCAGTAGAGAGATAACAATTTTAACTTGTTGAGTATGATCACCAGCAGAGTGAGATCTCAGAGACAAAAACAATTTGCAATTTTCCCTGAAACTCAAAAACCGGGATCTGTCTCCGGTAAAGTATTCAGGCAGAGGAATCTTAGGTTCAGACATTGGAGCACGTATAACAAAATCTTGTAGGTTCTGTACTTTTGTCGCAAGGTTATTCAAACCTGCAACTAAACTCTGTGAATCCATGATTCAAATGGGTGTAACCCAAACATTCAGAGGTTAAGAGGAGAGGAGAAAAAAAAAGGCTGAAGACTGCAGTTTAAGCAAGGAATACAAATGAGCAAACTAAGGTGCACTTTCAAACACAGAAAAAAAAAACCTTTTCTCCTCCTTCCTGCTTTAGTGCATATTTTAACACATAGATTTTTTACAGGCCGGCCAAACTGTTATGGTTACCCCAATGACCAGGGGAATAAAAATACAAAACGGACTAGCTCTCGGGTGATGGAAACTAAGGTCGACCGTGACCTGAACCTGACCCAACACTTACAGTAGCCGGGGGATGTACCTACGATGCCCTAGACACCACGCGCCAGCCGGAGATCTAACTACCCCTATAAGAGGAATATACAGGCCTGCCTTACCTCCAGATGAACCCCAAAAGGTGACAGTAGCCCCCCACAGATATTGACGGTGAGTTCAGAGGAAAAGACATACGTAGGATGAACAGCAGATTTAGCACAGTGAGGTCCGCTTACTAGATAGCAGAAGGACAGGAAAGTGTTACTTCACGGTCAACCTAAAAACACTATTCAAAAACACCATCCAGAAACTACTTTAAACTCCAGTGACAACTCATGCCACTGGAGTAGTAATTTTCTGTCCACAAGAGCTTCCAGCACTGAAAGGTCACATTGCAGATAGCTGGACAAAAATAGCAAAACAAGAAACAAAATTCAACTTAGCTGAACTGGGACTTGAAGCAGGTGAATGCAACAGAATGCTACTAGCACATTGTTGGCCGGCATATGACTAACAGCCAAACAGCCTTAAATAGGAAACTCCCCTAGAGGGTGGCGACAGGTAATCAGAGATGGAAGAAGGCACATAAGAGACACTACCATAACAAACCACCGGGGGAGCCCACAAACCGAATTCACAACACCCCCCCAGCGCCGCGCCCCGGCTCCTCAGCGTTGTTTGATTCCGTCCCGGAGCCTGCGCTGTTATGTTATCCCGTGGCCAGGCACACTTAGCGCTGCCCGTCTTCTGGCATCATTTGGTGTCAGGATGGCTGCGCCTGTGCGGCCGCGCTGGCCGAGAGCCCGCCTCGCAGTGTCTTCTGATTTAATCCCACTGGGAGCCTGGGATCCATGGACATGCGCAGTGCATATCTGAACCTCCACCTCTCACTCATCTCCCTATGGCTTCTTCAGACTGTTCGGTGTCAGCTGGTCCCTAATAGCATGCCACGGCCGTGACACCGCACAGTCTTAAGAAGCCGTAGGGAGGGGAGTGAGAGGCGAGGATATGCACTGCGCATGTCCATGGATCCCAGGCCCCCAGTGGGATTAAATCAGAAGACACTGCGAGGCGGGCTCTCGGCCAGCGCGGCCGCACAGGCGCAGCCATCCTGACACCAAATTATGTCAGAAGACGGGCAGCGCTAAGTGTGCCTGGCCACGGGATAACATAACAGCGCAGGCTCCGGGACGGAATCAAACAACGCTGAGGAGCCGGGGCACGGCGCCGGGGGGGTAGGAATGACGGCTGTGCTGCGTCATATTACGAAGGAAAGTCCCACCTCCGGGACGGTTTCACGGTTTCAGGGGACACATTTTATAAGTGTTTAGTTCTGTGTTTGCAAGGAGCCTGATGAAAAGAGCCACCTTTTCCTTTTGCATCTTTTGTGCTGCACAAGCTGGCTCTTTCAGCTACAAACGCCGTGGGGGGGGGTTAAAGGTTCCCTTTCGACTTTCTCAGGCTTCGGCCTACATTGTGTTCCTCTGCTTTTCCACCTGTCCCTGGGCTCCAACACCGCCAGTTGCCGTCCAGAAGTGCTGTACGCACAGTCAACAGTCGCTCCTCTGTTATTGGGGTTCAGTAACGTCAGCTGTTCCCCTGCTCTGTGTGTGGCAATCCCTCCTACCTCCTCCACCTCCCCCTCCTGTCCCTGGGCTCCAACACCGCCAGTTGCCGTCCAGAAGTGCTGTACGCACAGTCAACAGTCCCTCCACTGTTATTGGGGTTCAGTAACGTCAGCTGTTCCCCTGCTGTGTGTGTGGCAATCCCTCCTACCTCCTCCACCTCCTCCTCCTCCACCTGTCCCTGGGCTCCAACACCGCCAGTTGCCGTCCAGAAGTGCTGTACGCACAGTCAACAGTCCCTCCACTGTTATTGGGGTTCAGTAACGTCAGCTGTTCCCCTGCTGTGTGTGTGGCAATCCCTCCTACCTCCTCCACCTCCTCCTCCTCCACCTGTCCCTGGGCTCCAACACCGCCAGTTGCCGTCCAGAAGTGCTGTACGCACAGTCAACAGTCGCTCCTCTGTTATTGGGGTTCAGTAACGTCAGCTGTTCCCCTGCTGTGTGTGTGGCAATCCCTCCTACCTCCTCCACCTCCCCCTCCTGTCCCTGGGCTCCAACACCGCCAGTTGCCGTCCAGAAGTGCTGTACGCACAGTCAACAGTCCCTCCACTGTTATTGGGGTTCAGTAACGTCAGCTGTTCCCCTGCTGTGTGTGTGGCAATCCCTCCTACCTCCTCCACCTCCCCCTCCTGTCCCTGGGCTCCAACACCGCCAGTTGCCGTCCAGAAGTGCTGTACGCACAGTCAACAGTCCCTCCACTGTTATTGGGGTTCAGTAACGTCAGCTGTTCCCCTGCTGTGTGTGTGGCAATCCCTCCTACCTCCTCCACCTCCTCCTCCTTCACCTGTCCCTGGGCTCCAACACCGCCAGTTGCCGTCCAGAAGTGCTGTACGCACAGTCAACAGTCGCTCCTCTGTTATTGGGGTTCAGTAACGTCAGCTGTTCCCCTGCTGTGTGTGTGGCAATCCCTCCTACCTCCTCCACCTCCCCCTCCTGTCCCTGGGCTCCAACACCGCCAGTTGCCGTCCAGAAGTGCTGTACGCACAGTCAACAGTCCCTCCACTGTTATTGGGGTTCAGTAACGTCAGCTGTTCCCCTGCTGTGTGTGTGGCAATCCCTCCTACCTCCTCCACCTCCTCCTCCTCCACCTGTCCCTGGGCTCCAACACCGCCAGTTGCCGTCCAGAAGTGCTGTACGCACAGAGCCAAACACCTCGCCAATGTGTTATTGGGGTTCAGCACCGCCAGCTGTTCCCCTGCTGTGTATACGGCAACGTGTACTGCGACCGCCACGCAGGCACAACAAGTTACATTTAAGGGAACCTGTCCCCCCCCCCCCCAGGCGTTTGTTACTGAAGGAGCCACCTTGTGCAGCAGTAATGAATGATGCAAAGGGAAAAAGTGCCTCTTTTCGTGGTGCTCCTTGCACATGCTCAACCTAACACTTATGAAATGTGTCCCCTCACAGCGTTAAACCGTCCGGTAGGTGGAACTTTCCTTTGTCGTGTGACGCAGCACAGCCATCATTTTTACCCCCTTGGCGCCGTGCGCCGCCTCCTCAGCGTTGTTTGAATCTGTCCCAGAGCCTGCGCTGTTAGGTTAGCCCTTGGCCATGCACACATTTTGCGCTGCCCGTCTTCTGACATCATTTGGTGTCAAGCTGGCTGCGCCTGTGCGGGTGCGCTGGCCGAGATCCCGCCTCGCAGTGTCGTCTAATGTAATCCCACCGCGAGCCTGGGATCCATGGACATGCGCAGTGCATATCTGAACCTCCACCTCTCACTCATCTCCCTATGGCTTCTTCAGACTGTTCGGTGTCAGCTGGTCCCTAATAGCATGCCACGGCCGTGACACCGCACAGTCTGAAGAAGCCGTAGGGAGGGGAGTGAGAGGCGAGGATATGCACTGCGCATGTCCATGGATCCCAGGCCCCCAGTGGGATTACATTAGACGACACTGCGAGGCGGGATCTCGGCCAGCGCACCCGCACAGGCGCAGCCAGCCTGACACCAAATGATGTCAGAAGACGGGCAGCGCAATATGTGTGCATGGCCAAGGGCTAACCTAACAGCGCAGGCTCCGGGACAGATTCAAACAACGCTGAGGAGGCGGCGCACGGCGCAAAGGGGGTAAAACTGATGGCTGTGCTGCGTCACACGACAAAGGAAAGTTCCACCTACCGGACGGTTTAACGCTGTGAGGGGACACATTTCATAAGTGTTAGGTTGAACATGTGCAAGGACCATAATTAAAAGAGCTAAGTTTACCTTTTCCAGCATTAGTGCTGTACACGATGGCTCTTTCAGCTACAAACGCCTGGGGGGGGGGGGGGGTTAAAGGTTTCCTTTCAACTTGCTCGAGTGCAGGCTTCGGCCTACACTCCGCTCCCCCTGCTCCTCCTGCTGACCCTGGGCTCTAACACCGCCAGTTGGGGCCCGGTACTGCTAGCTGCACAGAGAAAAACACCAGCCAATGTGTCAGTGGGGTTCAGCACCGCCAGCTGTTCCCCTGCTGTGCAGCCGGCAACGTGTCCTGCAACAGCCACGCAGGCACAACAGACCCAAAGCTGCCGCCAGTGCAGGCTTCGGCCTACACTCGGCTCCATCTCCTCCTCCTGCTGACCCCGGGCTCTAACACCGCCAGTTGGGGCCCGGTACTGCTAGCTGCACAGAGAAAAACACCAGCCAATGTGTCAGTGGGGTTCAGCACCGCCAGCTGTTCCCCTGCTGTGCAGCCGGCATCGTGTCCTGCAAAAGCCACGCAGACACAAGAACTGAAATTGAAGGGAACCTGTCCCCCCTCCCCCAGGCGTTTGTACGTTTTTAAGGCCACCTTGTACAGCGGTAATGCTGCATGTGTGCAAGGTGGCTCATAAACGTATTCTCCTCGCACATGTGGAACTGAAAACACGTCTGAAATGTGTCCTCTGTGTGACCATTTAACCATCCCGGGGGTGTGACTTTCCTTTGCAATGACACGCTGCAACCCCCTTGGTAGCGCTGCCCGTCTTCTGGCATCATTGTTTGGCTGCCTGCGCCTCTGCGGCCGCCCTGACCCACACAACGCCCCTCGGTGTCTTATTTCTTGGGACTGCGAGGGTGTGTTTGATGGGCATGAGCAGTGCATCAGTTCGCCTGTCCCTCATCTCCTTCCGCCTTCTTCAGACTGTGCGGCTTCATGGCCGTGGCATGCGATAAGGGATCAGCTGACGCCGCACAGTCTGCAGCGGGTGTAAGGACCCGAGTGCGAGAGGCGAACATATGTGCTGCGCCAGGCCATGAATCACAGCCCCGCAGTGTTTTAACAATGTTAAGACACCGCGGGGCTGGGATTCATGGTCATCGCGAACCGCACCGGCCGACATTAAATGAGGTCAGAAGATGGGCAGCGCTAACAGCGCTAGGCCAGGGGATAACACGACAGCGCAGACTCCTGTACAGCAAATAACAACGCTCAGGAGGCTGCACCCAGCACCAAGGTGGGATTCTTGACATCTGTGCTGCGTCTCATTACAAAGGGAACTCGCGCCTCCAACACAGTTTGACTGTATAAAGGGCTAAATGTTATACGTGTTCCATTCAGCGTGTGCAAGGAGCCAAATTAAAAGAGCAACCTTTGACTTGTGCAGCACTACTGCTGCATAAGCTGTGGCTCTTCTACTTTGTAACCCCTGAGGGGGGGTTAAAGGTTACCTTTGAAATCGGTTCAAGTAGGCTTCGGCCTACACTCTGCTCCCCCTGCAGAGCCCGGGCTCCAACACCGCCAGTTGGGGCCCGGTACTGCTAGCTGCACAGAGCCAAACACCAGCCAATGTGTCAGTGGGGTTCAGCACCGCCAGCTGTTCCCCTGCTGTGCAGCCGGCAACGTGTCCTGCAACAGCCACGCAGGCACAACAGACCCAAAGCTGCCGCCAGTGCAGGCTTCGGCCTACACTCGGCTCCATCTCCTCCTCCTGCTGACCCCGGGCTCTAACACCGCCAGTTGGGGCCCGGTACTGCTAGCTGCACAGAGAAAAACACCAGCCAATGTGTCAGTGGGGTTCAGCACCGCCAGCTGTTCCCCTGCTGTGCAGCCGGCATCGTGTCCTGCAAAAGCCACGCAGACACAAGAACTGAAATTGAAGGGAACCTGTCCCCCCTCCCCCAGGCGTTTGTACGTTTTTAAGGCCACCTTGTACAGCGGTAATGCTGCATGTGTGCAAGGTGGCTCATAAACATATTCTCCTCGCACATGTGGAACTGAAAACACGTCTGAAATGTGTCCTCTGTGTGACCATTTAACCGTCCCGGGGGTGTGACTTTCCTTTGTAATGACACGCTGCAACCCCCTTGGTAGCGCTGCCCGTCTTCTGGCATCATTGTTTGGCTGCCTGCGCCTCTGCGGCCACCCTGACCCACACAACGCCCCTCGGTGTCTTATTTCTTGGGACTGCGAGGGTGTGTTTGATGGGCATGAGCAGTGCATCAGTTCGCCTGTCCCTCATCTCCTTCCGCCTTCTTCAGACTGTGCGGCTTCATGGCCGTGGCATGCGATAAGGGATCAGCTGACGCCGCACAGTCTGCAGCGGGTGTAAGGACCCGAGTGCGAGAGGCGAACATATGTGCTGCGCCAGGCCATGAATCACAGCCCCGCAGTGTTTTAACAATGTTAAGACACCGCGGGGCTGGGATTCATGGTCATCGCGAACCGCACCGGCCGACATTAAATGAGGTCAGAAGATGGGCAGCGCTAACAGCGCTAGGCCAGGGGATAACACGACAGCGCAGACTCCTGTACAGCAAATAACAACGCTCAGGAGGCTGCACCCAGCACCAAGGTGGGATTCTTGACATCTGTGCTGCGTCTCATTACAAAGGGAACTCGCGCCTCCAACACAGTTTGACTGTATAAAGGGCTAAATGTTATACGTGTTCCATTCAGCGTGTGCAAGGAGCCAAATTAAAAGAGCAACCTTTGACTTGTGCAGCACTACTGCTGCATAAGCTGTGGCTCTTCTACTTTGTAACCCCTGAGGGGGGGTTAAAGGTTACCTTTGAAATCGGTTCAAGTAGGCTTCGGCCTACACTCTGCTCCCCCTGCAGAGCCCGGGCTCCAACACCACCAGTTGGGGCCCGGTACTGCTAGCTGCACAGAGCCAAACACCAGCCAATGTGTCAGTGGGGTTCAGCACCGCCAGCTGTTCCCCTGCTGTGCAGCCGGCAACGTGTCCTGCAACAGCCACGCAGGCACAACAGACCCAAAGCTGCCGCCAGTGCAGGCTTCGGCCTACACTCGGCTCCATCTCCTCCTCCTGCTGACCCCGGGCTCTAACACCGCCAGTTGGGGCCCGGTACTGCTAGCTGCACAGAGAAAAACACCAGCCAATGTGTCAGTGGGGTTCAGCACCGCCAGCTGTTCCCCTGCTGTGCAGCCGGCATCGTGTCCTGCAAAAGCCACGCAGACACAAGAACTGAAATTGAAGGGAACCTGTCCCCCCTCCCCCAGGCGTTTGTACGTTTTTAAGGCCACCTTGTACAGCGGTAATGCTGCATGTGTGCAAGGTGGCTCATAAACGTATTCTCCTCGCACATGTGGAACTGAAAACACGTCTGAAATGTGTCCTCTGTGTGACCATTTAACCGTCCCGGGGGTGTGACTTTCCTTTGTAATGACACGCTGCAACCCCCTTGGTAGCGCTGCCCGTCTTCTGGCATCATTGTTTGGCTGCCTGCGCCTCTGCGGCCGCCCTGACCCACACAACGCCCCTCGGTGTCTTATTTCTTGGGACTGCGAGGGTGTGTTTGATGGGCATGAGCAGTGCATCAGTTCGCCTGTGCCTCATCTCCTTCCGCCTTCTTCAGACTGTGCGGCTTCATGGCCGTGGCATGCGATAAGGGATCAGCTGATGCCGCACAGTCTGCAGCGGGTGTAAGGACCCGAGTGCGAGAGGCGAACATATGTGCTGCGCCAGGCCATGAATCACAGCCCCGCAGTGTTTTAACAATGTTAAGACACCGCGGGGCTGGGATTTATGGTCATCGCGAACTGCACCGGCCGACATTAAATGAGGTCAGAAGATGGGCAGCGCTAACAGCGCTAGGCCAGGGGATAACACGACAGCGCAGACTCCTGTACAGCAAATAACAACGCTCAGGAGGCTGCACCCAGCACCAAGGTGGGATTCTTGACATCTGTGCTGCGTCTCATTACAAAGGGAACTCGCGCCTCCAACACAGTTTGACTGTATAAAGGGCTAAATGTTATACGTGTTCCATTCAGCGTGTGCAAGGAGCCAAATTAAAAGAGCAACCTTTGACTTGTGCAGCACTACTGCTGCATAAGCTGTGGCTCTTCTACTTTGTAACCCCTGAGGGGGGTTAAAGGTTACCTTTGAAATCGGTTCAAGTAGGCTTCGGCCTACACTCTGCTCCCCCTGCAGAGCCCGGGCTCCAACACCGCCAGTTGGGGCCCGGTACTGCTAGCTGCACAGAGCCAAACACCAGCCAATGTGTCAGTGGGGTTCAGCACCGCCAGCTGTTCCCCTGCTGTGCAGCCGGCAACGTGTCCTGCAACAGCCACGCAGGCACAACAGACCCAAAGCTGCCGCCAGTGCAGGCTTCGGCCTACACTCGGCTCCATCTCCTCCTCCTGCTGACCCCGGGCTCTAACACCGCCAGTTGGGGCCCGGTACTGCTAGCTGCACAGAGAAAAACACCAGCCAATGTGTCAGTGGGGTTCAGCACCGCCAGCTGTTCCCCTGCTGTGCAGCCGGCATCGTGTCCTGCAAAAGCCACGCAGACACAAGAACTGAAATTGAAGGGAACCTGTCCCCCCTCCCCCAGGCGTTTGTACGTTTTTAAGGCCACCTTGTACAGCGGTAATGCTGCATGTGTGCAAGGTGGCTCATAAACGTATTCTCCTCGCACATGTGGAACTGAAAACACGTCTGAAATGTGTCCTCTGTGTGACCATTTAACCGTCCCGGGGGTGTGACTTTCCTTTGTAATGACACGCTGCAACCCCCTTGGTAGCGCTGCCCGTCTTCTGGCATCATTGTTTGGCTGCCTGCGCCTCTGCGGCCGCCCTGACCCACACAACGCCCCTCGGTGTCTTATTTCTTGGGACTGCGAGGGTGTGTTTGATGGGCATGAGCAGTGCATCAGTTCGCCTGTCCCTCATCTCCTTCCGCCTTCTTCAGACTGTGCGGCTTCATGGCCGTGGCATGCGATAAGGGATCAGCTGACGCCGCACAGTCTGCAGCGGGTGTAAGGACCCGAGTGCGAGAGGCGAACATATGTGCTGCGCCAGGCCATGAATCACAGCCCCGCAGTGTTTTAACAATGTTAAGACACCGCGGGGCTGGGATTCATGGTCATCGCGAACCGCACCGGCCGACATTAAATGAGGTCAGAAGATGGACAGCGCTAACAGCGCTAGGCCAGGGGATAACACGACAGCGCAGACTCCTGTACAGCAAATAACAACGCTCAGGAGGCTGCACCCAGCACCAAGGTGGGATTCTTGACATCTGTGCTGCGTCTCATTACAAAGGGAACTCGCGCCTCCAACACAGTTTGACTGTATAAAGGGCTAAATGTTATACGTGTTCCATTCAGCGTGTGCAAGGAGCCAAATTAAAAGAGCAACCTTTGACTTGTGCAGCACTACTGCTGCATAAGCTGTGGCTCTTCTACTTTGTAACCCCTGAGGGGGGGTTAAAGGTTACCTTTGAAATCGGTTCAAGTAGGCTTCGGCCTACACTCTGCTCCCCCTGCAGAGCCCGGGCTCCAACACCGCCAGTTGGGGCCCGGTACTGCTAGCTGCACAGAGCCAAACACCAGCCAATGTGTCAGTGGGGTTCAGCACCGCCAGCTGTTCCCCTGCTGTGCAGCCGGCAACGTGTCCTGCAACAGCCACGCAGGCACAACAGACCCAAAGCTGCCGCCAGTGCAGGCTTCGGCCTACACTCGGCTCCATCTCCTCCTCCTGCTGACCCCGGGCTCTAACACCGCCAGTTGGGGCCCGGTACTGCTAGCTGCACAGAGAAAAACACCAGCCAATGTGTCAGTGGGGTTCAGCACCGCCAGCTGTTCCCCTGCTGTGCAGCCGGCATCGTGTCCTGCAAAAGCCACGCAGACACAAGAACTGAAATTGAAGGGAACCTGTCCCCCCTCCCCCAGGCGTTTGTACGTTTTTAAGGCCACCTTGTACAGCGGTAATGCTGCATGTGTGCAAGGTGGCTCATAAACGTATTCTCCTCGCACATGTGGAACTGAAAACACGTCTGAAATTTGTCCTCTGTGTGACCATTTAACCGTCCCGGGGGTGTGACTTTCCTTTGTAATGACACGCTGCAACCCCCTTGGTAGCGCTGCCCGTCTTCTGGCATCATTGTTTGGCTGCCTGCACCTCTGCGGCCGCCCTGACCCACACAACGCCCCTCGGTGTCTTATTTCTTGGGACTGCGAGGGTGTGTTTGATGGGCATGAGCAGTGCATCAGTTCTCCTGTCCCTCATCTCCTTCCGCCTTCTTCAGACTGTGCGGCTTCATGGCCGTGGCATGCGATAAGGGATCAGCTGACGCCGCACAGTCTGCAGCGGGTTTAAGGACCCGAGTGCGAGAGGCGAACATATGTGCTGCGCCAGGCCATGAATCACAGCCCCGCAGTGTTTTAACAATGTTAAGACACCGCGGGGCTGGGATTCATGGTCATCGCGAACCGCACCGGCCGACATTAAATGAGGTCAGAAGATGGGCAGCGCTAACAGCGCTAGGCCAGGGGATAACACGACAGCGCAGACTCCTGTACAGCAAATAACAACGCTCAGGAGGCTGCACCCAGCACCAAGGTGGGATTCTTGACATCTGTGCTGCGTCTCATTACAAAGGGAACTCGCGCCTCCAACACAGTTTGACTGTATAAAGGGCTAAATGTTATACGTGTTCCATTCAGCGTGTGCAAGGAGCCAAATTAAAAGAGCAACCTTTGACTTGTGCAGCACTACTGCTGCATAAGCTGTGGCTCTTCTACTTTGTAACCCCTGAGGGGGGGTTAAAGGTTACCTTTGAAATCGGTTCGATTAGGCTTCGGCCTACACTCACCTCCCCCTGCAGAGCCCGGGCTCCAACACCGCCAGTTGGGGCCCGGTACTGCTAGCTGCACAGAGAAAAACACCAGCCAATGTGTCAGTGGGGTTCAGCACCGCCAGCTGTTCCCCTGCTGTGCAGCCGGCAACGTGTCCTGCAACAGCCACGCAGGCACAACAGACCCAAAGCTGCCGCCAGTGCAGGCTTCGGCCTACACTCAGCTCCATCTCCTCCTCCTGCTGACCCCGGGCTCTAACACCGCCAGTTGGGGCCCGGTACTGCTAGCTGCACAGAGAAAAACACCAGCCAATGTGTCAGTGGGGTTCAGCACCGCCAGCTGTTCCCCTGCTGTGCAGCCGGCAACGTGTCCTGCAACAGCCACGCAGGCACAACAGACTCAAAGCTGCCGCCAGTGCAGGCTTCGGCCTACACTCGGCTCCATCTCCTCCTCCTGCTGACCCCGGGCTCTAACACCGCCAGTTGGGGCCCGGTACTGCTAGCTGCACAGAGAAAAACACCAGCCAATGTGTCAGTGGGGTTCAGCACCGCCAGCTGTTCCCCTGCTGTGCAGCCGGCAACGTGTCCTGCAACAGCCACGCAGGCACTTGCTCTTGTACCTTCTGCTCCCCATCCTGGTTCCAGTACCGTCAACTGGTTCCGGGCAGAGCCTTTGGCTTAGGTGCCTCCCTCTGGGTATCCGAGTTCCACCAACGTCAGGTGGTCCTTGGTAGTGCTTTCAGGCACGGGTACCTCCTGCTTAGTAACCGGGTTCCAGTAACGTCAGCTGGTCCTCGGTAGTTCCATTGGCTCTTGGACCTTCGGCTACCCATCCGGGTTCCAGCACCGTCAGCTGGTTCTCGGCAGTGTCTTTTGCTCTTGTACCTTCTGCTCCCCATCCTGGTTCCAGTACCGTCAGCTGGTTCCGGGCAGAGCCTTTGGCTTAGGTGCCTCCCTCTGGGTATCCGAGTTCCACCAACGTCAGGTGGTCCTTGGTAGTGCTTTCAGGCACGGGTACCTCCTGCTTAGTAACCGGGTTCCAGTAATGTCAGCTGGTCCTCGGTCGTTCCATTGGCTCTTGGACCTTCGGGTAGCCATCCGAGTTCCAGTTCCATCAGCTGGTTCTCGGCATTTTCTCAGCCTTCTTGTACCTTCTGCTACATTTCCAAGTTCAAGAGACTAAACACGATGACCCGGAAGACCACCACTAAGATGACGACGACACCAGAGACGACAACCACCGTGATGACGACGACCCTGGAGACGATGACCCCGAAGACCACCCCGATGACGACGACCCCGGAGACGACGACCCTGAAGACCACCCCAATGACGACGACCCCGGAGACGACGACCCTGGAGACGACGACGACCTGGAAGACCGAGAAGCAGAAGAACAAGAGGCTGCAGAACAAAGAGCAGAAGAACATTAAGCATAACACAAAATATCAGAGCAAAAAATATTATCTAAATTATAAGCAGAAGAAGACTAAGCAGTGTATGGGGGTGAGTCCGTTCCTCCTCGTGGTGCCCCTGGATAAAGCCTGATGCTGCAGGCCAAACTGAACGCGGGCAAATGTAACTGTTTTGTGACAGGCAGAACGGAAGGTGTAATCTTCAAACTTTTATAGATAACAACTACGGCAATGCCTGTCACAAATAAGAATATGATGAAGAAGTAGAATATGAAGAAGATAATAGTAAAATAAAAAGAATATGAACAATGTAACCAAAAAAATAATAGGTAGAAGATGAAGAAGAAGATGAATAAGGTGAAGAAGTTGATGTCAAAGAAGCTGATGATGAGGATAATGAAGAAGAAAGTGTGGGAGAAGTAAAAAAGAAGGTGAAGGGCGTGGAAGTAGTGAAACATCAATATCTGACAAAATAAAAAAAAAATGAACATAGTCAAAATCTTTCTAACGCCGAACGTCATAAAAAAAAAAAAAATCCTGCTATTCTATTAGATTGGGCTAAACCTCTGTGCCTTTAATGTCTCCGCCACGTCCCCCAATACATCCTACATTATTCTTAGTTGTTTTCCTTCATGTAGAATGAACCTACAAGTTTATAAAGGGTTTATTTTAATTCCGATATTTTCGTCCCATTGACTTGCATTGGGATCGGGTATCGGTATCGGATTAGATCCGATATTTTGACGGTATCGGCCGATACTTTCCGATACCGATACTTTCCGATATCGGAAAGTATCGCTCAACACTAGTAACGGCCCTACCGTCAAGCGCCTTTCCTCTTTTACAGGACTTTGCCCAACTTTGACAAATGCCCTCACCCACAGACCTCTGTGACTTCTGTGTGGTTGCAATCTTCATCGCTGCATTATCTCTCCGGTAATAAGTATTGTTTATCTTTACCACGCTAGTATAGCCGTCATTTAGCCTGGCAGCTGATTCATGGTGTATGTTTATTATTTCTCTCAGTAAGTCATTTGACTTGAAGTACATCTGCTTTAACTATATGGTATGGGCTTCTATTGTGCCAGATTTTTCTACATTATCCAGCATCCCCCCCTAGTTAGGACGCTCTAGTACTTTACCTTATTGTTTTAAACGTGTGTTTTTTGAATTTTTTTACTACTATTAATAAAGCATTGTAATTTTAGTTATGTTCTGGATCTCTTCATTCGGCAACTTGGTGTGTTAGTCCGAATATTGTGATTAGGTTTAGGCTATTGTTGTATTTGTGAACAGGGAAGACATTATTATTAGCACCAAGTGTGTATGAACCATTCCACAACAGAGTTAAAGTAGACCACTTGTCTACCCCAAGTACTGAATGACACATGTAGAAAATAAAATAAACTGTACCATTGAAATGGAAATACAGTATTAGCCAAACTGAGCATTCCGGTGGAGAATGGAGAATTAGATTTTGACTGAAAGACTCATTGGCCAACAGCTATCCCATATGCTGTCTTTAGCATTTTTAGGAATATGGTTCAAGCACCCTACAGAACCCTGTGCATGAGACTTGTAAAATGGTGCGTGGAGTCCCTGATGGATTTCTACCTCGTCTATTTGTTATCTCTGTTATAGAGCCTTCCAAAATAGAGCCATAAGATCTGAAAGCTGGCAGCATTGCAGATGACGTTACAAAATCTCATCTATGTGCTACTGAGAACATCGGCAGCATAAATAGACCAATGTTATGACATCCAAAGGATGTCAATTTATGCTGCAGCAAATCCATTGTTTCAGATGCTTTGGGGTCATCTGAAGGCAATTGTCTATGCTGTGAAGATACGAGATGTGCAGCATCTGAAACAACGGATACTGGAAGACTGTGCTAGCATTTCTTCTGCGGTGTTGCTATCAGTGTGTCAAGAGTGGGAGAAGAGGGTTGCATTGACAATCCAACACAATGGGCAGCACTTTGAACACATTTTATAAGTGGTCATACTCTTGTAGATAACTCATGAAAGAATAAAGTTACGTTAAAACCAAGCATATCATTGTTTTTCTTGTGAAATTCTCAATACGTTTGATGCGTCACATGACCCTCTTCCCATTGGAAAAAGTAAAGCTGGATCCAAAATGTCCGACTTCAAAATGGCCGCCATGGTCACCACCCATCTTGAAAAGTTTTCCCCTCCCATATACTAATGTCCACAAGCAGGAAGTTGATATCACCAACCATTCCCATTTTATTTAGGTGTATCTATATAAATGGCCCACCCTGTATTTGGGATAAATGTGTCTGTTACTTCCCAGACAATAAAAACTATTTCACTATTTACCTCTTACTTATCCCAATGAGAACTAAATAAACCAAAACTTACACAGGAATGCAAAAAAATGTTATGGATCTCAGAATGTGGCAAACAAACAAAAAAAAAACATTTTATTAAAGGAACCGCTTCATGCACAGGTAAAATAAAGTACATGAATTTAAAAAAACAGATTTATCGTTTTTTTATGCTAAACCGTTTAAAAAAAAAAAGAAATAAAAAGTGATTGAAAAGTTGTATGCATCTAAAATGGTGCCAATGAAAACTACAGCTTGACCTACCAAAAACTAGAAAAAAACATAATAAAAAACATAAACATAAAAAATCTATTAGTTTGGTATTGCCAAAATAATGTCATCATGCATTTAAAATGTAGCTACTGTAAAATATTAATATATCAATAATAAAAAATATAGAAGATTACTTAACGTATATACAACTAGAGAGAGATTAGCAGAGACTCTGGGTAGTTTGTGACAGAGGTAGGCCGGCGTCACACTAGCGAGTTTTACGGACGTATGAGCGCATAAACTACGCATAAACTACGCATAAACTCCGTAAAATACGCATTACACACGGCCCAATGATTCTCTATGTCCCAGCTCCTATCTGCCGTATATTACGCATCCGTAATATACGGTCTTGTACGGCCGTAGAAAATCGCAGCATGCTGCGTTTGTCACCGTATTGCGCAAAAAAATCGCCAATGAAAGTCTATGGGGGCGAGAAAAATATGATTCCACACGGACCAGCAGTGTGACTTGCGAGAAATACGCAGCTGTGTTAGTGAAAAGCCGGTAATTCAATTGCCGCTTTTCCTCTCTCCTTCACAAAACCCGACAGGATATGAGACATGGTTTACATACAGTACCATCTCATATCCCTTTTTTTTTGCATATTCCACACTACTAATGTTAGTAGTGTGTATGTGCAAATTTTGGGCGCTGTAGCTTGTAAAATAAAGGGTTAAATCGCAGAAATTTTTTCCGCCATTTAACCCTTTATTTTACAAGCTACAGCGCCCAAATTTTGCACATACGCACTACTAACATTAGTAGTGTGGAATATGCAAAATAAAAGGGATATGGGATTGTTTACTGTATGTAAACCATGTCTCATATCCTGTCGGGTTTGTGAAGGAGAAATGAAAAGCCGGCAATTGAATTACCGGCTTTTCACATATATTGCGCTGAATTAAATATAAATACAGTATATATACCGTATTTTTCGGACTATAAGACGCACTGGACTATAAGGCGCACCCAGGTTTTACAGGTGGAAAATAGGGAAAAAAATATTTGAAGCAAAAAAAATGTGGTAAAATATTTAATAATATAAATAACATACTATTATATGTGGTGTTACTATATATAATAGTATGTTATTATGTTGGAAGCTGCGGGACCAGTGTGGTGTCTGTGAAGTACGAAATATGAAGACGCTGGAGGGTGAGTATAAGGGCTCATTTCCACATGCGAGGCACACGTCCGTATCTCGCATGTGGAAACCAAGCTCTGGCGCCGGCACTTTGGAGCGGAGCTGTGCAGCTCCATGTGTTCCTATGCGGCCGCACGCTCCGCTCTGGAGTGCCGGCTCCACAGCTTGGTTTCCACATGCGAGATACGGACGTGTGCCTCGCATGTGGAAATGAGCCCTAAGAATGGGTGCACAGGGCTTATAGTGAAAGCACCACTCCAGCACTGCAAAATAACACTGGAGTGCTGCTTTAAAATCCCATGGGAGAACTATAACTCCCAGCATGTCCTGCAGATCCTATGACATGCTGGGAGTTATAGTTCACCAAAGGAGTGGCAGAGTGCTTTATTGTGTTTTGTAAAGACTGACCTCTTTATTGTGGCAGCCAGCCACACTGTGGTGAGGTAAAAGCTGGAGCATCCCATGGCTGCACACACACAGAGCCCTCCCTGTTGTTGTTGCCTTTCCACAGCGCAGGACATAAGAGGAAGCTGCAGATTCTAGGTGGGAGCCTGAAGGACCTGTGATGATGTCAGAAGAGGGAGGGCTCTGAGCTGCCATGTGATGCTCCAGCCCGCCCACTTCTGACATCACACAGGTCCTCCCTGTGCACCAGACAGCTCAGCGTCCAGCACAGGCAGGTAGACAGCGATCTCCTGGCCCCTGCTGCTGCCTCCTCCTCCCCCGGACACACAGATTCTCCCTGGAATCAGTGCTGGGGAAACTGTGTGTCCCTGCTTAAGTGCAGCATTCATTTGCTGCTCCAGGCTCACCGCTCAGCTGATCGGTGGGCGGGGAGCAGCTAATAAATATTCACTGCACTTAATCAGCGGGGCCATGTGCTCTCCCCAGCAGCTGATTCCGGGCAGCGGGGACATCCTGAAGTGGGATAACAGTGCGATCCCACTCGCTGCTGCCCCCCTCCCCACATTCTATATCCGTACTATAAGACGCACCCACACTTTCCTCCCAAATTTGGAGGAAAAAAAGTGCGTCTTATAGTCCGAAAAATACGGTATATGTGTGTGTGTCTCAATGACATATATATATATATATATATATATATATATATATACATACTATATATATGTTTTAACGAACATTTGAGCACATAAATCCATTAGATGTTGGTTTTGCAAGCCTGCAAGAAAATCTCGCAGTACGGATGCCATACAGATTACATACGGAGGATGCCATGCGCAAAATACACTGTCACACCCTGCCTACGGATGACATACGGATCACTATTTTGGGAACATTTCTGCGTATAAAGGCCGTAATAAACGGACCGTATTTACATACGCTGAGTGTGACGCCGGCCTTATTCTGAGGATTTTAGCCGATACATCTGTTTTCTGTATGTCATAAGCTAAAGGACACTTGTCAGAACTGCCAAAATGTGGCTATATGGAGATAACGAATGGTTCTTTTAAAGGTCACAAGCAATATGTTTAGGCATTTTAAAATGAGGTAATATACAGAACTAACATGCATATTCTGCAAGTTACTAGTTTCTTCTAATATGGTAGAAGCTATGAACATAGCGATAGGTCACCATATGTGGTTATGAGGTAGAAAAATAGTAACCAATGTAAGTCTATGGGTCAAAAAGGTATATAAAGCAGACCCGACTCTATTCAGCCAGATCGCTCATACAGTGGGGCAGAAAAGTATTTAGTCAGTCAGCAATAGTGCAAGTTCCACCACTTAAAAAGATGAGAGGCGTCTGTAATTTACATCATAGGTAGACCTCAACTATGGGAGACAAACTGAGAAAAAAAATCCAGAAAATCACATTGTCTGTTTTTTTATCATTTTATTTGCATATTATGGTGGAAAATAAGTATTTGGTCAGAAACAAAATTTCATCTCAATACTTTGTAATACATCCTTTGTTGGCAATGACAGAGGTCAAACGTTTTCTGTAAGTCTTCACAAGGTTGCCACACACTGTTGTTGGTATGTTGGCCCATTCCTCCATGCAGATCTCCTCTAGAGCAGTGATGTTTTTGGCTTTTCGCTTGGCAACACGGACTTTCAACTCCCTCCAAAGGTTTTCTATAGGGTTGAGATCTGGAGACTGGCTAGGCCACTCCAGGACCTTGAAATGCTTCTTACGAAGCCACTCCTTCGTTGCCCTGGTGGTGTGCTTTGGATCATTGTCATGTTGAAAGACCCAGCCACGTTTCATCTTCAATGCCCTTGCTGATGGAAGGAGGTTTGCACTCAAAATCTCACGATACATGGCCCCATTCATTCTTTCATGTACCCGGATCAGTCGTCCTGGCCCCTTTGCAGAGAAACAGCCCCAAAGCATGATGTTTCCACCACCATGCTTTAGAGTAGGTATGGTGTTTGATGGATGCAACTCAGTATTCTTTTTCCTCCAAACACGACAAGTTGTGTTTCTACCAAACAGTTCCAGTTTGGTTTCATCAGACCATAGGACATTCTCCCAAAACTCCTCTGGATCATCCAAATGCTCTCTAGCAAACTTCAGACGGGCCCGGACATGTACTGGCTTAAGCAGTGGGACACGTCTGGCACTGCAGGATCTGAGTCCATGGTGGCGTAGTGTGTTACTTATGGTAGGCCTTGTTACATTGGTCCCAGCTCTCTGCAGTTCATTCACTAGGTCCCCCCGCGTGGTTCTGGGATTTTTGCTCACCGTTCTTGTGATCATTCTGACCCCACGGGGTGGGATTTTGCGTGGAGCCCCAGATCGAGGGAGATTATCAGTGGTCTTGAATGTCTTCCATTTTCTAATTATTGCTCCCACTGTTGATTTCTTCACTCCAAGCTGGTTGGCTATTGCAGATTCAGTCTTCCCAGCCTGGTGCAGGGCTACAATTTTGTTTCTGGTGTCCTTTGACAGCTCTTTGGTCTTCACCATAGTGGAGTTTGGAGTCAGACTGTTTGAGGGTGTGCACAGGTGTCTTTTTATACTGATAACAAGTTTAAACAGGTGCCATTATTACAGGTAATGAGTGGAGGAAAGAGGAGACTCTTAAAGAAGAAGTTACAGGTCTGTGAGAGCCAGAAATCTTGATTGTTTGTTTCTGACCAAATACTTATTTTCCACCATAATATGCAAATAAAATGATTAAAAAAAACAGACAATGTGATTTTCTGGATTTTTTTTTCTCAGTTTGTCTCCCATAGTTGAGGTCTACCTATGATGTAAATTACAGACGCCTCTCATCTTTTTAAGTGGTGGAACTTGCACTATTGCTGAATGACTAAATACTTTTTTGCCCCACTGTACCTTGGGTATCTCCACACGGACCACATCATATGTAAGATCAATGAATGCTTGTGCAGCGCCCCAGAGTCCTGGTCGTTGCAGTACTGTGGATCCGCCACTATGGGGAGCCATGGTGCGTTCGATGGCACTGAAGGAGTTCCTCTGAGCAGGTATCACAGACACCAATATGTTTCACAGCTGGGCCTCCGGGGGGAGCTAAGGGTTCTATTCATTAGGCCACTCCCCACCATAGTGGGTAAACTGGGGGTCAGGCAGGAAGTTAGAAGAGAAAGCTGACTGGATTGAACGAAGCAACACCTTGTGGCAGAGGGTGTTGTGGAGGAAGAGACAGTAGGGCCTCTGTCAGGGGTGGGATCCTGACAGAGGCTTGGCATTGGAAAGAACGTAACGGGACCGTGCCTGCTCAGCATAGCGGCGGTGCCCTAAGAAAGGACTAGAAGCGAGATAGATTGTGCTGAGTGAGAAATGAGATCAAGCGAAAGGAGAATACCAGTAGGGGTCATGCTGTAAGACCGGAGCAACATCCTACTGAGGCGCACTACCGGTGGCCGGAACGCCGAGGGAGTGGAATAGCATACAGCTTCAAGCCATACTCCAAACAGCGGCAGGGCAGTCAGTTTAAGGCGGGCTGTCTAACACATATCACCTATGAAGTCTTGGGGGGCAATTGCGGGAGAGTGGCATCTCTAGGGTCTCGGAAGAACTCCAGGCCTACCTGACAAACGGGTGCCGTTCCAACCTGAATAACAGGGCGGGATGGAATACGAGAAGAACATCAAGTAATCGAGTTGTGAGGGAACTTAAGAAACAGACACAACCGTTGTGGGGTACTTTCCGTGAGCACAGCAGGGAAGGACTACAACACAGCGCTAGAGGGAGGGCACTGATTTCCACCTGTGAGGAGAACTCTGGAGGTGCCATTGGACCGGTCGGACTTGCGCAGCCTGGTGAACCGTATTCTGGACTGAGGACTCAGAGATCTCCAGTAAAGAGGTAAAGAGACTGCAACCTGGTGTCCTCGTTATTCGCCGCGACCTGCACCGCTACACCACCATTAACCCCACTTATTGCATCAGACGTCCCCCACTGACAGACAGGGCCACGGACCGGGCCTAGCCACCGTGACAACCCCAGGACTGAGACTCAGAGGCCCGGCTCCGGGTACCCCTCGGCCCTGCGGCGGTGTGGGGGCGCTCCACAACTTGGCGTCACGAACAGGATCTACTTAAGCCTGAAGAATCAGGTCGTGTGTGCCTTGGAACTGTGATTTATCGTGCTTGGACTGTGCTTTATTACAAGGACTGTGTGTTGCCACTTGCCGCCAGAAGTTCCCGCCAAAACCGCCGCCATTACAACGCTAAGGAGAGCGCAGGAGAAGAAGAAGGGCGTGGAAGTGGGCGTGAACAAGCTGAAGAGCGCGAAAGACAATGGCCGCCCAGTCTAAATATCTCGGCCCCTTGAGGACGTGTCCGTCAGCAGCCGAGATCCGCCTCCTGATCCTTAATGGTGGGCAGAGACAACGAAAACGAAACCGCCCACGAAGAAGAGAGCGGGAAAAGGACCAGGAAGAAGGAGCGAGCGACATGGAGGACGCCATGGCGAGCCGCCCGGAGCCGGAGCGTGGGGTCGGAGCAGAGGACTCCCCCAGCCACCCGGAGGGGCACCGCAACCAGGCCTCCACCGCTGATGCTGAATTCCTGCAGGCCGGAGTGGACGAGCTCAGCGACCGACCCCGGCGGACGCAGCTGAGCACTGAGGCCGGGTGGAAGAAGGCCATCATCAGGAGCCTCACCAGACATCTGTCGGCAGCCCCATCTGGTCCGGAGCAGACCGGCATCGGAGGGACCGCATCTGAAGCAGGTATGAAAGACGACCCTGCCCTGACGACCGACACCACTCCAGCGACTGCTAGTGCCACAACTGCTGACTCCGTTCCAGTGACTGATCTCGCAGCAGCCGCTACCTTTGCTGCAGCAAATGCCCATACTCAAGCTGCGCAGACCTCCATCGCTGCGCATGATTTAACCGTACATGAAAGACGGATTAACGGCGTGTGTCCAGCACTGGGTGTAGCCCTGGACCTCACTTTTCCCAGGCCAGGAAGGGTTAAGTGCCAGGTGCAGCCCTGGAAGCCGTCCAACTAAGCCTCGGAAACCAGAAACTGTAAATAGTTAACTGTTTATTTCCTTGCTGTTTTGCTGCTAAAACCCGTCCTGGGTTAACTCTTAAAGGGATCCCTTTGTTTACCCGGGATCCCTATTGCTTTTTATTTTTGCTTTCACTTTCATTTTTGCTTTTTTGTTCCACAATGTTATAAAAACTGCTGAATCATGAACAGTGCATGATCCAAACTTTCGTGTAAATAGTTTGCACCTTCTTAAAGGCGCTTTCTACTGGTTTTACTTAAAGACTCTTTGCGAAGATACCGTTCTGGAACCTTTGCTGAGCAAAGACTGGTAGGCTGAGAAGACGAGCTACCTCAGAAAGACTTGATCCCCTCTTAAGGGGGATGTGTGACCTAAACTTGAAAGTGATACTGTTTTAGAACCGTAATATGATGATGCTCTGGAAGAAATGTAACTGTTATGCATAAAGAAAAGTTATGTGTGTTTAATCTGTTTGAAATGTGAAACCTAGATAATGTTCTTTAAAAGGAAAGATGCAGAGAGCCCGTAGGGGAAGAATTAGAGTCCTGCATAGTTGAAAGAAAGGAAGTAATAACGAAGGTGAGGATAGAAGGTAAACCCTGAGTCCCCATAGAAAGTTAGTTCGTTACTAAGGACAGAGAGTGAACCCGTAGGGGTTAGGGAGCGAGTCCTTATAGGAGCCAAGTAGAGCCGGCTCAGTGTTCTCAAATTGAAAGTAAAGTTATGTTCTATACTATGTATAGTAGTTGAAAAGGCAGTAGGCCCTGGCTGAACGGGGCGGTCCTGTAACAGAAAGGAGAGGCAGTAGGTCTGGCGCCGATAGGACAGGCGGTCCTGCAGATTCCAAAGAAGGCGAATGAAAAGTTAGAATACCTTATAATGTGATTATAGGAAGGTCTTTAGTGGATTTAGAGTGTGAATCCTTAAAGGCAATGTTAAATTATTGTTCACAAAATTTGCACTTAGTAGAATACCCGGTTGGGTAATGAGAGTTAATTGGAGCCTGTTGCTATGATATTTAATTATGTTTGTAACGTTAAAAGTGTCCTCACCTCCCATAAAGGGAAGCCTGTTCAAGTATACTTATTGTTTTGCACTCAACAAAATTGTATGTCTTTTTGCTAACCTGTATTGTTGTTTTCTTCCCAGTCCCGGAGTACTGTGTTTAACCAGGGGGGAGTGCAGCGCCCCAGAGTCCTGGTCGTTGCAGTACTGTGGATCCGCCACTATGGGGAGCCATGGTGCGTTCGATGGCACTGAAGGAGTTCCTCTGAGCAGGTATCACAGACACCAATATGTTTCACAGCTGGGCCTCCGGGGGGAGCTAAGGGTTCTATTCATTAGGCCACTCCCCACCATAGTGGGTAAACTGGGGGTCAGGCAGGAAGTTAGAAGAGAAAGCTGACTGGATTGAACGAAGCAACACCTTGTGGCAGAGGGTGTTGTGGAGGAAGAGACAGTAGGGCCTCTGTCAGGGGTGGGATCCTGACAGAGGCTTGGCATTGGAAAGAACGTAACGGGACCGTGCCTGCTCAGCATAGCGGCGGTGCCCTAAGAAAGGACTAGAAGCGAGATAGATTGTGCTGAGTGAGAAACGAGATCAAGCGAAAGGAGAATACCAGTAGGGGTCATGCTGTAAGACCGGAGCAACATCCTACTGAGGCGCACTACTGGTGGCCGGAACGCCGAGGGAGTGGAATAGCATACAGCTTCAAGCCATACTCCAAACAGCGGCAGGGCAGTCAGTTTAAGGCGGGCTGTCTAACACATATCACCTATGAAGTCTTGGGGGGCAATTGCGGGAGAGGGGCGTCTCTAGGGTCCCGGAAGAACTCCAGGCCTACCTGACAAACGGGTGCCGTTCCAACCTGAATAACAGGGCGGGATGGAATACGAGAAGAACATCAAGTAATCGAGTTCTGAGGGAACTTAAGAAACAGACACAACCGTTGTGGGGTACTTTCCGTGAGCACAGCAGGGAAGGACTACAACACACAGCGCTAGAGGGAGGGCACTGATTTCCACCTGTGAGGAGAACTCTGGAGGTGCCATTGGACCGGTCGGACTTGCGCAGCCTGGTGAACCGTATTCTGGACTGAGGACTCAGAGATCTCCAGTAAAGAGGTAAAGAGACTGCAACCTGGTGTCCTCGTTATTCGCCGCGACCTGCACCGCTACACCACCATTAACCCCACTTATTGCATCGGACGTCCCCCACTGACAGACAGGGCCACGGACCGGGCCTAGCCACCGTGACAACCCCAGGACTGAGACTCAGAGGCCCGGCTCCGGGTACCCCTCGGCCCTGCGGCGGTGTGGGGGCGCTCCACACTTGATTTCTCTTCTAAAATTTAATACTTAATTTTGTGTGCTATGAACTTATGCTTTTCTTCATTTTTGTAATCGCTTTTTGAATGGACATTAAACAAGATTTGTTTTATCCACACAATTCAATATTGTTTCCTTTCTATCCTCACCGTGCTCTTACATGAAAAAGTAAGGAAATGTTATTTTTTCTAACATTATTGGCGAGCTTCAGCTACATCTGATTTATGAGCTATTTTAGTGCAATACTTTCCTTTGCACATGGGGGGGGGGAAGCTTTGCTAAACACCTGTTGTTCAAGGTGCAGGAATTCCACTATATCACGTCACAAGAGTCAGACAGAGCCTAAAAACGAGTGAGGATTCGTGTCTTCGAAGAGCATTCTTGAATGCTGTAGATAAGCCCCCGATGTATCCTAAAAGATGAGAAAAAGAGGTCAGATTATACTCACCTGGGCGGGCGGGCGGTCTGATTCGATGGGTGTCGCGGTTTGGTCCGGGGCCTCCCATCTTCATAGGATGACGTCCTCTTCTGGTCTTCACGCTGCGGCTCCGGCGCAGGTGTACTTTGCCTGCCCTGTTGAGGGCAGAGCAAAGTACTGCAGTGCACAGGCGCCGGGAAAGGTCAGAGAGGCCCGGCGCCTGCGCACTGCAGTACTTTGCTCTGCCCTCAACAGGGCAGACAAAGTACGCCTGCACTGGAGCCGCAGTGTGAAGACAAGAAGAGGACGTCATCATAAGAAGATGAGAGGCTCCGAACCGGAACTCGACGCCCATCGGACCGGACCGGGACCGCCCCTGGGTGAGTATAATCTAACCTCTTTTTCTCATCTTTTAGGATACATCGGGGGCTTATCTACAGCATTTCAGAATGCTGTAGATAAGCCCCTGATGCTGGGGGGCTTAGCTCACCCTCGATTTTGGGGGTGACAGGTTCCCTTTAAAATCGATACGAAGTTTTTTTCAATAAAAAAGTTACAAAGGAAGCTTCAAAATGTAATGCACATGGTCCGAGTGTGCAATAATTTAGTTTTTGAGAAAACTGAAGCACAAACACATAAAGCATGTACTATCACACAAGACATTGGTCATACTGACAAACAAGGTGACACACAAGAATCTGACGGGGATTACTTTGATTGTCCAAATTGTTTAATATTGTCAGAACATATTGAACAATTGGAAGATCAAATTGATACTCAAACAGAAGTATTGTCCAAATTGCAACAAGATATAAAAAAGGCTTCTGTTGTTACACGATCAAACCAACATGAAGACCATGCCGCAACATTATTTATACCAGACACACAAGATCCAGATGTTTCAGTAGAAGATATACAGACAGATGAATTACAACGGAAAAAAATTCTATGACAGAGCAGCACGCATTAATCTGAAAATACATGATCAGTTAATGAAAATTGTAAAAGACATTCCAAACTTCAATGACAAGATGATGCCTTTTATAATACAGACATTTTTGAATCAAACACTGATAAATTCAATCTTAATGATGAATAAAAAAAACAAGATATTCAAAGTATCAAAGTATGGTTACCCTCACATATGGGAAAAAGATTACAGACCACACCCAGATTAAATGAGGATCATGAATTGACACATAGTACAAAAGAAGACAGACTTAGGCAATTAAATTTATTCTTTACAGGCGAGTCCACTCCCACGGCTGATGTTCTGGAACAGTTGCGATCCAATATTAATGATGACCCATTTGCATTTTTGGTAAAATTTGAGCAGGCCTATAGAATGGTGATGGATCTTAGGCTTAATCAGGAGCCAGTATTCATGATCAGATTTTTTGTAAAAAAAAGTTCAAATGTTTAGGTCCTGCCTCAGAACAACTGGCTAGTGCTCAGCTGTCACGATTCACACCGTGACCGTCACCCCTACGTCACGGATTGGGGTGACTTTAGGCCAACAGACGGCTATCACATGTGCATGGGGCTTATCTTAGTTATCCCTCCACTGCTACAATGTGATAAAACAACACACACAAGGCTATTGACCTCTTAGTTTACAGCAGGGGCTTATTTTAGGTATCCCACTGCTCTTCAATATACCATGAACTGCAGGGATCTATGAATATCCCGCTTACAGTTCCACTTAAACCTTGCAGCTCTCTGGCGCCCCCCCTTACTGTCAGGTCAGATTAGGTACTGCACCTAGGGTAATTAGTCGCCAGAAAGACTGCCTGCTGTGTACTGGCTATTGGGCACGCTGCAGCGACGCGATAAACTACCCCCACTCAGGCAGGAACAATAATTATCAACGCCTCAGTCGCTACAATGACACCCAAAGGCCTGCACACGGTATTGCTGCCACCAGCTTCGATTAAACGGGTCCGAAGCTAACCCCAAACAGTAGCGTAATACCCTTCAGGAGACAGGGTACGTTTTAGAACAGGAAGAACGAACTAGTACTTAAATATTATACTCCATAAAGTTTAGGCAGTGTTTATAAACAGTTATATAAAGATGTTACAATATGAGACAATTGCAAATATGTACAAAGGTAATTATAAAAAAACAGGGAATAACTGAGAAATAACACTTACATGTGTTCAGAGCATTGCAGGCAACCAGGCTAGTGGAGTTCCCATACGTCCCAGTGCATTAGGACTTGCAGTCAGGGCTCTTCAGGTAAAAACTGACTGCTGGAAGCCTGCCAGAAACTTATAACCTGCAGCCTGTGACATCACAGAAAGGGCTGAGTTAAGATCGCCCTCCTCCTTCTTCAGTCTTGGTAACTAACACAAGTTACTCTAATGGCTGTATCTCCGCTACAGAACATGTCATAATCATAACAAACCCAGCATTCATCTTGTATTAACTTTGGCATTCTAATGAGATCAAATATGTCCTATTTGTGATGCATAATTACAGAGAAATCCAAACTTTTTTACCTGATGGAGTTAGAAGCTCATGTTTACAGCGGTGACAGATCCACCAAGGGAGATTCCAAATACCATATATACTCGAGTATAAGCCGACCCGAGTATAAGCCGACCCCCCTAATTTTGCCACAAAAAACTGGGAAAACTTATTGACTCGAGTATAAGCCTAGGGTGGAAAATGCAGCAGGTACCGGTGAATTTCAAAATTAAAAATAGATACTCCATACCGTTCATTATGGCCCCATAGATGCTCCACATAAAGCTGTGCCACATATAATGCTCTGCACCGTTCATTATGGCCCCATAGATGCTCCACATAAAGCTGTGCCACATATAATGCTCTGCACCGTTCATTATGGCCCCATAGATGCTCCACATAAAGCTGTGCCATATATACAATGCTCTGCACCGTTGCCCCATAGCTGTGTCATATATACAATGCTCTGCACCGTTGCCCCATAGCTGTGCCATATATATAATGCTCTGCACCATTGCCCCATAGATACTCCACATAAAGCTGTGCCATATATACAATGCTCTGCACCGTTGCCCCATAGCTGTGTCATATATACAATGCTCTGCACCGTTGCCCCATAGCTGTGCCATATATATAATGCTCTGCACCATTGCCCCATAGCTGTACCATATAGTGCTCTGCACCATTGTCCCATAGCTGTGCCATATAATGCTCTGCACCGTTGCCCCATAGCTGTGCCATATAGTGCTCTGCACCATTGCCCCATAGCTGTGCCATATATATAATGCTCTGCACCGTTGCCCCATAGCTGTGCCATATAATGCTCTGCACCGTTGCCCCATAGCTGTGCCATATAGTGCTCTGCACCATTGCCCCATAGCTGTGCCATATAGTGCTCTGCACCATTGCTCCATAGCTGTGCCATATAGTGCTCTGCACCGTCCATTATTGCCCCATAGCTGCTGCTGCTGCTGCAATAAAAAAAAAAAAAAAAACATACTCACCTGTCTTGCTTGCAGCTCCTCGGCGCCATCTTCCCGGCGTCTCTCTGCACTGACTGATCAGGCAGAGGGCGGCGCGCACACTATATGCATCATCGCGCCCTCTGACCTGCACAGTCAGTGCAGAGAGACGCCGGGAAGATGGCGCGACGCCCGGCGTGTGGAACGCGGACAGGTGAATATGTAATACTTACCTGCTCCCGGCGTCCCGCTCCTTCCCCCGGACAGCTGGTCTTCGGTGCCGCAGCCTCTTCCTCTGTCAGCGGTCACCGGCACCGCTGATTAGAGAAATGAATTATGCGGCTCCGCCCCTATGGGAGGTGGAGCAGCCTATTCATTTCTCTAATGAGCGGTCCCACGTGACCGCTCAGGGGAAGAGGCTGCGGCACCGAAGACAGTGTGACAGGCAGGGGGAGCGACAGGAACGCCGGGACTAGGTGAGTATATGACAGTGCTCACCCGCCGACCCCACCACCGATCATGACTCGAGTATAAGCCGAGAGGGGCACTTTCAGCCCAAAAATTTGGGCTGAAAATCTCGGCTTATACTCGAGTATATACGGTATGTATTTATTATTCTCCTATCTTAAATTGTTTGCCTAATATCTTACAATAACAGAACAAAGGACCCTCATGGATTCTAGAGTCTTCTAATCCAGTTCTAGCTGGCAAAGCTTTCCAATGCAGCTATGCCGGTCGTAAATTCCTCTCTTCAATAAAACTCCCCCACATACATTGGCAAGGCAAGGTCTTGCCTGAGTGAAAGGGAAGGGGGGTTGTTTAGCCCACATCCTGGGCTGACAAGAGAAACTAAACTTATATGATATTTCATACAATATCGTGACATCAGCCATCATTGCAAGAAGCCACAGTTCTTATCGACAGAGTAAGGAGGTCCATGAAACAAAATCAGGTCAAGGCTAAAATAGCTGTAGTTCATGAGAAAGAAGACAGTCAGCTGAAACCTAGACCCACATTAACATCCAAAAACAGAGATTACATTGATCATAGAGGTAAAAATACTACAAAAAGGAACAATATTCATTGTTATTTCTCTGGTATACCTGGACACTTAAAGTGGCAGTGCACAAAATTCATGAGAGCAGAATCAGAGACAGGTACACAAGAAACAGGTAAGCTTGGAAGGGAAAACGGACTCATGCCAAAATCATCCACCAGACCTTCCGCACCTTCATTACATTCTTCTGTACCCACTCACACTGACAACAGACAAACACAGTCACCATATGCACCATTAATCAGACAGATCAGAGAGATGACCGTGAAGGAGATTGAGTCCAGGAATAGAAATCCAAGTGCTTTTAAAAAGGACATTGGTCTTCTCCCATCTCCTCCATCTTTCTGACAATCACAGACAATACCTACACCCAATCCATTGGAATTTGTGACTCGAGTTACATTGGATGACTGTGGAAGACCATTTATCAAAGGAAATTTAGCAGGACAGAATGCTGTATTTCTCATTGATACAGGAGCCCAATTAAGCGTCACAAATCTTGATTTGAAGCTACAACCAGATTCACCAGTTTGTACAATTGTTGGTTTTAGTGGAAAAGGTGGAACTAAAGCAACCTTAGTTACCAATGTGACGTTGGAGAAGTTTAGGGCCTGAGAATGACGTCACGGCTTGTGATTGGTCGCGTGGCGGTCACATGAGCGGCACGCGACCAATCAGAAGCCGTGACGTCATGGAAGGCCCTAAACGCGCTAATTTTAAGCAAACAAGGCTGCCGGTTACCAGCGGTGATGTCCAGGGGCCTCCGGAGAGGTGAGTATATCAATATTTTTTATTTTAATTCTTTATTTTACACAGTAATATGGATCCGATACTGATTCCCGATACCACAAAAGTATCGGATCTCGGTATCGGAATTCCGATACCGCAAGTATCGGCCGATACCCGATACTTGCGGTATCAGAATGCGCAACACTACTTGCGGATGTTTAAAAAACATACTCCCAATGTAGCACCCATTGTTGCAGATACTCATGACATGATGGCAAGGCTGAATGCAAAGGCAAAATACTTCTCTGTACTAGACATCAGTAATGTTTTTTTCAGTATACCTCATGAAAAGAGTTGTCAGTACAAGTTTGTATTTACTTTCTTGGATGACCAATATTAGTTTTGCAGGTTACCTCAAGGAGCACATTTGTCACCTAGTGTTTTCCATCAGGCGTTGGAAAAGGTATTATCCAGATTTTCGAGGCCTGATTGTATTTTGTAATATGTTGATGATATCCTGTTGTCTACTGAGGATAAAGAGTCACAAGTTTCTCTTATGACAGAATTGTTTGAGCTGCTGCATGATGCAGGGTTGGAGTTGAACACAAAAAAGGTCAAATTGATGCAGACCGAGGTCGGGTTTTTAGGAGTGTTGTTGAGTCCAGGGAAAAGACAGCCACTGCAGGAAAGTATACAGGCAATTGCTTCTCTACCAATTCCAACATCACACAAGGCATTGCGATATTTCTTCGGCCTTATAAACTTTTCAAGTGATTTCACTGAAAATTTTGCAGACAAGGCCAGGGCTTTGTACGATCTTTTAAAAGGTGAAAATAGTGACTACTTTGGTCCTTGGTGTGATGAACAACAAACCTGGTTTGAACAATTGAAAATGAATTTACAAAATGCACCTGCTTTGTCCACAGTAGATCCTTCGGCTCCATTTGCTTTGCAAGTCCACACATCAGAGACATCTGTGTCTGCTGTGGTGCTACAGTTGCAGGGAGAAGAGTGGAGAATTTTGGGCTATTTTTCTAAGCTTCTCTCGCCTGTTGAAAGAGGGTTTGAGACATGTGCAAGACACTTGGTAGGTGTTTACTTTGCAGTCAAAGCAACTGAACACATTGTTGGGGTCAACAAAATCGCTTTGCAAACTCCTCATTCTACACTAAAGGTACCGTCACATTAAGCGACGCTGCAGCGATAGCGACAGCGATGCCAATCGCTGCAGCGTCGCTGTTTGGTCGCTGGAGAGCTGTCACACAGACCGCTCTCCAGCGACCAACGATGCCGAGGTCCCCGGGTAACCAGGGTAAGCATCGGGTTGCTAAGCGCAGGGCCGCGCTTAGTTACCCGATGTTTACCCTGGTTACCAGCGTAAAAGTTAAAAAAACAAACAGTACATACTCACCAGCGCGTCCCCCAGCCTCTGCTTCCTGACACTGACTGAGCTCCGGCCCTACAGCACAGCGGTGACGTCACCGCTGTGCTTTCACTTTCAGTTTAGGGCCGGCGCTCAGTCAGTGTCAGGAAGCAGAGGCTGGGGGACGCGCTGGTGAGTATGTACTGTTTGTTTTTTTAACTTTTACGCTGGTAACCAGGGTAAACATCGGGTTACTAAGCGCGGCCCTGCGCTTAGTAACCCGATGTTTACCCTGGTTACCAGTGTAAAATATCGCTGGTATCCTTGCTTTTGCTGTCAAACACGGCGATACACGGCGACCTAGCGACCAAATATAGTGCAGACCTTCTAGCAGCGACCAGCAATTTCACAGCGGGATCCAGATCGCTGCTGCGTGTCAAATACAGCAATATCGCTATCCAGGTCGCTGCAACGTCACGGATCGCTGGCGATATCGCCTAGTGTGACGGTACCTTAAAACGTCTCTTTGAGAATAATATCCCAGGTGTGTCACATCAGAGATTTGCTCATTGGTTATTGTCATTGTCTCCCAAACAAATTGAGGTAGATTATAAGGCCAAATATGTTGTTCCTCAATTGATGCAATATGAAGGACAAATTCATCATTGTTCACAGTCTTTTCAGGATCCTAGTCCATCACTTTTCAGATGGAAGGCAGAGGCAACAGATGAACCAATTTTTGTAGATGGTTCCAGATTCTATGCAGATGGACACTACTATTCAGGATATGTCATTTTTTATCCCAAAAGAGGACAGGTCGTAAAACACAAATTACCAAGTCATTTTTCAGCTCAAAGGGCAGAGCTAGAAGCGGTAAAAGTGGTACTACTGCTGAACGAAGCTGATGATCAGTGTCCCATTGTAATCTACAGTGATAGCTCCTATGTTGTTAGATCACTGACAGATTATTTGCCAGTTTGGGAAAAAAGAGGCTATGTAGATTCTTCTAATAAGACTCTTATACAAAGTGACACACTGAAAACAATTTTTGAAATAGCATCAAAAACCCTAATGGTTTTGCTATTGTCAAAGTCCCTGCCCATAAAAAATCTGATGATGAATTATCTGTTGGAAATGGCACCGCAGATAGGTTAGCCAAAGAGGCAGCCCTGACAGGAGAAGAAGTGTTTCAGCCTGAAACTTTTGAGATTTTAGCAGTTAAAAGAACAGACACGCATATCCCTTCTTTTGCGGAAGAACAAGAAAAAAACACATCTCTTGTTGCTTCCCGGGTTGATCCAAAACATCCCTTTGTTTGTGAAAACGGGGTTTTGTGTCATGACGGGGAGCTGCGTCCTGTTGTACCAAAACATCTGCAGGCTGAGTTCACAAAATATAATCATGAACGTTTGGGTCATTTGGGCCAACAGAAATTGTTAGGCATTCTCAGAGAGAAATTTTACTGGGAAAAGATGGAAGAGACAGTACAAAGTATTGTTCAATCATGTCTAATTTGTGCCCAAATTAATCCAAGACCAAAAGGACAGAAACCGCCACTACTCCGAACCGCACCTGCAGATGGTCCATGGTCTACGTTACAAATTGACTACATTGGTCCGTTACATCAGGTAAAAATGGTCTCAGGTATGCATTGGTTGTAGTAGATGTTTTTTCTAAATGGGTTGAAATTTAACCTGTCAGGAAAGATGGTGCTTTGTCTACAGTTAGAGCATTAGTTAGTCATGTCTTTTGTAATTGGGGGATCCCAAGAATGATCACCTCTGATAGAGGAAGTCACTTTTACAGGAAAAATCATGCAAGCAGTTTGTACTATTCTAGGGGTACAACAACAATTCCATGTACCTTACCATCCACAGTCTGCTGGTATTGTGGAAAAGATGAATAGAACAATAAAATCAAGAATTGCCAAGATGCTATTGGACAAAGGCAATACTTGGGTTGATGCCGTACCTTTTGTACTGTTGAGTGTGAGAGGAACAACTTCATCCACAACTCAGTTTACTCCTTTTGAACTTATGACAGGAAGAAAAATGCCATTGATTTTTCCACATGAACCATTTTTGTCCACACCTCAAAAAGATTCTGTTGCAAGGTCCAAATGGTTGCAATTGTTGCAGGAAAACCTGAAAACAATTCTTCCACATGCTGCATCAAGAATGCAGAGAATGGAGCCACCATATGAATCCAAATTCAAGAAAGGGGCTCTAATGATGATTAAAACTTTCAGGAAGAATGGACCTTGGGAAAGTAACTGGGAAGGTCCCTTTGAGATCATTGAAACCATGGGACATGTTATGATTCTTGTGCAACAAGCATCTAATATGGTTAAAAATACCCGCAGACAACAAAGAGTACATGTCGATCAATGCAAATTGTATGTTGCAAAATAATAATACTGCATTTCTTTTAGGAAGAACTGGATTCCAATAAGAGCTGGAATACAAAACACCATGTCCTTGATGGAAGGGATTCAACACCAATCCTTCAGGAGAAGACGACATTTCCCAGAAAAAGCTACTATCTGATGGGAATCACATTTCTGCTACTTTGTACTATTTCAAATGTGATCTACGGAGAAGATATTTTACATCATGGAACAAATACTAGTGAAATGGATGAACCTCTCAAAAGAACTCTACATTCACGGAAACCAAGAGGATCAAGTCTGCAAAGCCTAATAGATGAAGACATACCTGGCGATTCAGTAGATATTAGCGGAAACATTTGCATGGGTTATGGTGTAAAATGTTGTACTGAGCTACACTTCATACATGACACTGACATAATATTACATGCTACCACAGGACCTAAGACTAGGTTTATACAGTTACAAGGAGATTATGTACACAATAATAAGACAGGCACGTGGGAATGTAATCCTACAGATGTGTTATACTGGAATATAACGATAGGAGGTGAAGAAAAGGCTGTGTGGTCAGGTGATATTACAAATGATATGATCATAAAAGGGAAAGTTGGAACATCCAAAACAGATATTTGGTTAAAGACACAACTTTTTGGGAAAACTTTTGGATCCTTCATTAGTTTCTAATACAGAAGGAGATGAAGATTGTGTAAAAACATGGAACTTCCAGATAACTAGAGAACCAGTACAAGTACAGGTATCTGTAATTTTTACAGTAACAAATACTATAGCTCCAGAAGTAAGGGTTACCCCACAAGCAGTACATAGTCAAGAAAATATGTCTCCTTTGTTATTAAAATGCAACACAAGGTTAGAGTTACCTTTGGAATCTCTGTTAACATGGACCAAAGATAGATTATTTTTGGGAAGTTTTTCAAATGGTCCAACAAATGTTATACACAGAGGTCAATCTGGTAATGTGAGATGGTTGAATAAGAATTAAATTTTTTCTGTAGATAAACCATTTCCTAAAGGACTTTACCAATGTTGCATTTTGACAAAAAATAATTACAAACAATGTAAAGATGTAAATGTATGGTCTGCAGTAGATAATGTATGCACACAGACAAGATTTCAACCATCTACTCCTTTCCAAATTAACCAATTCCAGTCTAAACCTCTATTACGAGATGGAGTGTTTATGACTATGATATGGACTTTTAACATGTGTAATTGGAAAATCTCTTCTAGATATCCCCAATGTCAATTACATCTCATTAACATGGAAATGGTAATAGTACAATGGTTTGGGAAAGGAACCCCAGCACAGGTTAGAAATAAGAGGGGAGTGTTAGAAGGTATTTTGGGGGGATTAGGAACAGTAGGAAGTCTAATTAACACTATGGACATTTATACACTTAAATCAGATCTGGAAAATATTGGAGGTAAAGGGGTAAAGATTCAGAAAAGTTTGAATCAAGTCCTTGAAACGATGGTCTTGAACACTGCTGCTGTATTGGGATCTTCTGTCTCACATCTACAAGAATGCTACTTTAGCTTTAATAGAAAGTGAACAGGAATCTCAAGTGGCCAAAACATGTGTAGAAATTCAGATTGAATATTCCACCAATCTGAAAATGATTGCACAAGCATTACAAAGTGGAATTACACCCTTAGGATTAATGAGAAATTTGCCTACAGAATATAATTTTGCATTAAATCATACAGATTTGTGCTTAAATAAGTGGTTAGGATGTGAACAGGATATTTGTGTAGGAACATCACTGATTCCAGTGTCGGGAAGAGAAGAAACCCTGGTTCCTATAACTGTTCTGGGAACTCCTAGCTAGTCATACACAATTGCTATATTATCAATTACAGTACACAGATTTTGCATTTGACGGTACAAACACTAAACAATTAGACATTTCCTCATGCTTAAATTTTGTTTCCAAGGTAATGTGTCTACCTGGACAGGATAAAGTCATTTATCATTCATGTTTCCATAATCATACCTCATGTCATGCCGGAGTTGAGAAAGTACACACGATACATGACTTGGTGACACCAGTAAGCGCTAATAAGATTTGTTTCCAAGTTATGTCAGAAAAAGAAGTTGTTTCCGCATTCTTTTCATCCTGTGTACATGCTGAAAATCTGACTATAGGTTTATATTGTATTGAGGGAGATGTGAAAACTCTCTCAAAAAAGGAAGGAAGTATTGATATTACGTTAGTAGGCTCAAGAAATCTAAAAATCCTTCCAATACAGTTCAATTTGTCCCAAATAAATAATTTTCCTTGGGATAAGTGGACAAATGAGATAAAGAAAGACAAGGGTTTGTTAAATTTATTAACAAAACAACTAAAAGAAGCTGAAATTGTATTCAGACATGAGCAAGGGAATTTAAACGATATTGAACGTGAATGGACAAGTATGTCAGGCGCATCTTGGTGGAGAAATTTAGGAAAATCAGTAACTAGTTGGTCACAGTTTTCAGCGAAAATGGCAGTAGGAAATGTATTATCTAATCCGATTGTTATTATATTTATTATAGTTTTACTGTGTATAATGTATCAAATAGTTATTGTGTGTAAAATTAAGAGCATTTATAAAAAGATAAAGACAGAAATGAAAAAGGAAGATGATATTTTATTGAGAGATGTTAAAACGGAAAAATATAACTCTCTGATTTATTTTTATTTTAGTTTTCAAAATTCAGATGACATTCAAGGCAGATGTTGATACAAGGTTTTCAGAATAAAGAATGAATGTGATACGAATGGTGAGAGAATGAGTTTAGGATTGATTATGATATTTCTCAAATCATAATTAGGGGGGACTGTAAAGTATTAATATATCAATAATAAAAAATATAGACGATTATTTAACGTACAGTACAGACCAAAAGTTTGGACACACCTCATTTAAAGATTTTTCTGTATTTTCATGACTATGAAAATTGTACATTCACACTGAAGGCATCAAAACTATGAATTAACACATGTGAACTTATATACTTAACAAAAAAGTGTGAAACAACTGAAATTTTGTCTTATATTCTAGGTTCTTCAAAGTAGCCACCTTTTGCTTTGATGACTGATTTGCACACTCTTGGCATTCTCTTGATGAGCTTCAAGAAGAAGTCACCGGGAATGGTCTTCCAACAATCTTGAAGGCGTTCCCAGAGATGCTTAGCACTTGTTGGCCCTTTTGCCTTCACTCTGCGGTCCAGCTCACCCCAAACTATCTCGATAGGGTTCAGTTCTGGTGACTATGGAGACCAGGTCATCTGGCGAAGCACCCCATCACTCTCCTTCTTGGCTACCGGAAATGGTTTTCACTTCACAGGTGTGCCCTGTTAGGCATAATAAGTGGGATTTCTTGCCTTATAAATGGGGTTGGGACCTCGTCGCCAAACAGGAATCTCTCCCAGTGTCCCAGGAAGAGATTAGCGTACGAGGGCGCACAGGCCGCGCCCATGGCTGCGCCACGCTTCTGTAAATAAAAAACATCTTTAAAGATGAAAAAATTGTGCCTGAGGGCAAAGTCCAGCAGCTCGAGGATTAATCCACATAGAGGGCCGTCCAGATCGGAGGCCCCGAGGAAGAAGCGAACCGCCTCTATCCCACACGAATGTTCTATACAAGTATACAAACCCTCCACGTCTGCAGTAACGAGGAGGGTTGTCTTATCCACAAGGATGCCATCAACCCACACCAGGACGTCCGTGGTGTCACGAATATGAGAAGGTAATGTTTGGACCAGAGGTTTCAAGTAAAAGTCAATAAATTGACATACATGGTCACACAGCCCCCCAATTCCAGACACGATCGGACGTCCCGGGGGGCTGAGGGCATCCTTGTGGATTTTAGGTAACAAATAGAAGGTCGGAGTCCTGGGGGATCGAACCATCAAACCATCAAAGACTTTTTTGGTAATGATACCCCCCTCAAAAGCACCACAAAGGATCTGCTCCAACTCCCGCAAATATACAGCCATTGGATTGAAGGACAGCCTAGTATAGGTATCAGGATTACAGAGCTGGCGAAATGCCTCACGCTCATATTTATCATTTGGCCAGACCACAATGTTCCCCCCCTTGTCCGCAGGTTTAAAAACAACGTCTCGCAATGATTGGAGTTGCCCAATCGCACGACGCTGTTTAGCGGTTAAATTGTCAAAAGTCCGCCTAGTGGATAGCTTTTTAAAATCCTCACTAACTAGTCTAGTGAATATTTCAATTGCCGGACTTAAGGACAAGGGGGGGAACCTTGTGGATCTGGGCAAAATGGAGGACGGAAAGCTACTTACATTCGGGCACTGCTGTTCCTCCAGCAAATCCTCCAGATCACGAAGTGCCTGTGCTTCAACTGCACTCATGGTTTGGGGTGTAGGGTCCCTCGTGTGCAGTTTTTTCAAGACCAATTTGCGGGAGAAAAGATGCAGGTCCTTTAGGGCTGTGAAATAATCAAATGAATTTGTTGGAGAGAAGGTTAAACCCTTACTTAGGACATCCAACTGAGACTCAGTGAGTATATGTGTTGACAAATTCACCGTGACGTCACCGAAGGTCCTGGAAGGGCTGATTCTTAGGAAGGAAGGCTGCCGGAACAAAGCAGGGCGTGTCCGAGGGTGAGTATATACCTAATAGGAATATACTCACCCTCGGCTTCGTTCTGGCAGCCTTCCTTCCTAAGAATCAGCCCTTCCAGGACCTTCGGTGACGTCACGGTGACGTCGCGGCTTGTGATTGGTCGTGCGAGCGGTCACATGGGCGGCCGCGCGACCAATCACAAGCCGCGACGTCACCGTGACGTCACCGCGAGGTCCTGGAAGGCTGATTCTAAGGAAGGAAGGTTCCCGGTTAGTACCAGGGCCCGTCAGATGGTAAGTATAGCGATATTTTTTATTTTAATTCTTTATTTTACACTTAAATATGGATCCCAGGGCCTGAAGGAGAGTTTCCGCTCCTTCAGACCCTGGGAACCATTGGAAACCCAATGCACTGCATTGGGTTTCGAGTTTCGGCCGACCCCGACCCCGACTTTTTTATAGGATCGGCCGATTTCACTCGACCCGACTTTTGAAAAAGTCGGGTTTTGTGAAACCCGACCCGATCCTATAAAAGTAAAGGTCGCTCAACCCTAGTCGGCATCAATTTCTTCATTTAGCTTTTTCAATGCATCACTAGACATCTCACTCTGCAGGCAGACCTGTAAATCATCAATTTATTTTTCAATTGATTCCAAAGATTCATGGTTCAACTGTTTCAGCAGGACCATAAACCCTTTGGAGCAGGTATTGGTCAGTTCCTCCCAATCATTTTTAAATTTGTCATCCGAAATAGGGAATGACGGGAACACCTGAATTCGGAGCCCACGTGGAATCAGATCCTTTTGAATATACATATCCAGGAACTCATGGTTCCACCATGTCCGTGTTCTCTTACGTAACAGTTCCTTAAAACGGTGCACAACCTCCTGCAGCTCCTTAGAAGATCCCTCAACCACCCCGTCAGCATTATCAAGACAGACATCACTAATCTGTGCTCGCCAAGTGCAGTCACGTGCACGGAAGTCCATGCCTGAAAATGGGAAAGCTGTGAAAAACACAGAAAGTAATGGAAACAAAAATCCCACATACATCGTATGAGTATGTAGCGCCCCCCACTGCCGCAGGGCCGAGGGGTACCCGGTACCGGGCCTCTGAGTCTCTGCTCTGGGGTTGTCATGGTGGCTAGGCCCGGTCCGTGACCCTGCCGAGGGGCGCACAGTAAATAATAGATGTGATGGTATGGTGATGTTGAAGTGCCGGTCGCAGTAAATAACGAGGACACCAGGTTGCAGTCTCTTTACCTCTTTACTGAAGGTCTCTGGGTCCTCAGTCCAGAATACAGTTCACCAGGCTGCGCAAGTCCGGCCGGTCCGATGGCACCTCCAGAGTTCCCTTTGCAGGTGGAAATCGGTGCCTTCCTACTAGCGCTATGTGTTGTGGTCCTCCCCTGCTGTGCTTACGGGATAGTCCCCACAACTGTTGTGTCTGTTTCTCGTGTTCCCTCACAACAACTCGACTAGATGATGTTCTGCTAATCCTCCGTCCCTCCCGGTGTTATGGTTGGGACGCACCCGAATGACGGGTAGGCTCGGAGCTCTTCCGGGACCCTAGAGTCGCCCCTCTCCACAGGTTGCCCCCCAAGTCTGCATAGGTGATTTAGGTGAGACAGCCCGCCTATGACTGACTGTCCTGCCGTTGGTTTGAAGTATTGCCTGAAGCTGAATATAGTAATACTTCCTCGGCGTTCCGGCCGCCAGTTGTGCGCCTCAGTAGGATGTTGCCTCGGTCTTACAGCACGACTCCTACTGGTATTTCTCCTCCTTGCTTTGATCTCGTTTTCTCACTCAGCACAATATATCTCGCTTCTATTCCTTTCTTAGGGCACCGCCGCTATGCTGAGCAGGCACGGTCCCGTGACGTTCTTTCCTATTGCCAGGCCTCTGTCAGGGTCCCAAACCTGACAGGGACCCTACCGAATCTTCCCCCACAACACCCCCTGCCACAAGGTGTTGCCTGGTTCCAACCCAGTCAGCTTTCTGTCTAACTTCCTGCCTGACCCCCAGTTTACCCACACGGTGAGGAGTGGCCTAATAAATAGCACCCTTAGCTCCCCCTGGAGGCCCGACTGTGAAATGTATTGGTGTATGTGATACCTGGTCAGATGAACTCCTTCAGTGCCATCGGACGTACCATAGCCCCCCATAGTGGTGGAGCCACAGTACTGCAACGACCAGGACTCTGGGGCGCTGCAAGTACAAACGGGGTCTGGCGGACGCAGCACGCCCAATAGGATCCCCAACTCACCAAATCAGCTCTAATAGATCATGAGCCCAAGGAGGAAGATACAGAGCAATGATTTATTCAAACAAACTTTAATTCTTTAAATAGTGCATAGATATATACATCACAAATAGTGTTGAGCGATACCGTCCGATACTTGAAAGTATCGGTATCGGAAAGTATCGGCCGATACCGGCAAAGTATCGGATCTAATCCGATACCGATACCCGATACCAATACAAGTCAATGGGACTCAAGTATCGGACAGTATCCCTGATGGTTCCCAGGGTCTGAAGGAGAGGAATTCAGGACCTGAAATTACGTCACGGCTTGCTGTGATTGGTCGCGTCGCGGTCACATGGGCGGCACGCAACCAATCACAAGCCGTGACGTAATTTTAAAATGTGCGTGTTTCCTGCCTCCGTGATTGGTCGCGTCGCCCATGTGACCGCGACGCGACCAATCACAAGCCGTAACGTAATTTTCAAATCCTGAATGCCTAGAATTACGCATTCAGGACCTGAAAATTACGTCATGGCTTGCTGTGATTGGTCGCGTCGCGGCCACATGGGCGGCACGCGACCAATCACAAGCCGTGACGTCACGGGAGGCAGGAAACGCGCGCATTTTAAGCAAAGAAGGCTGCCGGTTCCCTCGGTAAGGTGCAGGCTGCGTCGGAGAGGTGAGTATAGCAATATTTTTTATTTTAATTCTTTCTTTTACACATTAATGTTGTTTCGATACCAATACCCGATACCACAAAAGTATCGGATCTCGGTATCGGAATTCCGATACCCGCAAGTATCGGCCGATACCCGATACTTGCGGTATCGGAATGCTCAACACTAATCACAAATATTAGTGATAAATGGCTAAAACACAGGATGAATGCCTGAAAACGCTGATATATACCCCCATAGCCCAAACTCCCCCAGATGTAATGCCGGTGTACGGGCAAGTTAGTAAGTCACTGTAATAACCCCCTAAACTAGGGGTGTAAAAAGCAGGGAAAACACAATAGGTGCATAATAGCACCCATAGGACCAGGCTAAACCGCCCAAGTGGGGACCCAGTGATAAAACCCTATAATGCACAGGTGGGAAAAGTGCTAACACTTACCAGTAACAGAGACCGGGTGGGGAGACTGGCGGGGAAAGAACCCCAACGCTCGTTTCGTGGCCGCACGGGACCACTTCCTCAGGGGGATAACTTCTTGCTGCATAAAAGGACCTTAAAATAACCCCTGGCCCTGGTCACATGATGACCGGCGGCCAGTAAGAGTAGCGCTGTCGGCGCATGCGCACTGTGCCCGGCAGGTCCTGGCAGCATGTTTCATTCACAGCTAGAAGCCTTTTAACAGACACTGTTTCTTTCCACTGTGTGGTGAAACGCTACCTGAGTGGGTTGGGGAACACTCGCTTGGCACGGGATTGGAGCACTCAGGCACAGTTTCTCCACGTAAACAGTCTTATTCGGTTTATTAGACATCATAAACCATAACACAAACAGTTCATTACATAGAGCAATGGAACACATTAACCATCGACACTCTGTTCCAATGGCAGATCCGTGTCTGCCTGAAACCCCTTGTTATCTGGAGTTACCTTACAGGAGCTCCGCTCCTCACACTGACTCCTGCCAGTGCTAGTTCACAGGGGAAAGCTGCCTCACTGGGATCACTGTCCTTGTGACCAGGGCACCTCGGATAGTCCAGACCCACAGTTGGAACTGTAGCTTCCCGAACACAGAAACCGTCTCAGGCTCTGTAGATGCAGCCTCTCCATGCGCTTCCAGGAAGCCCAATCACAGGCACTTCCAACACACAGGCCATCAGTCCATGGTCTCACCAGGTGCTTGCAGGACTCCAGTCCATCCCAGGACATTCCAACACCCTGACCATTCCAGGACTCACACTCTCAGCAGGTGCTTGCAGGACTCCAGTCCATCCCAGGGCAATCCAACACCCTGAGCTTTCAGGACTCACACTCTCACCAGGTGCTTGCAGGACTCCAGTCCATCCCAGGACAATCCAACACCCTGAGGGTTCAGGACTCACACTCTCACCAGGTGCTTGCAGGACTCCAGTCCATCGCAGGACAATCCAACACCCTGAGCATTCAGGACTCACTCTCACCAGGTGCTTGCAGGACTCCAGTCCATTCCAGGACAATCCAACACCCTGAGCATTCAGGTCCACAGTCTCTCAGGTGCTTCCAGGAAGACTCCACTCACAGGAGCTTCCAACACCGACCATCCAGGACCCTGCACATGGACCAAACAGATCCATACACTCTGACCATGTGACCAGACTTCAGTCACATTATATGGTTGTAACCACTCCCCTAGATGGGAGTATGTGTTGTTAGCCAGTCTCGCCCAGCTCATCAGCTAACCCTATAGGCCCGCCCTTATATGTAAACACAGCAAACTCTTGTGGAACTATAAGTCCCAGCATAACCATATCATTTTGGGCTTACAGCGCACATACCGGCCATTTACAATCCTGCCGGACTTTGTCTCATCACCATAATTATGCCTCCAAGCGCATCCTGAAGCACCCACACAGCACCCCCTGGCTGTAACATGGGTTACCGCACCACAACTGTAATCTACTCCAGGAACGATGAAGCACACTGATTCACCCTACTTCATCACAGGTAGTACCTAAACCATTTCCTGAGACTTTGTATCTGAACGAGAACCTATTCCCGAATTCCACGTTGTCCGGATTGTCTATCGGTCTCCAAATCCTGCCTATCAATGACTTCACTCACGTGTTCCCGTCCAGCGAACCCAACCACTGGCTGGGGTCAGCAACTGCGGTATCGGGGACTGCCTAGGAATGGTACCTGGCGGCTACCTGCAGCACAAACCTGACACCACCATCAGGAGCTCCAAGTAAAACCAGGTTGTCGATTATCAACGTGCCTCCTAGGCAAGCCCAGCTCCATGGCACAGAGGGTTCATGAACCACATATGCCATCTGCATGTGTGACACCACTCTTTTTGCAAATGCACAGAAAGGGAGGGAAGAAATTATATTAGACACATGCGAGCAGATCCCGCCCACATTTACTGCTGTGGCAAGGCGAGCTAATGGTATGCTTGGTTTTATGACAAATGTCAGCAACTGCTCCCCCTGGTGTTCAAAATTGTAAAACTTTTAAATTCATTTTCAGATTTTATGCCATTAAAATCCATTTTCAGTATTTTTTAAGTCAAAACATTAATGATTTACATTTTTTTTGAATGTTAAAAAAAATAGTTTTAATCAAATGTTAACTCAGGGATGGGCAACTAATATTCCTTACGGGACACACAAAGACATTGATTGTTGTGGAGGGCTGAAATTAATTATGCTCAATATTGAAATGAAGGAAATATATAATCAATAAGGAAATGCATAACAGCAGTAGTTATATTTAGTTGACAAAAGGGTGAAAATGGATATACCGGTATTGCAAACACAAAAGTGCTTTTGCTGAAGATGTCAAACATGGCACTTTAGTTCCTGGACCATGAGCTTCAAAGGAATTATCAGATTATCTGTACTAGGCAAAATATTTCCTATTAACTGTATAGAGAGGAGTAGGGAAGACACAGGATATTTGAAATGCCACAACTTATCCCATCATCCATTCACAACACATCTTCTTTTAAAGAGGCCAAACCGGAAAATCTGGAAAATATGAGCCTATGGTCAGGACTATAAAAAGCTGGGTGATGCAAAGAGAAGGTGATTACATTTAAGGGCAGCCTGGGAGGTTGATTTTCTTAATAATCCACTTTTCCTTCCCTCAAGGAAAACAGAAGATAACTGTAGACAGAAACGTTTAGATATTACTGTTATTTCTTACTTTTTATTTTATAACTGTTTTGCATATTAGTGTGTCATTTTATTGTTACCTCTTTTTATATATTTATTGTAAGCACTGTATATTTTCTTATATTAAAGCTTGAAATCTTTAAGTTTTACCCTTGTATTCTCTAAAAGAATCTATAGCCCTTCAGACAGTGTGTGACCTTTTGATTGTCTGACAGCAACATATTTTGGGGACTCATCACACCATCTGATTGAGTGGTGGCAGCTAGTGTTGAGCGATACCGTCCGATACTTGAAAGTATTGGTATCGGATAGTATCGGCCGATACTTCGAAAAGTATCGGATATCGCCGATACCGATACCCAATACCAATACAAGTCAATGGGACACCAAGTATCGGAAGGTATCCTGATGGTTCCCAGGGTCTGAAGGAGAGGAAACTCTCCTTCAGGCCCTGGGATCCATATTAATGTGTAAAATAAAGAATTAAAATAAAAAATATTGATATACTCACCTCTCCGGAGGCCCCTGCACCTCACTGCTGTTAACCGGCAGCCTTCTTTGCTTAAAATGAGCGCGTTTAGGGCCTTCCATGACGTCACGGCTTCTGATTGGTCGCGTGCCGCTTATGTGACCGCCAGGCGACTAATCACAAGCCGTGACGTCATTCTCAGGTCCTAAATTCCTAGAATTAGGAATTTAGGACCTGAGAATGACGTCACGGCTTGTGATTGGTCGCGTGGCGGTCACATGAGTGGCACGCGACCAATCAGAAGCCATGACGTCATGGAAGGTGCTGAACGTGCTCATTTTAAGCAAAGCAGGCTGCCGGTTACTACCAGGGCACGTCAGAGGGTGAGTATATCCCTATTTTTTTATTTTAATTCTTTATTTTTTACATGGATATGGATCCCAGGGCCTGAAGGAGAGTTTCCTCTCCTTCAGACCCTGGGAACCATACACTGGGAACTTCCGATTCCGATTCCCGATACCACAAAAGTATCGGATCTCGGTATCGGAATTCCGATACCGCAAGTATCGGCCGATACCCGATACTTGCGGTATCGGAATGCTCAACACTAGTGGCAGCGTGTTAAGAAATCTGGGTGAGCGGAGAGTGTTGAAGTGTGATTTATGCTCACTTTATAGTCTAAAACAGAGGTTGAGTGCTGGATTGAGTGAGAGGAAATAAATTAACTTTTTAGGCGCACTCCACAACACGTGTAGAGAAGTGTGTTCGTGACAATTAATACTAACATATTAATTCTAATTATTTATATTAGAATACAATTATTTATTTTATTATTATTAATTGTATCACTTAATATTGAGAAGAATTAAGGTATTCTGACATCCACTATATACCGTAAGAGCCCACACACAGCCTTATATATACAGTATGAGCCCACATAGCCTCCGATATACAATGTGAAGCCTCATATAGCCTCCTAGATTCAGTATGAGCCCCACATAGCTTCCTATATATAGTATGAGCCCTCACATAGCTTCCAATATACAGTATGAGCCCCACAAGAACTCATATACAGTGTGAGCCCCGACATAGGCTCCATATAGACAATGTGACCCCCCACATAGACTCATATCTCCAGTATAAGACCCCAAATACACTCCTATATACATTGTTAGCCCCTACATAGACTCCTATATGCTGCGTGAGCCCCCACATAATCTTTATATATACAGTGTGAGCCCCACATAGGAATATACAGTGTGAGCACCACATAGTCTCCATATATACAGTTTGAGCCCCTCATAACCTAAATAGACATGATCCCCACATAGCCCTCTATATGCAGCATGATTCCCATATAGCATCCCTACATATAGCATGAGCCCCCATATAGCCTTATATACACAGCATGTGCCCCACATAGCCTCCCTATAAACAGTATGACCCACCAACATAGACTCCAATATGCAGTATGAGTCCCCCACATAGCCTCCATATATACAGTGTGAGCTCCCACATAACCTCCATATATACAATGTGAGCCCAAGATAGCCTCCTATATACAGCGATGAGCAAAAGGATAAAAATGTTTTGAACTTTTGACTTTCAGGCTCTATATCTCAACATTCATTACTGCTTTGAACATGAGTTTACCATCATTTTATAGACAATCATCTTCGCTATATCAAACTTTATTTTTACTTTCAACTATTTAGCATATTATTAGTTATGCAGATTCTTGTTATGTCACCGCTTTGTTACTGTTTTGCTTCTAAAATTATAAATTTTGATTATTTTGTGAATCCACCTTTGGTTTTCAACACTGCCTGAAACCTTGTGGGCAGCTCTCAATCAAGTTCAAGCATGTCTCAACCGAAATCTGATACAATGACATCATCACGTTGACTGGTAGAAGATGGAGTCGGTGGCCCTGTCTTCCACCAATATATTCACCGTTGTCTTCATCCACAGGATGCCGATAGTGACGACAGAAGTCGACGAATGGGCGGAGGGCGCAGGAGGGCATGGTGCTGCCTGTGGCCGCTGTTTCAGCCCTTCGGCTGTCTTGGTCCACTGGCCGGACTGGAATAGCCAGAGGGCCTGATATGGTCCAAGGGCTGCAGTTTGCCCAGGTCTGTTTTACCCCTTTAACTAAACAACTAATTAACATTTTTTCTTCCCATTCTTTTAAGAGTCATAACATTGCTATTTTTCCATCATCATCGTCGTTTGAGGGTTTGCTTTTTGCAGGACCAGTTCTAGTTTTGAATCACACCATTCATTTTGCCATATAATGTACTCAAAAATGGTGAAGACAAAAGAAATTGTGCCATTATTTATGGGTTTCGTTTTCTTTACAGTGTTGTGTGGTAAAAATGACCGGGTGACATGATCAGTATAATTATGATGATAGCAAACTGATATAATTTTTTTATATTATCGTGACTTAAAAAAAATCTAAAATTTGTAAATGAAAACATTTTTATGTTGCCATTTTCCAAAATTGGGATCTAGACAAGTCCAGCAATACCTTTACAAGGCCAGTCAGGTTCTCCATTATTGATAAATCTGCGTTTGCATTGATATATAAATGAGGATGAAAAGCTATGGTAGATCTGAAGCATCTGTCACTCCAGCTCTATTTCCCCGCATCCTCCTGCTTTTACACTTAACACCATACTTTCAGCTATACTTCTACAGCGTCAGCATATAGGGTCAAATTGTAAGAAAACGTACTCTGTGGTATGGATGACCAGATGCCAGTGTATAAGAGTTATGTATAGTCACAGCACTCACCAACACTACACAAAAATGACACCCAACAATATGATATAAACAAATTCATTGATCTCACAAAATTGAATAAAAACTGCTGATAAAAATCTTATTGTGAAGGAAACCTCTCTTATATAAACCTTTTATTGAAATGTTACAATTTTATAGTAAATCACATCACATAAATGAGATCTTCCAGTTTCTGGCGTTAGAACAACGATGCACAATTTTTCATCCATACAAGGTCTCAAAGGTTTTTAATGTAAGATACAATATTATCCAAAGCCATCTTTCCGGATACCCCATCAGGGTGATGATAGAAGCTAACAATTCCATGGAAGCCATCTTTAGCATGATACCATGTGACCGGGACTCCATTTTCCTCCAGCTTTTTCTTGTAGATTATTCCTTCATCGCGAAGAACATCAAACTCGCATGTTAGTATGTAGGCCTGTGGTAGTTGTCGGATCACAGCATCATCGGAGAACAATGGAGAACATGGAAGGTCAAAAGCTTTCTTAACTTTCTCATAAACATCTTTATTAAAGGGCGCCATGATATGAGGTTTGTAGCCTTTGACCATAAATTCCTCAGAACTCAACCACTTACTTAATTTTTGTCTTATTTCAGGAGGAACATGGCTGCCCTTTATCATTTCTTTCGACAAAGAAGGATCATCACTTATATAGGTAATTAAGTAGTATAGACAACTTTCTTGGCTTAACAATGGGATCATCTTGTTTTGTTGGTACGAGGGTAAATTGAAGTCCGCCATCTGGAGCACTGGGTATATCATCACCTGGCCAAGAGGCTTTGGAATATCTGATCTCCCCACAAGAGCTTGACAAACCCCAGCTGTAAGATTGCCCCCGGCACTGTCTCCACATATTATAACAGAAGAAGGATCGACTCCATGTTCTTGTGCCGTCTTCAGAAAGTGAACTGTAGCCAAGACACAGTCATCAAATGCAGCCGGGCATCTGTGCTTTGGGGCTAAGCGGTACCTAAAATATATATTTAAAAAATAAATACTTTTTATTGGACCTTTATGATTAGGCTTGGGTCAATATCTGGATAATAAAGACCACCATATGCGTTGTTTACAACCTCTACCAAGTTCATATAGTTTGGAGGTACTTTGTATAAGGTATTATTGATTACTCCCGAAGCATAACCCAATGAAAATGAGCCTTGGTCAAGCCATGTTCCTCAGATGGAAAAACATTTTTTGGAGCTACTCTTGTTGGGAATCCTCCATACATAGACAGAAGATGTTTGAAGCAGGCAGCACCTTTATGACAATGTTTTAGTTGGAAATATAGAGGGAACTGATTATGGCAACCAATCACGTCAGCCTTTGTGTTCCAAAAATGGGAGCTACAATATGAGTTATTGCCGTGCACAATTTCTTTTTTCTTATCTCCCCATTTGGCACTTGATATGAAAACGAATACAGGTGCGGCAGTTCCCAAAACAACCAATCCAATTTTATTTCCAGCTGTTATTGGATTGGTTGCTTTAGACAACACACTTTTATACACATTAATTGTCCCTAGGCCTAAAAATTGAAGTGAAAAAAAAAAATCACATCTCATCATCACTACATAATTGAGAACCTGCCACAAGGTCAAAAGTGACAAGTTGTTGCTCTTATTTTATTCCCACTGCTCCCCTGATTATTCAGATTTTTATATTTTTAAAATCCATCATATGGTTCCAGAGACATGGGCTTTGTTTTTGAGTATTCATTTTTAATGTGTTTACAAGAGGGCGTGACTCATAGGATCCTCTGGGGCATGTCTGTAGGCAATTTTACATAATTACCCCCATATGCCACACCCCTTTCATAGAGATCATGAAAATAATGTCAAATAAAAAGGTCTACATCTCTAGAACTGTTTCGCAGATAAAAAAAAAAATATGAATGCTCAGGGGAGAAGAGGGAATAAAATTAGAGCACCATATGGCCATTTTTGACCTGGTGATAGATAGTCTTTAAATAAAACTTGAAGAAATTTTACAGTAATGTTGTGACCTTACCCAACAGAGACGACCACAGCTCCAGAATTCTTCGTTAGGTATCGGCAGAGAGCGTCATACGTGTCTAAACCAAATATATAAGTCATTAGTTATTGGGATCTATTCTCTTATTGATGTTATAGAAACTTTCCAATATCAGGACATATTAAATATCAATCATACATAGTTACATAGTTACATAGTTACATAGTTATTAAGGTTGAAGGAAGACTGTAAGTCCATCTAGTTCAACCCATAGCCTAACCTAACATGCCCTAACATGTTGATCCAGGGGAAGGCAAAAAAAACCCATGTGGTAAGAGTAAGCTCCACCATGGGGAAAAAAATTCCTTCCCGACCCCACATACGGCAATCAGACTAGTTCCCTGGATCAACGCCTTATCAAGGAATCTAGTGTATATATGTAACATTATACTTTTCCAGAAAGGCATCCAGTCCCCTCTTAAATTTAAGTAATGAATCACTCATTACAACATCATACGGCAGAGAGTTCCATAGTCTCACTGCTCTTACAGTAAAGAATCTGCGTCTGTTATTATGCTTAAACCTTTTTTCCTCCAGACGTAGAGGATGCCCCCTTGTCCCTGTCACCGGTCTATGATTAAAAAGATCATCAGAAAGGTCTTTGTACTGTCCCCTCATATATTTATACATTAAAATAAGATTACCCCTTAGCCTTCGTTTTTCCAAACTAAATAGCCCCAAGTGTAATAACCTATCTTGGTATTGCAGACCCCCCAGTCCTCTAATAACCTTGGTCGCTCTTCTCTGCACCCGCTCTAGTTCAGCTATGTCTTTCTTGTACACCGGAGACCAGAACTGTGCACAGTATTCTAAGTGTGGTCGCACTAGTGACTTGTATAGAGGTAAAATTATGTTCTCCTCATGAGCATCTATGCCTCTTTTAATGCATCCCATTATTTTATTTGCCTTTGTAGCAGCTGCCTGACACTGGCCACTAAATATGAGTTTGTCATCCACCCATACACCCAGGTCCTTTTCATTGACAGTTTTACCCAGAGTTTTAGAATTAAGCACATAGTTATACATCTTATTACTTCTACCCAAGTGCATGACCTTACATTTATCCCCATTAAAGCTCATTTGCCATTTATCAGCCCAAGCTTCTAGTTTACATAAATCATCCTGCAATATAAAATTGTCCTCCTCTGTATTGATTACCCTGCAGAGTTTAGTGTCATCTGCAAATATTGAAATTGTACTCTGAATGCCCCCTACAAGGTAATTAATAAATATGTTAAAAAGAAGAGGGCCCAATACTGACCCCTGTACTACCCCACTACTAACCGTTGCTATAGATGATAGTTGATGCTGTTGGCTACACGAGAAAAAGCCAGGTATTGTATATGTGCAAGTGGCGGTACCCTGCTTCTCCTTTCCTTTGTGATTATTGTTGCTTAGCCTTTACTGCTCAATGGGGTCACTCTTTTTCCCTGAAAGGTTGTTAGGAGGTTGAAAAGTGTCCCAACACCCGCTTACAAATAAATGGACTCAAAACAGATTGTACACAGTGTCACACTCATAATATATACAGTGGTGCACAGATTCTGACAGACAAAGTGTGTACAGAGTCATTGTCCCCTCAAAGCAGCACATCTTTATACCTGTATACATACATAATCTAATGAAATGAGCCATGATTGGTTATTGGATACATGTCAGACTCAAACAGAAAAAGTCCAAAATGCCCCAAATCTACTCCAGTAGCAGCATTGTAGATGAGATTGTGGATGAGATCTCATTTACACGGTGCAGAGAACTTTTTAGGAATCGAAATCCAGATTTCCAACCTTCACAATGCAACTTCAAGGTTTTTTTTTGCAGATTTTGCACCGTTGGATTTTCCCAACATCCTGTTTGAATATACCCTACAGCTGAGTGCATGAACCTTTAGACAAATGAATAAGTAAGTACGTCCCTTCATACAGTGGATCAATCTTTAAACTACAGAGTTTGATTTGCTTACTGATACTCCCCAACATGAATCCTCCTCCATGAAAGAACATGATTCCTTTTCTGCCACCAGCTGAAGGAGATCGGGGCTGGTAGACTCTCACCGGCACTCCTCCAAATTGTAAGTCTTTTGTGAAGATCTCTGGATCATCCTTCACCTTAGGCATTAATATTTTTTCTAGAGAATTAATAAACCCTGCAATGTTCCATACTCTGAGTTTGTCAAGAGCTTTCCCCTGTGGAGCAAAGAAAAGAAAAAGTGAAAAAATAACCTTATAGGCAATGTCCATTCTGCAATCAGTTATTATAGTAGAACAACTACTATTTCACCCCTTAGCGATTGCTGTGCTATCACTTTAGGCGCGGGCTCGGGAGCTGAGTCTGCTCCATTCAGTGCGGGTCCTGCCTGTTTATGCTGCCTCTGCTGTATGTCATTGGCCCTGTCTGTATCCTGCAGTATATTAGTATTGTAGCCAGGTATTTAAGATCTCCTTTGAAGACCAACCATTGTCAATTTCACAAAATAATGCAAAACTATAGGACCCGGGGTACTAATTATAAATGTAAAAAATATAAAAGGCTTATTGCAAAAAAAATCAATGCAGCCACATCCTGAATGGGGCAGAGATGTGTGCAATGCATGCACAGCCTCCTCTCCATTAATTGTCTATGGAACAGCTGAGCAAATATATTTTATGTTGGATTTTTTCAGGAGAAATAAGACTTTTCATTGATAGAATATTTTGAAGGAATTCTTCTGTCAAAAAAATCTTACAAAAATTAAAAAAAAATATGAAAAATGCACGTTTCTTCAATATTAGTGCAATTTTTTTTTACCAAATATAGTTTTTATATTTGTCTGTCTCTAGATTGATTTCTTTATTTGTTACGATTGCACGACATCTGATATGCTGGAGTATGTCATAATCTTAAAAATAACAATTGTCTAACCATTTTTTTTTTAGTTTTTTTATTTCTAATGTAAGAAATAAAAGGAAGGTCAGGTCATTTATCTTGCTGAGTTCCTAATCCTAATGTCAGTTCGGGTTAGGAAAAGACTAAATAATATAACGTGTATTGTAATCTGTGTGTTATATTTTTCTCTTTCGCAGGTGACAATTTTTCTCGGTTAGGATGGCTTTCTCAGCAGGTCCCAGTTTCTCCTCCACCTTTATTACAGAGTAAGTTTATTAGCAAAATTTGCAAATTTTCTGCTGTTTGCAATAAACTGATGAAACAAAAACAACTAAGAACACAACTAGTGCAACAAGAGGTTTCTCCAAAATCAACACAAAATCCACTTTTAGGGTATGTGCACACGTTGCGGATTCTTCTGCGGATTTTTCCGCAGCGGTTTTTGAAAATCCGCAGTGAAAAAACGCTGCAGTTTTCACTGCGGATTTTCATGCGGTTTCTTCTGCGGATTATTCTGCGGGTTTTCAACTGCACTTTCCTATTGGTGCATGTTGAAAACCGCTGCGGAATCCGCAGAAAGAAGTGACATGCTCCTTCTTTTTTTCCGCAGCGGTTCCGCAATGAATTTTCCGCATCGTGGGCACAGCGGTTTTTGTTTTCCATAGGGTAACATTGTACTGTACCCTGCATGGAAAACTGCTGTGGATCCGCAGCGTCAAATCCGCTGCGGATCCGCAGCAAAAACCGCAAAGTGTGCACGAAGCCTTACTGGTTACTGCAGTCTCAGAATTATTCATCTCCTTCATTACCAGCCTCTTTAGCACTTAGCAGATCCTCTCTGGCTGTTATAACCTGCTACAAACATGATGCATAGCTAGACGTTAGGTTCCGGCAGCATTCCTGAAGAATCTTAGCCAATTCCTCAAAAACCCTCAAGTGGGTGCAAAAGACATGAAGCAAAGTGCATGAAGTGAAAAGAATTACCTGTGGATTCCTGTAAGAACAATGTAAAGGAAAGAGACCAATAATTTCCACATGAAAAAAGCAGCAAAAAAAAGAAAACAACTAAAAATCAGCACAATTTTGCCTCCCCTATAGTATAGTAACTGTTTAGTAAAAAATAAATATTTGCCAGCTACATTGTGGCACTACCTGACCATGGCCTTTACATGCGGTTGTCAATGAGGTTTTCTCTAAAGTTTATGGGGTAAATTGTTGCAAAAGATAAAAAAAAAAGTAAAAAATAAATAGAATAGTAAGAAATGTAATAGAGCAAAAAAATGGAGATAAAACAAACGACAGAAAAAAGGAAATCTTCATCTTCAGACTATGGACTCACCAGGAGGAATGTGCCAGTGACAAATGTATGAAGTGTCTTCAGCATTTTAGGGTTTGCAATCCCCAGGGGGTACTCTGCTTTTGAGGATTCATACCAGGTGACCCCCAAAAATGTCAGAAGACACAAGACAAGAAAAATGCAGATTGCACAGAGCGGAGCAGCCAGTACTCCGAGCATTCTCGCAGATTTCCTTACTTGTGTCTTCACTTCCTGGATCCTATCCATAGTAATTGCAGGATAGCTGATGAGGCTCCTAAAGGCCCTTAAAGGGGAAGTAGCACTAGAAATTTATAGCAATATAATAATAGTATTTCAGTCCAAATTATAACATTTTGAAATCCCAAAACAACATTTCTGTATGGATCCTACTAATAACATTTCATGCCCCAGAGCCTCTGCTCTTCCCTTATCAGCTCCACACAGGCACATATTTAACCCCTTATGCCTAGGTCCCTATGTCATTTAAAAAGGACTAGTTTGCTGCCCCTATGTAGTAACATTTCTATTTATTTTTTAAGTCATAACTCTAGATCATTGAGCTGTTTCTCTGTTATTCTGCCTATAAATGTATACATTTATTGACAACTGGATGTTCGGTTGAAAATCTAGCAGACATGTCAGATTTCGATCTAAGGGTGAAATCAAAAGCGGCAAGTCTATGGGTCATGAAAATATCTGGCAGTGCTCAGATGCCATATCAGTGCGGTCTGATATTCGCAGACTGTCAAAATGAAGAAGGTGGAGAAACTTTTTTCCCCAGGTATGAGAAAAACTGATGACACTTGGTCCAAACTCTGATCAAACTCTGTTCAAAATGAATTTTTCTCATACATGGAAGAATCGGACGTGTGAATTAGGCCTTACCTTCTACAAAAAAGTTATATGGACTTGGACATTACGTGGATGCCACTTATATATTTTGGAGTTTGATATTCTTTATTGGTTGCTGTAGGTTCCATTGGGTTGCCTTTTTTTTTTTGCTCCAAAATACTGACCCAAGAATAAAAAAAGGCAGGATTTTGGTGTTGTGGTTTTGCAAGAAGGTGTGACATAGGTGACAAGAAACAGGACAATGTTTAACCAACCAGAAGAGAGAGAGTTTCAGAGAGGAAAACTTTGAATGAAGAGGAAGAGTTTTAATGACACAGTTCCCGATATAAAAGGCGAGTATGCCAAAACGGGAGGAGATTTGGTGCTAAGTGAAGGAACGGGCAGAACGTGTATCCAAAAATTGAGGCCGAGTTGACTGGCAGCCGCAGAAGGCCCGAAAGCAGTGGGCTGTGGCATGCTTGTAAGCAGAATCCAGGCAGCACCAAGCAAGTTCCACAATCCAGACGATGCCGGTCAAGACTCCATCCACACTAAACAAGTACCGGAATCCAAATGATGCCAGTCACATTCCAAAAACCCAACTTGCACCGGTCAAGACCTGGAGTCCAGACTACGACTTGCGGACTAGTGGCCTCTCTAGGGCCCCTAGTAAAAGAAGCCATAATACAGTGATTTGCTTTAGTACCGGTATCAACCCCTTTATCAGAAGTAATAAGAATGTGTAACAAGAGATTACTATAGTAGCTACAGGGTACCTGACGATTCTTTGTACATTTTTTATCTTATGTTTCGTGCTGTAACTACCTTTTTTAACATGAATTGTCATTGCATAGTTACTACAATTCCCACCAGATCAGGGAAATAAATTGTTTCATAGGTTACGTCCACTTGTCCGTCCGGTCACCTGCTTAGGTTATGACACATTATGATTTTACACTTCAATATGTAAGTTAATTATTATCAAGATAATTTAGTTGCTTTACATATTTGGTCTCCTCTGATTCATCCCAACACATTTGTTCAGTTTACGGACAAATTCAAAGTCGATAAAATATGACGCGTGTACACACCGTGATACATGTACTGGTTGTGGGTCTCCGACCTGAACTCAACAGCCTCATATATGTCTATGAAGCAGTGAAATTTGGGTCAGGAGACCCGGCCGTGACCAGTCCACGTATCATGGATTTCTGAATTCGCCATAGAAGTGATTTACACATGCTAACATGGGATGATTTTTTTCCCCAATTTTACACCACAAAAAAAGTTTACCAACCTCATACAGCCAAGAGGATGAATACAGCACACCGACACTGCAGAGCGCATTGTGAAACCATCAATGTGTAAACTCTGCTTTCTATTCACAAGGCTGCATACAGTGTGCTGTCGCGGTCGCTGTCACTGTCTCTCTGCAGAGTTGTCCATAACAATTCCTGGTACCAATTCCACATTTCACCTAGTTCAGACATGGCTGACTTACCAGTTTGGCAAAACAGTGATAATTCATACAGAAAAAGGCTTTACTGCCACATGCCATTTTATAACAATAATAATATACCATCCTTTGCAATTATTTTACAAGTCTCCAAGTAGAAATACCAGTTGTGCCAGTGGAACGGCCCCCAGACGCAGGGCAGCGGGGTACTCGGTACAGGGTCTCTCGATTCTAGGAATGTCACGGTGGCCCTGCTAAGGGGCGCCCAATAAAAGGTGTAGGTGATGGTGTAGGTTGCAGTAAATGACGAGGACACAGGATTCCAGTCTCTTTACCTTTTTTCTGAAGGCTTCGGCATCCACAATCCAGAGCACTGCTAACAGGGCTGGCTGGGACCGGCCGGTCCAAAGGCACATCCAGAGTTCCCTTTACAGGTGGAAATCAGTAGCTTTCCTACTAGCACCTGTGTGTTGTAGTACCTCCCTGCTGAGCACCACGGGATAGTCCTCACAACTGTCGTGTATGTTTCAGTTCTTTCTCTCCGTCCCCCAGATGATATGGCTAGGACGCACCCGTATGACGAGGTAGGCCTGGAGTTATTTTATAGGGACCCTAGAGATGCCCCTCTCCCACATTTGCCTCCGTTGTCTTCATTAGGTGTAAAAGGTGAGACAGCCAACCTAAAGTTAACTGCCCTGCCGTAGTTCAAAGTAATGCGTAGAGCCTATTACCTCCTCGGCGTTCCAAGCCCCCGGCTACGCGCCTCAGAAGGATGTTGCCGATCTTGGGGCACGACTCCTTCTGGTTCTATCGCCTTTGTGCTGTGATCTCGTTTCTCACTTCTCCACAATATACTTCGCTTCGTGTCCTTCCTTAGGAGACTGCCGCTATATGGTACAGGCACGGCTCCGTAACGATCTGTCTGTGCTAGGCCGCTGTCAGGATCCCACCCCTGACAGGTCCTCTCTTGAACTCTCCCAAGCTCCTTTCTAGCTAACTTCCTATCCAACCCCCAGTTTTACCCATGTGTGAGGAGTGGCCTAGTAGATAGGACCTTTTGCTCCCCATGGCGGCCGGTGTGAAGTGTAATGTGTGACTGTGATACCTGGCAAGGTGAACTCTTTAATACAGATGTACCATCACTCCCCCTGGTGGAAGAGCGACATTACTGCAACGACCAGACTCTGGGGTGCTGCACTCCCCACCCCCGTTAAATCCAGTACTCCCGGACTGGGAAAAGAAGAACAACAATACATGTTAGTAAAAGACATACAAATTTTTGAAATGCTATGAACAAGTAAATATAACAGTGCTTCCCTTTATGGGAGGTGAGGACACTTGAACGTTGTGAAAGTCTTGTTCATGCACAGTTCATGACTCCCAGTTCAGTGGGTGCAACCTTGAAACAGCAGGGATCCCGGCTAAACAAAGGGATCCCTTTTGAAAGCTTTGGAGCAATTCACTGTCCATTACTCCATTGTCCATTTTTTAAATCTGTAACAAAGATATTTACACAAACAATTTCAACCAAATAGCAGCTATCGTTAATATTTCCAAGTTTTGTAGCAAAGTGGGGTTTGATTCTTGGTGCTACTTGTAGACTTCCGCAGTGCAGGGGTTGCTATTGACCCAACAGGGCCCGCTGCGCTTGCTATCGCTGGTGTAGTGCACTGTCTTCTAGCTACACTTCTAGTGAGTCTGGGTAGCACTAGTATGCTGGAGCTCTCAGGGCTACTGCTACTAATTTTGGGCATGGCAGATTCACCGATAGCAGAGGGAGGACTTGCCGGTTCAGCTGCTGGCATGGCATCCTCTGGTGGGGTCTGCTGTGATTGCGGTTCCGGATGATCTGGCATCACAGTTGGTTCTGGCGGCTTCAGCTGGCGAAACGTTAAAACAGGTACCACGATGGCCTGGTTTATTTGAGTCCAAGACTGGGGAAAATCGCCAAGAACAGTGTGTATCATCTTCTCCTCTTCTACAGGTGGAGAGGTTCCTGGATCTGTTTCCCTCTCTCTCAACTTATCAGGGCATATTTTAAGGTGGTCTCTGGATATTGCTGTTGAGGTTTCTTCTCCATCTTTGCTGATGAGACAGACCTTCGTATTGTCAAAATCGGATGGCAGGATGGTGTACGGTTCCGCTTCCCATTGGTCGTCAAGCTTGTGTAACCTCCTCTTCCGTTTGAGTACTTGCTCACCGGGTGACAAGGGAATTGCACGATCATGCTGGTTGTAGTCCCGTTCTTGCCCTGGGCATAGCGCGTCCCAGGGACCCGGCGGCACATCAGAGCACTATGTCACAAGGTAAAGCACTTTAATTTCCACTCTGACTGCTGCCTGTTTTTGATATTGGAGACAGATTTAAAACGTTCATTTTGTATTATAACTACTGTCTCTCACCGGTCATTAACATTTACTTTGTGGGCTTACTAATGGCTGTCTGCATGGTTATATACCCTGGTATAGCATTCAGTATAACATGCAGCCCTCCGGCTTAAGCAGTAGTGTATGGCTCAATCAGGCATTGAAAGTCTAATAGTACCTTTTGGTTAGAATTGAATACGACTTTCTATCTCATACACTGTATATTATTTGTGCTTCCTGCCTTTCAATATTTTCGAATGTGTGACCGTGTGTCCTGGACACGTTTATTTATTTCTTTACATTCCGGCACCTTCTGATATCACCTTGCATGGTGCCGGCGTGTATGTCTTTTTGGCTGTACTCTACCTATTTACACTTTTGTCCTAAAACATTGTATTTATATATGTTTAATAAAATTTGATTTGTTAATTGTATGAACTCCCTCTGGCTATTTCATGATCTCTTGAGACACATACCATTTTCTGGGCTTCAATGTAGTTGCTGTAGGGATTTCACTCACTCAGGTGCGACGGCTGACACTTAGGAGGCAGGTTCCAACAAAAGTTCAAGGGTTTATTGCTTCATAAACCAGTTTAGCATAAACAGGAAAAATAAATAGCCTTTAACTCAGGCAAAAGGGAAAAACAACTGTCCATTCCTTCAGGCTCAGTGCTGGAGCCTAACACACTGGAGGCTAGCAGATCCACACATATCCCGACCCTGTGTTAAGGGTTAGCCTGTCTTATATAAAGCTAACCACACCCAGTAACCCATCACATGATTAGCCATGTGGTCTGACATCACCACAGGTCCTGAACACACATATATACATGGTAATATACAATCAAGAAATACTCCGGGCTACATTACAGCAACAAGGCACTTATGTGGCACATACCTCCCATCGACTACACACCCTTTAGCCATGCTACATTGCCCATTATTTATTTGAACATAGAGATTCTAGTTTATGTTGCTCCCCTTTGAGCAAAACTTTTTGGTATACATCGTGAATAAACAGTTTGCCTCTCCCCTTCCACAGCTGTTGTGTCTCTTGTGGATCATCCGGGCCGGGATGCAAACCTGCCTGCGTCAGGAGCTCTTTCACCCGACGGACCGCGGGGTCACCATCCTGGGTCTCTGCCCATCCGTGGTGGGGCAGGGGATTCAGCGTGGCGTCCTGCTTGTTCTTGCGCCTGTTCTCCACATGATGGGAACACTGGGTGGCCTTGGGGCGATGGAAAGCGGGCAGCTCTACCTCTTCAAGTGCCTTCGGGTCTTCTCCCATTTCTGGCAAGTTGGGCATCCGGGACAATGCATCGGCATTCGCATTCTTGTGCCCTGCCCGGTACTTGATGGTGAAGTCATAATTGGACAGCCGGGCCATCCACCGCTGTTCCAAGGCACCAAGTTTTGCTGTGTCCAAATGTATTAGTGGATTATTATCCGTGAAGACGGTGAATTTTGCTGAGGCCAGGTAGTGCTTGAACCTCTCCGTCACTGCCCAAACGATGGCGAGGAATTCCAGCTTAAAGGAACTGTAGTTATCAGGCAGGGGCGGACACAGACTGCAGAGGGCCCCTGTGCAAGAAATTTTCCTGGGCCCCCCCCCCCCATACTGCAACAAAGTTATGTAAACATATAGGTTGTAATATTTATTATCTGTTTAGAACACAACTATCAAATCTAAATAATAAATTCACGTTCAATATTACACAACTGAATATAACACAAAGCAGTCATCTATAAAGCTGTGCCGCCACATATAATGCTCCATACAATTCATTATGGCCCCATAGATGCTCCATATAACGCTGTGCCGCCACATATAATGCTCCATAGTCCATACAATTCATTATGGCCCAGATGCTCCATATAATGCTGTGCCGCCACATATAATGCTCCATACAATTCATTATGGCCCCATAGATGCTCCATATAACGCTGTGCCTGTGCCGCCACTTATAATGCTCCATACAATTCATTATGGCCCCATAGATGCTCCATATAACGCTGTGCCGCCACATATAATGCTCCATAGTCCATACAATTCATTATGGCCCAGATGCTCCATATAATGCTGTGCCGCCACATATAATGCTCCATACAATTCATTATGGCCCCATAGATGCTCCATATAACGCTGTGCCTGTGCCGCCACATATAATGCTCCATACAATTCATTATGGCCCCATAGATGCTCCATATAACGCTGTGCCGCCACATATAATGCTCCATACAATTCATTATGGCCCCATAGATGCTCCATATAACGCTGTGCCTGTGCCGCCACATATAATGCTCCATACAATTCATTATGGCCCCATAGATGCTCCACATAACGCTGTGCCGCCACATATAATGCTCCATAGTCCATACAATTCATTATGGCCCAGATGCTCCATATAATGCTGTGCCGCCACATATAATGCTCCATACAATTCATTATTACCACATAGATGCTCCATCCATAATATGGAGCATCTATGGGGCCATAATGAGTAATGGAGCATTATATGTGGCGGCACAGCTTTATATGGACTCCCTCCCTATAAAGCTGTGCCGCCAGATATAATAAATGCTCCAATTCATTATGGCCCACATAGATAGATGCTGAGTGACTGATGCTCCGTCCATATATAACGCCTGTGCCGCTCCAATTCATTATGGCCCCGGGCCCGGCCCCCAGGGCCCCATAGATAGATGCTGAGTGATGCTGCTCCGTCCATATATAACGCCTGTGCCGCCACATATAAATGCATACTCACCTTGGCTCGACTCTCGTCTCTGCCCGCCCGCTGGTCCTCACCGTCCCGTCTCTCCGCACTGACTGATCAGGCAGAGGGCGGCGCGCACACTATACGTCATCCGCGTCACCGCGTGCCCTCTGACCTGAACAGTCAGAGCGCAGAGACGGGGCGGGAAGATGGAGCGGCGCGTGGATCATGGACAGGTAAATATACTCACCTCCTGCTCCTGGCTCCTTCTCCCAGACCCGGACTGTGGACAGATCATGGTCTCCGCAGACTCCGGGCAGTGGCGGGCGCCGGGCACGGCAGCTTCTGAGGCTGCTCCAGCGGTCATGTCACTCGCCGGCCCGGCGCTCATTACAGCAGGAAATTCAGGAATGATGATCCACGCGTCGCAGCGGCAGGCAGGCTGCAGTGCAGCAGCACAGTCACGACTCACGAGTCACAACAATTGTCGATTGCCGACGTGCCGTGCATGTCCGTCGGGTCGGGCCCCCTCCCCGCTCTGGGCCCCGGTGCGGCTGCACCGGTTGAACCGGCGGTATGTCCGCCCCTGTTATCAGGGTTCCTTTCAGTGGGACGAAGTTTCCTGCTGACGTAAGCGATTACCCTCTCCTTGCCTTTCTGGACCTGGGACAACATGGCTCCCAGTCCCACGTTGCTGGCATCGGTATACAGCACAAACGGTTAGTCATATTCAGGGTAGACCAGTACCTCTTCTCCCGTCAGCGCCAACTTTAATCAAGTGAAGGATCTCTCCAGTACATCGTTCCAATCAAATGGGGTATTCTTACTCTTGGTTTTCTTGGATTGGCCCACCAACAGGTCTTGCAATGGCGCGGCCTTCTTGGTGAAGTGCTTGATAAACCTCCTGTAGTAGCCTACCAACCCAAGGAACTGCCGGACTTCATGGAGGTTGCCGGGCTTCGGCCAGTCTTTGATCACAGTGACCTTGTCAGGGTCTGGGGCCACCCCTTCGGCACTCACTACATGGCCTAGGTACTGCACCTTGGGTTTTAGCAGATGGCATTTGGACGGTTTTACCTTTAGGCCAAAGTTGGACAGGGCTTCGAACACCTCGGCCAGGTGCTTCAGGTGGTCCTCATAAGTCTTGGAGAAGACAATGACGTCGTCCAGATATAGCAACACGGTTTCAAAGTTCTTGTGCCCCAGACAGCACTCCATCATCCTCTGGAACGTTCCCGGGGCATTGCACAATCCGTAGGGCATGTAGTTGAATTCACAGAGACCCATCGGCATCGTGAAGGCCATCTTTTCCTTGTCCGCCTCTGCCACGGGAACCTGCCAGTACCCACTGGTGAGATCCAAAGAAGAGAAGTAATTAGCAGATTTTAAAGCAGCCAAGGACTCCTCTATCCTGGGCAGTGGGTATGCATCCTTGTGCATAACGCGATTTAGCTGCCTATAATCAACACACATCCTCATTGTGCCATCCTTCTTCCTGACGAGGACTAATGGAGCTGCCCAGGGGCTACAACTGTCTCTCACTACCCCAGCCTCCTTCATCTCTCGCAACATGTCTTTGGCACACTGATAATGAGCTGGGGGTACAGGACGGTGTCTCTCTTTTATGGGTGGATGATCTCCTGTGGGGATATGATGTTGAATCCCTTTTACCTGCCCGAAATCTAGGGGGTGCTTGCTGAATACCCGCTCATACTCATGAACCACCCTGTAGGCCCCCTGTTTCTGGTGAGATGGGGTAGAGTCAGTACCCACTTGCAATTCCCGACAACAATCTTTCAGTTGCCCTGCATAGCCGTTGTTCTCCGCCGGATTGGACGGGACCAAGGGTCCGAGTGCCTGTATCACACTATTATTAACAGTAAACAGTTTGGCAAGTGTGGCATACTTGGTTAGGTGGACTTCTTCCTCTCCACAGTTAAGAACACGTACTGGCACCCTCCCCTTGCGGACTTCAACCACCCCTCTGGCTGTCAGGAGGGTAGGCCTATTATCTGAATATACAGGTTCTACCAGGGCCTGATAGTCTTTACCCCTGAGGCCTATTGCTGCCAGACACCATATTAACATTTCACTCCTGGGGGGTATCGCAATGGGGTTTGAATCACTCACTGTGACACGGCCAATTTCACCACCAGTCAGCTCTACCTGCTGTCTCTGCATCAGAGCTCTGATTTCTTTCTGCAGGGCACGTTGTTCACTGTAACCAGCTGTTTCTGCTACCTGCTGTAACAAGACAATAACCTCTGCAAGACAATTTTCTATGACATTAGTACCAATGGTCATCATGGGATTACATTCACGTCGGTCAATATCAACAATTACAATCCCTTGGGCCTCCAATTCTACCCGCCCCACTTTAATGGTGACCTCTTTGTACCCCACTTGTGGCAATGGCTGACCATTACTGGCTATTATGGTGAGATCATCATCGGGGCCACGAGTAATGTCGGTGTCCTCCCAATAATGTTTATAAAGGATGTAAGGCATAGTCGTCACCTGAGAACCGGTGTCCAGCAGGGGTTGCTCGTTTAAATGACAGTATCTTGCAAGGTGGCCCACCTGGTGGCAGCGGCGGCAGATAGGTCGTCCGTCCCGATGAAAGCGATTGTCGTCTCTGCCTCTGGTCAGCGGAATCCTCCTCTGTCGCTGCCAAGGGACATCCTCCGGTCTGGAAGCCAGCTGGATCTTCTCTTTGGGGGCCTCCTGTAGGGACTGTACGGTCCGGGCTAGGGCAGCAACGCTCTTGGTCAGCTCCTGCATCTGGAGGCGTAGTCCTGCAAGGGAATCGTCTTCCAGGGTCTGGGCATCGACCTCAGCAGAAACTGGAGCATCTGGCACAACCTCCTGGTGGTACGTGAGAGCTTGATGCCTGGGAAGTACTGCACGGATGGGCTGTCGCTCCTGTAGCACCTGGATGGCCTTATCTTTGAATTGCGCAAACGTCAGGTCTGGATTCTGCATGGCCAGGAAGTGCAGTTGGGCCCTTTGGTGACTGCACAGGAGCCCCTCGATGAACCGCTCCTTTAGGAGTTTATCCTCATCTTGCATGCTGTATGGGTCATTCTGCTTGATGGCTTGCAGTGCCTCCTGGAGATTAAGGGCATAGTCCCGTAAGCTATCCTGCGGCCTCTGCTTGCACCCATAGAACGTCAATTTAATTTCTGTAGCGGTGCGGGTGTCAAAGGTGGTTTAAAGCTTTGCAAAGACCTGCTGCGCAGTTCTCTTATCCGCGGCGGGCCAGGACTTCACTTCTCTCAGAGCCGCTCCAAAGAGTTGGCCTGTTACCATATGAACTTTCTGAGGCTCTGTCAGGGGATAAAACTCAAGCAGGCTGCAGATCCCCTCTTTAAAGTCAGTTAATGTATGTGATTCTCCAGAGTATCGCGGGAGCCAGGCTGCTCCAGGTAGGTACGGCATGGAGAAGGGCATTATGGCTGCTGTAGCCGCGGCAGTATCCGGCTGGCTGATGGGGGCAGCAAGCTCTGCGGGACCCGGCGGTGGTACAAGGCCCGCGGCTGTGCCCACTGTGGGGCCCGGAGGTGCCTCTGAGTCTGCGGCTGCGACCGCCGCCACCGCTCCTCCTGGATCAGACATGGCCGCTCCTCCCCTCTGCTAACCTGGTGGAAGTCGGGGTTCCTCTTCCGGAATCGGCACCTCACCGCGTCTTCTTGCCCTGCGCTCTTTTCGTCCGGCTCCGCCCACGGAGCTATGGCTCCTCCCCTCGTGCTCCACACGGCTCGGCGATGGCGGATTTTGGCGGCAAATAGCAATACACAGTCTTTGCAGTAAATCATGATTCAAGCACAATTCAGTCACAGTTCCAAGGCACACATGACCTGATTCCTCAGGCTTAAGCAGATCCTGTTCGTGACACCAAGTTGAAGTAGCCCCCAGATGCAGGGCAGCGGGGTACTCGGTACCGGGTCTCTTGATTCTAGGAATGTCACGGTGGCCCGACCCGGTCCGTGCCCCTGCTAAGGGGCGCCCAATAAAAGGTGTAGGTGATGGTGTAGGTTGCAGTAAATGACGAGGACACGGGGTTGCAGTCTCTTTACCTTTTTACTGAAGGCTTTGGCATCCACAATCCAGAGCACTGCTAACAGGGCTGGCTGAGACCGGCCAGTCCGAAGGCACATCCAGAGTTCCCTTTGCAGGTGGAAATCAGTAGCCTTCCTACTAGCGCCTGTGTGTTGTAGTACCTCCCTGCTGAGCACCACGGGATAGTCCTCACAACTGTCATGTATGTTTCAGTTCTTTCTCTCCGTCCCCCAGATGATATGGCTAGGAAAACGCGAGCAACGAGTACACTCGCTCATCATTATTGACTATAAATAATTTACAGTATATGAAGTAGTAACAAACACTCAATGACCATGCTGAAACAAGAAATCTATGTCCGGGCTAAAGAGAGAACTAGAATTAGCAAAGTGGTAAACACGGCAAGGAATAATAGTTGTATGGCTACATATCAAATAGTATCTGTGTTCTAGTGTGGAATAATCCTCAGGACACAGGGTCCATAATGGATTCAGTCGGTACAAAGGGCTAAATGGGAATGCTCCGCTGCTTTTAACACTGGTAACGCATTCAATAGGCTAAAAACAAGTCATGAATAGTACCTTTGGGAGTTAGAACAGCTGATCTGTTGCCTCTATTGATTTTCCAAGAGGGCACGATGATGCGGTAAGAAGCAGCCCTGAGGAAGAAAACAGTTGTTTTCGAAACGCGTTGGTTTGTTTTGGTCCTTACCGCGATCCGTACTCAATCCAGCGGTCACGTGGGGCGGTCACCTGGTTCACGCGTCACGTAGGTCCCGTATGCGCCGCTCACACCAGTCACTCGTTGTAGCGTCGCCGACCATAGACGGTGCATCTCCGCCCCCAGCTGGACCTCTATACTCGGAGTTGCTGTTACTGGCCGGAACAGCCCCCCGGGATCAATACTCTCTTAAGACTTCTTACCGCATCATCGTGCCCTCTTGGAAAATCAATAGAGGCAACAGATCAGCTGTTCTAACTCCCAAAGGTACTATTCATGACTTGTTTTTAGCCTATTGAATGCGTTACCAGTGTTAAAAGCAGCGGAGCATTCCCATTTAGCCCTTTGTACCGACTGAATCCATTATGGACCCTGTGTCCTGAGGATTATTCCACACTGGAATACATATCGTGTGAGGTTATCACACTCATCTATTTCAAGTGCTTGGGCATTTTTTGGGGTTTACCAGCGCGAATTTTATTTATTTATTTATTCTACTCATTCTTTTACAATCTTGTGGGGATTGTTTAAATTCTGCAGCAGGTAATTACACCCTTCACCTCCAGTGCCGCTTTCATTCTCTATATAGAAGTATCTGTGTTCTACTGCTGGAGTGGTGCCGAACCCCGACACACGTTTCAGCAAAGAAGGAGACTGGAAAATGACTCAGTCATACAAGCTATGCTCCTCTGGGAACCGTTGATCTGTGATGGTCCAGGTACCGACCACCACTGTACAAGGTAAGACCATCAGCTAGATGTTATAGCTGCAGGTCATTATGGAGAGGTCCGTGCAGCAATACAAAATCACGTTAACTTGCTCTCTGATGTATCAGTAGTGTGGTAAATGGTGCCAGGCAAGTTTTTTTTTTTGCAAATCGTAAATTGTATCTCAAAATGTTTGAATTCAGTTGAAACGGCAAATTTCGACTCAAACTCAATCCTCCACTGATCAAACCACTAATCTTTACTGGTAACATAAAGCCAAAAAATGGAAAATCTCAAAAATTTTCACCACACAAGGTTTCAAAGGTTTTTAATGTAACTAATAACATTATCCAAAGCCAGCTTTCCAGATACCACATCATTAAAGAGGTTGACAATATCATGGAAGCCGTCTTTAACATGATACCATGTGAAAGGGACTCCATTGTTCTTCAGACGGTTCTTGTAGAGTATCCCATCATCTCGGAGAACATCAAACTCACATGGTAGTATGTAGGCCTGTGGTAATTGCTGGATTACAGCATCATCAGACAACAATGGGGAACATGGAAGGTCAATAGTTATCTTAACTTTCTCATAAACATCTTTATTAAAGGGCGCCATGATGTGAGGTTTGCAGCCTTTGTCCTTAAATTCCTCAGAACTCAACCATTTACTTAATTTTTGTCTTTTTTCAGGAGGAACATGGCTGCCCTTTCTCATTTCTTCTGACAAAGAAGGATCGCCACCTACATAGCTAATTAAGTAGAATAGAGCATTTTCTTGGAGTAACAATGGGACCATCTTGTTTTGTTGGTACGAGGGAAATTAAAATCCGCCATCTGAACCACTGGGTATATCAGCACTTGGGCAAGAGGCTTTGGAATATCTGATCTCCCCACAAGAGCTTGGCAAACTCCAGCTGTAAGATTGCCCCCGGCACTGTCTCCACATATTATAACAGAAGATGGATCGACTCCATGTACTTGTGCCGTCTTCAGAAACTGAACTGTAGCCTGGAAACAGTCATCAAAAGCAGCCGGGCATTTGTGTTCTGGTGCTAGGCGGTACCTACAAAAATTGTAAAAAAAAATGAAGTATGTCTCAATGAAAAAGAGCCATTTTCAAGCTAAGTCCCTCAGATCGAGTGACATTTTTGTAGCTACTTTCGGCCCTAAGTGATAGTGGTCCTGAGCTGGGAATCCTCTGTACAAGGACAGACGTTGTCTGAAGCAGGTAGCACTGCTCTTTCATTACGCTATTTTAGTTGAAATGCATGAACATAGCCTTCGATTTCCCAAAATGGGAGCTGAAATTTGAGTTATTGCCTTGGACATTTTCTGTATTTTTTTTTGCTTTTTAATCGATTACCCCTCCAGGCATTTTATATGAAAATGAATAGAGTCACAGAAGTTCCTCCCTTAAAAAAAATCAGATTTCAACTATGATCAGCTTTAATTGAATTGGTTGCTTTAGACAACTCAGTTTTATCCACACTAATTGTCACTATACCTGCAACCTGAAGTGGTAAAAATCCAATATCATCATCACTCCTTCATTAGATCAATTACAAAAAAAATCAGGAAATGTTAGAGTAATGTTGCCACCTTACCCAACAGAGACAACCACGGCTCCGAAATTCTTGGTTAGATGTCGGCATAAACTTTCATAGGAGTCTAAACCAAATAAACAAGAGATTAGTTATTAGGATCCATTCTACTATCAGTGTCATAGAGATTCTCAGGATCCATTCTATCAGGAATCGTTAAAAAATGGCCGTAATAATTTATCATATTTAGTTAACTAGATGATACTGGATGTTGCTAGCCACAAGAGAAAGCCGGGTACATAAAAGTGAAAATGGGGTCTCCTGTTTCTCCTTTCCATTGCAGTGTTGCTGATTATCAACGTGTGCCACCAAGCCTCCTTTCCCTTGCAAGGTTGTAAAGAGGTCAAAAACCGTACCAAAACCCACTTACAAATAAGTGGACTGCCACCATGACAGGCCCTTGCTGAAGCTGTTTTGGGACAGTTCCTTTTGGGTTAGGCTTGGTTGACCACTTCTGTGATGGGCGGCTTGCCCCATTCTGGTTAAGCACTTATTACATTATTTATATTACATGCAATACTCATGCTGATTTGTGCATACATATGAATAAATATTTGAGGGGCCAGTGGATGTTTAGTGATCAGTATGAGTGCCTCCTGGATGAAGGAGGACCAGGTCAGTATGCCTGATAGGGTTATGGGATGACGATCTTAATACATAATGCTGCCCCAAAATATGATATAATAAAAATTGACAGTTAAACAAACATAATGTTTTTATGGATGGAGATAGGTAAATGGCCAAAATAGTGAAATGTTAGGCTCACCTGGAGAGGTGGATTCATGAAGCCACTGGTACAGGTGTAGTCACAGACACAGGGCATGTGAAATAGTGAGGACTTGGAAACCAGGCTATGATGAAAGGCAGAATAACAAGGGGGCAAGATTTGTTCACAGAACAATTGGAAAATGGCAGGTCTGAAGAAGCACTCAGATGTATGTAAGGCTACGTTCACATTTGCGTTGCGTCGGGCGCACCCGCAGCGACGCATGCGTCATGCGCCCCTATATTTAACATGGGGGCGCATGGTCATGCGTTGTGTTGCGTTTTGTGACGCATGCGTTTTTTGGGCGCAAGCGTCAGGGCGCAGAGGACGCAGCAAGTTGCATTTTTTGTGCGTCAAAAAACATGCCAAAAAAGGACGCATGCATCACAAAACAATGCGTTTTGCATGCGTTGTGCGTTGCGTCGCCGATGCGTCGCCGACGCAATGCCCAACAACGCGAATGTGAACGTAGCCTAAGAGAATCCACAGCAGGATCCAACATAATGTGAACAGACTCTATTAGAAGAGGGTGATGCTTATAGCAAATGATGGGTTAATCATCAGGTAACAAGAGGAGAGTTAAGCAGCCTGATAGAGGGTTTGTAGAAATTGCAGGAGTTTGCAAGGATGAATACAACAGACGTCAATGCATGGTGGCAAACTCCAAACAAACAACTGGACATTTTACTGTCTCAATTCTAGAGACAGATTGTTTCCAAGAGAGCCCTGAAAGGCCTTGGGAGGTGATGTCACTGAGGAATTTCGGAGCACTTGTAAGACCTGAAGTGGAGCACAACAAATGGTGGTGGCCATAGGGGATAGTGGCTGAGCTCTTCCCTCAAGATGAGACCATTGCGTAAGAGCGTGCATGTTTATGGAGGAGTTGGGAAAAACGTCTTTTGGAAAAGGTAATCAACCAACAGCTATAATATGTGTGCAGCGCCCCAGAGTCCTTGTTGTTGCAGTAATATTGTTCTTCCACCAGGGGGAGTGATATTACGTCTGAGGGCAATAAAGGAGATCTTCTTACCTGGTATCACAAACCACACAACACACTTCACACTCCAGGCCACCAGGGGGAGCTATGCTTCTATCTATTAGGGCACTCTTCACAGTTAGGTAAAACTGGTAGTCTGGATAGGAAGCGAGGCAGAAGTGAGCTGGGCTTCACCCAGTGAGCTGCGATCTGAGCTCCACTCAGTCAGAAGAGGACGAGGGTCCACGGAGCTGCGCCTGCCCCATATGTGGCAGCATCCTAAGAAAGAGACATTAGAAAGGAATTGTATTGTAGTGTGTGAGAAACTAAGTCATAGCAAAAGGAGTAGAAACCAGGGGGAGTTCTGCCCTGTGAAAGGCTGCCTCCTTCCGGTGGCCAGCATACCGAGGGAGTAAGGATCTCTATGCTTTACTTCAGAGACTGGCAGGACAGTTAATTCCACGTTAGCTGCCCGACCTTATACCCAGGAGGCACGGTGGCAACTTGTGGGGGCCGGGGCGTGATAGAGTCCCTGTAAAAAGCCTCAGGCCATCAGTCATACGGGTTTGTCCTATCCTATCCATCAGGGGGACAGAGAGAAAGAGACATTACATCTACAACAGTTGTGAGGACCTTACCGAGAAGCTCAGCAGGGAGGTACTACAACACACAGGCGCTAGAGGAAGGCTATTGATTTCCACCTGGATAAGGGGACTCTGGATTTGCCTTCAGACCGGCCGGACTCTGCCTACCCTGTGGTCCGTACCCTGGATTGTGGACACTGAAGCCTTCAGTAAAAAGGTAAAGAGACTGCAACCTTGTGTCCTCGTTCTTCACTGCGCCTTACATCATTCACCATCACCATCTACACTTCTGGGAAGCCCTGGGGATAAACTTCACCAGTGGAAAGGTATATCATCTAGCTGCCACAACATCTCCCCAGCGGACCCCTCACAGCAGCGTCGGTCACCCTGACCGAATACCACAAGTAGCGTCACGAACATTATTCCCACAGGGCCCGTACAGTAGTGCACATAATGTCTGACGAACATAATGTGAAAACTGATATTGTTATCTAGAAGCAGCATTTCTATACACACATCATCTGATGGGATTTTCTATGACTGATTCCGACATAAAACCAAATAGAAAAAAGTCCCAAATATGTTTTGTGCTACATTGGCAGCATTACAGATAAGATGTTATGAAATCTCATCAACGTGCTGCAGAGAAATTCCGCAGTATAAACCAATCATCACTTAGGATTCAAAATCCAGATTTCAGGAAATAGTTTCAGAAATGCCGGGAGCGTCTTTTGAAACATTTTGGGGGGGTTTCAGCATTTTTTAACATATTTTTTGTTAATTCAACAAGGAAGAATCTGCTGGGGGGTTTTCAAGCAAAAACACTGACAAAACTTTTAAAAAATAAGCCTGGCATCATTTGAGCTTCCCCATGGACTTGTATTATAAAGTGTGGAGCATTTGGAAAGAGGAAAGTGCCTGAAGGATGCTCAGGTCACTTCTTTTAAATCGGTTTGCGTCTTAGGAAATCTGATGTGGTTAAAAGAAGCTCAAAAGCCTCGACATATGAACAGAAAGTTTTTTGTATATTGAAAAACATAAGTTCATTCTTGTTTTGTGTTTCTGGGTGATTTTTTAAGGCAAGTTTCAGAACAGACTTGCTCCAATCACACCTCAAGAAGACATCATGCACATATACCCTTATACAGCTGAATGGATGAACCATCAGACAAATGAATAAGTAAGTACATCCCTTCATACAGTGGATCAATCTTTAAACCACAGAGTTTTATTAACTCCCCAATATTACCCAACATGAATCCTCCTCCATGAAAGAACATGACTCCTTTTCTACCACCAGCTGAAGGAGATCGATGTTGGTAGACTCTCACCGGCACGCCTCCAAATTGTAGGTCTTTTGTGAAGATCTTTGGATTCTCCTTCAGTTTAGGTTTTGATAATCTTTCTAGAAAATTAATAGGTCCTGCGACGTTCCATATTCCAAGTTTATCAAGAATCTTCCCCTGTAAAGAAACAAAAAAGTGAAAAATCGCTGAGACATGTCTGATGTTGATCCAAGTGTTGGATCAAAATAGACAATGCATGTCTATGGGTCCTTGGATAAATCGGACAACACTCGAATGCCATCCCAGTGAGGTCTGATTTTCAAGAACTGTAAACTGAGAAAAGATAGAGAATTTTTTTTCTCACATACAAGAAAAAGTTGGATGACACACTGATGAAACTTGGTCAGTTTTTCTTGTGTCTGAAAAAAAAACTGTGAATGATAGCAAGGAGAAAAACAATCCAAGTTTGATCTGTATTTTTGATCAGAGTTTCATCAGAGTTTGGTCAGTGTCAGTTTGTACCATCATTTTTCTGGTATGTATAAAAGAGGTTTTTCTAGTTTCTCTTTTCAAATAGTCCATGAAAATTGCACAGCACATGGATCACATTTGAGCACTATCCATTTCTATTACTAAGTCCACGTTCACACATTCAGTTTTTGGTTACTAGCTGGCGGCAAAATGCGCGTCGGGGTGAGGGGACGCCGAGCAGACCTTCAGGACCTCTAGCTACAGGTAATGTTCCCTCTCTTTTTAAGAATATAACTATTGTGGGCAGCATTGACTATCTCCCTTACAGCTATTATAGCATGGATATTGCATTTGATCTTTGGGATAGGTACTGCCCTAGGTTCTATTTATTTGCCAGTATCTGCTTATGAGGGGCATCTGTATGTTGACATTGTCTATATCTTGTTTTACATTGGTCATTGGTGGATCTTAAAAATATTTAGATACAACTTATACACAATCTCATTTACTAGAATCATTTTTATTTTACATTTGATCGGCTTTTTGGCACATCATTTGCATATTAGTGTTTATTCTAATCAATTTTGGTACAATACATTCATTACATGTCTCATACCAAAGAATGCCTGTTTTAAGCTATTTTGGAGGAGTGTTTTTTTTCCCCTGTATGTTGCTGCTTGCATATGATTGGTCAACATCATATAGAGGAAAAAAGTACAGACGCCCAGAGCCAAATCTATGGTAACACCCACCATGGACAAAAGATAAATTATATCCTAAAATTTACAAAATAATATTTCCTCAATATAGAAAACAAACTAAAATATACAGTGCCTTGAAAAATTATTCATACCCTGTGAAGATTTCCATTTTTTCATGTTACACCCACAAACTTAAGTGTTTTTCTTTCGACACTAAGTAGCATAAGTATATGCCTCCCCTCTGTGGTATTATATGTCTATGGCTTTCACATTTTCTATTAGGTTTTTTATACCAAAGCTTATTGGGTAATTCATTGTAAGATCACAACAAATAATTGCAAAGAATTAAGAATAAAAAGTGCCCATAACTAGAATTTTGCTACTGGAGTAAGAACAAGTAGGAAAACTAAGAAAACAAATCTTCAGATTCAGGCTATGGACTTACCAAGATGAATGAGCCAACAACAAACGTATAAGTTGTCCGAAGAAATTTAGGATTTGCAATCCCTGGTGGGTACTCCGCTTTCGAGGATTCATACCAGGTGACCCCAAAAAATATCAGAAGACCCAAGATAAGTAAAATGATGATTACTCCAAGCATTCTTTTGGCTTCTGTCCTTTCTGGCTTTCTCTCACTTTCTGGTTCCTTTAAGGGCTCATTTCCACATGCGAGTCACACGTCCGTATCTCGCATGTGGAAACCAAGCTCTGGCGCCGACACTTTGGAGCGGAGCGTGCAGCTCCATGTGTTCCTATGCGGCCGCACGCTCCGCTCTGGAGTGCCGGCGCCAGAGCTTGGTTTCCACATGCGAGATACGGACGTGTGACTCGCATGTGGAAATGAGCCCTAATAGTAATTGCCGTGTAGTAATTGCAGGGTAGAGGAGCTTTACCTCCTCTTATAGGAGAAGTGTCGCCCACAGGAGATTATAACTGAATGATAATAATAATATTTACATTGAAGTTACCAAATATTCAAGTGCAAACACACCTTCTCTGTACAGATCTTCTTACATTTCCTGCCCCAGCCTGCTGGCTCTTCCCTAGTTAGCACACCCAAAAAGAGACACAAATATTTAACCCCTGAAGCCCAGTGCTGCTTGTCATTTAACCCCTTAGTGACAGAGCCAATTTGGTACTTAACCCCTTAAGCCCCGAGGGTGGTTTGCACGTTAATGACCGGGCCAATTTTTACAATTCTGACCACTGTCCCTTTATGAGGTTATAACTCTGGAACGCTTCAAAGGATCTTGGCGATTCTGACACTGTTTTCTTGTGACATATTGTACTTCATGATAGTGGTAACATTTCTTTGATATAACTTGCGTTTATGTGTGAAAAAAACGAATATTTGGTTAAAATTTTGAAAATTTCGCAATTTTCCAACTTTGAATTTTTATGCCCTTAAATCACAGACATATGTCACGCAAAATACTTAATAAGTAACATTTCCCACATGTCTACTTTACATCAGCACAATATTGGAACCAAAATTTTTTTTTGTGACGGAGTTATAAGGGTTAAAAGTTGACCAGCAATTTCTCATTTTTACACCATTTTTTTTAAGGGACCACATCTCATTTGAAGTCATTTTGAGGGGTCTATATGATAGAAAATACCCAAGTGTGACACCATTCTAAAATCTGCACCCCTCAAGGTACTCAAAACCACTTTCAAGAAGTTTATTAACCCTTCAGGTGTTTCACAGGAATTTTTGGAATGTTTAAATAAAAATAAACATTTAACTTTTTTTCACACAAAATTTATTTCAGCTCCAATTTGTTTTATTTTACCAAGGGTAACAGGAGAAAATAGACCCCAAAATTTGTTGTCCAATTTGTCCTGAGTACGCTGATACCCCATATGTGGGGGTAAACCACTATTTGGGCGCATGGCAGAGCTCGGAAGGAAAGGAGCGCCATTTGACTTTTCAATGCAAAATTGACTGGAATTGAGATGGGACGCCATGTTGCATTTGGAGAGCCCCTGATGTGCCTAAACACTGAAACCCCCCACAAGTGACACTATTTTGGAAAGTAGACCCCCTAAGGATCTTGTCTAGATGTGTGGTGAGCACTTTTACCCAACAAGTGCTTCACAGAAGTTTAGAATGCAGAGCCGTAAAAATAAAAAATCATATTTTTTCACAAAAATGATCGTTTCGCCCCCAATTTTTTATTTTCCCAAGGGCAAGAGAAGAAATTGGACCCCAAAAATTGTTGTGCAATTTGTCCTGAGTACGCTGATACCCCATATGTGGGTGTAAACCATTGTTTGGGCGCAGGGCAGAGCTCGGAAGGGAAGGAGCGCCATTTGACTTTTCAATGCAAAATTGACTGGAATTGAGATGAAACGCCATGTTGTGTTTGGAGAGCCCCTGATGTGCCTAAACATTGAAACCCCCCACAAGTGACACCATTTTGGAAAGTAGACCCCTTAAGGAACTTATCTAGATGTGTGGTGAGTAGTGTTGAGCGATACTTTCCGATATCGGAAAGTATCGGTATCGGAAAGTATCGGCCGATACCGTCACAGTATCGGAATCCAATCCGATACCGATACCCGATCCCAATGCAAGTCAATGGGACGAAAATATCGGAATTAAAATAAACCCTTTCTTTCCTTGTAGGTTAATTCTACATGAAGGAAAACAACTAAGAATAATGTAGGATGTATTGGGGGAGGTGGCGGAGACATTAAAGGCACAGGGGTTTATCCCAATCAAATAGAATAGCAGTATTTTTAATTTTTTTATGACGTTCGGCGTTAGAAAGAATTTGACTATGTTAATTTTTTATTTATTTTGTCAGATATTGATGTTTCACTACTTCCACGCCCTTCACCCTATTTTTTACTTCTCCCACACTTTCTTCTTCATTATCCTCATCATCAGCTTCTGTGACATCAACTTCTTCACCTTATTCATCTTCTTCTTTTCTACGTATATATATATTTTTTTTTTTACATTGTTCATATTCTTTTTATTTAACTATTATCTTTTTTATATTCAACTTCTTCATCATATTCTTATTTGTGACAGGCATTCCCGTAGTTGTTATCTATAAAAGTTTGAAGATTACACCTTCCGTTCTGCCTGTCACAAAACAGTTACATTTGTCCGCGTTCAGTTTGGCCTGCAGCATCAGGCTTTATCCAGGGGCACCACGAGGAGGAACGGACTCACCCCCATACACTGCTTAGTCTTCTTCTGCTTATAATTTAGATAATATCTTTTGCTCTGATATTTAGTCTTATGCTTAATGTTCTTCTGCTCTTTGTTCTGCAGCCTCTTGTTCTTCTGCTTCTCGGTCTTCCAGGTTGTCGTCGTCATCTCCAGGGTCGTCATCTCCAGGGTCGTCGTCATCGGGGTCGTCGTCATCGGGGTCGTCGTCATCGGGGTCGTCTTCAGGGTCATCGTCTCCAGGGTCGTCGTCATCTCGGTGGTTGTCGTCTCTGGTGTCGTCATCATCTTAGGGGTGGTCTTCCGGGTCATCGTCTTTCGGGTCTTGAACTTGGAAATGTAGCAGAAGGTACAAGAAGGCTGAGAAAATGCCGAGAAACAGCTGATGGAACTGGAACTCGGATGGCTACCCGAAGGTCCAAGAGCCAATGGAACTACCGAGGACCAGCTGACGTTACTGGAACCCGGTTACTAAGCAGGAGGTACCCGTGCCTGAAAGCACTACCAAGGACCACCTGACGTTGGTGGAACTCGGATACCCAGAGGGAGGCACCTAAGCCAAAGGCTCTGCCCGGAACCAGCTGACGGTACTGGAACCAGGATGGGGAGCAGAAGGTACAAGAGCAAAAGACACTGCCGAGAACCAGCTGACGGTACTGGAACCCGGATGGGTAGCCGAAGGTCCAAGAGCCAATGGAACTACCGAGGACCAGCTGACGTTACTGGAACCCGGTTACTAAGCAGGAGGTACCCGTGCCTGAAAGCACTACCAAGGACCACCTGACGTTGGTGGAACTCGGATACCCAGAGGGAGGCACCTAAGCCAAAGGCTCTGCCCGGAACCAGCTGACGGTACTGGAACCAGGATGGGGAGCAGAAGGTACAAGAGCAAAAGACACTGCCGAGAACCAGCTGACGGTACTGGAACCCGGATGGGGACCTATTCAAGCTTGTCTTCCTAGGGCCCCAACTGGCGGTGTGTTAGAGCCCAGGGACAGCAGGAGGAGGAGCAGGGGGAGGGGAGTGTAGGCCGAAGCCTGCACAGGCGGCAGCTTTGGGTGTGTTGTGTCTGCGTGGCTTTTGCAGGACACGTTGCCGGCTACACAGCAGGGGAACAGCTGGCGGTGCTGGACCCCACTGACACATTGGCGAGGTGTTTGGCTCTGTGCAGCCAGCACTTCCGGACAGCAACTAGCGTTGTTGGAGCCCGGGCTCTGCAGGTGGAGCAGAGTGTAGGCCGAAGCCTAATTGAACCGATTTCAAAAGTCACCTTTAACCCCCCCTCAGGGGTTACAAAGTAGAAGAGCCACAGCTTATGCAGCAGCAGTGCTGCGCAAGTCAAAGGTTGCTCTTGTAATTTTTCTCCTTGCACACGCTGAATGGAACACGTATAACATTTAGCCCTTTATACAGTCAAACTGTGTAATGGAGGCGAGAGTTCCCTTTGTAATGAGACGCAGCACAGGTGTCAAGAATCCCACCTTGGTGCTGGGTGCAGCCTCCCGAGCGTTGTTATTTGCTGTACAGGAGTCTGCGCTGTCGTGTTATCCCCTGGCCTAGCGCCGTTAGCGCTGCCCATCTTCTGGCATCATGTAATGTCGGCCGGTGCGGTTCGCGATGCCCCTGAATCCCAGCCCCGCAGTGTCTTAACATTGTTAAAACACTGCGGGGCTGGGATTCAGGGCCTGGCGCAGCACATATGTTCGCCTCTCACACTCGGGTCCTTACACCCGCTTCAGACTGTGCGGCGTCATCTGATCCCTTATCGCATGCCACGGCCATGAAGCCGCACAGTCCGAAGAAGGCGGAAGGAGAGGAGGGACAGGCGAACTGATGCACTGATCCTGCCCATCAATCACACCCTCGCAGTCCCAATAAATAAGACACCGAGGGGCGTTGTGTGGGTCAGGGCGGCCGCAGAGGCGCAGCCAGCCAAACAATGATGCCAGAAGACGGGCAGCGCTACCAAGGGGGTTGCAGCGTGTCATTACAAAGGAAAGTCACACCACCGGGACGGTTAAATGGTCACACAGAGGACACATTTCAGACGTGTTTTCAGTTCCACATGTGCGAGGAGAATACGTTTCTGAGCCACCTTGCACACATGCAGCATTACCGCTGTACAAGGTGGCTGGATAACGTAAAAACGCCTGGGGGAGGGGGGACAGGTTCCCTTCAATTTCAGTTCTTGTGTCTGCGTGGCTTTTGCAGGACACGTTGCCGGCTGCACAGCAGGGGAACAGCTGGCGGTGCTGGACCCCACTGACACATTGGCTGGTGTTTTTCTCTGTGCAGCTAGCACATCTGGGCCCCAACTGGCGGTGTGTTAGAGCCCAGGGACAGCAGGAGGAGGAGCAGGAGGAGGAGGAGCAGGGGGAGGGGAGTGTAGGCCGAAGCCTGCACAGGCGGCAGCTTTGGGTGTGTTGTGTCTGCGTGGCTTTTGCAGGACACGTTGCCGGCTACACAGCAGGGGAACAGCTGGCGGTGCTGGACCCCACTGACACATTGGCGAGGTGTTTGGCTCTGTGCAGCCAGCACTTCCGGACAGCAACTAGCGTTGTTGGAGCCCGGGCTCTGCAGGTGGAGCAGAGTGTAGGCCGAAGCCTAATTGAACCGATTTCAAAAGTCACCTTTAACCCCCCCTCAGGGGTTACAAAGTAGAAGAGCCACAGCTTATGCAGCAGCAGTGCTGCGCAAGTCAAAGGTTGCTCTTGTAATTTTTCTCCTTGCACACGCTGAATGGAACACGTATAACATTTAGCCCTTTATACAGTCAAACTGTGTAATGGAGGCGAGAGTTCCCTTTGTAATGAGACGCAGCACAGGTGTCAAGAATCCCACCTTGGTGCTGGGTGCAGCCTCCCGAGCGTTGTTATTTGCTGTACAGGAGTCTGCGCTGTCGTGTTATCCCCTGGCCTAGCGCCGTTAGCGCTGCCCATCTTCTGGCATCATGTAATGTCAGCCGGTGCGGTTCGCGATGCCCCTGAATCCCAGCCCCGCAGTGTCTTAACATTGTTAAAACACTGCGGGGCTGGGATTCAGGGCCTGGCGCAGCACATATGTTCGCCTCTCACACTCGGGTCCTTACACCCGCTTCAGACTGTGCGGCGTCATCTGATCCCTTATCGCATGCCACGGCCATGAAGCCGCACAGTCCGAAGAAGGCGGAAGGAGAGGAGGGACAGGCGAACTGATGCACTGATCCTGCCCATCAATCACACCCTCGCAGTCCCAATAAATAAGACACCGAGGGGCGTTGTGTGGGTCAGGGCGGCCGCAGAGGCGCAGCCAGCCAAACAATGATGCCAGAAGACGGGCAGCGCTACCAAGGGGGTTGCAGCGTGTCATTACAAAGGAAAGTCACACCACCGGGACGGTTAAATGGTCACACAGAGGACACATTTCAGACGTGTTTTCAGTTCCACATGTGCGAGGAGAATACGTTTCTGAGCCACCTTGCACACATGCAGCATTACCGCTGTACAAGGTGGCTGGATAACGTAAAAACGCCTGGGGGAGGGGGGACAGGTTCCCTTCAATTTCAGTTCTTGTGTCTGCGTGGCTTTTGCAGGACACGTTGCCGGCTGCACAGCAGGGGAACAGCTGGCGGTGCTGGACCCCACTGACACATTGGCTGGTGTTTTTCTCTGTGCAGCTAGCACATCTGGGCCCCAACTGGCGGTGTGTTAGAGCCCAGGGACAGCAGGAGGAGGAGCAGGAGGAGGAGGAGCAGGGGGAGGGGAGTGTAGGCCGAAGCCTGCACAGGCGGCAGCTTTGGGTGTGTTGTGTCTGCGTGGCTTTTGCAGGACACGTTGCCGGCTACACAGCAGGGGAACAGCTGGCGGTGCTGGACCCCACTGACACATTGGCGAGGTGTTTGGCTCTGTGCAGCCAGCACTTCCGGACAGCAACTAGCGTTGTTGGAGCCCGGGCTCTGCAGGTGGAGCAGAGTGTAGGCCGAAGCCTAATTGAACCGATTTCAAAAGTCACCTTTAACCCCCCCTCAGGGGTTACAAAGTAGAAGAGCCACAGCTTATGCAGCAGCAGTGCTGCGCAAGTCAAAGGTTGCTCTTGTAATTTTTCTCCTTGCACACGCTGAATGGAACACGTATAACATTTAGCCCTTTATACAGTCAAACTGTGTAATGGAGGCGAGAGTTCCCTTTGTAATGAGACGCAGCACAGGTGTCAAGAATCCCACCTTGGTGCTGGGTGCAGCCTCCCGAGCGTTGTTATTTGCTGTACAGGAGTCTGCGCTGTCGTGTTATCCCCTGGCCTAGCGCCGTTAGCGCTGCCCATCTTCTGGCATCATGTAATGTCGGCCGGTGCGGTTCGCGATGCCCCTGAATCCCAGCCCCGCAGTGTCTTAACATTGTTAAAACACTGCGGGGCTGGGATTCAGGGCCTGGCGCAGCACATATGTTCGCCTCTCACACTCGGGTCCTTACACCCGCTTCAGACTGTGCGGCGTCATCTGATCCCTTATCGCATGCCACGGCCATGAAGCCGCACAGTCCGAAGAAGGCGGAAGGAGAGGAGGGACAGGCGAACTGATGCACTGATCCTGCCCATCAATCACACCCTCGCAGTCCCAATAAATAAGACACCGAGGGGCGTTGTGTGGGTCAGGGCGGCCGCAGAGGCGCAGCCAGCCAAACAATGATGCCAGAAGACGGGCAGCGCTACCAAGGGGGTTGCAGCGTGTCATTACAAAGGAAAGTCACACCACCGGGACGGTTAAATGGTCACACAGAGGACACATTTCAGACGTGTTTTCAGTTCCACATGTGCGAGGAGAATACGTTTCTGAGCCACCTTGCACACATGCAGCATTACCGCTGTACAAGGTGGCTGGATAACGTAAAAACGCCTGGGGGAGGGGGGACAGGTTCCCTTCAATTTCAGTTCTTGTGTCTGCGTGGCTTTTGCAGGACACGTTGCCGGCTGCACAGCAGGGGAACAGCTGGCGGTGCTGGACCCCACTGACACATTGGCTGGTGTTTTTCTCTGTGCAGCTAGCACATCTGGGCCCCAACTGGCGGTGTGTTAGAGCCCAGGGACAGCAGGAGGAGGAGCAGGAGGAGGAGGAGCAGGGGGAGGGGAGTGTAGGCCGAAGCCTGCACAGGCGGCAGCTTTGGGTGTGTTGTGTCTGCGTGGCTTTTGCAGGACACGTTGCCGGCTACACAGCAGGGGAACAGCTGGCGGTGCTGGACCCCACTGACACATTGGCGAGGTGTTTGGCTCTGTGTAGCCAGCACTTCCGGACAGCAACTAGCGTTGTTGGAGCCCGGGCTCTGCAGGTGGAGCAGAGTGTAGGCCGAAGCCTAATTGAACCGATTTCAAAAGTCACCTTTAACCCCCCCTCAGGGGTTACAAAGTAGAAGAGCCACAGCTTATGCAGCAGCAGTGCTGCGCAAGTCAAAGGTTGCTCTTGTAATTTTTCTCCTTGCACACGCTGAATGGAACACGTATAACATTTAGCCCTTTATACAGTCAAACTGTGTAATGGAGGCGAGAGTTCCCTTTGTAATGAGACGCAGCACAGGTGTCAAGAATCCCACCTTGGTGCTGGGTGCAGCCTCCCGAGCGTTGTTATTTGCTGTACAGGAGTCTGCGCTGTCGTGTTATCCCCTGGCCTAGCGCCGTTAGCGCTGCCCATCTTCTGGCATCATGTAATGTCGGCCGGTGCGGTTCGCGATGCCCCTGAATCCCAGCCCCGCAGTGTCTTAACATTGTTAAAACACTGCGGGGCTGGGATTCAGGGCCTGGCGCAGCACATATGTTCGCCTCTCACACTCGGGTCCTTACACCCGCTTCAGACTGTGCGGCGTCATCTGATCCCTTATCGCATGCCACGGCCATGAAGCCGCACAGTCCGAAGAAGGCGGAAGGAGAGGAGGGACAGGCGAACTGATGCACTGATCCTGCCCATCAATCACACCCTCGCAGTCCCAATAAATAAGACACCGAGGGGCGTTGTGTGGGTCAGGGCGGCCGCAGAGGCGCAGCCAGCCAAACAATGATGCCAGAAGACGGGCAGCGCTACCAAGGGGGTTGCAGCGTGTCATTACAAAGGAAAGTCACACCACCGGGACGGTTAAATGGTCACACAGAGGACACATTTCAGACGTGTTTTCAGTTCCACATGTGCGAGGAGAATACGTTTCTGAGCCACCTTGCACACATGCAGCATTACCGCTGTACAAGGTGGCTGGATAACATAAAAACGCCTGGGGGAGGGGGGACAGGTTCCCTTCAATTTCAGTTCTTGTGTCTGCGTGGCTTTTGCAGGACACGTTGCCGGCTGCACAGCAGGGGAACAGCTGGCGGTGCTGGACCCCACTGACACATTGGCTGGTGTTTTTCTCTGTGCAGCTAGCACATCTGGGCCCCAACTGGCGGTGTGTTAGAGCCCAGGGACAGCAGGAGGAGGAGCAGGAGGAGGAGGAGCAGGGGGAGGGGAGTGTAGGCCGAAGCCTGCACAGGCGGCAGCTTTGGGTGTGTTGTGTCTGCGTGGCTTTTGCAGGACACGTTGCCGGCTACACAGCAGGGGAACAGCTGGCGGTGCTGGACCCCACTGACACATTGGCGAGGTGTTTGGCTCTGTGCAGCCAGCACTTCCGGACAGCAACTAGCGTTGTTGGAGCCCGGGCTCTGCAGGTGGAGCAGAGTGTAGGCCGAAGCCTAATTGAACCGATTTCAAAAGTCACCTTTAACCCCCCCTCAGGGGTTACAAAGTAGAAGAGCCACAGCTTATGCAGCAGCAGTGCTGCGCAAGTCAAAGGTTGCTCTTGTAATTTTTCTCCTTGCACACGCTGAATGGAACACGTATAACATTTAGCCCTTTATACAGTCAAACTGTGTAATGGAGGCGAGAGTTCCCTTTGTAATGAGACGCAGCACAGGTGTCAAGAATCCCACCTTGGTGCTGGGTGCAGCCTCCCGAGCGTTGTTATTTGCTGTACAGGAGTCTGCGCTGTCGTGTTATCCCCTGGCCTAGCGCCGTTAGCGCTGCCCATCTTCTGGCATCATGTAATGTCGGCCGGTGCGGTTCGCGATGCCCCTGAATCCCAGCCCCGCAGTGTCTTAACATTGTTAAAACACTGCGGGGCTGGGATTCAGGGCCTGGCGCAGCACATATGTTCGCCTCTCACACTCGGGTCCTTACACCCGCTTCAGACTGTGCGGCGTCATCTGATCCCTTATCGCATGCCACGGCCATGAAGCCGCACAGTCCGAAGAAGGCGGAAGGAGAGGAGGGACAGGCGAACTGATGCACTGATCCTGCCCATCAATCACACCCTCGCAGTCCCAATAAATAAGACACCGAGGGGCGTTGTGTGGGTCAGGGCGGCCGCAGAGGCGCAGCCAGCCAAACAATGATGCCAGAAGACGGGCAGCGCTACCAAGGGGGTTGCAGCGTGTCATTACAAAGGAAAGTCACACCACCGGGACGGTTAAATGGTCACACAGAGGACACATTTCAGACGTGTTTTCAGTTCCACATGTGCGAGGAGAATACGTTTCTGAGCCACCTTGAACACATGCAGCATTACTGCTGTTCAAGGTAGCTGTAAAACATAGAAACACCTGGGGGAGGGGGGACAGGTTCCCTTCAATTTCAGTTCTTGTGTCTGCGTGGCGGTCGCAGGACACGTTGCCGGCTACACAGCAGGGGAACAGCTGGCGGTGCTGAACCCCACTGACACATTGGCTGGTGTTTTTCTCTGTGCAGCTAGCACATCTGGGCAAAAACTGGCGGTGTTAGAGCCCAGGGTCAGCAGGAGGAGCAGGGGGAGCGGAGTGTAGGCCGAAGCCTGCACTCGAGCAAGTTGAAAGGAAACCTTTAACCCCCCCCAGGCGTTTGTAGCTGAAAGAGCCATTGTGTACAGCACTAATGCTGGAAAAGGTAAACTTAGCTCTTTTAATTATGGTCCTTGTACATGCGGAACCTAACATTTATGAAATGTGTCTCCTCACAGCGTTAAACCGTCCGGTAGGTGGAACTTTCCTTTGTCGTGTGACGCAGCACAGCCATCATTTTTACCCCCTTGGCGCCGTGCGCCGCCTCCTCAGCGTTGTTTAAATCTGTCCCGGAGCCTGCGCTGTTAGGTTAGCCCTTGGCCATGCACACATGTTGCGCTGCCCGTCTTCTGACCTCATTTGGTGTCAGGCTGGCTGCGCCTGTGCGGGTGCGCTGGCCGAGATCCCGCCTCGCAGTGTCGTCTAATGTAATCCCACCGCGGGCCTGTGATCCGTGCCCGTGCGCAGTGCATATCCTCTCCTCTCACTCCCCTCCCTACGGCTTTTTCAGACTGTGCGGTGTCACGGCCGTGGCATGCTATTAGGGACCAGCTGACATCGCACAGTCTGAAGAAGCCGTAGGGAGGGGAGTGAGAGGAGAGGATATGCACTGCGCACGGGCACGGATCACAGGCCCGCGGTGGGATTACATTAGACGACACTGCGAGGCGGGATCTCGGCCAGCGCACCCGCACAGGCGCAGCCAGCCTGACACCAAATGAGGTCAGAAGACGGGCAGCGCAACATGTGTGCATGGCCAAGGGCTAACCTAACAGCGCAGGCTCCGGGACAGATTCAAACAACGCTGAGGAGGGGGCGCACGGCGCCAAGGGGGTAAAAATGATGGCTGCGCTGCGTCACACGACAAAGGAAAGTTCCACCTACCGGACGGTTTAACGCTGTGTGGGGACACATTTCATAAGTGTTTGGTTCAGCATGTGCAAGGAGCATCACGAAAAGAGGCACTTTTTCCCTTTGCATCATTACTGCTGCACAAGGTGGCTCCTTCAGTAACAAACGCCTGGGGGGGGGGGGGGGGTGTCAGGTTCCCTTACATTTAACTTGTTGTGTCTGCGTGGCGGTCGCAGTACACGTTGCCGTATACACAGCAGGGGAACAGCTGGCGGTGCTGAACCCCACTAACACATTGGCGAGGTGTTTGGCTCTGTGCGTACAGCACTTCTGGACGGCAACTAGCGGTGTTGGAGCCCAGGGACAGGTGGAGGAGGAGGAGGTTGGAGGAGGTAGGAGGAGGTAGGAGGGATTGCCACACACACAGCAGGGGAACAGCTGACGTTACTGAACCCCAATAACAGAGGAGGGACTGTTGACTGTGCGTACAGCACTTCTGGACGGCAACTGGCGGTGTTGGAGCCCAGGGACAGGTGGAGGAGGAGGAGGTTGGAGGAGGTAGGAGGGATTGCCACACACACAGCAGGGGAACAGCTGACGTTACTGAACCCCAATAACAGAGGAGGGACTGTTGACTGTGCGTACAGCACTTCTGGACGGCAACTGGCGGTGTTGGAGCCCAGGGACAGGTGGAGGAGGAGGAGGTTGGAGGAGGTAGGAGGGATTGCCACACACACAGCAGGGGAACAGCTGACGTTACTGAACCCCAATAACAGAGGAGGGACTGTTGACTGTGCGTACAGCACTTCTGGACGGCAACTGGCGGTGTTGGAGCCCAGGGACAGGTGGAGGAGGAGGAGGTTGGAGGAGGTTGGAGGAGGTAGGAGGGATTGCCACACACACAGCAGGGGAACAGCTGACGTTACTGAACCCCAATAACAGAGGAGGGACTGTTGACTGTGCGTACAGCACTTCTGGACGGCAACTGGCGGTGTTGGAGCCCAGGGACAGGTGGAGGAGGAGGAGGTTGGAGGAGGTAGGAGGAGGTAGGAGGGATTGCCACACACACAGCAGGGGAACAGCTGACGTTACTGAACCCCAATAACAGAGGAGGGACTGTTGACTGTGCGTACAGCACTTCTGGACGGCAACTGGCGGTGTTGGAGCCCAGGGACAGGTGGAGGAGGAGGAGGTTGGAGGAGGTAGGAGGGATTGCCACACACACAGCAGGGGAACAGCTGACGTTACTGAACCCCAATAACAGAGGAGGGACTGTTGACTGTGCGTACAGCACTTCTGGACGGCAACTGGCGGTGTTGGAGCCCAGGGACAGGTGGAGGAGGAGGAGGTTGGAGGAGGTAGGAGGGATTGCCACACACACAGCAGGGGAACAGCTGACGTTACTGAACCCCAATAACAGAGGAGGGACTGTTGACTGTGCGTACAGCACTTCTGGACGGCAACTGGCGGTGTTGGAGCCCAGGGACAGGTGGAGGAGGAGGAGGTTGGAGGAGGTAGGAGGAGGTAGGAGGGACTGCCACACACACAGCAGGGGAACAGCTGACGTTACTGAACCCCAATAACAGAGGAGGGACTGTTGACTGTGCGTACAGCACTTCTGGACGGCAACTGGCGGTGTTGGAGCCCAGGGACAGGTGGAGGAGGAGGAGGTTGGAGGAGGTAGGAGGGATTGCCACACACACAGCAGGGGAACAGCTGACGTTACTGAACCCCAATAACAGAGGAGGGACTGTTGACTGTGCGTACAGCACTTCTGGACGGCAACTGGCGGTGTTGGAGCCCAGGGACAGGTGGAGGAGGAGGAGGTTGGAGGAGGTTGGAGGAGGTAGGAGGGATTGCCACACACACAGCAGGGGAACAGCTGACGTTACTGAACCCCAATAACAGAGGAGGGACTGTTGACTGTGCGTACAGCACTTCTGGACGGCAACTGGCGGTGTTGGAGCCCAGGGACAGGTGGAGGAGGAGGAGGTTGGAGGAGGTAGGAGGAGGTAGGAGGGATTGCCACACACACAGCAGGGGAACAGCTGACGTTACTGAACCCCAATAACAGAGGAGGGACTGTTGACTGTGCGTACAGCACTTCTGGACGGCAACTGGCGGTGTTGGAGCCCAGGGACAGGTGGAGGAGGAGGAGGTTGGAGGAGGTAGGAGGGATTGCCACACACACAGCAGGGGAACAGCTGACGTTACTGAACCCCAATAACAGAGGAGGGACTGTTGACTGTGCGTACAGCACTTCTGGACGGCAACTGGCGGTGTTGGAGCCCAGGGACAGGTGGAGGAGGAGGAGGTTGGAGGAGGTAGGAGGAGGTAGGAGGGATTGCCACACACACAGCAGGGGAACAGCTGACGTTACTGAACCCCAATAACAGAGGAGGGACTGTTGACTGTGCGTACAGCACTTCTGGACGGCAACTGGCGGTGTTGGAGCCCAGGGACAGGTGGAGGAGGAGGAGGTTGGAGGAGGTAGGAGGGATTGCCACACACACAGCAGGGGAACAGCTGACGTTACTGAACCCCAATAACAGAGGAGGGACTGTTGACTGTGCGTACAGCACTTCTGGACGGCAACTGGCGGTGTTGGAGCCCAGGGACAGGTGGAGGAGGAGGAGGTTGGAGGAGGTAGGAGGAGGTAGGAGGGATTGCCACACACACAGCAGGGGAACAGCTGACGTTACTGAACCCCAATAACAGAGGAGGGACTGTTGACTGTGCGTACAGCACTTCTGGACGGCAACTGGCGGTGTTGGAGCCCAGGGACAGGTGGAGGAGGAGGAGGTTGGAGGAGGTAGGAGGGATTGCCACACACACAGCAGGGGAACAGCTGACGTTACTGAACCCCAATAACAGAGGAGGGACTGTTGACTGTGCGTACAGCACTTCTGGACGGCAACTGGCGGTGTTGGAGCCCAGGGACAGGTGGAGGAGGAGGAGGTTGGAGGAGGTAGGAGGAGGTAGGAGGGATTGCCACACACACAGCAGGGGAACAGCTGACGTTACTGAACCCCAATAACAGAGGAGGGACTGTTGACTGTGCGTACAGCACTTCTGGACGGCAACTGGCGGTGTTGGAGCCCAGGGACAGGTGGAGGAGGAGGAGGTTGGAGGAGGTAGGAGGGATTGCCACACACACAGCAGGGGAACAGCTGACGTTACTGAACCCCAATAACAGAGGAGGGACTGTTGACTGTGCGTACAGCACTTCTGGACGGCAACTGGCGGTGTTGGAGCCCAGGGACAGGTGGAGGAGGAGGAGGTTGGAGGAGGTAGGAGGAGGTAGGAGGGATTGCCACACACACAGCAGGGGAACAGCTGACGTTACTGAACCCCAATAACAGAGGAGGGACTGTTGACTGTGCGTACAGCACTTCTGGACGGCAACTGGCGGTGTTGGAGCCCAGGGACAGGTGGAGGAGGAGGAGGTTGGAGGAGGTAGGAGGGATTGCCACACACACAGCAGGGGAACAGCTGACGTTACTGAACCCCAATAACAGAGGAGGGACTGTTGACTGTGCGTACAGCACTTCTGGACGGCAACTGGCGGTGTTGGAGCCCAGGGGCAGGTGGAAAAGCAGAGGAACACAATGTAGGCCGAAGCCTGAGAAAGTCGAAAGGGAACCTTTAACCCCCCCCCCCAAGGCGTTTGTAGCTGAAAGAGCCAGCTTGTGCAGCACAAAAGATGCAAAAGGAAAAGGTGGCTCTTTTCATCATGCTCCTTGCAAACACAGAACTAAACACTTTTAAAATGTGTCCCCTGAAGCCGTGAAACCGTCCCGGAGGTGGGACTTTCCTTCGTAATATGACGCAGCACAGCCATCATTACTACCCCCCCGCCGCCGTGCCCCGGCTCCTCAGCGTTGTTTGATTCCGTCCCGGAGCCTGCGCTGTTATGTTATCCCGTGGCCAGGCACACTTAGCGCTGCCCATCTTCTGACATCATTTGGTGTCAGGCTGGCTGCGCCTGTGCGGCCGCGCTGGCCGAGAGCCCGCCTCGCAGTGTCTTCTGATGTAATCCCACTGGGGGCCTGGGATCCATGGCCATGCGCAGTGCATATCCTCGCCTCTCACTCCCCTCCCTACGGCTTCTTTTTCAGACTGTGCGGTGTCACGGCCGTGGCATGCTATTAGGGACCAGCTGACACCGAACAGTCTGAAGAAGCCATAGGGAGATGAGTGAGAGGTGGAGGTTCAGATATGCACTGCGCATGTCCATAGATCCCAGGCCCCCAGTGGGATTAAATCAGAAGACACTGCGAGGCGGGCTCTCGGCCAGCGTGGCCGCACAGGCGCAGCCAGCCTGACACCAAATGATGCCAGAAGACGGGCAGCGCTAAGTGTGCCTGGCCACGGGATAACATAACAGCGCAGGCTCCGGGACGGAATCAAACAACGCTGAGGAGCCGGGGCGCGGCGCCGGGGGGGTAGGAATGACGGCTGTGCTGCGTCATATTACGAAGGAAAGTCCCACCTCCGGGACGGTTTTACGGTATCAGTGGACACATTTTATAAGTGTTAAGTTTTGCGTGTGCAAGGAGCAAAACCAAAATAGCTACCTTTTTCCTTGTGCAGCATTACTGCTGCACAAGGTGGCTCTTTCAGTAACAAACGCCTTGGGGGGGGGGGACAGATTCCCTTACATTTCAGTTGTTGTGTCAGCGTGGCGGTCGCATGACACATTGCCGGCTACACAGCTGGGGATCAGCTGACGTTACTGAAACCCAATAACACTGGGTCGTATGTTTTGACTGTGCAGACGGCACATCTGAGCCTCAACTGGCGGTGTTGGAGCCCAGGAATTTAAGTTCAGGTGGTAGAAAGATGAACACAACAGGAGACCTGGATAACGTATACAGTGACCTAATTATTTAATCAGGAGGAGGAGTGGCAAATTCCTGCGAGATCCAGGCCTTGTTCATTTTCAGGAAAGTAAGCCGGTCAACGTTATCGGAGGATAGTCGCATGCGACGGTCAGTTAGTACACCACCTGCAGCACTAAAGACACGTTCCGATAATACACTGGCCGCAGGGCAAGACAGCACCTCCAATGCATACTGGCTTAGCTCTGGCCATGTATCCAGCTTTGAGACCCAAAACTTGAAAGGGGAAGAGCCGTCTGGGAGTACAGCAAGAGGGCAAGACATGTAGTCTGTCACCATCTGACGGAACCGTTGCCTCCTGCTGACTGGAGCCGTCTGTGATGGTGTAGACTTTTGTGGCGGGCACAGAAAACTGTGCCACAGTTCGGCCATACTGGTCTTGCCTTGGGCAGAGGCACTGCTTCTGCTCCCTCTTTGTGCAGAGCCTCCACCACTGCCTGGACGCACTGAGCTGCTTTGGAATGCACTAGCAGCACTTCTCTCAGTTGGAATGGAGAAGATGATGGAACTGACCAGTGTGTCTTGGTACTCCCGCATTTTTCGCTCCCGGTTCAACGGTGTGATGAGGCTTTCTACGTTGTCCCGGTAGCGAGGATCGAGGAGGGTGAACACCCAATAATCAGACATGTTGAGAATGTGGTCGATGCGGCGGTCGTTTCTCAGGCACTGCAGCATGTAATCCACCATGTGCTGCAGACTGCCAACTGCCCAAGAAACGCTGTCCCCAGCTGGAGGCGTGATCTCTGCCCGCTCGTCATCACCCCACCCTCGCTGTACACACTGAGTACTGGACAATTCGGGAACTCCCTCCTCTGGACGGATGTCTTCCTCCTCCATTGACTCCTCCTCATCCTCCTCACAAACTGTCCCCTGCCTACGCGTTTGTGAGGAACCACGTGGCGCTGACTGTCCAGAAGATGATGGAAGTGGTGAATCCTCATCCTCCACCTCTTCCACAACATCATCCCTTAGCGCTTGCAGTGATTTTTCAAGCAGGCAGATAAGGGGGACAGTCATGCTGACTAGTGCATCATCTGCACTCGCCATCCGCGTGGAATAATCAAAGGGACGCAAAACCTGGCAGACATCCTTCATAGTGGCCCACTCTGTGGTTGTGAAGTCTGTACGGCGCTGACTGCGACTTTTTTGCGCCTGATACAGCTGGTACTCCATTACAGCTTGCTGCTGCTCACACAACCGCTCCAACATATGTAACGTGGAATTCCACCTGGTAGGTAGGTCACATATGATGCGATGTTCCGGCAGGCGGTGTCGGCGCTGCAGAGCCGCAATGCGCGCTTTTGCCGTGCTGGAACGCCGCAAGTGAGCACACTCTAGGCGGACCTTGTGCAGCAGTGCATCAAGATCCGGATAGTCCCTCAAAAAACTCTGCACGACCAAATTGAGCACATGTGCCAGACATGGGATGTGAGTGAGGTTGCCGAGGCCCAGAGCTGCCACCAGATTTCGGCCATTATCACACACTACCATGCCTGGCTGGAGATTCGCTGGCTCAAACCACACATCGCTCTCCTGCTTGATGGCATTCCAGAGCTCCTGCGCTGTGTGGCTACGATTCCCCAAAAAAATTAATTTCAAGACGGCCTGTTGACGTTTGGCCACGGCTGTGCTCATGTCAGTCGTAACAGGTACACGTTCATCACGGGTCCATGTGGAGGTGGACTGTGACGGCTCCTGCAGCGATGATTCTGAGGAACTGGTGTAAGAGGAGGAGTCAATGCGTACAGAATGGATTCCTGCAATCCTTGGAGTGGGCAGGACACGTCCTGCGCCACTCGCACGGTCTGTACCCGGCTCAACGACATTAACCCAATGGGCAGTGAGGGAAAGGTATCGCCCCTGTCCATGTTGACTGGTCCACGCATCGGTGGTGAGGTGGACCTTGCTACTGACGGCGTTCAGTAGCGCGTGTTTTATGTGTCCCTCCACATGCTTGTGCAGGGCAGGGACGGCGTGCCTGCTGAAGTAAAAGCGGCTGGGCACACTGTACTGTGGGACTGCCAATGACATCAAGTCACGGAAGCTGTCAGTCTCCACCAGCCTGAATGACAGCATTTCCAGTGACAGAAGTTTGGCAATGCCTGCAGTCAGAGCCTGTGCTCGTGGGTGGTTTGACGAGAAAGGCCGCCTTTTCTCCCATGCCTGTACTACCGATGGCTGTAGACTGGGCTGGGAGTGTGTGGTTGACTGGGAAAGTGGTGCTGCGGGTGGAATGACAGCGGGTCTCTGGACAACAGGGCCAGAGGTTCTTCCACGGCGATCCTGGGAGGAAGCCGAACCAGCTGCGTGTGAGCTAGAGGAAGAGGCAACACGAGCTGAAGAGGTGGTAGCTGCCGCTGTTGGTTGGCCTAGCTCTTCAGTGTGTTTGTCTAACTCCGCCGGGTGCCTGTTGCGCACATGTTTCCACATGTTGGAGGTATTGAGGTTGGCGACTTTTTGACCTCTTTTGATTTTTTGATGACACACCTTGCATCTGACATAGCAAATGTCATCTGCAACTGTGTCAAAAAAGGACCAGGCACTGCAAGTCTTGGGAGCCCCCCTTTTGACTTTTGGAAGAGACATGCTCCTTACGGGTGCCAAAGCGGAGGCTGCAGGATCCGCAGTCTTCCCCCTCCCTCTCCCTCTTTGGGCCGTACGGGGAATCTCTTCCTCAGAGCTGCTCCCACCACCTTCCTGTCCCTGACGCCAAGATGGGTCAAGGACCTCATCATCTACACTACCCTCTGCCCCCAACTGCTCCTCCTGGGTAGTCTCAGCAGCAGAGCACGCACCAGTAAGTGGCACCTGAGTGTCATCATCAGCTGATGCGGCCTGCGAGGTGGTGACCGGAGCCACTGGCCCACCCGCCTCTTCAGAGGAAGACAGAAAAAGCTGTTGGGCATCACTGCACCCTGCCTCTTCTTCCATTTCTCCAATGCTGCTTGGCTGGCCCCCTGTTTCCAAGCCAAGAGATGATTCAGAGAACAGAAGTAGAGACTGCTCCTGTCCTGGGATCTCTGTCTGCCTGGGCAATTTTGCAGGTGGTGAAGAGACAGATGGCTGCTCTCCAGTGCTCTGTGTCTGAGAGGATGTGGCACTAATGGAAGTTGATGCATTAGCTGCCATCCATCCCACAACGGCTTCAATTTGGTCTTCACGCAGCAGCGGTGTACGGCGCTCGGCGACAAAGCTGCGCATGAACGACTGTTCCCTTGTGAAAGTGGGTGCTGATGACTCACCGGTGCCCGCAGCAGGCACAGAATCCCCACGTCCCCTCCCTGCTCCGCGCCCACGCCCACGCCCACGTGCCTTACTCACTGCCTTCTTCATCTTGGTTGACTGATAAAGATAAGCAGAAAAGTACTAACGGCTTTGTGTGCTTATTCCTGAGCAACTCCTCCTAACAGGTATAAGACACACTAATTTTCTAAAGTGTGGACTAGACTTGAATATGAGCTAATGTGGCCTACACAAATGTAAAGTGGTGTGTAACTGGTGTGTTTGGTGAACTTTATTATTTATTTATTTTTTGGGGGCTGAACTGACAACGGATAGAGCTGCAATCACACGGAGACCGTGCAGACAGCCGTAAACGGCGCTGCAAGGCCCAAAAACCCTCCTCTACTTTATCCTATGTAGTGTTTTTCCACAAATTAGCTGGAGACGGGTGGAAAGACACTAATAGGATTTTTTAAAATAAATTAGCAGCAGACTACACTACTTTGAAAAAAAAGAAAATTGATTTGGCGGTATGACGCAGTGAAAAACCCTGAGCTGCAGACAACCAGGCTACGGCTGCTCACAGACTACAGGGCGAGCTGCAGTCACACGGAGACCGTGCAGACAGCCGTAAACGGCGCTGCAAGGCCCAAAAACCCTCCTCTACTTTATCCTATGTAGTGTTTTTCCACAAATTAGCTGGAGACGGGTGGAAAGACACTAATAGGATTTTTTAAAATAAATTAGCAGCAGACTACACTACTTTGAAAAAAAAGAAAATTGATTTGGCGGTATGACGCAGTGAAAAACCCTGAGCTGGAGACAACCAGGCTATAGCTGCTCACAGATTACAGGGCGAGCTGCAGTCACACGGAGACCGTGCAGACAGCCGTAAACGGCGCTGCAAGGCCCAAAAACCCTCCTCTACTTTATCCTATGTAGTGTTTTTCCACAAATTAGCTGGAGACGGGTGGAAAGACACTAATAGGAATTTTTGGAAAAAATGTGCAGCAGCCTGCACTACTTCAAAAAAAAAAAAAAAAAGGACAGTATGAGGCAATGAACCACCCTCCCTGAACTGAATACAACCAGCTATGGATGGCCTATGTGGCTGCACTCAGACTAGAGAGTGGGCTGCACTCACACACACACACACAGAGAGACCTTGCAGATCGCTGTGAAAACAGCGCTACAAGGCAAAAGGAAGGTGAATAGTAGGTGAACACAGCGGTTGCTAAATTAGCCTTTGGAAAGCACAAAGAAGCAAATCGCTATCTCTAAACTGTCCCTCAGTCAGCAAACAGCGTCCTGTCACTAACTGAATTCACAGCAGAGTGATCGCAAAATGGCGCCAGCGACTTTTAAACTGCATCATGACATCATTTCAGCAGCCAATCACAGCCTTGCCAGTAGTTTCATGCCCTCCATGCTAAACAGGATGTGCCCACACTTGGAATCTTTCTCATTGGCTGAATTTCTGAATTTTGAATCATTGAACTTCCGATTCCGGTATCCGATACGCGCCAAGTATCGGAATCCCGGTATCGGAATTCCGATACCGCTAGTATCGGCCGATACCCGATACTTGCGGTATCGGAATGCTCAACACTAGTGGTGAGCACTTTGACCCAACAAGTGCTTCACAGAAGTTTATAATGCAGAGCCGTAAAAATAAAAAATCATATTTTTTCACAAAAATGATCTTTTCGCCCCCATTTTTTTATTTCCCCAAAGGTAAGAGAAGAAATTAGGCCACAAAAGTTGTTGTGCAATTTGTCCTGAGTACGACGATACCCCATATATGGGGGTAAACCACTGTTTGGGCGCATAGCAGAGCTCGGAAGGGAAGGAGCGCTATTTTACTTTTCAATGCAAAATTGACTGGAATTAAGATGGGATGCCATGTTGCGTTTGGAGAGCCCCTGATGTGCCTAAACATTAAAACCCCCCACAAGTGACACCATTTTGGAAAGTAGACCCCCTAAGGAACTTATCTAGATGTGTTTTGAGAGCTTTGAACCCCCAAATGTTTCACTACAGTTTATAACGCAGAGCTGTGAAAATAAAAATTCTTTTTTTTTTCACAAAAATGATTTTTTAGCCCCCAGTTTTGTATTTTCACAAGGGTATCAGGATAAATTGGACCCCAAATGTTGTTGTCCAATTTGTCCTGAGTACGCTGATACCCCATATGTGGGGGGGAACCACTATTTGGGCGCATGACAGAGCTCGGAAGGGAAGGAGTGCCATTTGGAATGCAGACTTAAATGGATTGGTCTGCAGGCATCACGTTGCATTTGCAGAGCCCCTGTTGTACCCAAACAGTACAAACCCCCCACAAGTGACCCCATATTGGAAACTAGACCCCCCAAGGAACTTATCTAGATGTGTTGTGAGAACTTTGAACCCCCAAGTGTTTCACTACAGTTTATAACGCAGAGCCGTGAAAATAAAAATTCTTTTTTTTTCACAAAAATGATTTTTAGCCCCCCAGTTTTGTATTTTCACAAGGGTATCAGGATAAATTGGACCCCAAAAGTTGTTGTCCAATTTGTCCTGAGTATGCTGATACCCCATATGTGGGGGGGAACCACTGTTTGGGCGCATGACAGAGCTCGGAAGGGAAGGAGCACCATTTGGAATGCAGACTTAAATGGATTGGTCTGCAGGCGTCACGTTGCATTTGCAGAGCCCCTGATGTGCCCAAACAGTACAAACCCTCCACAAGTGACCCCATATTGGAAACTAGACCCCCCAAGGAACTTATCTAGATGTGTTGTGAGAACTTTGAACCCCCAAGTGTTTCACTACAGTTTACAACGCAGAGCCGTGAAAATAAAAAATCTTTGTTTTCCCACAAAACTTATTTTTTGGCCCCCAGTTTTGTATTTTCCCAAGGGTAGCAGGAGAAATTGGACCACAAAAGATGATGTCCAATTTGTCCTGAGTACGCTGATACCCCATATGTTGGGGTAAACCCCTGTTTGGGCACACGGGAGAGCTCTGAAGGGAAGGAGCACTGTTTTCCTTTTTCAACGCAGAATTGGCTGGAATTCAGATCGGATGCCATGTCCCGTTTGGAAAGCCCCTGATGTGCCTAAACAGTGGAAACCCCCCAATTATAACTGAAACCCTAATCCAAACACACCCCTTACCCTAATCCCAACCGTAACCCTAACCACTCCTCTAACCCAGACACACCCAACCCTATTCCCAACCGTAAATGTAATCCAAACCCTAACCCTATCTTTAGCCCCAACCCTAACTGTAGCCCCAACCCTAGCCCCAACCCTAGCACCAACCCTAGCAATAACACTAGCCCTATCACTAGCCCTAACACTAGCCGTAACACTAGCCCTAACCCTAGCCCTAACCCTAGCCCTAACCCTAGCCCCAACCCTAGCCCCAACCCTAGCCCTAACCCTAACCCTAGCCCTAACCCTTGCCTTAACCCTAACCCTAACCCTAGCCCTAACTCTAGTCCTAACTCTAGCCCTAACTCTAGCCCTAACCCTAACCCTAACCCTAGTCCTAACTCTAGCCCTAACCCTAACCCTAACCCTAATGGGAAAATGGAAATAAATACATTTTTTTTATTTTTTTATTTTTCCCTAACTAAGGGGGTTATGAAGGGGGATTTGATTTACTTTTATAGCGGGTTTTTTAGTGGATTTTTATGATTGGCAGCTGTCACACACTGAAAGACGCTTTTCATTGCAAAAAATATTTTTTGCGTTACCACATTTTGAGAGCTGTAATTTTTCCATATTTGAGTCCACAGAGTCATGTGAGATCTTGTTTTTTGCGGGACGAGTTGACGTTTTTATTGGTAACATTTTCGGACACGTGACATTTTTTGATCGCTTTTTATTCCGATTTTTGTGAGGCAGAGTGATCAAAAACCAGCTATTCATGAATTTCTTTTGGGGGAGGCGTTTATACCGTTCCGCGTTTGGTAAAATTGATAAAGCAGTTTTATTCTTCGGGTCAGTACGATTACAGCGATATCTCATTTATATCATTTTTTTTATGTTTTGGCGCTTTTATACGATAAAAACTATTTTATAGAAAAAATAATTATTTTGGTATCGCTTTATTCTCAGACTATAACTTTTTTATTTTTTTGCTTATGATGCTTTGTGGCAGCTCATATTTTGCGGGACAAGATGACGTTTTCAGCGGTACCATGGTTATTTATATCCGTCTTTTTGATCGCGTGTTATTCCACTTTTTGTTTGGCGGTATGGTAATAAAGCGTTGTTTTTTGGCTCGTTTTTTTTTTTTTTTCCTACAGTGTTCACTGAAGGGGTTAACTAGTGGGGCAGTTTTATAGGTTAGGTCGTTACGGACGCGGCGATACTAAATATGTGTACTTTTATTGTTTTTGTTTGTTTTTTTAGATAAAGAAATGTATTTATGGGAATAATATTTTTTTTTTCCTTTATTTAGGAATTATTTTTTTTTATTTTTTTTTACACATGGGGAATTTTTTTTTTTTACTTTTTTACTTTGTCCCAGGACATCACAGATCGCCGATTTGACAGTGTGCACAGCACTCTGTCAAATCGGCGATCATACTTTCATCGGAGCAGGCTGCAGCTTTCATCTGCAGCCTGCTCCTGACCCGGAAGTCCTCCCTGCAGGACCCGGATGCAGCCCCGCGGCCATTTTGGATCCGGGCCCTGCAGGGAGAAGACGCTCGGTACAAGGTGAGTACATCACCTTGTATCGATCGTCTCAGGGAAGCACGCTGGGAGCCCCCTCCCTGCGCGACGCTTCCCTGTACCGCCGGCACACCGCGATCATGTTTGATCGCGGTGTGCCGGGGGTTAATGTGCCGGGGGCGGTCCGTGACCGTTCCTGGCACATAGTGCCGGATGTCAGCTGCGATAGGCAGCTGACACCCGGCCGCGATCGGCCGCGCTCCCCCCGTGAGCGCGGCCGATCGCTATGACGTACTATCCCGTCGGTGGGAATTAAGGCCCACCCCACCTCGACGGGATAGTACGTCAGATGGGATTAAGGGGTTAATGACCGAGCCAATTTTTACAATTCTGACCACTGTCACTTTATGAGGTTATAACTCTGGAATGCTTTAACGGATCCTGCTGATTCTGAGACTGTTTTTCGAGACATATTGTACTTCATGGTAGTGGTAACATTTCTTCGATATTACTTGCGATTATTTATGAAAAAAAATGGAAATATGGCGAAAATTTTAAAAATTTTGCAATTTTCAAACTTTGTATTTTTATGCACTTAAATCAGAGAGATATGTCACACAAAATAGTTAATAAATAACATTTCCCACATGTCTACTTTACAGCAGCACAATTTTGGAAACACATTTTTTTTTTTGTCTCATTTTTACAACACCTTTTTTTAAGGGACCACATCACATTTGAAGTCATTTTGAGGGGTCTATATGATAGAAAATAACCAAGTGTGACACCATTCTAAAAACTGCACCCCTCAAGGTGCTCAAAACCACATTCAAGAAGTTTATTAACCCTTTACGTGCTTCACAGAAACTGAAACAATGTGGAAGGAAAAAATGAACATTTAACTTTTTTTGCAAACATTTTAATTCAGAACCATATTTTTTTATTTTCACAAGTGTAAAAACAGAAATTTAACCATACATTTTGTTGTGCAATTTCTCCTGAATACGCTGATACCCCATATGTGGGGGTAAACCACTGTTTGGGCGCACCGCAGAGCTTGGAAGAGAAGGAGCGCCGTTTGACTTTTTCAATGCAGAATTGGCTGGAATTGAGATCTGATGCCATGTCATGTTTAGAGAGCCCCTGATGTGCCTAAACAGTGGAAACGCTCCACAAGTGACACCATTTTGGAAAATAGACTCCTTACGGAACTTAACTAGATGTGTGGTGAGCACTTTGAGCCCCCAAGTGCTTCACAGAAGTTTATAAAGTAGAGCCGTGAAAATAAAAAATCGCATTTGTTTACACAAAAATGATATTTTTGCCCCCAAATTTTTATTTTCACAAGCGTAACAGGAGAAATTAGACCACAAAAGTTGTTGTGCAATTTCTCCTGAGTACGTCGATACCCCATATGTGGGGGTAAATCACTGTTTGGGCGCACTGCAGAGCTTGGAAGAGAAGGAGTGCCGTTTTATTTTTTCAATGTAGAATTGACTGGAATTGAGATCGGACGCCATGTCGCGTTTGGAGAGCCCCTGATGTGCCTAAACAGTAGAAACCCCCCACAAGTGACCCCATTTTGGAAACTAGACCCCTTAAGGAACTTATCTAGATGTGTGGTGAGCACTTTAAACCCCCAAGTGCTTCACAGAAATTTATAACGTGGAGCCGTGAAAATAAAAAATCCTTTTTTTTCCCTCAAAAATGATTTTTTAGCCTGCAATTTTTTATTTTCTCAAGGGTAACAGGAGACATTGGACCCCAAAATCTGTTGACCAGTTTGTCCTGAGTATGCTGATACCCCATATGTGGGGGGGCACTGTTTGGACACCCATCAGGGCTCGGAAGGGAAGGAGCGCCGCTTGGAATGCAGACTTTGATGGGATGGTCTGCGGGTGTCATGTTGCATTTGCAGAGCTCCTGATGTACCTAAACAGTAGAAACCCCCCACAAGTGACCCCATTTTGGAAACTAGACCCCCAAAGAGCTTATCTAGATGTGTGGTGAGCACTATGAACCCCCAACTGCTTCACAGAAGTTTATAATGTAGAGCCATGAAAATAAAAAAAATCATATTTTTTCCACAAAAATTATATTTTCACCCCCAAATTTTTACTTTCACAAGGGTAACAGGTGAAATTGGACCCCAAAGTTTATTGTGCAATTTATGCTGAGTAGGCTGATACCCCATATGTGGGGGTAAACCACTGTTTGGGCGCATGGCAGAGCTCGGAAGGGAAGGAGCGCCATTTTGGAATGCAGACTTTGATAGAATGGTCTGCGGGCGTTATGTTGCGTTTGCAGAGCCCCCGATGTACCTAAACAGTAGAAACCCCCCACAAGTGACCTCATTTTGGAAAGTAGACCCCCCAAGGAACTTATCTAGATGTGTTGTGAGAACTTTGAATGCCCAAGTGCTTCACAGAAGTTTATAATGCAGAGTTGTGAAAATAAAAAATATATATTTTTTCCACAAAAAAGATTTTTTTAGCCCCCAAATTTTTATTTTCACAAGGCTAACAAGAGAAATTGGACCCCAAAAGTTGTTGTCCAATTTGTCCTGAGTACTCTGATACCCCATGTGTGGGGGGGACCACTGTTTGGGCGCATGGCTGAGCTCGGAAGGGAAAGAGTGCCGTTTTGGAGTGCAGACTTTGATAGAATGGTCTGTGGGCGTTATGTTGCATTTGCAAAGTCCCTGATGTACCTAAACAGTAGAAACCCCCCACAAGTGACCCCATTTTGGAAACAAGACCCCCCAAGGAACTTATCTAGATGTGTGGTGAGAACTTTGAATGCCCAAGTGCTTCACGGAAGTTTATAATGCAGAGTCGTGAAAATAAAAAATATTTTTTTTTCCACAAAAATGATTTTTTAGCCCCCAAGTTTTTATTTTCACAAGGGTAACAGGAGAAATTGGACCCCAAAAGTTGTTGTCCAATTTATCCCGAGTACGCTGATGCCCCATATGTGGGGGTAACCCACTGTTTGGGCGCACGGCAGAGCTCAGAAGGGAGGGAGCACCATTTGAGCCCAAAATTGGCTGTGGCGTTTAGAGACCCCCTGATGTACCTAAACAGTGGAAACCCCCCAATTCTAACTCCAACCCTAACCCCAACACACCCCTAACCCTAATCCCAACCCGATCCATAATCCTAATCGCAACCCTAACCCCCAAAACACCCCTAACCCTAATCCCAAAGCTAACCATAACCCTAATCAAAACCCTAAACCCAACACACCCCTAATCCTAATCTCAACCCTAACCTCAAAACCTAAACCTAATCCCAATACACCCCTATCCCTAATCCCAACCCTAACCATAACCCTAATCCCAAACCTAACCCTAATCCCAAATGTAACCCTAATGCCAACCCTAATCCAAACCATAATCCCAACCCTAACCCTAACTTTAGCCCCAACCCTAACCCTAGCCCTAACCCTAGCTCTAACCCTAATCCTAGCTCTAACCCTAACCCTAGCCCTAACCCAAGTACTAACTCTAGCCCTAACCCTAAGGCTATGTGCACACGTTGCGGATATTGCTGCGGATCTGCAGCGTTTCCGCAGCTGCGGGTCTGCAGCAGTTTCCCATGAGTTTACAGTACAATGAAAACCTATGGGAAACATAAAACGCTGTGCCCATGCTGTGGAAAAAACCACGCGGAAACGCAGCGGTTTACATTCCGCAGCATGTCAATTCTTTCTGCGGATCCCGCAGCGGTTTTATACCTGCTCCATAATAGAAAACCGCAAGTGTAAAACCGCAGGGGAATCCGCACAAAAACTGCGGTACATCCACGCTAAATCCGCAGGAAAAACGCAGCGTTTGGCCCTGCGGATTTATCAAACATACCCTAACCCTACACCTAACCCTACCCCTAACCCTACCCCTAACCCTAACCCTACCCCTAAGCCTAATTGGAAAATAGAAATTCATACTTTTATTATTTTATTATTTTTTCCTTACTAAGGGGGTGATAAAGGGGGGGGGGGGGGTTATTTACTATTTTTTTTATTTTGATCACTGTGATAGGATCTCACAGTGACCAAAATAAAACAAGTGGAAGAATCTTCCTTTGCCGGCCGGCAGATCACGGCGGGCACACTGCGCATGCGCCTCCATTTTCTTACCGGAGCAAGAAGCCGGCAGCCAGCAGAAGAAGCATGAGGACCCAGGGACACCGGTAAGTATAACAGGGTCCCCAAATCCCCCTATTTCTCTGTCCTCTGATGTGCGATCACATCAGAGGACAGAGAATGACATCGCTTTTTTTTTTTTTGCGGTCGCCGGTAAACAGTTAATTACCGGCGATAGCAAAACAGGGGTCGGTAAAAACCGACCCCGATCATGTTCTTTGGGGTCTTGGCTACCCCCAGCAGCCGAGACCCCAAAGATCTTCCGGGTTCCGGGCGGCGGGCGCACTGCGTATGCGCCCGCCATTTTTTTCCCGGAAAAAGATGGCGGCGCCCATCGGGAGCCACGAGGAGCACCGGGGGAGATAGGTGAGTATCGGGGGCTATCGGGGGTGATCGGGGACCCCATTTCTCTGTTCTCCGGTGTGCGATCAGAAATTAAATGGCAAATTGCGTTTTTTTTTTTTGTTGCGACCACCAGTAAACGGTTAATTACCGGCGATCGCAACTCGGGGGTCAGTAAAAACCCCCCGAATCATGTTCTCTGGGGTCTCGGCTACCCCCGGCAACCGAGACCCCAGAGAAAATCCGATTCTGGGGGGCGCTATTCACTTTTTCCATGCTTGGCATAGGTGGTTTTCCTGTATTGGATGCTGCCCTTCCCTTGGTTGTTCCTTCCCGGGGAAAGGCCTGGCTATTCACTGCTTGCGTTGAGAAACACGTGATGGTGTCTCCGCAGCTACTCTACATGCATTTGCATATTTCCCATAAGGGATGGGGGCAGTGTTCTGGATCACTGCGTTGAGAAACACGTGATGGTGTCTCCGCGGTGTTGGATGTTTTGGTCTCCCCGAGGCCAATCATCTGTGCCTTTACACACTTTTTCCACAGCGCTGTGGTTTAAGTACCCTTAACTGCCGCCGTTAAAAGGCGTATCGGCGGTCGTTAAGGGGTTAAAAATACCCAGTTGACTATTTATTTATTTATTTATTTAACTCTCTTTTAGACTTTCGTATGAAACAATGAAACAGGTTCCTATGTTCAGTGCTTTATATTTTTGTATTTATTTTTCACTCTTTGCTCTGCATTTAGTTTAGAAAATTATGAATAAATTGACAACTAGGTCTTACAGTTCAATTTTTTTTCATTTAATAAAAAAATTCACAAGTTTACATGAGCCCCTCTGCTAGGCTCCAAACTATAATATCATTTAAAATTGGCTGCGTTCTCATTATGGATGCAGCCAATTTGTTTGGTTTTTTTCGCCTTCTCGTTTTTCCTCCCTTTTTAAAACAGTCATTACATTTATATTTTTTTTCATCGACATAGCTATATGAGGGCTTGTCGTTTTGTGGGACAAGTTTTATTTTTGAAAGACACCATTCTTTTTCCCTTATTGTCAATGCGAGAATTGGGGGAAAAAGTCCAAGTGCGGTGAAATGGTGAAAAAAAAATTTACACAATTTACGTTGGTTTATTTAAGTTTAATTTTTACAACATTAATTGCATAAAAATGACTTTTGAATATCATTCTTCAGGTCAGTGTGATTCTGGTGACATCCAACAAATATAGTTGTTTTAATTATTTTAGCTGCTAAAAAAATTCAAACTTTGTAAAAAAAAAACTGTTTTGTGTCAGCATTATCCAAGAACTTTTTATTTATTTATTTATTTTATTTTAGAGCTGTGTATGGGTTGGTGTTTTGCATGGGAAGCTGACATATTTTTTAATTATACCATGGGAATAAAATACTACATTTTGATTCAATATTTTGTGAGAGGTGCTGTGACCAAAAAATAGCAATTTTTAGATTTTGATTTCTCCATTTTTTTTGTTTTATTACGACAATTACCGAATGAGCAGAGTGTGTACAGAGCCATGGAAAGCATCAAAATAACAACATAAGTGGTCTGTTTAGTTTAGAAAGTACCGGTAAGTGAAATACTGAAGAGACTATAGGGAGTCAGGGCAAGCTACAGTCAGGGCACAGAACTGGATCACTGCCTGAATACCTGCCCCATATGAAAGGAGAACAGGTTGAACTGGCTGCATCACAACACTGTTTGCTGAATCCTATAGTTTATTCAGTAGAGAATTAATTGCATCACCCGCCTCAGGGATATTGTCATCATCCACCTGAATCTTCCTCTCTCAGACTTCTGGCTCTTTATTTAGGGGACTTCAGAACTCCAGAAAACATATACAGTGTCTTGCGAAAGTATTCGGGCCCCCTGGAACTTTTCAACCTTTTCCCACATATCATTCTTCAAACATAAAGATACCAAATGTAAATTTTGGTGAAGAATCAACAAAAAGTGGAACACAATTGTGAAGTACGAAATTGATTGGTTATTTTACATTTTTGTGGAAATTCAAAAACTGAAAAGTGGGGCGTGCAATATTATTCGGCCCCTTTACTTTCAGTGGAGCAAACTCACTCCAGAAGTTCATTGTGGATCTCTGAATGATCCAATGTTGTCCTAAATGCCTAATGATGATAAATATAACCCACCTGTGTGTAATCAAGTCTCTGTATAAATGCACCTGCTCTGTGATAGTCTCAGGGTTCTGTTTGAAGCACAGAGAGCATTATGAAGACCAAGGAACACAACAGGCAGGTCCGTGATACTGTTGTGGAGAAGTTTAAAGCTGGATTTGGATACAAAATGATTTCCAAAACTTTAAACATCCCAAGGAGCACTGTGCAAGCGACCATATTGAAGTGGAAGGAGTATCATACCACTGCAAATCTACTAAGACCCGGCCGTCCCTCTAAACTTTCATCTCAAACAAGGAGAAGACTGATCAGAGATGCAGCCAAGAGGCCCATGATCACTCTGGATGAACTGCAGAGATCTACAGCTGAGGTGGGACAGTCTGTCCATAGGACAACAATCAGTCGTACACTGCACAAATCTGGCCTTTATGGAAGAGTGGCAAGAAGACAGCCAGTTCTCAAAGATATCCATAAAAGTGTTGTTTAAAGTTTTCAACAAGCCACCTGGGAGACACCAAACATGTGGAAGAAGGTGCTCTGGTCAGATGAAACCAAAATCTAACATTTTGGAAACAATGCCGAACGATATGTTTGGCGTAAACGCAACTCAGCTCATCGTGTAACCCTCAAAAAATATTCATCAGACCAACTTTTAAAACAAATTATTAATTTTATTTTAACAGAATCACAATTATATCACCACAAAAATTCATATACTTGAAATCTTTATTGATATTGACAAGATAATTGAAATAATTAAAATTTATTAATAAAAATGTAAATATATATATATAACATATAAAATGTTTATGTATATCCTGTATATGCGGTTTGTAGGGATCAAAATTTATTGAAAACTATGTATGCCCAGGGCAGGGCATACCAAAACTAATTGGCATAAATAATACAAATAATAATTATATAAATATATGCGATACTACAATTAATTAGCACTTATAAATATGTGATAATATATATAAAAAAATAAAATATAAAATAAAACAAATCCTGTGGTAAAACAATATATATGTGTATATATTTTGACCCAAATTTATATAATAATCATAGTGCAATAGTGCAAAATACTCAATATATATACAAAACCAAAATCAATTGTGTGACAGAAAGTAACATCCAAAAAATGTCACCAAAGTATATCCATATCCAAGATCACAATTGCTACCAATATGAGGTGCCACATAAAATTAGTGCAATATACCAACCAGTATTAGGACGCCGCTGCCCCGCACACACCACTCCAACGTATGTTTCGCTTGCCGCTTCATCAGGGAGTGATGTGAGTGGGGCAGGGAGGCGCCTTCAGCAGGGGAACAGCTGCAAACTATCTAAAATGAGGAGGCGCCATAAGTATATGGCGCCGCGAGTGTGCACGCAGCCACCGCCATCACCGGGGCCGGGAACCGGAAGTGCGTCACCAAGTGCGTCATATGACACAGTCGGCGACGCACACACCAGGCACCCAGCCACAGGACGGAGGCGGCACATGCGCATCACGGCGCTCAGCGTCTCCACAGCCATATTGGATAAGGGAATGAGAACGTATCCAAAGGGTATTGCAATCAAAACGGAAGTGCTCATTATTGTTGGAGAATAGCAACTAAATGAGGTTATAGCAGCGTACTAACATCTGTATGACAAAATACTATAAGGAAAACAATTAATACATAATATATAAACATAAGATAGCCTAATAATAAGCTGCAAATCAAATTATTAGTGTTAGTAAACATAATATAGGAAGAGTAATGAATAACAAAAAATATATATATATGTATGCACATAAAAAAAATGTTAAATTAATATACATAAATATATAAAAAATATGCTAAATAAAAAGCAATATATAAGAGTAGAAAAATATAAAGAAAAAAAGTATATTTAAATTAATAAGTGAAAGAATAAAAAATATATAGAAAAATGATGAAAAAATGCAAACATATACGCATATGCATATATATATACATATACACATGCATATATATCATACATATACAAATATTGCCCATACATACATGCACATACACATACACATAGCCAAACTCATAATACCAAGCATGTATACATATACCTGGCATCAATTTACTCTAACCAAACCTTCAATAATTACCTCACCTAATGTAAATGTTTTTTAACACACTATATTCAAAGTTCGACACTACCCAAAATCCTAAGTATATATTACTTTTATGTTCTCTTTAATATTTAGAAACCCCCATATCCCAACCACTAAAACTATCACCTATATAGAGAAAAAAGAAAAGATGATACATACATAATAATGTGTAGAGCCAAGAAAAACCTAGAGAAACCCCATTGTTCATTCAAACCCTTTGGGTTCATACTTTGTAGGAGTGTGATCCACTTGCATTCTTTCTGCACCAAAATTCGACTAAAGTCCCCTTTTCTATTACCCAGGTGTACCCGATCAATGCCCCTAACCCTCAATAAATGGGATTGATGAGGATGAAACCGACGAAAATGTCTAGCCAGGGGTTTAAGTTTAATGAGATTACCATTATCCTCAATTTCAATTTTATCAGCAGCTTTGATGTCCTTAACGTGTTCTAATATTCTAACACGTAATTCACGTTTAGTCATCCCCACATATGTAAGATTACACGGACACGTAGCCTGATAGATGACCATAACTGTACGACAATTTATAAAATGTAAAATTTTGTACCCTGTGGAGTCCCAAAAAACACATGTTGACAGGCCTTACATGTACCACAACTATAGGATCCCCATTTCGGACTTTTAGAATCAAAAATAAAACGAGATACGGGAGGCACATAGTGACTATGAACCAATGATTCTCGCAGAGTTTTGCTGCGCTTTGCAACAATCATGGGTTTTTCTGGTAATAATTTCGATAAACCTGGATCCTGTAAGAGCATAGGCCAAAATTTGGAGATGATATCTGTCATTTCCTGCCATCCAGAGTGAAAGTTTGTAATAAAACGTATGTGTTCATCCATTTTTTTATTATTATCACTTCTGTTTTTATTTGTTAACAGGGATTGTCGATCCGTGTCTCTAGATCTAATATAAGCCTTATGGATGACATCTTATTTATATCCACGTTTTATAAATCTTTCCTGAAGATCATTTGCTTGTTCTTCAAAAATGTCATCTCGGTCGCAGATTCGTCTTGTTCTCAAAAATTGACCAGTCGGAATAGCACGAATAACATGAGCTGGGTGCGATGACTTGGCATGTAGTAGTGAAGTTGGATCGCCCCCACGTCAGGGCAATGGTGTACTCGGTACCGGGTCCTTCGGATTGGGGGATGTCTCGGTGGCCTGACCTGGTCCGTGGCCCTTAGAGGGGCATCCAATGAAAGGGAGAGTTTGTATAAAGTTCGTGATGCCACCTGTGGTATTCGGTCAGGGTGATCGACGCTGCTTAGGGGTCCGCTGGGGTGATGTGATGGCAGCTAGATGGTATACCTTCCCACAGGTGAAGTGTATCCCCAGGGCTTACCAGAAGTGTAGATGGTGATGGTGGATGATGTTAGGCGCAGAGAATAACGAGGACACAAGGTTGCAGTCTCTTTACCTTTTACTGGAGGCTTCAGAATCCACAGTCCAGGGTACAGACCACAGGGTAAGCAGAGTCCAGCCGGTCCGAAGGCAAATCCAGAGTCCCCTTATCCAGGTGGAAATCAGTAGCCTTCCTACTAGCGCCTGTGTGTTGTAGTACCTCCCTGCTGAGCTTCCCGGTAAGGTCCTCACAACTCTTGTAGATGTTCTAGATGTTATTTCTTCCTCTCTGTCCCCCAGATGGTGTGGATAGGACAAACCCGTATGACTGATGGCTTGAGGCTTGTTTATAGGGACCCTAGAGACGCCCCGACCCCCACAAGTTGCCACTGTGTCTTCTTAGGTGTTTAGGTCGGGCAGCCAACTTGGAATTGACTGTCCTGCCGGTCTCTGAAGTAAAGTGTAGAGTCAATTACTCCCTCGGTGTTCCGGCCACCGGCTACGCGCCTCAGAAGGAGGCAGCCTATTTCAGGGCAGAACTCCTCCTGGTGTTTTCTCCTTGTGCTATGACTTCGTTTCTCACTCTCTACAATTATATACACTTCTCTTCGTGGCCGTTCTTAGGATGCTGCCACACGTGGGGCAGGCGCAGCTCCATGTCTTTCTGTTCTAGCTAGACCTCTGACAGGATCCCACCCCTGCCAGGGGCCCTCTGTCTGCAGCTCGAATGTTCCTCCTTTCCCCCTGCCTGCCTGACAGGTGTTGCCTGGGCAAAGCCCAGCCAGCTTCTCTCTAACTTTCTATCCAGCCCACCAGTTTTACCCTTCTGTGATGAGCGCCCTAGTAGATAGGAGCAAGGCTCCCCCTGGTGGTCTGGAGTGTGAAGTGTGGTGTATGGTTTGTGATACCTGGTAGGAAGATCTCCTTTATTGCCATCAGACGTAATATCACCCCCCTGGTGGAGGAATGACATTACTGCAACGACCAGGACTCTGGGGTGCTGCAAATTGACACTTGTTTCTTTCCGATAGATGGACGTGTGAAGTTGTCCCTGATCATCAACCTCTATTCTCAGATCCAAGTAATTTATTGAGTCTTGCTTAATGGTCCAGGTGAATTTTATATTCACAGTATATGAATTTAAATATTGAAGAAATTGTTCCAAATCAGTCCGTGACCCCTGCCAAACAAACAAAACATCATCAATAAACCTCATCCACAGTAGCACTGATCCTGCCACTGTGGGATCCAGGTTCTGAACATATTCATGTTCCCAAAATCCCATGAATAAATTTGCATATGACGCCATATACTTATGGCGCCTCCTGATTTTAGATAGTTTGCAGCTGTTCCCCTGCTATATGAAGGCCTCCCTGCCCCACTCACATCACTCCCTGACGAAGCGGCAAGCGAAACGTACATTGGAGTGGTGTGTGCGGGGCAGCGGCATCCTAATACTGGTTGGTATATTGTACTAAATTTATGTGGCACCTCATATTGGTAGCAATTGTGATCTTGGATATGGATATATTTTGGTGACATTCTTTGGATTTATGCACTTTTTCACTTTTTGTTACTTTATGTACTTTTGCACTATTGCACTATGATTATTATATAAATTTGGGTCAAAATATATACACATATATATTGTTTTACCACAGGATTTGTTTTATTTTATATTTTATTTTTTAATATATATTATCACATATTTATTAGTGCTAAATAATTGTAGTATCGCATATATTTGGGGGCAGCACGGTGGTGCAGTGGTTAGCACAGCAGCCTTGCAGCGATACTACAATTATTTAGCACTAATAAATATGTGATAATATATATTAAAAAATAAAATATAAAATAAAACAAATCCTGTGGTAAAACAATATCCTGGGTTCAAACCCCACTAAGGACAACATCTGCAAAGAGTTTGTATGTTCTCTCCGTGTTTGCGTGGGTTTCCTCTGGGTTCTCCGGTTTCCTCCCACATTCCAAAGACATACTGATAGGGAATTTAGTTTGTGAGCCCCAACGGGGACAGCGATGATAATGTGTGCAAACTGTAAAGCGCTGTGGAATATGTTAGCACTATATAAAGAGTATTATATTATTATTTATGCCAATCAGTTTTGGTATGCCCTGCCCTGCGCATACATAGTTTTCAATAAAGTTTGATCCCTACAAACCGCATATACAGGATATACATACACATTTTATATGTTACAGTATATATATTTTTTAATTTTTATTAATAAATTTTAATTATTTTAATTATCTTGTCAATATCAATAAAGATTTCAAGTATATGAATTTTTGTGGTGATATAATTGTGATTCTGTTAAAATAAAATTAATATTTTGTTTTAAAAGTTGGTCTGATGAATATTTTTTGAGGGTTATATTTTGTAGTTATATTCATTGACTATACAAGGTCATTATTTCTGGTATTTCTTTTCTATATAGGATTTAACACAGCTCATCGCCCTGAACACACCATCCCCACTGTCAAACATGGTGGTGGCAGCATCATAGTTTCGACCTGTTTTTCTTCAGCAGGGACAGGGAAGATGGATAAAATTGATGGGAAGATGGATGGAGCCAAATACAGGAACATTCTTGAAGAAAACCTGTTGGAATCTGCAAAAGCCCTGAGACTGGGACAGAGATTTCTCTTCCAACAAGACAATGATCCCAAACATAAAGCAAAATCTACAATGGAATGGTTCACAAAAAAACGTATCCAGGTGTTTGAATGGCCAAGTCAAAGTCCAGACCTCAATTCAATCGAGAATCTGTGGAAAGAGCTGAAAACTGCTGTTCACAAACAATCTCCATCAAACCTCACTGAGCTCGAGCTGTTTGCCAAGGAAGAATGGGCAAGAATTTCAGTCTCTCAATGTACAAAACTGATAGAGACATACTCCAAGCGACTTGCAGCTGTAATCGCAGCAAAAGGTGGCGCAACAAAGTATTAAGTTAAAGGGGCCAAATAATATTGCACGCCCCACTTTTCAGTTTTTGAATTTCCACAAAAATGTAAAATAACCAATAAATTTCGATCAACTTCACAACTGTGTTCCAATTGTTGTTGATTCTTCACCAAAAATGTACATTTGGTATCTTTATGCTTGAAGCATGATATGTGGGAAAAGGTTGAAAAGTTCCAGGGGGCTGAATACTTTCGCAAGGCACTGTACATATTTAACCACCAGGGCCAGTGTAAGGGGTTGGGGAGAGCAAACTGGGCACTTGCTCAGGGCCCCCACTCCCTTGGGGGGCCCCAGCCTCTACCGCAGGAGCTACACTGATAATAGCATTAAAACAATAAAAGAATAGAAAATACACATATTCAATCAACAATTGTTTCATCTACCAATTCTATTATTTCACCCCTTGCCATAACTCTTGAAAAAATTTTGACCCCTCTGTTGCCCTTCATACCGTCTTACTTGAATGATACCTCCGATTTCTTGAATGATCTGAAGACACTTGGACCTGTCCCCACCGACTGTTTTTTAGTGACACTAGATGTCAACAGCCTTTATACTTGCATAGATCACCGTAATGGTATAAGGACGATCCAAGAATTTCTAAACAGGTATACGGACTTTGGTTCATCTTTATGGTGTGGATGGGTGATGGTGGTTCTTTGATTAGGTTCTTCCAAGACACCAATTCCTCTATTCCTAACCTTACCTTCTCAATTCAATATAGCACTGAAAAGATTAATTTCATTGATGCCTAATGTCAACACAGGAAAGTGGGATTCTTGATATAGACCTTTATGTCAAACTGACTGACAAAAATAGTCCCTTACATTTCTCAAGTTGCCACCCACAGCACGTCAAAAAATCATTACCAAAATCCCAAAAAAATGGAGCACATGAAGGATATGGAGGTGAAATTCATACAACGCGGATACCCATACATAAATCGACTATTCGATGTAAAATAACAATGTTGCCCATCCCCGCACATTTTATTTCTACAGGACACACAATAGCCTAACTTAGGTATCAGGTTATTGAGAATGTGAGTGTTCCTAGAAGGGGTGGCGATGGCATTAAGCTATTAAAAAAAACGAGAAGCTTATTGGATATATAACTTACAAATATTAGAGCCTCATGGGTTAAACAGGGAATATGAGGTCTTCCGTAAGGTTTTTTGCTCCTGCTATATATTGTGAGATAGCCACATATTCACTTGTTCTTTTTTAGATCATACAATGAATTCTGAATAAAAAAAACTCCCAGGTTATGCATACCAGTTACATGGGTTCTCATAAATTTCCCTCTTCCCTATCCTTTTTTCTCCCCCTTTCCTTTTCCCTTTTTTTCCTATTTTCCCCTTTCCTTTGCTAACACATTTTATTCCCCTTCCTCTTTTCTTAGTCTTCTCCTGGTTCTCGAATATTTATTACCTTTTGTCCTTAGAATTATTCTTTCTGTCCTAATATGTTTTTTGGTCCTTTTGCATGGTGCGCATAAGTCCGTTACTCACAACCCCCTCTCTTTCCCCTTTTAGGTAGCTGTCATAAGACCTGACTCGTGGGTATTGTTATGTCTCACCACTGAGGACTGTTGGGTTCCTTCCAGCTACACCCATGTCTTTCTTTCTAATGCAGGTGCACTGTTTATCTTGGGCCGCTGAACCGATGTCAGGTGATTCCCCTGGGGTCGCTGTGTTACCTAGATGTAGCTCACAACGCCGGTCTTTTAAAACTCCCATTACATGAATTTCCTCACACTTGTTACCCTGCTCCTGGCTGCAACCACGCCATACACGCCGATTCATCTTGTGGCAGGTAATCTCTTCCCGATGTCTGTCTGTGAGTCATTGTGTTCTCTGACAGCCTTTCCTGCTATTTTTCACCTTACTTACATGATCTGCTTTGGTAGTTTTACTCTTTCTTTCTTATCTTGTGCCTTTGCTCTGATCTTCCCTTCTTGGGTCTTTGTGGATTTTCCATATATTATAATTTTTCAGAGATTGCAAGTGTTCTCTTGACAGATATTTATCGTAGCAATGTGAGTTTTGATATCGACCTCATTGGCTTTATATATATTTTTGTTCACTTTATCTAAAAACCCCTTGGTTTAAGATTATTCACATTGTTATGTCATTTTGTACTCTTGAATAATAAATTTTGATGTAAAGGTTGCTACATCCTTTATTATTTTAGGATATATGATATACAGATCCTGTAACATAACCTGGACTTTTTGCATAGAAGTGATATGCTTCAGATTATTTGTATTTATTTCTTCTCTTTTCTATTGATTTGTTAATAGACATCCTTGATAGAGGCCTGAGAGCCGAAACGTCTGAAATCTTGTCTTGTCCATTTCATATATCGTCTGTAAATAAAGATTCTTTTGTTACACGGAATGTTCCTTAGAAATATCTTTTTTGAGTGCCGGAGATGTTTTCTACAACAACTCAGGGTAACCATTTACCAACAGCTACAGTATGTTCTCATCTTGCAGATTACCCATTTGGAAGTACCGTATATTATCAAGTATAAGTCGACCCGAGTATAAGCCGAGGCATGTAATTTTACCACGAAAAACTGGGAAAACGTATTGACTCGAGTATAAGTCGGGTATAAATTGACCCCTCATCCCTATCCTGGTATGCATGGTTCCCCATCCCTGTCCTTGTATGCATGGCTCCCCATCCCTGTCCTTGTATTCATGGTTTCCCCCCGTCCCTGTCCTTGTATGAATGGCTCGCCCATTCCTCTCCTTGTATGCATGGCTCCTTATCCCCTATCGTTGTATGCATGAGTCCTATAAAAAAGCACATCCTACTTACCTTACCTGCGCGCCCTCACTGCATCTCGTTGGACTCCAGCAGCTCTTCCAGCCGAGTGATCACGTGTCCCCGCTTATTAAGGTAATGAATATTCACTCCACCTTAATGACCGGGGCCACGTGATCACTCGGCCGGAAGAGCTTCTGGCGCCGACCGGAACGAGATGCAGCGAGGGTGCGCAGGGAAGGTATGTAAGATGTGTGCCGCAAGCCAGCAACGGCAGCTGTAACTGTGCACGCTATAAGAGAAATGAATATTCACTGCCATGAAAAGCAAGAAAAGACTGAATCAGGCTGGTTTCACACTTGCGTTTTGATCTGCAGCGTTTGTGTGAAAAAATGCATGTAAACGCGTGCAAACGCTGCGGTTTTTAGACGCATGCGTTTTTGCATGCAGAAAAAAAATGCAGCGTTTTGATGCGTTTACATGCATTTTTTCCTGCTTTTGTGTTTTTGAAATGCATGCTGAGAAGTGTGTGACAGCTGCCAATCATCAAAATCAACTAGAAAAACCACTATTAATAGAATTAGCTAGGATTAGGGTTAGGGTTAGGGATAGGGTTAGGGTTAGGATCCCTAGGGTTGGGGTTAGGGGTAGCTTTTTATTAGAAGAATGTCCTGGTCACCAGGTCACTGATAAGCCACCCCCCACCATCAAGGTGATAAAGGGATCCAAACCCTAACCCTAACCCTAGGGATCCAAACCCTAACCCTAACCCTACCCCTAACCCTACCCCTAACCCTAACTCTAACCCTAGGGATCCAAACCCTACCCCTAACCCTACCCCTAACCCTACCCCTAACCCTAACCCTAACCCTGACCCTAGGGATCCATAGGGATTGGCTATTATGTTGACCTGGAGACCAGGACATTCTTCTAATAAAAAGCTTTGTTCAATGTGGACACCCCAAGATATACGGTATTGCTATAGAGTACTAAAAATATAAACTCGGAGAGTATTCACTGTCATATTGTTAGGGTTAGGGGTAGGGTTAGGGTTAGGGTTAAGGTTAGGGTTAGGGTTTGGATCACTAGGGTTAGGGTTAGGGTTAGGATCCCTTTATCACCCTGATGGTGGTAGGTGGCTTATCAGGGTGTATTCTTGTTTTTTTCTATAAAAACGCATGCGTTTAAAACGCAAGCAAACGCATGTACGCAAAAACGCATGCGTTTCCATAGACATCAATGTATTTTTTGCCGCAAATCAAACGCAAATGAACGCATGCATTTTTTTGCTGCAAAAAAACGCCTCTGAAAATTACTACATGTTGCATTTCTGCAAAAGAATGCAATGTTAAACATAGGGAAAAAAACGCATGCGTTTTTTTCGGTAAAAACGCTGCAGATCAAAACGCAAGTGTGAAACCAGCCTCAGAGAAGAGATCACCTATAAGGTACCTGGATGTAAATGTTTATTTGTTGATACTGACTACATCTCGTCAGTACTGTGGCTCCTGTATGGTCCAGAGTCTGATAAAGACTGATAACAACTCCCAGCATCTCCTTACCATTGGACTTACTGGGAGTTGTAGGTTCATGAGATACAAATATATATGGGCCTGACTTAGAAGAATTCTGCTCATCAGTTATTAATCATGTGATGTCATAGACCTAATAGAAAAGGAAAGAATTATCTGGGTAGGAAAGCAAAATGATCAATTGTAAGATGGCTGCAATATATTTAGAGAATAAAATTTTTGATGGGAGAAGGAAGAGTGCTTCTTTAAAAACAATCATACGTATCCGTATAACTTTATCTGTTTAGTTTCCATTAGGGCATCTTCCAAATGATGGACACTTTAATCGAAACCAAAGCGCCCCACTTTTTACTTTTGCTGTTATTTTCTTGTAAAAATGGGGGGGTACTTTAGGGGTCCTTTTACCTTAGTGTCTGACCCATTCTTTTACTTAGGTGCTGAGTGTTCATCGGGGTGGGTTGGGGGTGGGGGATTCGGCGAAAGCTTCATCTGCCTAGGGCACTAAAATACCTTGTCCCGACCCTGTATACCAAGCGTGTGACTAAAAATCCAAAAATGGTAAAAATATTTGTCAATGAGAAAAATGAGACCGATGATAAAAAAAAAAGTATGTGCCAGTTCACAAGGTGATGAGATAAATCCATAAATCCAGAACAGTACAAATCCAGGAACAACAGTGCAGGTAGCAATAACCCTAAATTTATCTCTAGGCCCATCTACTACCTTGGCACTCTAAAAATTAGAATGCAGATTGACACCCCCAATATGTGGTTCTCCCCATTACACCCTAGTACAGGTGAATCTACACCCATGATAAACAGGTTTAATGACTAAGCAGGCACACCCTATGTATGGAAATTTATATATATAAATATATATATAAATTTAGCTGGAAGCTAAAGAGGACCTCTCATTTCTGAGAAACACACAAAAAATGGTGTTAGATTAAATGTAATTACATTTATGACATACGTGTCATTAGCAAATTAGATGATTTGTCTCATTATTACAGGGAAGCAGGTTTTAATTTCTTACTTTACCATCGTGAGCTCAAAATCTGGCGAGATTCTCTTCTCTGTGACGTGCCATTGCTATACAACATGTGAAAGGTATCTGGATCCTTGTGCTCAGATCCACAGGATTTGGGGTTGACTCATTACTGTGCCTGTTCTGTCATTGTGTTAAGCTACTGGTATGTTTAATTTGATAGGAGAATCAATTCAACTATTTTCCTGAAAAAGCTGCTTAAACTCATTCATAAACATGGTGAATTGTTTCAGAAATGGATCCCAACAAGCAACAGATCAGTGAAACGGAAATCAGGCAAAATGTTTCCTTTCAACCATGAGAGACTTTTTCTTATTAATGGCAACGTTATATATCAGAGATGTAATAAGATGTCCCCGTGTATTTGCCAACCAGCTAGATTAACCCCTTTACCCCCAAGGGTGATTTGCATGTTAATGACCAGGCCAATTTTTACAATTCTGTCCCTTTATGAGGTTATAACTCTGGAACGCTTCAACGAATCCTGGTGATTCTGACACTGTTTTCTTGTGACATATTGTACTTCATGTTAGTGGTAAAATTTCCTTGACATTACTTGAGATTATTTGTGAAAAAATCGGAAATTTGGCAAAAATTTGGAAAATTTCGCAATTTTCCACTTTGAATTTTCATGGGTAATAGGAGAAATTGGACCACAAAAGTTGTTGTACAATTTGTCCTGAATACGCCGATACCCCATATGTGGGAGTAAACCACTGTTTAGGCGCATGGCAGAGCTTGGAAGGGAAGGAGCGCCATTTGACTTTTCAATGCAAAATTAGCTGGAATTGAGATAGGACGCCATGTCGCGTTTGGAGAGCCCTTGATGTGCCTAAACAGTGGAAACCCCCCAAAAGTGACACCATTGTGGAAAGTAGACCCCCTTGGGAACTTATCTAGATGTGTGGTGAGCACTTTGAACCCCTAAGTGCTTCACAAAAGTTTATAATGTAGAGCCGTAAAAATAAAAAATCTTATTTTTTTCACAAAAATGAATTTTCGCCCCCAATTTTTTATTTTCCCAAGAGTAACAGGAGCAATTGGACCCCAAACATTGTTGTGCAATTTGTTCTGAGTATGCTGATACTCCATATGTGGGGTAAACCACTGTTTGGGCGCATGGCAGAGCTCAGAAGGGAAGAAGCGCCATTTGACTTTTCAATGCAAAATTGGCTGGAATTGAGATAGGACACCATGTCTCGTTTGGAGAGCCCCTGATGTGGCTAAACATTGAAATCCCCCACAAGTGACACCATTTTGGAAAGTAGACCCCCTAAGGAACTTATCTAGATGTGTGGTGAGCACTTGGAACCCCCAAGTGCTTCACAGAAGTTTATAATGTAGAGCCGTAAAAATAAAAAATCTTATTTTTTTCACAAAAATGATTTCTTGCCCCCCAATTTTTTATTTTCGCAAGGGTAACAGGAGAAATTGGACTCCAAACATTGTTGTGCACTACGCGCCCTGATATATTATTAGGTTTACGCTTGCAGTGGTTACCGCTGTGGCTGGGTTATTCCGCTTATTAATAACTTTGATTTGCGCCATTACCCCTGGCTTTTCTATGTATATTGATACTCTTTTGGCATACAGGTACAGACTTTAAGGGACATAGAGGGGTGTGTGTTCAACTACCCAGATTCATCTGTGTTTATCCATCTATCCACACATGTGTTGCGTACATTTTCAGCCCTGGGGAGTTGATTAGCCATTCATGCTATTTTATACAAGGTCATATGTTATATAGTTATTGTGTATTATATTTCGTCATATTTGGATAACAATTGTATTACACATGTAATTTTCTGACCTTGTGTTATTTTTGGCGGGATCTTCTGGGTGATGGTGGGATTTTAGATGTTTTTAAATTGGTTGTATCAGTAAAAGTTTGCCTTTTTGATATTACAATTATCAGTGGTGTGCGGTATTTTGGAGTGGTTTCCTTGTTCTTTTTGTTTGCCATGTTATATTACCACGCTTCCGCACCCCTTTTAGCTTACATTGTGCAATAGTAGTGCGCCAGTGTTTGTTTCATGTTACTGTCGGTTCAGGCATTTCTTTTGCCTTTCTTATTGGCGGTACACAGCTTATTATAGCGTATACAAAATTGTTTATTACTATATTTCTTGTATTTTGGGGTCAGCCTTGCTTCGGGGTTGCTAGGGCTCATGGATTGGGACACACGTGAGGCGGCCTGGAGGGCCTCTTCATCCAATGCCTTCCTGTAAGACAACAATGTTCAGGTTGATACAGATTTTTCAGGTCTCACCACAGAGTTGATTGCGTCACAGAAACATGGCATTAGGTTGCTTTGGAATATTCGGTGTTTGGAGGAGTATGTGAAACTTAACATTATCCCTAGGGGGCTTAGGATTTCTATTTTTCCGGCGTGGGAACCATCTCCCACTTTTCGTACGTTATGGGAACAGGGTCTGATACACTGCTCCAATATTTTGATCAATTTACTTATTACACATGATAGGGAACTTTTGACAACCGTAAAAACTGAGATCAAGAATTTGGAAACTAAGCTGAGTAATTTTGATGAGGCCTCACAGGTTCAGCCCTTTGGAGCTAAGCTCAAGGATTTACTTGACAAGTATGATAAAGAGATCATGTCTAAAAAATGCTCCAAGTTCTTAAGGGACAAGACGGACTTTGACAATAAGACAGCATTTTCCTGGGCACATCAGGGGAACAGACGTCGGGGACCTAATTATAAACAATGGGCAGCTGGCATGGAGAGACGAGCGCTTTCTGCAGATTTACACACTTCAAGCGATTTTTTTATCCTCGGCAGAAAGCGAAATCGACCCAGGACCAGGCGAGGACACAGGAAGCGTGGGGTCATCTGTTCGGGTTACCAGGAGCCACAGTTACAAGCTGCCACGTCGCAACCCATGGAGACAACTCCACAAGTGATCTCTACACTCTCTGATAATGTTGGTGAATACAATAAGGTGGATGCTCTCCAGATCATTAACCTTTCCAGCTATGTCCTTTTGCCATATGAGTCTTCTGTTCTCTCCAAGGGCCTTACCTTTTCACCAGTCCAGCAGATGGATAAGTTCACTTTGATAAAGGATCTCTTCCTATTCTGCAGAAAGATCGTCTTGCAGGCTCTTCATAACAAACCACAGGTTACACCCCTATTGGATCAGACCGAGCAAAGGGTGTTCCAGGATCTCGTGGACCTGCTACGTGAGGGTGAGGAGGTATCAGGTAGGTCTAAATTTCCACACAGAAACAGATCCCGTGTCTCACCACCTTTTTCCATTGTCCCAGCGATAAAAAAATTTTTTGAAATGGCCAAGAGGGACATTGAGGCATTGCCGACCAAGATCCCGACTACGGCCAATTTGACATCTTTGGAGAAACGCGCGTTATCTCATTTAAAAAATAACAATGAGTTCATTATATGTGAAGCAGACAAGGGCGGCAATATCGTTCTCTGGCCCCATGACATTTACTTGGAAGAAGCATACAGACAGCTTGACAATTCTAGATTTTATCACAGGCTTCCATCAGACCCCACCGGTGTATACTCAACCAAATTGAGAACACTTATTGACAGAGCTTTGGACTTGGGCATAATTAGTAAGGGGGAACGTGACTTTATCTGGGTTAAACATCCTGTTGCGTCAACTTTTTATATGTTGCCAAAAATACACAAGGACGTCCTTAAGCCACCTGGACGTCCTATTGTGTCCAGCATAGGGAGCCTTTGTGAAAAGGCTTGCACATATATCGATTTTTTTCTGCAACCCCTGGTACTGGAACTCCCCTCGTATATCAGAGACTCGTCAGATTTCATTACATCATTATAAGAGATTACGCTTTCCCCGGGTGACATCATGGTGACATGTGACGTTGAGTCACTCTATTCAAATATCGATCATGACCATCTTACAAGCAGTACTTTTTTCTTGGGCCGGCAGGTGAATTCAGATAGGATGCATGATTCTTTCATTGTGGATCTTCTTGACTTCATCCTCAAGCATAATTTCTTTTTGTTCGACAGGACGTTCTTCCTTCAAGTTTCTGGCGTGGCCATGGGTGCCCGCTGTGCCCCGGCCCTGGCGAATCTCTTATTGGGGTGGTGGGAGTCCACCATTGTTTACAATTCCATCTGGTACAAGTCCAAGGTGTGACGCTGGCTTAGGTACATCGACGATGTCTTTTTCATTTGGTCGGGTTCCCTGGATGAGGTTGGCACCTTCATTAACTCCCTCAATGACAATGTCTTTAACATCTTTTTGACCTCTTCGTGTTCTTCCTCCTCAGTGTGTTTTCTGGATCTCAACATTATGTGCCAGGATGGTGCTTTATCTACTCGTTTATATCGTAAGCCTACTGCCACAAATAATTTTTTAGAGTATCGCAGTTTCCACCTGCCACACACTAAGAGGGGTGTCCCTGTGGGACAATTTTTGAGAACCAGGAGAAACTGCACTCTTGAAGAAGATTTCCGTAAAGAAGCCCAGGACCTGACTGCAAGGTTCAAGAGGAGGACATATCCCAACAAATGTATTTCTCAAGCTTACCAGAGGGCCAGGCTCCAATCACAAGTTTCTCTTCTGTAGCCTACAAGGAAACCTCCTGATAAATCTGTCCGCTTCATCACGGGATACAATACTCATTGGTCCCAGGTAAGACAGGTCTTACAAAGACACTGGGGGATACTTACGACAGATGCAACAACATCACAGATTGTTAGTGAGCGGCCACTTATGACAACTAGGAGAGCACCTAACTTAAGAGATATTCTTACAAGAAGCCACTACACTAGACCCACTACAAGATTAAATCGAGGCATCTCACTTAAGGGTTCCTTCCCCTGCGGTGATTGTAACATGTGCCAATACATGCATCCTGTCAGGGATAAGTTCTGCAATCCCACTGACCAGTCTGAACACAGTCTGAAGGCCTACATTAGTTGCAAGACCATGAACGTGGTCTATGCAATTATTTGTTCCTGTCCACTCGTATATGTGGGACAAACGTCCCAGGAGTTACGCCGACGCATTCAAAAACATTTTTCCACCATTAATACTGCGCTGGTGGACTCTCGTAGGGGCAAAGATCTCACTACAGTGGCATCTCACTATCTACTACATCATGCGGGCAGATGTTCTGGCACTAGGATAGTTGGTCTTGAACAGGTCATGGGCTCTGGCAGGGGTGGATCGCTTGAGAATAAGCTCTTGCAAACGGAAGCCCGATGGATATTTGTGTTACATTCCACAGCTCCGTTGGGTATAAATGAAGGTCTTCTCTTCATGGGTTTCCTGGGTTGAACCATTTATTTACACTCTGTCTCTTGTGTTTCCTTATAGATGGTGCCTATTTTTCTCCTACTTGGCAGGTCCCCTACTCCTTTTTCCTGACCACTGTTATCTATAGTAGGTTTCCTTGGTCATACTTGTATACCATCGGTTGCCTTTGGGTCACTCTCTTTTACCATTTATGGTGGGTATTACTTATCCGAGGATTCCTTTTTGTTCCTTTTCCGCTCTGGCGCTTGGCATATATTTTGTGCTTGCGCCCATCGTTCTTTATTAGCATGTTTCCGTAGTTGTACCTGTATGCCAGAAGCTCAAGCTTGGTTATTGGTTAGCCCTGCATAATTGTTTGAAAAAAAATTTTTAATGTCTTTAGGCGGGACATTATTTATTTTAGGTGTTCATGATACTCTCTCTTTTGATTGGGACATAGCCTATGGTACAGAGGCTTGTTTTCTCCCCTCCCCCCCCCCCCCTCTCGGGCCTTTCCTTTATGGATGTGACCTTCTAAGCCGATTGGCTGGTGGCTCCGGGCATGGATATCCTGGGGAATTTTTCCTTTTTACCTGGGTTATTTTTGATCATGTGGGTACTCACCTTCTTTTGGAATGGATTTATTCTCCTCTGGTATCCGCCTGCATCATTTGGATTTTCCTTTCCTTTAGTGGTGCATTATATAATTCTGTAACTTTACACGGTTGTTATTCATTTGTTTTTGATATTCAATAAATGTAGTATGTGACATCAGAGGGATATGTTACTGCACATAATTTCTTTAATGGGTTTTTTTCTACAGGTCTTTTTCCACAGGGGCAAGCTAAATAACAAACAAAGAGTACTTATACTAATTATAATTGTGACTCGTGCTATGCGTCTTCTTTTGTCCTGGTTCCATTTTGTCATATTAACATATGTGGTCTTTATATGTGTATTTCATGTCTTGTATGTCTGGTGTCCTGTTCGTTTTGTTATTTGTTATCTGTATTCAGTTCTTTATACCATGTTTACTCAACCCTTTTCTTCTTATCCACTCAATGCTTAAGTCCAGGATGCGCCGCGCTGAACATTTCTGGCGTGTGCGCATCGTGTACTACTGGCAGAGACACCTGCCTGCATTCATTTGCCCTTCACTTGTCATTTCCGGTTCCAGCCCTGTGCATACCTCGCGCGCTGATCTGAACCTACCTAAAGGTATTTAAACTGATTGGTCACCCTTATCATTACCTTCCCCTGATGAAGCCGTCCTTGTAACGGCGACACGCGTAGGGTTCGTCCCCACGCTGATCCCGGCCTCTTCTCTCTTCCCCGGTGGCTGTTTTTTTATGTGGGATTTGCACATGGCTGGATTCAGGTCTCTATTGGTGCCATATTGAGGTCATGGCTATATTTACAAACCAAGGGCACTACGCGCCCTGATATATTATTAGGTTTACGCTTGCAGTGGTTACCGCTGTGGCTGGGTTATTCAGGTTATTAATAACTTTGATTTGCGCCATTACCCCTGGCTTTTCTATGTATATTGATACTCTTTTGGCATACAGGTACAGACTTTAAGGGATATAGAGGGGTGTGTTCAACTACCCAGATTCATCTGTGTTTATCCATCTATCCACACATGTGTTGCGTACATTTTCAGCCCTGGGGAGTTCATGCTATTTTATACAAGGTCATATGTTATATAGTTATTGTGTATTATATTTCGTCATATTTGGATAACAATTGTCTTACACATGTAACTTTCTGACCTTGTGTTATTTTTGGCTGGATCTTCTGGGTGATGGTGGGATTTTTTAGATGTTTTTAAATTGGTTGTATCAATAAAAGTTTGCCTTTTTCATATTGCAATTATCAGTGGTGTGCAGTATTTTGGAGTGGTTTCCTTGTTCTTTTTGTAAAACCACTGTTTGGGCGCATGGCAGAGCTCAGAAGGGAAGAAGCGCCATTTGACTTTTCAATGCAAAATTGGCTGGAATTGAGATAGGACGCCATGTCTCGTTTGGAGAGCCCCTGATGTGCCTAAACATTGAAATCCCCCACAAGTGACACCATTTTGGAAAGTAGACCCCCTAAGGAACTTATCTAGATGTGTGGTGAGCACTTGGAACCCCCAAGTGCTTCACAGACGTTTATAATGTAGAGCCGTAAAAATAAAAAATCGTATTTTTTTCACAAAAATGATTTCTTGCCCCCCAATTTTTTATTTTCGCAAGGGTAACAGGAAAAATTGGCTCCAAACATTGTTGTGCAATTTGTTCTGAGTACGCTGATACCCCATATGTGGGGGTAAACCACTGTTTGCGCACATGGAAGAGCTTGGAAGGGAAGAAGTGGCGTTTTGGAATGCAGACTTTGATGGAATGGTTTGTGGGCGTCACGTTACGTTTGCAGAGCCCTGATGTACCTAAACAGTAGAAACCCCCCCACAAGTGACCCCATTTTTGGAAACTAGACCCCAAAAGGAACTTATCTAGATTGTGGTGATCACTTTGAACCCCCAAGTGTTTCACTAAAGTTTATAACACAGAGCCGTGAAAATAAAAAAAAATTTTTTCTACAAAAATGTTTTTTTAGCCCCCAGTTTTGTATTTTCCCATGGGTAACAAGAGTAATTGGACCCCAAAGGTTGTTGTCCAAGTTATCCTGAATACACTGATACCCCATATGTGGGGGTAAACCAATGTTTGGGTGCACGGCAGGGCTCGGAAGGGAAGGAGCACCGTTTTACTTTTTCAATGCAGAATTGTATGGATTGAGATCGGACATCATGTTGCGTTTGCAGAGCCCCTGGTGTGCCTAAACAGTGGAAACATCCCAATTCTAACTCCAACCCTAACCCTAACACACCCCTAAGCCTAATCCCAACCCTAACCACACCCCTAACCCCAACACACCCCTAACCCGAACACACCCCTAACCCTAATCCCAACCCTAACCACACCCCTAACCCGAACACACCCCTAACTCTAATCCCAACCCCAACACACCCTTAACCCTAACACACCCCTAACCCTAATCCCAACCCTAACCATACCCCTATCCCTGGCACACCCCTAACCCAACCGTAAACGTAATCCCAAACCCTAACCCCAACTCTAGCCCCAACCCTAACTTTAGCCCCAACTTTAGCCTCAACCCTAACTTTAGCCCCATTCCTAACTTTAGCCCCAACCCTAACCCTAACTTTAGCCCCAACCCTAACCCTAATGGGAAAATGGAAATAAATACATTTTTTTATTTTATTATTTTTCCCTAACTAAGGCAGTGATAATAGGGGGTTTGAGTTACTATTTATAGCGGGTTTTTATGTTTGGCAGCTGTCACACACTAAAAGACGCTTTTTATTGCAACAAATATTTTTTGCGTTACCACATTCTGAGAGCTATAACTTTTCCATATTTTGGCCCACAGAGTCATGTGAGGTCTTGTTGTTTGCGGGATGAGTTGATGTTTTTATTAGTATCATTTTTGGGCACATGACATTTTTTGATCGCTTTTTATTCCGATTTTTGTTAGGCAGAATGAACAAAAAACAACAATTCGTAAATTTCTTTGGTGGGGGGGGGGGTTTATGCCATTCCGTGTTTGGTAAAATTGATAAAGCAGTTTTATTCTACGGGTCAGTACGATTACAGAGATACCTCATTTATATCTTTTTTTATGTTTTGGCGCTTTTATACAATAAAAACTATTTTATAGAAAACATAATTATTTTGTATCGCTTTATTATGAGGGCTATAACTTTTTTAATTTTTTGCTGATGACGCTGTATGGTGGCTCGTTTTTTGCGAGACAAGATGACATTTTCAGCGGTACAATGTTTATTTATATCCGTCTTTTTGATCACGCGTTATTCCACTTTTTGTTCAGTGGTATGATGATAAAGCATTGTTTTTTGCCTTTTTTTTACGGTGTCCACTGAAGGGGTTAACTAGTGCAACAGTTTTATAGGTCAGGTCGTTACAGATGCGGCGATACTAAATATGTGTACTTTTATTGTTTTTCTTTTTTATTTACATAAAGAAATGTATTTATCCGAACAATGTTTTTTTATATATATTTATTTAGGTTTTGTTTTTTTTTACACATGTTAATATTTTTTTTGACGTTGTTACTTTGTCCCACATTGCAATGCACTGTGTCAGATCAGCGATCTGACAGGCACTGCAGGAGGCAAAACTTTTAAAAAAATGGCAAAATTGTGGGGGATTTTTACAATTTCGCCACACTTGGATTTGGATTTTTTTTTCATTTACGCATTCACAATAAGGGAAAATGAATGATGTCTTTCAAAAATACACCCTGTCCCACAAAAAGACAAGCCCTCATTTAGCTATGTCGATGAAAAACATATAAATGTAATGGCTCTTGGAAAAAAGGGAGGAAATACAACAAGGAGGCAAAAAACGAAAAATTGTCGGCATCCATAAGCAAAAAGCAGCCAATTTTAAATTATATCACAACAGTGCGGCTCATGAAAATGTTTAGAATTTTTGTGTGAAGGTGTGTTTGCACTTGAATATTTGGTAACTTCAATGTAAATATTATTATTATTCAGCTATAATCTCCTGTGGGCGGCACTTCCCCAATAAGTGGCTATAAAACTCAGCTACCCTGTAATTGCTACACGGAAATTACTATTAAAGGAAACCAGAAAGTGAAAAAAAGCCAGAAAGGACAGAAGCCGCAAGAATGCTCGGAGTAATCATCATTTTCCTTGTCTTGGGTCTTCTGATATTTTTGGGGATCACCTGGTATGAATCCTCGAAAGCGGAGTACCCACCAGGGATTGCAAATCCTAAATTTCTTCGGATGGCTCATACATTTGTTGTTGGCTCCTTCATCTTGGTAAGTTCATAGCCTGAATCTGAAGAATGTTTCCTTTGTTTTCCTACACGTTCTTTCTCCAGTCTCAGAATTCTAGTTATGGGCAATTTTTATTTTTTTATTCTTAATTCTTGCCAATTATTTGTTGTGGCTTTACAATGATTTATCCTATAAGCTTTGGTAGAGAAAACCTAATGGAAAAGCCAGAGGGGAGACCTCAAGGTGCGCTATTAGGACCATTCCCTGGGGTTACAACATGGCTGCAGGTAATATGAGAACTCCACATGGTAGGTGATATTGTTAGTGGACATGACCATTGCATGGGTACCATATAGATCCTGTTGTGTCTGGCTATTATCTTAGTTATAACCCTATCAACACCACTTTATTTACTATGGCATGGTGTATAAGGTATGCTGGTATTTGACCAAGATTATCATTCCATGGGCACTATAACTATACCATTTGATTACTAATGTGGCCATTTATCTTACTAATACTTTCCCATTATTACTCTATGGTATATGGCATACTTAGGATTTAAGTTCCAACTGTGGTATTTGTGATAGCAACTGTTTCCTACTTAGTGATATTGCTATATCTGGACATATGATACAGCCCTATGTGGGCACTAGGTCCAGATGCTATCCAATACATGGTAGCCATTGTGATGTATACTCTTGGGGAATTGTGTTCCTTTTTGGTTTTCTGTGTATATACAGCCTGTCTCATACTCCCCCTATTTTTAGGGTATTGTTTTGTATACGTAGGTACATTCATGTACTGATTTTGTTACGCAATTTTTTTTGCGTGTATTTATATATGTGTGCTTAATAAATTTTCATTATTTTCACATATTTTGCACCTTCCTTATTCTCTTTTGGATCCATTCTTTGGTATGCGACATGTAATGACAGACAATCTGATCTCACTGATCGCACTGCAGAACGATTAAAAGTGCTGGGAATAGAACAGAAATTAGCATGATTATAAGCACCATTTATCCTTCATTTCAGGGAGGTCAATTTGGGGATGAATACATCAGTGTTGACAGTGCTGTGAAAGAAGAGCTGCTGATGCACAGGTGACTGTAATGGGACAAAACTCTGCTGTAATATTCAACCCTCCCATACTGACTGCCATGAGATGAAAGGTGTATGTAATCACACTCATGTCTGCTCTATTTCTCACATTTTGTAATCACACACAGCTATGCTATGGGGTCAGTGGGAAGAGCAGACTGTCATCATTACATGTTTCATTACATTCATTACCTGTCGTCATTCCAGGTTAAAGTAATTTCTAAACTATTGTGGGGGATGTTCTTTATTCCCTTGATGTTGCTGCCTGCCTATAAGTCAACCTTTTACAGAGGAAGAAGTACATGCTTTTGATGGCTAGCAGTCCTACTTATTATAGTGTGAAGCTGTCCACATGTAAGTGTATTTTTGTAGACTGATTGGTCCATAGAAAATCAAGGAGACATGTCTGATTTTAATCTGAGTCTCAGATAAAACTCACATGTTTAAATCTATGTGTCAGGCCATATTCATATGTTCAGCAATTGGTTAGTATCTTACATCAGTATTTGTAAGCCAAAACCAGGAGTGGGTGATAAATGCAGTAGTGACATGTTTCTATTATACTTTTCCTCTGATTGTTCAACTACTAATTTTGTCTTACAGATACAGATGTAAAATGCTTATCAAATACTGAATGTGGGAATGTGGCCATAGTGTGGCCTAAAAACTGACCAAGTTTGATCAGACTTTCAACAGCATGTGAAAATTGGACCACACTGGGATGGCATCCGAATGTTGTTCAATTTTACCACAGACGTATAGACTTGCATTGTCTATTTTGATCAGACACTTGAATCAACGTTAGACATGTGTATTGCCAAGTTTTTAACACTAAGGTTCGGATAAGGTTTTAAAGAAGGCTACTACTTGCGATATAATGCAATTTTATTTTAAAGTACAAAATTAAAGGAATAGTATGACTGCCAACACTTTTGAATATTTTAACATACAAAGGCTAAGTATATATAAAGATTAAATGTATATAAAGATTAAGTATATATAAAGATTAAGTACATGCAGTATACTCACATCATCACCAAGGAGCTTTTAAACATCATCCGTCTGGAATATCAGAGAAGCAATACCAAGACAGAGAACCCCTGGGAAATTCACAACACTGCATGGGCATCCCCACTTATGCTGGTATCACAACACTGTACACGTATAAGTACAGGTACACAACTTTCTGCTTCTGTCTTTGTCATGTTTTTCTGGCCTTATATAGTGATTTGCACTATGTTTAACTCTAGTTCAACCCTCGCCCTCTAGTGGCCAGCTTTCGGGATAAGATGAATCAGAGATACCAGGCAAACATCAGACAATGGGCCATAAACCCATAGAGTGAAAAAGCTCCCAAGGACTCTCATCAGTCCATAAGAGATAGAGCTTAAATAAACCACCATGTTTTACAATAACAAACAACAAACATAGAGAAACATAGAACTATTGGTGAGGTAAAAGCTTTCAGACAATAAGTTCTCAAGACTGTGTCACTATGAGCATTATCTGTCTGTAAATGTATGACCATTTCACGTCTGATGGTCAGAATGCATTCTGTATATTTCAATAAGGACTCAAAATATCAAAATATCCATTTTTATATTCACACTACAACATGTCTGTGATTTTTCACTTTTTCTTTTCTTTACAGGGGAAGTTTCTTGATAAACTTGGAATATGGAACATTGCAGGGCCTACTAATTTTCTACAAAAAAAATTAACGCCTAAGCTGAAGGAGGATCCAGAGATCTTCACAAAAGACCTACAATTTGGAGGAGTGCCGGTGAGAGTCTACCAAGACCGATCTCCTTCAGCTGGTGGCAGAAAAGGAGTCATGTTCTTTCATGCAGGAGGATTCATATATGGAAGTATTGGTAAGCAAATAAAACTGTGGTTTATTGATCCACTGTATGAAGGGATGTACTTACTGCCAATAAACATGCAGTGATTGCCCGCCGTACACAGTAATGATGTAGATATGTTGGCTACTGGCATTACTGTGGCTGGACGGCCACATCGCATCATCAGGTCTTATAGAAGACCCAATGACGTGATGCTCGCTACACTATCAACAGGAAGCCATTCAGGGAGAGTTTTTAGGTGGGAGAACTTAGATTACTTGTGATCCCTCCCCCTCTAAATATTATAAAGTGTGTGGCACTAAATGGTGTTTTTAACATTTTTTAAACCTACTAAATAAATATAAATATATATTTTAAATGACTTGGAGCCCTGCATATTTTTAATAACCATCCAAGGAAAAACAGACAGCTGGAGGCTGATGATATCAGGCTGGTAAGGTCCACGGATATTGGACCCTTTCCAGTCTAAAAATAACAACCCGTAACTGCCCCAGAATGGGCACATCACATTAGATGTGCTGATTATGGCACTTTGCCCGGCTCTTCCCTACTGCACTATTGCGGTGGCAATTGGGGTAATATTTTTGGGGTTAATGTCAGCTGGCACCAAGCCCAAAGGTTAGTAATAGAAAGATGTCTATCAGACCCCCCCATTATTAATCCAGTAATAAAAAAAAAAGCAGAAAAAATACTTTATTTGAATAAAGACTCCCTCATACTATCCCTCTTTCACCAGTTTATTAAAAAAATGTTCCCACAAAGCTTTTGCGTCATAGTCCACATTCTTCACATCCGCCTTCATCGTCTGTGAATAGCAGTAAAGTTACCACTGTTCACAGGTGCCGGGTAGTGACGACAACTCTTATCAGTGCCGCTAGCTCAATGCTGCGCTCAGCGAGAAAAATTCTCAAGTCTTCCATTGACTTCCGTTATACTCATTACTCGAATTGAACCCATCTGTGCCTCCTATCAGCCTAATTTGAGTAATGAACACTCCAACATTTTAGCCCTTGATCATCACTAGTAAGTACTGTACAGGCCCTGTGCATGAACTCTAAAAATGTTAAATTCCGGCCAGGCATATATGATAGCTGTTGGCTGATGACTTCTTTAACCAATAGATGTTTTTCCCAAAGACTCCATAAACATACATGCTCTTACGTACTGGTCTCGTCTTGAAGGAAGCACTCCGCTACTATGCCCTATGGCCACCACCATTTGTTGTGCGCCACATCAGGCCTTACAAGTTGTTAGGACTGGCGGAACGCACCAGATAATATTTAGAGAGGATATGAGGTGCGATCGCAGTCCGGGGTCCACCGTGCAGAAAGCACACCTGCTGCTCGGTAATGGCGGACTACATGGCGGTATAATGTGAGTACACACACGGGTTAGCTTCACCCGGTATGAAGGAAGCGAACCCTGTTGTAACACAGGGCCGTGATACCGCACAGAGAGCGCAAGTAAAGGGTCACAGAACTCTGTCCCAAGACACGGGGAAAGAGTTCCTCAAGACCTCTTACGCTTGACACCGTTACTGTGGTATCAGGGGCAGAACTGAACTAATAATAATAATTTATCACACAAGAGTGCGTACAATGCCACTCTGGCGGACGCCTCTAACCACCCTAACCAGGGCCCGGAATGCGCACTAAGCGCACGGCGCCGCACTGGTGGTCGCTGCTGAGAGATGCCAAATTGTGTGATGGCTGTACACAGTAGCACTGTCTAGCACTAGGTAGCTTCCTCCATTCGCGAGCAGGCAACAACACTAGGGATGAGAATGATTCGGAGCTTTCATCCATCGACAGGCATTCATCTACACACACACACACAAGTAAATAAGTTTACACCAGCGCATGGCAGAGCGGCCATCCAAACCTTTTATAGCAGTAGTGCTCCAGTTCCTTCCTGATGGTCCAATAGTAGCCGCAACAGGACCTGAGCATGTGACCCCCGACCTCCAATGGGAGGTCGTCCCATGGGCATGCTCACTATGGGAAAAGCAGGACTTAGTTCCAGAAAGGCCTGCTTGCTGATGATCAGTACTGGCTACAAAGGCAGAGCCTGGAAAGGCAGCAGTAACCATTCGCACAGTATCAGCTTGAGCTAGATGCTGGGACCGACGTCTCTGCTGAGCAGGTTCCACTGCAGCTGGAGGAGAATGGGAGACCACAGCAGAGATGGTTCGAGATTCCCCCTGTGCAGCAGCGGGAACTCGACACCTAACACAAATGCTCCAAAATTCCTCAGTGACATCATCTCCCAAGGCTCTCTTGGACACACTCTGTCTCTAGAATTGAGACAGTAAAATGTCCAGTTGTTTGTTTGGAGTTTGCCACCATCCATTGTTGTCTATTGTGTTCATCCTTGCAAACTCCTGTGATTTCTACAAACCCTCTAACATGCTGCTTAACCCTCCACTTGTTACCTTATGATTAACCCATTGTTTGCTATAACCATCAACCACTTTTATTAGTCTGTTCATATTATATTGGATTCTGCGGTGGATTTTGATACCTACAGTATCTCATAAAAGTGAGTACACCCCCGAATTTTTGAAAATATTTTATTATATCTTTTCATAGGACAGCACTGAAGATCTGACACTTTGACACAATGTAAAGTGGTCAGTAAACAGCTTATATAACAGTGTTAATTTGGTGTGCCCTCAAAATAATTCACCCAGCCATTAATGTCTAAACCGCTGGCAACAAAAGTGTCTACATTTGTCCCAGCTAATGGACACCCAGCAGTGGGGAGCGTTTTAAACATAATGTCACACTCAAAGCTCCAAACTGCTGGTTATCATTTAGTTTGGGCCCCGGTCCTTCTCATCCCATATTCACACATATGTCATTAGACACATGGTAAGGTTTTAATACTAGAGGTTAAGACTGTCCCAAATAGGGTCACCGTGACATGGTCGGATGGCTTTTACTTTTATTTATCAAAATTATGTTAGCCAAGTACCCTATATTATTTTTATGCACTATTGCTATTCATTTTTTTACTGTAGGGAAATTGTTCATTTTCTTTTTGTCTTGGGTTTTCTCTGTTTAGTGGCCAGTGTGAACATACGTCTACACGCTACATGCACACCAACTTATATTCTAGGTCATTGTTTTTGGTTCCTGATAGAATGGCTCCTGAGAATCTCTATGACACTGATAGTAGAATGGATCCTAATAACTAATCTCTTGTTTATTTGGTTTAGACACCCATGAAAGTTTATGTCGATACCTAACCAAGAATTCCGGAGCCGTGGTTGTCTCTGTTGGGTAAGGTGACAACATTCCTCTAACATTTCCTGATGTTTTAATTAGGCTGGGGACGGGTCACACTTGCAAGTGTGATGCGAGAAACTCACGCTAGTCTCTCGTATCACTACATGCAATACATGCAGCCGCACACTCCGGTCCTGAGTGCCAGCAGCAGCGCCGGGTATTGATGCAAGAGACTCGAACGAGTTTCTCGCATCACACTCACAAGTGTGACCCCGGCCTTAATGTAATGATGTAGTGATGAAGATATGGGATTTTAATCACTTCAAGTTGCAGGTATGGTGACAATTAGTGTGGATAAAAGTGAGTTATCTAAAGAAACCAATTCAATGAAAGCTGATTATAGCTGAAATTTGATTTTTTTTTTTTAGGGGACCTGCTGCAATTATATTCATTTTAATACAAAATGCCTTTAGGGGAAATCGATTAAAAAGTAAAAAACTACAGAAAATGTTTAAGACAATAACTCAAATTTCAGCTCCCATTTTTGGAAAACGAAGGCTGTAGTTCCATGAATTTTAACTAAAATAGTGTAATGAAGGAGCTGTGCTACCTGCTTCAAACAACTGTCCTTGTACAGCGGATTCCCAGCTCAGGACCACTATCACTTAGGGTTGAAAGTAGCTACAAAAAATGTTTCTCCATCTGAGGGACATGATCATGGCTCGTTTTCATTGGGTCATACTACGGGAGTAATTAATAATACCTTATGCAAGATGACTACAAACTACCGTATATGAAAAGGGTTGAGGTGGTAAGCAATGCATATGGTGGTCTTTATTATCCAGATATTGACCCTTATTTACTAAATGAAAGGTCCAATATAACATGCTTTTTGTTTTTAATATTTTAGGTACCGCCTGGCACCAGAACACAGATGCCCGGCTGCATTTGATGACTGTGTCTTGGCTACAGTTCACTTTCTGAAGACGGCACAAGAACATGGAGTCGATCCTTCTTCTGTTATAATATGTGGAGACAGTGCCGGGGGCAATCTTACAGCTGGGGTTTGTCAAGCTCTTGTGGGCAGGACAGATATTCCAAAGCCTCTTGCCCAGGTGATGATATACCCAGTGCTCCAGATGGCGGACTTCAATTTACCCTCGTACCAACAAAACAAGATGGTCCCATTTTTATTCCAAGAAGATGCTCTATACTACTTCATTAGCTATATAGGTAGCGATCCTTCTCTATCGAAAGAAATGATAAAGGGAAGCCATGTTCCTTCTGAAATAAGACAAAAATTAAGTAAATGGTTGAGTTCTGAGGAATTTAAGGTCAAAGGCTACAAACCTCACATCATGGCGCCCTTTAATAAAGAGATTTATGATAAAGTTAAGAAAGCTTTTGACATTCAATGTTCTCCATTGTTGTCCGATGATGCTGTAATCCGGCAACTACCACAGGCCTACATTCTAACATGTGAGTTTGATGTTCTCAGAGATGATGGGATTCTCTACAAGAATCGGCTGGAGAACAATGGAGTCCCTGTCACATGGTATCCTGTTAAAGATGGCTTCCATGGAATTGTCAGCTCCTTTAATGAACCCGACGTGGTGTCTGGAAAGCTGGCTTTAGATAATGTTATTACCTACATTAAAAACCTTTGAAACCTTCTATGGTAAAAAAAATTTTGAGATCTTCCAGTTTTTGGCTTCATGTTAAGATAAGTGGTTTGATCCGTAGAGGATCACGTTTAAGTCAAATTTCCTGAATATTTTTAGGAGAGATGAGAGAAGTGCAGGCAGCTAAGCGTGCTTCCTACACACCAAACAGTATCTGCCGAAATGTGTGTCGGGGTTCGGCACCACTCCAGCAGTAGAACACAGATACTGTTTGATATGTAGTCATACACCTATTATTCCTTGCCGTTTTTACCACTTTGCTAACTTCTAGTTCTCTCTTTAGCCCGGACATAGATTTCTTGTTTCAGCATGGTCATTGAGTGTTTGCTGCTAATTCGTATACTATAAATCATTTATAGCCAAGTAACCTCTCAATTTTTATTTCATTATACTCTTTGTGGGCTGATCGTTTTAATGACTCGCTCATGGCATTTTGCATTAATTTTGTGGTTTAATAGTATATTAAATTTCTAGATATATGCATTTTGGGCTTACGTTGTACTGTCTTCTACTGCTTGGCCTGACGCACCTTCCAATGTATTTAACATTTTTGTCTACTTGCAAACAGTATATGCCAGTCAATAAATTAATTTACATTTCTTTGACTGTCTATCTCATATTTGTACAGGATGTACAGTATATACAAACAAGACTAATCCTCATTGCTACATTCTGCGGTGGCAGGGGAGCTGGTTTCTTCGATTTGGGACAAATCTCACATGATTACAGCTCTGGCTGGAGTTTTATAGTTCCACAGTGTTCCCTAAGCTCTGGGGTGGTGCAGCTTAATAGCCAATGATTACTAATTCCCACTGCTAGCTAACTAAAGTGAAGTTGGAGCGCCCCCATACGGCCGTGGGGTACTCGGTACCGGGTCCTTTGGTTCTCGGTGGGGATGTCCCGTTGGCTGACCCGGTCCGTGGCCCTAGGGAATGTCCGTTGTAAATGGAGGAAAGGTCTTTAAAGGGATATGTTCGTGATGCCACTTGTGGTATTCAGTCAGGGTGACCGACACTGCTTAGGGGTCCGCTGGGGTGATGTGATGGCAGCTAGATGGTATACCTTCCCACAGGTGAAGTGTATCCCCATGGCTTCCCAGAGTGTAGATGGTGGATGGTGTGAGGCACAGAGAAGAACGAGGACACAAGGTTGCAGTCTCTTTACCTTTACTGAAGGCTTCAGTGTCCACAGTCCAGGGTACGGACCACAGGGCAGGCAGGCAGAGTCCGGCCGGTCTGAAGGCAAATCCAGAGTCCCCTTATCCAGGTGGAAATCAGTAGTCTTCCTCTAGAGCCTGGGTGTTGTAGTACCTCCCTGCTGAGCTTCTCGGTAAGGTTCTCACAACTGATGTTAGTGTCTCTTATTCTCTCTGTCCCCCTGATGGAAGGATAGGACAAACCCGCATGACTGATGGCCTGAGGCTTTTTGCAGGGACTCTGTCACTCCCCGGCCCCCACAGTTGCCACCGTGCCTCCTGGGTATAAGGTCGGGCAACTAATATGGAACTAGCTGTCCTGCCGGTCTCTGGAGCCAGGCTTGGAGACCATGACTCCCTCGGTGTTCCGGCTACCGGATCCTGCGCCTCAGAAAGGAGGCAGCCTTTTGCAGGGCAGAACTCCTTCTGGTTTCCTCTCCTTTTGCTATGACTTCGTTCCTCACTCACTACAATACAATTCCCTTCCAATGTCTCTTTCTTAGGATGATGCTGCATGTGGGGCAGGCGCAGCTCCGTGGCCTTCTGTCTAGGCCTCTGACAGGATCCCACCCCTGTCAGGGACCCACTACCTGAGAGGAGCTCAGATAGCAGCTTACTTGGTAAAGCCCAGCTCGCTTCTCCTAACTTCCTGTCCAGACTACCAGTTTTACCTAATTGTGAGGAGTGCCCTAATAAATAGGAGCATGGCTCCCCCTGGCGGCCTAGAGTGTGAAGTGTGTTGTGTGGTTTGAGATACCTGGCAAAGAGATCTCCTTTATTGCCTTCTGACGTAATATCACTCCCCATGGTGGAAGAACGACATTACTGCAATGACCAGGACTCTGGGGCGCTGCACTCCCCCCTGTTAAATCCAGTACTCCCGGACTGGGAAAAGAAAACAACAATACATTAGCAAAAGACATGCAAAATTTTGAAATGCTATAAAACAAGTTAATATTCGAAGCTTCCCTTTATGGGAGGTGAGAACACTGGAACGTTACAAACAAGAACATATTTACATTGCTTGCTTCATCTGAAATATAACTACCTGTACAGGTATACTATCTATTATCTCCCTAAGTGCAAACTTTCAGTTTTACTAACTAGCTAAATAATTCACTAATTCACTAACTCAATTAATTCACTAACCCCCACGGGTTCACTTTATTGAATTGCAGAACAGCTTATCACCCCCCCTACGGGCTCACTGTATCTTCAATTTTATTTAGAGTACATCATTTCAAACTATTTACTATTCTACATACTATCGGCTATGTAAACATTATTCATTAACTCGCTATCTATTATATTAACTCTATAATATATTAACTTTTTGACACAGTGCAACAAGTAAACATTCCCGTTAAGGGCGAACTCAAGTCTCTCAATGAGGTAGTGCAAAGTAATCACATCATCAATATTCAAGTCAATTTAAAGGTGACGTGATGCGAGGGACCTGTGACGAACCCGCAGCGTTGGTCTTGGGTGGGCTTCAAGACGTGTAATCCTGACCCGGAATTCTGCCACACCAACGGGTTTTTCTTCAGGTCTGTAAAGCAAAGTTATTTTACAGCAAAACTAACAGCAGTTTCTGTTAAGACGCAGTCTCTGTAAAAGCCTCCTATGTAAAACGAGTAGGGAGCACCTTTAAGAAGGTGCAAACTATTTACAAGCAGTTCAGGAATCATTCACCGTCCATGATCCTACAGTCTTTAAGGCCATGATGAACTTGTGCAAACAAAACATAGGATCCCTTTAAACAGGGGATCCCTTTAAGAGTTTAACACTGGATGGGTTTAAAAGCAGGAAAGGAAATGTTTTTAAGAACTATTTACATTCTTTGTTGGTTTACTGTTACTGGAACAGTTCTGGAGGTAGTACCGGCGGGGGTAGTCCTCTTGGATACTGACGACTACCTGGTACTACATAGAGTGCATCCGCACTCCTGATGGGGGTCTGTGTGCTGACAGTCCTCCGTGCCACCGTAGTTTGGGTGCACTTGGAACACATAGTGGCCGGTGCAGGGGTCACCTGTTTGGATGGAGATTGTAGTGTTTCTTTTGGTGCGAGATCAGGGCTGTGAGGTGGCAATGCAGTGGCTTCAAATTTGTACTTGTGAACATGGAGTGCATACCAACCCTTGTCTCCCCAATGTCGCGTATATGTGACACGGTCACTCACCAGGGTATAGATCCCGGCCTGGGTGTCCCTCCATGAGGTGTGCCTCCACATCACACCGGTTCACAAATACCTCAGGATAGAGGCCTGGTTCTTTTATAAATCCCCAGCCTCCTTTCAGGCGGAATGTTATAACAGTTCCGTAACGCTGCGGGCCCCAGTCCTCCTGACTCATCTGCCTGGCCTGGGCTTTAGCTTGTAAGTCTTTTTCACGATCAGCCTGGCATCCGGGCGCTCTGCCTCCCTCTCCTTCTGCTCTTGCCGGAGGGTTTCCTGGCATTGGTATTCCGCTAGCCTGACCACCTCAATCTTCTCCCCCTCTGGCTGGGCCTCCCCAGGGAACCCGATCAGGTTGGTGGTAGCGCAGGTCCATTTAAATGTCACCCACTCTCCCTGGACATTCACAGCTTGTTTAGTGGGCTGCAGCGGGACGTCGGAGGTTCTCAGGGTCTCCCAGGGCCTTTTCCACTCTAGGCAGTTACACACCCAGCCGGGTGGTGGTGGTGGAGGTGAGTCTACAGCCACTAGCAGGAGTTCCTCAGCTACCGGGGCAGGGCTGACGTCATTACCTGCCTCTGCAGCGTCTCCGGTGCCGGTCTCCTCCTCTGCAAGCTGGGGTTCCGGTGGCTGGCTGCGCCGCTGCTCTTCGTTGCCGGTGGTTGCGCGATGCCACAAGCTCCAGAGCTGCCGACACAGCTCGTCCACCTCCGCTCCAAGAACCTCCTGGTAAATACATCCTGGTAGGGTTTTGCTCTGTTCCCATTGGCTGGGACAGCTGTTGTGAATTTGCTTTTTGCTCCCTCTAGTGGTTACTAGTTTTTTGACTCTGGTTTTTCTGTCATTCCTTTTATCCGCACCTGGGTCGTTAGTTAGGGGTGTTGCTATATAAGCTCCCTGGACCTTCAGTTCAATGCCTGGCAACGTAGTTATCAGAGCTAGTCTGCTGTGCTCTTGTCTACTGATCCTGGTTCCAGTTATATCAGCTAAGTCTGCCTTTTGCTTTTTGCTATTTGTTTTGGTTTTGCATTTTTGTCCAGCTTGTTCCAAATCTATATCCTGACCTTTGCTGGAAGCTCTAGGGGGGCTGGTGTTCTCCCCCCGGACCGTTAGACGGTTCGGGGGTTCTTGAATTTCCAGTGTGGATTTTGATAGGGTTTTTGTTGACCATATAAGTTACCTTTCTTTATTCTGCTATCAGTAAGCGGGCCTCTCTGTGCTAAACCTGGTTCATTTCTGTGTTTGTCATTTCCTCTTACCTCACCGTCATTATTTGTGGGGGGCTTCTATCCAGCTTTGGGGTCCCCTTCTCTGGAGGCAAGAAAGGTCTTTGTTTTCCTCTACTAGGGGTAGCTAGATTCTCCGGCTGGCGCGTGTCATCTAGAATCAACGTAGGAATGATTCCCGGCTACTTCTAGTGTTGGCGTTAGGAGTAGATATATGGTCAACCCAGTTACCACTGCCCTATGAGCTGGATTTTTGTATTCTGCAGACTTCCACGTTCCTCTGAGACCCTCGCCATTGGGGTCATAACAGTTTGCCAGGCCAGTATTAAATGTTTAATGCATTGCAGAAGAGGGATTATAAGAAAGAAGATTCTGAGTTTTTTTTTCTTCTTCCCCTTTACCTCAGAGTGGCTATGCTTGCTGCAGACATGAATGTCCAGACCTTGATTACAAGTGTGGACCAGCTGGCTACTCGTGTGCAGGGCATACAAGACTATGTTATCAGAAATCCTAGGTCAGAACCTAAAATACCGATTCCTGAACTGTTTTCCGGAGACAGGTTTAAGTTTAGGAATTTCGTGAATAATTGTAAATTGTTTTTGTCCCTGAGACCCTGTTCATCTGGAGATTCTGCTCAGCAAGTAAAAATTGTTATTTCGTTCTTACGGGGCGACCCTCAGGATTGGGCTTTTTCGCTGGCGCCAGGAGATCCGGCATTGGCTGATCTTGATGCGTTTTTTCTGGCGCTCGGTTTACTTTATGAGGAACCCAATCTTGAGATTCAGGCAGAAAAGGCCTTGCTGGCTATGTCTCAGGGGCAGGACGAGGCTGAAGTGTATTGTCAAAAATTTCGGAAATGGTCCGTGCTGACACATTGGAACGAGTGTGCACTGGCCGCTAATTTTAGAAATGGCCTTTCTGAAGCCATTAAGAATGTTATGGTGGGTTTTCCCATTCCCACAGGTCTGAATGATACTATGGCACTGGCTATTCAAATTGACCGGCGGTTGCGGGAGCGCAAAACCGCAAATCCCCTCATGGTGTTGTCTGAACAGACACCTGATTTAATGCAATGTGATAGAATCCTGACTAGAAATGAGCGGAAAATTCATAGACGCCGGAATGGCTTGTGCTACTACTGTGGTGATTCTACACATGTTATCTCAGCATGCTCTAAACGTATAGCTAAGGTTGTTAGTCCTGTCACCGTTGGTAATTTGCAACCTAAATTTATTCTGTCTGTAACTTTGATTTGCTCACTGTCATCTTATCCTGTCATGGCGTTTGTAGATTCAGGTGCTGCCCTGAGTCTCATGGATCTCTCATTTGCTAAGCGCTGTGGTTTTACTCTTGAACCATTAGAAAATCCTATTCCTCTTAGGGGTATTGATGCTACACCATTGGCAGCAAATAAACCGCAGTATTGGACACAGGTTACCATGTGCATGTCTCCTGAACACCGCGAGGTGATACGTTTCCTGGTTTTACATAAAATGCATGATTTGGTTGTTTTAGGGCTACCATGGTTACAGACCCATAATCCAGTCCTGGACTGGAAGGCTATGTCAGTCTCAAGTTGGGGCTGTCGTGGTATTCATGAGGATTCCCTGCCTGTGTCTATTGCTTCTTCTACGCCTTCGGAAGTTCCGGAGTATTTGTCTGATTATCAGGACGTCTTCAGTGAGTCTGAGTCCAGTGCACTGCCTCCTCATAGGGACTGTGACTGTGCTATAGATTTGATCCCAGGCAGTAAATTTCCTAAGGGAAGACTGTTTAATCTGTCGGTACCTGAACATACCGCTATGCGTTCATATATCAAGGAGTCTCTGGAGAAAGGACATATTCGTCCGTCTTCTTCCCCTCTTGGTGCGGGATTCTTTTTTGTGGCAAAAAAGGACGGATCTTTGAGACCTTGTATTGATTATCGGCTTTTAAATAAGATCACTGTCAAATTTCAGTATCCTTTACCGCTGTTGTCTGACTTGTTTGCCCGGATTAAGGGTGCCAAGTGGTTCACCAAGATAGACCTTCGTGGTGCGTACAACCTTGTGCGCATTAAGCAAGGTGATGAATGGAAAACCGCATTCAATACGCCCGAAGGTCATTTTGAGTACTTGGTGATGCCTTTTGGGCTCTCCAATGCGCCTTCAGTTTTTCAGTCCTTTATGCATGACATTTTCCGGAAGTATCTGGATAAATTTTTGATTGTTTATCTGGATGATATTTTGGTTTTTTCTGATAATTGGGATTCGCATGTGGAGCAGGTCAGGTTGGTCTTTAAAATTTTGCGTGAAAATTCTTTGTTTGTCAAGGGCTCAAAGTGTCTCTTTGGTGTACAGAAGGTTCCCTTTTTGGGGTTCATTTTTTCCCCTTCTGCTGTGGAGATGGACCCAGTCAAGGTCCGAGCTATTCTTGATTGGACTCAGCCCTCGTCAGTTAAGAGTCTTCAGAAGTTCTTGGGCTTCGCTAACTTCTACCGTCGTTTTATCGCTAATTTTTCTAGCATTGTGAAACCTTTGACGGATATGACCAAGAAGGGCTCCGATGTAGCTAACTGGGCTCCTGCTGCCGTGGAGGCTTTCCAGGAGTTGAAACGCCGGTTTACTTCGGCGCCTGTTTTGTGCCAGCCTGACGTCTCACTTCCCTTTCAGGTTGAGGTGGATGCTTCGGAGATTGGGGCAGGGGCCGTTTTGTCGCAGAGAGGCCCTGGTTGCTCTGTTATGAAACCTTGTGCCTTTTTCTCTAGGAAGTTTTCGCCTGCCGAGCGAAATTATGATGTGGGCAATCGGGAGTTGTTGGCCATGAAATGGGCATTTGAGGAGTGGCGTCATTGGCTCGAGGGTGCTAAGCATCGTGTGGTGGTCTTGACTGATCACAAAAATCTGATGTATCTCGAGTCTGCTAAACGCCTTAATCCGAGACAGGCCCGCTGGTCATTGTTTTTCTCCCGCTTTGATTTTGTTGTCTCGTATTTACCAGGTTCAAAGAATGTGAAGGCCGATGCTCTTTCTAGGAGCTTTGTGCCTGATGCTCCTGGAGTCGCTGGTATTCTTAAAGATGGAGTTATCTTGTCAGCTATTTCTCCGGATCTGCGACGTGTGTTGCAGAGATTTCAGGCTGATAGGCCTGAGTCTTGTCCACCTGACAGACGGTTTGTCCCGGATAAGTGGACCAGCAGAGTCATTTCCGAGGTTCATTCCTCGGTGTTGGCAGGTCACCCGGGAATTTTTGGCACCAGAGATCTGGTGGCCAGGTCCTTTTGGTGGCCTTCCTTGTCAAGGGATGTGCGGTCATTTGTGCAGTCCTGTGGGACTTGTGCTCGAGCTAAGCCTTGCTGTTCTCGTGCCAGCGGTTTGCTCTTGCCCTTGCCTGTCCCGAAGAGACCTTGGACACATATCTCCATGGATTTCATTTCTGATCTTCCGCTATCTCAGGGCATGTCCGTTATCTGGGTGATATGTGATCGCTTCTCCAAGATGGTCCATTTGGTTCCTTTGCCTAAGCTGCCTTCCTCTTCCGATCTGGTTCCTGTGTTTTTCCAGAACGTGGTTCGGTTGCACGGCATCCCTGAGAATATTGTGTCAGACAGAGGATCCCAGTTCGTTTCCAGGTTCTGGCGATCCTTTTGTAGTAGGATGGGCATTGATTTGTCGTTTTCGTCTGCTTTCCATCCTCAGACTAATGGACAGACGGAGCGAACCAATCAGACTTTGGAGGCTTATTTGAGGTGTTTTGTCTCTGCTGATCAGGACGATTGGGTGACATTCTTGCCGTTGGCTGAGTTTGCCCTTAATAATCGGGCTAGTTCCGCCACCTTGGTTTCGCCTTTTTTCTGCAACTCTGGTTTCCATCCTCGCTTTTCTTCGGGTCATGTGGAGCCTTCTGACTGTCCTGGGGTGGATTCTGTGGTGGATAGGTTGCAGCAGATCTGGAATCATGTGGTGGACAACTTGAAGTTGTCACAGGAGAAGGCTCAGCGCTTTGCCAACCGCCGCCGCGGTGTGGGTCCCCGACTACGCGTTGGGGATTTGGTATGGCTTTCTTCCCGCTTTGTTCCTATGAAGGTCTCCTCTCCCAAATTTAAACCTCGTTTTATTGGGCCTTACAAGATATTGGAAATCCTTAATCCTGTATCTTTTCGTCTGGATCTTCCTGTGTCGTTTGCTATTCACAAGGTATTTCATAGGTCCTTGTTGCGGCGGTACATTGTGCCTGTAGTTCCTTCTGCTGAGCCTCCTGCTCCGGTGTTGGTTGAGGGCGAGTTGGAGTACGTGGTGGAGAAGATCTTGGATTCTCGCCTCTCCAGGCGGAGGCTTCAGTACCTGGTCAAGTGGAAGGGCTATGGTCAGGAGGATAATTCCTGGGTGGTCGCCTCTGATGTTCATGCGGCCGATTTGGTTCGTGCCTTTCATGCCGCTCATCCTGATCGCCCTGGTGGTCGTGGTGAGGGTTCGGTGACCCCTCACTAAGGGGGGGGTACTGTTGTGAATTTGCTTTTTGCTCCCTCTAGTGGTTACTAGTTTTTTGACTCTGGTTTTTCTGTCATTCCTTTTATCCGCACCTGGGTCGTTAGTTAGGGGTGTTGCTATATAAGCTCCCTGGACCTTCAGTTCAATGCCTGGCAACGTAGTTATCAGAGCTAGTCTGCTGTGCTCTTGTCTACTGATCCTGGTTCCAGTTATATCAGCTAAGTCTGCCTTTTGCTTTTTGCTATTTGTTTTGGTTTTGCATTTTTGTCCAGCTTGTTCCAAATCTATATCCTGACCTTTGCTGGAAGCTCTAGGGGGGCTGGTGTTCTCCCCCCGGACCGTTAGACGGTTCGGGGGTTCTTGAATTTCCAGTGTGGATTTTGATAGGGTTTTTGTTGACCATATAAGTTACCTTTCTTTATTCTGCTATCAGTAAGCGGGCCTCTCTGTGCTAAACCTGGTTCATTTCTGTGTTTGTCATTTCCTCTTACCTCACCGTCATTATTTGTGGGGGGCTTCTATCCAGCTTTGGGGTCCCCTTCTCTGGAGGCAAGAAAGGTCTTTGTTTTCCTCTACTAGGGGTAGCTAGATTCTCCGGCTGGCGCGTGTCATCTAGAATCAACGTAGGAATGATCCCCGGCTACTTCTAGTGTTGGCGTTAGGAGTAGATATATGGTCAACCCAGTTACCACTGCCCTATGAGCTGGATTTTTGTATTCTGCAGACTTCCACGTTCCTCTGAGACCCTCGCCATTGGGGTCATAACAGACAGCTGTGGGTTTTCTCCCCCTCTTACGGGTGACCTCCACTCGCCATGTTGCCAACCAGATTCTGCCTAATGGCGTCCAGTGGTTCTCGCTCCTCCTCTTCTGGGGGGCGGTTTCTTCTTCTTCCTCCACCATCCCAGACCAGGAGGCGGACCTTCCTCGTTGATGGGCATATCTCTCGGACATAGTAGTATCTGTCGGGGGCTGGCTCCACTTTCGCGCCGTTCTTCCAGGCTACGCCCACGATGATACGCCCCACTCCCCCTGCACGCCACATGGTGCTGTAATGGCGGCGGTTTGGGCGGGAATTTTGTGCGGTCTTTTGCAATACACTGTGTTCCAAATTATTATGCAAATTGGATTTAAGTGTCATAAAGATTTAATTGTTTTGTTTTTCAAATAAACTCATGGATGGCATTGTGTCTCAGGGCTCAATGGATCACTGAAATCAATCTTAAACACATGTGTTAATTAGTTTTCCAGGTGATTTTAATTAAAGGAAAACTACTTAAAAATGATGTTCCACATTATTAAGCAGGCCACAGTTTTCAAGTAACATGAGAAAGAAAAAGGATCTCTCTGCTGCTGAAAAGCATCAAATAGTGCAATGCCTTGGTCAAGGGATGAAAACATTAGATATTTCCCAAAAACTTAAGCGTGATCATCGTACTGCTAAGAGATTTGTGGCTGATTCTGAGCACAAACATGTTCGTGCTGATAAAGGCATAATGAGGAAGGTTTCTGCCAGGCAAGTTCATCGGATTAAGAGAGCAGCTGCTAAAATGCCATTTCAAACCCGCAAACAGATATTTGAAGCTGCTGGTGCCTCTGGAGTCCCTCGAACCTCAAGGTGTAGGACCCTTTAAAGGCTTGCTTTGGTTCATAAAAATACTATTCGGCCACCCCTAAACAGCGTTCACAAGCAGAAACGGTTGCAGTGGGCCCAGACATACATGAAGACTAATTTTCAATCAGTCTTGTTTACTGATGAGTGTCGAGCAACCCTGGATGGTCCAGATGGATGGAGTAGTGGATGGTTGGTGGATGGCCATCATGTCCCAACAAGGCTGCGACGTCAGCAAGGAGGTGGAGGAGTCATGTTTTGGGCCAGAATCATGGGGAAACAGCTGGTAGGGCCCTTTAACGTTCCTGAAGGTGTGAAAATGACCTCTGCAAAGTATATAGAGTTTCTGATTGACAACTTCCATGGTATAAAAAGCAGAAACGTGCCTTCAGGAGCAAAATCATCTTCATGCATGACAATGCACCATCTCATGCTGCAATGAATACCTCTGAGTCATTGGCTGCTATGGGCATAAAAGGAGATAAACTCATGGTGTGGCCACCATCTTCCCCTGACCTCAACCCTATAGAGGACCTGTGGAGTATCATCAAGCAAAAGATCTATGAGGGTGGGAGGCAGTTCACATCAAAACAGCAGCTCTGGGAGTCTATTCTGACTTCATTCAAAGAAATACAAGCAGAAACTCTCCAAAAACTCACAAGTTCAATGGAAGCAAGAATTGTGAATGTAATATCAAAGAAGGGTTCCTATGTTAACATGTAACTTGGCCTATTAGGCTGTTTTGGAATTAAATAGCTTTTTTGATTAGTGAATGTGACCTCTTAATGCTGCAAATTTCACAAATGAGCATTTTCAGTTCTTTAAAACATATCAAATGTTTAGAAATTCTACTGTGCCTAATAATATGGAACAGTGCATTTTGAGTTTTTATTCATTTCGGAGATTATACTGTTATCATTGGGAGGTTTCTTCAATAAAATTCGATGTATACTCTAACGGGTGATGACTTTCATTAGACTGACTGTCATTTGCACCGACCATTTAGGAAAATCCGAGAAAAATGTAATTTGCATAATAATTTGGAACATAGTGTACACAGTCCTTTAGCAAATCACAGTTCAAATACAATTCTGGCACAGTTCTTAGGCGCACATGACCCGATTTTCAGGCTTAAGTAGATCCTGTTCGTGACCCAAAGTTGGAGTGCCCCCATAGGGCCGTGGGGTACTCGGTACTGGGTCCTTCGGTTCTCGGTGGGGATGTCATGGTGGCTGACCCGGTCCGTGGCCCTAGGGAATGTCCGTTGTAAATGGAGGAAAGGTCTTTAAAGGGATTTGTTTGTGACGCCACCTGTGGTATTCGGTCAGGGTGACCGACACTGCTTAGGGGTCCACTGGGGTGATGTGATGGCAGCTAGATGGTATACCTTCCCACAGGTGAAGTGTATCCCCATGGCTTCCCAGAGTGTAGATGGTGGATGGTGTGAGGTGCAGAGAAGAACGAGGACACAAGGTTGCAGTCTCTTTACCTCTACTGAAGGCTTCAGTGTCCACAGTCCAGGGTACGGACCACAGGGTAGGCAGAGTCCGGCCGGTCTGAAGGCAAATCCAGAGTCCCCTTATCCAGGTGGAAATCAGTAGCCTTCCTCTAGCGCCTGGGTGTTGTAGTACCTCCCTGCTGAGCTTCTCGGTAAGGTTCCCACAACTGATGTTAGTGTCTCTTTCTCTCTCTGTCCCCCTGATGGAAGGAAAGGACAAACCCGTATGACTGATGGCCTGAGGCTTTTTACAGGGACTCTATCACTCCCCGGCCCCCACAGTTGCCACCGTGCCTCCTGGGTATAAGGTCGGGCAACTAATATGGAACTAGCTGTCCTGCCGGTCTCTGGAGCCAGGCTTGGAGACGATGACTGCCTCGGTGTTCCGGCTACCGGATCCTGCGCCTCAGAAAGGAGGCAGCCTTTTGCAGGGCAGAACTCCTTCTGGTTTCCTCTCCTTTTGCTATGACTTCGTTCCTCACTCGCTACAATACAATTCCCTTCCAATGACTCTTTCTTAGGATGCTGCTGCATGTGGGGCAGGCGCAGCTCCATGGCCTTCTGTCTAGGCCTCTGACAGGATCCCACCCCTGTCAGGGACCCACTACCTGAGAGGAGCTCAGATAGCAGCTTACTGGGTAAAGCCCAGCTCGCTTCTCCTAACTTCCTGTCCAGACTACCAGTTTTACCTAATTGTGAGGAGTGCCCTAATAAATAGGAGCATGGCTCCCCCTGGCGGCCTAGAGTGTGAAGTGTGTTGTGTGGTTTGAGATACATGGCAAAGAGATCTCCTTTATTGCCTTCAGACGTAATATCACTCCTCCTGGTGGAAGAACGACATTACTGCAACGAACAGGACTCTGGGGCGCTGCACAGGCATTCACTTAACATAACCTCATCCTGTACCTGTCTGTGCCATCTGTGAGTCTGACCCCCAACTGGCAGAAAAGTCCTTTTCTTTTATGCTCCCTCAGACTCTACAGGGGTCATTAGGATGAACCTAATGTTAACCCCATGCTGACCCGTGACCAGCCATCTCATTTGCAGCGTAATGTAACTTCTAACTATTACGACACAGTGCAAAATACTCACCAGCTACTGGCAGAACTTCAAACCCTTAACCCACCACCCAGCAATACCCTGCAAAGGAGTTTTTAGGGCGTATTTCACTTGCAAATTCTAGTGATGTCAGCATTCACCCACATAACTCCATGAGGACTAACATCTTTCAGTCTCAAATCTGTTGCGTCATAATGATAGTAAAGTTTTAATAGAACATTATAATTTTATTAAAACTTTATTATAGTCACACATCAACATTGTATTTCAGTAATGTACATACCTACAGGTGGCACGCAGGGTGGTACGGGTGGCACGCAGCAGACGATACCCTAGTTAACATTACATGACATGGCATCATCATAACATAGACGCATTAATGATAGAACTTTGGTAACAAGGTGGTGTTTAAATCACAACAAGGTCAATTATAACAAGGTTCGCCCCTTCCTCGTAAATTACTGGCACAACTGGTATTTCTACTTGGAGGCTTGTAAAATAATTGCAAATGATGGTATATTTGTATTATAAAATGGTGCGTGGCAGTAAAGGCTCTTTCCATGTGAATTATTATTATTTACAATTATTACAAATTACAATTAATTTTATAAAAATGAAAAAAAATGGCAAAATTCACCGCAATTGGATTTTTTCCCAATTTTCCCATTCACAATAAAGGAAAATAATCATGTCTTTCAAAAATATAACCTGTCCCACAAAAAGACAAGCCTTCATATAGCTATGTCGATGAAAAACATATAAATGTAATGGCTCTTTGAAAAAGGGAGGAAAAACAACAAGAAGGGAAAAAAACTAAAAGTTGGCTGAATCCATAATGAGAACGCAGCCAATTTTAAATGATATCACAGTCCGGAGTCTAACAGTGGGGCTCATGTAAGTTTGTGAATTTTTGCATTGAAAGAAAAAAAATTGAACTGTATCACTTAGTTGTCAATTTATTCCTAATGTTCTAAAAGCAAATGTTTGCTAAGGGAAGAGCCAGCAGCCTGGGGCAGGAAATGTGAGAAGAACTATACAGAGAAGGTGTGTTTGCCCTTGAATATTTGGTAACTTCAACTTAAATATTATTATTATCATTCAGTTATAATCTCCTGTGGGCGGCACTTCTCCTATAAGAGGATATAAAGCTCCTCTACCCTGTAATTGCTACACGGCAAATACTATTAAAGGAAACCAGAAAGTGAAAGAAAGCCAGAAAGGAGAGGAGCCGCAAGAATGTTCGGAGTAATCATCATTTTCCTTGTCTTGGGTCTTTTGATATTTTTGGGGGTCACCTGGTATGAATCCTCGAAAGCGGAGTACCCACCAGGGATTGCAAATCCTAAATTTCTTCGGATGGCTCATACGTTTGTTGTTGGCTCATTCATCTTGGTAAGTTCATAGCCTGAATCTGAATATTTTTTCTTTGCTTTCCTACTTGTTCTTACTCCAGTCTCAGAATTCTAGTTATGGGCACTGTTTATTCTTCATTCTTGCATTTATTTATTGTGGTCTTGCAATGATTTCTCCTATAAGCTGTGGTAGAGAAAACCTAATGGAAAATGGAAAAGCCAGCGTATATATATAAAATGTATATATATATATATATATACACTCACCGGCCACTTTATTAGGTACACCATGCTAGTAACGGGTTGGACCCCCTTTTGCCTTCAGAACTGCCTCAATTCTTCGTGGCATAGATTCAACAAGGTGCTGGAAGCATTCCTCAGAGATTTTGGTCCATATTGACATGATGGCATCACACAGTTGCCGCAGATTTGTCGGCTGCACATCCCAAAGATGCTCCATACAAGGCAGGATGGATCCATGCTTTCATGTTGTTTACGCCAAATTCTGACCCTACCATCCGAATGTCGCAGCAGAAATCGAGACTCATCAGACCAAGCAACGTTTTTCCAATCTTCTACTGTCCAATTTCGATGAGCTTGTACAAATTGTAGCCTCAGTTTCCTGTTCTTAGCTGAAAGGAGTGGTACCCGGTGTGGTCTTCTGCCTCAAAGTTCGACGCACTGTGCGTTCAGAGATGCTCTTAGGCCTACCTTGGTTGTAACGGGTGGCGATTTGAGTCACTGTTGCCTTTCTATCAGCTCGAACCAGTCTGCCCATTCTCCTCTGACCTCTGGCATCAACAAGGCATTTCCGCCCACAGAACTGCCGCTCACTGGATTTTTTTTCTTTTTCGGACCATTCTCTGTAAACCCTAGAGATGGTTGTGCGTGAAAATCCCAGTAGATCAGCAGTTTCTGAAATACTCAGACCAGCCCTTCTGGCACCAACAACCATGCCACGTTCAAAGGCACTCAAATCACCTTTCTTCCCCATACTGATGCTCGGTTTGAACTGCAGGAGATTGTCTTGACCATGTCTACATGCCTAAATGCACTGAGTTGCCGCCATGTGATTGGCTGATTAGAAATTAAGTGTTAACAAGAAGTTGGACAGGTGTACCTAATAAAGTGGCCGGTGAGTGTATATTTATATATATATATATACTGTATATATATATATATATATATATATATATATATATATATATATTTATATACTATTCTGTCATTAAATAGAACCTTTAACCACGTGTTAAACTGGCCACACCATGGAATAATGGTACATTATTACAGTATTTGTAAGCCAAAACCAGGAGTGGGTGATATATACAGAAGTGGTGCATATGTTTCTATTATACTTTTCCTCTGACTGTTCCACTCCTGGTTTTAGCTTACAAATACTGAACGTCTGAATGTGGCCATAGTGTGGCCTAAAAACTGACCACGTTTCATCAGAGTTTCAACAGCATGTCATCCCTTCTTTTTCCTCATATGTGTAAAAAAATGTTTCTCCTTCTTCTCTTAGTAAAAGTTTATGAAAATCGGACCACACTGGGATAACATTTGAATGTCCAATTTTTCAACAGACCCTTAGACTTGCATTGTCTATTTTAATCCAACACTTGGACATGCTTTCGTGATTTTTCACTTTTTCTTTTCTTTACAGGGGAAGTTTCTTGATAAACTTGGAATATGGAACGTTGCAGGACCTATTAATTTTCTACAAAAAAAATTAACGTCTAAGCTGAAGGAGGATCCAGAGATCTTTACAAAAGACCTACAATTTGGAGGAGTGCCGGTGAGAGTCTACCAACACCGATCTCCTTCAGCTGGCGGCAGAAAAGGAGTCATGTTCTTTCATGGAGGAGGATTCGTGTTTGGGAGTATCGGTAAGCAAATAAAACTCTGTGGTTTATTGATCTTCTGTATGAAGGGATATACTTGCTTATTTATTTGTCTGATGGTTCTTCCCATCTGTTCTGAAACCTGCCTAAATAAAATCACCCAGAAACACAAAAAAGAATTAACATACAGTATGTATATCGATATAAAAATGACTTTCTGTTCATATGTTGAAGTCTTTGAGCATCTTTTAACCAATTGACAAAAAAGGTTGCACTCTATCGTGCTAAAGCATGTCAATGTGAAATATATGAAATATGAATAGCACTGCGGCTTTTGAATATTAGGAAAACAATGAGACGCTTTGCACACAATTTGGCCAAATTATGTCTGCCCAGCAACCAATGTCAAGGTGGTCTCAAAAACTGATGGGTCCCCGACCAATGTCAATACCTCTCTTAGCCTGATGTCTGAATTCCTGGGTGAATGTGGACACCTCTCTCAGTAATGCCTGCTTTTATGGGTAGGTAGGGACCTGCTGTAATTAAAATCACCACATGTTGAAGGGAGGAGTGCTTGGTCAGTAAGCTAATATACAAATAGCAAAAAACTGACTGGCACATCCAAGCTAGTCTGAATAGGTGCATACCAGGAGGAGCTACGACCATATACAATATACAAAAATAGGTTGCACTCTATCGTGCTAAAGTATGTCAATGTGAAATATATGAAATATGAATCGCAATACGGCTTTTGAATATTAGGAAAACAAATATGCGTATGTTATTGTCATTTTTTCTGACAGCATTTTGGACTGAGACAGTCACCTCATCCCCCTACCATATATACTGGACCTGGTCCTCTTTCATCCAGGAGGCACTCATACTGATCACCAAACATCCACAGGCCCTCAAACATTTCATCATACGTATGCACAAAGCAGCATGAGTATAGCATGTAATATAAATAGTGTAATAAGTGCTTAACCAGAATGGGGCAACACCCAACACAGAAGTGGGGAACGAAGCCTATCCTAAAAAGAAACTACTCAACAGCTTCAGTGAGGGTCTATCATGGTAGCAGTCAACACTTTTGTAAACGCATTTTGGGGCACTTTTCAAATTCTTTACAACCTTTCAAAGGATAGGAGGTTTTGTGATCCACATTGTGCAGTATAAGGTAGGCAGAAACATTGCTAAGGAAATTAGAAACAGAAGCCCCCCATTTGTATTTTTACATACCCGACTTTCTTTTGTAGCTAGCAACATCCAGTATAATCTAGTTATGGTGGTCTTTTAGTCTAGCGGATCAGAACAATCTATTTATTTTTTTGTTGTATTTTTCATGTATTTAGTGTGGAGGATAGATCTGCCAAATAATTTATCTCGATTAACAGTATTAAAAAAGTTATAGCACCTTATAGGGAGCAATCTCCGGCGCACGCTCGGTGCTCGGAGCACGCAACGCACAATGGAGCATTCTGTCATGTAATATGCATTAATTAAATCTTGTACCTTGTCTCTTTAAGAAAGATAAGATGTAGAGAATTGTGGGTAGTTACAGAGAGGAGGGGGAGAAGTTACTTTCACTTTGTCATGCATGCAGAGACAAGCTCATGCAACGTGCTAAAGAGAAATAAAGATAATGAAGATTTACTAGTGTGGATTACTTACAAAGTGTGGACATTACAACTGGCGACGAGGATGGGATGAAAATCTTTCTGCTGCAGTGAGTACTGATCCCTATTTTACTGATCCACACGGCTGCACCACTGAAAAACTTCATCATGGCTGAATACTTACACAGTTTCCCACAGTTTGATATGACTGATGTCACTAATCTCTCCCATAACTGGAGAAAATGGTTGAGCAGATTTGAGAACTTTCTAGAAGCCATAGATATAAAAGAGGAGAAAAGAAAGAAAGCATTACTTTTACATTGTGCAGGCACAGGAGTCTATGATATCTACTGCACATTACCTGCATCTGAGACAGATACATACAGCGATTGCAGCAAAGCTCTCACTGATTACTTCAATCCCAAACAAAACATCAGATATGAGAGATACAAATTCAGAATTGCTAAGCAGCTTCCCGAAGAATCCATAGACACCTATGTCACACGACTGAGGGAGCTAGCACATGGATGTGCATTCACAGATATAGATGATGAAATCCTAACTCAGGTAATCGTCACCTGCTCATCTAACAAAATAAGGCGCAAAGCTCTGCAGCAAGATCTCTCTTTACATGAATTACTCAAAATAGCCCGTGCTACGGAAATAGCAGATCATCAGGCTACTACAATGGAGAATGGGGAAAAGTCACAGGTACATAATCTCGTGCATAAAAATACACAAGACAAGCAAACCCCGAAACAGAAAAAATGCTATAGATGTGGACAGGAGTTCCCTCACCGCCTGGACAGATGTCCAGCTATAGGACAGACATGCAATAAGTGTGGAAAAGGGAACCATTTGGCAGCTGTCTGCAGATCAGCACAATACAAGCCTTCTCTGCCTATGACACGGCCTGCAGATGTAAAAATGGTAAATCAGGATACAGAAGAAGCATCTGGAGCAGAAAACTACGTGTTCACCACCTCTGCCACTGGCTCTGTACAGTCCCCCTGTATCACACTCCCAATCTGCGACACCAATATCACGTTTACAATAGATACGGGAGCGTCAGTGGACATCATAGACAGCACTACCTATGAGCAATTGAAGACAAAGCCAGTTTTGCAGCAAGTACATACTAAAATCTTCCCATATGGATCTAAAATACCTCTAACTACCAGAGGGCAGTTTGATGTTGAACTGAGCTATAAAGACAATAAGCAGAGAACTACCTTTCATGCGTTACAAGGATCAGGAGGCTGTCTTCTCAGCTATCACACTGCCTTGAAGCTAGGTCTCATCCAAATTATCCATACCATAACTGATCCTGCGGACATGGATATACAAACCATGGTGAATAATTTTCCCTCCCTATTTAGTGGCTTGGGGAAACTAAAAGACTCTCAAGTACATCTTCATGTGGACGATAGTGTTCGCCCAGTGGCCCAGTCACATAGGCGCATTCCATTTCACCTGAGAAGGAAAGTAGAAAAAGAACTCCAATTCCTCATGGACGAGGACGTTATCGAAACCGTTACTGGGCCCACTCCCTGGGTCTCACCACTGGTGGTAGTTCCTAAACCAAAGGCTCCTGACCAGGTGAGATTGTGTGTTGACATGCGCCTACCCAACACTGCCATTCAGAGAGAAAGACATATCTCACCCACAATTGATGACATAATTCATGTGTTAAATGGAGCGACCGTCTTTTCAAAACTCGATCTCAATAAGGGCTATCACCAGTTAGAGCTGAGTCCAGAATCCAGATATTTGACAACATTTTCCACACATGTGGGCCTCAGAAGATATAAAAGATTGACTTTTGGGGTCTGCTCTGCAGCGGAAATTTTTCAGGATGCAATAAGGGGCGTTATTCAGAACATTCCAAATGCCTTTAATTACAGTGATGACATACTGGTGTTTGGCAAAACTCAAGCTGAACACAATCGTGCTCTATATGCCGTCTTTGATTGCCTCCTCTCTGCTGGACTCACCTTAAACAAGGAAAAATGCGAATTTGATAAAAATTCATTAGAGTTTTACGGTCATATTTTTTCGGCAAAAGGGGTACAACCTGATCCCAAGAAAGTGGAATCCATTAAATCAGCCTCAATTCCACAAGATGCCAGTGAAGTACGCTCGTTTCTTGGAATGGCCAGTTATTGTGCTAGATACATTCCAAACTTCTCAACAATTAACAGTCCATTAAGGGAACTTACAAAACAGAGTTGTGTTTTTCAATGGTCTCCAGACTGTCAAAATGCATTTGAAACAATTAAAACTGAACTTTGCTCAACAACCACAATGGCCTATTTTGATCCAGCTCTCCAAACTGAGCTAATTGTGGACGCCAGTCCCGTGGGGCTGGGTGCCATCTTAGCACAATATAAAGATAACAATCAAAATCCTCAGATTATTTCTTATGCAAGTAAAAGCTTAACAAGCACGGAACGGAAATATTCACAACCTGAAAAAGAAAGCTTGGCAGTTGTCTGGGGATGCGAACATTTTCACTTATTTCTGTATGGAGCTCCCTTCACTGTTGTCACAGATCATCAAGCACTCCTTACGATCTTTGGAAATCCCAGAGCTAAAATGCCTGCACGCATAGAACGGTGGGGTCTACGTCTACAGGACTACAACTACAAAATTGTCCACAAGCCTGGAAAATTCAGCAATCCCGCTGATTATCTGTCAAGACATCCGATGACTGATGATCTACCTGAGCATTCCGCCATTGAAGAATACATATGCTTCATTACAGCCCATGCAGTACCAAAAGCTCTTTCCATTGATCACTTTGTGAACGCCACAACAAGTGACAAGACACTACGTGCTTTAATACAAATCATCCGAAATCGAAGGTGGCATGAAATTCAAAGAGAAAAATTTCCCGATCCTGAGATTGATCTGACAGAATTAAAACTATTCTCAAGTGTACGGTATGAACTATCTGTCACTGAGGAATGCCTCATCCTTCGAGGTACCAAATTGGTTGTACCTAAGACTCTGCGCAGCTTAGTAATACAGATAGCGCATGAAGGTCATCTGGGAATTGTTGGCACAAAGAAATTACTCCGAGAAAAAGTGTGGTTCCCAAACATGGATCAATTGGTGGAAGAGAAGGTTAAACACTGTTCCACCTGCCAAGTTATCACTCCATCATCACAGCTGGAGCCTTTACAAATGTCACCTCTACCCACTGCTGTCTGGGAGGAGGTGGCAGTCGATATATATGGACCGTTACCAAATGGCCAATACATTTTAGTAACAATTGACGAATATTCCAGATACCCTGTCATTTCTTTTATCTCTTCAACATCTGCTACTAGTGTGATACCAGAACTGGATAACATATTTTCAGCATATGGCATTCCAAGAGTGGTCAAAACGGACAATGGACCTCCATTCAATGGACACGTGTTCACACAATTTGCTGAATACTTGGGGTTCAGTCACAGAAAAATCACACCGTGCTGGCCGCAAGCAAATGGAATAGTCGAACGCTTCATGCGCACCATGGGGAAACGAATCAAGGCAGCTAGCCTGGAGCACACCCCACTGAAACAGTCATTGTACAAATTCATGCGCAATTACCGCAATACGCCACATTCTACTACCAATGCTGCTCCAGCGCATCTAATGTTTGGCAGAACTCTGCATATACGAATCCCTGACATAGTCAGTCGTCCTGTACCAAGTGACTCCTCTGTGCGCTTAGCAGACTCTTCCAACAAACAAACCATGAAACACTATGCAGACAGAAGGCGAAGGGCACAGCCAAATGCTATCAAAAGAGGTGACGTCGTTGTGGTGCGTCAGAGACCAACCAACAAGACTTCAGCTGCATATTGTCCTGCAAAATATAACGTTATTGACAAGAAAGGCAGCATGGTCACGGCTGAGAGGGATGGACACTCCATAACTCGAAACTCTTCACATTTCAAAATTATTCCTCAAAATAATGACAATGGACATTCTCTGGGGGAAGATTCGGCACTCAACAGTGGAGAGAATCACCAGGAGGCAACAAGTTCTTCATTAATGGACACCATCGCTGAGCCCAGACGTTATCCATCAAGAGAGAGAAGGGCTCCATCCAGACTTATTGAAGAAGCGTGACTTCTTTTCTTTAACAGGGCAAAATGGACATACGTTTTCTTGGACATTTTTCTTGTTGCATCATTAGTTCATGTTATTTTATTTTAGTTGTATTCGTTTAAAAAAAAAAAAAAAAAGGGGATGTTGTAATATGCATTAATTAAATCTTGTACCTTGTCTCTTTAAGAAAGATGAGATGTAGAGAATTGTGGGTAGTTACAGAGAGGAGGGGGAGAAGTTAAGGCCCCGTCTCACATAGCGAGATCGCTAGCGAGATCGCTGCTGAGTCACTAGTTTTGTGACGCAACAGCGACCTCCATAGCGATCTCGCTATGTGTGACACGTACCAGCGATCAGGCCCCTGCTGCGAGATCGCTGGTCGTGTCGGAATGGCCTGGACCTTTTTTTGGTCGTTGAGGCCCCGCTGACATCGCTGAATCGGTGTGTGTGACACCGATCCAGCGATGTCTTCACTGGTAACCAGGGTAAACATCGGGTTACTAAGCGCAGGGCCGCGCTTAGTAACCCGATGTTTACCCTGGTTACCAGCGTAAATGTAAAAAAAACCCAAACAATACATACTCGCCTTCTGATGTCCGTCAGGTCCCTTGCCGTCTGCTTCCTGCTCTCACTGACTGCCGGCCGGAAAGTGAGAAGTGAGAGCACAGCAGTGACGTCACCGCTGCGCTCTGCTCTCACTGTACGGCCGGATCTCAGTCAGAGCAGGAAGCAGACGGCAAGGGACCTGGACACCGAAAGGCGAGTATGTACTGTTTGTTTTTTTTGGTAACCAGGGTAAACATCGGGTTACTAAGCGCGGCCCTGCGCTTAGTAACCCGATGTTTACCCTGGTTACCCGGGTGCTGCAGGGGGACTTCGGCATCGTTGAAGACAGTTTCAACGATGCCGAAGTCGTTCCCCTGATCGTTGGTCGCTGGAGAGAGCGGTCTGTGTGACAGCTCCCCAGCGACCACACAGCGACTTACCAACGATCACGGCCAGGTCGTATCGCTGGTCGTGATCGTTGGTAAATCGCTTAGTGAGACGGGGCCTTAACTTTCACTTTGTCATGCATGCAGAGACAAGCTCATGCAACGTGCTAAAGAGAAATAAAGATAATGAAGATTTACTAGTGTGGATTACTTACAAAGTGTGGACATTACATGTCAGTCTTGTGTTCTTGTGTGCATGTATGCTTTCTTAGCTTTTGGATTAACTTGCCCAATAGATGGTCGATTTTTGGGCAGCATTTTAAAAAACCAGTCCTTGGTATGATGACTCTTAGCAATCACCTCACACTGATCAGAGATCTAGTAGGATGATGATTAGCTAGAACGTTGTGTTACGGCAGAAACGCAAAATAACAACGAATCGCTCAACTCACTTGGACTCCTGGTCCAAAACATCTTCATTCGGGTTAGAAAATTGTGAACATAGATACAATTTTGGCAATATTTATCTTTAACAAGGGATTTATGCCAATTCTTAAAGCAATTCATTTTATGGGAATGACTACTAAACAGCAAGTGGAGATGTACCCGAACACTCGGGACGAGGCTTGTTAAAGTCGCTCAGAGCGGCATTTGTCTGACTTCGTTCGAGATGACAGATCTCATCACAAAAAAGAGAGCAGCTCTGCACAAATTTTATAAGCATGAGGAAGGATCACTCCATGGTCCTGGAATAGCTGATCATTAGTATAACCAGTATGAAACCCATAATGCATTTTTCTCGAAACCACTTTTTCAAATCAGTGGCCACAATATATCCAGAACCAATTGGTCAAATGAGTCGGGTTTATGCCCACATTTTCAATATATAAGTGCCTATCTCCTGTACCAGAATCAAGTCGAAATCTCTTTTTTTTATAATTTTGACAGGCCTCCAATTGTGCCAAAAAGTGCCAAAAATCGATACTAAATTTTTAGAATGATGCCATTTTATACATTTTCATATTTTTTATTATTCTACTACCAGAGATAGCGCCAATAATAGTAATTAAGAATCTGTTTGGGTTTTTTGTTTCAGACATGACCACCGTTGACCACCGTTTTGTTTTCCTTTTCCACATCATTGCATTTTTTTAGAGTGCTTATTTATACTCTTTTCATGATATAAACATTTGTTAGCATTCGTCAAACATGAGTAAATATACTGTAAAAAACACCTTCCCAAAAATCCTTATACTTCTTCCACAAAAAAAAAATCACAAAAAATAGCATAAAAATCGAGCGAATATACTAGAAGACCCCCTTAAGTAAATGTGATCGATTTATTATGGCCATTTTTTAACGGGTCCTGATAGAACGGACAAAACCCAAGACAAAAACAAAATGAACAAATTCCCGGCAGTAAATAAATAAATAGGAATAATGCATGAAAATAATGTAGGGTACTTGGTTAACATAATTTTGAACAAAAGAAAGTAAAGGCCACCCCACCACGTGACGGTGACCCTATTCGGGACAGTGCTAATCTCTAGTATTAAAACCTTACCATGTGTCTATTGACATACATGTGAATAAGGGCTGAGAAGGATCGATGCTGCCCCGACTAATGGACACCCAGCAGTGGGGAGCTTTTTAAACGTAATGTCCAACTCAACGCTCCCCAAGGTTGGGTATCCATTAGTTTGGGCCTTGGTCTGTCTCAGCCCTTTTTCACACGTATGTCATTAGACACATGGTAAGATTTTAATATTAGACATTATGACTATCCCGAATAGGGTCACTGTGACATGGTAGGATGGCTTTTACACATTAAACAAGTACCCGATATTAATTATTTTTATGCACTATTGCTATTCATTTGTTTAATGTAGGGAATTTGTTCATTTTCTTTTTGTCTTGCGTTTTCTCTGTTTAGTTGCCAGTGTGAACATACGCCTACACACTACATGCACACCAACTTATATTCCAGTTAATTGATTTTGGTTCCTGATAGAACGGCTCCTGAGAATTTCTATGACACTGATAGTAGAATGGATCCTAATAACTAATATCTTGCTTATTTGATTTAGACACCTATGAAAGTTTATGCCGATACCTAACCAAGAATTCCGGAGCCGTGGTTGTCTCTGTTGGGTAAGGTGGCAACATTCCTCTAACATTTCCTGATGCTTTAATTAATGTAATGAAGTGGTGATGATGATGATATGGGATTTTTATCGATTCAATTTGCAGATATGATGATAATTAGTGTGGATAAGAGTGAGTTGTCAAAGCAACAAATCCGATTACATTTGATCATAGTTGAAATCTCATTTCTCCATCTGAGGGACTTAGCTTGATCATGGCTCGTTTTCATTGCGTCATACTTCGGGAGTAATTAATAATAACTTATGCAAGGTGACTACAAGCTATATGAAATGGGTATCTTTTTACCACCTCTGGTAAACAATGCATATTATTTGTCTTTATTAACCAGATATTGACCCTTGTTTACTAAACAGCAAAATACCAATATAAAATGTTTTTTTTGTTTTTTAATATTTTAGGTACCGCCTAGCACCAGAACACAGATGCCCGGCTGCATTTGATGACTGTGTCCAGGCTACAGTTCACTTTCTGAAGACGGCACAAGAACATGGAGTCGATCCTTCTTCTGTTATAATATGTGGAGACAGTGCCGGGGGCAATCTTACAGCAGGGGTTTGTCAAGCTCTCGTGAGCAGGACAAATATTCCAAAGCCTCTTGCCCAGGTGATGTTGTACCCAGTGGTACAGATGGCGGACCTGAATTTATCCTCGTACCAACAAAACAAGAAGGTTCCATTGTTACTCCAAGAAGATGTTCTATACTACTTAATTAGCTATATAGGTGGCGATCCTTCTTTATCGAAAGAAATAATAAAGGGCAGCCATGTTCCTCTTGAAGTAAGACAAAAATTAAGTAAGTGGTTGAGTTCTGAGGAATTTAAGGTTCAAGGCTACAAACCTCAAGTCATGGCGCCCTTCAATAAAGAAATTTATGAGAAAGTTAAGATAACTCTTGACCTTCCATGTTCCCCATTGTTCTCTGATGATGCTGTGATCCGGCAACTACCACAGGCCTACATACTAACATGTGAGTTTGATGTTCTTCGTGATGATGGGATTCTCTACAAAAAACGTCTGGAGGACAATGGAGTCCCTGTCACATGGTATCCTGTTAAAGATGGCTTCCATGGAATTGTCACCTCTTTTAATGAACCTGACATGGTGTCTGGAAAGCTGGCTTTGGATAATGTTATTACTTACATTAAAAACCTTTGAAAACTTGAATGGTAACAATTTTTGAGATCTTGCTTTTTTTGGCTTCTTGTTAAGATTAGTGGCTTCATCTGTGGAGGATTGAGTTTGAGCCTAATTTCCTGAAATTTGCCATTTCATGTGATTTCGAACATTTTGAGATACGATTTGCCATTCACAAAATACATTTTTAAAAAACTTGCCGGGTGCCATTTATCACACTACTGAAACATCAGAGAACAAGATAATGTGATTTTGCATTGCTGAACGGAATTCTCCATAATGACCTGCATCTAGCTGATGATCTTACCTTGTACAGTGGTCATCAGGGGAGATGAGAGGTGCAGGCAGCTAAGCGTGCTTCCTACACTCCAAACAGTATCTGCCGAAATGTGTGTTGGGGTTTGGCAGCACTCCAGCAGTAGTACACAGATACTGTTTGATATGTAGTCATGCACCTATTATTCCTTCCCGTGTTTGCCACTTTGCTAACTTCTAGTTCTCTCTTTAGCCCGGACATAGATTTCTTGTTTCAGCATGGTCATTTAGTGTTTGTTGCTAATTCATCTAATATATAAAGCTGAATGTGTGTGTGTGTGTATGTATGTATGTATGTATGTATGTCCGGGATTGGCATCTGAACCGTAGCAGCTACAGCCACAAAATTTTGCACAGTCACACGTCTGGACCCCGAGAGCGTCATAGGCTATGTTGTGAGGTGAAATTTTAACCCCGCGCTTTCCAATTCACCAAACAATTTTGCCCCTATCTACATAATGGGGAAAAAGTGAAAGGAAAAGTGTTGGAGGCGTCGCAGCTACAGGCACAAAATTTTGCACAGTCACACGTCTGGACCCTGAGAGCGTCAAAGCTATATTGTGAGGTGAAATTTTAACCCCGCGCTTTCCAAGTCACCAAACAATTTTGCCCCTATCTACATAATGGGGAAAAAATGAAAGGAAAAGTGTTGGAGGCAAATTAACAGCTGCCAGATGTGAACAAGGGGGACTTAAAGAATGACAGCGATGGCACCAAAGAGTATATACTGTACAGTTGCTAAGGTGGGGCCCCAACATGGGATAATCACACCACCACGGGGATATGAACACACACACAAAATGCGCCACACACTACCACGTGCTCGAACACATATACCACCCTCAGTGCACATTTCACCACACATACACCAACCTCGCCACATAAAAGTAGAAACACAAAAGTCGCCGCTCAAAACTCGCCACGCGCAAAACTCTCCACATGCAAAACTCGCCACACGTGCAAAACTCGCCACACGCAAAACTTGCACACGCAGAAAAATTGCCACACGCAGAAAAATTGCCACATGCACAAAAGTTGCAACACATGCAAAAGTTGCCTCACACAAAACTTGCACATACTCAAAAGGCACCACACATAAAACTCGCCACGCGCAAAACTCGCCATGCGCAAAACTTGCTGCACACAACTTGCTACACTAACCTGTCACATGCAACTCGACACACAAAAAGTTGCTACACGCATGTCGCCACACAAAACTCATCTCACAAAAGTCCCTACATGCATGTCGCCACACGCAACTCAACACACACAACTTGACACACGAAACTCGCCCTAAAACACACACAAGTCTGGTATCCTTCAAAAATAAAAATCTGATTAATAAGCAGACAAACTACAAGAGCAACAAATGTACCATATAGGAATCCGGCAGCTGTCAGTCACATGACCAGTCTATTATGTGTATGTGTGAGCTAATATATACTGCCAGGGGGTGGGCTTACTGTTGGCTGGGGATTTATCAGGCTGCCATTTTAGCTTACAAATACTGAGGTAAAAATACTGACCAAATAACGTGTGAACGAGGGCTAATACAGGAGGAGATGGCATACAGCTATATACTATATACAGGAGATGACACACAGGTATATACTATTTACAGGGGAGATGACACACAGGTATATACTATATACAGGAGGAGATGACACACAGATATATACTATATACAGGAGAGATGACACACAGGTATATACTATATAGAGGAGGAGATGACATACAGGTACATACTACATACAGGAGGAGATGACATACAGGTATATACTATATACAGGAGGAGATGACACACAGGTATATACTATATACAGGAGCAGATTACCTACAGGTATATAGTATATACAGGAGGAGATGACACAGGTATATGCTATGTATAGGAGGAGATGACATACAGGTATATACTATATACAGGAGATGACACACAGATATATACTATATATAGGTGAGATGACACACAGGTATATACTATATACAGGAGATTACATACAGGTATATCTAATATATAAAGCTGAATGTGTGTATGTATGTATGTGTGTATGTCCGGGATTGGCATCTGTACCGTCGCAGCTACAGCCACAAAATTTTGCACAGTCACATGTCTGGACCCCGAGAGCGTCATAGGCTATGTTGTGAGGTGAAATTTTAACCCCGCGCGTTCCAATTCACCAAACAATTTTGCTCCTATCTACATAATGGGGAAAAAGTGAAGGGAAAAGTGTTGGAGGAAAATTGACAGCTGCCAGATGTGAACAATGAGGACTTAAAGAATGAGAGCGATGGCGACAAAGAGTATATACCGTACAGTTGCTAAGGTGGGGCCCCGACATGGGATACTCACCACACACGGGGATATGAACACAAACACAAAATGCGCCACACACTACCACGTGCTTGAACACATATACCACCCTCAGCACACATTTCACCACACACACACACCAACCTCGCCACATAAAAGTCGAAACACAAAAGTCACCACTCAAAACTCGCTACATGCAAAACTCGCCATATGCAAAACTAGGCTCACGCAAAACTCGCCACACGTGCAAAACTCACCTCATGGAAAACTCACCTCATGCAAAACTTGCACACACAGAAAAATTGCCACATGTACAAAAGTTGCACCACATGCAAAAGTTGCCTCACACAAAACTTGCACATACTCAAAATGCACCACACATAAAACTCGCCACGCGCAAAACTCGCCATGCACAAATCTTGCTGCACACAACTTGCTACACTAACCTGTCACATGCAACTCAACACACAAAATGTTGCTACACGCATGTCGCCACACAAAACTCATCTCACAAAAGTCGCTACATGCATGTCGCCACACGCAACTCAACACACACAACTTGACACATAAAACTCGCCCTAAAACACACACAAGTCTGGTATTGTCCTTCAAAAATAAAAATCTGATTAATAAGCAAACTACAAGAGCAACAAATGTACCATATAGGAAATACGGCAGCTGTCAGTCACATGACCTGTCTATTATGTGTATGTGTGAGCTAATATATACTGCCAGGGGGGAGGGCTTCCTGTTGGCTGGGGATTTATCAGGCTGCCAATAGCAACCAATCACAGCTCAGCTTCTATTTTGCTACAGTTAATTAACCTGAGCTCTGATTGGTTAATATAGGCAACAAAGACATTCTCAGTATAACAAAGCTAATATATGTTGTGAAATGCTTCTATTTGCTTAGTTTTTGCCTTTTAATAATTACATTTCTATCTATTTGTTTTGTGGTTTTTGTGTGCAGAATAAATTTTTGTTAACACATTCTATTTTGCTAACAGCAGTCATTAACCCGGGCGAAGCCGGGTAGTACAGCTAGTCTAATATATAAAGCTGAATGTGTGTGTGTGTGTATGTATGTATGTATGTATGTATGTCCGGGATTGGCATCTGAACCGTAGCAGCTACAGCCACAAAATTTTGCACAGTCACACGTCTGGACCCCGAGAGCGTCATAGGCTATGTTGTGAGGTGAAATTTTAACCCCGCGCTTTCCAATTCACCAAACAATTTTGCCCCTATCTACATAATGGGGAAAAAGTGAAAGGAAAAGTGTTGGAGGCGTCGCAGCTACAGGCACAAAATTTTGCACAGTCACACGTCTGGACCCTGAGAGCGTCAAAGCTATATTGTGAGGTGAAATTTTAACCCCGCGCTTTCCAAGTCACCAAACAATTTTGCCCCTATCTACATAATGGGGAAAAAATGAAAGGAAAAGTGTTGGAGGCAAATTAACAGCTGCCAGATGTGAACAAGGGGGACTTAAAGAATGACAGCGATGGCACCAAAGAGTATATACTGTACAGTTGCTAAGGTGGGGCCCCAACATGGGATAATCACACCACCACGGGGATATGAACACACACACAAAATGCGCCACACACTACCACGTGCTCGAACACATATACCACCCTCAGTGCACATTTCACCACACATACACCAACCTCGCCACATAAAAGTAGAAACACAAAAGTCGCCGCTCAAAACTCGCCACGCGCAAAACTCTCCACATGCAAAACTCGCCACACGTGCAAAACTCGCCACACGCAAAACTTGCACACGCAGAAAAATTGCCACACGCAGAAAAATTGCCACATGCACAAAAGTTGCAACACATGCAAAAGTTGCCTCACACAAAACTTGCACATACTCAAAAGGCACCACACATAAAACTCGCCACGCGCAAAACTCGCCATGCGCAAAACTTGCTGCACACAACTTGCTACACTAACCTGTCACATGCAACTCGACACACAAAAAGTTGCTACACGCATGTCGCCACACAAAACTCATCTCACAAAAGTCCCTACATGCATGTCGCCACACGCAACTCAACACACACAACTTGACACACGAAACTCGCCCTAAAACACACACAAGTCTGGTATCCTTCAAAAATAAAAATCTGATTAATAAGCAGACAAACTACAAGAGCAACAAATGTACCATATAGGAATCCGGCAGCTGTCAGTCACATGACCAGTCTATTATGTGTATGTGTGAGCTAATATATACTGCCAGGGGGTGGGCTTACTGTTGGCTGGGGATTTATCAGGCTGCCATTTTAGCTTACAAATACTGAGGTAAAAATACTGACCAAATAACGTGTGAACGAGGGCTAATACAGGAGGAGATGGCATACAGCTATATACTATATACAGGAGATGACACACAGGTATATACTATTTACAGGGGAGATGACACACAGGTATATACTATATACAGGAGGAGATGACACACAGATATATACTATATACAGGAGAGATGACACACAGGTATATACTATATAGAGGAGGAGATGACATACAGGTACATACTACATACAGGAGGAGATGACATACAGGTATATACTATATACAGGAGGAGATGACACACAGGTATATACTATATACAGGAGCAGATTACCTACAGGTATATAGTATATACAGGAGGAGATGACACAGGTATATGCTATGTATAGGAGGAGATGACATACAGGTATATACTATATACAGGAGATGACACACAGATATATACTATATATAGGTGAGATGACACACAGGTATATACTATATACAGGAGATTACATACAGGTATATCTAATATATAAAGCTGAATGTGTGTATGTATGTATGTGTGTATGTCCGGGATTGGCATCTGTACCGTCGCAGCTACAGCCACAAAATTTTGCACAGTCACACGTCTGGACCCCGAGAGCGTCATAGGCTATGTTGTGAGGTGAAATTTTAACCCCGCGCGTTCCAATTCACCAAACAATTTTGCTCCTATCTACATAATGGGGAAAAAGTGAAGGGAAAAGTGTTGGAGGAAAATTGACAGCTGCCAGATGTGAACAATGAGGACTTAAAGAATGAGAGCGATGGCGACAAAGAGTATATACCGTACAGTTGCTAAGGTGGGGCCCCGACATGGGATACTCACCACACACGGGGATATGAACACAAACACAAAATGCGCCACACACTACCACGTGCTTGAACACATATACCACCCTCAGCACACATTTCACCACACACACACACCAACCTCGCCACATAAAAGTCGAAACACAAAAGTCACCACTCAAAACTCGCTACATGCAAAACTCGCCATATGCAAAACTAGGCTCACGCAAAACTCGCCACACGTGCAAAACTCACCTCATGGAAAACTCACCTCATGCAAAACTTGCACACACAGAAAAATTGCCACATGTACAAAAGTTGCACCACATGCAAAAGTTGCCTCACACAAAACTTGCACATACTCAAAATGCACCACACATAAAACTCGCCACGCGCAAAACTCGCCATGCACAAATCTTGCTGCACACAACTTGCTACACTAACCTGTCACATGCAACTCAACACACAAAATGTTGCTACACGCATGTCGCCACACAAAACTCATCTCACAAAAGTCGCTACATGCATGTCGCCACACGCAACTCAACACACACAACTTGACACATAAAACTCGCCCTAAAACACACACAAGTCTGGTATTGTCCTTCAAAAATAAAAATCTGATTAATAAGCAAACTACAAGAGCAACAAATGTACCATATAGGAAATACGGCAGCTGTCAGTCACATGACCTGTCTATTATGTGTATGTGTGAGCTAATATATACTGCCAGGGGGGAGGGCTTCCTGTTGGCTGGGGATTTATCAGGCTGCCAATAGCAACCAATCACAGCTCAGCTTCTATTTTGCTACAGTTAATTAACCTGAGCTCTGATTGGTTAATATAGGCAACAAAGACATTCTCAGTATAACAAAGCTAATATATGTTGTGAAATGCTTCTATTTGCTTAGTTTTTGCCTTTTAATAATTACATTTCTATCTATTTGTTTTGTGGTTTTTGTGTGCAGAATAAATTTTTGTTAACACATTCTATTTTGCTAACAGCAGTCATTAACCCGGGCGAAGCCGGGTAGTACAGCTAGTATACTATAAATCACTTATAGCCAAGTAACTCCTCAATTTTTATTTCATTATACTCTTATATGCTGTAAGTTTTTTTTCGGACATGCTCAGTTTGCACTGCCCTTCGACTCCCATCACATGATGGGAACTTACAGCGCAGGCGCCGGGGATGTTAATGACTGCAGAGGAGGCGGCGCCCGGCACATGGAGGGGCTGAGGGATGGCTGGGAGGCGTTTGTGTGCGGGGAAAAAGACATGCCCCCGGACAGACTACAGGTATGGCGGGCAAATTATAAAAACGAATATTTCAGCGTTGGAAGGGACCCCAAATAAAAGAGCAACCTTGACAGAATGCAGCATTAGTGCTGCGCAAGATGGCTCTTTTAGTTAAAAACGCTTGGGGGGGTGACAGGTTCCCTTTAAAGTTTTAATAGAACATTACAATTTTATTAAAATTTTATTATAGTCACACATCAACATTTTCTTTCCTGTAATGTACATACCTACAGGTGGCACGCAGGGTGGTACAGTTGCACGCAGCACACAATACCCTAGATAACATTACACAACATAACATTATCATGACATAGACACATTAATGATAGAACTTTGGTAACAAGGTGGTATTTAAATCACAACAAGGTCAATTATAACAAGGTTCGCCCCTTCCTCGTAAATTACTGGCACAACTGGTATTTTTACTTGGAGACTTCTAAATTAATTGCAAAGGATGGCATATTTGTATTATAAAATGGTGCGTGGCAGTAAAGGCTCTTTCCATGTGAGTTATTGCTATTTACAATTATTACAATTTACAATTAATGCTGTAAAAATGAAAAAAAAAAAGGCAAAATTGTGGGAGGTGGGGTTTCACCATTTCACCGCAATTGGATTTTTTCCCAAATTTCCCATTCACAATAATGGAAAACGAATTATGTCTTTCAAAATTACAACCTGTCCCACAAAAAGACAAGCCCTCATATAGCTATGTCGATGAAAAACATATAACTGTAATGGCTCTTTGAAAAATAGGAGGAAAAACAAGAAGAAGGCAAAAAAACGAAAAGTTGGCTGCATCCATAATGAGAACGCAGGCAATCTTAAATGATATCACAGTTCGGAAGTCTAACAGTGGGGCTCATGTAAGTGAAGCGCCCCCAGACGCAGGGCCGCGGGGTACTCGGTACCGGTCCTCTCTGTCTCAGTTCTGGGGTTCTCACGGTGGCTAGACCCGGTCCGTGACCCTGCTAAGGGGCGTCCAATGAAAGGTGTGATGATGGTGCGTGGTGTAGGTCGTGGTGAATAACGAGGACACAGGGTTGCAGTCTCTTTACCTCTTTACTGAAGGCTTCAAGATCCTCAATCCAGAGTACTGTTAACAGGGCTAGCTGAGACCGGCCGGTCCGAAGGCACCTCCAGAGTTCCCTTTGCAGGTGGAAATCTGTGCCTACCTTCTAGCACCTGTGTGTTGTAGTACTTCCCTGCTGAGCACCACGGGATAGTCCTCACAAATGTTGTGTCTGTTTCTGATGTTCTTTCTCACAACTTATATCTGTTCTGATGTTCTTATCCGTCCCCCAGATGATATGGCTAGGACGCACCCGTATGATGGGTAGGCCTGGAGTTCTTCCGGGACCCTAGTGATGCCCCTCTCCCTCAGTTGCCCCCTATGTCTGCTTAGGTGATTTAGGTGAGACAGCCAACCTATAATTAACTGTCCTGCCGTTGGTTTGAAGTAATGCTTGGAGCCCAATACTTCCTCGGCGTTCCGGCCACCGGCTACGCGCCTCAGTAGGATGTTGCCACGGTCTTACGGCACGACTCCTACTGGTGTTATCTCCTTTTTGCTGTGATCTCGTTTTTCACTGCTTCACAATAAACCTCGCTTCTTGTCCTTTCTTGAGATACCGCCGCAATGTAGTGCAGGCGCGGTTCCTTAACGCTGTCTTGTTCGCTAGGCCTCTGTCAGGATCCCACCCCTGACAGGGACCCCCCTGAATCTTTCCCCTGCAACACCCCCTGCCACAGGATGTTGCCTGGTTCCAACCCAGTCAGCTTCTCCCTAACTTCCTATCCAACCCCCAGTTTTACCAGATTGTGAGGAGTGGCCTAATGCATAGTACCCTTAGCTCCCCCTGGAGGCCAGATGGTGAAGTGTATTGGTGCCTGTGATACCTGGTCAGGTGAACTCCTTCAGTGCCATCAGACGTACCATCACTCCCCTTAGCGGCGGAGCATCAGTACTGCAACGACCAAGACTCTGAGGCGCTGCACTCCCCCCCGGTTAAATCCAGTACTCCCGGACTGGGAAGAAAACAACAATACATGTCAGCAAAAAGACATACAAATTTTGAAATGCAATAAACAAGTAATAAGTAATAATAACAGTGCTTCCCTTTATGGGAGGTGAGGACTCTTGAACGTTACAAACAAAACATGGTTACATACTTTAAATAACATACTATAAATAACTTCTATTACCCAGCCGGGTATTCTACTAAGTGCAAATTCTGAACAATAATTTAACTTTGCCTTTAAGGACGTATAAGCTGGATCCACTAAAGGCTTATTATAAAACTCCTAAAATATAATTTAACTTTTCTTTATTTTTCTCTTCTAAGTGCAATACTCTTCTTTTTACTTTCTGATTGTTCATATGCAGGACCGCCTGTCTATCTGCCCAGGCCTACTGCCTCTTCTCTTAGTACAGAATCACTGAGCCATCTCTCTATGGCTCCTAGGAGGACTCACCCACTAACCCCTATGGGTCTTCTTCCTGTCCTCAATCTCTAGCTACATTATCAAACATTTTCTATAACTGTCTAGCTAACTACATAATACTCCTATGTAAAACATTATTACTATTCACTTTCTTTTAAGGCAACATTATACATTAAGTGCAACTGGTGAACTTCCCCTTTAAGAGGGAACCAAGTCTCTTTGAGGTAGTGCAACTGCTCAAGTTGCAAGTCTGTCTACAGCAGGAACTCCTGTGCTGTTTCCAGGAACAGATTCTTCAAAAAGAGTTCTTTTTCTTGTAAAACCAGTAGGGGCCACCCTTAATAATGTGCAAACTATTTACAAGACAGTTTGTGAACCATTCACCGTCCATGATTCGGTAGTCTTTGCAACATGGGTGAACAAGGAGCAAAAAGGAAAATAAAAGCAAAAATAAAAGCAATAGGGATCCCGGGTAAACAAAAGGATCCCTTTAAAAATAACCCTGGTCGGGTATTAGCAGCAAAAAGCAGGGAAACAAACAAGTAACTATTTACAGTTGCAGAGCATTAGTATCTTACTCTGGTTCTGGCGTTTATCCTCACATGAGGTTACACGGCATCTGCTGGTGGCGGACACTTTCTGGCCGGTAAGGCTGTGGTCCTCTGTCCTCGGCGGATGCAGAATCGGTATCATTGGTTGGTCTCCCAGGCGCGGTCAGATCACCCGGCGTCTTGATTCGGATGTCAGCTGTGGTTGCAAGTTCAGTGGCGGCGATAATACACACCGTGGCGACAGTAGTGGCGTTGGTCAAATCTGGGTTAGTCGTAGTCGGGACAGCAGGTGGCGCTACCGCCGGCTCGCATCGTTGGACGTCTCGAGCGCACCACGCCTGCGCACTCCGGTGGCGAGTGTAGGTCACCTGGTCCCCTTTACATGGTAGCTGATTGTCATATCGATTGCGGGACGGGGTTTTCATATTGTAGCTGGTAAAGAAGATTTCAGTCGGCAGTCCCAGTTCTTGTATAGAGCCCCAACCCCGCTTCGGGTGAAAGGCCAGTACAGTCCCCTGCCTGACCGAGTTTCTCTTATTGTGTTCAATCCTTGGTCTCTGTACTCTCGGTGGGTCATTTGGTTCTGTCTCTTTTTGGTTTTGCCGTTGTTGAATTAAGCATTGCTTATACTGTTCCCAAGTGAGCGCAGCAATGCTGAGGCCCTCCTGCCTGGCCCCATCCAGCCCGATCCGTGGGGTATCCCACTGGAAGGTCACCCCCTCTGAGCTCACATCTAGCGGTTTCCCCATCGTTGTTGGTAACGGAGGCACCAGCTTCTCCATGGTGCCTGGGGGTAGCACTACCAGCTCAGCGGTAAAAGCTTGGTTATTGTCGGGCTGGGGAGCGGTCGCGGGAGCAGGATCGGTCGGGGGAGCAGGGACGCTTTCCATACCTGCGTCTGATGTGATTCCACCGATGTCGATCTGTTCCGTTTACAAGGACACTGGAATCGGCTGCAGCCCGGACTGCGGTTCCTCCAATGCGACCCCCTCGCCCGGCTCTGACTTCCGTGGCCTCACAGCGGCTGGCTCCGCATTCGGGATAGGCTGGCCCGGCTCCGCTGCCTGTAGTTCCGAGAAGTCCGGATCCTCCAGCTGCGGTGGGTTCGGGTCCATCTCCGGTGGGCGAGGACAGGCCGGGATCACTTCGCCGTCGCTCTGGGACTCGCTGGTCGTCATCCCTGCTCCGGGATCTTCGATGACACATGCATGTTGCCCCTCCATTTTCTCAGGGCGTAGCTTCTCCTTCCTTTCGTTCCCGCCGTTGCAAATCAGGGGCGGTTCTCCTCTGCTTCTGGGCAGGTCGTCATCTCGCAGCAGTAGTCGGAGGGGGCGGTCGCCATTTTTGGCACCGCTTTGATAGTCTCCTCCCATGGCACGCCCTTCTTTTTCCTCTGCGCCCCCCGTGGCGCTGCAATGGCGGCGGTTTTGGCGGGAACTTTTGGCGGCAATACACAGTCTTTGCAATAAGTCACAGTACAAGCACAATTCAGACACAGTTCCAAGGCACACATGACCTGATTCTTCAGGCTTAAGTAGATCCTGTTCATGACGCCAAGTTTGAAGCGCCCCCAGACGCAGGGCCGCGGGGTACTTGGTACCGGGCCTCTCTGTCTCAGTTCTGGGGTTGTCACGGTGGTTAGACCCGGTCCGTGACCCTGCTAAGGGGCGTCCAATGAAAGGTGTGATGATGGTGCGTGGTGTAGGTTGTGGTGAATAACGAGGACACAGGGTTGCAGTCTCTTTACCTCTTTACTGAAGGCTTCAAGATCCTCAATCCAGAGTACTGTTAACAGGGCTGGCTGAGACCGGCCGGTCCGAAGGCACCTCCAGAGTTCCCTTTGCAGGTGGAAATCTGTGCCTACCTTCTAGCGCCTGTGTGTTGTAGTACTTCCCTGCTGAGCACCACGGGATAGTCCTCACAACTGTTGTGTCTGTTTCTGATGTTCTTTCTCACAACTCTCGTTTCTGTTCTGATGTTCTTCTCCGTCCCCCAGATGATATGGCTAGGACGCACCCATATGACGGGTAAGCCTGGAGTTCTTCCGGGTCCCTAGTGACGCCCCTCTCCCACAGTTGCCCCCTATGTCTGCTTAGGTGATTTAGGTGAGACAGCCAACCTATAATTAACTGTCCTGCCGTTGGTTTGAAGTAATGCTTGGAGCCCAATACTTCCTCGGCGTTCCGGCCACCGGCTACGCTCCTCAGTAGGATGTTGCCTCGGTCTTACGGCACGACTCCTACTGGTGTTATCTCCTTTTTGCTGTGATCTCGTTTCTCACTGCTTCACAATAAACCTCGCTTCTTGTCCTTTCTTGAGATACCGCCGCAATGTAGTGCAGGCGCGGTTCCTTAACGCTGTCTTGTTCGCTAGGCCTCTGTCAGGATCCCACCCCTGACAGGGACCCCCCTGAATCTTTCCCCTGCAACACCCCCTGCCACAGGATGTTGCCTGGTTCCAACCCAGTCAGCTTCTCCCTAACTTCCTATCCAACCCCCAGTTTTACCAGATTGTGAGGAGTGGCCTAATGCATAGTACCCTTAGCTCCCCCTGGAGGCCAGATGGTGAAGTGTATTGGTGCCTGTGATACCTGGTCAGGTGAACTCCTTCAGTGCCATCAGACGTACCATCACTCCCCTTAGCGGCGGAGCATCAGTACTGCAACGACCAAGACTCTGAGGCGCTGCACTCCCCCCCGGTTAAATCCAGTACTCCCGGACTGGGAAGAAAACAACAATACATGTCAGCAAAAAGACATACAAATTTTGAAATGCAATAAACAAGTAATAAGTAATAATAACAGTGCTTCCCTTTATGGGAGGTGAGGACTCTTGAACGTTACAAACAAAACATGGTTACATATTTTAAATAACATACTATAAATAACTTCTATTACCCAGCCGGGTATTCTACTAAGTGCAAATTCTGAACAATAATTTAACTTTGCCTTTAAGGACGTATAAGCTGGATCCACTAAAGGCTTATTATAAAACTCCTAAAATATAAATTAACTTTTCTTTATTTTTCTCTTCTAAGTGCAATACTCTTCTTTTTACTTTCTGATTGTTCATATGCAGGACCGCCTGTCTATCTGCCCAGGCCTACTGCCTCTTCTCTTAGTACAGAATCACTGAGCCATCTCTCTATGGCTCCTAGGAGGATTCACCCACTAACCCCTACGGGTCTTCTTCCTGTCCTCAATCTCTAGCTACATTATCAAACATTTTCTATAACTGTCTAGCTAACTACATAATACTCCTATGTAAAACATTATTACTATTCACTTTCTTTTAAGGCAACATTATACATTAAGTGCAACTGGTGAACTTCCCCTTTAAGAGGGAACCAAGTCTCTGTGAGGTAGTGCAACTGCTCAAGTTGCAAGTCTGTCTACAGCAGGAACTCCTGTGCTGTTTCCAGGAACAGATTCTTCAAAAAGAGTTCTTTTTCTTGTAAAACCAGTAGGGGCCACCCTTAATAAGGTGCAAACTATTTACAAGACAGTTTGTGAACCATTCACCGTCCATGATTCGGTAGTCTTTGCAACATGGGTGAACAAGGAGCAAAAAGGAAAATAAAAGCAAAAATAAAAGCAATAGGGATCCCGGGTAAACAAAAGGATCCCTTTAAAAATAACCCTGGTCGGGTATTAGCAGCAAAAAGCAGGGAAACAAACAAGTAACTATTTACAGTTGCAGAGCATTAGTATCTTACTCTGGTTCTGGCGTTTATCCTCACATGAGGTTACACGGCATCTGCTGGTGGCGGACATTTTCTGGCCAGTAAGGCTGTGGTCCTCTGTCCTCGGCGGATGCAGAATCGGTATCATTGGTTGATCTCCCAGGCGCGGTCAGATCACCCGGCGTCTTGATTCAGATGTCAGCTGTGGTTGCAAGTTCAGTGGCGGCGATAATACACACCATGGCGACAGTAGTGGCGTTGGTCAAATCTGGGTTAGTCGTAGTCGGGACAGCAGGTGGCGCTACCGCCGGCTCGCATCGTTGGACGTCTCGAGCGCACCACCCCTGCGCACTCCGGTGGCGAGTGTAGGTCACCTGGTCCCCTTTACATGGTAGCTGATTGTCATATCGATTGCGGGACGGGGTTTTCACATTGTAGCTGGTAAAGAAGATTTCAGTCGGCAGTCCCAGTTCTTGTATAGAGCCCCAACCCCGCTTCGGGTGAAAGGCCAGTACAGTCCCCTGCCTGACCGAGTTTCTCTTATTGTGTTCAATCCTTGGTCTCTGTACTCTCGGTGGGTCATTTGGTTCTGTCTCTTTTTGGTTTTGCCGTTGTTGAATTAAGCATTGCTTATACTGTTCCCAAGTGAGCGCAGCAATGCTGAGGCCCTCCTGCCTGGCCCCATCCAGCCCGATCCGTGGGGTATCCCACTGGAAGGTCACCTCCTCTGAGCTCACATCTAGCGGTTTCCCCATCGTTGTTGGTAACGGAGGCACCAGCTTCTCCATGGTGCCTGGGGTTAGCACTACCAGCTCAGCGGTAAAAGCTCGGTTATTGTCGGGCTGGGGAGCGGTCGCGGGAGCAGGATCGGTCGGGGGAGCAGGGATGCTTTCCATACCTGCGTCTGATGTGATTCCACCGATGTCGATCTGTTCCGTTTACAAGGACACTGGAATCGGCTGCAGCCCGGACTGCGGTTCCTCCAATGCGACCCCCTCGCCCGGCTCCGACTTCCGTGGCCTCACAGCGGCTGGCTCCGCATTCGGGATAGGCTGGCCCGGCTCCGCTGCCTGTAGCTCCGAGAAGTCCGGATCCTCCAGCTGCGGAGGGTTCGGGTCCGTCTCCGGTGGGCGAGGACAGGCCGGGATCACTTCGCCGTCGCTCTGGGACTCGCTGGTCGTCATCCCTGCTCCGGGATCTTCGATGACACATGCATGTTGCCCCTCCATTTTCTGAGGGCGTAGCTTCTCCTTCCTTTCGTTCCCGCCGTTGCAAATCAGGGGGCGGTTCTCCTCTGCTTCTGGGCAGGTCGTCATCTCGCAGCAGTAGTCGGAGGGGGCGGTCGCCATTTTTGGCACCACTTTGATAGTCTCCTCCCATGGCACGCCCTTCTTTTTCCTCTGCGCCCCCCGTGGCGCTGCAATGGCGGCGGTTTTGGCGGGAACTTTTGGCGGCAATACACAGTCTTTGCAATAAGTCACAGTTCAAGCACAATTCAGACACAGTTCCAAGGCACACATGACCTGATTCTTCAGGCTTAAGTAGATCCTGTTCATGATGCCAAGTTTGAAGCGCCCCCAGACGCAGGGCCGCGGGGTACTCGGTACCGGGCCTCTCTGTCTCAGTTCTGGTGTTGTCACGGTGGTTAGACCCGGTCCGTGACCCTGCTAAGGGGCGTCCAATGAAAGGTGTGATGATGGTGCGTGGTGTAGGTTGTGGTGAATAACGAGAACACAGGGTTGCAGTCTCTTTACCTCTTTACTGAAGGCTTCAAGATCCTCAATCCAGAGTACTGTTAACAGGGCTGGCTGAGACCGGCCGGTCCGAAGGCACCTCCAGAGTTCCCTTTGCAGGTGGAAATCTGTGCCTACCTTCTAGCGCCTGTGTGTTGTAGTACTTCCCTGCTGAGCACCACGGGATAGTCCTCATAACTGTTGTGTCTGTTTCTGATGTTCTTTCTCACAACTCTCGTTTCTGTTCTGATGTTCTTCTCCGTCCCCCAGATGATATGGCTAGGACGCACCCATATGACGGGTAAGCCTGGAGTTCTTCCGGGTCCCTAGTGACGCCCCTCTCCCACAGTTGCCTCCTATGTCTGCTTAGGTGATTTAGGTGAGACAGCCAACCTATAATTAACTGTCCTGCCGTTGGTTTGAAGTAATGCTTGGAGCCCAATACTTCCTCGGCGTTCCGGCCACCGGCTACGCGCCTCAGTAGGATGTTGCCTCGGTCTTACGGCACGACTCCTACTGGTGTTATCTCCTTTTTGCTGTGATCTCGTTTCTCACTGCTTCACAATAAACCTCGCTTCTTGTCCTTTCTTGAGATACCGACGCAATATAGTGCAGGTGTTGGCCTAATGCATATTGATCTGTATGTATTGCAACAACTATTGTTTGTTTAATATGATGTGATTTATATATCTGCATGCATATTGTTCACATGTCAACAAAGTAAAAAAAAAAAAGAGTCCTCATTTACAGACAGGATGTTCCTCCTCCCCCCTTCCCTGTGAGCACAGTCTTGTGTGTGCAGCTGAAGCTGAAAGGTCACAGCAGATCTCTCTCAGAAACCAGATTGATCCTGTTCTCATGTTGTATGCTGAATGTTCTTAATTGTTAATAAATGAACATTCTCTGTTGCTCATTGTGGACATCACTCTGATTAACCCGCTGCTAACAGGTTATGGGCCCAGGAGTCAAAGCAATCCCTCCAGAGCACAGAGATAGAAAAACAACAGCAAACTGAGAAGAAGTAAAATGGCCGCCAGCAGCAACTCAACAAAGTTTACAGTGCCAAGCCTGAATAACCAGAACTACCAATCCTGGAAATTCAAGGTGAAGATGCTGCTGATAAGAGAAGGTACATGGAATTACACTCAGGACCCTAAGCCTGACCCAGTACCACAGGAATGGCTAGAAATGGATCAGAAAGCACAGAGCACCATATCACTCAGTATAGAGGATGATCAGATTGTGCATGTGTGTAAGTGTGAATCTGCAAAGGAGATGTGGGAGCAGCTGCAGAAAGTAGATGAGAGAATAAATTTAAGTAATAAACTCTATCTAATGAGAAAGCTGTATCAGTCTAAGCTACACAATGACCAGGACATGCAGGACTACATTAGAAATACTCTGGAGACCGTAGAGCGCCTGCGGGGCATTGGGGAAGATATGAAGGACCATGTAGCAGCACTATTACTTAGTGGTCTCCCAGAAAGCTATGACACGCTTGTATCTGCATTAGATGCACACCCAGATGATGAGCTGACATTGGAGTACGTCAGAGGAAAGCTTGTAGATGAATATAAGAGAAAGGCAGAAAATGTGAGCAGCAAGATATGTAACAAGGAAACTGCTTTACAAACACATGATGTCCCCACCAGCAGGAACCACCCTAAAGAGACACGTGAATGTTTTGTATGCAAGAAGCCAGGTCATTTAAAGGCTGAATGCAGAGTCTGGAAAGCTAAAATGAATCAGCTGAAAAAGCAAAACAGTCAACAGAGAGTTAAGAGTGCTGTTTCTGGAAACAATGATTAAGCAAATACTGGAGCTGCATTCACATCAGTCAATGCATTTAAATCAAAGCATGCGTGGTGTATAGATTCTGGTGCAACCAGTCACATGACCAATGACAGAGACTTCTTTACTAAGCTTAACCAAAATAAGTCAGAGAAAGTGATAATGGCGAACGGTCAGTGCATGAACTCAGAAGGCATAGGAGACTGTTATATTGATTGTAACATCCCTGCAACACAAAGTAGAAGGATCCATGTAAAAGATGTACTATATGTGCCTAGTCTTGAAAGTAATTTATTATCTGTGAAAAAGCTCACAAAACAAGGTAATGAAGTTACATTTAAGGAAGATAGCTGCATCATCTCAAAAGAGGGTCACACGTTAGCAAAAGGAAAAATCAGAGATGAACTGTATCAGTTGAAATGTAAAGAGTGTGTATGCACAGCTAAGCAAGAACTGCACAAGAACTGTATTCATGTATGGCATAGGCGGCTTGCGCATAGAGACCCAGAAGCAATAAGAAAGTTATTTCAAGAACAATTAGCTGACAATATTACAATTGATTCATGTAATCAGACAATGAGGTGTTCCAGCTGTATCAAAGGGAAAATGCCCAGAAAGGCCTTTCCTAAGAAAAGTACTACAAGAACAGAACAACCACTAGATCTAGTACACACGGATATCTGTGGTCCAATGCGTACTCAGACCCCTGGAAAGAAGAGATATTTTCTTACATTTATTAATGACAATTCAAGATATACAGTTGTCTATTTACTTCACAGCAAAAATGAAGTTCCAGAGAAACTTGGAATATATCTAGCTGAAGTGCATAACAAGTTTGGAAGAATGCCAAAAACTTTACGTGCAGACAATGGAACTGAGTATACAAGTAATGAAACACAGAGCATTTTAAAGAAAAATGGAATCATATTTCAAACTACTGTACCATACAACCCGGAGCAAAATGGTATAGCAGAAAGAAGGAACCGGACACTATGTGAAAGCACAAGGAGTATGTTATTTGATGCAAATTTGCCTACAGTATATTGGGGTGAAGCTATTATGATGGCTTGTTATCTTCAGAACAGACTACCAAGTAAAGCGACAGAGAAAACTCCATTTGAGCAATGGAATGGTACAAAACCAAAACTACAACACATAAGGATTTTCGGAAGTAAAGCATTTGCACATGTTCCCAAAGAAAAACTAACTAAGTGGGAATCTCATGCCAAGGAAGGCATCCTGGTAGGCTACAGTGAAACCCAGAAAGGTTATAGAATTCTACACCCAGAGACAAACAAGGTCACAATAAGTAAAGATGTAGTGTTTGATGAAAACTTCGTGTCACCCAAGTTTTATGACATTATGCCAGTAGTCCAGATGAAGCAACAACAGTCTCAATCACAATTACAAGACAACGAAGAAAAGAATGTAGAAGTCTGGCTGGACTCTTCAACCACTGAAGGAACAACACAAGGCCTAAGTGAACCTGAAATTAGACGGTCGTCAAGATCAAACAAAGGCATACCAGCTAAACGTTTATCCTACGTTGTGAAGACACTACCTGAGTCAGAACCACAGTCATGGGATGAAATGCAGAAACTACCCGCCCATGAAAGAACAAAGTGGATCAATGCCGCGAATGAAGAAATGAACTCGCTTCATCAACTTCAAACTTGGAAACTCACTGAGTTACTACAGGATAAAAAGGCAATTAAGTGCAAATGGGTATTTAAAACCAAATATGATTCTGAAGGTAAAGTCCACAGATTTAAAGCGAGGTTGGTCGCAAAAGGATATTCTCAAAAATATGGCGAAGACTATGATGCTACTTTTTCCCCGGTCGCTAAGCAGACAACATTTAGAGCATTGATGGCGGTAGCTGCAGTACAAAGGATGTTTGTCAGGCATTTGGATATCAAAACTGCATTTTTAAATGGTGACATTGAGGAGGACTTATACATGACTCAACCTGAAGGTTATATAAAGGAAGGTGAACAGAATCTTGTTTGCAAACTACAAAAATCTCTTTATGGTCTTAAGCAATCGGCGAGAGCATGGAACACTAAAATGAACAAAGTCTTGTTAGAAGAAGGATTTAAAAGAGGTCAAGCGGATCCATGCCTGTACACGAGATATACAGATGGAAATTGGATGTATATTCTCTTATATGTGGACGATGTAATTGTAGTTCATCAAGAAGAAGCTGAAATTGAAAAAATTACTAAAATTTTGAACCAGCATTTTGAAACGAAAGACCTAGGAAATGTGACATATTATCTAGGAATACACATCCAGGGAGAGGAAGATGGAAGTTTTCTTTTAAATCAAAGTGCAAAGATTAATTCAATTTTGGATCAGTTTGGAATGACGGAGGCCAAAGGTGTATCAACGCCAATGGAATCATCCTACCTGAAACTGGAAGAAGGTGACCTGTTGCCTAACAATGAGAAATATCGACAGGCAGTGGGGGCACCTCTATATACACTCACCGGCCACTTTATTAGGTACACCATGCTAGTAACGGGTTGGACCCCCTTTTGCCTTCAGAACTGCCTCAATTCTTCGTGGCATAGATTCAACAAGGTGCTGGAAGCATTCCTCAGAGATTTTGGTCCATATTGACATGATGGCATCACACAGTTGCCGCAGATTTGTCGGCTGCACATCCCAAAGATGCTCCATACAAGGCAGGATGGATCCATGCTTTCATGTTGTTTACGCCAAATTCTGACCCTACCATCCGAATGTCGCAGCAGAAATCGAGACTCATCAGACCAAGCAACGTTTTTCCAATCTTCTACTGTCCAATTTCGATGAGCTTGTACAAATTGTAGCCTCAGTTTCCTGTTCTTAGCTGAAAGGAGTGGTACCCGGTGTGGTCTTCTGCTGCTGTAGCCCATCTGCCTCAAAGTTCGACGCACTGTGCGTTCAGAGATGCTCTTAGGCCTACCTTGGTTGTAACGGGTGGCGATTTGAGTCACTGTTGCCTTTCTATCAGCTCGAACCAGTCTGCCCATTCTCCTCTGACCTCTGGCATCAACAAGGCATTTCCGCCCACAGAACTGCCGCTCACTGGATTTTTTTTCTTTTTCGGACCATTCTCTGTAAACCCTAGAGATGGTTGTGCGTGAAAATCCCAGTAGATCAGCAGTTTCTGAAATACTCAGACCAGCCCTTCTGGCACCAACAACCATGCCACGTTCAAAGGCACTCAAATCACCTTTCTTCCCCATACTGATGCTCGGTTTGAACTGCAGGAGATTGTCTTGACCATGTCTACATGCCTAAATGCACTGAGTTGCCGCCATGTGATTGGCTGATTAGAAATTAAGTGTTAACAAGAAGTTGGACAGGTGTACCTAATAAAGTGGCCAGTGAGTGTATATCAACTATGACTCGACCGGATATTACAACAGCAGTTGGAATATTGTGCAGATATGTGGAGAAACCGCGCCAAAAGGACTGGAATGCCGTTAAAAGAGTTCTCCAATATTTAAAAGGGACACAAGGTGTAAATTTAAAAATATCTGCAGCAGGAAATCTAAAACTCACCGGCTATGTTGACTCAGATTGGGCTGGTGATTCGCAAGATCGTAAATCCACAAGCGGATACGTATTTAAACTTGGAGAAAGTTCAATCTCCTGGTCTAGTAGAAAACAAGTATCTGTTGCTTTGTCTTCTACAGAAGCTGAGTATGTATCCGCAGCCTATGCAAGTCAGGAAATCATTTGGCTAAGACAACTGATGGATGATCTTGGTAAACCATAACCCAGCCAACGGTGATATATGAGGACAACCAAGGATGCATTAAACTTGCATGCAGTGAAAAGATCAGTGCTAGAACTAAGCACATCGACGTCAGATGTCATCATCTACGTGATTTAATAGATCGTAGCGTAATTCAGTTTGTTTATTGTGAAACTGATAAAATGTTAGCTGATATTTTGACCAAGCCATTGCCACGACCTAGGTTCCAAGAATTGAGAACCACTATGGGACTGACAGAATAAGTAGTTGTTGAGTGGGAGTGTTGGCCTAATGCATATTGATCTGTATGTATTGCAACAACTATTGTTTGTTTAATATGATGTGATTTATATATCTGCATGCATATTGTTCACATGTCAACAAAGTTAAAAAAAAAAAAGGAGTCCTCATTTACAGACAGGATGTTCCTCCTCCCCCCTTCCCTGTGAGCACAGTCTTGTGTGTGCAGCTGAAGCTGAAAGGTCACAGCAGATCTCTCTCAGAAACCAGATTGATCCTGTTCTCATGTTGTATGCTGAATGTTCTTAATTGTTAATAAATGAACATTCTCTGTTGCTTGTTGTGGACATCACGCTGATTAACCCGCTGCTAACAGCAGGCGCGGTTCCTTAACGCTCTGTCTTGTTCGCTAGGCCTCTGTCAGGATCCCACCCCTGACAGGGACCCCCCTGAATCTTTCCCCTGCAACACCCCCTGCCACAGGATGTTGCCTGGTTCCAACCCAGTCAGCTTCTCCCTAACTTCCTATCCAACCCCCAGTTTTACCAGATTGTGAGGAGTGGCCTAATGCATAGTACCCTTAGCTCCCCCTGGAGGCCAGACGGTGAAGTGTATTGGTGCCTGTGATACCTGGTCAGGTGAACTCCTTCAGTGCCATCAGACGTACCATCACTCCCCTTAGCGGCGGCGCATCAGTACTGCAACGACCAGGACTCTGGGGCGCTGCACTAGTTTGTGAATTTTTGCATTAAAATGAAAAAAAAAATGAACTCTATCACTTAGTTGTCAATTTATTCCTAATGTTCTAAATGAAACTTTTTGCTAAGGGAAGAGCCAGCAGCCTGGGGCAGGAAATGTCAGAAGATCTGTACAGAGAAGATGTGTTTGCACTTGAATATTTGGCAACTTCAGCTTAAATATTATTATTTTATCTTCTCCTATAAGAGGAGGTAAAGCTCCTCTACCCTGTAATTACTACACGGAAATGACTATTAAAGGAAACCAGAAAGTGAGAGAAAGCCAGAAAGGACAAAAGCCGCAAGAATGCTCGGAGTAATCGTCATTTTCCTTGTCTTGGGTATTCTGTTATTTTTGGGGGTCACCTGGTATGAATCCTCGAAAGCGGAGTACCCACCAGGGATTGCAAATCCTAAATTTCTTCGGACAGTTCATACGTTTGTTGTTGGCTCATTCATCTTGGTAAGTTCACAGCCTGAATTTGAAGATGTTTCCTTTGTTTTCCTACTTGTTCTTACTCCAGTCTCAGAATTCTAGTTATGGGCACTGTTTATTCTTAATTCTTGCCATTTATTTCTTGTGGTCTTACAATGATTTACCCTATAAGCTTTGGTAAAGAAAGCTTAATGGAAAAGCCAGAGTATTAATATATCCCCTTAATGACCGTCAGTCAATATGTCTTTTAGCTGACCTGAGACGTAAGAGACTAGCATCACCATACAGGTGATAATCCAGCAGCTGTCGGCTGTACACTATAGCTGACAACTTGCTTCATCAGCCAGGATCAGTGTTGGCACCGTCCATATCTGTTTAACCCCTTAGATGCTGCTGTCAATAGTTACTACATCATATAAATGGTTAACAGAGTTTGGGGGCTTCCTCTTTAATCCCATCAGCACCCTGCGATTATGGCCAAATAACGGCCTTAGAGTTTGCCAGCTATAGCGGGCTGTTCAGAAGTAAGCGACATTTAGGGGTAAAAATCCACTTTTCTCCTTCGCCACATTGGGGGAAACAGACCATGGATGTTATGATGCTGCCACCAGGAGGCTGACACTAAGTTAACACAAAAAAGTTAGCTCCTCCTCTGCAGTATACACCCTCGTGCTGGCTCCAGGAGAACCAGTTCTTGCTTATGTCCGTAGGAGGCACACGGGTCTGCTATTCAGACCGAAAGCTCTTTATTATTTTATTTTTAACCAATTTTTACATTTTCCAAGTGGAATGAAGGGGCGACGGATCCTTTCAAGGTTCCGATCTCCCCGAATCATCAACAGGCAAGCACAGAGAGTGTCGCCTCTCCGTATCCTTTCCTGCGATGTAGGATGCCATGCCTGGGCTGATTTTTGGGGGCGACGGGTCCCTTCAAGGGCACGGATCTCCCCGCACCCTTAATGGATGAGGAAATGGAGTGTCGCCTCCATATATCCTCTTCCGCAGCCAGGCCAAATGCCGGATGTTCAGCCCTGCCCCATCCTAGGATATTTAACCCCTTGGATGTACAGTGGCTCCTTTTTGGCATCCGAGCAGCCCCCACTACACCACCACTCTTAAAGTGGATGGTACAAGGAGGCGGACGGTCCCTCTCCACATCCCTATTAAAGGGATGGTGGATTGAGGGTTACCCCTTTATCCCTGCACTGTCCAGGACCAGCAGTAGAGGACCTGCTAATATCGCTGGCTTACCTGCCACCCGGCAGCTTCTCCGGGTAAGTGCCGGGGCTGGAGGGCTCTATACAGACAGTCTGGGGTGGCACTAGATAAGGGGACCCATCCTGACAGCGGGGCGCGCATACAGCTCTTACCTGCATCGGTGCCAGCTGGTGCTGCAAATTTAGTCCCCGGCTTCGGTGCTTGACTAGGCCACAACCCCTATCCCCGCCCATGCGATGACGTGCTGCGGAGGCTCTGCCCACCTTTCCTGGCGCTTCTCGCACAGAATGAGAAGTGCCTCTGATATTCTCAGCGGCCATCTTCCTCCCCTCACAACCGCCTCAGGACACATAGACACACAGACTGCCATCAGGGTCCTGGCAGCAGGTGTTCACAGTGCAGGGGCTATGCAGTTGGAGAGCCACGCAGGAGGAGCGGGGGACACAGATCAGGGTAAGGGAGCGCTGCTATATATATCCTCCTCCCTGCTATAACCCTTTTCAGGAGTAACCCTTTTCAGCAGTCCCTATTATCATAGGGCCACATAGAAGGGTACATCATGTCCCAGCCTAAGTCATCTAAAAAGTCTAACAAGACTGGCAATCCTTTGTCTTTTTTACTTCATGCTCCTCCTGTCAGTCTGCATTTCCTAAGGCTCAGAGTTCGCCACTCTGCACTGCCTGTGACCCCAAATGCGCTCAGGAGCCCTCCACTGCCACCGAGCCCAGTATACCTAGCCCCCTGAGTGGGTTTTGTCACTGTCTCAATCCATGGCTTCTCTGGCCAAAGCGATTGAATCCCTCCGTGATCCTTCGGGGGCCCGGAGCATTCGTAGAACTGATGTAGACGGATCCTCCCCAAGGTGGGAGCAGTCGGTTAGCAGGGGCCGAAAGCTCTCTAGAAACCTACAGGTGCCTAGAAAACAGATCCGTAGCAGGTCTCCTGAGCAGACACGTGCCTTGTCGCCTGAGAGCTCCTTTTCTCAATCTCCCTCTCCAGAGGTCAGTAGCAAACGTGAATCTGAGTGTGAATCTGATGGTTCCTTAAATCCAGATTCGCAAGATTTTCAGAAAACAGTGGATTCGCTAATTGAGGCTGTAAACCTGACTTTAAAGGTTGAGGAAGATTCCGAGACCGCCCCAGATCAAACAGTTGTATCAAAAAGCTTGGCACTCAATAATGCTTGTAGAAAATAAAGTCATTTATTTTACATCTGGACAGACAGATCAGCGGTAGCTCGTTTCTTGCTAAACGTTTTCGGTCCTTTGTGGACCTTCCTCAGAGCAAGTTTATCTAATGTACTGGAGCGTAGGATCTGGACTTATAATCAGATGTATGAGTATACTGGCAATATATGTGGAGGCAAATTTCAGAGGCAGTAATGGAGACCATGACTGTGAGCAGGACAAGCTGCTTGGGCTTGCGGTGTGCCCACACTGTGAACGTTTAGCAAGAAACGAGCTACCGCTGATCTGTCTGTCCAGATGTAAAATAAATGACTTTATTTTCTACAAGCATTACTGAGTGCCAAGCTTTTTGATACATTTGATTTAAGGGGCTGGAAACCCTACTTGAGCACCTCTACTCACAAATTTATAGAGTGCCGTGCAACTTGTTCCAGATCAAACAGTGTCCTTTAAGAGGACTAAATGCTCTCATAAGGCATTTGCTATTCACACTGAGCTTCAGGCCATAGTTAATCGGCACAGGGAACGACCGGATAAACGCTTCACAGGACAAAGGCCTCTTGAAGCAAAATACCTTTCTCAGCTGATCTGAAGAAAGACTGGACTGAATCTCTGGTAGTAGTCCACCGGTATCCTGCCTGGCATCCAAAACCCTTCTGCCCATGACGGATGGCTCATCCATCAAAAATCCCTCGAACTGTCAGATAGAAAATTTGGCTCACTCTGTCTTTGAGGCCTCAGGTTTGGCTCTCTTTCCATCCTTCGCCGCAGCATGGGTAGCTAAAGCTATGGTCCTCTGGTCGGAGACCTTAGCTAAATCATTCGGAGCAGTCTTCCTCCAGAGGCGGCACACCTTGCCAGCCAAATTTCTCGGGCAAGCGATTACCTGGTACATGCATCTTTGGATGCGGCCGGCTGTGCTGCTCTGTCAGCAGCCAACACCATCACTATCATAAGAGCATTATGGCTCAGAGAGAGGAGAGCGGACTCTGCATCAAAAAAGTCTCTCACTTCTCTTTCTGTTCAGAGTGGACGCTTATTTGGAGAGAAGCTGGATCAGCTTATTTCCGATGCTACGAGAGGAAAGAGCAAATTTCTTCCCTAGCAGAGACTTAGATGTCCCTTTTGGAGACAACAACAAATCAGTTTCTGTTCCTTTCACTCCAGTCCAGGCTGGTCCACTACCACTTAGGGCGTTCTTCACACAGAAACGGAGGAGCTTAGATCTCGTAGAGATCTAACCAGCTTTGGAAATCTCAACTCAAACAGTCGAGACATAAAGGACCTAGGTCTCGGAGATTTTCCTCCCGCTAACTACTGGCGCTATCCGGTCAACACCAGCAGGCTGCCTACTTCTGTTTAGTCAGGTCTGGCTTTCCGTCGTCTCCGATGAGTGGGTCAGAGACCTGGTGTCATCCAGATACAAGATCGATTCTGCTACGCGCCCCCCATCTCATTTCTTTCCCTCCCATTTTCCTTCCTCAGAGGCAAGGGCAAAGGCTCTTTCCCGGGCCGTAGATGCATTGTGTCTCGATGGCGTCATTGTCTCAGTCCCAGAAAGTGAAAGGTTTCATGGTTTCTATTTGAACCTTTTCGTTGTCCCAAAAAAGGACGAAAAGGTTAGACCCATACTAGATTTCAAACTTCTAAACAAGTTTGTCAAGGTCCGTCATTTCCGCATGGAATCTCTGCGCTCAGTTATCCCTCCACTGGAAAAAGGGGAATTCTTGGCTTCAATCGACATCCGAGACACTTACTTGAATATTCCGATTTTTCCCCCTCACCAGAGATTCCTGCATTTCGCCATTTGCGACCGGCATTTCCAATTCACGGCCCTGCCCTTCGACCTCCCTACGGCTCCCCGAGTGTTCACAAAGGTCATGGCAGCTGTCAGGTCCATCTTGCACTCTCGGGGCATGATCGTTCTGCCCTATCTGGACGACCTGTTGATCAAAGGTCCGTCCATCCATGACTGCGCGGAGTCCATCCGCATCACTTGCGATACCCTTTCTCGCCTGGGCTGGCTGATAAACTTAAGCAAATCCTCCCCTGTCCCAGCCCAGCAGATATCCTTTCTAGGAATGACCCTGGACTCATCTCGGAGGTTGGTAATTCTTCCTCCAGACAAAGTCCTAGCCCTTCAACAAGGAGCCCGTACACTTCGTCAATCTTCCCCTCATTCCATCCGGTTTGCCATGAGGGTACAGGGAAAGATGATGGCCGCAATGGAAGCGGTCCCTTTTGCGCAACTGCACCTTCGTCCCCTGCAGCATGCTCGCCTGAAGGCTTGGGACAGGAACCCGATCTCTTTCAACCGCAGATCGAAAGAGGTCAGACAGGCTCTCAGATGGTGGACATTGAACTCTTGCCTCAACCAGGGGAAGTTTTTTCTCCCTGTTCAATGGCTTGTGGTGACTACCAATGCCAGTCTTTCGGGCTGGGGAGCAGTCTTTTGTCACCACACTGCTCAGGGCCGCTGGTCAATTTAAGAATCAAAGCTATCGATCAACATTCTGGAGATCCGTAATAATTAAGCTGGCCCTGCATCAGTTCCATCATCTTCTAGAGGGTCACCCCATCCGTATTCAATTGGATAATGCCACAGCAGTGGCATACATCAATCATTAAGGGGGTACCCGCAGCAGGGTGGCCGTGTCCGAGGTAACTCACGTCCTATGATGGGCAGAGAACAACCACTCGGTAATCTCGGCAGTGCACATTCCAGGCATGGAAAACTGGACGTCAGACTTCCTCAGCTGTCAGGGACTCGCCTCGGGGGAATGGGAGCTTCATCCAGAAGTCTTCAACCAGATCTGCTGTCGCTGGGGAATCCCAGATGTGGATCTGATGTCATCCAGACTGAATGCCAAAGTTCCCCAGTTTATAGCGCAATTGGAGTGGATGCTCTGGTTCTTTTGTGGTGGCAATTCTGTCATCCATACATTTTTCCCCCGCTACCATAATCAGGAAGATCAAGGCAAAAGGAGTCCCAATGATCCTGGTCGCTTCCGATTGGCAACGCCACGCGTGGTTCACAGAGTTGGTACACCTCGCCACCGACATTCCCTGGCAGCTACCGGATTGGCCAGATCTGCTTTCCCAGGACCCGATTTACCACCAGAACTCAGGGGCCCTGCATTTAACGGCGTGTCCGTTGAATCCTGGGTTTTGACCCAGGCTGGGTCTTCTCAACAGGTCGCTTCCACTATGGTTACTGCCCATAAATCCACATCAGTACGCATTTATCACCGTACCTGGAAGACATTTTTTGCTTGGTGCAAGGATCGTGGTCTTTCCCCTCTTATCTTCTCAGTTTCCATCATTTTAGAGTTCCTACAGGCTGGTCTGGACTCCGGTCTGGCACTCAGCTCTTTTAAGGGCCAAATCTCCGCTCTATCGGTTTTATTTCAAAGACGTATTGCGTCAACACTTCAGGTTAAGACCTTTCTACAAGGGGTGTCACATGTGGCACCTCCCTGTCGTATGCCGTTAGAGCCTTAGGACCTCAACTTGGTACTGAGGGACCTACAGGAACCCCTCTTTAAACCATTTCAGGACATTTTGTTGGTTTCTGTGGCCTGGAAGGTTGCCTTCCTTGTTGCGATCACATCAATCAGATGAGTTTCCGAACTAGCCGCCCTGTCCTGTCGGGTGTCTTTCCTTAATTTCCTTCAGGACAAGGTTGTCCTCCCGCTGTCCCCATCCTTTTTGCCAAATGTCATCTCATCCTTTCATCTTAACGAGGAGATTGTTCTCCTTTCATTTTGTCCGGCTCCTATTCACAGGGTAGAAAGAGCTCCCCACTCTCTGGACTTAGAGTTTTGAGAAGGTACATCTCGAGGACAGCGTCCTTCAGAAGGATGGATGCTCTGTTCGTTCTCCCGAAAGGTCAGAGGAAGGGTCCTGCCGCTTAAAAGACCACTATAGCCAGATGGATTCGTTCCACCATCCAGGAGTCAGCCCGAGTCAGAAGTCAGCCCATCCCAGCAGGGATCAGAGCACACTCCACTTGGGCAGTGGGGGCATCTTGGGCCATTCAGCATCAGGTGACGGCAGAGCAGGTCTGTAAAGCTGCAACTTGATCCAGTTTACACACCTTCGCAAAGCACTATAATATTCACTCTCAGGCTTCAGTGGATGTGAGTCTGGGCAGAAGAATTCTGCAGGCAGTGGTGGTGCACATCTAGGCAGTTGTTAAATGAAGCCTAATCCTTTGTGTTGTTTTCCCACCCAAGGACTGCTTTTGGACATCCCATGGTCTGTGTCCCCCAATGAGACAAAGGAGAAACAGGGATTTTTGTGTGCTCACTGTAAAATCCTTTTCTCCAAGCCACTCATTGGGGAACACAGCACCCAACCTGTTAGCCTAATGGCTTATATGGCTTTTGCCTGTTCTTTAAGTTGTAATGTTGTACTCTTATATGTTGTTAACGTTGTTTTCTATTGCTTTTGCACCGAACTGGAGCCAGCACGAGGGTGTATACTGCAGAGGAGGACCTAACTTTTTTGTGTTAACTTAGTGTCAGCTTCCTGGTGGCAGCAGCATAACACCCATGGTCTGTGTCCCCCAAATAAGTGGCTCGGAGAAAAGGATTTTATGGTGAGTACACAAAAATCCCTGTTTTCATTCCTATCATGTCACTTTGTATTAATTCCTGAAAATCACCTGAAGGGTTAATAAACTACCTGACAGCAGTTTTCAGTATGTCAGGGGGTTTTTGTTTTTAAAATGGTGTAACTTTTAGGGGTTTTCCAATTTATAGGACCCCTAAAGTCACTTCAAACGTGGATAGGTCCCTAAAAAAATAAATGTTGTAAATTTCCATGAAAAAAATGAAAGATTGCTGCTCCATTTTTAAACCTCCCAAAATGCTAACAAAATAAAATAACATTTTGCAAATGGTGCTGATGCAAAGCAGACATGTGGTAAATATTATGTATTAATGTTTTTTCTGTGGTATGACTATCTGAATTAAAGGGATAATCATTCAAAGTTTGAAAATTGCTAATTTTTTTTACATTTTTGGCAAATTTCTGATATTTTTTATAAATAAACACAATACATATCAACCTAAATTTACCATTATCATAAAGTATAATGTGCCACGAAAAAACATTCTCAAAGTCACTGAGATTTGTTGACGTGTTCCAGAGTTATTACCACATAAAGTGACACTGGTCAGATTTTAAAAATTTGGCTCTGTCACTAAGGGGAAACACTGTATATATATTGACTATTCTGTCATTAAATAGAACCATTCACCACATGTTAAACAGGCCACATCATGGAATAATGGCTGTAAATTTATATTTTTAAAATAAGTTGAGAACCGTGTATCATTTCCTTTACACTTCACAAATACTTGCTACTTATTGTTGGCATATCACATAAAATTGAAATAAAAAAACACTTTAGTACTTCACAGGGTATGAATATTCTTTCAAAGCTTTGTATATTTTAATTTCTCTTCAATATTAAGAAGATATTATCTTGTATAGTTTAGGATATCATTTATCTTAAGTTGAAGGAGGCAGTACCATAGATTTAGCTCTGGGGTTGGGTACTTTTTCCTCTGTATGAGGTTGACCAATCATAAGCAAGCAGCAACATACAAGGGAAAAACAGCACTCCTCCAAAATAGCTTCTTTCGTATGAGACATGTAATGACAGATAGTCTAATCTTCTCACTGATCGCACTGTAGAACGATTATAAGTACTGGGAGAAGAACAGAGATGAGCGTGATTTTAAGCACTGTTTATCATTCATCTCAGGGGAGTCAGTTTGGGGGATGAATTCATCAGAGCTGACAGTGCTGTGAAAGAAGAGCTGCTGATGCACAGGTTACTGTAATGGGACTAAACTCTGCTGTAATATTCCACCTTCCCATACCGACTGCCATGAGATGAAAGGTGTATGTAATCACAGTCATCTCTGCACTATTCCCCACATTTTATAATCACACACAGCTCTGCAATGGGGTCAGTGGGAAGAGCAGACTGTCTGTCATTATATGTTTCAAACAGGTTAAAGTAATTTCTAAACTATTGTGGGGAGGTGTTCTTTTTTCCCTTGATGCTGCTGCCTGCCTATGATAGGTGAACCTTTTACAGAGTGAGAGGCAGTAACTCATTTCACAGGTAGAGGTCGCTGTGTCTTCTCCCCAGGTTGTGCGTGCAGATGGTTGAAGTCCATTGGTGAGAATGGGAGTCACGGATTTCTGATCCGGGTTTTCCATGTGACTGAAGGCCACAGGTTTGTGCGTGCTAAAAGCCCTGCAGTAAGAGGCATGGGTGTGTCAGGTGTGTGAGGTGCATGTCAGTGTCAGTCTGGGGTGTGCTGGTGTGCAGAGCAGAGGCCTGCAGAGCACTGGCTGAGTGCATGGAGGCACAGGCCAGCAGAGCCAGCACCCAGGGCAACTGAATAGCCTGGAACCCGCAGCTTATATAGTGATGCAAGTCGTCCATGGTACTGGTCTTGGATGTGGACAGTCCTGTACCCGGAGGTGGATGTCCTGTGCCCGAAGGAGTTGGATGTGGACAGTCCTGTGCCCGGAAGTGGATGTCCTGTGCCCGAAGGAGTCAGATGTGGACAGTCCTATGCCCGGAGGTGGATGTCCTGTGCCCGAAAGAGACAGATGTGGACAGTCCTGTTCCCAAAGGTGGATATCCTGTGCCCAAAAGAGGACTAGCATGTGTAACGATTGCAAACAGGTGGATATGGGGCCCGGCTGCTATCCAGAGGATATCCTAGGCTGTGTACGGCTGTGTGAGTAAAGAGACTGTAAGAGACTGTGATACAGTGATGCAGGACACTCACGGGAACTACCGTATTTTCCGGCGTATAAGACGACTTTTTAACCCCTGAAAATCTTCTTAAAAGTCGGGGGTCGTCTTATACGCCGGGTATCGCCTTGTACGCCGGGTGTATATGGTGGGTGGGGGGGGGAGTGGTCCTGATGACGACGAGGGGGCGTCTCAAAGGAAAGTGAGTATCCCCCATTACCTCATCATAGCGCTGCAGCGTGGGGTCTCTGTGCTGGGAGCGGCGGCTGCTGTGCTGTGGGGCGGCGGCTCCTCTTCTGCAGTGTGGGGCCTCTGGTGCTGTGGGGCGGTGGCGGCGGCGTATCTTCATGCAGTCGGGGCTCCTCCGGCATCTCCTTAAAGGGAACCTGTCACCACGTTTTTGGAAGATGGGATAAAAATAGCGTTAAATAGGGGCAGAGGTGGGCGTTACATTAGTGTGTGTGTTATGCGTTTATTACCCACCTAAGTTGCCGAAATAACTTTGCAAAGTCTCCGTTTTCGCCTGTCAATCAGGCTGGTCAGGTCACATGGGCGTGGTGTCTTCACCCAGATTTGGCGTAGTTTTCCGTTGGTGGCGTAGTGGTGTGCGCATGCCCAAAGTCCGGAATCCTCTTCCAGGGGATTTAAAATAGCGCGGTGCTCATTATTGCATTGGTGATCGGTGGGCGCGGCCATCTTCCTTTGGCCGCGCGTGCGCAGAAGCGGCGCTCTGCTGGCCGCGGCTTCAGGAAAATGGCCGCGGGATGCCGCGCGTGCGCAGATGGATATCGCGGCGGCCATTTTCCTGAAGCCGCGGCCAGCAGAGCGCCGCTTCTGCGCACGCGCGGCCAAAGGAAGATGGCCGCGCCCACCGATCACCAATGCAATAACGAACACCGCGCTCTTTTAAATCCCCTGGAAGAGGATTCCGGACTTTGGGCATGCGCACACCACTACGCCACCAACGGAAAACTACGCCAAATCTGGGGGAAGACAACGCCCATGCGACCTGACCAGCCTGATTGACAGGCGAAAACGGAGACTTTGCAAAGTTATTTCGGCAACTTAGGTGGGTAATAAACGCATAACACACACACTAATGTAACGCCCACCTCTGCCCCTATTTAACGCTATTTTTATCCCATCTTCCAAAAACGTGGTGACAGGTTCCCTTTAAAGCTCGGAGGCCCCGCTGGCAGCTCCATCGGTACAATGCGGTGGCCTCCGGGAAAATGGCCGCTGCTCAGATTCAGATCTCGTGTCCCGAGATCTCGGGACGAGATCTGAATCTGAGCATGCGCCGCCCCCAGCGGCCATTTTCCCGGAGGCCACCGCATTGCACCTATTGAGCTGCCTCCGGGAAAATGGCCGCTGCTCAGATTCAGATCTCGTCTCCCGAGATCTCGGGACGAGATCTGAATCTGAGCAGCGGCCATTTTCCCGGAGGCCACCGCATTGTACTGATGGAGCTGCCAGCGGGGCCTCCGGGCTTTAAGGAGATGCCGGAGGAGCCCCGACTGCATGAAGATACGCCACTGCCGCCCCACAGCACCAGAGGCCCCACACTGCAGAAGAGGAGCCGCCGCCCCACAGCACAGCAGCCGCCGCTCCCAGCACAGAGACCCCACGCTGCAGCGCTACGATGAGGTAATGGGGGATACTCACTTTCCTGTGAGACGCCCCCTCGTCGTCATCAGGACCACTCCCCACCCCCCCAAAAGGCACATATTCACCGGCCCTATAAGACGACATAGGGTGTATAAGAAGACCCCCGACTTTTAAGAAGATTTTATATTTTAACTGGTAAAGTTGGGGGGTCGTCTTATACGCCCAGTCATCTTATACGCCGGAAAATACGGTACTCGGATGGGGCTGTGTGTGTAGTGTCTGCAACATAAAAGGCTGTGTATATGGAGACTGTAATATGGCATGCGGTCACCCAGGGAAACTGCACATGGGAAGTCTGGCCTGTTGAGACTGTAAATCTAAAGCCATATGATATGTATTACTATGAACTGGTGTGAATTGAACACTGATAATATACACTGAAGTTATATGCATTTGTGTGAATTGGACTTTAATGCTGTGAGGAAACACATTAAAGAGACTTTTGTGTTGGAACTTTGTGGGTCACTGCCTCTTCACCACGTACGATGCCACTACAATCTTACAAGAGGAAGAAGTACATGCTTTTGATGGCTAGCACTCCTACTTATTATAGTGTGAAGCTGTCCACATGTAAGTGTATTCTTTCAGACCAAATTTTGGTCCATATAAAATCAAGGAGACATGTCTGATTTTAACCCGAGTCTCAGATAAAACTCACAAGTGCAAGTCTATTCGTCAGGCCATGTTCACACGTTCAGTCTTTGGTCAGTATTTTACATCAGTATTTGTAAGCCAAAACCAGGAGTGGGTGATAAATACAGAAGTGGTGACGTGTTTCTATGATACTTTTCCTCTGACTGCTCCACTCCTGGTTTTAGTTTATAAATGCTGAATGTGTGAATGTGGTCTTTATATAGGCCTAAAAACTGACCAAATTTCATCATAGCATGTCATCCAAGTTTTTCTCGTATGTGAAAAAAAAAGTTTCTCCTTCTTCTCTTAGTAACAGTTTGTGAAAATCTGTGCACTGGGATGGCATTTGAATATTGTCTGATTTTTCCACGGACCCATAGACTTGCATTTTCTATTTTAATCCGACACTTGGATCAACATCAGACATGTCTCTGTGATTTTTCACTTTTTCTTTTCTTTACAGGGGAAATTTCTTGATAAACTTGGAGTATGGAATGTTGCAGGACCTAATAATTTTCTACAAAAAATATTAATGCCTAAACTAAAGGAAGATCCGGAGATCTTCACAAAAGACTTACAATTTGGAGGCGTGCCGGTGAGAGTCTATCAGCCCCGATCTCCTTCAGCTGGTGGCAGAAAAGGAGTCATGTTCTTCCATGGAGGAGGATTCATGTTGGGGAGTATCGGTAAGCAAATAAAACTGTGTGGTTTAAAGATTGATCTTCTGTATGAAGGGACGTACTTACTTATTTAATTGTCTGATGGTTCATCCATTCAGCTGTATAAGGGTATATGCACATGATGTCTTTTTGAGGTGTGATTGGAACAAGTTTGTTCTGAAACTCGCCTAAAAAAATCACCCAGTAACACAAACAAGAATGTACATATGTATTTTGATATAAAAATGACTTTCTATTCATATGTTGAAGCTTTTGAGCGTCTTTTAACCTATTCAGGTTTCCTAAGATACCAAGCGGTTAAAAAAAGTGACACGACCATTCTTCGTCATTTACCTCTTTCAAAATGCTCCAATACAAGTCAGTGGGAAAGCTCAAATGATTTCGGGCATATTTGTAAAAGTTGTGTGTTTTTGCTTGAGTGGTTGGAGCGCCCCCAGACACAGGGCCGAGGGGTACTCGGTATCGGGCCTCTCTGTCTCGGTCCTGGGGTTGTGACGATGGCTAGACCCGGTCCGTGACCCTGCTAAGGGGCGTCCAATGAAAGGTGTGATGGTGGTGCGTGGTGCAAGTCGCGATGAATAACGAGGACACAAGGTTGCAGTCTCTTTACCTCTTTACTGAAAGCTTCAGGGTCCACAATCCAGAGCACTGCTAACAGGGTTGGCTGAGACCGGCCGGTCCGAAAGCACATCCAGAGTTCCCTTTGCAGGTGGAAATCAGTGCCTACCTTCTAGCGCCTGTGTGTTGCAGTACCTCCCTGCTGAGCACTACGGGATAGTCCTCACAACTGTTGTGTCTGTTTCTGATGTTCTTTCTCACAACTCTCGTTTCTGTTCTGATGTTCTTTCTCCGTCCCCCAGATGATTTGGCTAGGACGCACCCGTATGACGGGTAGGCCTGGAGTTCATCCGGGACCCTAGAGTCGCCCCTCTCCCACAATTGCCTCCTATGTCTGCTTAGGTGATTTAGGTGAGACAGCCAACCTAAAGTCAACTGCCCTGCCGCTGTTTGAAGTAATGCTTGGAGCCCAATACTTCCTCGGCGTTCCGGCCACCGGCTACGCGCATCAGTAGGATGTTGCCACGATCTTAAGGCACGACTCCTACTGGTTCTATTCTCCTTTGTGCTGTAATCTCGTTTCTCACTTCTCCACAATAAACCTCGCTTCTTATCCTTTCTTAAGATACCGCCGCAATCAGGTGCAGGTGCGGTTCCGTAACTTCTGTCCTTTTCGCTAGGCCTCTGTCAGGATCCCACCCCTGACAGGGACCCCCCTGAATCTTCCCCTGCAACACCCTCTGCCACAGGATGTTGCCTGGATCAAACCCAGTCAGCTTCTGTCTAACTTCCTATCCAACCCCCAGTTTTACCAAATTGTGAGGAGTGGCCTAATACATAGAACCCTTTGCTCCCCCTGGAGGCCAGAGTGTGAAGTATAATGTGTGACTGTGATACCTGGTCAGGTGAACTCCTTAAGTGCCATCAGACGTACCATCACTCCGCTTAGTGGCGGAGCGTCAGTACTGCAACGACCAGGACTCTGGGGCGCTGCAGTACCACTAGGAGATTCTTCTTTGTTGAATTAAAAAATAAGTGTGTTAAAATCATTGGGAAAATGCTGAAAAAAATGTTGCAAAAGACATTTCAGGAGAGGAAAATGCCATCATTTTCTAAACGATTTCCTGACATCTGGATTTTGAATCCTAAGCAGTAGTGATGAGTGTTCTCAACAATGTTCGATACTTGATAGAGCATCAGGGTGCTCGGGCACGCTTGATACTCGATCAAATATTGGGGGTGCTCGAGCGCCATGCTCGAGTCCTCAGCCTGAGTGTTTCACGGCTGTTAGAAAGACAATGAACATGCAGTGATTGTCCGCCATACACGGTAATGACGTAGCCATGTTGGCTACTGGCACTACTGTGATTGATCAGTCGCATCACGTGACGCGATGCTCGGCACACTCTCCCCTGGAAGCAGTTCAGGGAGACTTGTTAGGAGGGAGAGCAGAGATTTATGTGTGTCCCCCTACATATCATAAAGTTGCACCCTTTAGTGCCTTTTATGTGGTGCTAAATGGTGTTTTTAACCTTTTTTTAAACCTATTAAATAGACATATATATTTTTTAAATGATGTGAGGCCCCCTATTTTAGATAACCGGCCAAGCACAAATAGACAGCTGGGGGCTGATGATATCAGCCTTGTAAGGTTCATGCATATTAGGCTTTCCTAGTCTAAAAATAACAACCCACAACTGCCCCAGAATTGGCGCATCACATTAGATTTGCCAATTCTGGCGCTTTTCTCAGCTTTTCCCTATTGCCCTGTTGTGGTGGCAATTGGGGTAATATTTTTGGGGGTTAATGTCAGCTGTGTAATGTCAGTCGGCATCAAGCCCAGAGGTTAGTAATGGAGAGGTGTCTATCAGACACCCCCATTACTAATCCAGTAGTAATAATAAAAAAACACACACAAAAGACTCCCCCACAAAAATCCCTCGTTCACCAATTTATTAAAAAAATGTTCCCACAAAGCTTCTCCGTCATAGTCCATATTCTTCGCATCCGACTTCGGCATCTGTGAATAGGAGTAAAGTTACCGTTATTCACAGGCACCGGGTAGTGATGACAACTCTCATCAGTGCCGCTGGCTCAATGCTGCGCTCAGAGAGAAAAATTCTCAAGTTCCGTTGTACTTATTACTCGAATTGAGCCCGTCTGTGCCTCCTACCTGCTCTATTCGAGTACCGAGCACTCGAGCATTTTTTTGGAGTTTGCCACCATCCATTGTCGTCTGAAGCTTTCATCCTTGCAAACTACTGTGATTTCTTCAAACCTTCTAACATGCTGCTTAACTCTTTGCTTGTTTCCTGATGATTAACCCATCTTTTGCCATAAGCATCACCCGCTTTTATGAGAATCTGTTCACATTATGTTGGATCCTGCAGTGGATTCTGCTACCTTCAGTAGCTCTCACATAAGTGAGTACACCCCTGACATTTTTGTAAATATTTTATTATATATTTTCATGGGACAACACTGAAGATACGACACTTTGTTACAATGTAAAGTATTCAGTGTACAGCTTGTATAACAGTGTAAATTTGGTGTACCCTCTAAATAACTCACACATAGCCATTAATGTCTTAACCACTGACAAAAAAGATGGACACTAATAACTAATCTCTTGTTTATTTGGTTTAGACACCCATGAAAGTTTATGCCGATACGTAACCAAGAATTCCGGAGCCGTGGTTGTTTCTGTTGGGTGAGGTGACAACATTCCTTTAACATTTCCTGATGGTTTAATGTAATGATGTAGTGATGATGATATGGGATTTTTACCACTTCAGTTTGCAGGTATAGTGACAATTAGTGTGGATAAAAGGGAGTTGTCTAAAGCACCCAATCCGATAACAGCTGATCATAGTTGAAATCTGATTGTTTTTTGGGGGGACCTGCTGCAACTATATTCATTTTCATACAAAATGCCTGTAGGGGAGATCGATTTAAAAGCAAAAAAAATGCAGAAAATATCCAAGACAATAACTCAAATTTCAGCTCCCATTTTGGGAAAACGAAGGCTGTATTTCCAAGTATTTTAACTAAAATACTGTAATGAAGGAACAGTGCTACCTGCTCCAGACAACATCTGTCCTTGTACAGAGGATTCCCAGCTCAGGACCACTATCACTTAGGGCATGTGCAGAAGATCCAGAAGTGCAGCGCTTTGGACACAGCGCATGTAAGTAAGCAGCGTCCATACCCTTAGCGTCCAAAGTAGCTAAAAAAATGTTTCTCCATCTGAGGGACTTAGCTTGACCATTGGTCATGTGCATTGGGTCATACTTTGGGCTTAATTTATAATACTTTATGCAAGATGACTACAAACTATATGAAATGGGTTGAGGTGGTAAACAATGCATATGGTGATCTTTATTATCCAAATATTGACCCTTGTTTACTAAACGACAAAGGTCCAATATAAAATGTTTTTTGTTTTTTAATATTTTAGGTACCGCCTAGCACCAGAACACAGATGCCCGGCTGCAATTGATGACTGTGTCTTGGCTACAGTTCACTTTCTGGACACGGCGCAAGAACATGGAGTTGATCCTTCTTCTGTTATAATATGTGGAGACAGTGCCGGGGGCAATTTTACAGCAGTGGTTTGTCAAGCTCTTGTGGGTAGATCAGATATTCCAAAGCCTCTTGCCCAAGTGCTGATATACCCAGTGCTCCAGATGGCTGACTTCAATTTACCTTCGTACCAACAAAACAAGATGGTCCCATTGTTAAGCCAAGAACATGCTCTACTCTACATAATTACCTATATAGGTAGTGATCCTTCCTTATCAAAAGAAATGATAAAGGGCAGCCATGTTCCTCCTGAAATAAGACAAAAATTAAGTAAGTGGTTGAGTTCTGAGGAATTTAAGGTTAAAGGCTACAGACCTCACATCATGGCGCCCTTTAATAAAGAGATTTATGAGAAAGTTAAGATAACTCTTGACCTTCCATGTTCCCCATTGTTGTCTGATGATGCTGTATTCCGGCAACTACCACAGGCCTACATACTAACATGTGAGTTTGATGTTCTTCGTGATGATGGGATACTATACAAAAAACGTCTGGAGGACAATGGAGTCTCGGTCACATGGTATAATCTTAAAGATGGCTTCCATGGAATTGTCAACTGTTTTAATGAACCCGACATGGTGTCTGGAAATCTGGCTTTAGATAATGTTATTACTTACATTAAAAACCTTTGAAACCTTGTATGGTGAAAATTTTTGAGATCTTCCAGTTTTTGGCTTCATGTTAAGATTAGTGATTCGATCCGTGGAGGATGAGTTGGAGTCGAATTTCCTGAAATTTGCCATTTCATTTGATTTCGAACATTTTGAGATACGATTTACCATTCACAAAATAAATTTCAAAAAACTTGGTACCATTTACCACACTACTGGCACATCAGAGAACAAGCTAACGTGATTTTGCATCGCTGAACTGACTTTTCCATAAGGACCTGCAGCTGAAACATCTAGCTGATTATCTTACCTTGTACAGTGGTGATCTGTACCTGGACCATCACAAATCAGCACTTCCCAGCTGAGCATAGTTATATATGACAGGGTCATTTTCCATCTCCAGAGAATCTCTCTTTTGTAGAGTGTAAGCCTTTATAGTCCGGGGTCCTGTAGAGTCGAGAGGAGGGATTTCTTGATAGAATCTGGTAATATCTTGCGCGGCAAGTGAGTACACTGGGCAGCAGCGTAAGACGTTAGCAGTGCAGCCGCTGATTGGCTGAATGTGCTATCGACATCTAAATGCTATTGGTCAACTGTCAGCTAATAGACAGGAGAGATGAGAGAGGTGCAGGCAGATAAGCGTGCTTCCTACATACCAAACAGTATCTGAGGAAACGTGTCGGGTTTCGGCACCACTCCAGCATTAGAACACATAGGTGTATGACTACATATCAGACAGTATATTATTCCTTGCCGTTTTTACCACCTTGCTAACTTCTTGTTCTCTCTTTAGCCCGGACATAGATTTCTTGTTTCAGCATGGTCATTGAGTGTTTGTTACTAATTCGTATACTATAAATCATTTATAGCCAAGTAACTTCTCAATTTTTATTTCATTATACTTTTTGTGGGCTGACAGTTTTAATGACTTGAACATGGCACTTTTGCATTATTTAGTGGTTTAATAAGTATATTCAATTTCAACATATATGTATTTTGTGCTTACGTTGTACTGTCTTCTACTGCTTGGCCTGGCGCTCTTTCCAATGTATTTAACATTTTTGTCTACTTGCAAACAGTATATGCCATTCAATAAATGAATTTACATTTCTTTGACTGTCTAGCTCGTATTTATACAGGATGCACAGTATATACAAACAAGACTAATCCTCAATGCGCCATTCTGCGGTGGCAAGGGAGCTGGTTTCTTCAATTTGGAACAAATCTCACATGATTACAGCTCAGGCTGGAGTTTTATAGTTCCTCAGTGCTCCCATCTAAGCCCTGGAGTGGTGCAGCTTAATAGCCAATGATTACTAATTCCCACTGCTAGCTAACTAAGGTGCAGGCATTCACTTAACGCAACCTCATCCTGTAACTGTCTGTGCCATCTGTGAGTCTGACCCCAACTGGCAGAAAATTCCTTTTCTTTTATAGTCCCTCAGACTCTACGGGATCATTAGGATGAACGTAATGTTAACCCCATGCTGACCCGTGACCAGCCATCTCATTTGCAGCCTAATGTAACTTCTATCTAATATAACACAGTGCAAAATACTCACCAGCTACTGGCGGAACTTCAAACCCTTAACCCACCACCCAGCAATATCCTGCAATGGATATTCTTAGGGCGTATTTCACTTGCAAATTCTAGTGATGTCAGCATTCACCCACATAACTCAATGAGGACTATCATCTTTCAGTCTCAAATCTGTTGCATCATAATGATAATGTAATAATTATAGGGGATTACTCAGGAGACTCTTTGCGTGGAACAAGACAACAGGACACAGTTTTATAAGTGGTAAAGTCTATATTATCACACGGTGATTCAAGCAGGTGCAGAGAGAAACTCAAGTCCACAACACTTGGTGCAAATAATAAACGCAGCTTAGCAGTCTATAGGAAACTTCAGAGGAAAATGCAATCACGCAGAAAGTCTATGAAGCACAGTTATTCTTGAGGAAACTTGACATGAATAGATCCTTGACTTAGTCCAGACACAGATAGATATGCTATTAGGCAGTTAAAATCATATCTTAGCTCAACCAGGGAGGCCTGGTTAATAGTCTCAGGTTTTGCAGAGCAGAAACAGCTTACATGTCCAGCAAATGCAGATGGAAGTAACACGAGCAGCAGATGAAGGAGGATTACTGAACACTGGTGTATGCAGCAGGAACTCAGAGCAGAGTGGCAGGATCTCCAACACAGGTTCACAGGAGGAGGTGCAGGTGCAAGGCCAGGGAGTAATCAGGAGCTGGATGCAAAGCAGAATAATCTAGCACAGACTGAAGGCTGGGGTGTAGTTTTATAGCAGGAAGACAAGTGCACATGAGACCAAAGACGCCATGTTGGAAAAGGGCAGTAATGCACAAAAGGTAAAAAATGTTCAGAGTCCTGGCAGATAATAGCGTTTTAATAGAACATTATAATTTTATTAAAACTTTATTATAGTCACACATCAAGATTGTGTTTCTGTAATGTACATATCTACAGGTGGCACGCAGGGTGGTATGGGTGGCACGCGGCACACAAAAACCCAGTTAACATTACATGACATAGCATCATCATGACATAGACACATTAATGATAGAACTTTAGTAACGAGGTGGTATTTAAATCACAACAAGGTCATTTATAACAATGTTTGCCCCCTCCTAGTAAATTACTGGCACAACTGGTATTTCTACTTGGAGACTTGTAAAATAATTGCAACTGATGGTATATTTGTATTATAAAATGGCGTGTGGCAGTAAAGGCTCTTTCTATAGGAATTATTACTGTTTTGCCAAACTGCAAAATCCTATAAATGTCAACAGTGTCTGGACTAGGTGAAATGTGGAAATGTTACCAGGAATTGTTATGGAAAACCCTGCAGAGAGAAAATGACAGCGTCCGTGACCATGACAGCGACAGCACATTGTATTTTATGGGTTAATTGTATATTGTATGGTAAAAATACAAGGTTGTTATGAGGATGGCGATACCAAACTTGTAATTCAGAATTTTGGAGAAAAAAAAGGTATTTGTTGCCATTTTCTTAGACTTGTAACATTATTATTATTTGTCAGTAGTTCTTCTGTGTGAGATCATCTTTTTTTGTATGATGAGCTGCCATGTTTCTTTTAGGTAAATACAATGTTTTGCTAGTTTTTCCAATACCCAACTTTTCCAGTAACAGATAGGTTCTTCAATCGCGGTTACTTGTATCTGTTCCAGGAAACAGATACTTTGGAAAGTTTTCGTAAGTGCCCAACTTTTATACTGGGAAATATAGACTCATGTGTCATTGAGTCGCCCACCAGGGCTGTGGGGTACCCGGTACCGGGTACGGTATTCACAGGGGGATGTCACGGTGGCGACCCGGTCCATGGCCCTGGGCGCCCATGTAAAAGGGGAAATTGAATAAAGTTTATGTTTGTGACGCCACCTGTGGTATTCGGTCAGTGGGGACCAACGCTGCTTTAAGGGGTCCTCTGGGGTGATGTTATGGCAGCTAGATGGTGTAACTTCCCACTGGTGAGGTATATCCCCAGGGCAACCGGTGTGTAGATGGAAGATGGTGAATGGCACAGTAAAGAACGAGGACACAGGTTTGCAGTCTCTTTACCTGGTTTACTGAAGACTTCAGGCAGACACAGTCCAGGGTACCAGATCACAGGGCAGGCAGGGTCCGGCCGGCTTGGAAGCGAATCCAGAGACCCCTTTACCAGGTGGAGTTAAAAGCCTTCCTCTAGCGTGGTAGTGTTGTAGTTCCTTACTGCCTATGGCTTCACATAAAGTCCTCACATTTCTTCTCTCTGTCCCCCATATAGGATAGGACAATACCTGTATGACAGGTAACTCGAGCCTTTTTACAGGGACTCTATCACGCCCCGAGCTCTATGTGTTACTGTGTCTTCAGGTCTGTGTGGCAGACAGGTAACTTGCAATTCAGCTGTCCTGCCAGTTTCTGCTATGTGTCTTAGAGTCCCACAAAAGCCTCAGTGTTCCGGCTACCGGTGATCTGCGCTTCAGAAGGAGGCACAGCTGGTCTCCCCTGATATCTCCTCTCCTGTGCTTCGCTCTCCTGCACGCTCACTGAACGATGTCCTTTCCTTCTGTAAGTCCCTTTCTCCAGGGGCTGTAGTACTTCAGACTACACGGCCCCTTCAGAACCTCTGACACTATGTCGGTCTGCTCTCTTCTGTCTCTCTGACAATCTGACTGAAACTGACCCTAACTTTCCCTCCAAACCACAATATATATGCATATGCAGGGGAGTCACCTAGGAATAGGATCAAAATCTCTCCCTTGTGGCCTGGAGTGGGAACATGTTGTGTGTATGGTGATTACTTGATAAAAGATATCCTTCATCGCTTCCAAACATAAGATCACTCTCCGCGTGAGGAAAGCAATGTTACTGTGACGACCAGGACCCTGGGGCACCACATCAATATACCGAATGTTACCTACTTTTTTTTTTCACAGTATATAGGCATTTGCGTGTGACATGAAGCACTGTATTGAAAAGCAGGGGTAAGGCAATTTAAGAAATTATTTATTGGTTATCAGCTTAAGCTGTTAGGTGTTTTATTGTAATCAATTTAATAACTTTTATTATAAAAGTACTGCGGAAAATTTCTTAAAATAAGTTGTATTGTGTTTTTTTTATTATAAGCTATGAATTGGTTACGACATAGCACATATTTTCCCCTGATATGGAGCACTTAAGGGGTTAATTACATGTGCAAGATGCCTGAGGCAAGAAATATTTTCCGGAGAGGTCACACATAGAAGTTCTCCTCGACACTTCGACATTTGATAACTTGCACTGAAGCAGAGCAGATGATATTAGTATACAGATTGTACGGTGCTTCTCCTTTTAGGAGCCTGAAGTCCTTGGCAATTACTATCGAGAGGAAACCGGAAGTAGAAGAAGAAACAAACAAGAAAAAGCTGCCGGAATGTTGGGAATATTTGCTTCTCCGCTTTGTGTAATCTGTAGTTTTCTTGTCTTGTGTCTTCTGATATTTTTAGGAATCACTTGGTATGAAGCCTCAAAAGCAGAGTACCCCCCAGGGATTGCAAATCCTACATTTCTTCGGACATTGCATACATTTGCCACTGCCGCACTGATCGTGGTGAGTCCATAATTTGTTATTTGTTTTGCACTTGGACTTATTTGAACTTGTTCTCTCCACAATCTGTAATTCTACAAATCTCAAAATGCTCGTTACCTGCAGTTTGCTGTTACAAAAAGATGTTTAGGGTTTTATGAAATTCCATATCAGTATCTCAGAGATTTTGTGCTTTTTTTTATTATTTAGTATTTTTACCATTAAGTAGAGAAAATTTTTGTCATTAAAAATTGCAAGTAAAAGCAAAAATCATATAGTAATGCAATAGGGCAGGTAAAGGCATCGTTTACATAACCCCTACTGTGCTGTTCCTAAGGCACAATCTTTTTTTTTTTTCGGGCACTTCTTTATGATGCAGAAATAGTATAACTGGCTGCTGCCCTGTAATTGTATTCGGAGGAGTCCACAGTTCATTCTTTAATGGTTTTCAGTGAAGATACAATAAATAAATATCACAGGGCGTAACAGGTTAATGGGGCGTTCTGTAGGCATGATGCCAGTGAAGGGGCATCTATCGGATCTAACATTTTCCGCATCTAGTCACTGTTGGCCTTTTCAGGACAAGACTATTTTGGAACTTTAAGATTAACCTTTTTTTTATTGTCACATTACAAGAGCTATAACTTTTTGTATTACCTTCGATATAGCTGTATTCTCAGTGGCACCGTTCTGGAGTTCAAATCAATTTACTAACTTTTATTAAATCTTTCTGATAAAGAACCGAAAAATAGATCCACAGAATAAAGTATAAACCTTATTGTGTCGCACAGTGCGATTACGGTGATAGTAATTTTCTATAGTGTTATTACATTTGTACAATAAATACACTGTTTACAAAAAAACAACTCATTTTTCTCTCCGTAGAGTCGTACGTTTTATAGTTTTCAGTCCATGGGACTGAGTGAGGGCTTATTTTTTGCATACCAAAAAGGAGGTTGTTACAAATATGTTGGTGAACAAACCACAAATCTTCTGTGGATGGAGGTTTGCTCAAATCCTTCTGTCTCTCTTCATGTAATCCCACATAGACTCAATGATGTTGAGAATAGGGCTCTGTGAGGGCCTGTTAAGGTCACCTGTTGGGGTGGATCCATGAAGCCGCAACTCAGGGTAGACAAATGGACTACGGGCATTGGGACAGCTGGTTGTCAAGAATGTAGTTCGATAAGGACTCAGATAACTGGCAATGTGAACAGCAGACAAACTCTCAATACAGGACACATGGGAACCCAGAGGCAGAAGGACAGAAGTAGGAAGATGGCCGGTCTGAAGCAGTAACAGGTGTGTAGGTAATGTCAATAGTCTTCAATAACAATTCTGGATGTTCACAGAAGGTAATGAGTTAAGAGGCAACAGGTGCAGGTATTGCCAACAGACTTCAATCATAGATCAAGAAGCATAAGGCAAGGAATGAGTTAACCTGCTCAAATGATGAAGAGTTCACAGAAGTCAGAAGAAACAACAGGAACAGGGATGATTGAACCCGAACTGTAAAATTCGGGGTCCATACATCTAGCGTCCGGTTATGAATCCCGAGCACAGATTTTTAGAAAAAAAATTAAAAAAACACATGGAACAGCTCCTATTTTTGATAACAAGCACAGACAAAGCAGACAGCTGTGAGCTTTAGCCATCAGCTGTCTGCTTTATCTTGGCTAGTTATCAAAACTAGAAAGGCCCCCACGTTGTTTAAAAAATAAATAAATAAATTAAAGTTATAAAGTTAAAAAAAAATATTTACATGTGTAAAAAAATATAAAAAATTCCTAAATAAAGAATAAAAAAAAATATTGTTCCAATAAATACATTTCTTTATCTAAATAAAAAAACAAAACAATAAAAGTACACATATTTAGTATCGCCGAGTCCATAACGGCCCGACCTATAAAACTGTCCCACTAGTTAACCCCTTCAGTGAACACCATCACAAAAAAAACGAGGCAAAGAAAACCCACTTTATTATCATACCGCCGAACAAAAAGTGGAATAACACGCGATCAAAAAAAAGGATATAAATATCCATGGTATTGTTGAAAACTTCATCTTCTCCCGCAAAAAAACGAGCCGCCATATAGCGTTATCAGCAAAAAAATAAAAAAGTTATAGTCCTCAGAATAAAGCGATGCAAAAATAATTATTTTTTATATAAAATAGTTTTTATCGTATAAAAGCGCCGAAACATTAAAAAAATATATAAATGAGGTATCGCTGTAATCGTACTGACCCGAAGAATAAAACTGCTTTATCAATTTTACCAAAACGCAAAACGGTATAAACCCCCCCGCCCAAAAGAAATTCATGAATAGCTGGTTTTTGGTCATTCTGCCTCACAAAAATCGGAATAAAAAGCGATAAAAAAATGTCACGTGCCCGAAAATGGTTCCAATAAAAACGTCAACTCGTCCCACAAAAAACAAGACCTCACATGACTCTGTTGACCAAAATATGGAAAAATTATAGCTCTCAAAATGTGGAGACGCAAAAACTATTTTTTTGCAATAAAAAGCATCTTTTAGTGTGTGACAGCTGCCAATCATAAAAATCCGCTAAAAAACCTGCTATAAAAGTAAATCAAACCCCTCTTCAACACCTCCTTAGTTAGGGAAAAATAATAAAATTTAAAAAATGTATTTCCATTTTCCCGTTAGGGTTAGGGCTAGGGTTAGGGCTAGGGTTAGGGCTAGGGTTAGGGTTGGGGCTAAAGTTAGGGTTGGGGCTAGGGTTGGGGTTGGGGCTAGTGTTGTGAATTAGACTTTTTTGGCTCCCTCTTGTGGTCACTAGTGATATGACTCTGGGATTGTCTTTCCTCAGTTTGGCACCCACCTGGGTCGTTAGTCCAGGGGTGTTGCTATATAAACTTCCTGAATTCTTTTCTGTTTGCTCCTGTCTGCTGGTCCTGGATCTTGCAAAATTAAGCTAAGTCCTGCTTCTTTGTTTTTTGGTTATTTGCATTGCTCTGATTTTTTTGTCCAGCTTGCACTAAATGTGATTCCTGATTTTGCTGGAAGCTCTAGGGGGCTGGTATTCTCCCCCCGGGCCGTTAGACGGTTCGGGGGTTCTTGAATATCCAGCGTGGATATTTTTGATAGGGTTTTTGCTGACCGTATAAGTCATCTTACTATATTCTGCTATTAGTCAGTGGGCCTCTCTTTGCTAAATACCTAGTTCATTCTTACGTTTGTCTTCTCTTCTTACCTCACCGTTATTATTTGTTGGGGGCTTGTATCCAACTTTTGGGGTCTTTTCTCTGGAGGCAAGAAAGGTCTATCTTTTCCCTTCTAGGGTTAGTTAGTTCTCCGGCTGGCGCGAGACGTCTAGAACCAACGTAGGCACGTTCCCTGGCTGCTGCTATTTGTGGTGCTAGGATTAGATATACGGTCAGCCCAGTTACCACTGCCCTATGAGCTGTTTTTTTGTGTTTGCAGACTTGGTATTTACTTTTGAGACCCTCTGCCATTGGGGTCATAACAGTATGCCAGGCCAAAGTTGAATGTTTAATGCATTGCAGAAGTGGGATTATAAGAAAGGAAATCCTGAGTTTTGTTTTGTTTTTTGTTTTTTTCCTCTCTTTCTTCCTCCCCTTTACCTCTGAGTGGCTTGAGCTTGCTGCAGACATGAATGTCCAGACCTTGATTACAAGTGTAGATCAGCTTGCTGCTCGTGTGCAGGGCATACAAGATTTTGTTACCAGTAGTCCAATGTCTGAACCTAAAATACCTATTCCTGAACTGTTCTCTGGAGACCGATTTAAGTTTAGGAATTTCAAGAATAATTGTAAATTGTTTCTATCTCTGAGACCCCGTTCATCTGGAGACTCAGCTCAGCAAGTTAAAATTGTTATCTCTTTCTTATGGGGCGACCCTCAGGATTGGGCTTTCTCGCTAGCGCCAGGAGATCCGGCATTGGCAAATATTGATGCGTTTTTTCTGGCGCTCGGATTGCTTTACGAGGAACCCAATCTTGAAATTCAGGCAGAAAAAGCCTTGCTGGCTATTTCTCAGGGCCAGGATGAAGCTGAAGTGTATTGCCAAAAATTTCGGAAATGGTCCGTGCTTACTCAGTGGAATGAGTGTGCTCTGGCCGCAAATTTCAGAAATGGCCTTTCTGAAGCCATTAAGAATGTGATGGTGGGTTTCTCCATTCCTACAAGTTTGAATGATTCCATGGCGCTGGCTATTCAAATTGACCGGCGTTTGCGGGAGCGCAAAGCTGCTAATCCTCTGGTGGTGTTGTCTGAACAAACACCTGATTTAATGCAATGTGGTAGAATTCAGACTAGAAATGAACGGAAAAATCATAGACGTCAGAATGGGTTGTGTTTTTACTGTGGTGATTCTACACATGTTATATCAGCATGCTCTAAACGCATAACAAGGGTTGTTAGTCCTGTCGCCATTGGTAATTTGCAACCTAAATTTATTTTGTCTGTGACTTTAATTTGCTCATTGTCCTCCTACCCTGTTATGGCGTTTGTGGATTCAGGTGCTGCTCTGAGTCTTATGGATCTGTCATTTGCCAAGCGCTGTGGTTTTGTTCTTGAGCCGTTGGTAAATCCTATCCCTCTTAGAGGTATTGATGCTACGCCATTGGCGGAAAATAAACCGCAGTTTTGGACACAGGTAACCATGTGCATGACTCCTGAACATCGGGAGGTGATTCCTTTTCTTGTTCTGCATAAAATGCATGATTTGGTCGTTTTGGGTCTGCCATGGTTACAGACCCATAATCCAGTCTTGGATTGGAAGGCAATGTCTGTGTCAAGTTGGGGCTGTCAGGGAATTCATGGTGATTCCCCGCCGGTGTCTATTGCTTCCTCTACTCCTTTGGAAGTTCCTGAGTATTTGTCTGATTATCAGGATGTATTCAGCGAGTCCAGGTCCAGTGCTCTGCCTCCTCATAGGGACTGTGACTGCGCTATAGATTTGATTCCAGGTAGTAAATTTCCTAAGGGAAGATTATTTAATCTGTCTGTACCTGAGCATACCGCAATGCGTTCGTATATCAAGGAATCTCTGGAGAAGGGGCATATCCGTCCATCCTCTTCCCCTCTTGGTGCGGGATTCTTTTTTGTGGCCAAGAAGGACGGATCTTTGAGACCTTGTATTGACTATCGGCTTCTGAATAAAATCACTGTTAAATTTCAGTATCCTTTGCCTCTGTTGTCGGACTTGTTTGCCCGGATTAAAGGTGCCAAGTGGTTCACCAAGATAGATCTTCGTGGTGCGTACAACCTGGTGCGCATTAAGCAAGGAGATGAATGGAAAACTGCATTTAATACGCCCGAAGGTCATTTTGAGTACTTGGTGATGCCTTTTGGGCTCTCTAATGCTCCTTCAGTGTTTCAGTCCTTTATGCATGATATTTTCCGGAAGTATCTGGATAAATTTATGATTGTTTATCTGGATGATATTCTGTTTTTTTCTGATGATTGGGACTCGCATGTAGAGCAGGTCAGGATGGTGTTTCAGGTTTTGCGTGAGAATGCTTTGTTTGTTAAGGGCTCAAAGTGTCTCTTTGGAGTACAGAAGGTTCCCTTTTTGGGTTTTATTTTTTCCCCTTCTGCGGTGGAGATGGACCCAGTCAAGGTCCGAGCTATTCATGATTGGACTCAACCCACGTCAGTTAAGAGTCTTCAGAAGTTCTTGGGTTTTGCTAACTTCTACCGTCGTTTTATCGCTAACTTTTCTAGCGTTGTTAAACCTTTGACGGATATGACCAAGAAAGGTTCAGATGTTTCTAACTGGGCTCCTGCAGCCGTGGAAGCTTTCCAAGAGTTGAAGCGCCGGTTTACTTCGGCGCCTGTTTTGTGCCAGCCTGATGTCTCACTTCCCTTTCAGGTTGAAGTGGATGCTTCTGAGATTGGGGCAGGGGCCGTTTTGTCGCAGAGAGGCCCTGGTTGCTGTGTAATGAGACCATGTGCTTTTTTCTCTAGGAAGTTTTCGCCTGCTGAGCGGAATTATGATGTTGGCAATCGGGAGTTGTTGGCCATGAAGTGGGCATTTGAGGAGTGGCGTCATTGGCTTGAGGGTGCTAAGCATCGTGTGGTGGTCTTGACTGATCACAAAAATCTGATGTATCTCGAGTCTGCTAAACGCCTGAATCCTAGACAGGCCCGTTGGTCATTGTTTTTCTCCCGTTTTGACTTTGTGGTCTCGTATTTACCAGGTTCAAAGAATGTGAAGGCTGATGCTCTTTCAAGGAGCTTTGTGCCTGACTCTCCTGGAGTCGCAGAACCAGTTGGTATTCTTAAAGAGGGAGTTATTTTGTCAGCCATTTCTCCGGATTTGCGACGTGTGTTGCAGAGATTTCAGGCTGGTAGACCTGACTCTTGTCCACCTGACAGACTGTTTGTTCCTGATAAGTGGACCAGCAGAGTCATTTCCGAGGTTCATTCCTCGGTGTTGGCAGGGCATCCAGGAATTTTTGGCACCAGAGATTTGGTGGCTAGGTCCTTTTGGTGGCCTTCCTTGTCACGGGATGTGCGGTCTTTTGTGCAGTCCTGTGGGACTTGTGCTCGAGCTAAGCCTTGCTGTTCTCGTGCCAGCGGGTTGCTCTTGCCCTTGCCTGTCCCGAAGAGGCCTTGGACACACATTTCCATGGATTTCATTTCAGATCTTCCGGTGTCTCAGGGCATGTCTGTCATCTGGGTGGTATGTGATCGCTTTTCCAAGATGGTCCATTTGGTATCTTTGCCTAAGCTGCCTTCCTCTTCCGATCTGGTTCCTTTGTTCTTTCAGAATGTGGTTCGTTTGCACGGCATTCCTGAGAATATTGTGTCTGACAGAGGATCCCAGTTTGTTTCCAGGTTCTGGCGATCCTTTTGTGCTAAGATGGGCATTGATTTGTCGTTTTCGTCTGCCTTTCATCCTCAGACTAATGGACAAACGGAGCGAACTAATCAGACTCTGGAGGCTTATTTGAGGTGTTTTGTTTCTGCTGATCAGGATGATTGGGTGACCTTCTTGCCGTTGGCTGAGTTTGCCCTTAATAATCGGGCTAGTTCCGCTACTTTGGTTTTGCCATTTTTCTGCAACTCTGGTTTCCATCCTCGTTTTTCCTCGGGACATGTGGAGCCTTCTGACTGTCCTGGGGTAGATTCCGTGGTGGATAGGTTGCAGCAGATTTGGAATCATGTGGTGGACAACTTAAAGTTGTCACAGGAGAAGGCTCAGCGTTTTGCCAACCGCCGCCGCGGTGTGGGTCCCCGACTTCGTGTTGGGGATTTGGTGTGGCTGTCTTCTCGATTTGTTCCTATGAAGGTCTCCTCTCCTAAATTTAAGCCTCGCTTCATCGGTCCTTACAAGATATTGGAAATCCTTAATCCTGTGTCCTTTCGCTTGGATCTTCCGGTGTCGTTTGCCATTCACAACGTGTTCCATAGGTCTTTGTTGCGGCGGTACGTTGTACCTGTGGTTCCTTCTGTTGAGCCTCCTGCTCCGGTGTTGGTTGAGGGCGAGTTGGAGTATGTGGTGGAGAAGATCTTGGATTCTCGCCTCTCCAGGCGGAGGCTTCAGTATCTGGTCAAGTGGAAGGGCTATGGTCAGGAGGATAATTCCTGGGTGGTTTCCTCTGATGTGCATGCGGCCGATTTAGTTTGTGCCTTTCACGCTGCTCATCCTGATCGCCCTGGTGGTCTTGGTGAGGGTTCGGTGACCCCTCCTTAAAGGGGGGTACTGTTGTGAATTAGACTTTTTTGGCTCCCTCTTGTGGTCACTAGTGATATGACTCTGGGATTGTCTTTCCTCAGTTTGGCACCCACCTGGGTCGTTAGTCCAGGGGTGTTGCTATATAAACTTCCTGAATTCTCAGTCTGGTGCCTGGCATCGTTGTAATCAGTTCCTTTCTGTTTGCTCCTGTCTGCTGGTCCTGGATCTTGCAAAATTAAGCTAAGTCCTGCTTCTTTGTTTTTTGGTTATTTGCATTGCTCAGATTTTTTTGTCCAGCTTGCACTAAATGTGATTCCTGATTTTGCTGGAAGCTCTAGGGGTCTGGTATTCTCCCCCCGGGCCGTTAGACGGTTCGGGGGTTCTTGAATATCCAGCGTGGATATTTTTGATAGGGTTTTTGCTGACCGTATAAGTCATCTTACTATATTCTGCTATTAGTCAGTGGGCCTCTCTTTGCTAAATACCTAGTTCATTCTTACGTTTGTCTTTTCTTCTTACCTCACCGTTATTATTTGTTGGGGGCTTGTATCCAACTTTTGGGGTCTTTTCTCTGGAGGCAAGAAAGGTCTATCTTTTCCCTTCTAGGGTTAGTTAGTTCTCCGGCTGGCGCGAGACGTCTAGAACCAACGTAGGCACGTTCCCCGGCTGCTGCTATTTGTGGTGCTAGGATTAGATATACGGTCAGCCCAGTTACCACTGCCCTATGAGCTGTTTTTTTGTGTTTGCAGACTTGGTATTTACTTTTGAGACCCTCTGCCATTGGGGTCATAACAGGCTAGGGTTAGGGTTGGGGCTAGTGTTGGGGCTAGGGTTAGGGCTAGGGCTACAGTTAGGGTTGGGGCTAAAGTTAGGGTTAGGGTTGGGCTAAAGTTAGGGTTAGGGTTGGGGCTAAAATTAGGGTTAGGATTACATTTACAGTTGGGATTAGGGTTGGGATTAGGGTAAGGGGTGTGTCAGGGTTAGGGGTGTGGTTGGGGTTACCGTTGGGATTAGGGTTAGGGGTGTGTTTGGATTAGGGTTTCAGTTAGAATTGGGGGGTTTCCACTATTTAGGCACATCAGGGGCTCTCCAAACCCAACATGGCGTCCGATCTCAATTCCAGCCAATTCTGCGTTGAAAAAGTAAACCAGTGCTCCTTCCCTTCCGAGCTCTCCCGTGCACCCAAACAGGGGTTTACCCCAACATATGGGGTATCAGCGTACTCAGGACACATTGGACAACAATCTTTGGGGTAAAATTTCTCCTGTTACCCTTGGGAAAATACAAAACTGGGGGCTAAAATATAATTTTTGTGGAGAAAAAAGATTTTTTATTTTCACAGCTCTGCTTTATTAACTGTAGTGAAACATTTGGGGTTCAAAGTTGTCACAACACATCTAGATAAGTTCCTTGGGGGGTCTAGTTTCCAATATGGGGGTCACTTGTGGGGGGTTTCTACTGTTTAGGTGCATCAGGGGCTCTGCAAATGCAACGTGATGCCTGCAGACCAATCCATCTAAGTATGCATTCCAAATGGCGCTCCTTCCCTTCCGAGCTCTGCCATGCGCCCAAACGGTGGTTCCGCCCACATATGGGGTATCACCGTACTCGGGGTAAATTGGACAACAACTTTTGGTGTCCAATTTCTCCTGTTACCCTTGGGAAAATACAAAACTGGGGGCTAAAAAACAATTTTTGTGGAAAAAAAAAGAATTTTTATTTTCACTGCTCTGCGTTACAAACTTCTGTGAAGCACTTGGTGAGTCAAGGTGCTTACCACACATCTAGATAAGTTCCTTAGGGGGTCTACTTTCCAAAATGGTGTCACTTGTGGGGGGTTTCAATGTTTAGGCACATCAGGGGCTCTCCAAACGCGACATTGCGTCCTATCTCAATTCCAGTCAATTTTGCATTGAAAAGTCAAATGGCGCTCCTTCCCTTCCGAGCTCTGCCGTGTGCCCAAACAGTGGTTTACCCCCGCATATGGGGTATCAGCGTACTCAGGACAAATTGCACAACAACTTTTAGGGTCCAATTTCTCCTGTTACCCTTGGGAAAATAAAACAAATTGGAGCTGAAGTAAATATTTTGTGAAAAAAAATTAAATGTTCATTTTTTTTTTAAACATTCCAAAAATTCCTGTGAAACACCTGAAGGGTTAATAATCTTCTTGAATGTGGTTTTGAGCACCTTGAGGGGTGCAGTTTTTAGAATGGTGTCACACTTAACATAGTAACATAGTAACATAGTTAGTAAGGCCGAAAAAAGACATTTGTCCATCCAGTTCAGCCTATATTCCTATATTCCATCATAATAAATCCCCAGATCTACATCCTTCTACAGAACCTAATAATTGTATGATACAATATTGTTCTGCTCCAGGAAGACATCCAGGCCTCTCTTGAACCCCTCGACTGAGTTCGCCATCACCACCTCCTCAGGCAAGCAATTCCAGATTCTCACTGCCCTAACAGTAAAGAATCCTCTTCTATGTTGGTGGAAAAACCTTCTCTCCTCCAGACGCAAAGAATGCCCCCTTGTGCCCGTCACCTTCCTTGGTATAAACAGATCCTCAGCGAGATATTTGTATTGTCCCCTTATATACTTATACATGGTTATTAGATCGCCCCTCAGTCGTCTTTTTTCTAGACTAAATAATCCTAATTTCGCTAATCTATCTGGGTATTGTAGTTCTCCCATCCCCTTTATTAACTTTGTTGCCCTCCTTTGTACTCTCTCTAGTTCCATTATATCCTTCCTGAGCACCGGTGCCCAAAACTGGACACAGTACTCCATGTGCGGTCTAACTAGGGATTTGTACAGAGGCAGTATAATGCTCTCATCATGTGTATCCAGGCCTCTTTTAATGCACCCCATGATCCTGTTTGCCTTGGCAGCTGCTGCCTGGCACTGGCTGCTCCAGGTAAGTTTATCATTAACTAGGATCCCCAAGTCCTTCTCCCTGTCAGATTTACCCAGTGGTTTCCCGTTCAGTGTGTAATGGTGATATTGATTCCTTCTTCCCATGTGTATAACCTTACATTTATCATTGTTAAACCTCATCTGCCACCTTTCAGCCCAAGTTTCCAACTTATCCAGATCCATCTGTAGCAGAATACTATCTTCTCTTGTATTAACTGCTTTACATAGTTTTGTATCATCTGCAAATATCAATATTTTACTGTGTAAACCTTCTACCAGATCATTAATGAATATGTTGAAGAGAACAGGTCCCAATACCGACCCCTGCGGTACCCCACTGGTCACAGCGACCCAGTTAGAGACTATACCATTTATAACCACCCTCTGCTACCTATCATTAAGCCAGTTACTAACCCATTTACACACATTTTCCCCCAGACCAAGCATTCTCATTTTGTGTACCAACCTCTTGTGCGGCACGGTATCAAACGCTTTGGAAAAATCGAGATATACCACGTCCAATGACTCACCGTGGTCTAGCCTATAGCTTACCTCTTCATAAAAACTGATTAGATTGGTTTGACATGAGCGATTTCTCATAAACCCATGCTGATGTGGAGTTAAACAGTTATTCTCATTGAGATAATCCAGAATAACATCCTTCAGAAACCCTTCAAATATTTTACCAACAGTAGAGGTTAGACTTACTGGCCTATAATTTCCAGGTTCACTTTTAGAGCCCTTTTTGAATATTGGCACCACATTTGCTATGCGCCAGTCCTGCGGAACAGACCCCGTCGCTATAGAGTCCCTAAAAATAAGAAATAATGGTTTATCTATTACATTACTTAGTTCTCTTAGTACTCGTGGGTGTATGCCATCCGGACCCGGAGATTTATCTATTTTAATCTTATTTAGCCGGTTTCGCACCTCTTCTTGGGTTAGATTGGTGACCCTTAATATAGGGTTTTCATTGTTTCTTGGGATTTCACCTAGCATTTCATTTTCCACCGTGAATACCGTGGAGAAGAAGGTCACACTCTATCATATAGACCCCTCCAAAATTGTGCTTATGTAAAGTAGACATGTGGGAAATGTTACTTATTAAGTATTTTGTGTAACATATCTCTGTGATTTAAGGGCTTAAAAATTCAAAGTTGGAAAATTGCAAAATTTTCAAAATTTTCGCCAAATTTCCATGTTTTTTCACAAATAAACGCAGGTAATATCAAATAAATTTTACCACTATCATGAAGTACAATATGTCACGAAAAAACAGTGTCAGATTTATCAGGATCCGTTGAAGCGTTCCAGAGTTATAACCTCATAAAGGGACAGTGGTCAGAATTGTAAAAATTGGCCCGGTCATTAACGTGCAAACCACCCTTGGGGGTAATGGGGTTAAATCACTTCCCTGTCGCCCCATTCAAAATAAAAAAATTTAAAAAAAATCAAACATACACATATTTGGTATCGCCACGTTCAGAATCGCCTTATCTATCAATAAAAAAAGGATTAACCTGATCGCTAAATGGCGTAGCAAGAAAAAAATTAAAAATGCCAGAATTACATTTTTTTGGTCGCCGCGACATTGCATTAAAAAGCAGTAACGGGCGATCAAAAGAACGTATCTGCACCAAAATGGTATCATTAAAAACGTCAGCTCGGCACCCAAAAAATAAGCCCTCACCCGACCCCAGATCACGAAAAAATGGAGACGCTATGGATAACGGAAAATTGCACAAATTTTTTATTTTTTTTTTAAGCAAAGTTTGGAATTTTTTTCTACTGCTTAGATGATAATAATAATAATAATAATAATAATAATAATAATAATCTTTATTTTTATAAAAAAATAACCTAGACATGTTTGGTGTCTATAAACTCATAATGACCTGAAGAATCATATTGGCAGGTCAGTTTTAGCATTTAGCGAACCTAGCAGAAAACAAACAAAAAACAAAAAAACTTGTCCCGCAAAAAAATAAGCCCTTACATGGCCATATTGATGAAAAAATTAAAAAGTTAAAGTTATGGCTCTGGGAAGAAGGGGAGTGAAAAACGAAAACACAAAACCAGAAAAAGCTGGGGTCATTGAGGGGTTAATTAAAAATAAATACAGGAAGTTTCAATGGTAATCCAATAGTGAAATGTCCCATGACACCCATCGAATCCTATGGAGTCTCGTGAGAAAGTTCTCAGAATGAGACTTCATAGGCACTGAAATTGTCACTCTTCTGCCTGCTGCTGCCCCCAAGTAGCCCTATTGGGCCTCTTTCTCAGAGCGAGGCTCAATAGGGTTAGTCGCAATCAATGGCAGTCAGGAGTGTGAGAATTTCTGTGCCTGTCGCTGATATTCCATGATGGATAAGTATCTGCCTATATTTCTTAGCATTGACAACACCTTTAATCCTGACTAAATCCTCAACTCCATTTGCTAACATGTAGTCTCAGACTTACAGTTAACCTTCAACATGCTTCATGATATTTCACATTTTGACTCAACAGTCCAGCGCACCTGCTGTCATTTTCCTGCAGTTCTTGTGTTTTCTTGCCTTGTTGAGCCACTTGGTATTGAGTCCATGTAGAAGGTATGGTTTTTGGGTGCAATTCTTCCATGAAGACCACTTCTGTAGCAGGGTCCCACTGGTTGCTGCCAGTTCTGAGCTGATGGCAATACTGGACATCTTCTGATCTTCAAGGGAAGTAAGCATGATGTGTCTTTCATCTACTAAGTTTCCTTGGCCAACCACTGCACCTAGAGTTCTCAGTGTTGCCTATTTTTCAGTGTCCTGAGTGCCGAGAAATACAGGCAGTAAGTTACCCATCTGTCATGATTCCTCCGCTCAGTGAATGATTGCTATTATGTTCTGTGGAAACTGTCTTGCTGAGCTGTTGGTGCCTTGATTGACAGCTCTGCTGTCCAATCTGTCACTGGGATGTGCGGGACTTTCTCGGGTGTTCAGTGTTCTGCTGATCGCATAGCTACTTAACTGAGCTGTCCGCCCATGATCCCTGCTAGACATAGTTTGTGCTTCTTGTTGAGTTTTGCTTGATTCTGTTGCTCTGAGTTCTGATCTTCTGCTGCCTGACCCTTTGGACTATATTCTGGCTATCCCTTTGTCTTGTCCCTTGGCTTTTGATCTGCTATCTCTTGTTATTGACCCTGGACTGTGACCCGACTTACGCCTTCCTCTTTTCCCTTGGTTATCTACGTACTCTCTTGATATTGACGCCGGAACGTTTGACTCTTCTGCCTCACGGCCTATCCGTCAGTAATGTCTAGCATCACACCATCCTTCACTTCCATCATGGAGGTATCTGATCGACTCCAAATTTATTTTGCAGCAGTACAACAACCTCAAACATACGGCCAATGTCATTGAAAATTATTTTCAGTGTAAAGAAGAACAAGGAGTCCTGGTAGTGATGATACGGCCTCACAGAGCCCTGATCTCACCATCATCTAGGCTGTCTGGGATTATAAGAAGAGACAGAAGGATTTAGGCACGCCAACATCCACAGAAGATCTGTGGTTAGTTCTCCAAGATATTTGTAACAACCTGCCTTCAGACTTCCTCTAAAAACTGTGTGCAGGTGACAAATGTATCTAGAAGAATTTGATGTTGTTATGAAAGCAAAAGGTGGTCCTTCAAAATATTGATGTGACTTAGATTTCTCTTTTGTGCGTTCACTTTGCATTTTGTTACTTTATAAAAAAAATAAACTATTAATGCTTCAATTTGTTAAAGCATTCTTACCTTGCAGCATTTTTTCCACCCCTGCCTAAAACTGTTGCACAGCAGTATACATTAATATTCAACAGCTGCACAATGATTTTTATAAGTGCATTTAATCACCACTTGCTTGTCGATAACAAACTCTTGAAGGACCTACAGTATGGAAAATCCCTTTAAGATTTTTTTTTTATACACTATAGGCAACAACTCTTGATAAACTTGGAATATGTAGCTTTGAAGGTTTTTTTCGTTTTCTCCAAAAATCATTTGTATCTACGGTGAAGGATGATCCAGAAGTCTTCAAGAAAGACTTACAATTTGGAGGAGTGCCGGTGAGGGTCTACCAGCCCCGATCTCCTTCACTTGGTGGCAGAAAAGGAGTCATGTTCTTTCATGGAGGAGGATTCTTGTCTGGAAGTATTGGTAAGAAAATCAATGCTGTGGTTTAAAGATTGATCCATTTTGTGAAGAGCTGACTTTGTCTTATCATTTGTTGAATGGCTCCTGCACACAATAGCGCATGATTAGGTCCATGGAGGATTTATCTCCTGCATATTTTTGGTAGCAACAAAATGTGAACAAAATGGTGCAGACTCCACTGCGGATTTAGCTGCAGAATTTAGAAATATTGCAGAAATGGTGGCATTCGTGGTGAAATTTCTTCAGCATAAATTGACATGCTGTCGATGTCGTAGGCGCAACAATGGCCCATTTATGCTGTGGATTTTCTCTGCAGCAAGTAGATGAGATTTCGTAACGTCATCCCCGATGTTGCCAGCTTTCAGATCTTATGGCTCTATTTTGGAAGGCTCTATAACAGAGAAAACGAGGTATAAGTCCATCAGGGAATCCACGCACCATTTTACAAGTCGCATGCACCAGGTTCTGTTGGGTATGGAGCACCCGCCAGGGCCGTGAGGTAGTCAGGCCGGGTCCGACGATTCTTACAGGGATGTGTCGCAGCAGCAGTGACCCGGTCCATGGCCCTGGGCATCCAATAAAAGAGTCAATGTAATGAAAGGGGAATTGTTCGTGACGCCACCTGTGGTACTCGGCAATAAAGGTGTTAGCCGATGCTGCTTCAGAGTCTGCTAGGGCTGGTGGTGATGCAGCAGAGTTGGTATAGCTCTCCACAGGTAGAGCTAGACCCCACGGCAACTGTATGGTATAAAATGTGATGGTGAATGTGGTAGGCTGGGCAGGTGTTGTAGAAATAACGCAAAGGACACAGTAAGGTGCAGTTTCCACTTTTACTCACAGTTCTCCAGTTCACACACATCAGCCTGATTCTGTGTTCTTCAGGTTAGTGGTCCAAAAAACTCCCAGGCAAATTGGGATGCGCCTTTCCAGGACTCCTTTCGTATGCCTTTGTCTGGTTGTCTCACTACATTGGCATTCCTCTTCTCCTGCCCAGCGCCTTACCCACAGTGTCCCAAGCCAGCAGCCATGAACCTGGTTGGGCGACGTCCTCTGATTCCCCTGGATTCTATACAGCTGAGACCTGGTCCCTCCACGTCTGTATGTGGGCCCCACGGGTGGCTTCTGCACTACACGTGCCCCTAGGACCCCTTCTGTCCTCCCGGGAGCTTCCTTCTGTCTCTCCCTCACACTTCTCTCTTCTAGCTATCAGGAGCTGCAGACCCTCAAGTCTGCTCAGCTCCACTACTCTCACAATCTGCCTGACTCAAGCCTCCTATGCTCCTCACCTACTCTACCTACTCCACCCACTCCCCAACACCCTTTCCTATCCAGCCTGGGATGAGGACATCCTCCCATAGGGTACGCCCAGGTGCCCCAACTGAACTGGTGTGTGTTGGATGTGAGTGTTAGAGTCCTGGGTAGTGCTCCCTCCTTACCTGAGGGTGGGATACCACACCTCTGGGTGAGGTGCAGTACCTCTATGGCGACTGGATCCCAGGGGCGCCACAGATGCATGAACCATAATCCTAAAAATGCTAAAGACGGCATATGGGATAGCTGTTGGCCAATGACTCTTTCAACCAAAAAATAATTCTCTATTCTCCACCAGAATGCTCAGCTTGGCTAATAGTGTATATCCACTTCAATGGTACAGTTCATTTCATTTTTTTACATGTCATTCAGAACTTGGGGTACACAAGGAGTCTACTTTAACTTTATTGTAGAATGGTTAACACACACTAGGGGTGGGATTGAGGTTTTCCCTCTGATTCGAGAGAACCAATTGTTAAAATTGCAGCTGGTTCTCCGTACAGTCAGGAAGCAGTGCCCTGATCCGGTTCTGTAGGTCTGTAAGGTCCAACGTAATGTGCGTCCTCATACTCACAGGAAGACTTCACCACATTCAAACAAACAACTTTCACATTCAAGTTGGCCCTCGCCTGTGATAAACAAGACTACTTCACCACCCTTATATCTTTTTTATCCTACAACCCTAAACAGTTATTCAACACCTTTAACACCCTCCCCTGCCTCCACTGCCCCCTCCGACCCCCTTAATCTCTGCAGAAGACTTTGCTGCATATTTCAAAAATAAGACTGATCAAACAAGGCAAATCTTTACTGCCCATTCACCACAACCCCTATGTATAACAGGTCACTTCCCCTTCCTCATAACCTTCCTCCTGTTACGGCTGCGACCGCAGACGTGGCCGAGCCGACGCCTCCATGTCGTCTGACCATGACGACATGGGCGAGCGTCCCAAGTAGGAACGCAATGTGGACCCACTGGACCACATAGAGTAACCAGGACCTACCCAGACTAGGGAAGGGCAGCGAGCAAGGTCTTGTGGCAGCTGAGCATGTGAACAAGATGTCGATATGCAGAACTATATTACACCGCACAACTTCAGGTATGAAGAAACAAAGTTTACTTAAATGAAAGCACAGTACATAACAAAACATAATGATGTCAGGATACCGATTCCACACATCTAGGAAGGGTACACATCTCACAAGTCAGCCGATGGCAGGAGTCATCACGGGTTGATGCAGTCCAGGATCATCTGGCACGGGCATACTAGAGCGGCCTCTCTCTCAGGCCACAGGCGTAGCACAGGCTCAGCAGGAGAACATCAGACACCGATCCCGGAAGGAAGTCGTCACTAGGTGGACTTCAGGACATCAGGACACAGGATATCAGGACACAGGCAGGACACCTTGGACAGACGTCAGACGATGGCAAGAGTCATCACGGGTTGATGCAGTCCAGGGTCATCTGGCATGGGCTTTCTAGGATGGCCTCTCTCTTAGGCCTCAGGCGTAGCAAAGGCTCAGCAGGAGAACATCAGACACCGATCCTGGAAGGACGTCGTCACTGGGTGGACCTCAGGACATCAGGACACAGGCAGGACATCAGGACACAGGCAGGACACCTTGGACAGACATCAGACAGTGGCAGGAGTCAACATGGGTTGATGTAGTCCAGGATCATCTGGCATGGGTATACTAGAACGGCCTCTCTCTCAGGCCACAGGCGTAGCACAGGCTCAGCAGGAGAACATCAGACACTGATCCCGGAAGGACGTCATCACTGGGTGGACCTCAGGACATCAGAACACAGGCAGGACATCAGGACACAGGCAGGACACCTTGGACAGACGTCAGATGATGGCAGGAGTCATCACGGGTTGATGCAGTCCAGGGTCATCTGGCACGGGCTTACTAGGACGGCCTCTATCTCAGGCCTCAGGCATAGCACAGGCTCAGCAGGAGAACATCAGACACCGATCCCAGAAGGACGTCGTCACAGGGTGGACCTCAGGCCATCAGGACATAGGCAGGACATTAGGACACAGGCTGGACATCAGGACACAGGCTGGACATCAGGAATACAGATAGACATCTTGGACACTGGCGTGGCAGCCCAGGTCATCGGCTGGGACACTGGCGTGGCAGCCCAGGGCATCAGGACATCGGACACAGGAAGGACATCAGTACATAGGCAGGGCATCAGGACATCAGGAAAACGGATAGACATCTGGGACACTGGCGTGGCAGCCCAGGTCATTGGCTGGGACACTGGCGTGGCAGCCCAGGGCATCAGGATCAGGTAGCGATGGTCATCAGGCTCTTAGCTATGGCAGTCATGCTCCGGTCATCGGACCTTGGAAGGAACATAGCATAGCATAGCAGGCTGAGCACAGCATAGTAAGAGCTCAGTAGAAACTCCTGAATCCATCTTTAAAACATGAGGCCCAGGAGTACAGTCACTGGGTACGGGGTGTCTGACACAAAAGGACTTCAGGAACATAACACAAAGGACACAGTTCAGACAGGATCAGGAACTGGATATGCAGCCTCCAGGACAGGCAGCTCTGGGTACTCTGCCCCGAGAAAGGGCGGAAAACAAAAAACACAAACGGACTGGATATGCAGCCTCCAGGATAGGCGGATCTGGGTACTCTGCCCCCAGAGTAGGCGGGATCTGGGTACTCTGCCCCCAGAAAAGGCGGTAGACAGGTATCAGCTCTCCCAGAACAGACTGCAGACAGAACAGGAGCTGGATACCTAACTCACAAGGCAAGACACAGAAACACAATGCAATGCTCTGGCAATGCCCAACAGGAAAGAGGGAGTTTATATAAGAGCTGCCCCTCAACAATAGGCTGAGGAAGCAACACAGGTGCACACTCAAACCCTAATAAAAGCAGGGTAGGTGTGGCCGCGCGCACCCTAAGCACAAACAGAAACCATTACAGCACTGATAGCACAGGAACTGTGGCTTAGGGCACCTGGCAGCGACTGCTAGCCTGGACACACGTGGAAAGTCATGCACCAGCTGCAGGGGACCTCGCAAGCCGTGGATAGCTTCCACAGCGGCAGCCAGGGACCGCACATGCGAGTGGTCATGCAGCAGAACAAAGACATCACAGCACATGTACAGCTACGCAGCGGTGGCAGGGAACTGAGCAGCGTCCATACAGGTAACAGACAACAGTATCCCTGCATATTAGGGGGAGAGGAGCAAGAGTTAAAGCAGAGACATGCAAAGTAATGCCGAAGAAACAAGGTATAAACCCAGCGGCGTTACACCTCCCCACTATCACTGAAAGAGACCTTACTGATATCTCTCCGCAGTGCACCTCCCCACTTGAGCTCTCAACCCCATCTTATCCCACCCACTCAGCAACTTCACTTCCATGCTTTAACCCACTTCTTCAACCTATCACTAACTTCTGGTACCTACCTTTCTGCTTTCAAACATGCCACAATCACATCTATCTTGAAGAAGCCATCCTTTGAACCAACCTTTACATCCAGCTATCACCCTATATCGCTTCTCCTGTTCGCCTCCAAACTCCTCAAACAGCATGTCCATGCTGAACTTTCCTCCCATCTCTCATCTAACTCATTCTCTGATCTACAATCCAGCTTCTTATGTGGCACCCCAGGAGTCCGGTTGCCAAAGTGGCATTGCCTCCCTCACAGGGGGTGATGCCATGCCAGGAAGCAAGAAGAGATTCCCTTAGCAGGTACTCTGGCATACAACACCTTTCCTGACTCCAGACCAGAAGGGAGAGCTCTAAACCTGGTTTCAGGGTAGCTTCCCTATAAGTTCTGGCCTGGAGGCAGGGTTAGTGAGTTCAGTGTGAGACAGTGAAGGGAGAGGAAGCATGTGAGGAGAACCTGGGAGTGGAGCTGCGACTGAGCTCTCCCCAGGATTGAGCACAACAGAGTGGACACCGGAGTCCGTGGTTGTGTGGGAACTACAGGCCCCACAGCCAAATCCGGAGGACAGGAGATTGCAGGTCTCCTGGTCACAACTGACACCCGAAGGCACAACCGCATACCAGAGCCCGGAGTCACCACAAGGGAGTGACACCTGGAAAAGGCTCAAGCCACCTGCCATGCGGGTAGCATTTCACTAAATGGACAGACTGAGAGAGGGACTTGAGAAGAGCTACAAGCATCAGGAACCCAGAGAGCAGCGCATTAGGGAGGCTTCCAACCCCACCTGGCTAGGGGAATACTGAACTGCTTCCAGGCTGCCCGGATCTCCAATACCACCTGTTACCTGTGCTCTGGACTGCACCTACAATTAACAGTAAAGAAACTACAGTCTCTGTGTCCTCCAATTATTCTTGCACCCCAACATCCGCAGCCCCTCATAGACTGTTCTGGTAGCCCTGGGGCCCCCCTCCACCTGTGAGGAGTCAAAACATCTCAGCTGCAACACCACCAGCCCCAGCAGTCCCCTTAAGCTGCGTCGGCCATCTCTAGCCAAACACCACAGGTGGAGTCACGAATAATCTGCTGCCGTGACCACCCCTTTAAGGGCCGTCCGACCCGGTTCCGAGTAACGCATGGCCCTAGCGGGTGTTGCTCTTACTTACCGCCAAAACTAACATACAATTCGCTATATGCCTCCTTTTAGACCTGTCCTCTGCCTTCAACACAGTCAACCACTCCCTCCTGCTACAAATCCACTCTTACCTTGGCATCAAAGATCTAGCCCTCTCCTGGATCTCTGCATACCTTTCCAAGCACACATTTAGCGTCACCGATTCCCATACTATCTCCATATCCTGCCCTACTCTTCTCTTCTCAATCTATACCTTTGGCTTGGGACAAGTCATAAAGTCCCCTGGCTTCCATTACAACTTATATGCTGATGATACTCAGATTTACCTCTCTGGCCCAGATGTCACCTCTCTGCTGTTGGGAATACCAGAGTGTCTATCAGCAATATACAGCTTCTGATCACACTTCCTGAAGTTAAATGTGGACTAAACTGAACCCATCATCTTTGACCCCATCTCACCTAATTCCCCTAACTGATCTATCTATAACAATAAATAATACCGATAAATTACATAATCCCTTCACCTGTACCAGAGGTCCGCTGCCTCGGAGTAACCCTCGACTTTGCCCTGTCCTTCAAACCACACCTCCATGTTATCTCCACTTCCTGCCACCTTCAACTCAAAAGTATTTTCAGAATCCATCTTTCCTAAACCCTGAATCTACTAAAATGTCAGTGTATGCCCTCATCATCTACCGCCTTGACTACTGCAATATCCTCATCTGTGACTTCCCTGCTAAAACTATTTCCCCTCTCCAGTTTGTCGTCAACTCTGCTGCCTGGCCAGTTCATCTTTCTCCTCATACTGCTCTGCTTCTCACCTCTCCAAATCCCTCAATTGGCTCCCCAATTCCCCAACGTATCCAGGTCAAACTACTAGCATTGACCTACAAAGCTCTCCATAATCTATCTCCTTCATATATCTCTGAACTAATCTCTCAATATCTTCCAGCATGTAACTTCTGGTCCTCTAAAGATCTCCTTCTCTCCTCCACACTTCTACATTCAGAAATGTCAGACAGAACGTGAAAACCCATCTCTTCAAGACCGCTTACAGCCTGGACTGACCCTGCTGCCACTTCACCAACAGCGAAACTCCCGAAAAACCCCCAACCTATTTTTTCCTTCCCCATTACTCTGTAGACTGTAAGCCAGCAAGGGACGGTCCTCTCCTTTCTGTTCCAGTCTGTCATTGTTAATTTGTTCTCTATAATTTATATACCGTATGTATTTTGTATGTAACCCCTTCTCATGTACAGCACCATGGAATCAATGGTGCTCTAAAAGGGAATAATAATAATATTATTATCGGCTCAAGTAAACATGCTGCCAATTACCGTACCATCGAGCAAAATGCTAGTTCATCAGGTGAACAGATTGTTTTCACTGATAAAAAAAAAATCATTGTTACTGGCAGTACATCACCCCTCGTAAGCAGATTATCTGCTGCCAATAACACAATACTGTATGGGCACAGAATGATCTCATTAGCGATCATTTTTGCTGCTGCTGGAAAATGAGCACAGAACAGCTTCATTTATAAAACAACAATATGCTTGATTTTCTGTTAATTTTTACTATGAATATATATTATCCGTTTCGCTACCTTATCGCTTTCCACATACCGTGTCTTCTCTATCTCTTAATATGGTTCGTAGCTGTGGAAAACAGAGTATTTTTATGTGTTCTGATATTGGAGACTTTTTTGTAGAATTGATGGAGGATTGGCAGGAACTAATGTCTAGTTTATTTGGTTTTAGATCGCTACGACCTTTACTGTCTATACATCACTAAAAATTCTGAAGCCGTGGTTGTCTCTGTTGGGTAAGCTGTCATAATTTCCTTAAGTCATCATTAAATTAATGACGGACAGTAGTGAGGATGGGAAGGGAATCAGTTTGTAGGTATTGTGACAACTAGTTTGGAGAAAAGACAACATGTCAGGTTGTTTTCGGCAACTGCTCCACTTTATGTCTGTAGTAGTGGAGGGGTGACTGTCCAAGGCAAACATTCTGCATTAAGTTCTTATTATCAAAAGTCTGGAACATGAATGGTTGCCATAATAAAACTACTTTGAATTTCCTTACATAATCCCACAAATAATGTTATTAGAAAGTGTAGTTTACGTAAGACCAACCCTACCACGTACACTTTTAAATTGTTTTGAAGTAATGGAATGGTTTCCCAACTCAGGGCTTAACTTTAGCACTTTGGGCTCGGAGTAGCTACAAACAATGGATCTTACTTTTGATGACCTAGCTTGACCATAGCAGGGGTAATTAATAATACCTCATGCAGAGTACCTCCAAATTTGGAAAACGTGGTGGAGGTTGGAAACAATTTATATGGGGATCCTTTATATCCAGACATTGAATCTTCATTTTGATATCACAATCCCAATGACAAATTTTGGACTAATTTTAGGTACCGACTGGCACCAGACCACAGATGCCCGGCTGCATTTGATGACTGTCTCATGGCTACAGTTCACTTTCTGAAGACGGCAGAAGATCATGGGGTCGATCCTTCTTCTATTATCATATGTGGAGACAGTGCTGGGGGCAATCTTACAGCTGGTGTTTGCCAAGCTCTTGTAAGTAGATCAGATCTTCCAAAACCTCTTGCCCAGGTGTTGATATACCCAGTGGTCCAGATGGCGGACTTCAATTTACCTTCATATCAACAAAACAAGATGGTCCCTTTGTACCTCCGATCACTTGCGTTACACTCCTCTTTGACATACATAGGTGGTGATTTGTCTTTGTCGAAAGAACTGATAAAGGGCAGCCATGTCCCTCCTGAGATAAGACAGAAATTAAGTAAATGGTTGAGTTCTGAAGAATTTAAGGTCAAAAGCTACAAACCTCACATCATGGCGCCCTTTAATAAAGACATTTATACAAATGTAAAGAAAGCTCTTGACTTTCCATGTTCTCCATTGTTCTCTGATGATGCTGTAATCCGGCAACTACCACAGGCCTACATACTAACATGTGAGTTTGATATTGTCCGCGATGATGGGATACTTTACAAGAAACGACTGGAGGACAATGGAGTCCCGGTCACATGGTATCATGTTAAAGATGGCTTCCATGCGATTGTCAGCTTCTTTGGTCAACCTAAGGTGATATCTGGAAAGCTGGCTATGGATAATGTTGTTTCTTTTATTAAAAACCTTTGAGACCTTTGCGTGGTAATTTGCGTTTGAAATCACGTGAGATCTTATGCGTTCTGTATCAAATTATGGATTTCAGCTTCATGCCATGAGGCCTTATACAAATTTGTAACCACTTACTTTAAGGTTTATATAATTTATACGTAGATAATATTTTTGCAGCTTTTATTTTTTTTTCGCATCTTTGGGCGTGGCTTTTTGTACTGACAATTTATATGGTTTCTTTTTTCATTTGTTTTTCGAGTTAAATCTAAAAGCATATGGGAGATGACATGGAAAAAAAGGACACCTAAAAGCTACACTGTTTAAATTTTTTAAAAATGATGACCTAGAAATATAGCAAAAGGGAACAAAAGTGTGGCTCGTTGGTGCAACACAGACTAGGCACCTTAAAAACTAACACCTCTCCGCAAAGCCATGCTCACTTTTGGAGTCAGATGCTAACAATTTTTTAATCACATAATAAATAGATTAAAAAAGAGATGCAAGGCACAAGGTGCATTCTTTGTTAAAAGGGTTGTCTAGTCTTAGGCTACAAGTCTGCAGTCAAGCTATGTGACTGCAGACTAATGAATCCTCACATCACTTTCACTGTGCGCTGCAAGGACGCTTTGGTTCCAGCGCCAAGAGAGATGGACAAGTGACTGCAAGTATGTGATTTGCATACATGTGGTCACGTGCCAACTAGATTGGTCCGGCCTCGCTCAGTGCAAGTGTATTGAGCGAGGTCAGATACAGTCTAGTCGGAATGTGGCCGGAAGTATGGAAATCCCATATTTGCTATCACATGACTGCCAGGTCGCAGCTCCGGCACCAAAGTTGGGCAAAGTGTGAAGAAGGGTAAAGGCGCTTGTCAGTAAGACCATTACCAACCTCATCATCAAAAAAACATAATGTGAAGCTCCTGGACCCCAATCCAGAATCGGCACCAGGCCACATGTATAGTTTTGGCCTCCACTTTCAGGTCACAGACTTTTTGGACCCTCCAGACTCCAGGGCCTGTGTTTGCTCCCAACCTCTCCCCATTTAGTTCTGCCCCTGCTCATCCTCCATCATTTTTCAGATGAAAGAAGTGCAGAACAAATCTGTTTTTAGCATCCTAATCCAGAACGTTTAATAATCCAGCACCCTTCAATTTACACTGATAAAAGAAAGTCTACTGTCTTGTTATTCTGTGTGTTAGCGGTCACTACAGGTTATCCATTAATATAGACTATGTCCTCAGAGCTAGAACTTTCTTATCTTCTCATTTAAATAAAGTCATGAAAAAAAACGAAGTGCGCTCTCTTTGAATTCTGTGGTTTTGTGTATTGTGACAACATTACTGGCAAAGTGCTAGGGCAGAGAAATGCGTCCCTGAGGTTAACAGCTTCAATGATATGAACCTAGAAAAATGCTCCAGCACAGTAAGTGCTGAGAGGGGTTAATCAGCCATGTTAAGGGCTAGGTTTAGTGAACAACTGAAGAGTGGGTGGGAGGCTGTTCATCATATCTCCTACCCAGGGTGTGGTTTAGGAGGTAAATAGTCATCCTTCTGAGTCCTTCAGTGTTAGGTGTGCCTGGAGATGTGAGCTCCATTGCTGTGTGTGAAGATAAGGGAGGTTGAACCTTTATTCTGTTTGTTTCCATAGTGGGCAGATCTCAGCAGCAACACGGACTGTGCCATTTGTTTTTTTGCTTGTTTCCCATTAGGCCAGAAAGGCCTTATTTGTGTTTCTAACCCTGCCCTAGTTTATGCTCTACCTCAATAAACCAGTTAAAAACTTAAAGAAACAGCGTTCCTGTGTCTACCTCGATGAGTAACCGAGTGAGTCTAGACACAAAATAAAAAAAATCTGGTCCTTCATAGGTATTAAAATTCAGTAAATACAACCTGAGATGAATAACACATTACAAATTGCAGCGCATTATTATGTACCGAAACTAGGCTAAAATGCAGAAGCAGTGAGTGAACAATTAAAAACACCCCACGTTTAGCAGCAATATAATGTAACACAATTTTTTATCAATTTCTCTATGACTTTTTCTTTACTCTTCCAGAATTCTGGTGGAATTTTGGCCCACTTCCCTTTGTAATGTTGCTTCTGTTCCTTGAGGTTTGGGGCATTTGTTTCTGTCTTGCTTTCTGAAGGTTTCTTTACAGCATTTCTATTGGGTTGAGGTCTGGACTATGACTGAGCCACTGCAACATCTTGGTTCTTTATAAGCTATTATGATGTAGATTTGGTAGTGTACTTTGGATCATTGTCCCATTGCATGACCAAGTTTTGGCCAAGCTTTTGGGTAGATGGCCTAACATCTGATTCTAAAATACTTTGGTATATAGAGGAGTTCATTGTCGACTAAACAAAAGGAAAGTGCCTAGATCCTATGACTGCAAAATAAGCCCAAATTTCCACCCCTCCTCCAGTGTACTTGACAGCTCGTACGACATGATTGTTTTTTATTATTATTATTATTATTATTATTATTATTATTATTTATTTATATAGCAATCTTATAATTCAAAAATTGTTTGGATTAGTTATAGAATTGGCTCATCAAAAAAGACTAATACCCTTAAAGGGTATTAGTCTTTTTTGATGAGCCAATTATATAACTAATCCAAAAAAATGTTGAATTATAAGATTATTTATATAGCACCGTTAATTCCATGGTGCTGTACACGAGAAGGGGTTACATCAAAATATAAATATCACTTACAGTAAACAAACTAACAATGACAGACTGGTACAGAGGGAAGAGGACCCTGCCCTTGCAGGATTACATTCTACAGGATGGTGGGGAAGGAGACAGTAGGTCAGGGGTTGAAGTAGCTCCAATGGTGTTGAGGTGTTTCTTTTCAAGGATCCAAATGTGGTGGATAACCGGACGTGTTGGCGCACAGAATTCCAGAGGATGGGGGATATTCGGGAAAAGTCTTGGAGGTGATAGGGTGAGGAGCGAATAAGTGTGGAGGAGAGAAGGAGGTCTTGGGAGGACCGGAGATTACCTGAGGGAAGATATTGATAGATTAGTTCGGAAGTATATGGATACGCTGGGAAATTGGGAGCCAGTGAAGGGATTTGCAAAGAGGGGAAGCAGGAGTGTAGTGAGGAGAGAGATTAATTAGTCGGGCAGCAGATTTAAGGACGAACTGGAGGGGTGAGAGAATGTTAGAAGGTAGGCCACAAAGAAGGATGTTGGAGTACTCGAGGCTGGAGATGATGAGGGCATGCACAAGCATTTTGGTAGAGTGAGGGTTAAGGAAAGGACGGATTCTGGAAATATTTTTGAGCTGGAGGCGACAGGAGGTGGCGAGAGCTTGGATGTGCAGTTTGAAGGACATTGGTTTTTACCAAATGTAGTGCAGGGAATGATGGCCAAACATCTCCACTTTGGTCTACCCCCATCTCCACTTTGGTCTTTCCTCATTGGAATTGTGTTAACCTGACTGATCCAGACCATCAAACTGCTCAATCTTCTGCTTTTATAGAGGTGGTCACACTTGCTGGTAAACTATTAATTAAGGGTTGCTACTTTCCATCTCAATTAATTTGGAAGCAGAAAGGGTGTGCTTCATTTTTCACACATTGCTTCTGCATTTTGGCCTAGTTAATAAATAATGGCACGGTGTAATTCATCATGTGCTGTTGTTCATCTGAGGTTGTAGTGCTCTAATAGTAAGACCATGTATGGAACAGATTTTTTTTAATGATGTCATGATACGTAAAATCATGGCATTCAAAGTGAGTGTACTTAGTCAAAAGCTTTAATGTTCTCCTTCTGTGTGTACACAATCCAATAATAACCATTGTGTCTGGGCACCAATGGCACATGTAAGAAGAACTACAGCCCGCACTAGCCTGGAAAGGTTTACAGACCAGACTAGTGCATGTCAATAACAAGCATCTCATGCACTCGTCTGCTTCGCGGATGAACGCTAATGGCGCCAGTCAGGTCAACAATTTGTAGGCTTGACTTGCCCTAGTTTTAGCATGGCCATCTGAACCTGACCCTAGATTTGCTCATCCAGGAGAATAATGCACCATACTCTCTGATCCGAGTTTGATCAGAGTTTGATCAGAGTGGGATCATAGTGTGATCCAATTCTCTCTAATGCGGAAAAAAAAGGACTCCATCTCTCCATTCTGTGAGTCTGTGGAAATCTGACTGCGCTAAGACGCCATTCATCTCATTGACTTGCATGACCGAGTGTGATCCGAGAATCAGATAAAACTCGGGCATACTGCAATTTTTTTAATCAAACCGACATATTCCGAGGAAAAAATCTGATGTGTGCACGGCCCCATAAACTAACATTGGTCCGAGTGTGATCCGATGTTTTGTCAGATTGCATTTGTACCGAATATCCGCCCATCTGCACCTGCCCGTAAACAGGTCATTTTTTAACATCCTAAAAGCAAGACCCTAGCAACTGTGGCCTCAATTGCATTCTTTTTTTTCATAATTTCATCATACATAGAATTTTTTCTCATTTATCAGTGTACTATTTGGTAAAGGGAATGGCGAAATTGTGAACTGCGATTGGTCTATCCGTCAAAAAACTATGTTAACGACAAAATTTTAACACACAGGAAATCCCTACATGTGTTGTGGCTGTCGAAGAGCCGCGGGACATGCATTCGCGGGGACTCAAATATAGTAATCGAGCATGCCGAAGATACTCGGCTAGCACACAAGCATGCTCAGATAACACCTTATCCAAGCACGCTTGCTCATCACTAGTCATAACCAAAACGCCGCTGCTCATAAGTATCTGTAGCCCATGTCTTTAGACTGTTCTGCCTTATAATGCTGGGATCACACCATAGCATCAGATGCGAGATGCTAATGACAGTCGGCTCAAACTCTTTTGTGAGCATGATCCGAGTGTCAGTGCCCTGTGCTCCTATCCTCTCACATGAGAGATTTGCGGCACATGTGCGGAGGAGACAGAGAAAGTAACTTCTCCATCTCCTCCATTGCTGGCATCGGCGGTAATGACACTGCACTCGGATGAAATCCGAGTGCAGTCCCATGTTTCGCAATCAGGGCCGGTTTTAGACAAAGTGGGGCCCTGGGCAAAAGTTTAAAGTGGGGCCCCAAATGCTCACATATTGCACCATCACACAGAAACATTTCTGTTGTATTTACACGCGCTAAGTTCAGGTCATTACAAGAGCGTGATCGACAATATTGAAGTCATTTGACGATTGTTCCCGAGTTTTTTTTACAGCGGCTGTGGAAGAATGATGGGGACAGGTAGTCCTCGATACAGTATAATGCAGTCCCATATAGTACATATAGTATAATGCACTGACCATGGTCCTTGATAGAGTAAACTGCAGCCTCCCTCATAGAATATACTGAAGGCCCCTCATAGAGTATACTTCAGCCCCCCTCAGAGTATACTGCAGCCACCCTCATAGAATATATGGCAGCCCCCCTCATAGAGTATACTGCAGCCTCCCACTGAGTATACTGTAGCCCCCTCATAAAATATACTGTAGCCCCCCTCAGAGTATACTGCAGACGCTTCATAGAGTATACTGCAGCCCCCCTCAGAGTATACTGCAGCCACCCTCATAGAATATACTGCAGCTTCCCTCATAATATACTGCAGCCCCCCTCATAGAGTGTTCTGCAGCCCCCTCAGAGTATACTGCAGCCTCCTCAGAGTATAATGCAGCCCCCCTCAGAGTGTAATACAGCCCCACACAGACAGTGTAATGCAGCCCCCCAGAGTATAATGCAGCCCCACACACACAGTAAGTTGACCCATTTGTGTCAACTTCTGTGCATGTTATCAGGCCAAAATCACTAGGGTATGTGAACTTTTGATCAGGGTCGTTTGGATGTTTTGGGTTGTCATTATGACTTTAAAAGAGAAAACACAGTAGTTTGACAATAAATGGCGTCACCCAAACACTAACCATGAGTGGAGAAAAAGTTTTGGTGTTATCATTCATATTCTCTGAAAAAAGGCCAAGAAAGCAAAAATTCTGCTGGGGTATGTAAACTTTTGAGCACAACTGTATATATCTATTATATCTATATATTATCTATGAAGCATAGCTATCTATTATCTATCTATCTGTCTATCTAGACTTCAAAAAAAGAGGCAGCACTCCATTGTTCCAATATAAAATGTGCAGGGTTTAATTTACCCACATGTCTGGGCAACGTTTCAGCTCAAAGTGAGCCTTTCTCAAGCAGTGGGTGTATCCATATGCTGTGTATTTATACGTGTCTTAACAATCCTTAACCCCTTCATGACCCAGCCTATTTTGGCCTTAATGACCTTGCTGTTTTTTGCAATTCTGACCAGTGTCCCTTTATGAGGTAATAACTCAGGAACGCTTCAACGGATCCTAGCGGTTCTGAGATTGTTTTTTCGTGACATATTGGGCTTCATGATAGTGGTAAATTTAGGTCAATAATTTCTGCGTTTATTTGTGAAAAAAAATGGAAATTTGGCGAAAATTTTGAAAATTTCGCAATTTTCAAATTTTGAATTTTTATTCTGTTAAATCAGAGAGTTATGTGACACAAAATAGTTAATAAATAACATTTCCCACATGTCTACTTTACATCAGCACAATTTTGGAACCAAAATTTTTTTTTGCTAGGAAGTTATAAAGGTTAAAATTTGACCAGTGATTTCTCATTTTTACAACAAAATTTACAAAATCATTTTTTTTAGGGACCACCTCACATTTGAAGTAAGTTTGAGGGGTCTATATGGCTGAAAATACCCAAAAGTGACACCATTCTAAAAACTGCACCCCTCAAGGTGCTGAAAACCACATTCAAGAAGTTTGTTAACCCTTCAGGTGTTTCACAGCAGCAGAAGCAACATGGAAGGAAAATATGAACATTTAACTTTTTATTCACAAAAATGATCTTTTAGCAACAATTTTTTTATTTTCCCAAGGGTAAAAGGAGAAACTGGACCATGAACGTTGTTGTCCAATTTGTCCTGAGTACGCTGATACCTCATATGTAGGGGTAAACCACTGGTTGGGCGCACGGCAGGGCTCGGAAGGGAAGGAGCGCCATTTGACTTTTTGAATGAAAATTTGGCTCCAATCTTCAGCGGATAGCATGTCACGTTTGGAGAGCCCCCGTGTGCCTAAACATTGGAGCTCCCCCACAAGTGACCCCAATTTGGAAACTAGACGCCCCAATGAACTTATCTAGATGCATAGTGAGCACTTTAAACCCCCAGGTGCTTCACAAATTGATCCGTAAAAATGAAAACATACTTTTTTTTCACAAAAAAATTCTTTTAGCCTCAATTTCTTCATTTTCACATAGGCAACAGGATAAAATGGATCCTAAAATTTGTTGGGAAATTTCTCCTGAGTACACCGATACCTCATATGTGGGGGTAAACCACTGATTGGGCATATGGTAAGGCTCGGAAGGGAAGGAGCGCCATTTGACTTTTTGAATGAAAAATGATCTCCATCGTTAGCGGACACCATGTCGCGTTTGGAGAGCCCCTGTGTGCCTAAACATTGGAGTTCCCACACAAGTGACCCCCATTTTGGAAACTAGACCCCCCAAGGAACTTATCTAGATGCATAGTGAGCACTTTAAACCCTTATGTGCTTCAGAAATTGATCCATAAAAATGAAAAAGTGCTTTTTTTCACAAAAAAAATTCTTATAGCCTCAATATTTTCATTTTCACATAGGCAACAGGATAAAATGGATCCTAAAATTTGTTGGGAAATTTCTCCTGAGTACACCGATACCTCATATGTGGGGGTAAACCACTGATTGGGCATATGGTAAGGCTCGGAAGGGAAGGAGCGCCATTTGACTTTTTGAGTGAAAAATGATCTCCAATCATTAGCGGACACCATGTCGCCTTTGGAGAGCCCCTGTGTGCCTAAACACTGGAGCTCCCCCACAAGTGACCCCATTTTGGAAACTAGACCCCCCAAGGAACTTATCTAGATGCATAGTGAGCACTTTAAACCCCCAGGTGCTTCACAGAAGTTTATAACGCAGAGCCGTGAAAGTAAAAAATAATTTTTCTTTCCTCAAAAATGATTTTTTAGCCCAGACTTTTTTATTTTCCCAAGGGTAACAGGGGAAATTGGACCCCAAAAGTTATTGTACAGTTTCTCCTGAGTACGCTGATACCCCATATGTGGGGGTAAACCACTGTTTGGGCACACGTCGGGGTTCGGAATGGAAGTAGTGACGCTTTGAAATGCAGACTTTGATGGAATGCTCTGCGGGCGTCATGTTGCGTTTGCAGAGCCCCTGATTTGCCTAAACAGTAGACACTCCCCACAAGTAACCCCATTTTGGAAACTAGACCCCCAAAGGAACTAATCTAGATGTATGGTGAGCACTTTGAACCCCAAAGTGCTTCACAGAAGTTTATAACGCAGAGCCATGAAAATAAAAAATAATTTTTCTTTTCTCAAAAATGATTTTTTAGCCCTGAATTTTTTATTTTCCCAAGGGTAACAGGAGAAATTTGACACCAAAAGTTATTGTACAGTTTCTCCTGAGTACGCTGATACCCCATATGTGGGGGTAAACCACTGTTTGGGCACACGTCGGGGTTCGGAATGGAAGTAGTGACGTTTTGAAATGCAGACTTTGATGGAATGCTCTGCGGGCGTCACATTGCGTTTGCAGAGCCCCTGATGTGCCTAAACAGTAGACACTCCCCACAAGTAACCCCATTTTGGAAACTAGACCCCAAAAGGAACTTATCTAGATGTTTGGTGAGCACTTTGAACCCCCAAATGCTTCACAGAAGTTTATAACGCAGAGCCGTGAAAATAATAAATACGTTTTCTTTCCTCAAAAATAATTTTTTGCCCAGAATTTTTTATTTTCCCAAGTGCAACAGGAGAAATTTGACCCCAAAAGTGTTTGTCCAGTATCTGCTGAGTACGCTAATACCCCATATGTGGGGGTAAACCACTGTTTGGGCACATGCCGGGGCTCGGAAGTGAAGTAGTGACATTTTGAAATGCAGACTTTGATGGAATGCTCTGCGGGCGTCACGTTGCGTTTGCAGAGCCCCTGATGTCCCTAAACAGTAAACCCCCCCCACAAGTGACCCCATTTTGGAAACTAAACCCCCAAAGGAACTTATCTAGATGTGTGTTGAGCACTTTGAACCCCCAAGTGCTTCACAGAAGTTTACAACGCAGAGCTGTGAAAATAAAAAAATCATTTTTCTTTCCTCAAAAATGATGTTTTAGCAAGCAATTATTTATTTTCACAAGGCTAAAAGGAGAAATTGGACCCCAATAGTTGTTGCCCAGTTTGTCTCAAGTATGCTGGTATCCCATATGTGGGGGTAAACCACTATTTGGGCACACGCCAGGGCTCGGAAGGGAAGTAGTGACGTTTTGAAATGCAGACTTTGATGGAATGGTCTGCGGGCGTCACGTTGCATTTGCAGAGACCCTAATGTGTCTAAACAGTAGAAACCCCCCACAAGTGACCCTATTTTGGAAACTAGACCCCCAAAGGAACTTATCTAGATATGTGGTGAGCACTTTGAACCCCCAAGTGCTTCACAGAAGTTTACAACGCAGAGCCGTGAAAATAAAAAATCATTTTTATTTCCTCAAAAATGATGTTTTAGCAAGCAATTTTTTATTTTCACAAGGGTAACAGATGAAATTGGACCACAATAGTTGTTGCCCAGTTTGTCCCGAGTATGCTGGTACTCCGTACGTGGGGGTAAACCACTGTTTGGTTGCACGTTGGGGCTCGGAAGGGAGGGTGCACCATTTGACTTTTGGAACGCAAGATTGGCTGGAATCAATGGTGGCGCCATGTTGCGTTTGGAGACCCCTGATGTGCCTAAACAGTGGAAACCTCTCAATTCTACCTCCAACACTAACCCCAACACACCCCTAACCCTAATCCCAACTCTAGCCATAACCCTAACCCCAACACACCCCTAACCACAACCCTAACCCAACACACCCCTAACCCTAATCCCAACCCTAATTTCAACCCTAACCCCAACACACCCCTAACCATAACCCTAACCACAAGCCTAATCTTAAACCTATTTCCAACCCTAGCCCTAATTCCATCCCTAACCCTAAGGTTATGTGCCCACGTTGTGGATTTGTGTGAGATTTTTCCACACCATTTTTGAAAAATCCGCAGGTAAAAGGCACTGCGTTTTACCTGCGGATTTACCACAGATTTCCAGTGGTTTTTGTGCGGATTTCACCTGCGGATTCCTATTGAGGAACAGGTGTAAAACGCTGCGGAATCCGCACAAAGAATTGATATGCTGCATAAAATACAACGCAGCGTTTCTGCGCGGTATTTTCCGCACCATGGGCACAGCGGATTTGGTTTTCCAAAGATTTACATGGAACTGTAAACCTGTTGGAAAACTGCTACGAATCCGCAGCAGCCAATCCGCTGCGGATCCGCAGCCAAATCCACACCGTGTGCACATAGCCTAATTCTAAGGCTATGTGCACACGCTGCTGAAAACGCTGCGGATCCGCAGCGTTTCCGCAGCTGCGAGTCCGCAGCCGTTTCCCTTGAGATTATAGTTCAATGTAAACCTATGGGAAACAAAAAACGCTGTGCCCATGCTGCGGAAAAAAAAACTGCGCGGAAACGCAGCGGTTTACATTCCGCAGCATGTCACTTCTTTCTGCGGATTCCGCAGCGGTTTTACAACTGCTCCAATAGAAAACCGCAGTTGTAAAACCGCAGTGAAATCCGCAGAAAAACGACGTTGAATCCGCGATAAGTCCGCAGCGGTTTTACACTGCAAATTTATCAAATGCGCTGTGGAAAAATCCACAGAGGACCAGAATACCCTAACCCTAAGGAAAAATCCACAGAGGACCAGAAAACCCTAACCCTAACCCTTACCCTAACCCTGGTTCTGAACCTAGTGGGGAAAAAAAAATATACATATTTTCTTTATTTTATTGTTGTCCCTAGCTATAAGGGTGATAAAGGGGGGGGGGGGGTCATTTACATTTTTTTTTTATTTTGAACACTGTGATAGGTTTTCACAGTGATCAAAATGTACATGGAACGAATCTGCCGGCAGGCAGATTCGGCGGGCGTACTGCGCATGCGCCCGCCATTTTGGAAGATGGCGGCGCCCAGGGAGGAGACGGACCGACACCGGGAGGCTCGGTAAGTATGTGGGGGTAAGGGGGGGAGCTCGGGGGGTGGATCGGAGCACAGGGGAGGTAGATCGGAGCAAAGAAGGAGCGGGCAGGAGGACGGGGGAGCGGACAGGAGGACGGAGAGGACCGGGCCACATAACGGACGACTGGGGAGGAGATCGGGGGCGGTGGGAGGGGGCAGAACATGATTTCCAGCCATGGCAGATGCTATTGCAGCATCGGCCATGGCTGGATTGCAATATTTCACCATTTTCATAGGTGAAATATTGCAAATTGCTCTGATTGGCTGTTGCACTTTCAACAGCCAATCAGAGCGATCATAGCCTCGTGGGGGCAAAGCCACCCCCCCTGGGCTGAAGTACAACTCCCCCTCTCCCTGCAGATCGGGTGAAATAGGAGTTAACCCTTTCACCCGATCTGCAGGGACGCGATCATTCTGTGACACAGCATATGAGTCACAGGTCGGATTTGCACCGACTTTCATGACGCATACGCTGTGTCACAGGTCGGGAAGGGGTTAAATGTGGTTATTCATGTATACATAATAAAGTGCTTTACATATTACATCATATATTCCCATCATTTCATAATAATACAAAGTGCATCAGTACAAAAGTGCTTATTGCTCATGTGCTTAATATAAGAGGCATCGTGATTACTCGCTAATCCTGCCCCCTGTACAGTAGCTCCGCCCCCCACCCCATCACCACACATAATCCCGCCCCCCACCCCATTATTACACACAATCCCGCCCCCACCACATTACCACACACAATCTTGCCCCCCACCACATTACCACACACAATCCGCACCACATCACCACACACACAATCCCGCCCCCCACCACATCACCACACATAATCCCGCCCCCCCACCACATTACCAGATAATCCCACCCCTTCTCCACATTACCACACATAATCCCGCCCCCCCACCACATTAACACACATAATCCCACCCCCACCACATTACCACACATAATCCCGCTGCCCACATCACCACACATAATCCTGCCCCCCACCATATCACCACACATAATCCCGCCCCCCACCACATCACCACACATAATCCTGCCCCCCACCACATCACCACACATAATCCCGCCCCCCACCACATCACCACACATAATCCCGCCCCCACCACGTTACTACACATAATCCCACCCCCCCTCCACATTACCACACATAAACCCGCCCCCCACCACATTACCACACATAATCCCACCCCCACCACATTACCACACATAATCCCGCCCCCCACAACACCACACATAATCCCGCCCCCCACCACATCACCACACATAATCCCGCCCCCCACCACATCACCACACATAATCCTGCCCCCCACCACATCACCACACATAATCCCGCCCCCCACCACATCACCACACATAATCCCGCCCCCACCACGTTACTTCACATAATCTCACCCCCCTCCACATTACCAAACATAAACCCGCCCCCCACCACATTACCACATTACCACACATAATCCCACCCCCCACATTACCACACATAATCCCGCCCCCCCACCACATTACCACAGATAATCCCGCCCCTCCACCACATTATCACACATAATCCCGCCCCCCCTCCACATCACCACACATAATCCTACCCCCCACCACATCACCACACATAATCCCTCCCCCCACCACGTTACTACACATAATCGCACCCCCCTCCACATTACCACACATAATCCCGCCCCCCACCACATTACCACATTATCACACATAATCCCGCCCCCACCACATCACCACACATAATCCCGCCCCCCACCACATTATTACACACAATCCCGCCCCCACCACATTACCACACACAATCTTGCCCCCCACCACATTACCACACACAATCCGCACCACATCACCACACACACAATCCCACCCCCCACCACATCACCACACATAATCCCGCCCCCCCAACACATTACCACACATAATCCCGCCCCCCCACCACATCACCATACATAATCCCGCCCCCCACTACATCACCACACATAATCCCGCCCCCCCACCACATCACCACCCATAATCCCTCCCCCACCACATCACCACACATAATCCCACCCCCCACCACATTACCACAGATAATCCCACCCCTCCACATTACCACACATAATCCCGCCCCTCCACATTACCACACATAATGCCGCCCCCCCTCCACATCACCACACATAATCCCACCCCCCACCACATCACCACACATAATCCCTCCCCCCACCACGTTACTACACATAATCGCACCCCCCTCCACGTTACCACACATAATCCCGCCCCCCACCACATTACCACATTATCACACATAATCCCGCCCCCCACCACATCACCACACATAATCCCGCCCCCACCACATTATTACACACAATCCCGCCCCCACCACATTACCACACACAATCTTGCCCCCCACCACATTACCACACACAATCCGCACCACATCACCACACACACAATCCCACCCCCCACCACATCACCACACATAATCCCGCCCCCCCAACACATTACCGCACATAATCCCGCCCCCCCACCACATCACCACACATAATCCCGCCCCCTAATACATCACCACACATAATCCCGCCCCCCAACACATCACCACACATAAACCCTCCCCCACCACATCACCACACATAATCCCACCCCTCCACATTACCACACATAATCCCGCCCCTCCACATTACCACACATAATCCCGCCCCCCCACCACATTACCACAGATAATCCCGCCCCTCCACCACATTATCACACATAATCCCCCACCACCACATCACCACACATAATCCCGCCCCCCCACCACATTACCAGATAATCCCACCCCTTCACCACATTACCACACATAATCTCGCCCCCCACCACATTACCACACATAATCCCACCCCCACCACATTACCACACATAATCCCGCCCCCCACATCACCACACATAATCCCGCCCCCCACCACATCACCACACATAATGCCGCCCCCCACCACATCACCACAGATAATCCCGCTCCCCACCACATCACCACACATAATCCCGCCCACACCACGTTACTACACATAATCCCACCCCCCTCCACATTACCACGCATAATCCCGCCCCCCACCACATTACCACACATAATCCCGCCCCCCCACCACATTACCACAGATAATCCCACCCCCCACCACATCACCACACATAATCCCGCCCCCCACCACGTTACTACACATAATCCCACCCCCCTCCACATTACCACACATAATCCCGCCCCTCACCACATTTCCACATTATCACACATAATCCCACCCCCCACCACATCACCACACATAATCCCGCCCCTCCACCACATTACCACACATAATCCCGTCCCCACCACATTACCACACATAATCCCACCCCCACCACATTACCACACATAATCCCGCCCCCCACCACATTACCACACATAATCCCGCCCCCCACCACATCACCACACATAATACCACCCCCCAACACATTACCACACATAATCCCACCCCCCACCACATTACCACATTACCACACATAATCCCACCCCCCACCACAATACCACACATAAACCCGCCCGCCCACCACATTACCACAGATAATCCCGCCCCTCCACCACATTATCACACATAATCCCGCCCCCCCACCACATCACCACACATAATCCCGCCCCCCCACCACATTACCAGATAATCTCGCCCCTCCACCACATTACCACAAATAATCCCGCCCCTCACCACATTACCACACATAATCCCACCCCCACCACATTACCACACATCATTCCGCCCCCACCACATCACCACACATAATCCCGCCCCCCACATCACCACACATAATCCCACCCCCCACCACATCACCACACATAATCCCTCTCCCCACCACATCACCACACATAATCCCGCTCCCCACCACATCACCACACATAATCCCAGCCCCCACCACATCACCACACATAATCCCGCACCCCCACCACGTTACCACACATAATCCCACCCCCTACCACATTACCACACAAATCCCGCCCCCCACCACATTAACAGATAATCCCGCCCCCATCACATTACCACATTACCACACATAATCCCACCCCCCACCACATTACCACACATAATCCCACCCGCCCACCACATTACCACACATAATCCCGCCCCCCACCACATTGCCTCACATAATCCCACCCCCCACCACCACATTACCACACCTAATCCCACCCCCACCACATCACCACACATAATCCTGCCCCCCACCACTTCACCACACATAATCCCGGCCCCCACCACATTACCACATAATCCCATCCCCCACCACATTACCACAGATAATCCCACCCCCCACCACAGTACCACACATAATCCCGCCCCCCACCACATCACCACACATATTCACGTCCCCCACCACATTACCACACATAATCCCACCCCCCACCACATTACCACACATAATCCCGCCCCCCCACATCACCACACATAATCCCACCCCCACATCACCACACATAATCCCGCCCCCCACCACATCACCACACATAATCCCGCCCCCCACCACATCACAACACATAATTCCGCCCCCACCACGTTACTACACATAATCCCACCCCCCTCCACATTACCACACATAATCCCGCCTCCCACCACACTACCACATTACCACACATAATGCCACCCCCCACCACATTACCACACATAATCCCGCCCCCCCACCACATTACCACAGATAATCCCGCCCCTCCACCACATTATCACACATAATCCCGCCCCCCCACCACAACACCACACATAATCCCACCCCCCACCACACATAATCCCGCCCCCCACCACGTTACTACACATAATCCCACCCCCCTCCACTTTACCGCACATAATCCCGCCCCCCACCACATTACCACATTATCACACATAATCCCGCCCCCCACCACATCACCACACATAATCCCGCCCCCCACCACATTACCAGATAATCCCGCCCCTCCACCACATTACCACACATAATCCTGCCCCCTACATTACCACAGATAATCCCGCCCCCCACATCACCAAACATAATCCCGCCCACCACCACATCACCACACATAATTCCACCCCCCACATCACCACACATAATCCCGCCCCCACCACATTACCACACATAATCCCACCCTCCCACCACATTACCACACATAATCCCGCCCCCCACCACATTGCCTCACATAATCCCACCCCCCACCACCACATTACCACACCTAATCCCACCCCCACCACATCACCACACATAATCCTGCCCCCCACCACATCACCACACATAATCCCGGCCCCCACCACATTACCACATAATCCCGCCCCCCCACCACATTACCACACATAATCCCGGCCCCCACCACATTACCACATAATCCCGCCCCCCACCACATTACCACAGATAATCCCACCTAACACTACATTACCACACATAATCCCGTCCCCCACCACATTACCACAGATTATCCCACCCCCCACCACAGTACCACACATAATCCCGCCCCCCACCACATCACCACACATATTCCCATCCCTCACCACATTACCACACATAATCCCACCCCCCACCACATTACCACACATAATCCCGCCCCCCCACATCACCACACATAATCCCGCCACCACCACATCACCACACATAATCCCGCCCCCCACCACATTACCACATAATCCCACCCCCACCACATTACCACACATAATCACGCCCCCTACATCACCACACATAATCCCGCCCCCCACCACATCACCACACATAATCCCGCCCCCACCATATCACCACACATAATCCTGCCCCCCACCACATCACCACACATAATCCCGGCCCCCACCACATTACCACATAATCCCGCTCCCCCACCACATCACCACACATAATCCCGGCCCCCACCACAGTACCACATAATCCCGCCCCCCCACCACATTACCACACATAATCCCGGCCCCCACCACATTACCACATAATCCCGCCCCCCCACCACATTACCACATAATCCCGCCCCACACATCACCACACATAATCCCGCCCCCCACAACATCACCACACATAATCCCGCCCCCACCATATCACCACACATAATCCCGCCCCCCACCACATCACCACACATAATCCCGCCCCCACCACATCACAAAACATAATCCCGCCCCCACCACGTTACTACACATAATCCCACCCCCCTCCACATTACCACACATAATCCCGCCCCCCACCACATTACCACATTACCACACATAATCCCACCCCCCACCACATCACCACACATAATCCCGCCCCCCACCACATTACCAGATAATCCCGCCCATCCACCACATTACCACACATAATCCCGCCCCCCACCACATTACCACACATAATCCCACCCCCACCACATTACCACACATAATCCCGCCCCCCACCACATCACCACACATAATCTCACCCCCCACCACGTTACCACACATAATCCCACCCCCCACCACATTACCACATTACCACACATAATCCCACCCCCCACCACATTACCACACATAAACCTGCCCGCCCACCACATTACCACAGATAATCCTGCCCCTCCACCACATTATCACACATAATCCCGCCCCCCACCACATCACCACACATAATCCCGCCCCCCCACCACATTACCACACATAATCCCACCCCCACCACATTACCACACATAATTCCGCCCCCACCACATCACCACACATAATCCCGCCCCCCACATCACCACACATAATCCGGCCCCCCACCACATCACCACACATAATCCCGCTCCCCACCACATCACCACACATAATCCCGCTCCCCACCACATCACCACACATAATACCAGCCCCCACCACATCACCACACATAATCCCGCCCCCCACCACGTTACCACACATAATCCCACCCCCCACCACATTACCACACAAATCCCGCCCCCCACCACATTAACAGATAATCCCGCCCCCACCACATTACCACATTACCACACATAATCCCACCCCCCACCACATTACCACACATAATCCCGCCCCCCCACCACATCACCACACATAATTCCACCCCCCACCACATCACCACACATAATCCCGCCCCCAACATTGCCACACCTAATCCTGCCCCCCACCACATCACCACACATAATCCCGCTCCCCACCACATCACCACACATAATCCCGCCCCCACCACATTACCACACATAATCCCACCCACCCACTACATTACCACACATAATCCCGCCCCCACCACATTACCACAGATAATCCCGTCCCCCACATTACCACACCTAATCCCGCCCCCCACCACATCACCACACATAATCCCGCCCCCCACCACATCACCACACATAATCCCGTCCCCCACCACATTACCACAGATAATCCCGTCCCCCACATTGCCACACCTAATCCTGCCCCCCACCACATCACCACACATAATCCCGCTCCCCACCACATCACCACACATAATCCCGCCCCCCACCACATTACCACACATAATCCCACCCCCCCACTACATTACCACACATAATCCCGCCCCCACCACATTACCACAGATAATCCCATCCCCCACATTACCACACCTAATCCCGCCCCCCACCACATCACCACACATAATCCCGCCCCCCCACATCACCACACATAATCCCGCCACCACATCACCACACATAAACCCGCCCCCCACCACATCACCACACATAATCCCGCCCCCCACCATATCACCACACATAATCCCACCCCCCACCACATTACCACACATAATCCCACCCCTTCACCACATTACCACGTTATCACACATAATCCCACCCCCCACCACATTACCACACATAAACCTGCCCGCCCACCACATTACCACAGATAATCCTGCCCCTCCACTACATTATCACACATAATCCCGCCCCCCACCACATCACCACACATAATCCCGCCCCCCCACCACATTACCACACATAATCCCACCCCCACCACATTACCACACATAATTCCGCCCCCACCACATCACCACACATAATCCCGCCCCCCACATCACCACACATAATCCCGCCCCCCACCACATTACCAGATAATCCCGCCCCTCCACCACATTACCACACATAATCCTGCCCCCTACATTACCACAAATAATCCCGCCCCCCACATCACCAAACATAATCCCGCCCACCACCACATCACCACACATAATCCTGCCCCCCACCACATATAATCCCGCCCCCCACCAAATTAACACAGATAATCCCGCCCCCCACCACATTACCACATTACCACACATAATCCCACCCCCCACCACATTACCACACATAATCCCGCCCCCCCACCACATCACCACACATAATTCCACCCCCCACATCACCACACATAATCCCGCCCCCACCACATTACCACACATAATCCCGCCCCCCACCACATTGCCTCACATAATCCCACCCCCCACCACCACATTACCACACCTAATCCCACCCCCACCACATCACCACACATAATCCTGCCCCCCACCACATCACCACACATAATCCCGGCCCCCACCACATTACCACATAATCCCGCCCCCCCACCACATTACCACACATAATCCCGGCCCCCACCACATTACCACATAATCCCGCCCCCCCACCACATTACCACAGATAATCCCACCTAACACTACATTACCACACATAATCCCGTCCCCCACCACATTACCACAGATTATCCCACCCCCCACCACAGTACCACACATAATCCCGCCCCCCACCACATCACCACACATATTCCCGTCCCCCACCACATTACCACACATAATCCCACCCCCCACCACATTACCACACATAATCCCGCCCCCCCACATCACCACACATAATCCCGCCACCACCACATCACCACACATAATCCCGCCCCCCACCACATTACCACATAATCCCACCCCCACCACATTACCACACATAATCCCGCCCCCCACATCACCACACATAATCCCGCCCCCCACAACATCACCACACAATCCCGCCCCCACCATATCACCACACATAATCCCGCCCCCCACCACATCACCACACATAATCCCGCCCCCACCACATCACAAAGCATAATCCCGCCCCCACCACGTTACTACACATAATCCCACCCCCCTCCACATTACCACACATAATCCCGCCCCCCACCACATTACCACACATAATCCCACCCCCCACCACATCACCACACATAATCCCGCCCCCCACCACATTACCAGATAATCCCGCCCCTCCACCACATTACCACACATAATCCCGCCCCCCACCACATTACCACACATAATCCCACCCCCACCACATTACCACACATAATGCCGCCCCCCACCACATCACCACACATAATCTCACCCCCCACCACGTTACCACACATAATCCCACCCCCCACCACATTACCACATTACCACACATAATCCCACCCCCCACCACATTACCACACATAAACCTGCCCGCCCACCACATTACCACAGATAATCCTGCCCCTCCACCACATTATCACACATAATCCCGCCCCCCACCACATCACCACACATAATCCCGCCCCCCCACCACATTACCACACATAATCCCACCCCCACCACATTACCACACATAATCCCGCCCCCCACATCACCACACATAATCCCGCCCCCCACCACATCACCACACATAATCCCGCTCCCCACCACATCACCACACATAATCCCGCTCCCCACCACATCACCACACATAATACCAGCCCCCACCACATCACCACACATAATCCCGCCCCCCACCACGTTACCACACATAATCCCACCCACCACCACATTACCACACAAATCCCGCCCCCCACCATATTAACAGATAATCCCGCCCCCACCACATTACCACATTACCACACATAATCCCACCCCCCACCACATTACCACACATAATCCCGCCCCCCCACCACATCACCACACATAATTCCACCCCCCACCACATCACCACACATAATCCCGCCCCCCACATTGCCACACCTAATCCTGCCCCCCACCACATCACCACACATAATCCCGCTCCCCACCACATCACCACACATAATCCCGCCCCCACCACATTACCACAGATAATCCCGTCCCCCACATTACCACACCTAATCCCGCCCCCCACCACATCACCACACATAATCCCGTCCCCCACCACATTACCACAGATAATCCCGTCCCCCACATTGCCACACCTAATCCTGCCCCCCACCACATCACCACACATAATCCCGCTCCCCACCACATCACCACACATAATCCCGCCCCCCACCACATTACCACACATAATCCCACCCCCCCACTACATTACCACACATAATCCCGCCCCCACCACATTACCACAGATAATCCCGTCCCCCACATTACCACACCTAATCCCGCCCCCCACCACATCACCTCACATAATCCCGCCCCCCCACATCACCACACATAATCCCGCCACCACCACATCACCACACATAAACCCGCCCCCCACCACATCACCACACATAATCCCGCCCCCCACCATATCACCACACATAATCCCACCCCCCCACCACATTACCACACATAATCCCGCCCCCCCACCACATTACCACATTATCACACATAATCCCACCCCCCACCACATTACCACACATAAACCTGCCCGCCCACCACATTACCACAGATAATCCTGCCCCTCCACCACATTATCACACATAATCCCGCCCCCCACCACATCACCACACATAATCCCGCCCCCCCACCACATTACCACACAATCCCACCCCCACCACATTACCACACATAATTCCGCCCCCACCACATCACCACACATAATCCCGCCCCCCACATCACCACACATAATCCCGCCCCCCACCACATTACCACACATAATCCCACCCCCACCACATTACCACACATAATCCCGCCCCCCACCACATCACCACACATAATCCCACCCCCCACCACATTACCACACATAATCCCACCCCCCACCACATTACCACATTACCACACATAATCCCACCCCCCACCACATTACCACACATAAACCTGCCCGCCCACCACATTACCACAGATAATCCTGCCCCTCCACCACATTATCACACATAATCCCGCCCCCACCACATCACCACACATAATCCCGCCCCCCACCACATTACCACACATAATCCCACCCCCACCACATTACCACACATAATTCCGCCCCCACCACATCACCACACATAATCCCGCCCCCCACATCACCACACATAATCCCGCCCCCCACCACATCACCACACATAATCCCGCTCCCCACATCACCACACATAATCCCGCTCCCCACCACATCACCACACATAATACCAGCCCCCACCACATCACCACACATAATCCCGCCCCCCACCACGTTACAACACATAATCCCACCCCCCACCACATTACCACACAAATCCCGCCCCCCACCACATTAACAGATAATCCTGCCCCCACCACATTACCACATTACCACACATAATCCCACCCCCCACCACATTACCACACATAATCCCGCCCCCCCACCACATCACCACACATAATTCCACCCCCCACATCACCACACATAATCCCGCCCCCACCACATCACCACACATAATCCCGCCCCCCACCACATTACCACAGATAATCCCGCCCCCCACCACATTACCACACATAATCCCACCCCCCACCACCACATTACCACACCTAATCCTGCCCCCCACCACATCATCACACATAATCCCGCCCCCCACCACATCACCACACATAATCCCGCCCCCCACCACATCACCACACGTAATCCTGCCCCCCACCACATTACCACAGATAATCCAGCCACCTACCACGCAGCGTTAATTAGATAGCAATGAGCGTGCTGAGTGTTAGCTGGCTGGAAACAGCTAGAGTGCTTACATAAAACTTGTTGCAATTCTTATTCTTTCCTCAGATTGTATCCTGCACTGTATAATGAATTGCTGTATTAGTAATTAATTAATTTACTTTACTTCTCACCCTGGCGGCGCATGTTGAGCGTGGAGGACGCCATCATAATTGTTCGCCGTTTTGCCTGACCTATTGCGCATGTCTGAGCACGTCACCCCAATGGAGTGGATTACCGGCCAATCATCTTAGCTGCATGGCATTCTATGACTGCGCATGCGCGTGTCGTCTCCATATCGCCATATTTGTTGGGGCATTTCACTTTTATTACGCTCTCTCCACCAGTATTATATACACAATAATCTTTAATTGATGCTAGGCTATCTATGTGCAGTATGTCTGCTACCATAAGGACTTTTTATAGGTGTAAAATCCCACCCTGACGCACCGGCCGGCACCTTATACAGGTTGTCTCCGGGAATCACATAGTGTCCTGGCACAGTAATTAACCCTTTGAGGTCAAAATGCCGCAACTGCGACTACTAAAGGTAGTAACACCTCAGTCCTGGTTATTTTTTGCACATAATACTTTGCCTGCATTAAAGACACAGTCATTCTTCAAAATTTATGATCTTAAAAAAATTATTCCTTATTGTATTTTTGATCAATCAGCAATCCATTCACATGCGGAAAAATTAATTACCGTATATACTCAACTATAAGCCAACCCGAGTATAAGCCGACCCCCTAATTTTGCCACAAAAAACTGGGAAAACTTAATGACTCGAGTATAAGCCTAGGGTGGGAAATGCAGCAGCTACCGGTAAATGTCAAAAGTAAAAATAGATACCAATAAAAGTTAATTGAGACATCAGTAGGTTGTTTTTGAATATCCATATTGAATCAGGAGCCCCATAAATGCTCCATAAAGTTTATGATGGCCCGATAAGATGCTCCATATTAAAATATGCCCCATATAATCCTGCATGAAGGTTAATAATGGCCCCATAAGATGCTCCATAGACACATTTGCCCAATATAATGCTGCACAAATGTTGATTATGGCCCCATAAGATGCTCCATAAAGATATTTGCCCCATATAGTGCTGCACAAACCTTGATTATGGCCCCATAAGATGCTCCATGCAGACACTTGCCCCATATAATGCTCCACAAACGTTAATTATGGCCCCATAAGATGTTCAATAAGGATATTTGCCCCATATAGTGCTGCACAAACGTTATGGCCCCATAAGATGCTCCATATAGACACTTGCCCCATTTGTTGTTGCTGTGATAAAAAATAAATAAATCACATACTCACCTCTCCATCGCTCAGGCCCCCGGCACTTGCAATGTTCACCTGACTTCGTTCCGGCACCGCTCCATCTTCAGCGTCTTCTGCACTGACGTTCAGGCAGAGGGCGCGCACTAACCACGTCACCGCGCCCTCTGGCCTGAGCGTCACTGCAGAAGACACTGAAGACGGAGCGGTGCCGGAACGAGGAGCAGGTGAATATCTCGCTTCGCTCCCCCTCCCAGTTATACTCACCTGCTCCTGGTGCGGTCCCTGGTTCCCCGGCGCTACAGCTTCTTCCTGTACTGAGCGGTCACCGTTACCGCTCATTACAGTAATGAATATGTGGTTCCACCCCTATGGGAGGTGGAGCCGCATATTCATTACTGTAATGAGCGATACCATGTAACCGCTCAGTACAGGAAGAAGCTGGGGTGCCGGGCAGCCAGGGACCTGCAGGGACCATGCCAGGAGCAGGTGAGTATAATTAGACAGCCCCCGCTCCCCCTCCCCTGCCGACCCCTGGGTATGACTCGAGTGTAAGCAGAGAGGGGGACTTTTAGCCCCCAAAAATGGGCTGAAAATCTCGGCTTATACTCGAGTATATGCGGCGCCCCAGTGTCCTGGTCGTCGCAGTGATGTCATTATCCTTTCAGGGAGAAGTGATATCATGTCTGAAGGCAATGAAAGACAACCACATTCAGGTATTATACACATGCAACATGATCACACTCTAGACCAGAAGGTGGAGCTCTAAGTCTGTTTAGGGTGAACTCCCCCTATTTAACATCCTGATCTGGAGGGAAAAGGGGTTCAGAGTTCAGTTCCTGTCAGAAAGACAGAGGGAGAGGAGCTCTGCTGGCATGAAGTGCTGCAACTCCTGGGAAAAGACACTAAAAAGTGAGCCTATTGCAGAGAGTGTGCAGGAAAGCAGAGCACAGGAGAGGAATATCAGAGGGAGATCAGCCAGGAACAAGCTGCTCCTTTCTGAGGCGCAGGAGCCGGTAGCCAGGATACCGAGGAAGCAATCATCTCCAAGCCTTGCTTCAGAGACTGGCAGGACAGTTAATTCCACGTTGGCTGCCCGACCATGGACACCCCTGAGGGCCACGGACCGGGTCAGCCACCGTGACATCCCCCGAACCGGAGGACCCGGTACCGAGTACCCCATTGCCCTTAAGTGGGGCGATCCATATATATGGTAAATCTACTATATAATTGTCTAAGGGTCACTTCCGTCTTTCTGTCTATCTTTCTGTCTGTCTGTCTGTCACGGATATTCATTGCATGTAGAAAAGCCGCGGAGACACCATCACGTGTTTCTTAACGGATATTCATTGGTCGCGGCCTCTGTGTGTCATGGAAATCCAAGTCGCTGATTGGTCGCAGCAAAACGGCCACGACCAATCAGCGATGGGCACAGTCTGGTGGCAAAATGGCCGCTCCTTCCTCCCCACAGTCAGTGCCCGCTCCATAATCCCCTCCAGTCAGCGCTCACACAGGGTTAATGGCAGCGGTAATGGACCGCGTTATGCCGCAGGTAACGCACTCCGTTACTGCTGCTATTAACTCTGTGTGACCAACTTTTAACTATTGATGCTGCCTATGCGGCATCAATAGTTAAAAGATCTAATGTTAAAAATAATTTAAAAAATAACAAATCGTTATATACTCACCGTCCGTCGGCCCCTCGGATCCAGAACCGGCCTTTCCCGCTCTTCGCGACGCTCCGGTGACCGCTCCATGCATTGCGACCGCAATGCACTCTTGGGTCCGGAGCGCCCGAGGAGCGTCGGTAACCGCTTCGCTTGGATCCGGGGCCAACGGAGTATATAACTATTTTTTATTTTAATTCTTTTTTTTAACAGGGATATGATGCCCACACTGCTATATACTGCGTGGGCTGTGCAATATACTACGTGGGCTATGCAATATAATACGTGGGCTGTGCAATATAATACGTGGGCTGTGCAATATAATACGTGGGCTGTGCAATATACTACGTGGGCTGTGCAATGTACTACATGGGCTGTGCAATGTACTACGTGGGCTGTGCAATGTACTACGTGGGCTGTGCAATATACTACGTGGGCTGTGCAATATAATACGTGGGCTGTGCAATATAATACGTGGGCGGTGCAATATAATACGTGGGCTGTGCAATATAATACGTGGGCTGTGCAATATACTACGTGGGCTGTGCAATATAATACGTGGGCTGTGCAATATAATACGTGGGTTGTTCTATATACTACGTGGGCTGTGCAATATACTATGTGGGCTGTGCAATATAATATGTGGGCTGTGCAATATTCTATGTGGGCTGTGCAATATACTACGTGGGCTGTGCAATATAATACGTGGGCTGTGCAATTTACTACGTGCGCTGTGCAATATCCTTCGTGGGCTGTGCAATATACTATGTGGGCTGTGCAATATACTACTTGGGCTGTGCAATATACTACGTGGGCTGTGCAATATACTACGTGGGCTGTGTAATATAATACTTGGGCTGTGCAATGTACTACGTGGGCTGTGCAATGTACAACGTGGGCTGTGCAATGTACTGCGTGGGCTGTGCAATGTACTACGTGGGCTGTGCAATATACTACGTGGGCTGTGCTATATACTACGTGGGCTATGCTATATACTATGTGGGCTGTGCTATATACTACATGGGCTGTGCAATATACTACGTGGGCTGTGCAGTGTACTACATGGGCTGTGCAATATACTGCATGGGCTGTGCTATATACTACGTGGGCTGTGCAATATACTATGTGGGCTGTGCTATATACTACGTGGGCTGTGCTATATACTATGTAGGCTGTGCTATATACTACGTGGGCTGTGCAATATACTACGTTGGCTGTGCAATATACTACGTGGGCTGTGCAATATACTGTGTGGGCTGGGCTATATACTACGTGGGCTGTGCAATATACTATGTGGCCTGTGTTATACACTACGTGGGCTGTGTTATACACTACGTGGGCTGTGTTATACACTACGTGGCCTGTGTTATACACTACGTGGCCTGTGTTATACACTACGTGGCCTGTGTTATATACTGCATGCGTGGGCTGTTATATACTACGTTAGCTGTGTTATATGCTACATGGGCTGTTATAAACTACGTGGCTGTGTTATATGCTATGTGGGCTGTTATACACTCCATGGGCTGTGCTATATACTACGTGGCTGTGCTATATACTCTGTGGGCTGTGTTATATACTATGTGGCTGTGCTATATACTCCGTGGGCTGTGCTATATACTCCGTGGGCTGTGCTATACACTCCATGGGCTGTGCTATATACTACGTGGGTTGTGCTATATACTCCATGGGCTGTGCTATATACTACGTGACTGTGCAATATACTACGTGGCTGTGCTATATACTACGTGGCTGTGCAATATACTACGTGGCTGTGCAATATTTACTACGTGGGCTGTTATATACAACATGGCCGGCCGCGAACAATCAGTGACAGGCGCAGTCCGGCTGCAAATTGACGTGGGATTTGAACCACGCTTCGCTAATTGGTCGCAGCCGGCCGAATCCTGTGTATTCAATGTATTATTCTAAAATCTTCATAAATAAACTACATACATATTCTAGAATACCCGATGCGTTAGAATTGGGCTACCATCTAGTATCTGATAAACATCTCTATTTTACTTTCATATTCACTTATAATAAATTTTTACTCTCAATGTGCAGAAAAAAATTAAAAAAATTTTTGAGATTTTTTTCGTCCTCCACACGTTCATGCTCCACCTGGGTTAGTGTCTTCAAATAACAATATAGCAGTGCATCTAAAAAGAGTTGAGGAAACAAAATACAATATTTAAAATTAGAGGAATATTCTACTACAAGGAATAACCCTAATAAGTTACCAACGGATCTTCACATCTTACTGTTCAACAAGGTACGCATATATTCCCTCTAAGTAACAGTATGTATTTTAAAATCTATGTTTAACCCCCTAGGCTTAAGGGTATTGAGCTCATAAATCCACATAAGCTCGTTTTTCTTTAAAATTTGTCTATCTATCTATCTATTATTTATCTACCATCTATCTAGCTATTATCTACCCCATATCTATGGCTCCTTTTTTGGCTATTTTGCCTTGTAAATGCTGCAGGATTGCTGAAATAAACACGTGGGAATTGTTTCCCTGAAGAAAGATGGCGACTGCACACATAGAGTGCCTACTGAGCATGCTCAAATTCCTTTGGGATCTCTGGACACAGGGATTGGATAGATGATTGTGACATCACGGACATGTGCAGTAGTGACCTTCCTGATGCCATGTATGGCACATGTATACTATAGAATGATTAAACCACAAGTGGTGAGTCAATATTTCTATCTAAAACACATGATATTAATCATAAACCTATGTAGTGTTCTGCACTTTATGCACAGGCCCTGATGGACTAAATGAATTGTAATAAGGTTCATGTTGTAATAATGCACGGATGGTGCACACGTAGAGATGTAAGGCCAAAAAAAAAAACATGGATAGTTAAAAATAGACCGTCTCACCCACATGTTTTTTTTTAAATGGACTTGTGAAGGGGCCTAACACAATTCTATGGGAATTTGAAAAACGCACCGCAGGTTAGTTTACACCAATTATAAGGCCACATTCAGTATTTGGTCAGTATTTTACCTCAGTATTTATAAGCCAAAACCAGGAGTGGGTGATAAATACAGAAGTGGGGACGGGTTTCTATTATACTTTTCCTCTAATTGTTCCTCTCCTGGTTTTGGCTTATAAATACTGATGTAAATTACTGACCAAACACTCAACATGTGCACATGGCCTAATACTTAAAGTTTCAAAAATCTTATCCTTGAGGCCATGTTCACACACTCAGTATTTGGTCAGTTTTTTACCTCAGAATTTGTAAGACAAAACCAGGAGTGGGTGATAAATACAGAAGTGGTGCATATGTTTCTATTATATTATTCCTCTGATTGTTCCACTCCTGGTTTTGGCTTACAAATACTGAGGTAAATTACTGATCGTGTGAACATGGCCCAAGACGTTGTGCTTTAAATACAGCAAAAATACACAGCACCATACAATTACCAAAAATTAATTGTGGGCACACAGCCTTAACCCCTTACCGACATCAGGCGTACTAGTACGCCAATGTCGGACTCCCTCCCTTTGATGTGGGCTCCGGCGATGAGCCCACATCTTTCCAAGGCCTGCAATAGCTGCGGGTAGAATCGTGATCCACCCACTGCTATTAACTAGTTAAATGCCGCCGGAAATACGCACACCGCTGACCCCCGACACATAATCGCGGGTCACTGGTGTGTTGGCATGACAAAAATTTTTTAAAAAAATATAAAAGTTCAAATCACCCCCCTTTTGCCCCATCTAATATATAAAGCTGAATGTGTGTATGTCCGGGATTGGCATCTGAACCGTCGCAGCTACAGCCACAAAATTTTGCACAGTCACACGTCTGGACCCCGAGAGCGTCATAGGCTATGTTGTGAGGTGAAATTTTAACCCCGCGCTTTCCAATTCACCAAACAATTTTGCCCCTATCTACATAATGGGGAAAAAATGAAAGGAAAAGTGTTGGAGGCAAATAACAGCTGCCAGATGTGAACAAGGGGGACTTAAAGAATGAGAGCGATGGCGCCAAAGAGTATATACTGTACAGTTGCTAAGGTGGGGCCCCGACATGGGATAATCACCACACCACCACGGGGATATGAACACACACACAAAATGCGCCACACACTACCACGTGCTCGAACACATATACCACCCTCAGCGCACATTTCACCACACATACACCAACCTCGCCACATAAAAGTCGAAACACAAAAGTCGCCGCTCAAAACTCGCCACGCGCAAAACTCTCCACATGCAAAACTCGTCACACGTGCAAAACTCACCTCATGGAAAACTCGCCACACGCAAAACTTGCACACGCGGAAAAATTGCCACATGCACAAAAGTTGCAACACGTGCAAAAGTTGCCTCACACAAAACTTGCACATACTCAAAAGGCACCACACATAAAACTCGCCACGCGCAAAACTCGCCATGCGCAAAACTTGCTGCACACAACTTGCTACACTAACCTGTCACATGCAACTCGACACACAAAAAGTTGCTACACGCATGTCGCCACACAAAACTCATCTCACAAAAGTCGCTACATGCATGTCGCCACACGCAACTCAACACACACAACTTGACACACGAAACTCGCCCTAAAACACACACAAGTCTGGTATTATCCTTCAAAAATAAAAATCTGATTAATAAGCAGACAAACTACAAGAGCAACAAATGTACCATATAGGAATCCGGCAGCTGTCAGTCACATGGCCAGTCTATTATGTGTATGTGTGAGCTAATATATACTGCCAGGGGGTGGGCTTACTGTTGGCTGACAATTTAGCTTACAAATACTGAGGTAAAAATACTGACCAAATAACGTGTGAACGAGGTCTAATACAGGAGGAGATGACATACAGATATATACTATATACAGGAGAAGATGACACACAGGTATATACTATTTACAGGGGAGATGACACACAGGTATATACTATATACAGGAGGAGATGACACACAGATATATACTATATACAGGAGAGATGACACATAGGTATATACTATATATAGGTGAGATGACACACAGGTATATACTATATACAGGAGGAGATTACATACAGGTATATACTATATATAGGAGGAGATGACATACAGGTATATACTATATACAGGAGGAGATTACATACAGGTATATACTATATATAGGAGGAGATGACATACAGGTATATACTATATACAGGAGGAGATGACACACAGGTATATACTATATACAGGAGCAGATTACCTACAGGTATATAGTATATACAGGAAGAGATGACATACAGGTATATGCTATGTATAGGAGGAGATGACATACAGGTATATACTATATACAGGAGGAGATTACATACAGGTATATACTATATATAGGAGGAGATGACATACAGGTATATACTATATACAGGAGGAGATGACACACAGGTATATACTATATACAGGAGGAGATGACATACAGGTATATGCTATGTATAGGAGGAGATGACATACAGCTATATATTATATACAGGAGGAGATGACATACAGGTATATACTATATACAGGAGGAGATGACACACAGATATATACTATATATAGGTGAGATGACACACAGGTATATACTATATACAGGAGGAGATTACATACAGGTATATACTATATATAGGAGGAGATGACATACAGGTATATACTATATACAGGGGAGATGACACACAGCAGGTATATACTATATACAGGGGAGATGACATACAGGTATATACTATATACAGGAGATGACATACAGGTGTATACTATATATAAGGGAGATGACAAACATGTATATACTGAGGTGAAAATGAGAGGTGTGAGGTGAAAATGAAAAGGTGTGAGTGCAAAATGAGAGGAGTGAGGGAAAATAGTGGAGTGATCGGAAAATGACAGATGTGAGGTCGAAATGACAAGTGTTAGGGGGGAATGAGAGGAGTGAGGGGGAAAATGAGAGGTGTGAGGGAGAAAATGAGAGATGTGAGGGGGAAAATGAAAGATGTGATGGGGAAAATGAGAGGCATGATGGGAAAATAAGAGAAGTGAGGTGCTATAACTAACCACAGATATTTACTATGCCCAGGCAACGCCGGGCTCTTCAGCTAGTTCAAAATAAAATAAGAAAAATAAAATCAAACCTACACATATTTGGTATCGCTGAGTTCAGAATCGCCCGATCTATCAATAAAAATGGATCAACCCAATTGTTAAATGGTGTAGCGATAAAAAAAAGTCAAAACGCCAGAATTACGTTTTTTTGGTCGCTGCGACATTGCATTAACATGCAATAATGGGCGATCAAAAGATTATATCTGCACCAAAATGATATCATTAAAAACATCAGCTAGGCGCGCAATAAATAAGCCCTCATCCGACGCGAGATCCTGAAAAATGGAGACACTACAGGTATCGGAAAATGGCATAAATTTTTATTAACAAAGATTTGAATTTTTGTCACCACTTAAAATAAAAAAAGAACCTAGACATGTTTGGTGTCTATGGATTCGTAATGACCAGGAGAATCATAATGGCAGGTCAGTTTTAGTATTTAAAAAAGCCTAACAAAAAACAAGTGTGGGTTGCACTTTTTGTTTTGCAATTTCACCGCACTTGGAATTTTTTCCCGTTTTCTAGTACACGACATGGTAAAACCAATGGGGTTGTTCAAAAGTACAACTCATCTTGCAAAAAACAAGCCCTCACATGGCCATATTGACAGAAAAATGAAAAAAAGTTATGGCTCTGGGAAGAAGGGGAGCGAAAAATGAAAACGCAAAAACGAAAAAAGCTGGGGTCGTTAAGGGGTTAATTAAAAATAAATACAGGAAGTTCCAAAGGTAAAAGTTAAGGGGTTAAAGTCGGGATGGTTTGGAGCAATGAGCAGAAGTTATTGGGATGTTGTAGCTGTGTTAGGGGTCAGTTCACATGGAAACTAGGTGATTGCACCAAAAAGCTTAACCTCTTATGATAAAATACATGAATATAGTCTTTGATTTATTTCAATGTGCTCTTGTTTGCAGCGGGTGAAGGAATGCGATTACACTTATTTTTTTGTGCAAATTCCTGAGCGAGTGCAGAGAGCCTAACAATGTCCGGTCTGTGTCTCAGGACGCATTAAAATATTTCATAGGATTTACCAATGGCAAAGCCAACACCATAAGATCAGTCCGGGAATCATTTTCTTTTAGGTTATGTTCTGATACATTTTTGTAACACTATTTACAATATGTTCCATCCAAATATATTTTTTATTGAGCTGAAGAGTTAGGGTATGTGTCCACGTTCAGGATTGCATCAGGATTTGGTCAGGATTTTTCATCAGTATTTGTAAGCCAAAACCAGGAGTGGAACAATTAGAGGAAAAGTATAATAGAAACATATGCACCACTTCTGCATTTATCACCCACTCCTGGTTTTGGCTTACAAATACTGATGAAAAATCCTGACCAAATCCTGATGCAATCCTGAACGTGGACACATACCCTTATAGGGAATCTGTCAGCAGGTTTTTGTTATGGAATTTGACAACAGCAATGTAGAGGCTAAGACCCTGATTCTTGCGATGTATCACTTAGTTTACTGGGTGCTGTAGTTTTTATAAAATCATGGTTTTCTCTGCTGCAGATAAAGCGGTGCTATAAATGCTGTGCCCTGTATAACCCCGACCACAACTCTGATTGGAAGCTTTCTATGTACACTGCCAATAAGTAGTGAGGGCGGGGTTACACGGAACTGCAGGACAAGGTGGCACGTGAAACCTAGTCCTGTAGTGATAATGTCATCAGATAAAACACTGATTTTATTGAAACAGTAACACACAACCTAGCAAGTGACACATTGCTGGAATCAGGGTCTCAGCCTACATCATCGTGCTTTCAGATTGCATCGCAAAATCTGGTAACAGATTCATTTCAAATGTGTTTGAAGTGAAATATTATTTTATTTTTTTTATTAAGGCCATGTTCACACTAGCAGTATTTGGTCAGTATTTTACATCAGTATTTGTAAGCCAAAACCAGAAGAGGAACAATCAGAGGAAAAGTATCATAGAAACACATCACCACTTCTGTATTTATCACCCACTCCTGGTTTTGTCTTACAAATACTGATGGCAAATACTGACCAAATACTGAGTGTGTGAACATGGCCAAGCCACAAGCTACGAAATGTATTTTCGCCAATAAAAAAACCTAAAAATTATTTTCCTTTACACACCTTTTATACTGATATATACAGATATATCGTCGTATGCTGGTACATTATAAGTAGAGAAAAAGTTTGAAAAGTAAAATTTTTGCTTTATTTCTTAGACGTTATTAATAAATAATGGCTCTATTACACCAGCAGCTTTATTTTTTTGGATAGAAGTTAAAAAAAATGTACCATTAGTGTTTTTGTTGCAAAATTTAAAAAAAATTCCAATATAAATATGTGAAGCACTGCAGCATATGTTGGCACTATATACTGTACATAAAATGATTTTTTATTTTAGTCAAGGCAAAATCCAAACATTATTTTGGCTAACAAGGACACAGTGTCTATATTTTTCACATTTAGTAGAAGCAATAAAGGGCATCATTTTTAATATCTATCTGCATTTTGCATTTCTCCTCTACTCGGTAGACATAATGTCAAATCACTATTCAGCTTTTGCCCCAGGCCAGACGTAACCTTAGCCCACCTCTGTGATTTTGCTCCCTGCTCCACAGCATTGTCATTCACTCTCAATCTGATTCATAGGAGTGAAGTCAGTGATATTCTGTGAGGAAGCTGGCTGACGTCTCCGACACATGTGCTCCATATGTGCACAGACCCATCCTGGAGATTAGTGCACCGCTCCATGGGCGCGCTAGTGTTCACAGGACATTGCTGCAGTAGACAAGAAAACGACTCCATAGATCCCTGGCTTGGTGCAATGATCTCCGATTTATCAGATCTATTTCGAGGTGATCTGGCTTTCATCACCGTTCACACATTGAACCTTTCCATATTTGAAGGCTCTCAGACCGGACGCATTGATGTCCTTATTGCGATGTGTGATGCTTTTTTTTGCAAATGGCAAGAAATGTAAAATTTAGGTATTGCAAATTTTGCAAACAAATCTCTTTAATCCACCATTAAATGAACTTGTTGGGCACTGGATGATCGAATATTCACGTCAGTGGTCCAACGCTCCTGATTCATTAGAAGGTTCTTAATGACTCAGGAGCTCCTGACTCATACACTCCCCCTCATCAAAATCGACGGTCTTCATGAATCGGGGTCTAAGTGTTTAATTTTCCTGCTGCAACATCATAGGAGAAATTAAGAATTACCCAGTTTTCATTTAAGTCATTAGGTTGTCCATACAATGTAAGGAAATGCTGGGTCCTCCAGAAAAAGAGACTTTATCAGCAATGGAGCAGCATGTGTTACAAGCGCCCATGGCAAGGCAGGAATTATGTGTCCCCTGACCCTGGGCTTAACCCTAGTCCTATCCTTAACCATCCTCCTATCCTCAACCATCCTCCTAACCCTAACCCTAGTCCTACCCTCAACCATACTCCTAACCCTAACCCTAGTCCTATCTTCAACCATACTCCTAACCCTAACCCTAGTCTTATCCTCAACCATACTCCTAACCCTAACCCTAGTCCTATCCTCAACCATCCTCCTAACTCTTGTCCTATCCTCAACCATCCTCCTAACCCTAATCATATCCTCAACCATACTCCTAACCTCAACCATACTCCTAACCTTAGTCCTATCCTCAAACATACTCCTAACTCTAGTCCTATCCTCAACCATACTCCTAACCCTAAACCTAGTCCTACCCTCAACCATACTCCTAACCCTAACCCTAGTCCTATCCTCAACCATACTCCTAACCCTAACCCTAGTCCTACCCTCAACCATACTCCTAACACTAACCCTAGTCCTATCCTTAACTATACTCCTAACCCTAGTCCTATCCTTAACCACAGTCCTAACCATAACCTTAGTTATTATATTTTTTTCTTTCCCAAATTAATTTGTAATTATATTGGTTAGAATTTGGAACATCTCTATCAGCAAGTCTCTATCTTTTCTCACCAAATTGTGAGAGAAGAACCTTTTGTCATCTCATGTCACTCCCTAGGTAGAATGCTGAAGTAGAGATGAATTTGCCATTGGCTGCTCTCTGCATAGGCAGCAACCGAGATGACAAAGCTCACTTTGTCATACTGTGAACTTTGCCTGTGCAGCAGCCGTTGAGAAACTCGTCTTCACCACGGCACCCTGCATAGGAACGAGCGGCACCGCCTGAGATGTCAAAACTGCGGCCCTGCGCTGCTCCATGAAGAAGCCGCATAGTGGGCTAGGGGCAAAATTTAGACAAATGTTATCTAATGTGTATGGAGACTTTAAGACAAGTAAGAAAATAACTGAAAAAACTAAAAATCTTAATAATCTGACCACCTTTCCCACATCGCTAGTTCTGAGCAGCAGAAGAAATACTGGACAATAAACCCCTTTCTATACCAATGTTTATTATTGGATTTGCTCTTCCGAAAATATCATTTTTTCCCCTTTAAGACATGTTTGTAACATTGGTTTAGGCAGACATTAGCATAGTTTATTCACCTGAGGTGCCAGTGAACTTTTCCACACTTTCCTCTCCTGAAGGTCAGGGCTGTTATCTGTATACACCTGTATGGCGGCTCAGTTTGCCCCGATTTACCTTTCTCAGTAACTTTTAAAGCGAATGATACAGAGAAATCCCATAAAGGCGACTCTACAAAGTGCGATAAGCTATCAGTACAGGATGGATACAGAGATGGCCTCGCCCAGTCTGCCTGCTTTTACTAGCGCTATTCTTGCTGTCACAATGACGGGCGCCTTAAAGGACCCCATTAAGGTCAAAAGGAAATGCATGGACACCAATGGTATCCAAAGAATGACGGAGCCGACACCATGATGCAAAAGTGAGCGGAGACTTCATGCTCTCATGTTAGCATACCGACGCAGCCACTTAGTTTTTACTTGGTGGGGGTTACTGGCATACTCTGTGCTGCTGTCGCAGGGATCGCTGACACACTCTGTGCTGCTTTGGCGGGGGTCGCTGACATACTCTGTGCTGCTGTGGCGGGGGTCCCTGACTTACTCTATGCTGCTGTGGCAGGGGTCGCTGACTTACTCTATGCTGCTGTGGCAGGGGTCACTGACTTACTCTATGGTGCTGTGGCGGGGGTCGCTTACTTAATCTATGCTGCTGTGGCAGGGGTCGCTGACTTACTCTATGCTGCTGTGGCGGGGGTCCCTGGCTTACTCTATGCTGCTGTGGCAGGGGTCGCTGACTTACTCTATGCTGCTGTGGCGGGGGTCACTGACTTACTCTATGCTGCTGTGGCAGGGGTCACTGACTTACTCTATGCTGCTGTGGCAGGGGTCGCTGACTTACTCTATGCTGCTGTGGCGGGGGTCCCTGGCTTACTCTATGCTGCTGTGGCGGGGGTCGCTGACTTACCCTGTGCTGCTGTGGCAGGGGTCGCTGACTTACCCTGTGCTGCTGTGGCAGGGGTCACTGACTTACCCTATGCTGTTGTGGCGGGGTCTCTGGAGGGGGGCTGTGTGAGTCAAAAATTAAGCCTTTACGTTTGTGATGAAATTCTGACTTCCTGCATCCCCCACCAGGGGGAGCTACAATCTGTGATAAATCCATATGTAGTGAGATCCCCTATTGGCAGCAGAAGGAATTTTACAATGTAACTTGTCATATAGTTCTCAGATATTAGGAAAATGGTTCCCTTGCATGAGCCCTGTCATAGGCATTTTCCACATCAGATTTAAAGAAGACTTTGTCGCTTGTTATTAATATGCATTTTTCTTACCTGGCGTAAATCACGCTCTTCTCCTGAATCCGGCAATGTTTTTCTTTTGTTCCTGCTCCGTTCCTGAGATATGGCCCTCTCTTCCCTGTTTTTAAATCTAGCCTTTCAGCCAACTGGGTGTGGTCCCCAAGAAGACTCTAGTAGATGAATTATGGACCACGCCCACTTGGCTAAAAACACTAGACTGTTATAAATGAAAGAAGAGTCATCTCAGGAACAGAGCGGCGCAGGAACAAAAGAAAAACATCGCCTGATTCAGGAGAAAAAAATACTTATTTATGGCAAGCGACAGGGCATCTTTTGGAGGGATGCCACCTATTCAAATTGATGGCATATCTGCCTAAATGTAGCATTGTTAAGGGTCGGTCAAATAAGTTTACAGGAAACTCTGGGCGCTCTAACTTCTGCTTCTTTTCCTCAGCCCGAAAATGGTAAATTCTTCATACAGATCTGTATATCATTTGTGTAAGTTATTATCGTTCCTAGAAAATATGTTTGTTTGTTTTTTGCCCTATAGATATAAGAATTGTTAAATATTTTCATTTTTGTGGACTGCAGTTTATCTTTCAACCATTAGAGGGCACCAAAACACACAAAAGATTACGGGGTCATTTTTCATGCTCAGTCTGTATTGGGCAATAAATGGAGAAGTGATTTTATGTGTACGGATTGTATCTTGTAATCAGAATCGTATTACATATCTCACTGAGAGGCACTAAAATTCCACCTAAAGTGGATAATTGGGATCATTTCTCCTTCGCCTCATCCCCCCGTATGCCTGTCAGCAGATAGATGCGCTGTTAATGTCCGGCTGCGTTTGGGATCCTCCGTTGTTTTATTGCGAACGCTCCAAAATGTCGTTTTAACGCCGTCCAGTAGTAAAGCCGTCATTTCTCAGGTCACTATTACAGATGGTTGTCATCCAGCTTTCCCTGACTCCTGAACGGTAAATGTTAGGGCTGCAAATATTCCACTTTTTTCCATTACAATAAAGACTTACACATGCAGAAAATCCCTTACAAGTAGAAACTGGAAGCAATAATCCAAGATTTATTAAAGGGTCACAGGGGTCCGAGCTCCTGGAGGAGGGTGGTGACCGTGACCTCCTGAATAATATTACAAGCAGCACCAGAGGACAAGTTAAGGGGTGAGATTTTCAATTTGTTTAACCCCTTAAGCCCCAAGGGTGGTTTGCACGTTAATGACCGGGCCAATTTTTACAATTCTGACCACTGTCCCTTTATGAGGCTATAACTCTGGAACGCTTCAACGGATCCTGATGATTCTGACATTGTTTTCTCGTGACATATTGTACTTCATGATAGTGGTAAAATTTCTTCGATAAAGCTTGCGTTTATTTGTGAAAAAAATGGAAATTTGGCGAAAATTTCGCAATTTTTCAAATTCGAATTTTTATGCCCTTAAATCACAGAGATATGTGACACAAAATACTTAATAGGTAACACTTCCCACATTTTCCATTGTCTACTTTACATCAGCACAATTTTGGAACCAAAATTATTTTTTTGTTAGGGACTTATAAGGGTTAAAAGTTGACCAGCAATTTGTCATTTTTACAACACCATTTTAGGGACCACATCTCATTTTAGGTCATTTTGAGGGGTCTATATGATAGAAAATAACCAACAGTAGTGTGTGTGTTGCCTCCACGTGCCTGTATGACCTCCCTACAATGCCTTGGCATGCTCTTGATGAGGTGGCGGATGGTCTCCTGAGGGATCTCCTCCCAGACCTGGACTAAAGTATCCGCCAACTCCTGGACAGTCTGTGGTGCAACGTGACGTTGGTGGATGGTGCGAGACATGATGTCCCAGATGTGTTCAATCAGATTCAGATCTGGGGAACGGGCGGGCCAGTCCATAGCTTCATTGTCTTCATCTTGCAGGAACTGCTGACACACTCCAGCCACATGAGGTCTGACATTGTCCTGCATTAAGAGGAACCCAGGGCCAACCGAACCAGCACATGGTCTCACAAGGGGTCTGAGGATCTCATCTCGGTACCTAATGGCAGTCAGGCTACCTCTGGCAAGCACACGGAGGGCTGTGCGGCCCTCCAAAGAAATGCCACCCCACACCATTACTGACCCACTGCCAAACCGGTCATGCTGAAGGATGTTGCAGGCAGCAGATCTCTCTCCACGGCGTCTCCAGACTCTGTCACATGTGCTCAGTGTGAACCTGCTTTCATCTGTGGAGAGCACAGGGCGCCAGTGACGAATTTGCCAATCCTGGTGTTCTGTGGCAAATGCTAAGCGTCCTGCACGGTGTTGGGCTGTGAGCACAACCCCCATCTGTGGATGTCGGGCACTCGGACCATCCTCATGGAGTCGGTTTCTAACCGTTTGTGCAGACACATGCACATTTGTGGCCTGCTGGAGGACATTTTGCAGGGCTCTGGCAGTGCTCCTCCTGTTCCTCCTTGCACAAAGGCTGAGGTAGCGGTCCTGCTGCTAGGTTGTTGCCCTCCTATGGCCCTCTCCACATCTCCTGTTGTACTGGCCTGTCTCCTGGTAGCGCCTCCAGCCTCTGGACACTACGCTGACAGACACAGGAAACCTTCTTGCCACAGCTCGCATTGATGTGCCATCCTGGATGAACTGCACTACCTGAGCCACTTGTGTGGGTTGTAGAGTCCGTCTCATGCTACCACGAGTGTGAAAGCACAACCAACATTCAAAAGTGACCAAAACATCAGCCAGAAAGCATTGGTACTGAGATGTGGTCTGTGGTCCCCACCTGCAGAACCACTCCTTTATTGAGCGTGTCTTGATAATTGCCAATAATTTCCATCTGTTGTCTATTCCATTTGCACAACAGCATGTGAAATTGATTGTCAGTCAGTGTTGCCTCCTAAGTGGGCAGTTTGATTTCACAGAAGTTTGAATTACTTGGAGTTATGTTCTGTTGTTTAAGTGTTCCCTTTATTTTTTTGAGCAGTGTACATTTCCCTGTGATTTTGAAGGTTTCCTTCAGGTTCTCATGTTTTCTCCCACACTCCAAAGACATACTGATAAGTAAAATTGGAATTAATAGATTGGCGCTCCGCTCTGTATACATTTAATCACTGAGTCACGTTGATGATATGCCACTCTAGAGCATCAGGCGGATTTTAATCACACAGACCGAATGAATTATTTGATGCATAAGCAATGAAACTGATGATCTGGAAAATCAAGAATAACACAAATCACGTCTTCGCACTCAGACAGGAAGGATTCATACTGCCCAATTTCAGTCTCCCACTTCATGGAGCCTTTATATGCTACTTACACACATGACCACTAGAGGGCTCCACAAACCCAAATTCCAAATATTCTGATCTACAATATTATAAGGCGCTACTGTGCTTATTTTTGACAGTAATCAATCTGAAAAAAGAGAAATGTGAGCAAATCTAGCTAGGAAATAATAGACAATTTTGCACTGGTATTCCATTTAAAATCTATGGACACGTTTGATGCACTTGACTGGATTTTTGAATGCTAGCAGTTGATAAAATAGCACTAAATTTCAGTAATCTTCATTCTTTAATCTATTTTCAGACACCCTGATATGCAGTTTGCAGCCTAATCCAAGTTTCAGATTTTTCTCTTCTGGGAGAGTCTCTCCCAGGAATATAGGCTGGATCTAAGGTCTGTGTATATCCAGGGAGCTGCTGTTATCACTTTCTTGAGCCAGCTGAAGTACTGTGCTTTCCACTCCAAATGCTTTCATAGTTGTCTATAACCTCTTTTCTGTGCCCTCAAAAATACTCTCTTGCCTCTCCACTGCAGATTTTGCTGCTGGGAGTTTCCCTCTCAGTAATATAGGCTGAATGTGAGATCTGTGTGTATCAAAGGTGTAGCTATTTTTACTTTCTTTCATGTATCAGCACCGCACAACTACTGTATATTCCTCTCCAAGTTCTTTCATATTTGCATATAGCCTGTTTTATGTGCCCTCCAAGATACTCTACCCCCTCTCCATTGCAGATTTTTGTTGGGGCAGTTTCAAACCCCCCCCCCCCCCCCCAGTAATATAGGCTGAATGTGAGATCTGTGTATGAAGAGTATAGCTATTTTAACTTTTTTTTTCCTTTATCAGCTCAAATACTGCATATTCCACACCATGTTCTTCCATACTTCTCTATAACTTGTTTTCTGTGACCTCCAAGATACTCTCTCCCCTCTCCACTGCACGTTTTTGTACAACCTCCTCTCCTTCCTACTATCACTAACACTGAAAGAAGGGAGGGGAGGAGCAGCACAGAGAGCGCAATATACTGTACCTACATATTTGCCTCCTAGTGTTCACATGTGGAATTGCATTTTTTTAATTTTGGCAATTTTTTTTTTTTCTTTACACGATCTTTATTGCAAAACAAAATTAGTAATCTTTTAATTTTTAAACCGGGGCTTTTTAGACTCTAACTTCCTGTCCTTTTAGGAAGAGTTTTCAGCAGTTTCATTATCATCAGAGTCAGGATGACAATAACAGGTAACACCTCTATACACAGCTGATAACACAAGATCTACCAATCACAATAGGCGATATCACAGCTGACCCTGCTCCCCTCTCTTCACCGTGAAATGTGCACACGCTCATTAGATGCGTTCATACAAACGAGTCTGTTCATGGTGTCTAATGTTCATGTGTTGCTTCTCAAAACAGCAGGAACTTAGAGTCTAAAAAAAAGAAAAGTCCCCAGTGGCCAGTGTGAAAATTGCAAGATTTTTATTTTATCTTATTTTTATTACAGATTGCAATATGGAAAATAAATAAACATTGGAAAAATGAAAAAAAACAAAACAAAACGATAAAATTATAAATACACAGTTGAACAAAAACCTGATTTAAATAATAGGATATTTCTGATTAGGCTTCTCTATAAAAGGGGATTGTGTTAGGGTTTAAGAAAACATCTGCTTTTACAGAAAAAAATAAAATACTGTGGGTCATGGATTGGTTATGGTACTGCAGCTGCTATACCAGACACAGCCATGGAAAAGGGGGGCGCTGTTTCTGGAAATAAACAAAAAAACTTTTTTGCTGACATCTTATATTACTTTTTACTCTTTCAGATCCTTGTGTTATAATTTAATGTGATGTATCATCCAGAGGTGGCAACCCTTGACCTCTCCCTGTGGACCTGATTAATTAATTAATGATATCCATGGGGGGGGGGGGGCATATTATTGTTTAGTTTCCAATTTATCCCCTGGGACAACTTTGATTAAAAAAAACCATCCATAGAAGCAACACTTAAACTTGCATTTATCATGAGCTGCAGGAAGCTTGTGCCCCGGAGCTAAAAGACCCCAATCCATTCATATGTATATCCCATTGCTCCTTTTAACAAATACATATGTAAGGTACTTGTTTTTCCGACCTGGACTAATGTAGCTAAATTGAAATTTTTTTTTTCTGGCCTTTTTCAAGTTACATTAGTCGACATTCCCACGATGAGCTTTTGATGTTGCTGATTTTCTGCACCCATTAAGTAAAATAAGTTATTTGCATTTATTTTGAAAATACGCAGCATAAAACAAATCCCCTAAAAAAACTAATCTGAGGAATGAAGCCTTAGTAAAAAAAAAAAAAAAAAATGAAATTCAGCTGAAGTTATAATTTTATAACAGGCACTTTTTTTTATGGTGTCTTTTTTTCCCCACAAAAATCCTTTCAAAAAATGTTGCCCAAAGTTGTATAGAATGCATGTGGGCTCATGTCCTGGTAATGAATCTGGGGTAGCCCTAGATACAATACTGGGGGTCACACCTATACCTATGTGGAGGAGTAGTTTTCTGCACAACTATTAGTGCCAACATACCCCATAAACGTGGCTTCTGGCCCAAACCACAAAGTACAGTGATGACATGAAAAGTCTGATCCAGAAGTATGGATAAATCTGATCCTCACATGACTAGTGAAAGGGCAGCTTAAAGGCGAGATGGGCTGCTCGGTGGCTCAGTGGTCAACAACACTGTATCGTGGGGTCCTGGGTTCAAATCCTGCCGAGGACGACGTGCAAGGAGTTTGTATGTTCTCCCCATGTTTGGTGAGTTTCCTCCGGGTTCTCCGCTTTCCTCCCACACTCCAAAGTCATACTGATAGCCTTGGTCTTCTTGGGCAAAACAGTCTGTCCACTCTTTAATACGTTCCTGAATAACATAACGTGGCAGGTGGGTGACTTATAGCACGTGGCAGGTGGGTGACTTATCGCACGTGGCAGGTGGATGACTTATCGCAGGTGGCAGGGGGTGACTTATCACACGTGGTAGGAGGGTGACTTATCGCACATGGCAGGTGGGTAAATTATCGCATGTGGCAAGTGGGTGACTTATCGCACGTCGCAGGTGGGTGACTTATCGCACGTCGCAGGTGGGCGACTTATCACACATGGCAGGTGGGTGACTTATCACACATGGCAGGTGGGTAAGTTATCGCATGTGGCAGGTGGGTGACTTATCGCAGGTGGCGTTGGGTGACTTATCACACGTGGCAGGTGGGTGACTTATCGCACGTGGCAGGTGGGTGACTTATCGCACGTCGCAGGTGGGTGACTTATCGCACGTCGCAGGTGGGCGACTTATCACACATGGCAGGTGGGTGACTTATCACACATGGCAGGTGGGTAAGTTATCGCATGTGGCAGGTGGGTGACTTATCGCAGGTGGCAGGGGGTGACTTATCACACGTGGCAGGTGGGTGACTTATCGCACGTCGCAGGTGGGTGACTTATCACACATGGCAGGTGGGTAAGTTATCGCAGGTGGCAGAGGGTGACTTATCGCAGGTGGCAGGGGGTGACTTATCACACGTGGCAGGTGGGTGACTTATCGCACGTCGCAGGTGGGTGACTTATCGCACGTCGCAGGTGGGCGACTTATCACACATGGCAGGCGGGTGACTTATCACACATGGCAGGTGGGTAAGTTATCGCATGTGGCAGATGGGTGACTTATCACACATGGCAGATGGGTGACTTATCACACATGGCAGGTGGGTGACTTATCACACATGGCAGGTGGGCGACTTATCGTATGTGGCAGGTGGGTGACTTCTCACACATGGCAGGTGGGTGACTTATCGTACGTGGCAGGTGGGTGACTTATCACACATGGCAGGTGGGCGACTTATCGTATGTGGCAGGTGGGTGACTTCTCACACATGGCAGGTGGGTGACTTATCGTACGTGGCAGGTGGGTAACTTATCACACGTGGCAGGTGGGTGACTTATCGTATGTGGCAGGTGGGTAAATTCTCGTACGTGGCAGGTGGGTAACTTATCGCACGTGGCAGGTGGATAAGTTATTGCATGTGGCAGGTGGGTAACTTATAGCACGTGGTTGGTTGTTACAGACTTAGCATTGAGGCCTGGGGGCTCTGCCACTAAATGGGAAATTAATGTTATATTGCTGGGGCTCCACAATGACTGGTTGGGGATCCTTGTACCACGTTCCTTCTCATCTACATGTGCAGCTCGGATGAGTTATATAGAGCAGCAGCTCACTTGCTCTTTGCAACTCAATGGGAAGAATGAGGACCCCTCTGCATTAGTTCTCAGTGGGGGTCTATAGACTGCGACAATCACAGACCAAGGCTTATTGTGTTTTGTCCTTCAAATAAATAATTAGTGGCTGAGAACAAATCTGGTTTTGTGTGTGGAGATGACAGAACGTTTACACAGTTTTTCCCTCTAACCAGATCTTCGCCCAGACTACACCCTTAAGCTGTTACATTAATGTAATGGAAACACTGATGTATACATTAAGGATTAACTGATGCTGCCTTTTTGGCGACACTTGTGATGTTTAGCAATGGAAACACCTTTCATCACTTCTCAGGCAAAATCAACTGCCCAGAAAAAAAAAATTAGATGTGATCTTCGTGAGGCAAAAATGACTTTCCTAAGTTACTTAAAGGGGTACACGGTGCGCTCGGCGGTCCCATAGAGTATGAGAGGAGAGGCTCTGCACATGCTCGGCCAGTACACGGTGCCCTCTGTGGTCCCATAAAGTATGAGAGGAGAAGCTCTGCACATGCTCGGCCAGTACATGGTGCCATCGGCGGTCCCATAAAGTAGGAGAGGAGAAGCTCTGCACATGCTCGGCCAGTACACGGTGTCCTCGGCGGTCCCATAGAGTATGAGAGGAGAGGCTCTGCACATGCTCGGCCAGTACACGGTGCGCTCGGTGATCCCATAGAGTGTGAGAGGAGAGGCTTTGCACATGCTCGGCCAGTACAAAGTGGGCTTGGCGGTCCTATAGAGTATGAGACGAGAGGCTTCGCACATGCTCGGCCAGTACATGGTGCGCTCGCGGTCCCATAGAGTATGAGAGGAGAGGCTTTGCACATGCTCGGCCAGTACACGGTGCGCTCGGCGGTCCCATAGAGTAGGAGAGGAGAGGCTCTGCACATGCTCGGCCAGTACACGATGCCCTCTGTGCTCCCATAGAGTAGGAGAGGAGAGGCTCTGCACATGCTCGGCCAGTACACGATGCCCTCTGTGCTCCCATAGAGTAGGAGAGGAGAGGCTCTGCACATGCTCGACCAGTACACGGTGCCCTCGGCGGTCCCATAGAGTATGAGAGGAGAGTCTCTGCACATGCTCGGTCAGTACACGGTGTCCTCGGCGGTCCCATAGAGTATGAGAGGAGAGGCTCTGCACATGCTCGGCCAGTACACGGTGCCCTCGGCGGTCCCATAGAGTATGAGAGGAGAGGCTCTGCACATGCTCGGCCAGTACACTGTGTCCTCGGCGGTCCCATAGAGTATGAGAGGAGAGGCTCTGCACATGCTCGGCCAGTACACGGTGCCATCGGCGGTCCCATAGAGTATGAGAGGAGAGGCTCTGCACATGCTCGGCCAGTACACGGTGCCCTCGGCGGTCCCATAGAGTATGAGAGGAGAGGCTCTGCACATGCTCGGCCAGTACACTGTGTCCTCGGCGGTCCCATAGAGTATGAGAGGAGAAGCTCTGCACATGTTCGGCCAGTACACGGTGCCATCGGCGGTCCCATAGAGTATGAGAGGAGAGGCTCTGCACCTGCGCGGCCAGTACACGGTGCCCTCGGCGGTCCCGTAGAATATGAGAGGAGAGGCTCTGCACATGCTTGGCCCCTGCCCCATTGCATTGTGCAAACTCAGATCACACAGACCAAAACTTATTCCCATCACCGTAGATGTGTATTTTCCGATTGTGCTTGTAAAAACAAGCACTTTTGCAGTTTACTGCTTGTTAAAATTTGCGAACGTTCTTGAGATATTTATACTTTTCCTTTGTTTACAGCTTGCTGCCTAGGAGACCGACCACCGCTGCTGTTTAGAATGTAAGCACTGCACTGAATCCAGCCAGGATTAGAAGGTAACAGCGCGCTCCAGCGATCTTGGCCAGCGCTTAAAAGCTGAATATAAAAGAGCTTGTAAGCACTGCACATGTTCTGCTGTCTAGCAGTGGTGGTCGGTCTCCAAGGCTGCGAGTTGTAAGCAAAAGAGAAGTGCTTTTATATTAAAAATGGCTACAAACTTTAATAAGGAGTGAACTTCAAAATTATTTACTCATGGATGGATAGCCCAATAAACAGTCAATTCCTGCATATGTTGACATGCAGCCATGGGGACTCGAACCTATTTTTTGAGCGCTCCGAAGTCACTCAATGCCGGAGCACTTCGCTCAGCACTACTCCAGTGTTCTCTATGAGAGCCGTCATCAGATATTTATGCCAGAAAAAAAAGAATCAGTCATCCAAAATTAGACAGGATGGATCCTTATCTCCCCCAACATCATCAGTCGGGGGTGGAGGGGTTAGTGGAGGGCCCCCACACACAGTTTCCTGGTGGCCAATATCAGGGCACTGGATGGACCCTAGTCTATTGTGTATGGGGGGCTTAATAGTTTAATTGATCTGTGTACCCAACACAGTGGAATCCATTTAGCGGCCTTTGAACCAACAGGTTTCCTGCACTTTGGGAAGACAAACATCTCAGTCCGGGATATTTGCTTCTCATCACAATGTTTGACTTTGCAGCCCAGGAAAGCAATGAAGATGTGGGAGATAATTAACAGGAGGTGTTTTATGAAAAAACAAATATAAAAACATGCCGGGGGCGGGGGACTCAGGACAGAAGGATCCCTGCCTTTACAAGGGCCGACTCCAAACAACCCTTCTTGCCCAGATGTCATATTTTGGTACTGCACATGCTCACAGGCTCCTGTACATGGAACAAGGCGGCGGCCATTGTAGTGTACTATAATGATTACCTCCCTAGACCAAACCGTTGGGATCTGCTAAATGAAAGTATTTAGAAATCTATTTCTAATGACATTTTTTTTCTTTATCTTATTTTTCTTTTCTTTTGGGGAACCCCTTTAAACCCTTTAAATGAGCAGTTATGACATGTAAAGTTATAATTCGCCGTTATCTGGCCCTGGTAGTGTGTTTTCTCCAGCATTGTTGGCCATTTTCCTTTGGGAAAATAAAAAAAACTTAGGAAAAAGTCAGATTTTTTTTTATTTATGCCAAACTGACCATTCTGAGCAAACCATTATTCTCCAGTCAGCTCATGTGACGTGTCATGGAGCCGCTGAACAAGCCCATACCATGGGAGGACGGAGAATAGATATACTGCCCCTCAATGTAACATCTGCAGGCACCTGGGGCCGAGGACATCAGATCTGAAGGTATGAGGCTTCCCAGAAAAGAAAGCCAAGTACTGACAGACAAATGCTGCAGACCTGTCTCACTGCAGCTGTGGAAAGACCCCCCATCACATAGGAGTCATATCCCGACTATCCTCAGAATGGCATCTAAACCTACACTGTTGTGTAGAGTATACCGACCCACACTAAGAATACATAATATTAGTGAGATGTGTGTCTACGCAACACTGACAGTGTAATCGTATAGGATGAAAAAGGGAGCACCACTAGTCAAGCATCAGATGGTCAGGCGCTACAAAACCGTGCAAGTCAGTTCCCAAATACTATTACCATATGATTCCCTATAATAGTGTCTTATAGTGCCCAAATATTATTACCATACATTTCCTAGTAATAGTGTCATATAGTGCCCAAATACTATTACCACATAATACCAAAATAGTGTCATACAGTGCCCAAATACTATTCCCATATATTTCCTAATAGTGTCATATAGTGCCCTAATTCTATTACTACATAATACACAAATAGTGTCATACAGTGCCCAAATACTATTACCATATATGTCCTTATGATGTCATATAGTGCCCAAATACTATTACCACATTCCCATATAATTCCATATAACACTGCCATAAAGTGCTGACATAACATTCCCATCTAATTCCATATAACACTGCCATACAGTGGTAAAATAACATTTCCATATAATTCCATATAACACTGCCATACAGTGCTGAAATAACATTCCCATATAATTCCACATAATACTGCCATACAGTGCTGAAATAACATTCCCATATAATTCCACATAACACTGCCATACAGTGCTGAAATAACATTCCCATATAATTCCACATAACACTGCCATACAGTGCTAACATAACATTCCCATATAATTCCATATAACACTGCCATACAGTGCTGAAATAACATTCCCATAGAATTCCACATAACACTGCCATACAGTGCTAACATAACATTCCCATATAATTCCATATAACACTGCCATACAGTGCTGACATAACATCCCCATATAATTCCACATAACACTGCAGTACAGTGCTGAAATAACATTCCTATATAATTCCATATAACACTGCCATACAGTGCTAACATAACATTCCCATATAATTCCATATAACACTACCATACAGTGCTGAAATAACATTCCCATATAATTCCATATAACACTGCCATACAGTGCTAACATAACATTCCCATATAATTCCATATAACACTGCCATACAGTGCTGACATAACATCCCCATATAATTCCACATAACACTGCAGTACAGTGCTGAAATAACATTCCTATATAATTCCATATAACACTGCCATACAGTGCTAACATAACATTCCCATATAATTCCATATAACACTACCATACAGTGCTGAAATAACATTCCCATATAATTCCATATAACACTGCCATACAGTGCTAACATAACATTCCCATATAATTCCATATAACACTGCCATACAGTGCTGACATAACATCCCCATATAATTCCACATAACACTGCAGTACAGTGCTGAAATAACATTCCTATATAATTCCATATAACACTACCATACAGTGCTGCAATAACATTCCCATATAATTCCATATAACACTGCCATACAGTGCTGAAATAACATTCCCATATAATTCCATATAACACTGCCATACAGTGCTAACAAAACATTCCCATATAATTCCATATAACACTGCCATACAGTGCTGAAATAACATTCGTATATAATTCCATATAACACTGCCATACAGTGCTAACATAACATTCCCATATAATTCCACATAACACTGCCATACAGTGCTGACATAACATTCCTATATACAGTAATTCCACATAACACTGCCATACAGTGCTGAAATAACATTCCCATATAATTCCACATAACACTGCAATACAGTGCTGAAATAACATTCCCATATAATTCCATATAACACTGCCATACAGTGCTGAAATAACATTCCCATATAATTCCATATAACACTGCCATACAGTGCTAACAAAACATTCCCATATAATTCCATATAACACTGCCATACAGTGCTGAAATAACATTCGTATATAATTCCATATAACACTGCCATACAGTGCTAACATAACATTCCCATATAATTCCATATAACACTACCATACAGTGCTGAAATAACATTCCCATATAATTCCATATAACACTGCCATACAGTGCTGAAATAACATTCCCATATAATTCCATATAACACTGCAATACAGTGCTGAAATAACATTCCTATAAAATTCCATATAACACTGCCATACAGTGCTGACATAACATTCCTATATACAGTAATTCCACATAACACTGCCATACAGTGCTGAAATAACATTCCCATATAATTCCACATAACACTGCAATACAGTGCTGAAATAACATTCCCATATAATTCCATATAACACTGCCATACAGTGCTGAAATAACATTCCCATATAATTCCATATAACACTGCCATACAGTGCTAACAAAACATTCCCATATAATTCCATATAACACTGCCATACAGTGCTGAAATAACATTCGTATATAATTCCATATAACACTGCCATACAGTGCTAACATAACAGTCCAATATAATTCCATATAACACTGCCATACAGTGCTGAAATAACATTCCCATATAATTCCATATAACACTGCCATACAGTGCTGAAATAACATTCGTATATAATTCCATATAGCACTGCCATACAGTGCTAACATAACATTCCAATATAATTCCATATAACACTGCCATACAGTGCTGAAATAACATTCCCATATAATTCCATATAACACTGCCATACAGTGCTGAAATAACATTCGTATATAATTCCATATAACACTGCCATACAGTGCTAACATAACATTCCAATATAATTCCATATAACACTGCCATACAGTGCTGAAATAACATTCCCATATAATTCCATATAACACTGCAATACAGTGCTGAAATAACATTCCTATATAATTCCATATAACACTGCCATACAGTGCTAACAAAACATTCCCATATAATTCCATATAACACTGCCATACAGTGCTGAAATAACATTCGTATATAATTCCATATAACACTGCCATACAGTGCTAACATAACATTCCAATATAATTCCATATAACACTGCCATACAGTGCTGAAATAACATTCCCATATAATTCCATATAACACTGCAATACAGTGCTGAAATAACATTCCTATATAATTCCATATAACACTGCCATACAGTGCTGACATAACATTCCTATATACAGTAATTCCACATAACACTGCCATACAGTGCTGAAATAACATTCCGATATAATTCCACATAACACTGCAATACAGTGCTGAAATAACATTCCCATATAATTCCATATAACACTGCCATACAGTGCTGAAATAACATTCCCATATAATTCCATATAACACTGCCATACAGTGCTAACAAAACATTCCCATATAATTCCATATAACACTGCCATACAGTGCTGAAATAACATTCGTATATAATTCCATATAACACTGCCATACAGTGCTAACATAACATTCCCATATAATTCCACATAACACTGTCATACAGTGCTGAAATAACATTTCCATATAACACTGCCATACAGTGCTGAAATAACATTCCCATATAATTCCATATAACACTGCAATACAGTGCTGAAATAACATTCCTATATAATTCCATATAACACTGCCATACAGTGCTGACATAACATTCCTATATACAGTAATTCCACATAACACTGCCATACAGTGCTGAAATAACATTCCCATATAATTCCACATAACACTGCAATACAGTGCTGAAATAACATTCCCATATAATTCCATATAACACTACCATACAGTGCTGAAATAACATTCCCATATAATTCCATATAACACTGCCATACAGTGCTGAAATAACATTCCCATATAATTCCATATAACACTGCCATACAGTGCTAACAAAACATTCCCATATAATTCCATATAACACTGCCATACAGTGCTGAAATAACATTCGTATATAATTCCATATAACACTGCCATACAGTGCTAACATAACATTCCCATATAATTCCACATAACACTGTCATACAGTGCTGAAATAACATTTCCATATAATTCCATATAACACTGCCATACAGTGCTGAAATAACATTCCCATATAATTCCATATAACACTGCAATACAGTGCTGAAATAACATTCCTATATAATTCCATATAACACTGCCATACAGTGCTAACATAACATTCCCATATAATTCCATATAACACTGCCATACAGTGCTGAAATAACATTCGTATAATTCCATATAACACTGCCATACAGTGCTAACATAACATTCCAATATAATTCCATATAACACTGCCATACAGTGCTGAAATAACATTCCCATATAATTCCATATAACACTGCCATACAGTGCTGAAATAACATTCCTATATAATTCCATATAACACTGCCATACAGTGCTGAAATAACATTCCCATATAATTCCATATAACACTGCCATACAGTGCTAACATAACATTCCCATATAATTCCACATAACACTGTCATACAGTGCTGAAATAACATTTCCATATAATTCCATATAACACTGCCATACAGTGCTGAAATAACATTCCCATATAATTCCATATAACACTGCAATACAGTGCTGAAATAACATTCCTATATAATTCCATATAACACTGCCATACAGTGCTGACATAACATTCCTATATACAGTAATTCCACATAACACTGCCATAGAGTGCTAAAATAACATTCCCATATAATTCCACATAACACTGCAATACAGTGCTGAAATAACATTCCCATATAATTCCATATAACACTACCATACAGTGCTGAAATAACATTCCCATATAATTCCATATAACACTGCCATACAGTGCTGAAATAACATTCCCATATAATTCCATATAACACTGCCATACAGTGCTAACAAAACATTCCCATATAATTCCATATAACACTGCCATACAGTGCTGAAATAACATTCGTATATAATTCCATATAACACTGCCATACAGTGCTAACATAACATTCCAATATAATTCCATATAACACTGCCATACAGTGCTGAAATAACATTCCCATATAATTCCATATAACACTGCCATACAGTGCTGAAATAACATTCCTATATAATTCCATATAACACTGCCATACAGTGCTGAAATAACATTCGTATATAATTCCATATAACACTGCCATACAGTGCTAACATAACATTCCCATATAATTCCACATAACACTGTCATACAGTGCTGAAATAACATTTCCATATAATTCCATATAACACTGCCATACAGTGCTGAAATAACATTCCCATATAATTCCATATAAAACTGCAATACAGTGCTGAAATAACATTCCTATATAATTCCATATAACACTGCCATACAGTGCTAACATAACATTCCCATATAATTCCATATAACATAGCCATACAGTGCTGAAATAACATTCGTATATAATTCCATATAACACTGCCATACAGTGCTAACATAACATTCCCATATAATTCCATATAACACTGCCATACAGTGCTGAAATAACATTCCCATATAATTCCATATAACACTGCCATACAGTGCTGAAATAACATTCCTATATAATTCCATATAACACTGCCATACAGTGCTAACAAAACATTCCCATATAATTCCATATAACACTGCCATACAGTGCTGAAATAACATTCCCATATAATTCCATATAACACTGCCATACAGTGCTGAAATAACATTCCTATATAATTCCATATAACACTGCCATACAGTGCTAACAAAACATTCCCATATAATTCCATATAACACTGCCATACAGTGCTGACATAACATTCCTATATAATTCCGCATAACACTGCCATACAGTGCTGAAATAACATTCCCATATAATTCCATATAAGCAAAAAGAAAGGAAGGCGCTCCAGCTCCATAAAATTGTGATTCTTTATTAGTTCATTTAAAATCTTCTTAACAGTGTAGATCCTTGCCTGTATACAAATGCCTAGGTGCAGAGCACACCTAGGCATTTGTATACAGGCAAGGATCTACACTGTTAAGAAGATTTTAAATGAACTAATAAAGACTCACAATTGTATGGAGCTGGAGCGCCTTCCTTTCTTTTTGCTGTGATATTCCCTCGTCTGGACCCGAGATGAAGCTCAGGGCACCTGCAATGATTAGTGAGCTGGCTATGGCTTTTTAAGCCTTATTCATTTTTTCATGTTAATTCCACATAACACTGCAATACAGTGCTGAAATAACATTCCCATATAATTCCACATAATAGTTACCGTATAACATTACTATATAATTCCCCAATAAGTCTGCCCCACAGTGCTCATAAAACATTCCCATCCATATAGTGTCCAGATAACATTACTGTAGAACTCCTAAATGCCTCTTCCCCCACATCATTACCATACAATGTCCATACAATAGCGCCATACAGTGCTGACATAACACCCCCATATAATGCTGCAGCAATGGGGCCGGAAACAGTCCAGAAGTTTCTAGCAGGTTATGGTGGTTGAAGGCTGCAGGCTATAACCCAGCGGGGCCTGCAGGGGAAGTCACCCAGCTTTCCCAGACTCCTGAACTGCAAAACTGTTTCTACTTATAATAAAGACAAGAAAAATGGGGACACAACTAGGCATGGTTATGGGGGCATTGCTAGATATGGTTATAGGGATACAAGAAGACATGGTGATATCGCTAGACATGGTTATGGGGTCCATCACTGGATGGACATGGTTACGGAGTTCATCACTGGATGGACATGGTTACGGGGTTCATCACTGGATGGACATGGTTACGGGGTTCATCACTGGATGGACATGGTTAGGGGGTTCATTACTGGATGGACATGGTTAGGGGGTTCATCACTGGATGGACATGGTTATGGGGTTCATCACTGGATGGACATGGTTATGGGGTTCATCACTGGATGGACATGGTTATGGGGTTCATCACTGGATGGACATGGTTACCGGGTTCATCACTGGATGGACATGGTTATGGGGTTCATCACTGGATGGACATGGTTATGGGGTCCATCACTGGAAGGACATGGTTAGGGGGTTCATCACTGGAAGGACATGGTTAGGGGGTCCATCACTGGATGGACATGGTTATGGGGTCCGTCACTGGATGGACATGGTTATGGGGTTCATCACTGGATGGACATGGTTATGGGGTTCATCACTGGATGGACATGGTTAGGGGGTTCATCACTGGATGGACATGGTTATGGGGTTCATCACTGGAAGGACATGGTTAGGGGGTTCATCACTGGATGGACATGGTTACGGGGTTCATCACTGGATGGACATGGTTAGGGGCTTCATTACTGGATGGACATGGTTAGGGGGTTCATCACTGGAAGGACATGGTTAAGGGGGTTCATCACTGGATGGACATGGTTACGGGGTCCGTCGCTGGATGGACATGGTTATGGGGTTCATCACTGGATGGACATGGTTAGGGGGTTCATCACTGGATGGACATGGTTATGGGGTCCGTCACTGGATGGACATGGTTATGGGGTCCGTCACTGGATGGACATGGTTATGGGGTCCATCACTGGATGGACATGGTTATGGGGTTCATCACTGGATGGACATGGTTATGGGGTTCATCACTGGATGGACATGGTTATGGGGTTAATCACTGGATGGACATGGTTATGGGGTTCATCACTGGATGGACATGGTCACGGGGTTCATCATTGGATGGACATGGTTACGGGGTTCATCACTGGATGGACATGGTTATGGGGTTCGTCACTGGAAGGACATGGTTAAGGGGGTTCATCACTGGATGGACATGGTTAGGGGGTCCGTCACTGGATGGACATGGTTAGGGGGTTCATCACTGGATGGACATGGTTAGGGGGTCCGTCACTGGATGGACATGGTTATGGGGTTCATCACTGGATGGACATGGTTACGGGGTTTGTCACTGGATGGACATGGTTACGGGGTTCATCACTGGAAGGACATGGTTAGGGGGTTCATCACTGGAAGGACATGGTTATGGGGTTCGTCACTGGATGGATATGGTTATGGGGTTAATCACTGGATGGACATGGTTATGGGGTTCATCACTGGATGGACATGGTTATGGGGTTCGTCACTGGATGGACATGGTTACGGGGTTCATCACTAGATGGACATGGTTACGGGGTTCATCACTGGATGGACATGGTTAGGGGGTCCATCACTGGATGGACATGGTTATGGTGCCATCACTGGATGGACATGGTCACGGGGTTCATCACTGGAAGGACATGGTTATGGAGCCATCACTGGAAAGACATGGTTATGGGGTTCATCACTGGAAGGACATGGTTATGGGGTTCATCACTGGATGGACATGGTTATGGTGCCGTCACTGGATGGACATGGTCATGGGGTTCATCACTGGATGGACATGGTTATGGGGTCCGTCACTGGATGGACATGATTAGGGGGTTCATCACTGGATGGACATGGTCGCGGGGTTCATCACTGGATGGACAAGATTATGGGGTTCATCACTGAATGGACATCATTACGGGGTTCATCACTGGATGGACATAGTTACGGGGTTCATCACTGGATGGACATGGTTAAGGGGTCCGTCACTGGATGGACATGGTTAGGGGGTTCATCACTGGATGGACATGGTTAGGGGGTCCGTCACTGGATGGACATGGTTAGGGGGTTCATCACTGGATGGACATGGTTAGGGGGTCCGTCACTGGATGGACATGGTTATGGGGTTCATCACTGGATGGACATGGTTACAGGGTTCGTCACTGGATGGACATGGTTACGGGGTTCATCACTGGAAGGACATGGTTAGGGGGTTCGTCACTGGATGGGCATGATTAGGGGGTTCATCACTGGATGGACATGGTCACGGGGTTCATCACTGGATGGACATGGTTATGGGGTTCGTCACTGGATGGATATGGTTATGGGGTTAATCACTGGATGGACATGGTTATGGGGTTCATCACTGGATGGACATGGTTATGGGGTTCGTCACTGGATGGACATGGTTACGGGGTTCATCACTAGATGGACATGGTTATGGGGTTCATCACTGGATGGACATGGTTAGGGGGTCCATCACTGGATGGACATGGTTATGGTGCCATCACTGGATGGACATGGTCACGGGGTTCATCACTGGAAGGACATGGTTATGGGGCCATCACTGGAAGGACATGGTTATGGGGTTCTAGAAAAAGGCAGCTGACCGACAGCACAACAGATGAGCGGATGCACGTCCTAGTTCCACTGGACCCCCATGGAAGATGTACATACCAAGTAAGAAATGAAGGACAGCATCCAGTCTAGGTGAAAGTGTTCAAAAACGAATTCCTTTATTTGCCAAATGCGGTTATGGGGTTCATCACTGGAAGGACATGGTTATGGGGTTCATCACTGGATGGACATGGTTATGGGGTCCGTCACTGGATGGACATGATTAGGGGGTTCATCACTGGATGGACATGGTCGCGGGGTTCATCACTGGATGGACAAGATTATGGGGTTCATCACTGAATGGACATCATTACGGGGTTCATCACTGGATGGACATGGTTAAGGGGTCCGTCACTGGATGGACATGGTTAGGGGGTTCATCACTGGATGAACATGGTTAGGGGGTCCGTCACTGGATGGACATGGTTAGGGGGTTCATCACTGGATGGACATGGTTAGGGGGTCCGTCACTGGATGGACATGGTTATGGGGTTCATCACTGGATGGACATGGTTACAGGGTTCGTCACTGGATGGACATGGTTACGGGGTTCATCACTGGAAGGACATGGTCGCGGGGTTCATCACTGGATGGACAAGATTATGGGGTTCATCACTGAATGGACATCATTACGGGGTTCATCACTGGATGGACATAGTTACGGGGTTCATCACTTGATGGACATGGTTAAGGGGTCCGTCACTGGATGGACATGGTTAGGGGGTTAATCACTGGATGGACATGGTTAGGGGGTCCGTCACTGGATGGACATGGTTAGGGGGTTCATTATTGGATGTACATGGTTAGGGGTCCGTCACTGGATGGACATGGTTATGGGGTTCATCACTGGATGGACATGGTTACAGGGTTCGTCACTGGATGGACATGGTTACGGGGTTCATCACTGGAAGGACATGGTTAGGGGGTTCATCACTGGATGGGCATGATTAGGGGGTTCATCACTGGATGGACATGGTCACGGGGTTCATCACTGGATGGACATGGTTATGGGGTTCGTCACTGGATGGATATGGTTATGGGGTTAATCACTGGATGGACATGGTTATGGGGTTCGTCACTGGATGGATATGGTTATGGGGTTAATCACTGGATGGACATGGTTAGGGGGTCCGTCACTGGATGGACATGGTTATGGGGTTCATCACTGGATGGACATGGTTACAGGGTCCGTCACTGGATGGACATGGTTAGGGGGTTCATCATTGGATGGGCATGATTAGGGGGTTCATCACTGGATGGACATGGTCACGGGGTTCAGCACTGGATGGACATGGTTATGGGGTTCGTCACTGGATGGATATGGTTATGGGGTTAATCACTGGATGGACATGGTTACGGGTCCGTCACTGGTTATGGGGCATTTGTAGCCAGGTTTATAGGGACATAAGCAGACATTGTTATGTGGCATCACTAGATAGCAGTTGGTGTGACCGTGGCTGTCACCCAGCTTTCCCAGCGACCGTGGCTGTCACCCAGCGTTCCCAGTGACCGTTGTGACCGTGGCTGTCACCCAGCTTTCCCAGTGACCGTGGCTGTCACCCAGCTTTCCCAGCGACCGTGGCTGTCACCCAGCGTTCCCAGTGACCGTTGTGACCGTGGCTGTCACCCAGCTTTCCCAGTGACCGTGGCTGTCACCCAGCTTTCCCAGCGACCGTGGCTGTCACCCAGCGTTCCCAGTGACCGTTGTGACCGTGGCTGTCACCCAGCTTTCCCAGTGACCGTGGCTGTCACCCAGCTTTCCCAGTGACCGGTGTGACCGTGGCTGTCACCCAGCTTTCCCAGGTGATGTTTCCCTCTCTGCCCAGGCCAGGCTCGGCCCCGCCGGCTCTGCCGCCTCCTCACACCGCTGAGTCCCCGCTGTAGTAACGTGGCTCCCAGCAAGTCGCTTCATGCAGACAGCCCTGAGGGAGGGTGGAGAGCAGGAGGAAGGAGTGTGTGTCTCCCGTGTTGTGCTCATGGGGGAGGGGACCAACTACAAGCCGCAGCCGCGCTCCCCACAGTAGTGAGACATCCCCGACACTTCATCCGTCAATCAGGCTTAATGGGGTATAAAAGCCGCCGCTGCAGCCCCGTGTGAGCGCGCAGCCAGGACAGTGACCCGCGGGGCCGGGCAGCACACAGGGCACTGGCCGGGCACAGAGGAGCCGGCTGTAGCCGGGCACTGCCGCTGTCACCGCGCTGGATGTGGCACAGCTGACTGGGGGCCACTCGCACAAGTGGATGGTAAAGTTTGCCGCGGACTGGCACGGAGGAGGCATCGGCATGGAGTGGAGGTGTCTGGGCAAGCTGCTGCTGCTGCCGGTGCAGATGGTCTTGTGTGTGGTCAGAGCCGCGGTCTGCCTGCTAGTGCCCACCCGGCCGAGAGACCTGCGGGGGGACACCGTGCTCATCACCGGCGGGGGCCGGGGCATCGGCAGGCACCTAGCCAAGGAGTTCGCCAAGCAAGGCGCTAAGAAGGTAAGTGGTGCCCACCTGTAAGCCGTGCTCATGAGAGCTGTCAGCGGCAGGGAGGTTGGCATGGCTGTGCAGCACCCAGGCTGGCACATCTGAATATTAACCTACTGGTGTATTGATGCTTTTCCCAGACTGGCATTGGCATAACCTGCTACTAGGGCAGACAGGAGCACATTGCCAGGCTGGCAAGGCATGTACAATACCCATGTATGACACAGGGGCACCATGCCTGGCATTAGTTATAAAGCGGCCCCTGCCCACAGCTTATATATGTAAATATATATTATTTTTTTTTTCTTTATAAAAAAATTTTCATTATATATTTATACTTTTTCATATGTATGTATATATGTATGTATATATATATATATATATTATATTAAACTATGTGGTACTATGTATGTATATTTAAAACTATGTACATAATCAAAATGTATTGTATATTTATAAAGCTAAAAAAAGTCTATCTATCTATCCCTGCATTGGTCACCTATGGCATAATTTGCCTCCTAGCAGTTGACCTGCTTCTTTGTAGCCTTTCTGATCCCTTGACTGACGACCATTGATCCCCCAGCCCAGGTACCACAGTGCGCAGACTTGTCTGGCAGCCTACGGGTTATTTTGTTCCTGAGTATGTTGTGTGTATACTTGGGTAGTTGAGGAGCCAGGAGGTCTGAGATCACTTGCACCTTCCTTGCCTGTCTTAAGTGGCGTCAAGGTTTGGGCAGGAGAGGTGGCTGTGGGCTGAGGTCATTTGGAAATGCCCCAAATTACAGAGTCCGCAGGGCACATAATAGCTCCGCTCTGAGCCACGTTGAGTCCTGACCTTGTGACTGTGTTTGGTTTGCAGGTTGTTGTGAAAGGGACAGAGGACAAGGTCCACATTGAGGGCATGATGTGATCTCTTGACCCAAATGTTAGATTTCTCAGTAAACCTCTCGCTTGTTGCAGTCAGGTGGTTCAACCTCATGATCCGCTCCAGAAATAGATCTGGGCGGAACATGACATCTTGGCAGAGCGGAGAACCCGCTATTTAAAAAGATACAACGTTCTGTGGCCTCCTTCCATCGTTCATTCATTCATTGTGGTGTTCCTGTAGGGAAGACCTCCTGGTACAGTGCTTTACTCTGTGCCCAGCTATCAGGCTGGGCATGTATTCTAGATGCCGGGTATACCAAGTGTTGCCATAACAAAATAGGATGTCCTTTATACATCAGTACTCGGGGGAACATTTTGTAGGGTGTAGATGATGGTAGAGCATCATATGTGAAAATGATCAAGTGTAAATAGAACATTAATGAAACTTTAATGTCTGGCCTAAAAAGTATTCTGAGACCTTAATCATAACCTCAATCAACAGACGTAGCTGCATGCTGGGAGTAGTTGTTGTAAAAACATTGATGACCGTAGGTTGTAGCGCACCACTCCGGACCCTGATGCCCTACAACACTTTGTGATCTGTTAGGAGACCAAAATTCTTGGAGTGGTGCCACCATGTTGGTAGTTGTAGTTGGGCCACAGACTCGTGGCCAATACTCTAGAGTCTAGACTCTTCCCAGTAGGAAAACTAGAACTCCCAACAAGCTCTGATATTTTTGTAAAACTTTTTTGATGTGTAAAGAACTGATACAGCTTCCATTTCTAATGTGGAACTCCAAGGTTCAGACGGCATGTAGGACTCCCAAAGGGGGGTGCATAGACTCTTGGGACCCAAAGCGTGTTTTATTCTTTGTTTGTTTTTTAGAGCAGATTATATAGGAGTAAAAAAAAAAAAAAAAAGCGTCGTGAAGGTTAAAACTTTTTCCTCTTTATTAAAAATGTGTAAGCTGGAGTTCCACTGGCGCGTTTCTGGTCCACTTGACACTTGTAGTTTGAGTATGACCTGAAACGCTTAACGTGAAGGAGGCCACTTGGCTTATTCCTTTCACGGATTATTAATAAAGAGGAAGAAGTGTTCACCTTTATGAGTGGTGGTTTCATTAATAACTGGCACATGTTGAGTGTGCGCCATATGGTTGTCCTCCTTCTTCTCCTGGACGTCATGAGCGGTGACTCGTGGTCGGTGCGCGGTGTTTAGATCATGTCTGGTTTATGAGCTTCAGAAGCTACTTGTGAGCGGCCTCCAGTGTAACTGCAATGTCAGCGCTCGGTGCCCTGGCAGCACGCCAGCTCTTGGCATCTCTAGTGGGACCTTCTGTCTGTAGGTGATGTCACTCAGGGGTTTGTTTGGTAATTTTTGTAAATATTTACTTTCTTTGTAGCACATAGTTCAATATGTTACAATGTAGCACAAACTGTTTGTCTATCAATTCCCTTATGTACCCTACTGGAGCCCCTGTCATACCCCTGTGAATTTCATAAATTATCATTTCTTCTTATACCTGGAGCATTTCTGATACGTTATAAGATCTTGTATTAAGGGGTTGCATGAATAACAATTTCCTAATTGTAGGTTTACCATGGTCTACATGAGTGTATGTTACAGGAGGGCAGTTCTCCGCTGCACTGTAGAGTTCTTCCATTTTGGTTTAGGGCTTTAGGACTCATCCATGTAAGTGTCTAGAGCTGTTTTCCCACCAATTCCAGTTCTCAACAGATCATGGAGATGCAAGAAGAAGATGGAAGTCCTGCCCGTGTTCCCCATTGAGTACTTCGTCGATGGCTACCACTCCATGCCACATTACGATTGGTGTAGTTGGCAGGATAGAGCAGAGCCGAAATCCCAGGGAGCCGGTATCGGACACATCTGGAGGGCCCTCCAGCAAGTCAGTAGTGGTACCACGTGCAGGCTGATAACTAGTCACACCTTAGGTCTGCTTCTGGTGCACACTGGACCCTCTCTGACTTCCTGAAAGGGAATGGTCTCTGTCCCTTCAGTCTAACCCCTCCCACTATGGGCTTGTCCCAGTTATAAATCCTAACTGTCCCTATTAACTACCTGCTGCTGGGCAGACTACGACTATTTCTAATAATGTATCTCGCTATAGACATCACACATTCAAATGCATTATAACAATACATGTCTTCAAAGGGGAACACGGGCAAGACTTCCATCTTACCCATGTGTTCAGGCTTTCCTTAGTATTGTACAGGTGATGGAATTATTGCCTGTGTGTGTGATGGAATTCTCACCTGTGCATTACTAAGGAAATCCTAAACGCATGACCTGTTTTTGGCTGAGAACTCTTGAGTTGGGGGAACACTGGTGTAGACTAAGTAAAGTTGCCATGTTACATCATGGAAGATAAACTGCTGTTCTCTAGAGATGAGCAAATTTGATCGGGTCCCTGCTTGTTCGGCAAGCTATAGCGCTTGCCGAATACGCTGCAGAGGGAACCCGGATACATGGAGCGCACCGGCTGATTAGCTGTCCGGCGCCGCAGCAATGTCATCATGAGCCTTTTCTTCCCAAAAAGGCTCATGACTTCACTCGTGGGTATGGTGTGGCTCATGTTTGTATGTAGCACAGTGCTAAAAATGACCGTACAGTAGATATCAGACAGTCTTGATAGGACCTGCTGACATGAAAATGTCTATGGTGGGTGGAGACATTAAGGTGCCCTTATATACATGCAAGAGCTGTCCGGTAAACATGCAGGCTTAATTGAATTTGTATGCAGGAAGACTCGGTTTTCCTTTGACAGCTGCTTATCTTCCCAAGGAACAAAGGATTTGGGGTGTTAAAAAAGCAACATACCTCTCCTATGGGGGTGAGTTGGGGGTCACCATACACAAAGCCGATAGTGCAGGTGACTAGCTTCTTTTTTTGAACCTCTGAACTGGCCCCTCAATGTAAGAACTTCTCATTTTCTTGTTTGTGGGCCAAGAGAACGCTGCCCAAAAAAACAGTATTTCCCAGGTCAACTAGATGGCCAAAAAGTTCACCGATGCTGTAAATAAAGGACTCTTGGGTTCTAAATCTCGGGACGTTCCCCTCGGTTTTCCAGGAGAGTGACCTGAAATGTGTTTTATGGACCAGCACGCCTCTCGTTTCTCATGTAGGAAACTGCGCTCCCAAGAACTTCACACTGGCATAAAGGGGCGCATTGTTCAAGTCAACCGCATGTGGAGGCAATTATTTGAAACTTGGTTCTTGAGAATCCATTGAGATTTTCTTCCCTAGCTAATGAATTGTAGCATACGGCTTCAAGTGTTCTGTAGCCGCAGCACGTCGCTGTCTCGTCTCCGGGACCGAGTGTCATTTTTAACTGCATTTTTAACTTTCCATGTGTGAAAGCTAACCTGTCATCCTCGTAAATGTACTTTTCTTAGTGAGTTGTGAACAGTCTTGTCTTCACAGCCACAAAGTTATTTTAAGCTGGTGAACACATGGAGCCTGCCCCCACCTTGAAGGATTGTGCAGGGACTAAAGAATAAAGTCCTCTTTAACCTGGGATTATAAAGAGAAATGGTAAAAGCCTATGACATTTGACATACAAGTTGACTCTCTGGTTATAAGCCTTGTTGACTTATTGCACCGACATCTTGGGTGTGAATCCAACAATATCAAAATCAACATGGAGTTGTGATTTTATTATTATACATTGTTATAGCACCATTTATTCCATGGCGCTTTACATGTGAATACGGGGCAAATATAGACAAATACATTAAACATGAGCAAAAAACAAGGCACACAGGTACATAAGGAAGGAGGACCCTGCCCGCGAGGGCTCACAATCTGCAGGAGATGGGTGAGGATACACTAGGAGAGGGTAGAGCTGGTTGTGTGGCGGTTCAGTAGGTTGAGGATCACTGCAGCTTGTTGGCTTGTCGGAAGAGGTGAGTCTTCAGGTTCTTTTGAAGGTTTCTATGGTAGGCGAGAGTCTGATGGGTGGGGTAGAGAGTTCCAGAGTATGGAGGAAGCACGAGAGAAGTCTGGGATGCGGATGTGGGAAGAAGAGATGAGAGGGGAGTAGAGAAGGAGGTCTTGAGAGGATCGGAGGTTGCGTGTAGGTAGGTACCGGGAGACCATGTCACAGATGTAAGGAGGAGATAGGTTGTGGATGGCTTTGTATGTCAATGTGAGGGTTTTGAACTGGAGTCTCTGGGCGATAGGAAGAAAGTGAAGGGCTTGGCATAGGGGGGAGACAGGTAGATTAGTTGGGCAGCAGAGTGTAGGATGGATTGGAGTAGTGCCAGAGTGCTAGAGGGGAGGCAAGAGAGTAGGAGGTTGCAGTAGTCAAGGCGGGAGATGATAAGGGCATGCACTAGTGTTTTTGTGGTGTCGCGGTCAAGGAATGCGCGGATCCGGGAAATATTTTTGAGTTTGAAACGGCAGGAGGAGGCAAGGGCTTGGATATGTGGATCGAAAGAGGGCAGAGTTGAGGATTACCCCGAGGCATTGGGCGTGTGGGACTGGGGAAAGTGAGCAGCCATTGACATTGATGTATAGGTCTGGTGGAGCGGTAGAGTGAGATGGGGGGGAAAGATGATTAATTCTGTTTTGTCCATGTTCAGTTTTAGAAAGTAAGCAGAAAAGAATGTCCAGTCTTTGATTCCGTTTACTCCTGGTTTCTCACGCTTCAAAAATTTACTGATGGGTGAAATTGGCCCCTGAGAATTTGTGCTCTCCTGATTCTTCTGGATCATATTTTGTCAAATCTAACAGGGTTAGTCTCTTCTTCCATCCTCAGGAGCGAACTGCTCCTCTGACTCCCGGTTTGCTGGTGGGTGGTGTGTTCCTCATGATTGACAGCATGGCTACACTTCGGTTTTGCTCTGTCTGCGAACAAAGGTAACTTTGCCTCTGCAGTGTCGAAACCGCACAGGGGCAATAAAGCTGACCTATCCAGAGATCTAGCTAGCTTCAGTGCAGCACGTACAAGCTCTAAAGCAAAAGGGCTTGTAAACACTGCACTACTTTCCTATGAAACTTGCTACTGTAGAGGTAGCTGGTGACCTAAGAACTGATTCTCTCATCCAAAAGAATTGGATCAAACTCTGATCACAGGGTCGTTGGCGTAATCGCCCTAATTCACTCAGATGAGAGAATAAATAATAATCTTTATTTTTATATAGCGCTAACATATTCCGCAGCGCTTTACAGTTTGCACACATTATCATCACTGTCCCCGATGGGGCTCACAATCTAAATTACCTATCAGTATGTCTTTGGAATGTGGGAGGAAACCGGAGTACCCAGAGGAAACCCACACAAACATGGGGAGAACATACAAACTCCTTGCAGATGTTGTCCAAGGTGGGATTAGAACCCAGGACTCCAGCGCTGCAAGGCTGCAGTGCTAACCACTGAGCCACCGTACTGCCCTAGTCATGTGTCGGAAAAAAGGATTCAAACGTATACACCGACCAGCCCATAGACTATAATGGAACTGGCAGAGCAATCATGGGCTCTGCCACGCATCCTTTTCAGGCATACACGCCTGCTGGAGGCGAGCACCCAGGCTCGGTCGACTACAGGGGCACCGAACGGGCTCTTGAGGCACCCTTATCTAAAAAGTGTAGAGAAACCAGTCTGATCAGGAGCTGCTGGTAGAACCCAGCTATTGATATGAATGGAGACTTCCCTAAGAAACTCAAAGACTGTCAAAAATAAGTTGTTTTTAAGTTTGACCCCATTTTCAGATAGTCATTAACATTGGAATTGAATTATTAGACAGAACGTAAGTCCTCCATACACATTCGATGGCTGTCGGCTGAACCATGCTTTGGCCGATCATTCAGCTGACAGTCACCTCATACACTGGAGACCTTTTCCTCAATCCCAAATGTATATAACAATGAACTGGGTAGATTGATAAATGAATAAGATGCCGCCTCTGTCTGTACATAGTGATTCATGTATATAGTGCCAAGTACTCTGCTTCTATACGAGGGTGGTGGCCACTCCTGCACAGCGGCCCACCGAAGATTCTCCTGTGGGCCAGTCCAAGCCTGGTGCTATTTCAGTTGCTAGAGAACTTAAACTTTTTCCCATTCGTATGCACTATAAAAATAAATTAAGAAAAGAAAAAAATTACACTGTAAAAGACTTTTCCTTCTTGGTTCCAGTTTTGGCCGAAAAAACCCCTAGGTCAACAAAGGTGAAGGAGCAATGACCTGAGAATTGAGTTACTTGGAAACCGTTAACATTTTTCACCTTTTTTAGGACAGCACATCATTAGTGAATGGTATTTGACAAACGCAGACACCCGGTTTACAATTTCTACCCTTCGTTTCCTCCCGACACTATTTTCTTCCTATGGTCATCAATAATTGTTACTGACATAACGTTTCATGAATGTTCCCCCTCGAGGCCTTGAAGTTGTTCAACATTTTCCTAACTTCCTTTCTTGTCCTTGTGCTCCTATTACACGGCAAATAGCCGGGGAATTGCAGATAATTGTCCTCAATTTAAGATAACGAGGATGAGACGCATTTCCCCCACCGCCACCCTCTGTCCGTCTCCTTCTACGGGAAAAGAATATTCCTTTCTGTCAAAGATTTAAGACCTCCACTTCTGACTATGATCCAGTAGACTGCAATTCATTCCGCCCAGGACAGAAGCTTCCAGCTCTCCACTGATTTATGGATCCTATTGATTTTTTTTTTTCACAGTACATTGAGATTGAATTATCAAGTGCTAAAGCCAGGCAATTTGTCTATAAAAATACCATTATGGGTGTTAGTCATGAAATGGCTTTCTAAATGCCAGTGGGTAAGATGAGATGGAGCGAGCTGTGCTGGACAACACTAGATCACATCAACGTGGATTGTGACCTTGGCTTTCTTATAGCTTGAAGTCCGATTTATGTGATTTGCTACTTAATTTTGCCTTTGCTTCAATTATAACCTTTGGCCTTCTACATTTCTACTTTCTTCACTGTTTTGGAGTAACTTGTATCATGTTTTATTATTTTTTAGTATTTGGACCTTCTCTGTAAGTTTTGCTTGCGGCTTCTACATAGATTTGAGGGATGCTTTGTAGTTTGGGGAAAACCTGCATATGTGACCAGAATATATGGGGACTCTGCTGAGGTGGGAGTTTCACCCCTGGTTTTTTTTTTTTCGTTCCTTAAACTGGTTTTGAAAAGTTAAATTCCTTTTTATTTAAGTCTACACCTTTTCAGATGCTAATTTCTTTGTTTTGGCCTGTGAGAGCACAGGAGGATTGCATCCATTGTACAGAAGTCAGTGGGTGGGTGACTTTCTTTCAGTATGGCAAAGAAAGGCTGGAATAGGTAATGAAGAATCCATAGTAATGGCCTCTCCACAATACACCCCATAGTTTCGCCCTAGACTTTTTTGTAAATGGGTCATTGTTATTGGGCATGAACTCTTCAGATTGGTTTCTAGAAGACTTTAGCCTTCAGTTTACAGTAAAATGGACCTCACTGACTTCTATTGTTTGTAGATTGGTTTTCTCAAGTAAAAAGCCAATACATATTTTACGAATATATTGGATGATTGAGTAAGGCTACTTTCACACTAGCGTTTTTTGCAATACGTTGCAATGTGTCGTTTTGGCGAAAAAACGCATCCTGAAAATGTGCTTGCTGGATGCGTTTTTTCACCATTGACTAACATTAGCGACGCATTTACGACGCATTGCCACACGTCGCAACCGTCGTGCGACGGTTGCGCCGTGTTGTGGCGGACCGTCGGCTGCAAAAAACGTTCCATGTAACGTTTTTTGCCGCCTACGGACCGCCATTTCCGACCGCACATGCGTGGCCGGAACTCCGCCCCCACCTCCCCGCACCTCACAATGGGGCAGCGGATGCGTAGAAAAACAGCATCCGCTGCACCCGTTGTGCGGCGCAAACAACGCTAGCGTCGGTACGTCGGCCCAACGCTCTGCGACGGGCCAAGTACGACGCTAGTGTGAAAGAAGCCTAACACAATGTATACCTGCAATTTGTCATCCTGTTGGTTTTACTATGTGCACATGTGGCCAGTTTCTATGTCTTTACCTCACGTTTTAAAAGTTATCACCCAGCCGCCCTCGGATCAAAGGACTTCAAAAGCTTGGAGGACTTTGTTAGGCTTGTGAGACCCAAAGATTACCTTCTTATCTTATTTGAAGAGTTGATGGACTGTTTTATAAAAGAAGCCTTGAACTCTAACAGGCTTTGATGTTGTCTCATCTGTCTTTTATACAGAATCCAGTTCCCTGTCTCCGCCTGTTATAACCTCTTGGAGTATTGAGCCATTTTGACCAGTTGGGAAGGGGCATTGTGTAAACTGACCAGACCTTACAGCATATGGGTCCATATGCTGGCTCCAACTCTCAACAACATCATCACTGGGGAAGAGTTGGGAAGCCCCCAATGTGCATTAGGCTGTTGGCCGATCCCACCAATATGTCTGGATTAGACCAAATTTTGTTAAATGTGAATGACGTGCCTTAAGCATATGAATGCAATGTGCAGCTAGCCACGGACCACTCCATTTTAGTTGGATTTCCAGACCTTCATCCAACAGCTGTTGCCAAAGTGGTACCTAGATTGGGAAGGATTGGATTTCCATCATTATGCCTCACAAGATAAGTGGCGTCTTCAGTGTCTACTCCATATTAACATTACCATGATTGGATAGACCTTGGAATATTGGTGCTTTTGCCAATAAACCATCAGATAAGCTGACATGTACAAAATCCAAATATTTATAAGTTTTGGTCAAATTGGACATGAATCCTTATTCATTGGCATATGACTTTTATTAAATTATTGAGTAAATTGCTTTAAGCACCTTTTTTTTTTCCCCCTCAATCTTATAACTGAAGGGATCTTCTACATCCTTGACTTCAATTTTTGTTCCTGCCATCGCCAAGGGTCCCCAAGCTCAAGGAGTTCCTGCCATTACATTATCTGATCTACCTTGCCAACTGGCAATCTTAAGGCACATAAACTCCAATTTGTCTCCAAGGACATCTGGCAGAGCAGTACTAGCCCATTGTCTGACATCAGAGGGTTAGCAGAACCCAGCCAATGTAACATTGCTAAATGACATAAGCGAAGATATGAAAGGCCCCATAATATGATCTTTGAGATAAGTCCTTGGATGCTAAAATAATACACTAAGCTTTTTGAGCTGTTGGTATGAAGAGATGTTGAAAGCTTTTAGCTGTAGGCCACAATTTGTACAGTGCTCATTCGATCATTTGTGTAATCGAATTTTGTAGAGCGATTCCAGGAATGATTATTCCTGTTCTCCAGAGTCTAAAAGAAGCCCTCTCGAATTAGAGGCAATCTTAATTTCCCAAGAGGAAGATGAAAGGAACAGCTCATGGCTGGGTCTAATTATTTAGTGTCCTGGTTTTATTAATCACAGATTACATTTATATTCTTGTGATAAACGGATTTAGACGACCTCTTTTATGAAGACATGTTCTCCATTTTTACATGTAGTTTTAAGAAGACTTGGCTTCCAAACTTGGATGTTCTTTCTTTTCCAGAACAAACACATTATTTTGCTTCTGTTGTATTTTGTTTTTTCCCGCCTTCTTCTCTACAATGACCTACAATAAATGTGGATGATCTATTTACAGTTCTCTCATCTTTATAATATAGTCTAAAATTTAGGTCCTTATTTCTTAGTTATTGAAATTTTAGTTGGTATTTTCTTGGCAGCTTGGGTAACAAGAGTTTCACCAAGCCTATACCAATGAAGATGAGGTCTAGGTCAGTGGTGGGTGGTGTTGACTTCCTTCAGTCATCTATTTTGGTTAGTGAAATGTAAAGAATTAATATTTAACGACTGATTTTTGGCTCCCGAGAAACCTAATTGTTCACTTAACATCATCCCTATTGGTATTCTGAAATAGCAAGTATAGGTCACAGAGGTAAGGGAAGAAGCAACCAAAGGTCCTACTCCTTCACCTCTATTGACCATTCCTAGAGCTTCTGGTATTAATTTTACAATGTTTGGGGGTTTTCTTTATCACCTGTCCCTAGTACCGTAACTTTTTTTTTTTTTTTTTCCTTTTCCAGCCACAGCTTGGCTGACTTCATGTATCTTCTTTATTTGCTTCCTTTAACACCCAAACGGCCACTTTTCAGGAACTCAATGTGTCATTCCCACTAGTTTTTATGACTTCCCCAAAAACATATCCTGTGTCAAATACCCATGTGCGCAAAACAGATGAAATGATGAGACTATAAAAGTGCAGGAGCATCAAAGGCTTATACAGTTTCCATTGTCTTCAGATTTTTTTGTGAAACCTTGTGGTTTGGTTAGTGACACTTTAGCCCCTGGGTGAGCCTGCTTATAGCCGGAGAAGGAGAGTTGGCACCTTCTCATTTACAGCCCAGGGTTCATCGGCGGGTCAGCCAACTCTTAATGACATCACTACACTTGTTTACCACTCGGAGGAAGTGCAGCAATGATGGCCTTCAGTACTTAGCAATGACTATGCCTGTCCCAGCTCTGCCAGACAGTGCATGGAGAAGGTAGCGACACCAGATCTCCTACAGTCACTGGCTGGCACCGGCCCAACTCACCCAGCCTCATAATTGGCAATTTTATACTGATATCTTCCATTTCTCATTTTCTTTTATTGCATATTATTTTACTGCAGTTTTATATGGATTTACAGTAAATGAGCAGTAACAAAGCCCATCTGGAAGCTTCACCCCCCCACCCCCACTAATATTGCAAATATTGTTTGTCCTCTTGAGGAAAAGTGGTCTGAATATTGGCATATGAAATAATGCACTAGACATTTGGTTAATGGGTGGTGGCATAACTAGAGGCCCTGACACAAAATTTGGATCTGGACCCGCACCTGCAAGTTGGTTAGATGTATGGGCTCTAGTAGAGCTCTAGAGCCTATAAAGACATTTCCCCCCCCCCCAATCATGTAGTAATGTCACCAGTCTCGGGTCCTTTATTTAATATTGTCCTCCATCCTGGGTCCCTTTGAGTAATAATGCCCCCTGGGCCCATTTGTAGTATAATGCCCTCCTTCCTGTGACCCTTCCTGTTATAATGTTCCTTATCCCAGGCCCCTTCCAGTAATAATGTCCGTCATTAATTTCGGCAGCACATTTAAAAAATGAAGCAAGCAAACAAAAAAAACGACTCTTCTTAGTTTTCCCCACTCCGACAACATGTGGCGTCCTCTATAGTTGGCAGTTGACTTTGGTGTACCGGCACAGTGACACATGATGTCACTGCAATTCGCTAAGCCAACATTTGGTACAGACCTCTGATTGGCTGGCAGTGTGTATTGCAGTGCAGGCAGCTGGCGAGTCCCATGCACCACAATACATTTCACCTGAATGTGTGTCCGATGATGCATATCCAGGTGAAATAGAGGCTGGTATTGGCAGGAGCTCCTCCCACACGGGCCCGATCCCAACTTCTGCAACCTTCATCGTTTCGCCCCTGACAGTGGGTACCATCTAAAAATGATTCATACCGTTCTGCAGTATTGGGTTGCCCTGCTTCTTTACAGCGCTGGGGTCCTGGGTTCAAATCCCAGGACGGAAAACATCTACAAGGTGTTTGTATGTTCTCCCCGTGTTTACGTGGGTTTCCTCCGCATTCTCCTTTTTCATCCCACACTCCAAAAATAGAAATAGATTGTGATCCCCATTGGGGATAGTGAATATTGCGACTGTAATGCATTGCGGAATATAATGGGGCCTACTGTATAAGTAAAGTAAATAAATTAGACTTGTCAAGGGTTATGACTGCACCTTTCTCCGCCATAAGGTGTTTTTTTTTTTTTTTTGTTTTACTGGACCAGCCCAGTGTTTAGCATTTATTCCATTTCTTCATATTGCCATTTCTGTAATTAAAAAATATACTGCCCTAGATGTGAAAATGTAGTATAAAAGCTGAATTTCCCAATGCGGGACTAATGCCATCACCAAACAACTGGTGGATGTAACTTTACCTCTCCATATGCTTTGGTTTTGCAAGATAAGTTTTTAAGCCCCGTGCTGCTGTAGGGAGGCTGCACTTTCAATGACCCTGACCCGGTGTTAATAGGATTGCAAAAATTGACTCCTACTTGACCTTTTTTTGCAAACTACCTACCCACGCCCTCCCTTGTTTTAATAATTCTACAAAAGAATGGGAATGTGAGGCTTAATCTACAGTTGTGCATATTCAGGACCGGTCAGAGGCGGCCTCCTCCCCTCCACAATACTGTATTTGGATAACAATGGCCGAGAGAGTGATTAGTTTTTAGGTTTAAAACTAATTGTAAAGTGTTAGCAGATTAGTGGTCGTTAGCATTAAACCTCTGCATTTGCTTCTTTGTTAACCCTGATGGAAATGCATTTATCCATGTGAAGAGACCAATAAAAAGTTATCTAAAAGTTGAATTTTGCAAGAAAGACTATAACATTTTATTGTTCATATGGAACAATTTTGTCAATTACCGTAAATGAGTGTTAAAGAGACTAAGATTTGAGATATACATATAAATTATATAATATATGTTTGAGCAAAAAAAAAATGTAATTCCCAAACTTTTGCATAAAGATGGCCATACACATCTCTTCTGATTCATGTTGAACTTGGTTAAAGAGAATAAAGTTTGTCAAGTTTATCTAATATATAGGGGTCCTTTTTTTAACCCCTTCCCGACATTTGACGTACTATCCCGTCGAGGTGGGGTGGGCCCGTATGACCGCCGACGGGATAGTACGTCATCATCGATCAGCGGCGCTCACGGGGGGAGCGCGGCCGATCGCGGCCGGGTGTCAGCTGCATATCGCAGCTGACATCCGGCACTATGTGCCAGGAGCGGTCACGGACCGCCCCCGGCACATTAACCCCCGGCACACCGCGATCAAACATGATCGCAGTGTACCGGCGGTATAGGGAAGCATCGCGCAGGGAGGGGGCTCCCTGCGGGCTTCCCTGAGACCCCCGGAGCAACGCGATGTGATCGCGTTGCTCTGAGGGTCTCCTACCTCCCTCCTCGCCGCAGGTCCCGGATCCAAGATGGCCGCGGCATCCGGGTCCTGCAGGGAGGGAGGTGGCTTACCGAGTGTCTGCTCAGAGCAGACACTTGGAAAGCCTGCAGCCCTGCACAGCAGATCGTCGATCTGGCAGAGTGCTGTGCACACTGCCAGATCAATGATCTGTAATGTCCCCCCCTGGGACAAAGTAAAAAAGTGAAAAAAAATTTTTTCCACATGTGTAAAAAAAAATAAAAAAAAAATTCCTAAATAAATAATAATAAAAAAAATATATTATTCCCATAAATACATTTCTTTATCTAAATAAAAAAAACAAAACAATAAAAGTACACATATTTAGTATCGCCGCGTCCGTAACGACCCAACCTATAAAACTGCCCCACTAGTTAACCCCTTCAGTAAACACCGTAAGAAAAAAAAAAAAAAACGAGGCAAAAAACAACGCTTTATTACCATACCGCCGAACAAAAAGTGGAATAACACACGATCAAAAAGACTGATATAAATATCCATGGTACCGCTGAAAACGTCATCTTGTCCCGCAAAAAAAAAGCCGCCATACAGCATCATCAGCAAAAAAATAAAAAAGTTATAGTCCTGAGAATAAAGCGATACCAAAATAATTATTTTTTCTATATTTTAGTTTTTATCGTATAAAAGCGCCAAAACATAAAAAAATGATATAAATGAGATATCGCTGTAATCGTACTGACCCGACGAATAAAACTGCTTTATCAATTTTACCAAACGCGGAACGGTATAAACGCCTCTCCCAAAAGAAATTCATGAATAGCAGGTTTTTGGTCATTCTGCCTCACAAAAATCAGAATAAAAAGCGATCAAAAATGGTCACGTGTCCGAAAATGTTACCAATAAAAACGTCAACTCGTCCCGCAAAAAACAAGACCTCACATGACTCTGTGGAGCAAAATGTGGAAAAATTATAGGTCTCAAAATGTGGAGACGCAAAAACTTTTTTGCTATAAAAAGCGTCGCTGGTTTCACACTTGCGTTTTTGTCTGCAGCGTTTTTTGCACAAAAAAACGCATGCGTTTTTTCCCTATATTTGACATTGAAAACGCATGCGGTTTTTTTGTACGCGTTTGGTCGCGTTTTCAAACGCATGCGGTTTTTTTCTGCATGCGTTCATTTTCAGAAATACAACCTGCAGTATTTTCTTGCGTTTTTAAGCACATGCGTTTGTTTGCGTTAAAAACGCATGCATTTTTATCGAAAAAAAACAGAAAACACACTGAAAAGCCACCCACCACCATCAAGGTGATAAAGGGATCCAAACCCTAACCCTAACTCTACCCCTAACCTCACCCCTAACCGTTTAATGAACATTTTCTGACAGTCATAGTGCCACGTATTTCAGTGCCACGTATTTCAGTGCCACGTATTTCAGTGCCACGTATTTCTGTGCCACGTATTTCTGTGCCACGTATTTCTGTGCCACGTATCACGTATTTCAGTGCCACGTGTTTCAGTGCCACGTATTTCAGTGCCACGTATCACGTATTTCAGTGCCACATATTTTAGTACCACGTATTTCAGTGCCACGTATTTCAGTGCCACGTATTTCAGTGCCACGTATTTCAGTGCCACGTATTTCAGTGCCACGTATTTCAGTGCCACGTGTTTCAGTGCCACGTGTTTCAGTGCCACGTATTTAAGTGCCACGTATCACATATTTCAGTGCCACATATTTCAGTGCCACGTATTTCAGTGCCACGTATTTCAGTGCCACGTATTTCAGTGCCACGTATTTCAGTGCCACGTATTTCAGTGCCACGTATCACATATTTCAGTGCCACGTATTTAAGTGCCACGTATTTCAGTGCCACATATTTCAGTGCCACGTATCACGTATTTCAGTGCCACGTGTTTCAGTGCCACGTATTTCAGTGCCACGTATTTCAGTGCCACATATTTCAGTGCCACGTATTTCAGTGCCACGTATTTTAGGGCCACGTATTTCAGTGCCACGTATTTCAGTGCCACGTGTTTCAGTGCCACGTGTTTCAGTGCCACGTGTTTCAGTGCCACGTATTTAAGTGCCACGTATTTCAGTGCCACGTATTTCAGTGCCACGTATTTCAGTGCCACGTATCACGTATTTCAGTGCCACGTATTTCAGTGCCACGTATTTCAGTGCCACGTATTTCAGTGCCACGTATTTCAGTGACACGTATTTCAGTGACACGTATTTTAGTGCCACGTATTTTAGTGACACGTATTTTAGTGACACGTATTTCAGTCACGTTTAGGGTTAGGGTGAGGGGTAGGGTTAGGGTTAGGGCTAGGGTTGGAGGTAAAGTTAGGGTTAGGGTTTGGATTACATTTACGTTTGGATTAGGGTTGGGATTAGAATTATGGGTGTGTCAGGGCTAGGGGTGTGGTTAGGGTTACCGTTGGGATTAGGGTTAGGGGTGTGTTTGGGTTAGGGTTTCAGGTAGAATTGGGGAGTTTCCACTGTCCAGGCACATCAGGGGCTCTCCAAGCGCGACATGGCGTCCAATCTCAATTCCAGCCAATTCTGCGTTGAAAAAGTAAAACAGTGCTCCTTCCCTTCCGAGCTCTCCCGTGCGCCCAAAAAGGGGTTTACCCCAACATATGTGTTATCAGCGTACTCGGGACAAATTGAACAACAACTTCTGGGGTCCAAGTTCTCTTGTTATCCTTAGGAAAATAAAAATTTGGGGGGCTAAAAATCATTTTTGTGGGAAAAAAAAGATGTTTTATTTTCACGGCTCTGCGTTATAAACTGTAGTGAAACACTTGGGGGTTCAAAGTTCTCACAACACATCTAGATAAGTTCCTTGGGAGGTCTAGTTTCCAATATGGGGTCACTTGTGGGGGGTTTGTACTGTTTGGGTACATCAGGGGCTCTGCAAATGCAACGTGACGGCTGCTGACCAATCCATTTAAGTCTGCATTCCAAATGGCGCTCCTTCCCTTCCGAGCTCTGTCATGCGCCCAAACAGTGGTTCCCCCCCACATATGGGGTATCAGCGTACTCAGGACAAATTGGAAAACAAATTTTGGGGTCCAATTTATTCTGTTACCCTTGTAAAAATACAAAGCTGGGGGCTAAAAAATCATTTTTGAGAAAAAAAAAAAAAATTATTTTCACGGCTCTGCGTTATAATCTGTAGTGAAACACTTGGGGGTTCAAAGCTCTCAAAACACATCTAGATAAGTTCCTTAGGGGGTCTACTTTCCAAAATGGTGTCACTTGTAGGGAGTTTCAATGTTTAGGCACATCAGGGGCTCTCCAAACGCAACATGGCGTCCCATCTCAATTCCAGTCAATTTTGCATTGAAAAGTCAAATGGCGCTCCTTCCCTTCCAAGCTCTGCCATGCGCCCAAACAATGGTTTACACCCACATATGGGGTATCATCGTACTCAGGACAAATTGCACAACATTTTTTGGGGTCCAATTTCTTCTCTTACCCTTGGGAAAATAAAAAATTGGGGGCGAAAAGATCATTTTTGTGAAACAATATGATTTTTTATTTTTACGGCTCTGCATTATAAACTTCTGTGAAGCACTTGGTGGGTCAAAGTGCTCACCACACATCAAGATAAGTTCCTTAGGGGGTCTACTTTCCAAAATGGTGTCACTTGTAGGGGGTTTCAGTGTTTAGGCACATCAGGGGCTCTCCAAACGCAACATGGCGTCCCATCTCAATTCCAGTCAATTTTGCATTGAAAAGTCAAATGGCGCTCCTTTCCTTCCGAGCTCTGCCATACGCCCAAACAGTGGTTTACCCCCACATATGGGGTATCAGCGTACTCAGGACAAATTGTACAACAACTTTGGGGGTCCATTTTCTCCTGTTACCCTTGGTAAAATAAAACAAATTGGAGCTGAAATAAATTTTGTGTGAAAAAAAGTTAAATGTTCATTTTTATTTAAACATTCCAAAAATTCCTGTGAAACACCTGAAGGGTTAATAAACTTCTTGAATGTGGTTTTGAGCACCTTGAGGGGTGCAGTTTTTAGAATGGTGTCACACTTGGGTATTTTCTATCATATAGACCCCTCAAAATGACTTCAAATGAGATGTGGTCCCTAAAAAAAAATGGTGTTGTAAAAATGAGAAATTGCTGGTCAACTTTTAACCCTTATAACTCCGTCACAAAAAAAAATTTTGGTTCCAAAATTGTACTGATGTAAAGTAGACATGTGGGAAATGTTACTTATTAAGTATTTTGCGTGACATATGTCTGTGATTTAAGGGCATAAAAATTCAAAGTTGGAAAATTGCAAAATTTTCAAAATTTTCGCCAAATTTCCATTTTTTTCACAAATAAACGCAAGTTATATCGAATAAATTTTACCACTAACATGAAGTACAATATGTCACGAGAAAACAATGTCAGAATCGCCAAGATCCGTCAAAGCGTTCCAGAGTTATAGCCTCATAAAGGGACAGTGGTCAGAATTGTAAAAATTGGCCCGGTCATTAACGTGCAAACCACCCTTGGGGGTGAAGGGGTTAAAAATGGTTATTTAATGCTAAAATTGGCACTGGGGATGCTATGACACTTTTGTAGCTAACGGGCGTCCACTAGGCCTCATATGACCAATTCAGAAATGTCATTCATCAGAGTTCTGTTGAGGTTTCTTGTTATCAAACGTATTGGAAACCTAATTTTTTTTCTGAAGGTTTGTAATGAACAATTAATAAATCTTTCAGACAATTGTTTTATACTATAGACTCGTAACTGCTGAGTTAGAATAACTGCCTGTATGGACTAAAATTGTATAATAATCGTTCGTTCAAGCCTCAGTCTAAAGTTGCATTGACACTGAAAGATTATCATGAATTGTTCCCAGGAAAGCTCTTTTCCCGATAGTCTTACAGTGTAAACCAGCTGCCGATCACCCATTGACCGAGCATAACGCTTTCTCATCGGGTGACATTTATATATATTTTATTTCACAAATCGTCACTGTTCTTGGCAGTGTATGGAGCCACAGAGTGACTGATTTGTTAGCAGTTGTGGAACGTGCTTGTCCAATTTCGGACTGCTCATCGTTCTGTTGTTCCAGAGAAGTCTTTTGACCGTTTTCGTTTCGAGATTATGTTGCTTGGACGAGTAAACGCTCTCGTGTATGGAGTCAGCTGAGATTGCTATTGGTTGAATGATCGGCCAAAACATTGTTTTTCCGACACGTATGTAATGTGTATGTCCGGTTTAACATTCAATATAATGGAGAGTTCTTTAAGCCAACAGATATATTATATTCTACATTCTGCAATTCCCTCAATATTGGGCTTCTACATGGAGCAATAAGGACGTCTGTGGTCTGCTCAATGTCAAAGCTTAGCGCATTCCAGACCTCTCTCTTTCAGTGCTAAATTATGCCATTCCCAACTCTTATTTTCCTAAAACTGTAGTCTGGATGGACAGGATAAGATAAAATAGTTTCCTACGTTAACAAGCTTCCTGTACTTGACACTCAGACGGAAGCCGGAGATGACTTGTAGACCAGACAAAACATGGTTGTCCGCCGAGCTGCTTACTAGGAGGAGGCTAAATCGATTTGTGAAGCTAAAATATTGTACAATGTTTGCATAAGTTTAGGGAAACTTTTATATGTAAAAAAAAAATAAGTGGTAAAATTCTTTAACACTTTTCCATCCACCAATATGTCCTGATCCTGGTGGTATCAATATTTGACTACTGTGAATCTCCTCTGTTCTTGTGCATATTATGGACACCAGTTGAATATTGTAGTCTTATTTGGCAGAAGGTCCTTTGGGTCTCACAGGCACCAGTACCCCCAATACCATTGCTACCTCTGCACCCCGTCCGGCTATGCCCTTCACTATGTTAGCAGTGAAATTAGATTCTAACCTCATGATGTATCCTTAATTTATAAAAATGCTCAGGATTGTTTTTTTGACAAGTATATTGTACATCTCCAAAATTTGAAAAATTCCAAAATTGAAATATTTCATCCTGTATGTCTGACGTGACTCTCCTCTCAATAGATAGGTCTACTCAGGGAACTTCAATCTTCAACAATACCTCCTTGGGTGACCCCCATGTAAAGATGTACAGATAAAATGGGCCATTCACCATTCTATAAAATGTTCCCAAATCTCAGTATCGTCCAGAGTAATTTGTGCTTTTTTTTTATGTGGTGGGGGATAGTTTCAGGTGGTCTCTAGGATCATTGCCCTTTACTCGTGTCCAATTATCCGGTGGCTTACATTGTTCCGTTTTCGGAATAATACTTGTACATTCCACCTGCCTGGAGGTCTGTCAGGGCCCACTGGGGTCAGTGAGGGGTAACATCAGGGCAGAATGCTTTTTCAGGGCAGTCCTGACTGCAGGGATTTGCCGCCTCACCGGGCCGCTGCCCTACACAATTTTCTGGTCAGTAGTTATTTGAAAGAAGAGTGTCTCCTTCAGTAGGGAGGTAATCCAAGAGTGTCTGGAACCAGTCCAGGACGGGGGAAAATATCTGTCCATGAAGTTTTCTAAAGTGTGCAAAACTTTTTATTTTATGAAATTGACTTCTTTCTTTTTTTTAATCTCTTTCCAATAAAATCACATTTCCTGTCAACTGTAATGAAATCTTTATTACCTAACGAGTCTGTTCTGTAGGTGACCGGCGTATTGTTAATTTTTATGAGGTCATCCATCGTGGTGGTGTAAACCGAAAAAATCTTTGTTCCTTTTTAATCCTGGAGCAATACAGACAGTGAACTTTTGCCCTAAATGTTAGAAAACATCTGGTAGTTATAATGAAGACATGGTGACCTTCATGTATTGCATGAACGAGGCGGATATGATCAGATTCGGGAGGGCGGAGGGGGGCGATTTGTGCTGATGAGTGTTTGGACACATGGATTTATTTTTCCGTCATTTTATTTTTTTTATGAGAAGTGAAGGGCATGTGAACTCCATTGACCTTCTAGCTCCAAATTGTAGGTAAGGTGCCCATTTTAAAGTGGGTTATACCGGATTAGAAAAACATGGCAGCTTTCTATAGGACTATCCGTGGGTTGTCTTGGTATTACAAGTTGGTATGCACGTAGGTAGCGCACGTGGTTCGTGGACCCACTGTGTCACGGACTGGGCTTACCTAGGAGGGGTGTAGCTAAGCGGCTACCTGGTGCTCGCTGGAGCTCCTGATGGTTGAGTCAAGTCTGAGCTGCAGGTAGCCACCAGGCACCACTCGTAGGCAGTCTCCGATACTGCAGCTGCTGACCCCAAGGGTCAGGTACACAGATACAGATACGGACTCGTACTCCGTTCAGGCTACTAGGTTCCAGGCTGATTCGGAGACTGATATGACAGTACGGGTACTCGTATAGGCCCACGTTCAGACACATGGGTCTCTGATACTGATTCAGAATGGTTTCAGGGTTCGGGCACTGGTCACGTAATGACCAGGGACTACAGGTTCAGGACTGGCCACCCAAGGACCAGGAGACCTAACAACTCACTAGTAGCACAGTTCACTCACTAATGACTCAATGTTGCTCTGTCAGCTCCCTATTAGAGAAGGGTGCTTTTTATACAGGATGCCTCTCAGCTATAGGCTGGGAGCCATTTTGCATGTGCGCTCTGGCCCTTTTAAGAACAGGGCAGCGAAGGCACTAGGTGTGCGACTGGGAACTTGGAGGCACAGAAAGCACGCCGAGGGACATGCCATGCGGTAGGGGCAGTGAGTATGTCGGCGTCCCTGTATGGAGCCATGTGGAGGCTCCCGATGCCCAACCTGTGGCACTGTGTTTTCTGGAAGTAAACAGAAATTTTTGCTGAATTTATGACAAGAGACTACAGATGGCTGTAACAGGGTGATAAGGTTTATTAAGATATTGTTTATCGGAGGAGTCTCCGTATCTGCTTTGTGCATTGTTTTACTATTCCAATTACTCAGCATTTTCTGCAGAATTTGCATGCAGTACGATGTCTACCGAGACCATCCCGTCTATCCCTTCCCTTGTGTTTATGGCCACAATAAGACTGTAATAGACCCACTTGTCTGAAGTAGATCATCAGAAATTTACATAGTCACAGTAAACAGACTTTGATCATCTTGCGCTTTGCTTTTGGCCAGGAGCAGGATCAAAGTGCAACTCAACATGGAGCAATTTGGCTATTACTTTATGGGGCCACTAACTTCCATCATGTCTTACATCCTGCTGACCTGGAACAATCCACGCATTGATCTGATCACCCTTCTAGTAGACCAGTGGTCTCCAAACTGCAGCTTCCCCAAATATTGCAAAATCTGGGCAACTATTGAGCTACAGTTTCAATACCCAACGTATAAGGAAATGGTACATTTTCGGTCAAGTATGATGCCGTAAGTAGAAATATCTGGGTGATGTAAAGAGGGCTATGAAATAACATGAACGGCCTTCACCAGAGTTGAGCTCATTAAAATTCTACATCTCTTGTATGTCACTTTATATTCCGACATGAGGAGCCCAGGTTTCTTTCCCTGCAAAATAAGGAATTGTGCGACTTGGTGGTAAAGCAAGACAACCGTTCCCCTTACTTCTTCTAATAACTACCGGTTCTTCAGTTCTTCCCTTTTGGCCAAGATGAATGTCCATATTAATGGTAACGTCTTCTATTGGAAAGATCCAGATTCCCACTCTCGCACCACTGGTTCTCCTACTAGGACCCTGAGTGATCAGCTTATTCTTGACGGTTCCTTTCAAATTGTGCAAAAGTCAGTATTGAAGTTTATTTCTAGAAAAGTAGTAGATTCTCAGAATGTTTTGCGACTTTCCGTAACTTTCTCTTTACATGCTGTGTGTGTCATGTCTTTCGGGCAATTCTCCATAGTTACACTATAGTATAGGAAAGGGGGAAAATATATAGCCATAAACACCCAAGAGGGGTATCTTATACAATTGATTCAAAAAGTAACTAACTGCGCTGAATCTCAGACATAGTTCTTAACATAAGTCCTTTATTATACTGAAGTCCCTGTACAAAATTGAGATGTAATTCTTTAAATTCTTGAAATATATAATTAATGATTTGTTGTTGTTTTTTTTTTTTTTTATCTTTGCAGATAATTTTATGGGGAAGAACTGAAAAATGCCTCAAGGAAACTGCTGAAGAAATTAAGCAGATGGGGACCGAATGCCATTATTTTATTTGCGATGTTGGCAACAGAGAAGAAGTTTACCAACAAGCAAAAGCAGTCAGGGAAAAGGTAAGACCTAGAAATGAGCAAATAAATTTGAGTGAAATTGAATGCTACTCGAATTTCACAAAATTCCGCATTTGCCAAAATTTGCAAAAAAAATTTTGTAATTCACTTCTGTGTGGATTCAGCAAAAGATTAGACGTGATTTCTCTACACCTAAAAGGTCATCAAATTGTTAAACAAAAAAATATCCTTACACTCTCCTCCGGCCCATCTGCTCCTCACCCATCACCTCTCCAGTCTGGCTTTGAATTTCCGTAGACTTTGGCTTCCGGGTTTGATTAGGCCTGAGAGCGATCGGTTCATGCACTCATGAGGTCAAGGCGCACATTTTACACCTGACCCTTGGGGCGCGCTTGCACTGAAATATATAAGACCTGCTCGGACCAAATGTGAGAGACCTGGGAAATTTGAGTCTAGATGCATTGAAGACTGGATAGGTGACGGAGGAGCGGAAAGGCTGGAGATGTGAGCGATGAGGCGAGTATAAGGATTTATCTTACTTTTTTACATATTATATTTATTACGTTCTGATGTCTGCAGAGACCCCAGAGTACAATAAGGGGCACTAAATTCGAAATAGAATTTCCTGGAAAAATCCATGCAAACTAGCAAATTCGAATTTTGCCAAATCTGCTCATCTCTTGGAAGGTCACAGCCAAGACCACTGTGCAAACAGGGGCAGTGCTGAATGGGATATTACTTGCTGCTCTACCCTATTGATATATCACTAAGGGTATAACCATAGTGGGGGTCCGTGAAACGTTACATAGACCTGTGATGGTTGGGGGCCATGTTTGAGATTTTGCATTGGAGCCTATGAGCTTCGAGTTTGACCACTGTATATTACTCTTCACAGTGTATGTAATTTGACTTGGTTTATCCCATGCAATGATATATTCTATTGATCTGTATTTTATACACTTTTTTTTTCTTTTTTTTTTCTTTCTTTCAGGTTGGCGATGTCACCATTTTAGTAAATAATGCTGCTGTGGTTCATGGGAAGAGCCTAATGGACAGCGATGACGATGCTCTTCTTAAGTCCCAACACATAAACACTTTAGGACAGTTTTGGGTGAGTTATTTTTTTTCATCACCTCTGTTATTAAAACCCTTCCCTTACTGAATTATTACACGCACCCTTAAAAAAACCATACAGGTTGTCCATTTAAGCATTGGAGTACTTTTCTAGTATTACTCGCATAGTCAGACCCCTGTGCCAGCAAGCTGAAAGATATAAAGGAGTTTCAAGCCTGGAAAGGAGGGAGGAGAGGGAAGACTGATCGGTGTGTATGCTTGTGTACAAGTTCGATGACTAATTAGCCTTAAAAATGGCTGACAATGGACCCAACTTTGTGTCTATTCTTAGAGTAGGAGGAACACTGTAAAGCGTAAAGATCAAAGAACAGATTTCTTTCAGTGCTCCACCAGTTAAAAATTGGTTTACATCCATCACCAAAATTGTTCACTTTCCAGCAGTTGCATCAAGTTACTCACCCTGGTGCAGTTTAGCACCCAACAGAAATTGAGCACCCTTAAGACATATCCAAGACTCTATGATCCCAACATTTCAGCTTGGATGAATATGGGGCTCTACTGATTCATGCCTGTAGATTAGTGAGGCGTCTGGGTTTTGCACCCAGGTCACAAATTTTTACCCATCTGTAGCTTGCCTGCAATATCCGTGTGCCCACTGCGTACAACCTGATCTTACACCGATGTTTTTGTCTTGTTGCAGACTACTAAGGCTTTTCTGCCGCGTATGTTGGAATTGCAGAATGGACACATTGTCTGTATAAACTCAGTGCTGGCCTTATCGGCAATCCCCGGTGCCATTGACTACTGCACTTCTAAAGCCTCCTCCTTTGCCTTTATGGAAAGCCTGACCTTGGGACTTCTAGACTGCCCGGGAGTCAACGCCACAACAGTATTACCCTTTCATACGAACACCGAGATGTTTCAAGGAATGAGAGTCAGGTTTGTGAAGATTACCGTACATATTGTATCTACTTTAGTGGCTTCACCGTTTCGTACCAACGTTCTCCTTGGCTTTGGGAGCAGCTGACACCTTGATATTAGAGACACAAATGAGATGAATAAATTAGACTTGTTCTGGGTGGCCACTGGTCACCTTTTAGCATCCTGTAGTGGAGTAGTAACCTTTTAGTACAACAAAAAATGGTTACATTACAAATTTAGCCTTGCTACACCATCAATAGCTTTTCTTGGAGATTCCGAATTGATTCGGTTTCTGGAAAGTGATACAAAGACACTTGAGATCCCACCTAAGAAAAGTTGGGTCCCATCCAGAATAATCATCATGAATCCGTGAAACGATACGTGAGCCCTGTTCATTCCTTTGATTTGGGGCACAGGGTAGACGCCCAGTAAGTGTCAATATGGAAAGTGACAGTTAACCCCCCCCCCTGAAAAATGCCCTCGTCCTCTAGATCCTCTCGGCCATTTGATCTCCAGGAAGGTTCTTGTTGTTTGTATCTTAAAATATGAAATTAAATCAGTTTTTTTTTTTTCTGGTCTTTTTTTTTCTTCCAGGTTTCCAAATTTATTTCCTCCTTTAAAGCCAGAAACTGTAGCAAAGAGGACGGTGGAAGCCGTGCAGAAGAATCACGCCTTGTTACTGCTCCCCTGGACCATGCACCTGCTTGTCATCTTAAAAAGGTAAGGAGACCACTCCTCTCATATGAAGATGATGATGGGATCTTAAGAGTTTAGTGTATAAAAAGCCTGGAAGAGTAGGCAATGTCAGCAAATGCCATCAAATGGGGTGTAAAAGAAAGAAAACCGCGGGAAGCATAGGACGACTCAGTCCTGTGCTACGTCTCCATTTTACTATTATATTTCCGCTGCCACGAGCCACTAACTCAGGGGCAGCAGCTGCTTTCACAGCCATGGAGTTTATTGTTGGCTGTAGAATGAGTTAACTGAAAACCCTTCAGTGAGTTCTTACTACATGAAATCGTCCAATTTCTAAGTAATTCCTAGCTGATTTATGACCACAAGAACGTTGACAGATATTATTCCACTTCATCCATCTCACAGCCAATTCAGGTTACCTCTTGCAGCTTTATTTAGAAAATTAATGCCAATTTTATATATCTGCCAGTAAATTGATATTGGGGGTTGGTGATCTGGACCTTGTTGTTCATTCACCTAAAAGTTAAGTTGAACTTTGCGCTCAAAAATTAGCTGAGAAGAGCTCAGGAGAAGGAAGACATAGACTAATACAGTGTGACAAACTCTCCCATCAGAATGAGCTCACTGTCAGATTCTCAGTTCACTCATTCTGCAGCCACTAACAATGATTTTTAAGTAAAAAAGAAAAGGTTTTAATGTCTTTTGAAGGTAATTTTTGATGGATCCTTTATACTCGCTGCTCTTTCTTCCATTACCATGCCTCTTTCTGTTTTCTTCCCCCTTTATTGCATGTTCTTAAGTTCTTGCAAAAGCCTCTTTCATCATGGCGTGTTCTCGTCATCTTCTTCCTGTCAGCAGTAAGACCAGTAGCATTTCCTTCCCCTTTTGTAGATGTGAAGCCACAGGCAGCTTCAGTTCCCCGTCCTTTCTTCTCCTCCAGACATGATACCCTGTGTTTATCTTGTGTTTTCTGCAGCATTCTTCCCCAGTCAGCACTTGAAGAAATCCACAGGTTTTCTGGATCTTATACTTGCATGAACACTTTCAAAGGGAGGACATAGATCGAGCCGAAGAATGGAGGACTAGTTAATGCAGCGGAAGTGGAGACCCTTCCCCATAAACCATCCTGACCATGGTTGTGACATATTGGTTCTTCGGTTCTACAAAGGCTTCTGAAGCAACATTGATCTTCCAGATCATGGACCTTGCGGCGCGGCCTGTGTTCAGGCCCCGCTGAACTGTAAAGAATCTAGAGGTTGAAGGCCGATTTTTGTGTTGTTTTTTTTTGTGTGTGTGGGGGGGGTTTTGTTTTTTTTTTTGGATTTTTAATTTTTTTTTTATAGAATTTTATGATTAAGTCGGCCGTTGGTGTAACTATTTACACGTCTGTTTTAATGTTTTACTTGGATTATTCTACTGGTCACTTGTAATCTTGTCTTGACTAAAGTCCTAAGAAAATGAGCCCATGGATTATTTTTCCAACATTTTTTTTCTTTGCTTCTCTTAAGGGATATAAAAATAAAAACCAGATTAAAAAAAGTAAAAATGTACAAAAATGTCACCTACTGAAAATAAGCCCCATTCACATTAATAGGATTATTTTTGGGGAAACTACAAGTCCTATTCAGATAAACAGAAAAAGTTGCAGAATTTTCTGCAACAAACTGGCTGTGTGTAAATATGCCCAATGGGGTGGGTTGTTTTTGTTGTTTTTTTCTTTTTTTGCGGTGGTGTGTTTTTGTTTTTAGGCTAAATCAGTATTCCCTTAAGGTTTTTTTTTTTTTTTTTATTTTAATCTGTTTTCTTTAAAATATTTTTGTGTTTTTGTTCCCTTTCTAGTCTGTATCCTTAATATTTTCCATTTAGAATGTTCGTTTATTTTATTTATTTCTTTTCGTTTAGTCATTAAAAAAAAGCAATGCCCTTTTGTAATTCACATTAAAATCAAGTAGTTTTTTTTTTTTTTTTTTTTAATAAGAACTAAACTTCATGAGGTTTAAAATCTTAGGGAGAGTCATTTTAAGGGCTTGAAGAAAAAAAATCAGGTTATGTACAGATTTGTTTGTTTTTAAGACATATTTAAAAATGGCAAGAAGGAGCCTTTTGTCCGTGCTTTGACTGTTATGTAGACCTAAATCCAAAATGTCAAAAAATACAATAAATCTTTAGCAATGTACACAACGTTTTCACCAGAGCAGCACAAGTGCCACAGTCTATTGTTTTAGTAACGTGTTTGTTAAAATACTGAAATTTAAAATATTAAAAAAAAAAAAAAATATTCATAATGTGGAGTCTTTATATATAATGTAGGAAATACTAGATAGAAACTTTTTTTGTGTGTATATATTATTTTAGATATATTATTATATATTTACATATTATAATACATTTTATGGTTTGTGGATGTACTGTGATTTTCGGACCATCCTTGAGCAGCCTCATTCACGTGCATACATACACATATACATAAGGGCTGTCCCACACGTCCAGATAATTCCGGTACCGGAATAAATCGGTACCGGAGTTATCCGTGTCCGTGTGCCTGGGAACTCATGTAGGCCATACGTGCGGCACACGGAGCGTGTGGTACCCACGCGTGTGGTACCCTGCATCGTGCTGAAGCCGCGATTCATATGTTCCCTGCAGCAGCGTTTGCTGCAGAGAAAATATGAATAATAGTGTTTAAAATAAAGATCTATGTGTCCGCCGCCCTCCCACCCCCTGTGCGCCCCCCGCTGTTCAGAAAATACTTACCCGCCTCCCTCGCTGCTTCCTGGTCTGGCCGCGGCTTCTAGTGTATGCGGTCACGTGGGGCCGATCATTTACAGTCATGAATATGTGGCTCCACCTCCCATAGGGGCGGAGCCGACTATTCATGATTGTAAATGAGCGGCCCCACGTGACCGCATACAGTAGGAGGCGCGGGGCAGAGAGGAAGGAGTGACAGCCAACGTGGGAGCGGGTGAGTATTTTCTGAACAGCGGGGGGGCGCACAGGGGGTGGGGGGGCGGCGGACACATAGATCTTTATTTTAAACACTATTATTCATATTTTCTCTGCAGCAAACGCTGCTGCAGGGAACATATGAATCGCGGCTTCAGCACCATGTGGGGGGGACAGCGCTTACTGTAGCGCTGTCTCCTGCACGCGCACGGACCCCAGACGGAGAACGTCCGTGTGAGGTCCGTGTTTTACACGGACACATTGACTTTAATGGGTCCGTGTAATACGTGCGCTCCCACGAACACTGACATGTCTCCGTGTTTGGCACACGGAGACACGGTCCGCAAAAAATCAATGACATCTGAACAGATGCATTGATTTTTATGGGTCTACGTGTGTCAGTGGCTCCGGTACGTGAGGAAACTGTCACCTCACGTACCGGAGCCACTGACGTGTGAAACCGGCCTAACATTGTACCTGCCAAGTAGCGGTGCAAAGGCTTCTCTCGGGGAGAACAAAAGGATCAGCAGTCTGAGACCGGTCACTGAGACCCTTATCCACGCCTGATAATCATCAGATGGTGGCCCCCATAGTTTTTACACTGTCGACAGAACCCATCAATGTTGATAAGTTCAGCCGACGTTGGTCCCGTGTACGGGGTTTACACAATGGAGTTTTATTGGCCGGAGCAGATTTGTCTCCTCCATACATCTGTGACATGGTCTCCCGGAACTTACCCACACGCAACCTTCGATCCTCTCAAGACCTCCTTCTCTACTCCCCGCTCATCTCTTCTTCCCACAACCGCATCTAAGACTTCTCCTGTGCTTCCCCCATACTCTGGAACTCTCTACCCCAACACATCAGACTCTTGCCTACCATAGAAACCTTCAAAAAGAACCTGAAGAATCACCTCTTCCGACAAGCCTACAGCCTGCAGTGATCCGCAACCTACTGAACCGCAACACAACTAGCTCTACCCTCTCCTAGTGTATCCTCACCCATCCCCTGCAGACTGAGCCCTCGCAGGCAGGGTCCTCCCTCCTTCTGTAGCTGTTAGTGTCTTGTATTGCTCATGTTTATTGTGCTTGTCTATATTTGCCCCTTTCACATGTAAAGCGCCATGGAATAAATGGCACTATATAAATGTATAATAATCAGTAATGCATGTACACAGTGACTGCACCAGCAGAATAGTGAGTGCAGCTCTGGAGTATAATACAGGGTGTAACTCAGGATCAGTACAGGATCAGTAATGTAGTGTATGTATACAGTGACTGCACCAGCAGAATAGTGAGTGCAGCTCTGCAGTATAATACAGGATGTAACTCAGGATCAGTACAGGATCAGTAATGTATGTGCACAGTGACTGCACCAGCAGAATAGTGAGTGCAGCTCTGGAGTATAATACAGAATGTAACTCTGGGTCAGTACAGGATCAGTAATGCAATGTATGTGCACAGTGACTGCGCCAGCAGAATAGTGAGTGAAAGTTTTTTTTTCAACAGAAAAGCGGGTGTGTCCAGCGAGTGGTGAAGGTAAAAAATAACTTTTAATGAAAATAAAAAATATATCCATGTATATGGTATCCAGCACTCAGTACGCACTGGCTATAGAACCTAATGATAATCTATGCGTTTCGACCTGGTGGTCTTAGTCATGATCTCAATCATCAGAAATCATGACTAAGACCACCAGGTCGAAACGCGTAGGTTGTCAATAGGTTCTACAGCCAGTGTGAATGCTGGATACTATATATATATATATATATATATAGATAGATAGATAGATAGATAGATAGATAGATAGATAGATAGATTTTTAATTTATTTTCATTAAAAGTTATTTTTTACGTTCACCTCTCGCTGGACACACCTGCTTTTCTGTTGGATTCATTGTGGCTACTTCACCCTGGTCCTTGCCAGGTGTTTGGTGATCACACAGGAGGTCAAGATAAAAGACTTGGTGAGCTGTTTTTTTTGGTTTTTTTTCCCTCTACAAAGTTTTTTTTCCACCTTCTCCCCTCTGTCAGTCCATGAAAATCTGACCACACTAAGGGTATGTGTCCACGTTCAGGTTTGCTTCAGGCTTTGGTCAGGATTTTATGCAGGTAAAATCCTGACCGAAAATGCACCTGAGGTCACTGGCAGGTCACCTGCGGTGTTCCTGCGTGTTTTGCTCATTGTAGCAACATGCTGCGTTCTTAAAAAACGCACCGCATGTGCGTTTTTGCGGGAAAAATGCATGCGTTTTTTAATGCACAGTGGACACGGGATTTCATTAAATCCCCTCCACTATGCTGTAACATCTGGACGCTGCGTTTTTTACGCTGCGGCTCAACGCTGCGTCAAAAACGCAGCGTTTCCTGAACGTGGACACATACCCTTAGACGTCATCCGGGTGCGGTGAAAATTTGTTTTCACGAACCCACAGACATGAATGGGTGAGGGCCTTCCGATACATGGAGGCAAATTGTGCATGCTACTTTTTTTTCCCTTAGACTGCTCTGTCCAAGGCTTAAATCGGCCATATGCACAGTCCACAGAATAACGTGTACGAGTGATATCTGTCAATCATGGATGGCACTTGTTCGATTAAAGCAGTGTAATAATTATAGGGTATAACTCAGGAGACTCTTTGCGTGGAACAAGACAACTACAGGACACAGTTTTATAAGTGGTAAAGTCTATATTATAACACGGTGATTCAAACAGGTGCAGAGAGAAACTCAAGTCCACAACACTTGGTGTAAATATTAAATGCAGCTTAGCAGTCTATAGGAAACTTCAGAGGAAAATGCAATCACGCAGAAAGTCTATGAAGCACAATTATTCTTGAGGATACTTGACACGAATAAGTCCTTGCTTAGTCCAAAACGCAGATAGATATGCTTATAAGGCAGTTCAAATAATATCTTAGCTCAACCAGGGAGGCCTGGGTAATAGTCTCAGGTTCTTGCAGAGCAGAAACAGCTTACATGTCCAGCAAATGCAGATGGAAGTAAACACGAGCAGCAGATGAAGGAGGATTACTGGAACTGGTGTATGCAGCAGGAACTCAGAGCAGAGTAGCAGGATAACCCCACAGGTTCACAGGAGCAGGTATATAGCCAGGGAGTCACCAGAGGTCAGGAGCTGGATGCAAGGCAGAATACTCTAGCACAGACTGAAGGCTGGGGTGGAGTTTCATAGCAGGAAGACACAGTGCACATGAGACCAAAGACGCCATCTTGGAAAAGGGCAGTATTGCACAAAAGGTAATAAAAAATGTTCAGAGTCCTGACATTACTCCCTCCTTAGAAGCAGCCTCAGGACGATCCTGGACCTGGTTTCTCAGGGAATCTCTGATGAAAATGAGAAATATTCTGTTGGGCATTGATATTTTCCACAGGTTCCCAAGAGTCTTCCTCAGGGGGATATCCCTGCCATCTTATCAGATACTGGAGCCGATTCCTGCGAATCTTGGAATCAACAATTTCCTCCACCACAAATTGTTCTTGCCCATCAATCACCACAGGCTGCGGAGGTGGCACAACACGTCCCTGGAAGGTATTAGGAGATACAGGCTTTAGTAAAGCTACATCAAAAACTGGGTGTACCTTCATAGTACTAGGCAGCTTCAGCCGGCAGGCCACAGAGCTCACAATACCGTTGATCTTGAAAGGGCCAATGAATTTCTGTCCAAGTTTTTGTGTAGGAACGTTTAACTTCAGATTCTTAGTTGTTACCACACGGAATCTCCTACTTTGAACATGGGTGCAGGTTTACGGAATCTATCAGCCGATCTCTTATAACGTTCTTGAGCTGTGGTCAGGGATTCCTTCAGAACCTCCAGATTTTGCCTCATCGCAGTCAGCCTCTCCTCCACTGCTGGAACCGGAGAATTAATTGGAGACCTAGGTAAGATACACGCATGATAACCCAGATTGGCAAAGAAAGGTGTAAATTTAGTGGAGGCGCTCTGAGAATTGTTATATGAAAATTTGGCTAACGGCAGCAACTCCAACCAATCATCCTGGAGATGGCTGACATAGCATCTTAGATATTGCTCCAGCGTCTGGTTGGTACGCTCAGTCTGACCATTTGTCTAGGGATGGTAAGCGGAGGAGAGACAGACATTAATATTGAGTGCAGAGCAAAACCCCTTCCAGAATCTTGAAGTGAACTGCACTCCACGGTCAGAGATGATCTCATCCGGAACCCCATGCAACCGAAAGACATTCTTTATAACCAAGTTCACTGTATCTTTAGCTGAGGGGAGGCCGGTGCACGGAACAAAATGAGCAGCTTTTGTCAGGCGATCAACTACCACCATGATTGTATTCATGCCCCCCGATGTAGGCAGCTCCACAATAAAGTCCATTGATATAGACCCCCAAGGGCGGGACGGAACAGGTAATGGTTGTAGAAGACCCGTAGGTGCCACATGAGTCTTGTAACGAGCACATACCTCGCAAGAGAGAACATAGTCCTTGGTATCGTTCAGGCAAGTTGGCCACCAGAAGAATCAGCTCAGGAACTCTTGTGTCTTCTGTACCCCCCTGTGACCAGCCAACTTGGAGTCATGTACCAACTTGAGGATCTGCAGACGGACGACCTCAGGGACGTAGATACGTTGATCTCTGAACCACATGCCACCCTTAAAGACAGGATTAATATCCACAGGTGGGATGGCCAGATATACATCACCGTCATATGCCTCCCTGCACTCCTTCCAAAATTCCTGATCGTGGATAACTCAGATGAAATTGGTATCAGATAGAATGGTCTTGGACGGGGCTCCAGGTACGGAATCCGCAGCATGGATTCGGGATAAAGCATCAGCCTTCCCATTACGAGAACCTGGATGGTACGAGATAACAAAGTTAAATTGATTTAAAAATAAGTTCCAACGAGCCTGACGAGGAGAAAGACATCTAGCGGATTTAAGGAACTCTAAATTGCGATGGTCAGTTAGCACTATGATCTGTTGTGCAGCTCCTTGCATATGATGAATCTGACATCTCTGAATGTAGCCTGCCTTTAAACGCTGTATTCCATTCACTTTCTATTACTTCACCCCCCAAGGAGCTTAAGGAAAAGAACTCTCACTGTTCTTTCCCTATTAAGATCCTGTGTTCAGGACAGTGGATTTCCAGTGCAGCTATGATTGATTCTGGTGCAGGTGGCAATTTCATGGATATCGCATTTGCCAAGGAACATGGTATTGAAATTCACCAAAGACGCCATCTTGGAAAAGGGCAGTAATGCACAAAAGGTAATAAAAAATGATCAGAGTCCTGACAAGCAGTAGCGTAACTACTGGGGGGGGGGGGGGGCAGAGGGTGCCATCGCCCCTTAGCTCAGAGGGGGCCCACCCAGAGCTACACTGCTGTAACTGTATCGGCGCGTACAGCGCACCGATAGTGTTACCTTCTGTGGCAGAGCAGGGAGAATTGATCTCCCTGCTCTGCCGCCGGCCGCTATGGGGCCCCTGAGAAGGTGGGGGGCCCGGTGCCAGCAGTGGGCCCCCCACCTGTCATCGCAAGGTCAGCTGTACCGGCATCTAGCCGATACAGCTGACCGCAATGACGAGGGAAGGAGCGCTGCTGCGCTCCTTCCCCCATCATCCATCTATCAGCGTCTGACGTCGCCGATGCAGACACTGACAGGGGACGCGATGACGTCATTCCCCGGCGCCCGCTGTCAGGAGATGAGTGGGGGCTCAGAGCAGCGCAGGAACCAGGAAGAAGAGGGGTGAGTATTTATTTTTTTATGGGGTGCTGCCTAATACTACAGGGTCTGCCTATAGGGGGTCTGCCTAAAACTACAGGGTCTGCCTATAGGGGGGTCTGCCTAATACTACAGGGTCTGCCTAATACTACAGGTCTGCCTATAGGGGGTGCTGCCTAATACTACAGTGTCTGCCTATAGGGGTAATGTTTTATACTATGGGAACTGCCTATAGGGGTGCTGCCTTATAGTACAGGGTCTGCCTATGGGGGTACTGCCTTATACTACAGGGTCTGCCTATGGAGTGCTGCCTTATACTACAGGGTCTGCCTATGGGGGTGCTGCCTTATACTACAGGGTCTGCCTATAGGGGTACTGTCTTACACCTGTTTCACACGTCAGTGGCTCCGGTACGTGTGGTGACAGTTTTCTCATGTACCGGAGACACTGACTCACGTAGACACATTAAAATCAATGTGTCTCTGCACATGTCAGCGTGTTTTCACGGACCTCGTGTCCGTTTGAAAAACACGAAGACATGTCAGTGTTCGTGGGAGCGCACGGATCACACGGACCCATTAAAGTCAATGGGTCCATGTAAACACGTACCGCACACGGATGCTGTCCATGTGCCATCCGTGTGCCGAATGAGTACCACACGGACTGTGCAGGAGACAGCGCTACAGTAAGCGCTGTCCCCTGCTTTGGGTGCTGAAGCCGGAATTCATTCCTTCTTCCCAGCAGCGTTCGCTGGAGAGAAGGAATGAAAAATCAATGTTTGTTCTTTTTTTGTGGTTAAAATAAAGTTCCCGGCAACCTCCCCCCTCCCACCCCGTGCGCCCGCTGGCATTAAAATACTCACCTATTACAGTGATGAATATGTGGCTCCACCTCCCATAGGGGTGGAGCCGCATATTCATCACTGTAATGAGCGGTACCACGTGACGAGAGGAAGCATCGAGGGAGCTGGGTGAGTATTTTATTTCCAGCGGGCGGGCGCACAGGGGGTGGGAGGGAGGAGGTGACAAGGAACTTGATTTTAAAGACAAAGATAATAAAAAAAATTCCAATTTTTCCGGTACCAGAATTATCCGGACGTGTGAGACTGGCCTTATACTTGGGAAGAAAAATATGGGAATCTAGCTCCAGGATGTAAAATATCAAAAAATACTGTATTCAAACATTTAAAAATAGAACGAGGGCATGCAAATGACCAGCAACATAGTTAGGGAGCAGCCATGAACAACTGAACACGTTTCGAACAACTGCTGTGTTCTTAGGCCATGTGCACACGCTGCGGATTCCATTGCGGAATTTTCCGCAGCGTTTTTGATATATCCGCAGTGAAAAACCGCTGCGGTTTTTACTGTGGATTTATCGCGGTTTCTTTTGCGGTGTCCTCTGCGGATTTTCACCTTCAGATTTCTATTGGAGCAGGTGCAAACCCGCAGCGGAATCTGCACAAAGAATTGACATGCTGCGGAAAACAAACCACTGCGTTTCCGCGCGTTTTTTTCCGCAGCATGTGCACTGTGGATTTGGTTTCCCATAGGTTTACATTGTACTGTAAACTCATGGGAAACCGCTGCGGATCCTCAGCGTGTGAACATAGCCTTAGTCTTCACTTAGTCTTTTCTGTGCTCAGATGATACCACCACAGCGATTTAACTTGTAATGGGTGAGCTGAATTAACTTTTTTTCGTATTTATACTGTCTTATACTACAGGGTCTGCCTATAGGGGTGCATTATACAATAAATAGTAGGCCTAGTGGGAGTGCATTATACTATATTGAGGACGATCTGGTGCATTATACTATACGGAGGCTATGAGGGGGGCATCATACAGTGTGGAGATAACAGTGAGGGGGCCATCGTACAGTGTTGGAGCCATCAAACAGTTTGGAGGCTACTAAGGGGTCAGTATACTGTGTGGGTGGAACTATACAGTGAGGGGGCATTATACTATGTATAAGAGAGCATCATGCTGTGTTTAGGGGAGCTGTACAGGGGGGAGACTCGGGACATTATTAAATGTAAAGTGGGAACTTATTGTTATAGGGGAACTCAGGTTATTGTGGCTATCAAAGGTGCACACAGGGCAATATTACTTTCTGGGGGGCAAAATATGGGCACTGTTTTCTAGAGCACTTGCACCCAGCATAACTATATTATAGAGGGGTGCTTTAGAATTTAGAAGGCACAGAGAACCGCACAGCAGGTGCAGTAATAAGGACACATACGGCAGCAGCGGCTCAGTATTGGGGTATCAGGTGCAGTAATAGGGACACATAGGGCAGCAGCGGCTCAGTATTGGGGTATCAGGTGCAGTAATAGGGACACATAGGGCAGCAGCGGCTCAGTATTGGGGTATCAGGTGCAGTAATAGGGACACATAGGGCAGCAGCGGCTCATTATTGGGGTATCAGGTGCAGTAATAGGGACACATATGGCAGCAGTGGCTCAGTATTGGGGTATCAGGGGCAGTAATAGGGACACATAGGGCAGCAGCGGCTCAGTATTGGGGTATCAGGTGCAGTAATAAGGACACATACGGCAGCAGCGGCTCAGTATTGGGGTATAAGGTGCAGTAATAGGGACACATAGGGCAGCAGCGGCTCAGTATTGGGGTATCAGGTGCAGTAATAGGGACACATACGGCAGCAGCGGCTCAGTATTGGGGTATCAGGGGCAGTAATAGGGACACATACGGCAGCAGCGTCTCAGTATTGGGGTATCAGGTGCAGTAATAGGGACACATACGGCAGCAGCGGCTCAGTATTGGGGTATCAGGTGCAGTAATAGGGACACATACGGCAGCAGCGGCTCAGTATTGGGGTATCAGGGGCAGTAATAGGGACACATACGGCAGCAGCGGCTCAGTATTGGGGTATCAGGGGCAGTAATAGGGACACATACGGCAGCAGCGGCTCAGTATTGGGGTATCAGGGGCAGTAATAGGGACACATACGGCAGCAGCGGCTCAGTATTGGGGTATCAGGGGCAGTAATAGGGACACATACGGCAGCAGCGGCTCAGTATTGGGGTATCAGGTGCAGTAACAGGGACACATACGGCAGCAGCGGCTCAGTATTGGGGTATCAGGTGCAGTAATAGGGACACATACGGCAGCAGCGGCTCAGTATTGGGGTATCAGGGGCAGTAATAGGGACACATACGGCAGCAGCGGCTCAGTATTGGGGTATCAGGGGCAGTAATAGGGACACATACGGCAGCAGTGGCTCAGTATTGGGGTATCAGGTGCAGTAATAGGGACACATACGGCAGCAGCGGCTCAGTATTGGGGTATCAGGGGCAGTAATAGGGACACATACGGCAGCAGTGGCTCAGTATTGGGCTATCAGCAGGATGAGGAGTTTGTGCAGGTTGGGAATAGATGATGATGGCTGGAATATGAGCAGTGAAATGTGTCTTTGTTGTATTCTCTGAATCTAGGTCTGATCCCTCAGGAGATGCCATCTCTCCTTCAGTGTTTAGGAGACTCTGGACAGAGCAGGCGAATCTCTAGGGTGCGGCGTCTGAAGTCGCCTGGTACGTGCACTCCACACACGTGGAACGTCGTCTGTGGCAGTGTCAGGGAGCAAAGCGGCCTACAACCGGTTGATTTACATTGTTTCTGCAACCTCCAACCAGTTGAGATCCTTTCATCCTTGGCTTCAGTAGGAACTTCTGAAGGTTCTCCAGTCAGCAGATTTGGCTCCTTACTGTTCCGGCCTCTTACATGTTACTGTATGGTTATTATTACAATGGTTTATGGCCATTTTTAAGATGGTTGCTAATGGGTTATGTCAACAACTGACAGATGAACGGATAAAAGAGAACATGACAACTACACAGGTCGCCCTGCAGGAACGATGTCAGACTCCTCAGTTGGGAATAAAAGTATAGAATTCCTGAGCCTCAATGATAAAGAAGAAAAATAACCGTGTGAGCAGAACTGCATTATTATTCCATGGGAAGACGTCAAAGAATTCTACAGCAGCTTCCATTCTTGATGTCGTCTTTCTTTTTTTTTTTTCTTACCCCAGGTCAGATGGAGGGGGATCTGATGCTGACATGAGCCTGCTGGGGGACAAGAAGAAGGGGGTAATGGGGGCGAGGTTCAGACCAGGGTTAGCCAAATAGTGGATAAATTAAGCAGGACAAACAGACAGCTCACCTCTCTGTGAACCCTCTACCCAGCTAACCTGCTCCTCACCCGGTCCGGCACAGGTGGAACCAGCGCACTCCTACAGCCTCCACTCACAAAATGTATTCCCCTCCGTGGGAAAATCGCTCTCTGCCTCGTTGAGTCTTACCAGAAATATCCACTGTCCAGGGAAAATGACGGCAAAGGCCTGAGAATCTGAAGTTAAGACATGTATCAGCTGGAACCAATCACATGTCCTCTTCAGCTTGGGGGACCAGAATAACCTCCAGTGGGCAAAGGCTCTGGCACAACCAACCAAAAGGCAACCATATGTAAGGCTGAAGTAGTCAGTGAGCCCAGGTTCTCAGTAAGGGATGTAGACTCACTAAAAGAACCACTGAGTGGCTCCGCCCACTGGACTCTTCAGCCCTCTACACAAAACTATCTATCATCTATCTATTTTCTATCTATCTATCATCTATCTATCTACCAATTGTCTTCATCTATTACGTTCCCATAGATAGGGGCATTTTCACCAGAGAAAATCCTATCAAGCTAACTATTGGTGGCAGAATTCCATTCGTAGGCCACGTTCACACGATCAGTATTTGGTCAGTATTTTACATCAGTATTTGTAAGCCAAAACCAGGAGTGGGTGATAAATACAGAAGTGGTGGCATGATTCTTTTATACTATTCCTCTTATTGAGAAAAAGTTGTCGTCCACGGGAGACAAAATCTTCCATTAAAAAGTAATATTTATTAATCCATAGATAAAGAATATGTGTTGGTGTACCACAAAAATCTTGCACATTACAGCATAATGCACATATGCAGTGTTAACCAACGCGTTTCAACAAACGCCTTACTTATATTACTTTCTAATCGAAGATTTTTGTCTCCTGCTGGACTACACCCTTTTCTTGATTGTCTTGGACCGGCTGCTCAGCCTTTTTTTCCATGTGGGTATGGATGTGGAGAAGCCCTTATTCAGGTGAGCTGACTATTTCTACATTTTTGAATATCCCTCTTATTGTTCCACTTCTGGTTTTGGCTTACAAATACTGCACAAATTGCCTCCAATGTCTGTGCGTCTGTGAAAAAAATCGGACTGCACTCGGACGACATCCAAGTGCACAGACTGATATAATGGAGAAGGTGAAAAACATTTTTTGTCTTCCCACCTCTGAGAAAATAGGATGCCACTCTGATCAACCTCTGATCAGGGTCCGATTAGCATAATTGAACCGATTTTCTCGGATGGAGAGAAAACAGTCGTGTGAACCAAGACCTTAACGAGTGCGTATGCTGAAAATCAGAGTGGAGGAAGGGAGCAGCTTCCAGCACTGATCAGAAATGCCAAACTTCTGCCTAATTTTCTACTATATCATCTAATATGATTTCTAGTGACGGCAGACGGTCTGGTCAGAGCGGAGATTATGCAAGATGTTTATTTGATTATTATACAAAGTTATTCTGGCATGTAAGTAACTCGGGAATGAGCCCAGCGCCGGATTCCTGCACATAATGAAGGTACAATTTATACCTTGGCAATAGCGGAGCAGTTCAGACTGGGATAGTCATTTTGTAAGAAAAGTTCCCTAAAGTAATATGGTGTCGGTCAGTGGTCAAACTGATAAACGTTCCGTGACCGGTCATATTTATTTGGCCGTGGCTAATGAAACGTTCTCTATTAGTTTTATTCTTGGCTTAAAGATACAGATGAGCTGCTAATTTCTCAGAGGCAAATTGAATTCCCCCTCGAATTTCAGGAAAAAAAGGTATGCAATTTGATGAGCGAGAATCCAGAAAAATTTGGCGGCTGGTCTCCTCTTCAATGGATTCAAAGGGGTTGAAAAGGGGTTAAAAATAAAAAAATAATACTCCCCTGGACCTGACTTAGTCAGGCCATCTTTGGTGTCCTGTGCGCTGTTTAGACCGTGACATCACGACATACATCACACCGCATGATAACATAGTGGCTTAGTTAGCACAGAGGCAGTGGTGGTTGGAAATCCCTAAAAAGTCCTGGATTGGCAGTAGAAGTGTAGCAGATACTGAGTTAAAGAAACGCTCCTCCTCTTCCTCCTCCTCCTCCTCCTCTTCCTCCCATCAAGGTTTGTATCCTCTTAGTATATTACAGTCATATTATATAGCACTGTGTACTTACAATTGCTCATTTTTCCTTTCTACCCAGCGAATTCTTCTCTTTTCCATTAGGTCTATGATATCGCATGATTAAAAACTGACGACCTGAATCCTTCTAAGCTCTATGTAGAAACAGGAGGTCAATTTTCCCTGTATGAGTCATCAGTCGCTGCAAAAGTCCCTGGCAGGGAAGAGGGAGCAGCTGGGTAAGGAGTTGAAGAGGGGAATGATAAATGCAGAGACAAGCGACTTCCTGTTTCTACATAGAGCAGAGAAAAGAGAAGAATTAATTAGGTAGAAAGGAAAAATTAGCAATTGTAAGTGCACAGTGCTATATAATATGATGATGACTGCAATATATTAAGGGGATAAAAAGTTTGGGGTGCAAAATGTTACAAAATAATGTTACATTAGTGTTAATAATGTTTAATGTTACAAAATACCTGACCAGCACCTCTTAACAGAATGAAGCAAGTGTAAACAGGTGTAAGCTGCCGTGCCTGTGTAACATACAAAAGAATACAGCAGCACTCTGTATACACTAAGGCTATGTTCACATGCAGGGGTTTTCCAAAGGTTTTTGCTGCGTCTTTTTTTTAATGCAAATTAAAGCAGCTGTTTACAGTACCAGCAAAAGCTATGAGATTTCAGCAATCTCATGCACACGCTGACTGAATTTGAGAACAGCGGCGATTTGAAATCTGCAGCAGGTCAATTCCATCAGCGTTTTTGCAGCATTTTTTCACCTATAGAATGCAATGAGAAAGGGAGAAAAACATTACAAAAAAAATCACAGCAGCGTTTTTAGTGGCGTTTTTTAACCTTATTAAACATTTATTATTGTAAACAAACCACACAAGTAATCGATACCCCAAAAATGCTGCAAAAAATGCAACAAAAACACAGTAAAAACTGCTGCAAAAGGGGAATTTTTGAGTCAATAATGCAGTATCCAAAGAATAGGAGTAAAAAGTAATACTGTATATTAACCCCTTTCTGACCTCGGACGGGATAGTACATCCGAGGTCAGATCCCCTGCTTTGATGCAGGGCTCCGCGGTGAGCCCGCATCAAAGCCGGGACATGTCAGCTGTTTTGAACAGCTGACGTGCCCGCAATAGCGGCGGGTGAAATCGCAATTCACCTGCCGCTATTAACTAGTTAAATGCCGCTGTCAAACGCTGACAGCGGCATTTAACCGGCACTTCCAGCCAGGCGGCCGGAAATGAGCGCATCGCTGACCCCCGTCACATGATCGGGGGGTCAGCGATGCTTCTGCAGAGTAACCATAGAGGTCCTTGAGACCTCTATGGTTACTGATCCCGGCTAGCTGTGAGCGCCACCCTGTGGTCGGCACTCATAACACACCTGCATTTCTGCTGCATAGCAGCGATCTGATGATCAGAGGCGATCGAGTAGTGCCAGCTTCTAGCCTCCCATGGAGGCTATTGAAGCATGGCAAAAGTTAAAAAAAAGTAAAAAAAAATGTGAAAAAAATAAAAAATATAAAAGTTTAAATCACCCCCCTTTCGCCCCATTCAAAATAAACCAATAAAAAAAAATTAAACCTACACATATTTGGTATCGCCGCGTTCAGAATCGCCCGATCTATCTATAAAAAAAAGGATTAACCTGATCGCTAAACAGGGTAGCGAAAAAAACATTTGAAATGCCAAAATTACGTTTTTTGGTCGCCGCGACACTGAATTAAAATGCAATAACGGGCAATCAAAAGTACGTATCTGCACTGAAATGGTATCATTCAGAACGCCAGCTCGGCACGCAAAAAATAAGACCCCAGATCATGAAAAATGGAGACGCTACGGGTATCGGAAAATGGCGCAATTGTTTTTTTGGGGGTTTTTTTAGCAAAGTTTGGAATTTTTTTTCACCTAGGAAAAAGTTTGGAATTTTTTTTTAGATAAAAAATAACCTAGGCATGTTAGGTGTCTATGAACTCGTAATGACCTGGAGAATCATAATGGCAGGTCAGTTTTAGCATTTAGTGAACCTAGCAAAAAAGCCAAACAAAAAACAAGTGTGGGATTGCACTTTTTTTGCAATTTCATCGCACTTGGAATTTTTTTCCCGTTTTCTAGTACACAACATGCTAAAACCAATGATATCGTTCAAAAGTACAACTTGTTTCGCAAAAAATAAGCCCTCACATGGCCATATTGACAGAAAAATAAAAAAGTTATGGCTCTGGGAAGGAGGGGAGCAAAAAACGAACACAGAAAAATGGAAAATTCCAAGGTCATGAAGGGGTTAAAGTGCCACGGCCACCTGAGTAAATAAGCTCATAGGGAATGTGGACTGTGGGAGTGAGGTTAAAAGTGGCTCTTATATTATTCCCGGTTACCTTGAGTATGCTGCATGCTTTAAATCTGCTGTATGGTTCCAGAGATATGGGCTTTTTTCATTTACTGCTCATTTCTATTGATTTTATAAAAGGGGTATGGATCATAGGGTAGAAAAGCTATGCGGAGAAAGCTAAAGACACGCCCCCGAGGATCCTGTCAGCCACGCCCTTAGCTAAAGACCATAAAAATAAAAAGAACCATATATTTGGAGAGTTAGATAAAAGAAAAAAAATGAATCCTCAGAGCAACATAAGAACATAAACTGGACATTTATGATTAGGTGACAAGTCCTCTTCAGCAAAAACAGGGCAGCCAAAAATTGTCTGTACCAGTGATTCATTGACGGGCAATGTTCTCCTTTCTGTGTCGTATTTGCACATTCCTAATGAAAGCAGAAATAGGGATCTGTGCTATAGATGTGTATTCTCCCTTGAGGGAAATACATCTTATATTTTTTCTTTAACTTCTTAGCTCCCCCTAGTGGTGACAGGAAGCAGCCACAATTTTCTAATTTGGCTCAAAGGCTATGCAGAAGGTTTGGAGCTTCCACGATTATAAAGATCAGGGTCGGACTGACCCACCGGAGAACCGGAGGATTCTCCGGTGGGCCCAGGCCCTGACACCTGCTGGCATACAGTGCCAGCAGTGCCTAGGGTCCCCGCTGCCCCAGGGGTCCCCAGCAAGTGGGGTGTCGCTAATAGCGCACACCACGCAGCTGCTATGGGGCCCCCAGTACCAGCGGAGAAGCAGCGGGTGACAGGAAGCCTAAGCCTGTCCCCGCTGCTAAAGTGAAATGAATATTCACGCTTCCCCATGCCCCCAAGGGTGTGGAGAGGAGTGAATTCATTTCACTATAATAGCGGGCAGTGTTTGCCGCAAATTGCGGCTAAACACTGCCCGCTATCAGAGCCCGCAGACCAGGGTCCCCCCCACCGCTCCCTCAGGGGCCCCCAGCTCACACGGCCGCTATGGGGCCGTAAGCCAGGGGTCCCGGCGCCAATGCCGCCCCCAGCGCTCGTTAATGAGGAGAAAGCGTCAGATGACGCTCCCTCTCCCATGATTCCCCTCACAGCTGAAGTGACGTCATCGCACACCTGCTGTGTGTGAGGCCGACAGCAGCGCAGCTCCTGACATCGGAGCAGAGCCGCTGCTGGAGTCAGCGTGGGAGCGAGGAGGAGAGGTGAGTATTGTGCTTTTTTGTGCTTTTTTATTATTGAGTCCTGGCTGGTTGTATGGGGGGGGGAGAGCTGCATGATGTCCTATGGGGCAAGGAGGGGGTGTGAGCTGCATGATGCCCTATGGAGCACGGGGGGGGGGTGAACTGCATGATGCCCTATGGGGCAAGGGGGGGTGAGCTGCATGATGCCCTATGGGGAGGGTGAGCTGCCTGATACCCTATGGGGGGAGTGAGCTGCATGATACCCTATGGGGGGAATGAGCTGCATGATGCCCTATGGGGAGGGTGAGCTGCCTGATACCCTATGGGGAGGGTGAGCTGCATGATGCCCTATGGGGAGGGTGAGCTGCATAATACCCTATGGGGAGGGTGAGCTGCATGATACCCTATGGGGGGAATGAGCTGCATGATGCCCTATGGGGGAGTGAGCTGCATGATGCCCTATGGGGGGAGTGAGCTGCATGATACCCTATGGGGGAGTGAGCTGCATGATGCCCTATGGGGGGAGTGAGCTGCATGATGCCCTATGGGGAGGGTGAGCTGCATGATACCCTATGGGGTGAATGAGCTGCATGATGCCCTATGGGGGGGAGTGAGCTGCATGATGCTCCATGGGGGGAGTGAGCTGCATGATGCCCTATGGGGGGAGTGAGCTGCATGATGCCCTATGGGGAGGGTGAGCTGCATGATGCCCTATGGGGAGGGTGAGCTGCCTGATACCCTATGGGGAGGGTGAGCTGCATGATGTCCTATGGGGGGGAGTTAGCTGCATGATGCCCTATGAGGGGAGTTAGCTGCATGATGCCCTATGGGGGGAGCTGTATGATGCCCTATGAGGGTGAGCTGCATGATACCCTATGAGAGGGGGCAGCGTGATACCCTATGAGGGGGCTACATTATATTCCATGAAGGGGCTGCATTATACCTTATGAGGGGGGTTGCACTATACTCTAAGGGGGCTACATTATACCCTATGGGGGCTGCATTATACTCTGAGGCTGGTTGCATTATATTCTATGGGGGTGCTACATTATATTCTATAGGGGGCTGCATTATATTCTGTGAGGGAGATACATTGTACTCTATGAGGGGGCTACTTTATTTTCTTTGAGGGGGCTACCCCAACCCCTGCTACATAATCAAGACGTGTACTACCTTATATTATACCCTGATATTAGCGTGTTTTACCGCACAATTGGTGGTCTTGTATTTATTTCTATGTAGCTACATAGTGAGCCCCAGGAATGATTTTCTCTGGTGGGCTCAAGGTGCTCCAGTCCGTCGCTGATAAAGATATATATGTTTAAAAAAAAACAGTCCTGGAATATAGGACCTAAAAAAACAACATAATGATAAAATGTGAAGATTCACTCATAAAAATAATGGAAATAAGAGGTTGCGGAAATTACAAAACTGTATAAATCATTGGAAGATATAGGAAGAGAAAGGTTAAAGAATTCTTATCAAGCAGCAAACACATCCACGTGTAAGGTAGTAATAACACAAAGCAGATAACAATCTGCTACACCCAGGTTTGGGTTTCATTTGATTCAACTTGGCGTGCACGTACTCCGTGCTATTTACTATGAGTCAAAGCAATCTTTGTTCTCACCATTTGGCAATATATCTCCTTTCAGAATCAGGGGGGAAATACAGTCCTATAAAACAAAACATGTATTGTGGCTCCACACAGGCAACAATACTAAACACAAAGACTAAACGAGACAAGATGTTCCTTGGTGGCAGCTGTTACACAATAATTAGAGGGACTCCAAAAATCAGGACTCGGTGTGTATTATAGGTGTGCCTGACACGTGCGACTAAGGTAACCCGAGACATTCACTGTCACAGTGTGATGAAATATCCACATTCTGCCTATGGGGGGCATGCATTATACTATAGATTCTGCATAGGGGGGACTACATTATACCACAGAGTCTGCCTATGGGGGGTTGCATTATGCTATCTATTCTGCCTATGGGGGGCTGCATTATACTATAGATTTTGCCTATGGGGCTGCATTATACTATAGAGTCTGCCTATAGGGGCTGCATTATACTATAGAGTTTGCCTATAGGGGGCTGCATTATACTATAGTCTGCCTATGGGGGAGTGCATTATACTACAGATTCTGCCTATGTGGAAGTGCATTATACTATAGAGTCTTCCTGTGGGGGGCTGCATTATGCTATAGAGTCTGCCTGTGGGGAGTGCTTTATATTATATAAAGTATGCTTATGAGGGTGCATTATACTATAGAGTCTGCCTATGTGGGGTGCATTATATTATATTATATAGAGTCTGCCTATGGGGTGCATTATGTTATAGAGACTGCCTATGGGTAATGTTATGACCCCAATGGCGAGGGTCTCAGAGAAACAAGTAAGTCTGCGACGTACAAAAATCCAGCTCATAGGGCAGTGGTAACTGGGTTGACCATATATCTACTCCTAACGCCAACACTAGCAGTAGCTGGGGAACATGCCTACGTTGGTCGCTAGATGTCTCGCGCCAGCCGGAGGACTAACTACCCCTAGAAGAGGAAAACAAAGACCTCTCTTGCCTCCAGAGAATAGACCCCAAAAGTAGGATAGTAGCCCCCCACAAATAATAACGGTGAGGTAAGAGGAAATGACAAACACAGAGATGAACTAGGTTTTAGCAAAGAGAGGCCCACTTACTAATAGCAGAATGTAGTAAGATAACTTATATGGTCAACAAAAACCCTATCAAAATCCACGCTGGAGATTCAAGAACCCCCGAACCGTCTAACGGCCCGGGGGGAGAACACCAGCCACCCTAGAGCTTCCAGCAAGGTCCGGAAACAGATTATATACAAGCTGGACAAAAATGCAAACCAAAACAAATAGCAAAAAGCAAGGAAGCAGACTTAGCTTAATCAAGCAGGAACCAGGATCTAGACAAGAGCACTACAGATTAGCTCTGATATCAACGTTGCCAGGCATTGAACTGAAGGTCCAGGGAGCTTATATAGCAACACCCCTGACCTAACGACCCAGGTGAGCATACAAGGGATGAATGACATACCCAGAGTCAAATCACTAGTAGCCACTAGAGGGAGCCAAAAGGTAAATTCACAACAGGGTAATATATTATACTATGGAGTTTGTCTATGGGGAGTGCATTATACAGTAGAGTCTGCCGATGAGGGGTGCATTATACTATATAGTTTGTCTATGGGGGCTGCATTATACTATAGAGTCTGCCAATGGGGGTGCATTATACTATATAGTTTGTCTATGGGGGCTGCATTATACTATAGAGTCTGCCAATGGGGGGTGCATTATACTACATAGTCTGCCTATGGGGAATGCATTATACTATATAGAGTCTGCCTATGGGCAGTGCATTTTACTATATAGTCTGTCTATGGGGAGTGCATTTTACTATAGAGTCTGACATGGGGAGTGCATTATACTATAGAGTCTGCCTATTGGGAGTGTATTATATTATGTAGAGTCTGCCTATGTTGGGTTCATTATACTATATAGAGTCTGCCTATGGGGAATGCATTATTCTATAGAGTCTGCCTATATTGGGTGCATTATACTATATGGAGTCCGTCTATGGGGAGTGCATTTTACTATATAGAGTCTGCCTATGAGAAGTACATTATACTATAGAGTATGCCTAGTGCATTATACTATATACAGTCTGCCTATGGGGAATACATTATACTACTTAGAGTCTGCCTATGGGGAGTACATTTTAGTATATGGAGACCTATGTTGAGTGTTTTATACTATATGGAGGCCTATGGGATGTGCATTATACTATATGGAGGTCTGTGCGGAGTGCATTATACTATATAGAGTCTGCCTATGGGGAATGCATTATACAATATAGAGTCTGCCTATGGGGAATGCATTATACTATAGGTACACTTATGGAGAGCGCATTATACTAATTGGAGGCCTGTGGGGACTGCATTGTGCTATATAGAGGCCTATAGGGAGTGCATTATACTATATAGGGGCCTATGGGGAATGCATTATACTATAGAGTCTGCCTATTGGGGAGTGGATTATACTGTAGAGTCTGCCTATAGAGGCTGCATTATACTACAGAGTCTGCCTATAGGGGTTGCATTATACTATAGAGTCTGCCTATGGGGGATGCATTATATTATAGATTCTGCTTATGGGGGCTGCATTACACTACAGCATCTGCATATAGGGGCTGCATTATACTATAGTCTCCCTATGGAGAGTGCATTATACTACAGATTCTGCCTTTGGGGAGTGCATTACACTATAGAGTCTTCCTATACGGGGCTGCATTATATTATAGAGTCTGCCTATGGGGAGTACATTATATTATATAGAGTCTGCCTGTGGGGGTGCATTATACAATATAGTCTGCCTATGGGGAGTGCATTGTATTATACAGAGTCTGCGTATGGGGGTTGCATTATAATCTAGAGTCTGCCTATGGGGGTGCATTATATTATATTGAGTCAGCCTATGGGAGTGCATTATACTATAGAATCTGCCTATGGGTGATGTATTATACTATAGGGTCTGTATATGGGGAGTGCATTATATTATAGAGTCTGCCTATGGGGGATGCATTATATTATAGAGTCTGCCTATGGGGGTGCATTATAATATAGAGTCTGCCAATGGGGGTGCATTATACTATATAGAGTCTGCCTATGGAGAGTGCATTATGCTATAGAGTCTGCCTATGGGGAATGCATTAAACTATATAGAGTCTGCCTATGTTGGGTGCATTATACTATATAGAATCTGCCTATGGAGAGTGCATTATGCTATAAAGTCAGACTATGGGCAATGCATTATACTATATAGAGTCCACCTATCTTGGGTGCATTACACTATATAGAGTCTGCCTATGGGGAATGTATTATACTATATAGAGTCTGCCTATGGGGAGTGCATTATACTATAGAGTCTGCCTATTGAGGGTGCATTATACTATAGTCTGCCTATGGGGAATGCATTATACAATATAGAGTATACCTATATTAGGTGCACTATACTATATACAGTCTGCCTATGGGGAATGCATTATACAGTATAGAGTCTGCCTATGGGGAGTGTATTTTACTATATGGAGACCTATGGATAGTGTATTATACTATATGGAGGCCTATGGGAAGTGCATTATACTATATGAAGGCCTATGGGGAGTGTATTATACTATATAGAGTCTGCCTATGGGGGGCTACATTATACTACTAAGTTTGCCTATGGGGGAGTGCATTATACTATTAAGTCTTCCTATGGGACTGCATTATACTATAATTTTCCTATAGGGAGTGCATTATACTATAGAATTTGCCTATGGGGGTGCATTGTACAATATGAAGTCTGCCGGGGGGCATTATATAATATAGAGTCTGCCTATGGGGTGCATTATATTATATAAAGTCTCCCTATGGGGGGTGCATTATGTTATATAGAGTCTGCCTATGTGGGGTGCATTATATTATATAGAATGTGCCTATGGGGGGTGCATTATATTATATACAGTGTGCCTATGGGAGGTGCATTATAATATAGAGTCTGCCAATGGAGGGCATTATACTATATAGTGTCTGCCTATGGGGAGTGCATTATACTATATAGTCTGCATATGGGGAGTGCATTATACTGTATAGAGTCTACCTATGTTGGGTGCATTATACTATATAGAGTCTGCCTATGGGGAATGCATAATACTAAATAGAGTCTGCCTATGGGGAATGCATTTTACTATATAGAGTCTGCCTATGGAGAGTACATTATACTATAGAGTCTGCTTATGAGGAGTGCATCATACTATATAGAGTCTGCCTATGTTGGGTGCGTTATACTAGAGTCTACCTATGGGGAATGCATTATGCTATATAGAGTCTGCCTATGGGGAGTGCATTTTACTATATAGAGTATTCCTATGGGGAGTGCATTATACTATATAGAGTCTGCCTGTGGGGGGTGCATTATACTACATAGAGTCTGCCTATGGGGAGTGCATTATACCATCTATTCTGTCTATGGGGGCTGCATTAAACTATAGAGTCTGCCTATGGGGGGCTGCATTATACTATAGAGTCTGCCTATAGGGGCTGCATTATGCTATAGTGTTTGCCTGTGGGGATGCATTATACAATAAAGTCTGCCTATTGCAGAGTGCATTATATTATATAGTCTGCCTATAGGGGCTGCATTATACTATAGAGTCTGCCTATAGGGGCTGCATTATACTATAGAGTTTGCCTGTGGGGGAATACATTGTACTATAAAGTCTGCCTATGAGGGAGTGCATTATATTATAGGATTTGTCTATAGGGGCTGCAATATACTATAGAGTCTGCCTATAAGGTTGAATTATACAATAGAGTCTGCTTATGGGGCTGCATTATACTTTATATTTTGCCTATGTGGGGATGCATTATACTATAGAGTCTGCCTATAGGGGCTGCATTATACTATAGAGTCTGCCTATAGGGGCTTCATTATACTATAGAGTCTGCCTATAGGGGCTGCATTATACTACAGATTCTGCCTATGTGGGAGTGCATTATACTATAGAGTCTTCCTATGGGGGGCTGCATTATACTATAATCTGCCTATGGAGAGTGCATTATACTACAGATTCTGCCTATGAGGGAGTGCATTATCCTATAGAGTCTTCCTATGGGGGCTGCATTATGCTATAGAGTCTGCCTATGGGGAGTGCATTATATTATATAAAGTATGCTTATGAGGGTGCATTGTACTATAGAGTCTGCCTATGAGGGGTGCATTATATTATATTATATTGAGTCTGCATATGGGGGGTGCATTATATTATAGAGTATGCCTATGGGTAATGTATTATACTTATATTATGCCTTATTTATTTGACTGTATACGAGTTGTGACTCTAGGTTCAGCACCTGTTCACACTTATTCAATGTTTGGAAGTGACGGTCAGTTTTTTGAAATTTGTATTCATTAGCCTTCTGACTGAGCACTCCTCCGCCTCTTAGCCACAGGTGTTTTAATCGCAGCAGGTCCATTACCCCTCCACAGAGAAAGAGAAATTTAGTCTAAGAAGAGGTTTCACAGGTACCCATTCAGATGAAGACGTTTATTCTCAGCGAGGAAAGGACAGTTTAGGACCTGGTATACGAAAGATGCCCTAATGTGGCTACCAGGTACACATGAATTGGCCAATTTATGTGCTAAACGCTCTAATTTTTCCATATTTCTAGTGCAGTGATGCAGTTCAAGTTTCATGTTTGCATGTTTTAGCGCTGCAGTGTGCTGCCTTATTTATTTGACTGTATACGAGTTGGTGACTCTAGGTTCAGCACCTGTTCACACTTATTCTATGTTTGGAAGTGACGGTCAGTTTTTTTAAATTTGTATTATACTATGGAGTTTGTCTATGGGGAGTGCATTATACTGTAGAGTCTGCCTAAGAGGGGTGCATTATACTATAGAGTCTGCCTATGGGGGTGCATTACACTACATAGAGTTTTTCTTTGGGGGTGCATTATACTATAGAGTCTGCCAATGGGGGGTGCATTATACTACATAGAGTCTGCCTATGGAGAGTGCTTTATAATATAGAGTCTGCCTATGGGGGAGTCCATTATACTATATATGGGAAATGCATTATACTATATAGAGTCTGTCTATATTGGGTGCATTATACTATATAGAGTCTGCCTATGGGGAATGCATTATACTATATAGAGTATGTCTATGGGTAGTGTAATATACAATAGAGTCTGCCTATGGGGAGTGTATTGTACTATGTAGAGTCTGCCTATGTTGGGTGCATTATACTATATAGAGTCTGCCTATGGGGAATGCATTATTCTATATAGAGTCTGCCTATCTTGGGTGCATTATACTATATAGAGTCTGCCTATGGGGAGTCCATTATACTATATAGAGTCTGTCTATATTGGGTGCATTATACTATATAGAATCTGCCTATGGGCAGTGCATTTTACTATATAGAGTGTTGTGAATTTGGATTCTGGGCTCCCCCGGTGGCCGCTTGTGGAATTGGACTTGTCATCCTCTTTCCTGTTTCACCTGGTTCCATCAGTAGTGGGTGTCGCTATTTAAGCTCATTTCTCTGGTGGTTTCTTGCCGGTCAACAATGTTATCTGACGCCTCTCAGTGCTTGTTCCTGCTTCTGACAACTACTAGATAAGTTGGACTTTTGTCCATGTTTCGTTTTGCCTATTTGTTCCAGTTCACAGCTGAAGTTTTGTTACTGTGTCTGGAAAGCTCTCGTTGATCAGGGATTGCTACTCTGGCGTTATGAGTTAATGCCAGAGTTTAAGGTAATCTCTGGATGGTGTTTTGTTAGTGTTTTTCTGCTGACCATGAAAGTATACTATCTGTCTTCTGCTATCTAGTAAGCGGACCTCAAATTTGCTAAGACTATTTTCCTGCTGCGTTTGTTGTTTCATCTGAACTCACCGTCATTATATGTGGGGGGCTACTGTCTTCTTTGGAATATTTCTCTAGAGGTGAGCCAGGTCTTATATTTCCCTCTGCTAGCTATTTAGGTCTTAGGCCAGAGCTGGGCATCTAGCGATAAATAGGAAATGCTACCTGGCTATTTCTAGTTGCGCGGCAGGCTTAGTTCATGGTCAGTATAGTTCCATCTTCCGAGAGCTTGTCCCTCTATAGGCTTGCTATGATCTCTGCCTGCAGAGATCATGACAGTTTGACCGGCCCCTAAAGTGTTAAAGACCCAGGTTGAGAAAGGAGAGTTATAAGAAGTCTGCTGGAATTTTTTTTTTTTTTTTTTTTTTTTTTTTTCCAGTTTGCCTTGCTGCAGTCTTTTTTCTCTCTCTCCTCCTAATCTCTGTATGGCTCTGTGTGCACCTGACAATAATGGATCTTCAGAGTGTAACTGCGGGTTTGAATAATCTCATCACGAAAGTACAAAATTTACAAGATTTTGTGGTACATGCTCCAGTATCTGAGCCGAGAATTCCTTTGCCGGAGTTCTTCACAGGGAATAGAGCTAGCTTCCAGAATTTCCGAAATAATTGTAAGCTTTATTTGTCCCTGAAGTCTCGTTCAGCTGGAGACCCTGCTCAGCAGGTTAGGATTGTGATTTCCTTGCTCAGGGGTGACCCTCAAGATTGGGCCTTCTCATTGCCAGCAGGGGATCCTGCGTTGCGCGATGTGGATGCGTTTTTTCTGGCCTTGGGCTTGCTTTATGAGGAACCTCATTTGGAACTTCAGGCAGAAAAAACTTTGATGGCACTATCTCAGGGGCAAGACGAAGCTGAGGTTTACTGCCAAAAATTCCGTAAATGGTCTGTGCTTACTCAGTGGAATGAGTGCGCCTTGGCGGCAACTTTCAGAGAAGGTCTCTCTGATGCCGTTAAGGATGTTATGGTGGGGTTCCCTGTGCCTGCAGGTCTGAATGAGTCCATGACAATGGCTATTCAGATTGATAGGCGTCTGCGGGAGCGCAAACCGGTGCACCATCTGGCGGTGTCTATGGAAAAGACGCCAGAAAGTATGCAGTGTGATAGAATTCTGTCCAGGAGCGAGCGACAGAATTTTAGACGGAAGAATGGATTGTGCTTCTATTGTGGGGATTCTACTCATGTTATATCAGCATGCTCTAGGCGTACAAAGAAGCTTGATAAGTCTGTTTCCATTGGCACCATTCAGTCTAAGTTTATTTTGTCTGTAACCCTGATTTGCTCTTTGTCATCCATTGCCACGGACGCCTATGTTGACTCTGGCGCCGCTCTGAGTCTTATGGATTGGTCCTTTGCCAATCGTTGTGGTTTTGATTTAGAGCCTTTGGAGACTCTTATTCCTCTGAAGGGGATTGACTCCACCCCATTGGCTAATAATAAACCACAATACTGGACACAAGTAACCATGCGTATCAATCCGGATCACCAGGAGATTATTCGTTTCCTGGTGCTGTATAATTTACATGACGATTTGGTACTGGGATTGCCATGGTTGCAGTCTCACAATCCAGTCTTGGACTGGAGAGCAATGTCTGTGTTGAGCTGGGGATGTAAGGGTATTCATGGGGACTTACCTTTGGTTTCTATTTCGTCGTCCATTCCCTCTGAAGTCCCTGAGTTCCTCTCTGATTATCAAGACGTCTTTGACGAACCCAAGCTTGGGTCGTTACCTCCGCACCGTGAGTGCGATTGTGCCATAGATTTGATACCGGGTTGCAAATATCCAAAGGGTCGTTTGTTTAATCTGTCTGTGCCGGAACATGCTGCTATGCGGGAATATATAAAGGAGTCTTTGGAAAAGGGACATATTCGTCCATCTTCTTCTCCCTTGGGAGCTGGGTTTTTCTTTGTCTCAAAAAAGGACGGCTCTTTGAGACCATGTATTGATTATCGGCTTCTGAATAAGATCACTGTTAAGTACCAATACCCATTGCCATTGCTTACTGATTTGTTTGCTCGTATAGAGGGTGCTAAGTGGTTCTCTAAAATTGATCTTCGTGGGGCGTATAATTTGGTGCGGATCAGGCAGGGGGATGAGTGGAAGACCGCATTTAATACGCCCGAGGGCCACTTTGAGTATTTGGTCATGCCTTTTGGTCTTTCTAATGCCCCTTCAGTTTTCCAGTCTTTTATGCATGATATTTTCCGCGATTTTTTGGATAAATTTATGATAATATATCTGGATGATATTCTGATTTTTTCTGATGACTGGGACTCTCATGTCCAGCAGGTCAGGAGAGTTTTTCAGGTTCTGCGGTCTAATTCTTTATGTGTGAAGGGGTCTAAGTGCGTTTTTGGGGTCCAGAAAATTTCCTTTTTGGGGTATATTTTTTCTCCCTCTTCCATTGAGATGGATCCCGTCAAGGTGCAAGCTATTTGTGACTGGACTCAGCCCTCCTCTCTTAAGGGTCTTCAGAGATTTTTGGGCTTTGCCAACTTTTACCGCCGATTTATTGCTGGTTTTTCGGATGTCGTTAAACCACTGACTGATTTGACCAGACATGGCGCTGATGTTGCTAATTGGTCCCCTCATGCTGTAGAGGCCTTTCAGGAGCTTAAGCACCGTTTTGCCTCTGCCCCTGTGTTACGTCAGCCTGATGTGAATCTGCCTTTTCAGGTTGAGGTTGACGCTTCGGAGATCGGAGCTGGGGCAGTGTTGTCGCAGAAAGGTTCCGACTGCTCCGTCATTAGGCCTTGTGCCTTCTTTTCTCGCAAATTTTCGCCCGCAGAGCGGAATTATGATGTTGGGAATAGGGAGCTTTTGGCCATGAAGTGGGCGTTTGAGGAGTGGCGCCATTGGCTAGAGGGGGCTAAGCATCAGGTGGTGGTATTGACTGACCACAAAAAATTTGATTTATCTTGAGACTGCCAGGCGCCTGAATCCTAGACAGGCGCGCTGGTCTTTATTTTTTTCTCGCTTTAATTTTGTGGTGTCATACCTACCGGGTTCTAAGAATGTTAAGGCAGATGCCCTTTCTAGGAGTTTTGACCCGGACTCTCCTGGTAATGCTGAACCCACAGGTATCCTTAGGGAGGGAGTAATTTTGTCGGCCGTTTCTCCTGATCTGCGGCGGTCCTTGCAAGAGTTTCAGGCGGATAGACCGGATCGTTGTCCGCCTGATAGACTGTTTGTTCCGGATGATTGGACCAGTAGAGTCATCTCTGAGGTACATTCTTCTGCATTGGCAGGTCATCCCGGAATTTTTGGTACCAGGGATTTGGTGGCAAGATCCTTCTGGTGGCCTTCCCTGTCACGAGATGTGCGCGTCTTTGTGCAGTCATGTGACATTTGTGCTCGGGCCAAGTCTTGTAGTTCTCGGGCTAGCGGACTGCTGTTGCCCTTGCCTATTCCTAAGAGGCCTTGGACACACATCTCGATGGATTTTATTTCAGATCTGCCTGTTTCCCAGAAGATGTCTGTCATCTGGGTGGTCTGTGACCGTTTCTCTAAAATGGTCCATTTGGTTCCTCTGCCCAAGTTGCCTTCTTCTTCTGAGTTGGTTCCTCTGTTTTTTCAGAATGTTGTCCGATTGCACGGTATTCCTGAGAATATTGTTTCTGACAGAGGTACCCAATTTGTGTCTAGATTTTGGCGGGCATTCTGTGCTAGGATGGGCATAGATTTGTCTTTTTCATCTGCTTTTCACCCTCAGACTAATGGCCAGACCGAGCGGACTAATCAGACCCTGGAGACATATCTGAGGTGTTTTGTCTCTGCTGACCGGGATGATTGGGTTGCTTTTTTGCCATTGGCAGAGTTCGCCCTCAATAATCGGGCCAGCTCTTCCACCTTGGTGTCCCCGTTTTTCTGTAATTCGGGGTTTCACCCTCGATTTTCCTCCGGTCAGGTGGAATCCTCGGATTGTCCTGGAGTGGATGCGGTGGTGGAGAGATTGCATCACATCTGGGGGCAGGTTATGGACAATTTGAAGTTGTCCCAGGAGAAGACTCAGCGTTTTGCCAACCGTCATCGTCGTGTTGGTTCTCGGCTTTGTGTTGGAGATTTGGTGTGGTTGTCTTCTCGTTTTGTCCCTATGAGGGTCTCTTCTCCTAAGTTTAAACCTCGGTTCATCGGCCCTTATAGAATATTGGAGATTCTTAATCCTGTTTCTTTCCGTTTGGACCTCCCTGCGTCCTTTTCCATTCATAACGTTTTTCATCGGTCGTTATTGCGCAGGTATGAGGTACCTGTTGTACCTTCAGTTGAGCCTCCTGCTCCGGTGTTGGTTGAGGGTGAGTTGGAGTACGTTGTGGAGAAAATTTTGGACTCTCGTGTTTCCAGACGGAGACTCCAGTATCTGGTCAACTGGAAGGGTTACGGCCAGGAGGATAATTCTTGGGTCAATGCATCTGATGTTCATGCTTCTGATCTTGTTCGTGCCTTCCATAGGGCTCATCCTGGTCGCCCTGGTGGATCTGGTGAGGGTTCGGTGCCCCCTCCTTGAGGGGGGGGTACTGTTGTGAATTTGGATTCTGGGCTCCCCCGGTGGCCGCTTGTGGAATTGGACTTGTCATCCTCTTTCCTGTTTCACCTGGTTCCATCAGTAGTGGGTGTCGCTATTTAAGCTCATTTCTCTGGTGGTTTCTTGCCGGTCAACAATGTTATCTGACGCCTCTCAGTGCTTGTTCCTGCTTCTGACAACTACTAGATAAGTTGGACTTTTGTCCATGTTTCGTTTTGCCTATTTGTTCCAGTTCACAGCTGAAGTTTTGTTACTGTGTCTGGAAAGCTCTCGTTGATCAGGGATTGCTACTCTGGCGTTATGAGTTAATGCCAGAGTTTAAGGTAATCTCTGGATGGTGTTTTGTTAGTGTTTTTCTGCTGACCATGAAAGTATACTATCTGTCTTCTGCTATCTAGTAAGCGGACCTCAAATTTGCTAAGACTATTTTCCTGCTGCGTTTGTTGTTTCATCTGAACTCACCGTCATTATATGTGGGGGGCTACTGTCTTCTTTGGAATATTTCTCTAGAGGTGAGCCAGGTCTTATATTTCCCTCTGCTAGCTATTTAGGTCTTAGGCCAGAGCTGGGCATCTAGCGATAAATAGGAAATGCTACCTGGCTATTTCTAGTTGCGCGGCAGGCTTAGTTCATGGTCAGTATAGTTCCATCTTCCGAGAGCTTGTCCCTCTATAGGCTTGCTATGATCTCTGCCTGCAGAGATCATGACAATAGAGTCTGTCTATGGGGAGTGCATTATACAATAGAGTCTGACATGGGGGGTGCATTATACTATATAGAGTCTGCCTATGGGGAGTGCATTATACTATAGAGTCTGCCTATGGGGAGTGTATTATACTATGTAGAGTCTGCCTATGTTGGGTGCATTGTACTATATAGAGTCTGCCTATGGGGAGTGCATTTTACTATGTAGAGTCTGCCTATGGGGAGTACATTATACTGTAGAGTCTGCCTATGGAGTGTGCATTATACTATATACAGTCTGCCTATGGGGAATGCATTATACTATATAGAATCTGCCTATGGGTAGTACATTTTACTATATGGAGACCTATGGGGAGTGCTATATACTATATGGAGGCCTATTGGATGTGCATTATACTATATGGAGGTCTGTGCAGAGTGCATTATACTATATAGAGTCTGCCTTTGGGGAATGCATTATACAATATAGAGTCTGCCTATGGGGAGTGCATTATACTATAGGTAGGCTTATGGGGAGCACATTATACTATTTGGAGGCCTGTGTACTATAGAGTCTGCCTATGGGGGAGTGGATTATACTGTAGAGTCTGCCTACAGAGGCTGCATTATCTATATATATAATTGTCTAAGGGTTTTTCCGTCTGTCTGTCTGTCTTTCTGTCTGTCTGTCTGTCTGTCCTGGAAATCCCGCATCTCTGATTGGTCGAGGCCACCAGGCCTCGACCAATCAGCGACGGGCACAGCATGGCGACGATGATGTCATAATGGAAATCCCACGTCTCTGATTGGTCGAGGCCGCCAAGCCTCGACCAATCAGCGACGGGCACAGTATCGACGTAGATGTCATAAAGGTTGCCATGGCGAAGATGATGTCATAAAGGTTGCCTCGACCAATCAGCGACGGGCACAGTCTGCTGCGAATTCTGGAATCATCATTGTCCATATACTACGGGGACATGCATATTCTAGAATTCCCGATGCATTAGAATCGGGCCACAATCTAGTACTATATAGTCTGCCTATAAGGATTACATTATACTATAGAGTCAGCCTATGGGGGCTGCATTATACTATAGCATCTGCCTATAAGGGCTGCATTATACTATACAGTGTTCCTATGGGGCTGCATTATACTATAGAGCCTGCCTATAGGGAGTACATTACATTATGTAGAGTCTGCCTGTAGGGGTGCATTATACAATATAGTCTGCCTATAGGGAGTGCAATGTATTATACAGAGTCTGCCTATGGGGGTGTATTATATTATATAGTCTGCCTATGGGAGTGCATTATACTATGGAGTCTGCCTATGGGTGATGTATTATACTATAGGGTCTGTCTGTGGGGAGTGCATTATACTATAGTCTGCCTATGGGGGTGCATTATATTATGCCTATGGTGGGTGCATTATATTATATAGAGTCTGCCTATGGGAGTGCATTATACTATAGAGTCTGCCTATGGGTGATGTATTATACTATAGGGTCTTTCTATGGGGAGTGCATTATACTATAGAGTCTGCCTTTGGGGGTGCATTATATTATAGTCTGCCTATGGGGGTGCATTATACTATATAGAGTCTGTCTATGGGGAGTGCATTATAATATAGAGTCTGCCAATGGGGAGTGCATTAAACTATATTGAGTGTTCTGGATTCTGTTTTTGGGCTCCCTCTGGTGGTTACAGCTGGTACTGGGTGACTTTGGTGGGTTGCGGTCTCTGGTTTCCACCTGTCCATCTGAGGCTGGGTGTTTCCTATTTAACCTGGCTTTCCTGTCATTCCCTTGCCGGCTATCAATGTATCAGTGTGTCTCTGTTACCTTTGCTACCTGCTCCTAGGCCTTCAAGACCAGCTAAGTCTGGATTTCCCTGTTTCATGTTTGCTTTCATGTTTTTAGTCCAGCTTGCAGATATGTAATTCTCTGCTGCTGGTTGCTCTAGTGGGCTGAAATTACCACTCATGTACCATGAGTTGGCACATGAGTTCAAGTAATTTCAGGATGGTATTTGAAGGGTTTTAAGCTGACCGCGCAGTTCACTTTTTGTATCCTCTGCTATCTAGCTTAAGCGGGCCTCATTTTGCTGAATCTGTTTTCATAACTACGTTTGTGCCTTCCTCTCATTTCACCGTCATTATATGTGGGGGGCTGCTATTTCTGTGGGAATATTTCTCTGGAGGCAAGATAGGTCTGTGATTCTTCTGATAGGGGTAGCTAGATCTCCGGCTGGCGCGAGACGTCTAGAGTCCCCCCAGGAACGTTCCTCGGCTGCTGTTAGTTGAGTGTTGAGGTTCAGGATCGCGGTCAGCTCAGGTTCCATCACCCTAGAGCTCGTCCTGTTTTTGCCTGTGTTATGTGTTTAATTCCCTGCCATTGGGAACATGACAATTGAGTCTGCCTATGTTGGGTACATTATACTGTACAGAGTCTGCCTATGGAGAGTGCATTACGCTATAGAGTCTGCCTGTGGGAAATGCATTAAACTATATAGAGTCTGCCTATGTTGGGTGCATTAAACTATATAGAGTCTGCCTATGGAGAGTGCATTATGCTAGAGAGTCAGACTATGGGCAATGCATTATGCTATATAGAATCCACCTATCTTTGGTGCACTATACTATATAGAGTCTGCCTATGGGGAATGTGTGATACTATATAGAGTCTGCCTATTGAGCGTGGATTATACAATAGTCTGCCTATGGGGAATGCATTATACAACATAGAGTCTGCCTATGTTGGGTGCACTATACTATATACAGTCTGCCTATGGGGAATGCATTATACTGTATAGAGTCTTCCTATGGGGAGTGTATTTTACTATATGGAGACCTATGGAGAGTGTATTATACTATATGGAGGCCTATGGGAAGTGCATTATACCATATGGAGGCCTATGGGGAGTGCATAATACTATATAGAGTCTGCCTATGGGTGGCTATATTATACTATTAAGTTTGCCTATGGGGAGTGCATTATACTATTGAGTCTTCTTATGGGGGCTGCATTATACTATAGTCTTCCTATGATGAGTGCATTATACTATAGAATCTGCCTATGGGGGTGCATTATATTATATAGGGTCTGAATATGGGGGGTGCATTATACAATATAAAGTCTACTGGGGGGTGCATTATACAATATAGAGTCTGCCTATGGGGGTCCATTATATTATATAGAGTCTGCCTATGGGGGGTGCATTAAACTATAGAGTCTGCCTTTGGGTGATGTATTATACTATGGAGTCTGCCTATGGGGAGTGCATTATACTATAGAGTCTGCCTAAGGGGGTGCATTATACTATATAGAGTACCTATGGTGAGTGCATTATACTATATAGAGTCTGCCTATGGTGGGCTACATTATACTATAGAGTTTGCCTCAGGGGAGTGAATTAAACTATAGTCTTCATATAGGGGCTGCATTATACTATATAGTCTTCCTATGGGGAGTGCATTATACTATAGATTCTGCCTATGGGGGTGCATTATATTATATACTAGACAGTGGCCCGATTCTAATGCATCGGGTATTCTAGAATATGCATGTCCCCGTAGTATATGGACAATGATGATTCCGACTGTGCCCGTCGCTGATTGGTCGAGGCAACCAGAGACGCGGGATTTCCCAGACAGACAGACAGACAGACGGAAAAACCCTTAGACAATTATATATCTAGATGGTCTGAATATGGGGGGTGCATTATGCAATGTGAAGTCTGCCGGGGGCATTATATAATATAGAGTCTGCCTATGGGGATGCATTATATTATATATGGTCTGAATATGGAGGGTGCATTATGCAATGTGAAGTCTGACGGGGTGCATTATGTTATATAGAGTCTGCCTATGTGCGGTGCATTATATTATATAGAATGTGTCTATGGGGGGTGCATTATATTATATACAGTGTGCCTATGGTTGGTGCATTATAATATAGAGTCTGCCAATGGGGGGCATTATACTATATAGTGTCTGCCTATGGTGAGTGCAATATACTATAGAGTCTGCATATGGGTTGTGCATTATACTATATAGAGTCTGCCTATGGGGAATGCATAATACTAAATAGAGTTTGCCTATGGAGTGTGCATTTTACTATATAGAGTCTGCCTATGGAGAATGCATTATACTATAGTGTCTGCCATGGGGGGTGTATTATACTATATAGAGTCTGCCTATGGAGAGTACATTATGCTATAGAGTCTGCCTATGGGGAGTGAATTAAACTATATAGAGTCTGCCTATGTTGGGTGCATTATACTAGGGTCTACCTATGGGGAATGCATTATGCTATATAAAGTCTGCCTATGGGGAGTGAATTTTACTATATAGAGTATACCTTTGGGGAGTGCATTATATTATATAGAGTCTGCCTGTGGGGGTGCATTATACTACATAGAGTCTGCCTATGGGGAGTGCATTATACTGTCTATTCTGCCTATGGGGGGCTGCATTAACCCCTTAAGCCCCGAGGGTGGTTTGCACGTTAATGACCGGGCCAATTTTTACAATTCTGACCACTGTCCCTTTATGAGGCTATAACTCTGGAACGCTTTGACGGATCTTGGCGATTCTGACATTGTTTTCTCGTGACATATTGTACTACATGGAAGTGGTAAAATTTATTCGATATAACTTGCGTTTATTTGTGAAAAAAATGGAAATTTGGCGAAAATTTTGAAAATTTCGCAATTTTCCAACTTTGAATTTTTATGCCCTTAAATCACAGACATATGTCATGCAAAATACTTAATAAGTAACATTTCCCACATGTCTACTTTACATCAGCACAATTTTGGAACCAAAATTTTTTTTTGTGACGGAGTTATAAGGGTTAAAAGTTAACCAGCAATTTCTCATTTTTACAACACCATTTTTTTTTAGGGACCACATCTCATTTGAAGTCATTTTGAGGGGTCTATATGATAGAAAATACCCAAGTGTGACACCATTCTAAAAACTGCACCCCTCAAGGTGCTCAAAACCACATTCAAGAAGTTTATTAACCCTTCAGGTGTTTCACAGGAATTTTTGGAATGTTTAAATAAAAATGAACATTTAACTTATTTTCACACAAAATTTATTTCAGCTCCAATTTGTTTTATTTTACCAAGGGTAACAGGAGAAAATGGACCCCCAAAGTTGTTGTACAATTTGTCCTGAGTACGCTGATACCCCATATGTGGGGGTAAACCACTGTTTGGGTGCATGGCAGAGCTCGGAAGGAAAGGAGCGCCATTTGACTTTTCAATGCAAAATTGACTGGAATTGAGATGGGACGCCATGTTGCGTTTGGAGAGCCCCTGATGTGCCTAAACATTGAAACCCCCCACAAGTGACACCATTTTGGAAACTAGACCCCCTAAGGAACTTATCTAGATGTGTGGTGAGCACTTTGACCCACCAAGTGCTTCACAGAAGTTTATAATGCAGAGTCGTAAAAATAAAAAATCATATTTTTTCACAAAAATTATCTTTTCGCCCCCAATTTTTTATTTTCCCAAGGATAAGAGAAGAAATTGGACCCTAAAAAATGTTGTGCAATTTGTCCTGAGTACGCTGATACCCGATATGTGGGTGTAAACCATTATTTGGGCGCATAGCAGAGCTTGGAAGGGAAGGAGCGCCATTTGACTTTTCAATGCAAAATTGACTGGAATTGAGATGAGACGCCATGTTGCGTTTGGAGAGCCCCTGATGTGCCTAAACACTGAAACCCCCTACAAGTGACACCATTTTGGAAAGTAGACCCCCTAAGGAACTTATCTAGATGTGAGGTGAGCACTTTGACCCACCAAGTGCTTCACAGAAGTTTATAATGCAGAGCCGTAAAAATAAAAAATCATATTTTTTCACAAAAATTATATTTTCGCCCCCAATTTTTTATTTTCCCAAGGGTAAGAGAAGAAATTGGACCCCAAAAAATGTTGTGCAATTTGTCCTGAGTACGCTGATACCCCATATGTGGGTGTAAACCATTGTTTGGGCGCATAGCAGAGCTTGGAAGGGAAGGAGCGCCATTTGACTTTTCAATGCAAAATTGACTGGAATTGAGATGGGACGCCATGTTGCGTTTGGAGAGCCCCTGATGTGCCTAAACATTGAAACCCCCCACAAGTGACACCATTTTGGAAAGTAGACCCCCTAAGGAACTTATCTAGATGTGATTTGAGAGCTTTGAACCCCCAAGTGTTTCACTACAGATTATAACGCAGAGCCGTGAAAATATATATATATATTTTTTTCACAAAAATGATTTTTTAGCCCCCAGCTTTGTATTTTTACAAGGGTAACAGAATAAATTGGACCCCAAAATTTGTTGTCCAATTTGTCCTGAGTACGCTGATACCCCATATGTGGGGGGGAACCACTGTTTGGGCGCATGACAGAGCTCGGAAGGGAAGGAGCGCCATTTGGAATGCAGACTTAAATGGATTGGTCTGCAGCCGTCACGTTGCATTTGCAGAGCCCCTGATGTACCCAAACAGTACAAACCCCCCACAAGTGACCCCATATTGGAAACTAGTCCTCCCAAGGAACTTATCTAGATGTGTTGTGAGAACTTTGAACCCCCAAGTGTTCCACTACAGTTTACAACGCAGAGCCATGAAAATAAAAATTCTTTTTTTTTTTCACAAAAATGATTTTTTAGCCCCCAGTTTTGTATTTTCACAAGGGTAACAGGATAAATTAGACCCCAAATGTTGTTGTCCAATTTGTCCTGAGTACGCTGATACCCCATATGTGGGGGGGAACCACTGTTTGGGAGCATGACAGAGCTCAGAAGGGAAGGAGCGCCATTTGGAATGCAGACTTAAATGGATTGGTCAGCAGCCGTCATGTTGCATTTGCAGAGCCCCTGATGTATCCAAACAGTACAAACCCCCCACAAGTGACCCCATATTGGAAACTAGACCTCCAAAATAACTTATCTAGATGTGTTGTGAGAACTTTGAACCCCCAAGTGTTTCACAAAAGTTTATAGCGCAAAGCCGTGAAAATAAAAATTCCTTTTTTTTTCACAAAAATGATTTTTTAGCCCCCAGTTTTGTATTTTCACAAGGGTAACAGGATAAATTAGACCCCAAAAGTTGTTGTCCAATTTGTCCTGAGTACGCTGATACCCCATATGTGGAGGGGAACCACTGTTTGGGCGCATGACAGAGCTCGGAAGGGAAGAAGCGCCATTTGGAATGCAGACTTAAATGGATTGGTCTGCAGGCGTCACGTTGCATTTGCAGAGCCCCTGATGTACCCAAACAGTACAAACCCCCCACAAGTGACCCCATATTGGAAACTAGACCTCCCTAGGAACTTATCTAGATGTGTTGTGAGAACTTTGAACCCCCAAGTGTTTCACTACAGTTTATAACGCAGAGCCGTGAAAATAAAACATCTTTTTTTTCTCACAAAAACGATTTTTAGCCCCCCAAATTTTTAATTTTCCCAAGGATAACAAGAGAACTTGGAGCCCAGAAGTTGTTGTTCAATTTGTCCCGAGTACGCTGATAACCCATATGTTGGGGTAAACCCCTTTTTGGGCGCACGGGAGAGCTCGGAAGGGAAGGAGCACTGTTTTACTTTTTCAACGCAGAATTGGCTGGAATTGAGATTGGACGCCATGTCGCGTTTGGAGTGCCCCTGATGTGCCTGGACAGTGGAAACTCCCCAATTCTACCTGAAACCCTTTCCCAAACACACCCCTAACCCTAATCCCAACCGTAACCCTAACCACACCCCTAGCCCTGACACACCCGTAATTCTAATCCCAACCCTAATCCAAACCGTAAATGTAATTCAAACCCTAACCCTAACTTTAGCCCCAACCCTAACCCTAACTTTAGCCCCAACCCTAACCCTAACTTTACCTCCAACCCTAGCCCTAACCCTAACCCTAACCCTAACTTTAGCCCCAACCCAAACCCTAGCCCTAACCCTAACTCTAGCCCTAACCCTAACTCTAGCCCTAACCCTAACCCTAACCCTAGCCCTAATGGGAAAATGGAAATAAATACATTTTTTTAATTTTATTATTTTTCCCTAACTAAGGGGGTGATGAAGGAGGGTTTGATTTACTTTTATAGCGTTTTTTATATCGGATTTTTATGATTGGCAGCTGTCACACACTAAAAGACGCTTTTTATAGCAAAAAAGTTTTTGCGTCTCCACATTTTGAGACCTATAATTTTTCCACATTTTGATCCACATAGTCATTTGAGGTCTTGTTTTTTGCGGGACGAGTTGACGTTTTTATTGGTAACATTTTCGGACACGTGACCCTTTTTGATCACTTTTTATTCCGATTTTTGTGAGGCAGAATGACCAAAAACCTGCTATTCATGAATTTCTTTTGGGAGAGGCGTTTATACCGTTCCGCGTTTGGTAAAATTGATAAAGCAGTTTTATTCGACGGGTCAGTACGATTACAGCGATATCTCATTTATATCATTTTTTTATGTTTTGGCGCTTTTATACGATAAAAACTATTTTATAGAAAAAATAATTATTTTAGTATCGCTTTAGTCTCAGGACTATAACTTTTTTATTTTTTTGCTGATGATGCTGTATGGTGGCTTGTTTTTTGCGGGACAAGATGACGTTTTCAGTGGTACCATGATTATTTATATCAGTCTTTTTGATTGCGTGTTATTCCACTTTTTGTTCGGCGGTATGGTAATAAAGCGTTGTTTTTTGCCTCGTTTTTTTTTTTTTTTTCTTACGGTGTTTACTGAAGGGGTTAACTAGTGGGGCAGTTTTATAGGTTGGGTCATTACGGACGCGGCGATACTAAATATGTGTACTTTTATTGTTTTGTTTTTTTTATTTAGATAAAGAAATGTATTTATGGGAATAATATATATATTTTTTTTATTATTCATTTAGGATTTTTTTTATTTTTTTTTTACACATGTGGAAAATTTTTTTTTTTAACTTTTTTACTTTGTCCCAGGGGGGGGACATCACAGATCGATGATCTGATAGTGTGCACAGCACTCTATCAGATCACCGATCTCACTTACATCGGTGCAGGCTTACCAGCGTCTGCTCTGAGCAGGTGCTCGGTAAGCCACCTTTCTCCCTGCAGGACCCGGATGCCGCGGCCATCTTAGATCCGGGACCTGCAGGGAGGAAGGAGGTAGGAGACCCTCGGAGCAACGCGATCACATCGCGTTGCTCCGGGGGTCTCAGGGAAGCCCGCAGGGAGCCCCCTCCCTGCGCGATGCTTCCCTATACCGCCGGTACACTGCGATCATGTTTGATCGCGGTGTGCCGGGGGTTAATGTGCCGGGGGCGGTCCGTGACCGCTCCTGGCACATAGTGCCGGATGTCAGCTGCGACGTCGCGTATGACGTACTATCCCGTCACCCGGAATTAAGTCCCAGGTCACCTTGACGGGATAGTACGTCATACGGGATTAAGGGGTTAAGCTATAGAGTCTGCCTATGGGGGCTGCATTATACTATAGAGTCTGCCTATAGGGGCTGCTTGATGCTATAGTGTTTGCCTGTGGGGAATGCATTATACTATAAAGTCTGCCTATGGGGGAGTGCATTATATTATATAGTCTGCCTATAGGGGCTGCATTAGACAATTACCTTTCACAACTGGTTCAGGACCCAACAAGAAAGGGGGCACTGCTAGACCTAATATTAACAAACAGGCCAGACCGCATATCAAATCAAAGGGTTGGGGGTCACTTGGGGAATAGTGATCACAAAATAATAAGTTTTCGTGTATCCTTTAATAAGATGTGTAGAAGAGGGGTGACAAGGACACTAAACTTCAGGAGTGCAAATTTCCAACGGATGAGAGATGATCTTGGTGCAATTAACTGGGACGATATCCTGAGACATAAAAATACACAAAGAAAATGGGAGACGTTTATTAGCATCCTGGATAGGACCTGTGCACAGTATATACCGTATGGGAATAAACATACTAGAAATAGGAGGAAACCAATATGGCTAAATAGAGCTGTAAGGGGCGCAATAAGTGACAAAAATAAAGCATTTAGAGAATTAAAGGAAGTAGGTAGTGATGAGGCATTAAGTAAATACAGAAAATTAAATAAATTCTGTAAAAAGCAAATCAAGGCAGCAAAAATTGAGACAGAGAGACTACATAACTACATAAATAGTAAGAAACTAAAAAATGAAAGTGTTGGCCCCCTTAAAAATAGTCTGGGGGAAATGGTGGATGAGGATGAGGAAAAAGCCAATATGCAAAATTAGGTTTTTTTCATCAGTATTTACACAAGAAAATCCCATGGCAGACAATATGATCAGTGATAACAAAAATTCCCCATTAAGTGTCACCTGCTTAACCCAGCAGGAAGTATGGCGGCGTCTAAAAATCACTAAAATTGACAAATCTCCAGGCCCGGATGGGATACACCCCCGAGTACTGCAGGAATTAAGTACAGTCATTGATAGACCATTATTTTTAATCTTTAAAGAGTCCATAATAACAGGGTCTGTACCACAGGACTGGCGTATAGCAAATGTGGTGCCAATATTCAAAAAGGGGACAAAAACTGAACTCGGAAATTATAGACTAGTAAGCTTAACCTCTACTGTGGGTAAAATCCTGGAGGGCATTCTAAGGGATGCTATACTGGAGTATCTGAAGAGGAATAACCTCATGACCCAGTATCAGCACGGGTTTACTAGGGACCGTTCATGTCAGACTAATTTGATCAGCTTCTATGAAGAGGTAAGCTCTGGACTGGACCAAGGGAACCCAGTAGATGTAGTGTATATGGACTTTTCAAAAGCTTTTGATACGGTGCCACACAAAAGGTTGATACATAAAATGAGAATAATGAGGATAGGGGAAAATATGTGTAAGTGGGTTGAGAGCTGGCTCAGGGATAGGAAACAAAGGGTGGTTATTAATGGAGCACACTCGGACTGGGTCGCGGTTAGCAGTGGGGTACCACAGGGGTCAGTATTGGGCCCTCTTCTTTTTAACATATTTATTAATGACCTTGTAGGGGGCATTCAGAGTAGAATTTCAATATTTGCAGATGACACTAAACTCTGCAGGGTAATCAATACAGGGGAGGACAATTTTATATTACAGGATGATTTATGTAAACTAGAAGCTTGGGCTGATAAATGGCAAATGAGCTTTAATGGGGATAAATGTAAGGTCATGCACTTGGGTAGAAGTAATAAGATGTATAACTATGTGCTTAATTCTAAAACTCTGGGCAAAACCGTCAATGAAAAAGACCTGGGTGTATGGGTGGATGACAAACTCATATTCAGTGGCCAGTGTCAGGCAGCTGCTACAAAGGCAAATAAAATAATGGGATGTATTAAAAGAGGCATAGATGCTCATGAGTAGAACATAATTTTACCTCTATACAAGTCACTAGTTCGACCACACTTAGAATACTGTGCACAGTTCTGGTCTCCGGTGTATAAGAAAGGCATAGCTGAACTAGAGCGGGTGCAGAGAAGAGCGACCAAGGTTATTAGAGGATTGGGGGGTCTGCAATACCAAGATAGGTTATTACACTTGGGGCTGTTTAGTTTGGAAAAACGAAGACTAAGGGGTGATCTTATTTTAATGTATAAATATATGAGGGGACAGTACAAAGACCTTTCTGATGATCTTTTTAATCATAGACCTGAGACAGGGACAAGGGGGCATCCTCTACGTCTGGAGGAAATAAGGTTTAAGCATAATAACAGACGCGGATTCTTTACTGTAAGAGCAGTGAGACTATGGAACTCTCTGCCGTATGATGTTGTAATGAGTGAGTCATTACTTAAATTTAAGAGGGGACTGGATGCCTTTCTTGAAAAGTATAATGTTACAGGGTATATACACTAGATTCCTTGATAGGGCGTTGATGAAGGGAACTAGTCTGACTGCCGTATGTGGAGTCGGGAAGGAATTTTTTTCCCCAATGTGGAGCTTACTCTTTGCCACATGGTTTTTTTTTTGCCTTCCTCTGGATCAACATGTTAGGGCATGTTAGGTTAGGCTATGGGTTGAACTAGATGGACTTAAAGTCTTCCTTCAACCTTAATAACTATGTAACTATGTTACTATTATACTATAGAGTCTGCCTATAGGGGCTGAATTATACTATAGAGTTTGCCTGTGGGGGGATACATTGTACTATAAAGTCTGCCTATGGGGGAATGCATTATATTATAGTTTGTCTCTAGGGGCTGCATTATACTATAGAGTCTGCCTATAGGGGCTGAATTATACAAGAGTCTGCTTATGGGGGGCTGCATTATACTATAGATTATGCCTATGGGGAGCTGCATTATACTATATCGTCTGCCTATAGGAGCTGCATTATGCTATAGAGTCTGCCTATAGGGGCTGCATTATACTATAGAGTGTGCCTATAGGGGCTGCATTATACTATAGAGTCTGCCTATGGAGGAGTGCATTATACTATAGAGTCCGACTATAAGGGCTGCATTATACTATAGAGTCTTCCTATGGAGAGTGCATTACACTACAGATTCTGCCTATGTGGGAGTGCATTATACTATAGAGTCTTCCTATGGGGAGTTGCATTAAACTATAGAGTCTGCCTATGGAGAGTGCATTATACTACAGATTCTGTCTATGAGGGAGTGCATTATCCTATGGTTTTCCTATGGGGGGCTGCATTATGCTATAGAGTCTGCCTATGGGGAATGCAATATATTATATAAAGTATGCTTATGAGGATGCATTATACTATAGAGTCTGCCTATGTTTGGATACATTATATTATATAGAGTCTGCCTATGTGAGGTGCATTATATTATATAGAGTCTGCCTATGGGTAATGTATTATACTATGGAGTTTGTCTATGGGGAGTGCATTATACTGTTGAGTCTGCCTATGAGGGGTGCATTATACTAGAGTCTGCCTTTGGGCAGTGCATTTTACTATATAGAGTCTGTCTATGGGGAGTGCATTATACTATAGAGTCTGCCTATGGGAAATGCATTATACAATATAGAGTCTGCCTATGTTGGGTGCACTATACTATATACAGTCTGCCTATGGGGAATGCATTGTACTGTATAGAGTCTGCCTATGGGGAGTGTATTTTACTATATGGAGACCTATGGTGAATGTATTATACTATATGGAGGCCTATGGGAACTGCATTATACTATATGGAGGCCTATGGGGAGTGCATTATGCTATATAGAGTCTGCCTATGGGGGGGCTACATTATACTATTAAGTCTGCCCATGGGGGTGCATTACACTACATAGAGTTTTTCTTTGGGGGTGCATTATACTATTGAGTCTTCCTATGGGGGCTGCATTATACTATTGTCTTCCTATGGAGAATGCATTATACTGTAGAATCTGCCTATGGGGGGTGCATTATATTATATAGGGTCTGAATATGGGGGGTGCATTATACAATATGAAGTCTGCCAGGGGGTGCATTATACAATAGTCTGCCTATGGGGGTGCATTATATTATATAGAGTCTGCCTATGGGGAGTGCATTATGTAATATAAAGTCTGCCTATGTGGGGTGTATTATATTATATAGAGTCTGCCTATGGGGGGTGCATTAAACTATAGAGTCTGCCTATGGTGGGCTAAATTATACTATAGAGTTTGCCTCTGGGGAGTGCATTATGTAATATAAAGTCTGCCTATGTGGGGTGTATTATATTATATAGTCTTCCTATGGGGGCTGCATTATGCTATAGAGTCTTCCTATGGGGAGTGCATACTATAGATTCTGCCTATGGTGGTGCATTATATTATATATGGTATGGTATATGGAATATGGGGGGTGCACTATACAATATGAAGTCTGCCACGGGGCATTATATTAAATAAATATAAATTATAAATTATACTATAGAGTCTGCCTATGGGGGTGCATTATATTATATAGAGTCTCCCTATGGGGTTGCATTATGTTATATAGAGTCTGCCTATGTGGGGTGCATTATATTATATAGAATGTGCCTATGGGGGTGCATTATATTATATACAGTGTGCCTATGGGGGTGCAGTATAATATAGAGTCTGCCAATGGGGGGCATTATACTATATAGTGTCTGCCTATGGGGAGTGCGTTATACTATAGAGTGCATATGGGGAGTGCATTATACTGTATAGAGTCTGCCTATGTTGGGTGCATTATACTATATAGAGTCTGCCTATGGGAATACATAATACTAAATAGAGTCTGCCTATGGGTAGTGCATTTCACTATATAGAGTCTGCCTATGGAGAGTGCATTATACTATAGTGTCTGCCATGGGGGGTGTATTATACTATATAGAGTCTGCCTATGGAGAGTACATTATACTATAGAGTCTGCTTATGGGGAGTGCATTATACTATATGGAGTCTGCCTATGTTGGGTGCATTATACTAGACTCTACCTATATGCTATATAGAGTCTGCCTATGGGGAGTGCATTTTACTATATAGAATATGCCTCTGGGGAGTGCATTATACTATGTAGAGTCTGCCTGTGGGGGGCTACATCATACTATAGAGTTTGCCTATGGGGGAATGCATTATACTATAGAGTCTGCCTTTAGGGGCTGCATTAGACTATAGAGTCTGGCTATACGGGCTGCATTATAATATAGAGTCTTCCTATGGGGAGTGCCTTATACTATTGATTCTGCCTATGGCAGAGTGCATTATACTATAGAGTCTTCCTATGGGGGGCTGCATTATACTATAGAGTCTGCCTATAGAGGTGCATTATATTATATAGAGTCTGCCTATGGGGGGTGCAATATACAATATAGAGCCTGCCGGGGGGTGCATTATACAATATAGAGTCTGACTATGGGGGTGCATTTTACAATATAAAATATTCTGAACATAACGCACCAACCCATTTCCTCAAGTAACGGATGGGCCACACTCCAAACTTGATATAAACATATTGACCGTAGAGTTATTAAACTATACTCAGTCACGAAGTGTTTAATACTAAAAAGAAACCTTTATTCACATATAAACAATTCAAAACATTAAAACAGTGCCTCAAAATCAGATCAACTACTAAGTCAAGGTAAGCGACGGGAACAACAGGTATATTAAATCTAATTGTTATAAAGATTTTTAATGGTCACCAGAAGGACATTTCCTTGTAGTCAATACTAGCGTTGAGCGAAGCGGATCGGTCATTTTCATAAATCGCCGACTTTTAGGCAAAGTCGGGTTTCATGAAACCCGAACCGATCCTAGTGTGGGATCGGCCATGCGGTCGGCGATCAGAGCGCCAAAGTCGCGTTTTGTATGATGCTGTTACCGCCGTTTTTCATCCAATGAAGGAGGACGCAGAGTGTGGGCAGCGTGATGACATAGGTCTCTGTCCCCACCATCTTAGACAAGGGCATGGCAGTGATTGGCTTGCTGTCTGCGGCGTCACAGGGGCTATAAAGCGGCGTGCACGCCGACCGCCATCTTACTTCTGCCGATCTGAGCATAGGGAGAGGTTGCTGCAGTTAGTCAGAAGCAGGGACAGAGTTAGGGAGGAAATATAAACCCCCAAACTGCTTGTGCTGGAGCGATTTTCACTGTCCCACACCACCTTTTTGTGCAGGTACAGTGGAGGTTGTATTTTAGTGCAGCAGCTGCATAGCTGTGTGCACGGTGCTGTGCAAACCAACTGCTTTTTTCAAAGCAAAAATCCTGTTGCTCCTTTCTGCACAGTTACCTATCTTGTTTATTTGTCTACCAATTTTTTTGTTCAGCAGTCCTTTTTATTGCTGCCATACTTGTCCTGAGATCAATGAAAGGAAGCTTGTTATTGCAGTAATTTTTTTTTTTATTATTTTTTTTTAATAATAATTACAGCCACTTTCTGCCACATTCATAGTGTTGTGTTATACCACTGGGCCAGAGTTGTGGTTCAGTGTCTCCCCCCAAAAGTGAGATAGTAATTCTCACACAGTTTATATTCTGCTGTACTGCTAGTGTGTCATATATCAGGCAGCCACTTTCTGCCACGTTCATAGTGTTGTGTTATATCACTGGGCCAGAGGTGTGGTTCAGTGTCTCCCCCCAAAAGTGAGATAGTAATTCTCACACAGTTTATATTCTGCTGTACTGCTAGTGTGTCATATATCAGGCAGCCACTTTCTGCCACGTTCATAGTGTTGTGTTATACCACTGGGCCAGAGTTGTGGTTCAGTGTCTCCCCCCAAAAGTGAGATAGTAATTCTCACACAGTTTATATTCTGCTGTACTGCTAGTGTGTCGTATATCAGGCAGCCACTTTCTGCCACGTTCATAGTGTTGTGTTATACCACTGGGCCAGAGTTGTGGTTCAGTTTCTCCCCCCAAAAGTGAGATAGTAATTCTCACACAGTTTATATTCTGCTGTACTGCTAGTGTGTTGTATATCAGGCAGCCACTTTCTGCCACGTTCATAGTGTTGTGTTATACCACTGGGACAGAGTTGTGGTTCAGTGTCTCCCCCCCAAAAATGAGGAAGTCTGGTGGAAGAGGCCGTGGGCGGGGGTTGCCAGCTAGTACTGATGGTGGTGGTGGTGCTGCTGCATCTGGTGGTAGTGGCAAAAGCACAGTAGCACCTAAGGCTGGAGATGTTGAGCCTGCGTCATCGTCTGGCTACACAAGGCCTCGAAGGCTCCCTTACCTGGGAGTAGGAAAACAGCTTTTAAAGCCGGAGCAGCAAGAAAAAGTTTTGTCTTTCCTTGCTGACTCAGCCTCTAGCTCTTTTGCCTCCTCTTCCCAAAGTTCAAAATCTAAGAGCAGCCAGTCGTCAGTGGATGCTTCCGGTCCGGAAAAAGACGTTTCCTTGTGTCCTTCTCCCAAACCAAAAGTGAAGGATGCGTCAGGCGACACTACAGGTTACTCCATGGAGCTCTTTACCCATACCGTGCCAGGGTTAGAAAGGGAAATTGTACACTGCCCATTACAAGAAGAATCGGACATGGAGTGCACTGATGCACAGCCACAGCTAGATTATGATGCTGTTCCATTGACTCAGATCACTACATTGACCTCGCAGTTTCCTGAGCCAGAATCTGACCCTGATGAGACTATGGTGCCCTGTCCCGAACGCTATAGCACCGGCTTACACGGTGACACTGAGGAAGGTGCACATGACATTGTGGAGGAGGAGGTGATAGATGACCCAGTTCTTGACCCAGATTGGCAGCCATTGGGGGAAGAGGGTGCCGCTGGCACTAGCTCACAAGCGGAGGAGGGTTATCCGCAGCAACACCAATCTACATCGCAACAGCTGTCATTAGCCAGGCCCGTATCAGGCCCAAAACGTGTGACAAAAACAGTTTTAGGACAGCGTGGCCAACTGCTGAAAGCTGCACAGCGTGCAATGCCTGAAAAGGAATTCCATAGTAGGAAGAGTGCAGTGTGGCATTTATTTGACCAAGATCCCAATGATCAGTCTAAAGTGATCTGTAAGAAATGCTCAAAGACCTTTAGCAGAGGGAAGATTCTTCAAAATTTAAATACAACGTGCATGCGTAGACATTTAACCAGCATGCACTTGCAAGCCTGGACTAATTACCAAATGTCCTGTACCGTTGGTGCACCTGGTCAGAATGAAGGTAGTCAGCAACACTACATTGCTTCCCTCACTGTAAGCCCACCGGTTCGGACACCACCAGCAGCAAATGTGGAGGGATCGTCGCAAGGCCAAAGCAGGCAGGGAATCAGAAGGTTATTGGTAGGAAGCACTGTATGTAGGCCAACATCACCAACTTGCAACTCGGCCAGTACTTCCGCAGTGTGTCTGTTGTCGCCCAAACACTTCATTTCCAACACAGCCTGCTGACGCTTACCACTAGCTGTTCCATAATGAGACACCTCGTGTGCAACACTGGCAGCTGCGGATGGAGTTGCCAGGCGATTGCGCTCTGTGGACGAGCTGTCGCTTCTGGAGGAGGAGGAGGAGGAGGAGGGGTGTCGAACGCCTACTGCCAACTGTTTCCTAGACCCGTGGGCTAGGCAGAACTGTCCCACTATGGCTGTCCCCTGTGGACCCTGCATCCACCACATTAACCCAGTGCGCCGTGATGGACACGTAACATCCCTGGCCATGCCTACTGGTCCATGCATCTGTGGTGAGGTGCACCTTTCCACTGACACACTGCCTCAGTGCATGGACAATGCGGTCTTTGACATGCTGGTGGAGGGCTGTGATGGCTTCTCTGTGCGTCAAACTTTGCATCAGCAGACGCATAAGTGGGATGCTCATGCTTATGGTGGCGTCGTCTGCACTTACCAGCCGTGTGCATTCCTCAAAACACTGAAGGACTTGACAGAGGTCTTGTAGCTTCGACCACTGCACACCAGACAACTCCATGTCTGCCATCCAACTGCCTGCCCGTGTATGCGTATCCTCCCACAAATAAATGACAGCACGCCTCTGTTCACACAGCCTCTGAACCATGTGCAGTGTGGAGTTCCACCTTGTTGCAACATCTATAATTAGGCGTTGCTGTGGAAGATTTAGCGATCGCTGATGGTTCAGCATACGGCTGGAGTGTACGGGCGACCGGCAGATGTGCGAACAAAGTTTTCGCACCTTCAGGAGCAGGGCTCTTAACTCCGGATAATTTTTCAGGAAGCACTGCACCACCAGGTTCAAAGTGTGAGCCAAGCAAGGTATGTGTTTAAGTTGTGAAAGGGCTATGGCAGCCATAAAATTCCTTCCGTTATCACTGACTACCTTGCCTGCCTCAAGATGTACACTGCCCAGCCATGACTCACTTTCTTGCTGCAAGATTGACAAGCTTAAGTAACAAGAATTGATGTTTTTGGCATTACAATGGGCTCTGGTGGTGTTTTCCTGTCCTCCACTCACTGCCGACTTTGATTCTCCATTGACTTGCATTGGGTTTCGTGTTTCGGTTGGATCCCCGACTTTTCGCAATAATCGGCCGATTTCACCCGACCCGACTTTTGACAAAGTCGGGTTTCGCGATACCCGACTCGATCCTGAAAAAGTAAAAATCCCTCAACCCTAGTCAATACCACAGTTATACAATGACATTGCAAAATTGCTACTACATCTATACCTGTTCCCACGGTGAATGCTCAAAGTTTTAAAGTGACAGTGCAAAAGAAATGATCAATCATTAATCAACAGATGGTCATACACAGGGGGGATATACCCAAAACCCAAAAGCCGATCCCTTTCCCAGATAATCAAAATGGGACCGCCAAATATTGCACATAATCCATATCCCATAATTTCATACTACATCAGTAAAGCCTAGGGCGAGAGATCCCACCATCAAAGAAATGTCTCCAGACAAAACCGCCGATCATTACATCTGCCGCAAAAGTAACATCTCTGTCATATTTAAAGCATCACACGAGGTTATGGGCAATCTGCCCGGTACATATTACCTGAATAAACTCGCTGTTCCCCTGCCTCGTCGCACACTACACCTTGGCTACCCCGACGCGCGTTTCGCATCCGCTTCCTCCTGGGGGCGTGTCTAAGGTCAGGCGTCATAGAATACTTAAAGTCAAATCTCACCAATCAGGTTATTCGTACGGGAATATCCCAGGTGCATCATCCAGGGATACCATCCGCTTAACCACCAATCAAACACAGGGGGCTGTCCCCGGCGCGTCACCTGGAGACACCCTCTGCTTGTCCACCATTCAAATGCAGGGGGCTGTCTCCGGCACATCATCCGGCGGCTGCCCCTATTGGCCAGCAATCACCGTACATCATACCGGGCAGAACTCCCGGCCACACAAGGCGGAGATACGCCATTAGAAGAGAAGTTTAAACATAGACCATCCCACGGGGAAACACCCCCCCAACACAAACCCCGCTGTAATTACCAAAGCGTGGAGATAACAGGTCACTCCTTCCCAGCGCCGCCTCCCAGAATTTATACATTGATCGTCACAGAGGGAAACACACCCCCAGACACAAACCCCACTGTGATTGCCAAGCGTTTAGGTGATGGAATAGCAAATAACTCCTTCCCGGAGAACGAATGAAAATAATGAACAACTCATTCCCAGCACCATCTCTATAGTGTGTAACGGGCAAATTTTCCCTAACACAATCTCTGAGGACATTTCCTACATATTACGCCATACCAGATGGCAAAGATGGCACAACCAAGAGGGAACATAAATCGTATACAAGCCCATATTGGAGACAGCATATACCGTGGCAACACCTAAGCCTCGATCACACAAAGGATTAGTGAGGAGCATCTGGGACCCCCCCTGCAGGACTGGGTGCCAAACAACACCATCACCTCCTGTGTGATCCAGGGTAGTGCGCTCCAGTGGAAAAAGGGTCCTCATTCCCCATTGGACCACAGAGGACAACCACACTCACAGCCAATGTGGGGCTGACTTCATAATGGCTAGTTGCCCCAGCAGCCACCCCCCACAAAAAAACCAGCATCCAACAAACATTCAAAAACAATATGGAAAAGCGATACCGCTAGGTCCATTGTTTAATCGAAAAGCCTCCATAAATCAGGATGGCTTACATTAGTCCAGCAAAATTCTGGCCAATATCTCTTAATTCTTTCCCACATAGACCAACCCACCATTATAAATCAAAACAAATAATATTAAATCAATAGACAAAGGGGCCAATTTCGCATCAATACCCAGATTGGTCCGCATTTTGTGGTTTACAGATAATTCCATTTATGTAATTCATTTGGAACTGAAAATGAAGTCCGTTATATTTGAAGCTGTAAGCTGGAAGACATCACTTGACTGATGATAGCTTTAATCCAAGCAATAAAGTGTAGGACGCCACTGGGCTCATGAGCCTCCTGATGCTGTCTCCGAACCACTGGGCTCATAATAGCCTCCTGATGTTGTCTCCGAATTACATCACCTGGTTAGCAGTATATGTAACCCCAAAGAAAATGCAAGTACGAGAACCTGAAAAGTAATAACCAAAAAATTAAAAACGAACTACATAAAATCTAAAACTATGAAAAAACCTCCACCCAAAACACAAGATAAAATAAGTTAAAACGACCGACTACAACACATATGTATAAGTACACAAGTAGCCCAAAGATGAGACCAAGAACATCACAAAAAGGATCCAAGACCCAAGTTCTCATTTAATCCCTGCAGGGCCAGGGTGCCTAACCGATAAATCCATCTGCTTTCAACTTGGGCCAAAGTTTTCCCCAGATCTCCTCCTCTGGGGCCCAAATTGACAAGGTCTATACCCTTCACGCTCAGTTTCCACACCCTGATTAGAGGTGGCTGCTGGGGCAACTAGCCATTATGACGTCAGCCCCACATTTGCTGTGAGTGTGGTTGTCCTCTGTGGTCCAATGGGGAATGAGGACCCTTTTTCCACTGGAGCGCACTACCTTGGATCGCACAGGAGGTGATGGTGTTGTTTGGCACCCCGTCCTGCAGGGGGGGTCCCAGATGCTCCTCACTAATCCTTTGTGTGATCGAGGCTTAGGTGTTGCCACGGTATATGCTGTCTCCAATATGGGCTTGTATACTATTTATGTTCCCTCTTGGTTGTGCCATCTTTGCCATCTGGTATGGCGTAATATGTAGGAAATGTCCTCAGAGATTGTGTTGGGGAAAATTTGCCCGTTACCCACTATAGAGATGGTGCTGGGAATGAGTTGTTCATTATTTTCATTCGTTCTCCGGGAAGGAGTTATTTGCTATTCCATCGCTTAAACGCTTGGCAATCACAGTGGGGTTTGTGTCTGGGGGTGTGTTTCCCCCTGTGACGATCGATGTATAAATTCTGGGAGGTGGCGCCGGGAAGGAGTGACCTGTTATCTCCACGCTTTGGTAATTACAGCAGGGTTTGTGTTGGGGGGTGTGTTTCCCCGTGGGATGGTCTGATTAAACTTCTCTTCTAATGGCGTATCTCCGCCTTGTGTGGCCGGGAGTTCTGCCCGGTATGATGTACGCCGATTGTTGGCCAATAGGGGCAGCCGTCGGATGACGTGCCGGAGACAGCCCCCTGCATTTGAATGGTGGACAAGCAGAGGGTGTCTCCGGGTGACGCGCCGGGGACAGCCCCCTTTGTATGATTGGTGGTTAAACGGATGGTATCCCTGGATGATGCACCTGAGATATCCCCGTACGAATAACCTGATTGGTGGGATTTGACTATGTATTCTATGATGCCTGACCTTAGACACGCCCCCAGGAGGAAGCGGATGCGAAACACGCGTCGGGGTAGCCAAGGTGTAGCGTGCCACGAGGCAGGGGAACAGCGAGTTTATTCAGGTAATATGTACCGGGCAGATTGCTCATAACCTCGTGTGATGCTTTAGATATGACAGAGATGTTACTTTTATGGCAGATTTAATGATCGGCGGTTTTGTCTGGAGACATTTCTTTGATGGTGGGATCTCTCGCCCTAGGCTTTACTGATGTAGTATGAAATTATGGGATATGGATTATGTGCAATATTTGGCGGTCCCATTTTGATTGTCTGGGAAAGGGATCGGCTTTTGGGTATATCCCCCTGTGTATGACCTATTGATTAATGATTGATCATTTCTTTTGCACTGTCACTTTAAAACTTTGAGCATTCACCGTGGGAATAGGTATAGATGTAGTAGCAATTTTGCAATGTCATTGTATAACTGTGGCATTGACTACAAGGAAATGTCCTTCTGGTGACCATTTAAAATCTTTATAACAATTAGATTTAATATACCTGTTGTTCCAGTCGCTTACCTTGACTTAGTAGTTGATCTGATTTTGAGGCACTGTTTTAATGGTTTGTATTGTTCATATGTGAATAAAGGTTTCTTTTTAGTATTAAACACTTCGTGACTGAGTATAGTTTAATAACTCTACGGTCAATATGTTAATATAAAATATTCCTATGGTAAATGCATTATAGAGTCTGCCTATGGGGGTCCATTACACTATAGAGTCTGCCTATGGGTGATGTATTATACTATAGTCTGTCTATGGGGAGTGCATTATACTATAGAGTCTGCCTATGGGGGTGCATTATACTAGAGTCTGCATTTAGGGGGTGAATTATACTATATAGTCTGTCTATGGGGAGTGCATTACACTATAGATTCTGCCTATGAGGGGTGCATTATACTATAGAGTCTGCTAATTGGGGTGCATTATACTATATAGAGTCTGCCTATGGGGAGTGCATTATACTATAGATTCTGCCTATGGTGAATGCATTTTGCTGTATAGAGTCTGCTTATGTTGGGTGCATTATACTATATAAAGTCTGCCTATGGGGAATGCATTTTTCTATATAGAGTCTGCCTATGGGGAGTGCATTATACTATAGAGTGTGCCTATGGGGAGTGCATTATACTATAGAGTCTGCCTATGGAGTGTGCATTATACTGTAGTCTGCCTATGAGGAATGCATTATATTATATAGTCTGCCTATGTTCGGTGCATTATACTATATACAGTCTGCCTATGGGGAATGCATTATACTATAAGGCCTATGAGGAGTGCATTATACTATAGAGTCTTCCTATGGGGGAGTGCATTATACTATTGTCTGCCTATAGGGGCTGCATTATAATATAGAGTCTATCTATAGGGACTGCATTATGCTATAGAGTCTGCCTATGAAGGGCTGCATTATACTGTAGATTCTGCCTATGGGGGCTGCATTATACTATGGCGTCTGCCTATAGGGGATGCATTATCCTATAAAGTCTGCCTATAGTGGCTGCAGTATACTATAGAGTTTGCCTATGGGAGGCTGCATTATACTATAGTCGGTCTATGGGGAGTGCATTATACTATAGAGTCTGCTATAGGGACTGCATTGCACTACAGATTCTGCCTATGGGGGAGTGTATTATACTATAGTCTTCCTATGGAAGGATGCATTATACTATAGAGTCTGCCTATGGGGAGTGCATTATATTATATAGAGTCTGCCTATGGGGACTGCATTATATTATATAGAGTCTGCCTATGGGGGTGCATTACACTAGAGTCTGCCTATGGGGGGAGCATTATATTATATGATGTAGAGTCTGCCTATGGGGGGTGCATTATACTATAGAGTCTGCCTATGGGGAGTGCATTATATTATATAGAGTCTGCCTATGGGGGGGTGCATTATATTAGAGTCTGCCTGTGGGGGTGCATTATACAATATAGAGCCTTCCTATGGGGACTGCATTATATTATATAGAGTCTGTCTATGGGGGTGCATTACACTAGAGTCTGCCTATGGGGGGGAGCATTATATTATATGATGTAGAGTCTGCCTTTGTGGGGTGCATTATACTATAGAGTCTTCCTATGGGTGATGTATTATACTATAGTCTGTCTATGGGGAGTGCATTATACTATAGAGACTGCCTATGGGGGGTGCATTATATTATAGAGTCTGCCTATGGGGGTGCATTATACTGTATAGAGTCTGTCTATGGGAAGTGCATTATACTATATGGAAGCCTATGGAGAGTGATTTATACTATAGAGAGGCCTATGGGGAGTGCATTATACTATAGGGAGGACTATGGGGAGTGCATTATACTATATGGAGGCTATCTAGGGGGCCATCAAACAGTGTGGAGATTACAATGATGGGACCATCATAAGGTGTTGGAGCCATCAAATTGTTTGGAAGATACTAAGGGGTCAGTATAAATACAGTGAAGGGGCATTATTCTGTGCATAAGAGAGAATCATACTGTGTATTGGGGAGCTGTTCAGGGGGGAGACTCAGGACATTATTGAATGTAAAGTGGGCACTTATTGTTATGGAGGAACTCAGGTTACTGTGACGGTCAAAGGGGCACACAAGGCAATATTACTTTCTAGGGGAGAAAATGTGGGCACGGTTTTCGAGGGCACTTGCATCCGGCATTACTGTATTATAGAGAGGTGCTTTAGAATTTAGAGTGCACAGAGAACCACACAGCAAGTGCAATAATAGGGGCACATACAGGTACGGACTGGGGCTGAAATTCAGCCATGGCATTTGAAATCACACAGGTCCATGTTGTCCCTGTCCCCAAGAACCAGATGGGATATATCACTAATATTACCCTGGATGGAGGAAAGGAAGATTTACTACAAGACCAATATTTCTACTGATACCCGTGGCCTGCTGGGGTAAGTGATGGAGTCAGCAGCTTTGTGCTCCATCATAACTCTTAACAGTATGGGTATCTTGAGAACACCGATTCTGTTAAAGGGAATCTGTCACCTACTTTTTCGAATAAAAGCTTCGGCCTCCGCCATCAGGGGCTTATCTACAGCATTCTGTAATGCTGTAATACTCACCGAGGGGGGGGGGGGGGGGGCAGCGGTCTTGTGTGGTCCGGTCCGCGTCGGTGTCCATGTCTGGCGCCTCCCATCTTCATGCGATGACGTCCTCTTCCTTGTTTCCTGTCGCGTCTCCTGCGCAGGGGTACTTTATCTGCCCTGTTGATGGCAGTGCAAATACTGCAGTGACAGATACTTAAACAAGTAGCAGCCCATGAACAGACAAGACCTTCTGGCATTTGTTTTCCACCTCACTTTAGAAATTGAAATCAATGAACAGATTGGTTAGATGTGTTGGGCAGCTATGTTTATTTTTCATGCGAAAGTCATATTGATGACTTACGCAGAGTTTAGTTCTCAGGCAGCATGATGGCCCAGTGGTTAGCACTGCTGGTGCCTGGGTTCAACTCTGACCGAGGACAATGAGATTTCTCCACTCCGGTGTATTTTAGAAATTGTAATCAGTGACTGCAAATGGGACCTTCTCTAGTTTTTCATGACCTTCCCATAGGTGCTGGGAGTCATATAGATAACTTACCCAGAGGTTAGTACATGGGCAACATGATAGCCCAGTGGTTAGCATTGCTGGTGTCCTGGGTTCAACTCTGAGGACAGAGAGATTCCTCCTTTCAGGTGTACTTTAGAAATTGTAGTCAGTGATTGTAATGGTACCTGCTCTAGTTTTTTCTGACCTTACCGTAAATGCTGAGAGTCCCATTCATGATTTGGCCAGAAATAAACTCTCAGGCAGCACAGTGGCTCAGTGGTTACCTCCATCGCCATCCTACACTTGGGTCCAAAGTTTAACTCTGACTGAGGCCAATGAGATTTCTCCTTTCAGCCACATCTTAGGAAATGAAATCAGAGACCTCAAATGAAACCTGCTCTTCCTTTTCATGACCTGTCGGTGGGCACTGATAGGCATACTGATGACCTATCCATCAGGTAATGCTATGGTGGCACAGTGGTTAGCTTCCTTACCTTTCAATGCTTGGGTCCTTAGTTCCTCCTCACAGGTCTGCTTTAGACATATTTTACTAAGTCCAAATGTTCATCCAACCCTCAGAAACACAGGATAGCAGCTGTTTACCTCCTTGATACAGGTAACACCATAATTTAGCACAGCACTTCCATCACTGTATGTCTTTGGAGATGGGTGAAGGCCCAGTCAAGCACAGGGAGAACATACAAACTCCTTGCAGATGTCATCCATGGTGGAATTTGAACCCTGGACCCCCATGCTGAAAAGCACCAGTGCTTTCCACTGAGCCACCGTGCTGCTCTGAAGATAACCTTTCCCAAAATCATTCTCGCAGCACCAATGAGCAGATCAGGAAAATATTGAGCGGGTAAATTTGCAATTTCTAAAGTACAACTGAGAGGTAGAATTAATCAGACCTCAGTCAGAATGGAACTAAGGACCCAAGCATTGAAAGGTAACCAAGCTAACCACTGAGCCACCGTGCTGCCTGAGCATTACCTGATGGCTAGGTCATCAATATGTATATCAGTGCCCACCGACAGGTCATGAAAAACTAGAGCGGGTCCATTTGCAATTTCTAAAGTACCAACTGAGAGGTAGAATTATTCCGACCTTAGCCAGAATTTAACTAAGGACCCAAGAGTTGAAAGTTAAATGAGCTAACCACTGAGCCACCATAGAATTACCTGATGTCTAGGTCATCAATATGCCTATCAGTTCCCACCGATACGTCATGAAAAGGAAGAGCAGGTCCCCTTGTGGTCACTGATTTCATTTTCTGAGATGTGTCTGAGAGGAGGAATCTCATTGTTCTTGGTCATAGCTGAACCAATGAAAACAGCAACAAGAAAAAGAAAGCAACAGTGTTACCATGCTGCCCCATGGGTGCTTAAAGGGCCACTGTCACCCCCCCCAGCCGTTATAAACTAAAAGAGCCACCTTGTGCAGCAGTAATGCTGCAGTCTAACAAGGTGGCTCTTTTAGTTTTTGATTCATTTATTACCTCAAAAAAGCGTTTTAAAAATTGGCCACACATACCAGATATTGTACCTGGAGGCGGTCCGAAGCGTCCTGTATGAATCCCCCAACTGCCGTCACTCTTCTCTTCAGGGGCGATGGTACCCGCCCCCTGAGCGCTGTTATCTTCTGAAATCCGGCGCCTGCGCTGTGCGTGCCTGCCTGGGGCCTGCGCAGTGTTCATTGTCAGTGCGGCCACACTGTTGCTGAATCCCCGCACTGTTATTCATTATGCACAGTGCGGGGCTGGGGTTCCTGGGAAGGCGGGGGAGCTGGGGAGCGTCGGAGCTGGGGAGCGTCTAAACAGCGCAGTGCGCATGCCCAGGAGCCCCAGCCCCGCACTGTGCATAATGAATAACAGTGCGGGGCGGGGGATTCAGCAACAGTGTGGCCGCACTGACAATGAACACTGCGCAGGCCCCAGGCAGGCACGCACAGCGCAGGCGCCGGATTTCAGAAGATAACAGCGCTCAGGGGGCGGGTACCATCACCCCTGAAGAGAAGAGTGACGGCAGTTGGGAGCTTCATACAGGACGCTTCGGACCGCCTCCTGGTACAATATCTGGTATGTGTGGCCAATTTTTAAAACGCTTTATTGAGGTAATAAATGAATCAAAAACTAAAAGAGCCACCTTGTTAGACTGCAGCATTACTGCTGCACAAGGTGGCTCTTTTAGTTTATAACGGCTGGAGGGGGTGACAGTGGCCCTTTAACCACCAGCAACAGCAGGCTGTGCACCGCTCTATGAGATGGGAACAAAAGGCTTTTAGTCTCTGTGCTCTCAGACAAGAGACCGGTAAGGGCGGCCGTTCACTGTGGGACATTTCTGACACGTCCATGTACTAGAAAACATCACGTAATAATCTCCATGACAGTGTCTCCAGAGCTCCGTGCACAAGTGTCGTAGATCCATCCCATTCTTGAATGGGGGCTTATCCTCCACTGCGTTAATTGTCTATGGGACTGTCTATAAATAATGGAGCTCTGCTTTTCCAGATGGTCCCATAAACAATGAATGGAGCAGAGGTGCGCAGGCTTATCCTCCACTGTATTCATTGTCTACGGGACTGTCTGGAAATAATGGAACTCTGCGTTCTCAGATGGTCCCATAAACAATGAATAGAGCAGAGAATAAGCAGCTCCACTTCCAAAGACATACTGATAGGATGTGAGTCCTGAAAGGGCAATAATATCTGCAAAGTGAGACCGTTCTTATGAAGCATAATAAATAAGCATATTGATTGTACAGCACTTTACAACCATCAGGGGTCATATCTCCTACAGGTCTGTCTTCAGAACATGGGAGGAAACATACACAGTCACACAAAATCGGGGCTGTGGAGTCGGTAAGCCAAACCTGACTCTGACTTCTCAGTTTCTATGACACTGACTCCGACTCCCTCATACATGGCTCATGTTTAAGTTTAAGTGATAAATTTACTGTAGTAAAATGGTAACATCAGGCTTTTAATCATCAGTATGATACAATAATCAAGCCGTTTAGATAGAACATAAAATATATTTATTGGAATACAACTTTAGAACAAAAAACTTTTGCATGTTTACAATTTATTATACACTATGCAGTAAGTGGAAAAAAACAGTTTTCAACAAAAATGTACCTGAATAACATTTGTGCAGTCTATGAATTTGTTCTGAGAAATAGTTTTGCCTCCATCAGATCCTCCTCCATAGATGACTTCAATTCTGACATAATTATTTTAAGGCTACAGAACAACCTCTCTACACTAACTTGGGTTGGTGGGAAAACAGTAACCACATGGGCAACATCTCTAACAGCTTCAGGGTATAAAGGAATTGCCTCGTGCACAGTCAGTTTTGATGAACGATTGAACTCTTCTACTTCTTTGAGAGCAAGTGAAAAATGTTACTGAAATATTGTCACTCTGTTTTCTATGGGAGTGGAATCTTTTTCCCTGTGGCAACGCTTTGCCTGCTCCATGTCTTCCAAATACTTTTCGAAATCAAACTCCTCATCTGATGAGGATGAAGAAACGGCAGCAGCACTGGCCGGACCCGAGTCCTCTTGTTCTTGACTGTCCTGTAGCCCACTCATCCTAACTGCTACCTCAATCTTTCCTTTAGTAAGCTGTTGATTATCCAGCAACATATTATGACTCGGGTCCACATAAACAGCTGCAAGAATAATTGTATTTTCTAATAGCAGTGTCTCTCTCCATTTCATTGAAGCAGCAATGCCATCTACAATTAAACCTCTTCTTTGGGACAGGCAAAACAACAAGTTCTTCTATCTTGCCGGACAGGCCAAGGCATTAAGCAAATGGATGCCTAATAACTCTATACCTAATTCAGAGAGCCATTTACTTCACTCTGCCCGGATTGATTGCCCATTGGGATTTCTGGAAACAGAGAGAGTCAATTCTCCTCGTTTGCTGCTGTTTTTGCTTCGACTGGCGAGATTGATATGGAGACAGATCAAAAAAGTTATCACATTTGCAGATGTAATAGCTGAAATGCCACTATGGCATAATAGTTATTTCCCAGAACTACTAAATCACCCATCTACTGAGTTCTGGATCTCATACGGTGTTCTTTCAGTGGGCAATGTACATGACCAAGGGGTTTTTGTATCCTTCGAACAATTACGGGATACTTACAATATCCCAAGATCCCAATTCTTCCGTTATTTACAGCTAAGGTCAGCTTTCCAATCACATATGCGAAATGTGGGTGCGGGTCGAGCGATCTCATCTCTACCTCTAATAGGCATTCTCAACTCACAAGGTCCTCAGGGACTCATTTCCTCTTTATATACATATTTGTTGTCCGTGGGAGATGGATCTACTATTAGCTCTCTTAAAAAGAAATGGGAGGGACTTCTTCCCGATACAATGGGAGAGGAATGGGAAGATATTCTAGAGTCTCCAACTAAAGTTTCTCCTTCAGTTAATAACAGGATGACCCAGCTGTATATTAAATATCAGACCTATTTGACCCCAACACGACTCTTTAAAATGGGTCGCCTCCACTCGTCAGATTGCTTACGATGTCATGCACAAGATGCAGATTTTATCCATATGATTTGGAGGTGCCCGGTAATCTCGCACTATTGGAAAGAGGTCACGACATTATTAACATCTTTATTGTCAATCCCTGTTCCACTTGAGCCATTGACCTGCTTATTCGGGGTGTGGGATACAGAGGCCTGGGATCACCATACTGGGATCTTTCTTAGAGAGACGCTATTCTTGGCACGGAAGGTACTGGGGTTAAGGTGGATGGGTGGTTCCTCCCCGTCTCTCAGAGTTTGGATCGATTTGGTGAACTCGGTCGTCCCATATGAAAGAACACTGTACCAAAATAGAGGATGCCCAGGTAAATTCGAAAAAATCTGGGGTAGATGGAACTCCTCTCATCATACTCTGTAGTCTGCGCTGATTAGATACATGCACGGGAGGATGGGCTTGTGGTTCTGGGACATCGCTTGTGGAGTAGGATTCAAATCTGTTTTTTTTTTTTTCCTTTTGGCGACTTACTGTTTAAAGTTAACGGTTAAAGTTGTATAGTAGGTAGATTTTAGATGCTAGTGATTTAACATGCACAGTTTATCACCTCTGTAAGTTCTGGATATGATGATATTCTATGACTCTTTGTATCTGATGGTATAATTGATGATGATACATGCTAATGTGTGCATTATTTGTTTATTCTGAAATTAATAAACGAATTTAAAAAACAAACAAACAAGTTCTTCCACTCCTTTATAAAAATGCCAGGAGTTAAATCCTGAGCTTGTAACTTTTTAGTCACTGTAAATGGGTGATGAAGCAATTCCTTCAATTCAGCCACCTGTGTCCATTGACCTTCTGGGCCAGACAGAAAAGACGTGAAAAGTGAATGACTCCATTAGAAAGAACATCCTCTGTAAGTCACCATCTATAACTGTGCTGTGATCTCTTATATGTTCTGTAGGACTGGTATCTACCACTGACAATAGGGTGGTAATACCAATATTGGTCTTTATATAGAGATTATTTTCAGAAACCTACATCTCCTACATCCACTATTAGGGTGCGTCACCCAGTTGTAATCACGGTTACCTGGTTAGGGGTCCACTCAGAAGTTTTGCCCCTCCTGAACCAAAACCCTAGCTATGCCTCTGATCCTGCGTAAGTAGAAGCTCAAAATGCAAGATCTCCGACAGGAGCCTCCAACTATCATGGGTCTCTAATTATATTGATATTCTCATACTGAGCCAGAAGGACCTTTTGGTTCCGCCTGGGCTCCAGCTGCCGATCCCCGACCCATGTTATGTCCCTCTACTTTGACTGGAGATTAGTGATGAGCGAACGGGCCAGGATAAGGTGTTATCTGACCATGCTCGTGTGCTAACCGAGTGTCTTCTCAGCTGCATGTCTTGCGGATGTTCGATAGCAGCAACACGTGGGGAATACCTGTTTGTTAGGCAATTCCTGCATGTGTTGAACAGCTGTGAGACATGCATCCGCAAGAACGCAAATATATTTTTCGAGCACACCGAAGGCGCTCATTTAGCACACGAGCAAATTCAACCTTTTAACCGGTATGGTCTGATTTTGGAAGAAAGCAGACATGTTTTTCTAATGCTGTGCAAATCCTTCCTGGGATTATCTAAATTAAAAGGGACCCTGTCTGGAGATTCATGCTGTCCAAACCGTGGGCAGCATGAATGGAAAAAAAAATAAATTTAACACAAAAAAACGATTTTAACAACATCAATTATAATTGATGATACATTCACTTTAAAATATGATGGCATATCACTATGATGGGGCGATTGCTGTAACCCACACCAACTGCTAAAACAAAGCATTACTAGGAAAGCATCATGTCCTTGCAGTTTCTGACAGCGCCATTCATCACTCTCCAAGCCTCATGGTCTGCACATGCGCCGCCCCTCTAATTAGGCCTCCCTGGGTGAGGATTCAGCACCTGCACAGAATCTCTTCTGGAGTCGTCTTAACAAAGGACAAGTAGAAAAAAAAATCGCAAGTCAAAGTGAATTTCTTCAAGAAAAGAATCAATACAATCAGTATTATAGCGATGTTACAGCCATGTCTTTGCTTTACATTAGAAATTTGTGTCGCCAGGTTCTCCTTCAATGAATTGTGACCATATGATACCTGGTTGTTCTATGAACTGAAGGCCTGAAAAAGCTTAGTTTCTGGCTAATAGTGGGGTCCCTATCATGGCCTTTTGTATCTTTTCGATATTTTTTTTTACCAATCCATTCCATATGCATCGTCCTAGTAATAGACTACAAACAAACCCTGTAAAGTTGCATCCTGCATTCATATTTTCTTCCGTCAGCCCCCTACTTGTTGGTGAACTACTAATTGTAAACTAGCATAAGGTTGGAAAAAAAAGTGTGTCTATAGAATCGGATTAGACAAGGTTTGTTTGTTCTTTGTTACCATGGAGATGCATAAGTCTGCATAGAGCTGCATATGCAAAATGCTAATTTTTATAATAAACCAATTGCAAAGTCATTAATGCTTTATTTTAGATGCAAGTTTGGTTGCAAAAGTGTACAAAGCTTTTAATAAGGGAATGTGAGCAGAGATTTCCCTGGTGGGACAAAAAATAGCCAACGAGGATTACCGATGACATATTTTTTGACAGTATGACCAAAATGGCAGCTCCTAGGCACTGCCCTTTCAATATTTGCACAGAATTTAAACCACCAGTGAGCACCTAGTAATGCAAAGTGTGAAAACACCATATCTGAGCTAGCAGACTCTGCAGCTATGAAGTCTCACACCAGAATACTTGAATTGGCAAAGTTTTAGTGGAACTTATGAGTTTATAATATTGACCCTGATACAATCCTATGATTTTTGTCCAGGCCAATGCTTTAGACTTCATGATTTCTATTCTTTACAAATCAATATTTTCCATGCAAAAATTCCAAACCGCTGACTGCGGTCCAAAAATTATCCCGTCACTTCAAAACGTTCATTTAATTCACATAAATCAAGATGAGAATCTAATTTTGCTAAAACCCATCGTAGGCAGAATAAAGTGGATGTATATCATAACCACACAAAGACATTGTCCACCGCCCTATAAATTACCAACCTTAAAGTGGGCATATATCAAAAACTAAAAAGGGATACATGTCTTGGAGGACCGCCGTATATTTCAATGAATCCAATTTGTTTTAATTTATTTGTTTTAATATCGGCTACTTTTTGTATTAAACGTTCAATTCTCAAATTTATAGGTATTTTCTGCGCCATAAAAAACCTCGCTGCCATTTGCCGCTTGTGCAAATCACAAAAATGCCACTGCGGCTACCTCATATGCTGCTGTGAACCTCATAGACAAGAGCGGGGAATTTATGACCTTCTTGGGTAAAGCTTCACCCATATATTCAGTAACAGGATTGCAGCAATTAAAGGCCTTGAGTAACCTTGCCGGTTATTTATGATCACTTTCCAAAGCCTTGGAAAATGAACTTTAGGAACTTCTGTGCTCATGGCGAGATGGTGAACAGTGAGAAAGTCCAGCGTTCAGCAAATCCATTGTATTGTGATGACAGGAAGATTCTGTTACACCACACTTCAGCTGCCAGCTTGCTGCAGGCACTCAATTCATCATGGTGGGCTGTTGGATCACAAGCCAGTGAAACTCAGCCTGGCGTGTTATTTTAGTCTTAGAGGACTGTGAGATAAACGGGGCATGAACCGGCCCCCTGGCAGGGTGTCGACCCCTGGCGCCCTCATTAAAGTGTCAATCAAAAAGAGTAATGAAACAGAGGGAAAGAATCCCAGCTCCGTGAACTTCCATTGTTTTCAAACTGTGAGACTTTTACAAGCCAAACTCTAAACAGCTTTTCTTCTCTCCATAGAAAAATTCCATGCCTAGAGGTTGTACCATTAGGACATTCCTCCCGGCTACTTTACAGATAAGAGGCTCATACAGGAGCTCAGGCAAGTCAACTTTGGCTACAAATAAAGGCTCCTACAGAAGCTCAGGCCCGTCAACTTTGGCTACAAACCAAGGCTCATACAGGAGCTCAGGCCAGTCAACTTTGGCTACAAACAAAGGCTCCTACAGAAGCTCAGGCCCGTCAACTTTGGCTACAAACCAAGGCTCATACAGGAGCTCAGGCCAGTCAACTTTGGCTACAAATGAAGGCTAGTACAAGAGATAGGCCGGTCAACTTTGGCTACAAAGACTCATATAGGAGACCAGGCCGGTCAACTTTGGCTACAAACAAAGACTCGTATAGGAGACCAGGCCGGTCAACTTTGGCTACAAACAAAGGATCGTACAGGAGGTCAAGCCAGTCAACTTTGGCTACAAACAAAGGCTCATACAGGAGATCAGGCTGGTCATCTTTGGCTACAAACGAAACATATAGAAGAGCAGGCCGGTCAACTTTGACTACAAACGAAGACTCATACAGGAAATTAGGCCTGTCAGCTTTGTCTACAAATGAAGGATCATACAGGAGATCAGGCCGGTCAACTTTGGCTACAAACGAAGGCTCATACTGGAGCTCAGGCTGGTCAACTTTGGCTACAAATAATCCACTCTAAGATCCCACACCTCAGTAAGCCAAAGACAAGGATCCACATACCACTGATTTGGGACTTCCTAATGTCTGTTGCCGCCTTTTCATCATAGTAAAAACTGCAACAGATGCTGACAAAAAGCAGATAGATGTCTGTGGCAAAGTTCAACTCACATGTTAGATTTTTGAGTCCATATAGAAGGTTTCGTTCTTAGGCAGTCCTGTTGTGAAAATTTACTGTTCTTTGTCAGACAATATGAGGCCAATTCATCAAGACTGATGTGGTGCACACTCAGGTTACTCCAGTTTTGATGGAGAAGAAGGCGCCAATTCAATAAGAGGGGTAATTCACTTAATGAATTTGGTGCCTCTTCTGAGTGACATGCGCCTCCATGTGCCGAGCCAGAAATGCAGTTGGCACTTTTGATGAGTTTGATCAGCAGTACTAACCCCCCATCATATCGCCTCCTTCCCAGATCTGCCGATTCAGCTGAGCTGATTCAAATGCTTGTGAAAATAAGAAAAGGTTGTGCAAAAAATTAGCGAGTTTGCAAAGCTTTCACCCCAGTTTTCTGGTGTAAAAGCTTTGATCAAATGTAGCTTTTAGTAATTTCTATGACTACTAATTTCTGAGTAGTCACTGAGGCAAGAAAAGCGACATTGCTGGGCAAAAATTAAAAATACAAAATAGGAAAAATATATGCTAAATGCAAAAAGGCCTAAAGAATACACATATGACATTCCTGATAGTCACATGCAGGCTGACATATCATTGGTGCAATCTGTGTTTTGCACAGGGGCCCAAGAGGTCCTACTTTCACCTCTAAACCAAGTGGAATTGTGCATTATGATGAGTTATTGAGCTGCAAAGGGCCCATAGATTGTTCTTGGACAGGGGCCCTCTTCTGTCTGTTTCCATCAGTGGCCTAATATGTATGGGGCCTTAAGTGTAATGTTGTCCGAGCCCTCTGATATCGACAGTCTATTGAGTATGATTGTTGGGGGAGATAAGGATCCCTTTGTTCTCTAGAGATATGCCACCAGACATGTCTGACAGCAGCTCTGTCAAACAAAACATGGGAGCTAGGTAGAGTGAGCACTCATATATATATCAGAGATGGCTGAGATATCTGTCAGCAGAAGGACTGGACAGGTATCTAAAGTGTATGGGGGGCTTATGGCCCCGTCTCACTAAGCGATTTACCAACGATCACGACCAGCGATATGACCTGGCCGTGATCGTTGGTAAGTCGCTGTGTGGTCGCTGGGGAGCTGTCACACAGACCGCTCTCCCCAGCGACCAACGATCAGGGGAACGACTTCGGCATCGTTGAAACTGTCTTCAACGATGCCGAAGTCCCCCTGCAGCACCCGGGTAACCAGGGTAAACATCGGGTTACTAAGCGCAGGGCCGCGCTTAGTAACCCGATGTTTACCCTGGTTACCAAAAAAAACAAACACTACATACTCGCCTTTCGGTGTCCAGGTCCCTTGCCGTCTGCTTCCTGCTCTGACTGAGCCGCCGTACACTGAGAGCAGAGCGCAGCGGTGACGTCACTGCTGTGCTCTCACTTCTCACTGTACGGCCGGCAGTCAGTGAGAGCAGGAAGCAGACGGCAAGGGACCTGGACACCGAAAGGCGAGTATGTACTGTTTTTTTTTTTTTACATTTACGCTGGTAACCAGGGTAAACATCGGGTTACTAAGCGCGGCCCTGCGCTTAGTAACCCGATGTTTACCCTGGTTACCAGTGAAGACATCGCTGGATCGGTGTCACACACCGATTCAGCAATGTCAGCGGGACCTCAACGACCAAAAAAAGGTCCAGGCCATTCCGATACGACCAGCGATCTCGCAGCAGGGGCCTGATCGCTGGTACGTGTCACACATAGCGAGATCGCTACTGAGGTCGCTGTTGCGTCACAAAACTAGTGACTCAGCAGCGATCTCGCTAGCGATCTCGCTATGTGAGACGGGGCCTTTACTTAGGCACCCTATCTCATATACCAGTGCTGGTTTGTAAACGTAAGGCACAAAACACGAAGGAGTTATTAATAATAGTATTTTATATGCTACTGTAAAAAAAATATTAAAAACAGACTGCCAAGAGTCACTTGTGCCAAACTTTTTAAAAGGCCCATGGTATTTAATAAATTTGGCACGTGAGACTGAAATTCACACCTTCTATGATCGGGTGTAGATTTGTCCTCAGATTGTCTCAGCCAGGCCAGAAACAATGAGATCACTGCCACTAGTAACCTGAACGCTTTTAGCCACTGACTGACAGCAGGCCAGGATATCATCGCTTCTGATCCAGCAGAGTAGTGCTGGAGTGGGGAGAAAATTCCCAGCATGAGTAAGGAAGATTTTCTTTTTTTTCTATGGATCCCTGCTATTTTATTTAAATTCCCTAAAACCTTTACAAAGGAACATCAGGGGCAGATCTTATACAAGTGGCGGTTCTGCAGGGGCGGAGCATGTCAGAACACCAATGAGAGAATCCCAGTGTCATGCACCTCCCCCTTAAGCATAACACATAGTATCAGTGTTTTCCACTGTACAGAACAGTCTGATCTGGAAAATCACGTATTAGACATAAAATGCTTTTCATTGGCTGTGTGCTAATCTAGCAGCTTTTATGATTGATTTGATTAGTAACGCTACCTGAAGTGAGACAACGTTCTCTTTCATTCCACCACGTCCTTCCAATATAAGTTGTACAGCTGAGGATTTTGTTGGTCTAGACAGAACTTGTAAACTGAAAGTGTGAAGAATTTTAATACTGGCAAAAAGAAGAAAATAAAAAAAGACTTTTCATATTTTAGGTAATGTAATGTTTACATTATATCGACAAGAGAAAGTCGTCTGAAGGTTGAGAAAACACCATATACCGACTTTATTATAAATACTAGAAATGACTCATCTGCTCTTTTTTTTTCAAGAATAAGCAGTTTTTCCTTTTTAGAAAAACACCGCACTGTGTAGTTCCCGGGGCAGCCATAAATTTACAAAGGAAGTTGCCTGTTATTATAAAGTAACTTTAAAACCGCACAATTAGAAATTAAAATGCCTGGTTAGAGCGGTCATACTTCTTGTACTGAAATCGAAGTTCTACTTAGGAAAACATGCCGGGCTGTAGGAATTTAGCTTAGAAATTATTACTTGTGGGTTTCTGAAGAGCTCAATGTAAACTGCTGATTAAATAACTTAGGTCTCACAACTTAAGAAAAATTATTGAAATTATTGCAAGGCTTGATGTACACTTGTCCTTTTCTCCTATTTCTGCCATCAAAACAATTTTTTAAGAAAAGGATGAATAGACGAGAAAGGATGAAGCAAGGAGCCAATTGTTGGGTTTCCATATCTGGTTTAGATTAGAACATCCTGAATAATGTTTAGCATTGGACTATGCCAGGCCTACACAATATGCAGCTCGCCAAAGTGTTTGCTGTGGCTCGCAGAGCTGTCCAGGAGATGCCGCTCCCTTCTTATATTCAAATGTATTTGCATGTTTCAGACACGAATACATTTGCACACTGTGGGGCAGCTGATTGCACGTCAGTCCTGGCCCCCTGTGCAACGGCGTGGTGAGGTCGGTACGCTGTGACCTCACCACACTGCTGCTTGCAGAGGAGCGGAGACAGCATGGACAACAGTAAGCACTCCATCAAGGAGCCGAAGATTAAATGCCTTCTCATTGTGAATAAGGGATTAATGTTAGGCCGGGGTCACACTTGTGAGTGTGATGCGAGAAACTTGCGCGAGTCTCTCACATCAATACCAGGCACTGCCGCTGGCACTCGGACTGGAGCATGCAGCTGCATAGAAATACATGCAGCCGCATGCTCCGGTTCCAGTGCCGAGTATTGATGTGAGTTTCTCGCATCACACTTGCAAGTGTGACCCCGGCCTTACTGTGAGGGCACATAATAGGGGGACAATTAAGGGGGCAGAATTTTACGAGAGGCAGAGGGAGGAGGTACTTTATTCAAAAAGGCCAGTGTATGTGTGTGGGGGGTTGTTTTGGAGAGGGTCAGTGGGGCGGTATTTTGCAAAATGGAATTGTGGGGGGTAATATTAGGGAGAAGGGCATTGGGAGGATATTTTGGGGAGGGTCAGTGGGGGGATATTTTGCAGAGGGCCAGTGTGTGGGGGAGATATTTTGGAAAGGGACAGTATGGGGATATTTTGGTGAGGGACAGTGTTGGTGGATATTTTGGAGAGGGTCAGTGAGAGGAATGTTTTGCAAAGGGCCAATGGGGAACATTTTGCAGAGGCCAGTGTAGTAGGGATATTTTTGAGAATGGCAGTGTGTTTGTGGGGAGTATGGGGTAATATTTCATGGAGGGGCAAAGTATGGGACATATTTAAATATTATATTTACAATTTACATAGATGGGCAGTATAATGATACTTTTTTTAAGGGCATGGTGTGGGGAAGCTCTGCTGAAGACGGAGAAAAGGGAAGTCTGCTGAGACTAGCTTTGGGCATGAAATCTCATGGCGTCTGTGCTTCATGGAGACAAAAATAGATGGAAATGACTTCAATTAGAGAAAATGTGAAATATAAAGTATCTGATAGTAAATGTTTATTTGTGATCCTTCCTGCATCTCATCAGTGCAGTGGTTCCTGTATGGTCCACAGTCTGATGATGACAACAACTCGGTATCTCCTTACATTGTTAAAGACATACTGGGAGTTGTAGGTTCAAGCAATATATTTGCACATGGGGCTGACCTGACATTTCAATTGATTGCTGTACTAAGCTTGGTGATTTATTCATGTACTGACAGTCATTCTGGCGCTGCATTCATGTACGGACAGTGGTTTGATGATGCATTTATGTACTGACAGTGGTTCTGGCACTGCATTCATGTACTGACAATGATTATGCCACACCACATTCATGTAATTGACGGTGATTTTGGCACTGCAATCATGCACTGACGGTGCTCCTGGTGCTGCTTTCATGTGCTGATTGTGCTTCTGGTGCTGCATTCTTGTACTGACGGTGGTTCTGGTGCTGCATTCATGTACGGACATTGGTTTTGGCATTGCATTCATGTGCTGACGGTGGTTCTGATTATATATATATATATATATATATATATATGTAGCAATCCACATTGAACTTCATGGCTATGTTAAAACTTAAGAGTTTTGAGATTATGAAGGGGATTTGGTGAGATTTTACTCAGTTTCTGCTCCAAAAACTCAGTGTGAGTTAGCATATGTTCATTCTTAGAGCAGAATCTCCGCAAATCCTTTTAAAATACTCAAAAATTGTTTCTGGTGATGTATTCATGTAAGTACATCTTTAAATTCTTTGCGGCCCTTGGGATTGGTTCAGTATGGCATTGCGGCACTTGAACCAAAAAATTTTGTTCACCCCTGGATTATACTATAATTTCATACACTTTTCGAGCTGTTTGAGGCTTTAGGGGTGTAAAATTACTGATTAATTTTAAGACAATGTAAATTTAGAATAGACCATCTGAAAATGTGCTAAATTTTGCACCGTGTCTAATGCTGTTTGACAAATCTGGTGCATCTTTGGACTTGGGGTAAGTTTATACCACTGTTAATTAAGCCACCCATACACATCATATGGCTGTCGCTATTGGTTCAGACAGCAGATATCTCTTCCATCTATCCCATACACAGGTGTACTCACTCTGCCAAGTGCCCCTGTGTCTCTATGAGAGAGCTGCTACCAGACATGTCTGGCCATGGCTTATCTCAGGGAGAAGGAAAGTATTGGCAGCTCGAAATCAGACATGAAAAATCCTTATCTCACCCAACAATCTATTGCCTGAGGCCCCTGTACACATTAAGAGTGTCGGCTGAACACATTTATCGGCTGGTTCGGTTGACATTAGTCTAACGTGTATGGGGGGAATTTGTTTCAGAAATTTTTTACCAAAATATTGGTTATTTTTTAAGCTAAGTCCCTTCCAGTGATGTATTTTCAAGGCACAAAAAGTGTTCACATGACCAGTAATCATCTGTTTGAATGAATCCAGCAGCAATACACTGACAAAAAAAAAAGTTGTGCGGACATAACTTTTTTTGTCCGTCTAAAAACAACAGATGTCAATTGGATACGTTTTTCTAACACTGAAGTCTATGGAAAACAGATCTATTAATTAAAAATCCGTTTTTCTTTTGTGAAGGGACAAATTAAGCATTCTTATAGGTTAAGAACTGTGAGAGTGTTCTTATGCTGATTGGTTGAAGTATAATTTCTATGACTATGAAAAGTCATACACAATAAACGGGGGCCAAGAGATCTGCTTGATCCCCCCCAAACAGAGACACACGTCTCCGTCTGGTCATTTTCAGTTGCCGGCAACGCCCTGTAGATTAATTTGGAAATCACTGACTTAACCGTGGCGTGAAGGATCACTTTAGATCCTCCCTCAACACTTTCACTTGAAAAGAATCAGTTTTTTGCTTACTGGATCAGTTTCAAATTGACAAAAACGGACGGCTACTTAACGGATCTGTTCATCTGTTTTATCTGGTCACAAACTTCAGTGTTAGAAAAACAGATCCAGTTGAAATCAGTTGTTTTAGACGGACAAAAAGTTGTGTCCGCACAACTTTTTTTTGTCTACGGATTGCCGCTAGATACTTTTTAACGGATGATTACTGGACACGTGAACATGGCCTAAAATACAAAGTAAATGGAGTGCATGCCATGGAAGACATTGGACTAGGATTACTTCGCATAAATACTCTCCTCTATAGTATGTCACCAGTAGAAGTCCATAGTGCCATGTTGGACCGTGGTCTTTGTAATACAGAAGATGTATTATGAAGGAAGGTTCCCTGGAAGCATTTGGGTGGCAAATAGAGTACCCATGGCTCTGTAGTAGAGAACTGTTGGGAGTTTGTTTGCCACCTTATGACTGCACGCTCACTTGGCCAGATTTTCCTTGTGACCATTGGGTCGAGGTGGGAATTCATAAAGGTATATCTTTCTTTATCAAAGCTAGAAATTACGAGCTTCACCTACATACTACTACTGCGGTCTTCTTTTTTCTCTTTCGAATAGTACAATTCCAACAAGGCATGAAGTACGCACCAGAAGCATACACTTTACATTCTGTTGTCCTCCAGACTGGGTGGTAGAACATTTGTGCTTTGTATTTCAACTTTAAAGATGAATGGAAATAAAGGTCAAGAGGCTGATAAAAGTCTACGAAATAGGTGAAGGTCATAGAGACGTTCAATCTAATGCCCCATTAGAAGTGTCCCAACAAAGAGGCCATAGAGGGAAAAACTGCCGTGTTCACACTGGGTGAAAATGAGAATTTTTGCATATGAGAACATAGCTGGTGGTTTCAGGCCTTCCACTGATCCATCATCTTCTACAAGAAAATCACAAACTTTTTATGCAATTCATTCATGGTGGGATAAACAGCTCAACGTCTACCCTTATAGTGCCACTACACAAGTTTTTCTCAATTGAACCTGCCTGGAACTGTGTCTATGTTTTATTACTGCTTTTATTGCACTTTGTTATTAATATTTGTTAGATACTTTTATTTTTAAGATACAGAAAATAAAAAGAGAAATGGGAAAAGTAGTACAATAAAAACTAGTATACCAGTTGTATTGAAAATAAAAAAAAATGAAGTTAAAAAAAAGGAAGGGAAAAAAACCTTGCAATGAAAATGCAAATTAATGAAAAATGATCAGAAGGGCGGCAGATCTTATAATTTAGTAAAATAAGAACCAGATAGTGCATTTGTCCATAATGTTATGGATCGAGGTAACGACGTTTTCCATTGAAGAAATATCGTAGAGGTCAGTAGGGAAAGTGGAGAAGAACGTTTCCTGCATATGGCAATAAGGCAGCCTGGCTCTGCAACAATCAAAAGTTCAAGAAAAAAAATGTGTTTAATGGTCCACATTGACCGCAATTTACAGACTCTGTGCAGACCTGAACAGGACATCTTCAGATTTACCTACAAGACTGTTGAGTTTGGGTCAAGAGCTGAGCAGACTGTGAAACACGACCATGCACAGTGCGTCTCCCTGAAGCCGCAATGCGTACATCCGAGGATCAATGCAGTGAGGGAAAAAAGCCATGAGCATGCGCGAGGTATGTATAGCGCTTGCGATGATGCCGGCACTTGTAAGCCATGTTATCACACCCAGAGGGATGTGATAACATGTCAAAAAGTCTGGGGACACCAATGCCCCATCGACTAGTCAAAGGCCTCATTTACATATCATAAACTAACTTTAGAAATACTTTTCCTAAAGCTCTGTTTATTTGTGTAATGTAAGAAAGGGACTGTTAAGCAGGGAATTTACAGGTGCTTCTCACAAAATTAGAATATCATCAAAAAGTTAATTTATTTCAGTTCTTCAATACAAAAAGTGAAACTCATATATTAGATAGAGTCATTACAAACAGAGTGATCTATTTCTAGTGTTTATTTCCATTAATATTGATGATTATGGCTTACAGCCAATAAAACCAAAAGTCCTTATCTCAGTAAATTAGAATACTTTATACCGCCAGCTTGAAAAATGATTGTAAAATCCAAGTTGTTGGCCTACTGAAATGTATGTTCAGTAAATGCACTCAATACTTGGTCGGGGCTCCTTTTGCATCAATTACTGCATCAATGCAGCGTGGCATGGAGGCCATCAGCCTGTGGCACTGCTGAGGTGTTATGGAAGCCCAGGTTGCTTTGATAGCAGCCGTCAGCTCGTCTGCATTGTGGGGTCTGGTGTCTCTCATCTTCCTCTTGACAATACTCCATAGATTTTCTATGGGATTATGGTCAGGCGAGTTTGCTGCCCATCAAGCACAGTGATACTGTTGTTTGTAAACCAGGTATTGGTACTTTTGGCAGTGTGGACAGGGGCCAAGTCCTGCTGGAGAATGAAATTTCCATCTCCAAAAAGCTTGTCGGCAAAGGGAAGCATGAAGGGCTGTAAAATATCCTGGTAGATGGATGCGCTGACTTTGGTCTTGATAAAACACAGTGGACCTACACCAGCAGATGACATGGCTCCCCAAACCATCACTGATTGTGGAAACTTCACACTAGACCTCAAGCAGCTTGGATTGTGGCCTCTCCACTCTCCAGACTCTGGGACTTTGATTTCCAAATGAAATGCAACATTTACTTTCATCTGAAAACAACACCTTGGACCACTGAGCAACAGTGCAGTTCTTTTTCTCCTTGGCCCAGGTAAGACGCTTCTGGTGTTGTCTATTGGTCATGAGTGGCTTGACACAAGGAATGCGACACTTGTAGCCCATGTCCTGGATACGTCTGTGTGTGGTGGCTCTTGAAGCAATGACTCCAGCAGCAGTCCACTCCTTGTGAATCTCCCCGAAATTTTTCAATTATCTTTTCATAACAATCCTTTCAAGGCTGTGATTATCCCGGCTGCTTGTGCACCTTTTTCTACCACACTTTTTCCTTCCACTCAACTGTCCATTAATATGTTTGGATACAGCACTCTGTGAACAGCCAGCTTCTTTAGCAATTATCTTTTGTGGCTTACCCTCCTCGTGGAGTGTGTCAGTGACTGCCTTCTGGACATCTGTCAAGTCAACAGTCTTCCCCACAATTGTGGAGTCTACTGAAACAGACTAAGGGACCTGTTTAAATGGTTAGGAAGCCTTTGCAGGTGCTTTTTGTTAATTATTCTAATTTACTGAGATAATGACTTTCGGGTTTTCAATGGCTGTAAGCCATAATCAACATTAACAGAAATAAACACTTGAAATAGATCGCTCTGTGTGTATTGACTCTATATAATATATGCGTTTCAATTTTTATATTGAAGAACTGAAATAAATTAACTTTTTTGATGATATTCTAATTTTGTGAGAAGCACCTGTATGTCTGCAGAAAACTGCTGGTAGTTCTGTGGACCTGACAGGTTCCTTTAACAAAACAGTGGGCAGCCCCAGCTTGGTGAGTTTTCAAAATATCAAGTAGTAACAAAAAAAAAAAAAAGATCAGAAGTTTCCCGTAATGTCTTCCAAATCCCTAATGTCTCTTTTGCTAGAAAGTAGGGACCAAATCTCTGGGTTGTGGAATACCAACATACAGAGCGAGATTCCGCAATCCTACGCAGCCGCTATCGCAGTGAAAGAGCGAGATCACCAATCTGGGGCTACCCGCTGGTGATAGGTACTCTAAGCATAGGAGAATGCTTATAGGGAGACACAGTGCCTGTTGTGATGAGAATATTGAGCAAATAAGGCCTTTGAGATAGGGGCCCTTGATATTTCATGGATTGCTGGCTGGAGAAATGTATTTGCCCCTATATATATATATATTTATTAGTACATTTTTGAATGGTTTTCTGATCTTTGAGTAAAGATGAAAAAAACGGTAATAGAACACCCATATGAAAAAGTAGCAGCCCCTTACTATCCAGGAACACCTGTAGATGCAACCAAGTGACTGACATATCTCCCATATAGTTCCATAGAGAACAGGGCTTCAGTTCCACCGAAGCTTTCAGATGTCAGGTCCTCTTCGTTATCGGGATCACACTTTATGGCATGTCCGACTTGACGCGGTGCATCACTGGTTTGACGCCGATTTCTGTATATAGAGCCCATTTGCTTTTTTATTCTCTAATGCTACAAAATCATACTGCAATCTTGTGCAATAAACAGTGCAATAGCGATCTCTGGAGAGGAATTATTCAGCATAAAGGTCAGAAGACATACAAACAGAACATCACTGGTTAACCTGCAGGTCACCAATACAGCTGTTGTAGTGGAGGAGACAGTGAAATGAATGGGCATTCGGCCAATGTAAAGAAATTGTACAGTACAGAGAACGAAATTCTCTCAGTCACATCTATCAGAGGAACTCCGAACCTTTACATGGGTTGAAAGTTTATATTAACTTAAGATAAGCCCTGAAGTATTAAAAGGAACTCAGAGGAAAGCTCTACCTTGTATTGTCATATATTATCGAGGGCGGCCACGCAGAGACCTGAAATAGCAGAAAATTAATGGAGTTAATAACGTAAGATATTAATTTTTTTTTTTTCTTGAGTACTGTGAACCTGCAGCAAAAAAATATACAGAACTTTCCCTGGTGCTGATAACTCAGGTTTTAGAGGGCCACAGTATTTTATTTCAACAATTGATCTTTTTGTTCTTACGCGAGTCTGGAAGAAGCTTTCTGCACTCTCACAAATGAAAACATATGAACGTCTGCTCGAAGTCACCTTTCTTGTTTAGGGGATAAAAATCTGTCCAGGTTATGGGTTGGATGCATTAAACTAGCCAAGAAGCACCTATACTGAAGAAGATGCTAATAAAGAGATTGCACCAGGTTTGGACACGAATAGGAGAGTTGGGTGGGGAGGGGGTCCAGCGATCAGAAGTTGTCCCCTATCCTACGGATGCCAAACTTGACACCACTGCCTTTAATGAATATATTACGGAATATTCTGGTATATGAGGAATGGCCAGTAAGTCGTGATGGATCTTCAATACTGAGTATAGAAGATAGTTTGGGTTTTCTTTGTAACATCGCACGGCCAAGTGAGCCGACTGTTACATCTGTGTCTGGTTATTCCACACGTAACTCAACCAAGATATTTCCAGTTCTAATTCTAAAAGTGAATAATAGTATAATGGAAAATAACAGAGAACTGGTCTTTTCTGAGTGAACCCATATGAAGGACTTTTATAGTTCAGGGTTTCCTGTATCACAGTAAGATCCGGGAACCAGTGGAGCGAATACAGAGGAGGAACCGCCTCTCAGGACACCGGTGATACACTAACACTACGGAATAGCACAGGCTCCTTATACATTTAGATGCTATTACTAATTATTAGGCAGGTCAATACTTGTAGAGAGGCAGGCCATTACTTGTTGGTAGGTATATTTCTAATGATTAGGCAGGCCAATACCTGTCAGTATGTATGCTACTACATATTTTTAGGCATGCAACTACTTGTTAGGAGCCAGCCCATTACCCATTGCTAGGTATGCTATTACTAATTATTAGGCAGGCCAATACTTTAGGGAGGCAGACCATTACCTGTTGGTAGGCAGGCCAACACCTGTCAGTACATATTCTATTACTTATTTTTAAGCAGACTGACATTACCAGTCAGTCAGTATGTATGCTATAATATATTTTTAGGCAGGTGACTACTTGTTGGAAAGCAGGCCATTACCAATCAGTACGTATGCTATTACTTATTTTTAGGTAGGCCATTACATACCACAAGGTATGCTATTACTTATTTTCAGGCAGGCTACTTGTTGACAAACAGGCCATTAACCATTGGTAGTTATACCATTAGTAATTATAAGGCAGGGCAATACTTATTGAAAGGTAGGACATTATCAGATGGTAGTTATACCATTAGTGATTATTAGACAGGACAATACTTATCGGAAGTAGGCCATTATCAGCCAGTAGTTATAGCATTAGTAATTATTAGGCAGGACAATATTTGTTGGGAAGTACGCCATTATCAGCTGGTAGTTATACCATTAACAATTATTAGGCAGGACAATACTTGTTGGGAGGTAGGCAATTCTCAGCCGGTAGTATAACCATTGATCCAACTGCTATGTCCAGCTATCGCCCAATATCGCTGCTCCCATTCGCTTCCAAACTCCCAGAGCAGCACGTCCACGCTGAACTTTCCTCCCACCTCTCATCTAACTTGCTATTTGACAATCTACAATCTGGTTTCCGCCCCCATCACTCAACTGAGACAGCCCTGACCAAAATTACTAATGACCTACTTACAGCCAAAGCTATCGGACAATACTCTGTACTCCTCCTTCTAGACCTGTCCTCTGCTTTCGACACAGATGACCACTGCCTCCTACTACAGATCCTCTCCTCCTTTGGCATCAAAGACCTCGACCTATCCTGAATCTCCTCATACCTTTCCAACCGCACATTCAGCGTCTCACACTCCCACGCTACCTCCTCATCCCACCGTCTCTTTGTTGGAGTCCCCCAGGGCTCTGTTCTAGGACCCCTACTCTTCTCAATCTATACACTTGGCCTGGGACAACTCAAAGTCCCATGGATTCCAGTACCACGTTTATGCTGATGACACTCAGATCTACCTTTCTGGCCCAGACGTCACCTCTCTGCTCTCCAGAATCCCAGAGTTTCTATCAGCCATATCCTCCTTCTCCTCTCACTTCCTCAAACTCAATGTGGACAAATCTGAACTCATCATGTTTCCTCCATCTCATAGATCTTCCTTACCTGACCTATCTATTACTATAAACGACATCACACTTTCCCCCGAACCGGAAGTAACCCTGGACACTGCCCTGTTCTTCAAACCGCACATACTAGCTCTTTCCACCTCCTGTCGCCTCCAACTCAAAAAGATCTCCAGAATCCATCCTTTCCTCAACTGTCAATCTACTAAAATGCTTGTGCATGCCCTCATCATCTCCCGCCTTGACTACTGCAACATCCTTTTCTGTGGCCTCCCTGCTAACACCCTTGCACCTCTCCAGTCCATCCTTAACTCTGCTGCCCGACTAATTCATCTCTCTCCCCTCGCTACTCCTCCGCTTCCCCCTCTGCAAATCTCTTCACTGGCTCCCATTCCCTCAGTGTATCCAGTTCAAATTCCTTATACTAACCTACAAAACCATTCATAACCTGTCTCCTCCATATCTCTGAACTAATCTCCCAATATCTTCCCTCACGCAATCTCCGGTCCTCCCAAGACCTCCTTTTCTCCTCCACACTTATTTGCTCCTCACCCAACCGCCTCCAAGACTTCTCCCGAATATCCCCCATCTTCTGGAATTCTTTGCCCCAACACGTCCGACTATCAACCACCCTCGGATCCTTCAGACGGAACCTGAAAACCCACCTCTTCAGGAAAGCCTACAGCCTGAACTGACCCCGCTGCCTCCTCACCACTACCGAAGCTACCGCCTCATCAACACCGAAGCTCCTACAACCCTCAACCTATTGTCTCCTTCCCCACCATCCTGTAGAATGTAAGCCCGCAAGGGCAGGGTCCTCGCCCCTCTGTATCAGTCTGTAATTGTTAGTTTGCTTACTGTAAGTGATATCTGTAACTTGTATGTAACCCCTTCTCATGTACAGCACCATGGAATCAATGGCGCTATATAAATAAATAATAATAATAATAGTTATAGCATTAGTAATTATTAGGCAGGACAGTACTTGTTGGTAGGTAGGCCATTATCAGTTGATAATTATACCATTAGTAATTATTAGGCAGGAAGACACGGTACTCGTTGGGAGGCAGGCCATTATGTATCGGTAAGCTGGATGTTACTTGTTGGTAGGCAGGTCATTACAAGGTATATTAGTACTTTGTCAATATTACAGTAATTTCTCAATATGTCATCAGTATGCACGAAAAAAAGACACTGTCCACACCATCCAGAATGTGAAGTCCTCGCTGGTCGGTGGATATGACTTATAAACAAAAAAAAATAATTAAATTACATCTTTTAATCTTGCCGCTGTCCTTTCAGTGACCCGGGCATTTTCTAAGGGGAGACACATACTTGCTGTTTACTTCATGCTTTTTATGTGGTGTGTATTTTTCAAAGGAAAACCAGAGTAGGAGCACAGCAGGCTGCAGGCCGGGGACGCATGGTAGCAATTAGATCTGTCAGGAAACAGATTCTTAGGAAAACCAGACAAGGAGGCAATTTTTTGACTAATAGTATTCAGTGGCCTTTAGCCTTCAATTAATCCTAATAGGGATCACAACCAGAACGACTCAAATTGTACAGTACAGGTATTTACCCTGTAGCTCTTCAGCTCACGCAGAAGCACAAATCCCAGCATGCCTTACCTGCACAGGTGGTTAATACGCATAGGTAAAGGCCTCTTTAAGCCCGAGTTTAACCCTTTCCCTGCCAAGAACATGGCTCACACATTCTTGCAGGATGGCCCTCATTAGCAAAGGATGCACGGTGATGCTTGGAAATGTGTGAAGCTTTCTAAATTTTCTAGAATTCTGCATAAATTTTAGCCAAAACTAGATAAAATTATCACAAAAGCCATAAACGTAAAAGAGAAGCAGATCTAACAAAGGAGTTAAAAAAAATTAGACTTTGTAATTTTTTTTTAAATTAGGAAAATGATCCAATATCACATGTCTGTGAAAGACAAAAGAATCATAACTCTCAGTATCAGGTGTGAACTACCGATGCAGTACTAAATGCTGCTAAACGTTTCCAGCAATTGTTAATTAGATGACCCTCCAGGCTTTAATATACCCACCAGTTGCTGTTGGAACCGTCTTCTAGAAGTACAAGTGGCCCTGGTCAATCATACGCAAAGTATTCTCTCTCAGTTGGCAACCTGGAAGCAGCAGTGTGCATGTGTTCTGGTAACCAAGAGGATGGAGCTGTATATAGAGGGGCTGAAAGGAGAGATATACAGCAGGATGGGCTGCAAATAGGGAACTGAGTGAAGACATACTGCAGGAGGGGGCTCTGTATAAAGGAGACAGAGGAGAGAGATACTGCAAAATGGGCTGTGCACAGGGTGCTGAGAAAAGTGATATACTGCAGGAGGGGGTTCTGTATACAGGGGACTGAGAGGAGTGATATACTGCAGGATTGGTTGCATATAGGGAACTGAGTGAAGACGTACTGCAGGAGGGAGCTCTGTATAAAAGTTACTGAGAGGATAGATATGCTGCAAGATGGGCTGTGCACAGGGGGCTGAGAAAAGTGATATACTGCAGGAAGGGGCTCTGTATACAGGGGACTGAGAGGAGTGATATACTGCAGGATTGGTTGCATATAGGGAACTGAGTGAAGACATGTACCGCAGGAGGGAGCTCTGTATAAAAGTTACTGAGAGGATAGATATGCTGCAAGATGGGCTGTGCACAGGGGGCTGAGAAAAGTGATATACTGCAGGAGAAGGCTCTGTATACAGGGGACTGAGAGGAGAGATATACTGCAGGATGGGTTGCATATAGGGAACTGAATAAAGCCATATACTGCAGCAGGGGGCTCTGTATAAAGGTTACTGAGAGGAGAGATATACTGCAAGGTGGGCTGTGCACAAGGGGCTTAGAAAAGTGATATACTGCAGGAGAGGGCTCTGTATACAGGGTCTGAGAGGTGTGATATACTGCACGATGCAGGCTTGGCTGTATACAAATCTACAACACTGAGAAATGAGTTTTATGAAATATGTCATCCTTATTTATAACAGGAATACTTTTTTTTGTATGATTTTAATGATTTGGTTATATTGTAGTCTATAGGATGTGGAAAAGGTGACAGGTGCACTATTAGTATTTCCTGGAGAGGAATCTCTGGTATTACATAAAATGTGATCTTTAGTTTTCGTTTTGACTTTATTTAACGCACTATGAATTGGGTGACCGCCATAACCTATTTCCAGAAATCTATGGTGAACAACATTACTTTCTGCAGAAAAATGTTCCTCATCCGAACATATTCGTCTAGCATACGGAAAAAACTATTAATGTGTTTTGAATGACTCGTAGATTGCGGTATGGTGTTGCCAGAGATACTCTTTCTATATAGTGATGTACGTTAGTGATGAGCGAGTGTACTCGTTGCTCGGGTTAGGGTTTTCATTGCGGATTCATCGAGATTTAGTTTTCATCGCCGCAGCTGAATGATTTACAGCTATTAGCCAAGCTGAGTACATGTGGGGGTTGCCTGGTTGCTAGGGAATCCCCACATGTAATCAAGCTGGCTACTAGCGGTAAATCATTCAGCTGCCGCAATGAAAACTAAATCTCCGAGCAGTCATAAATACTCGGAGGTCACCCGAGCGTGCTCGGGAAAACCACAGCAACGAGTACACTCGCTCATCACTAATGTACGTACATTACCACCAATGTGATCACCAACAAGACAAATGTACAAAAATGTAACATGATTCAATGGTGGATTAGCTGTAAATCAAGTTAAGAGTGTTGTAATTTAGATACAAAACAAATCTGAAAAAAATCTGTTGTATTTCCCACCCACACCAGACGGAGGTCGTCAATATAGTGACCATACCAACTGATGGTAGAGGAACTTCTCCTCCCATCAGGAATATTGGCCAAAGAGGGATAAAATCTCGCATGTAATCCTCACCCAAAAAACATTGCAAAATAACATCAGAAATTCCTGAGAAAATGTCACAAAACAGGCATCTGAACGCAGCGTTTTTACTGATAAAGGAGGTTTTGGATGCAGCAAAAATGAGGTGTGAGAACATAGTCTTACAATTGTCCATCATAATCTTTTCAAACCCCAATCCATAAAGCTCTTCTAGGACAATTTGTGAGACAATCTTCTTTTCCCAGTAGTTGCAATAAATGCAGATCAATTTTTACTTACTCTTTTACAGTTAACGTCTCTCTTCCTTGAGCTTGGGTGGCCTTCAGCTTTATGACTGTACATTTATTTAAAATTTTTCTCGGATTTGCAGACCAGTTTGTTACTGCTTTTTTAATTAGATGGACTGATTATTTGTGAAGGTGGAATCCTATGATGTGGCATGTTAAAGAAGGTCCAGCTCTTGGGAGTAGTTATCAGAATCTATGAGTTACAACCTTTATGCTGATAATTTACATATTATTTTTGGGTAATGTACTATGCAAATTGCCTCTTCAAAGAGGATGAGGACTTGAACTCTAGTACTACATAATAGAGAGAGTCAATTTTCATATTTAATTTCCCCAGAGGAGCATGCTTGGTGTATAAGTCTCCTCATTCGGACATGCCAGGCTTGACTTGTCACTCTCGACAAGAAAATCCCTTGGTAATGTATTGAAACTTTCCTATTTCCGTGAGTACATAAAAAAAAACCCTGTCCTTGTGTATGGGACAGATCGGCCTTGTAAACAGACTGTGTAAGCTCTGGTCTCCGCTACATCGCTCCTAATTTGACCAGTGCCGGCGCCTTGTGTCTTAACCCAGATTAGCTCTACCAGAAAAGGGGTTTCCACAACACATTCCATATTTAGAATGCTGGGATATGGGATGTGTCGGGCCGCAGATTTGTGTAGATCTAGTGCAAGTGATCAAATAAGTTAATATAAACAAAAGTGAGACGTCACGCAATTCGGTGTTTCATTTTCTCTTATATTTACATCATATCATAGATGTACAATATTTACAGATTTAGCAAAATAAAGGTATTTCTTCAAAATTGATTCAAGTGCGTCTATTTATAATTATTTACCATATTAAATAGTGATTACCCCCAATATAAATTATCCCCCCAGCCCACCCCCACCTCAGTATACTGGAAAGGCAGTAGTGTTCTCCGCACAATAGTAGCACTGTAGTCACATGGATATATAGGTGTACATATTCACACACATGTATGTTACCGCAGATTACATGCCCGCGTGGACCTGCCAGGGTGATGCTTGGAGTCCTGTGCTTCTTCTTTCTTAATAGTTCAAGTCCAAGTTCTCTTGTTCTTCGGTTTGTCTTAACATCAGCTGCTGCTCGTAGTACAGACTCTTTGCATAATTTATCTCTTGGGATATTTTCACGGCAAGTGCTTCAGAATTTACATGGACCTGAAAAAGAGAAACACACACAAAAAAATATTGGATCTGCATTTTTATTTCCCCAGAAATAGCGCCACACTTGAGTAAGGCTATGCCTGATATTGCAACGTGGCCCAAATTTAAAGGAATGGTACAAAGCAGTCAATGAGAAGAAAAGAAAGGAAAACACATTATTGTAAAATTATATGAGCCCTTTAAATAGTAACTAACTACAATCTAAAGTGCAAGTTCAGTTTTAGGAAAACTTCCCCAATAATAATAATAATTTGTATTTATATAGCGCCAACATATTCCGCAGCGCTTTACAACTTATAGAGGGGACTTGTACAGACAATAGACATTACAGCATAACAGAAATCACAGTTCAAAACAGATACCAGGAGGAATGAGGGCCCTGCTCGCAAGCTTACAATCTATGAGGAAAAGGGGAGACACGAGAGGTGGATGGTAACAATTGCTTTAGTTATTTGGACCAGCCATAGTGTAAGGCTCGGGTGTTCATGTAAAGCTGCATGAACCAGTTAACTAAGTTAAGGGGTTGTCCAGCCTTAGGGTACAAGTCTGCAGTCATTCTATATGACTGCAGACATGTTGATCCTCACAGTGGCTGCACTGCGCACTCTGTACATTTTGTGATACTGGAGGAAAATGACTGCAAATATGCGATTTGCTTATATGTGGCTTGTACCAACTAGATGTTTGGGTCCTTTCTCAATACAAATGTCGGACATGTCTAGTCGGAATGTGGCTCTGGGGAATCATCATAGCCAAGAAGATGGAAAAACTGCTGACATATTACGATTGTACTGACTACCACCGTTTGTGAGACTTGAAACCCATCTCAACCACTGGAACCATTTTTCATTACAAATTTTGCCCTCTATAACCTTTGTGTTGCACAGTCTATTGCTGTCTGCAGAAAGAGATTAACAAAGTATCAAGTAAGCTCTTAAAATTTCTGAGCCCCTTTGCACTGATTTATGAAAACCGACCACATCAAGGTTGAGTTGAACTTTGTGGTCATAAATCAGCTGAGAGGAGCCATGAAAAAACACAGAACAGTTGTAAAACTCCCCATCAGAATGAGCTGATCAGTAGTCACCAATGTGCAAGGAAACAGTCTGTAAAAGCCAGATAAACCAATTTTTTTTTTAACGAAACACATTTTTTAAACTGATTTTAGCTCACACTAGATGTATTTAAAGGGACTGTCCGCACTGAATGACTGTTTAAACTAAGCAAAGGCGCAAGGTGCATCACGGCATGGTCAAATATTCAAGTGCACCTTCCCACCTACTTATTTTTCTCTCCATCTTCACCCTCCCCTCTTTGACTGACTACCCTGACTTTATAGAGCCAGAGAAGGGCAGACAGACATAAAACAAGCAGATGGGAAGGTGCACCGAGTGCTTGTGCTTGGTTTGATTAGTTGTTCTGTGCTAACACAGTCCCTTTAAGTTATATAAAAAAAATCCCCAAGAGGTGTCCGTATCCATTAACAAGTGAAGATAGCCCAGCATATACACTGTATGCAGAATTATTAGGCAAGTTGTATTTTAGAGGATTATTTTTATTATTGATCAACAACTATGTTCTCAATCAACCCAAAAGACTCATAAATATCAAAGCTTAATATTTTTGGAAGTTGGAGTGGGTTATTTTTAGATTTGGCTATCTTAGGAGGATATCTGTTTGTGCAGGTAACTATTACTGTGCATAATTATTAGGCAACTTAATAAAAACCAAATATATTCCCATCTCACTTGTTTATTTTCACCAGGTAAACCAATATAACTGCACAAAATTTAGAAATAAACATTTCTGACATGCAAAAACAAAACCCCCAAAAATGAGTGACCAATATAGCCGCCTTTCTTTATGATGACACTCAGCAGCCTCCATCCATAGATTCTGTCAGTTGCTTCATCTGTTTGCGATCAACATTGCGTGCAGCAGCCACCACAGCCTCCCAGACACTGTTCCGAGAAGTGTACTGTTTTCCCTCCCTGTAGATCTCACATTTTATGAGGGACCACAGGCTCAGATCAGGTGAGCAAGGGGGCCATGTCATTATTTTTTCTTCTTTGAGACCTTTACTGGCCAGCCACGCTGTGGAGTAGTTGGAGGCATGTGATGGAGCATTGTCCTGCATGAAAATCATGTTTTTCTTGAACGTACCGACTTCTTCCTGTACCACTGCTTGAAGAAGTTGTCTTCCAGAAACTGGCAGTAGGTCTAGGAGTTGAGCTTCACTCCATCTTCAACCCAAAAAGGTCCCACAAGTTCATCTTTGATGATACCAGCCCATACCAGTACCCCACCTCCACCTTGCTGGCGTCTGAGTCGGAGTGGAGCTCTCTGCCCTTTACTGATCCAGCCTCTGGCCCATCCATCTGGCCCATCAAGAGTCACTCTCATTTCATCAGTCCATAAAACCTTTGAAAAGTCAGTCTTAAGATATTTCTTGGCCCAGTCTTGACGTTTTATCTTATGTTTCTTGTACAAAGGTGGTCGTTTTTCAGCCTTCCTTACCTTGGCCATGTCCCTGAATATCGCACACCTTGTGCTTTTTGTTACTCCAGTAACGCTGCAGCTCTGAAATATGGCAAAACTGGTGGCAAATGGCATCTTGGCAGCTTCACGCTTGATTTTCCTCAATTCATGGGCAGTTATTTTGCGCCTTTTTTGCCCAACACGCTTCTTGCGACCCTGTGGGCTATTTGCCATGAAACGCTTGATTGTTCAGTGATCACGCTTCAAAAGTTTGGCAATTTCAAGACTGCTGCATCCCTCTTCAAGACATCTCACAATTTTGGACTTTTCAGAGCCCGTCAAATCTCTCTTCTGACCCATTTTGCCAAAGGAAAGGAAGTTGCCTAATAATTAAGCACACCTTATATAGGGTTTTGATGTCATTAGACAACACCCCTCCTCATTACAGAGATGCACATCACCTGATTTACTTAATTGGTAGTTGGCTCTCAAGCCTGAACAGCTTGGAGTAGGACAACATGTATAAAAAGTATCATGTGATCAAAATACAACTTGCCTAATATTTCTGCACGCAGTGTACAGGTGAACAGCATGTTTTAGGCAATCCAATATTGTTACCACAATGGTGGGTCACCAGGAGACCACAAACTGCTGACAGTGGCTTTATATTAAGCAGCTCTTAAATAAAAGTATCCAAAAACAAAAAATAGAAGGTAATACATAGTCGATGTAGGAAGAACCTCTTACCATGGGTTTCTGGTGGGACGGCCCTGGTATGGCTATTCCACTACTTGTTGTGTCGGCTTTCTTTGTTAGCTGAACATAAATTTTCCCATGGTCCTTTGAAACAAGACAGTGGTAGAGATCATCATACTTAATTTCCAAAAAGATTGCATCACGGTCCACGTACTCGCCCCATTTCAGAAAGTAGACCGCTTTGGATGAGATGAGCACGCAGTAACTGTCAATGTGGTCAACGGCGATGAAACTGTAAAGTAAGAATAAGAGCGTAAATGACAAATGGCCAGTCACGGACTAAAATAACTACACGTAAAATGCCCCGATTCACCAAAGCAATTTTGCCAGAATTCTGGAGTTCTGAAGAGCCACAACATTTTTGCGCAACTTCAGAGTTGCACCAAAATTTTGTGACTTTTGGTGTGTGTTCACGGACATCACAGCTTGTCCAATGCACAATGAGCTGTGGCATACCTTACGCCAAAAATCTTACTCCGGTTAATGATTGGAGTAAGATTTCTGCTGTGGCACACGGTGGCCACCAGTTAGACATTCCTGATTCTCTAAGGGTTGTGCTCCTCTTAATGAATCAGGAGCATCTGACACCTACACGCCCCCTCATCAAAACGGGAGAGAAAATCACCGATCTGGATGAATCGGGCCTAAGACTCCAGTTTTAAGACCATCTAGTTTTCTGAACCGCTGCAAAACTACAGCCAAAAACTACCCCTGGCAGAAAAACAGCATTCTGTGCATTGTAATTTTGCAACAGCTAGAAAGATTGAGAACAAAGACCTCTGATCTATACCAAATCCGTGTACCTTAGTCATGATCGGCATCATAGGGTATTTGCTCTGGGTGACTGAGGAATTTCATGGCAGGCTTCTTTTTTCACCAATAAGTCCCAGCGTGCATGCTCACATGTGCATGTTTATAGGGGCGGGACAAGATCTTAGCGGATGTTTGAATGATATCTCTACTTTCTCATTTGTCAGTGAGCATGGTCAATAAAGTATGCATCAATACCCCCGAACAAAACCGGTAGCAAAAAAAATATTTATAGAAAAATTCCAGTAGACAAATATTTAGTCCCCTCAACAAATACATGAAGGAGTGTGGAATGTTACCAGACATGTTTTAGATACCTCAGTTACACAAATTGCTGACCGATAACGAGTAGAATACATTAGACCCATTAGACTGATAAAAATCTGTGGTACTTACAACTCATCCTGGATGTTGTCCGTCAGTCTGAACAGCTGCTCCTGTCCCTCAGCCTGGGTCTCGGAATACCTTGGAAGAAGACCTTGAGGACTTGTGCAACAACGTGGTCTTCTTACCCTCTGAACTTGCATTCTACAAAGACACAAAGAGAAAGAGGTTTTCGACTATTAGGTAAAAAAGTGTCCTTTAAGAAAGATATTGACCAAAAAGTAACCACCGATGGTGGACACTAACAGTTTAGGGCAAAAAGGCTCCAAACTCAAGAATAGTTGAATGCTTTTGCAGAGTCCTGGAAAGGATTTGGGAGATTCTGTTGTTAAAATTGCCAGTGTTCTGTACCTTAGAAGGATCAGAGCCAAGCTGTAAAAGAAAATCCATCCAACACATACTCAAACGTTTCCGTAACTGGCTTTTACTACTGGCAAATATGACATTAATCGAACGCAAAGGGGAGAACAAAGAACACCAACTCTCCCTCTCTCTGTTCTATTGATTTAAAAAGAAAGGCCATAAAATATATTCTTGCATATGGAATAAAGTTCACTGGGCTCCAAAAAACCTTTTTTTAATTTTAGTATTAAGTTAAAAGGAATGCATACAGAGGAAATGGGGGAGAGGGGAAAAAAATGAGGCTCGAGAACAAAGATACTTCTGTATCCAGCAACTCCTGGTAGCATAACATTCAACTTGGTAATAGAATTTGTCACTAAGGACCCTCAAGTGTAATGGGGTTTTACACTTAAGTTATTTCTCCAAGTGCTAAAATGAACAGCGCGGATTGTCACTGTCTACAAGCGCCTGCCAAACTGGTCAGTTTGGTCTGGAAGACGAGCCACATTCCACACTATGTCATGGTTTTTTTTTTCCTTATAAACTAGTCTGTTCCGCTGTCTCAAGTTTCTTTCTGTAAATAATAAGAAACACTGATGAATCTCGAAAAAAAAAAAAAAAAAGTTGGAAATTTGCAAAAACCGTAGTGTGGCGCACATCTGTGTTACATTAAACGTGCACTCAATAGATTTTCTGATTCTTTTTTAATGAGCACACAAAGGCAATACAAGACAGAAATGCCCCAATGTCTGCTGGTCGCAGCGGGGGAGAGCGCGGCTCAATGATGAGACAAAAAAAGAGAGCGGGGATGGTGTCAGAAAGTTCAAGCACGGGCACAGAGCCTAAAGGTACCTTCACACTAAGCGACTTTACAACGGTAACGATAGCGATCTGTGACGTTGCAGCGTCCTGGATAGCGATATCGTTGTGTTTGACACGCAGCAGCGATCTGGATCCTGCTGTGATATCGCTGGTCGTTGCTGAAAGTCCAGAACTTTATTTGGTTGTCAGATCGCCGTGTATCGTCGTGTTTGACAGCAAAAGCAACGATGCCAGCAATGTTTTACAATGGTAACCAGGGTAAATATCGGGTTACTAAGCGCAGGGCCGCGCTTAGTAACCCGATATTTACCCTGGTTACCATTGTAAAAGTAAAAAAAAAACACTACATACTCACCCTCTGATGTCTGTCACGTCCCCCGGCGTCCGCGCTGCTGCTCAGAGCTTCCTGCACTGAATGTGTCAGTGCCGGCCGTAAAGCAAAGCACAGCGGTGACGTCACCGCTCTGCTGTTAGGGCCGGCGCTTACACAGTACAGGGAAGCGGACGCCGGGGGACGCAAATGTAAGTAGGTAGTGTTTGTTTTTTTACATTTAACACTGGTAACCAGGGTAAACATCGGGTTACTAAGCGCGGCCCTGCGCTTAGCAACCCGATGTTTACCCTGGTTACCCGGGGACTTCGGCATCGTTGGTCGCTGGAGAGCGGTCTGTGTGACAGCTCTCCAGCGACGCTGCAGCGATCGGCATTGTTGTCGATATCGCTGCAGCATCGCTTAGTGTGAAGGTACCTTTACTGTGAAGAAGAGAAAATGTAGAGAATTCAGCCAGGGACGGTATAACGCAAGTGTCCATACTCCATGGTGGGTATCGCAAAACGTGAGGCCGACGGGAGAAGATGACATATCGACACCATGTGCTTGGGAGATTTATTGCCTCATCCATTACTTATGGAAGTAGGATTCTGGGGTGTCACTTCAGGAGATCTGATCTCCCTACAGTCAGCAATAAAAAGGCCAAAAAAGAGACTTTACATTCTAATGGAGGATTTTTCCCAAATTTGCCAGAAATGGTATTTGCACATTGCCGTAGAGTTAAAATCCTCTGGTGCCAGATATTTCACCGATATGTATCTAGGGACCCGTTGAAATTCGCTTTCGTTGGGTCTCTATCCTCCCCGAACTGTAAAACGGACTTCAGTGTTCTGCGCCGGATACCAGGTGTCCAATACGAATCCTGAACTTTACAGTTCGCTCATCTCTATATGTGACTATAGTAAAGGGAAAAACTCTGGACCAAAGAATTGGCCAACTGGGAACTGGACGATGGAAGTGTTGATTTTTCTCAGGTTGCCAAATTAACTATCATCATATGTTACCATGGATAGTAGCACATACCGATGAAAATATCTAATATATTTCGCATTTGGATTACAGTGGATATAAAAAGTCTACACATCCCTGTTAAAATGCCAGATTTTTGCAATGTAAAAAAAAAAAAAAATCATACCAAGAATAATAATTTCAGAACTTTTTCCACCCATAATCTGTACCAATCTATCTATTTCTATGCAGCTGTCATGCTCAGGTCAGGATAGCTGAAGGCGATGCAATCCTCGCACAAGTAATCAAGCAGTCTGACTGCACCCTTAAACTAATACTTTGTTGGAATCCCCTTTGAAACTATCACAGCATTCAGTCTTTTTGGTTTGAGTCTATCAGCGTGGTACATCTAGAATTGGCAATCTTTGCCCACTCTTCCTTACAGTAGCTCCAAATCTGTCAGATTACGAAAGCATCTCCTGTGTACAGCGTCCTCTTCAGGTCTCCCACAGATGTTCAACTGGATTCAGGTCTGGGCCATTCCAAAACACTCATCTTCTTCTGGTAAAGCCATTATTTTGTTGATTTGGAGGAATGCTTAGGGTTGTTGTGCTGAAAGGCTAAAATCCTCATAATCATCAACTATTCAACAGAGGCCTGAAGCTTCTGTAGCAAAATTGACTGATTTTTGGAACTGTTTATAATTACCTCCACCCTGACTAAAGCCCACATTTCAAAAGAACTGCAAAATAATGTCCTAAAGAATAATGCTGCCTCCACCATGGTTAACTTTAGGTATGGTGTTCTTTTGGTGAGGTGCAGTTGGCTTTGTGCCAAAAATACCTTTTGAAATTATGGTCAAAAAGTTAAACTTTGGTGTCATCATAACATAACACGTTTTTCCACAGACTTGGAAGACTTGATGTAAGGTTTGGCAAAAGCTTTTAGATATCGTCAATATCCAACATGCTAGTTCTGGTTCATCTTCTACACATTTGCAAATATGATGAAATTAAGGTGTTTAATTAGTAAAGCAAATTAGAGCTTTCTAACAGCAGTGAATGCAGCCAATCACTTCTTCATGTCTCAGCCTGGCAGGAGCTTGTCTGACTCTCACCAGTCGCATCATACTATGTTTTTTCAGCTGATGAGGCCGTGCATCCAGTATTTCTTCACCGTTGTGAATGGCAATGATAGACTGATATTTACTGTGGGACATGTGGGAACCAGCTACTGAAAAAAATGCCCAGTGCATTATATTTAATAATCCTATAAAAATGTTTAAGTTTATCTTCTGGGTGAGATATACAGTGGCATGTAAAAGTTTGGGCACCCCTGGTCAAAATTACTGTTATTGTGAACAGTTAAGCAAGTTGAAGATGAAATGATCTCTAAAACGCCTAAAGTTAAAGATTACACATTTCCTTTGTATTTCAGGCAAAAAAAAAAAAATTATACATTTTAAAAATTACAAAAAGAAAACGGTCCGATGCAAAAGTTTGGTCACCCTTGCAGATTTCTGTGCTCAGATAAGTTTGACCATGGCTTCAGACCTGAATTAGCCTGTTAGGCCGGCGTCACACTAGAGAGAAACAAGTTTTGTGGACGGCGGATGAGGTTAAAATAGAACTCTGGCCACAATGATCAAAAGGTATGAGTGGAGAAAAAGGGGCACAGAATTTCACAAAAAGAACATCTCGCTGAACGTCAAGCATTGGGGTGGGTCAATCGTGCTTTGGGGTTGTGTTGCAGCCAATGGCATGGGGAACTACCTCAGAAGGTGCAAGCTGTAGGTCTTACAATGGCCCTCAAAGTCCTCTGATCTGAACATCATTGAAAATCTGTGGCGAGACCTGAAAATAGCAGCATGCAAGACAACCTAAGAATCTCACAGAACTGGAAAAATGGATGAAAATCCCTCAAACAAGAATTGAAAGACTCTTGTCTGGCTACAAAAAGCGTTTACAGGCTGTGTTACTTTCAAATGGGGGGTGCTACTAGGCACTATCCATGCAGGGTGCCCAAACTTTTCCACCAGCCCATTTTCCTTTTTGCAATTATTAAAATGTAAAAGATGAAAATACGAATTTTTATTTTTGTCTAAAACATAAAGGAAATGTGCCATCTTTAGTTTTAGGCCTTTAAGAAATCATTTCATCTTCAACTTGCTTAATTTTTCACAACAGTAATTGTGACCAGGAGTGCCCAAACTTTTACAAGCTACTGTATAGTCTACAATGAAAATAATTCAATGCAGCTTAAAGGGGTTGTCTTACCACATACACCCTTTTTAAAACGGGGGTGACTACTGGTGGTCTGGATCAAACACAACACACATCAGACAGATCTGGTGGTCACTCTTAGCTAATGTCTACATAGGTTGGAATGGATGTAGATAATCTCCACAGCAAATCTACAGAAACTGGGCGGATTTTATTGTAGAGTTGCTGAAGATTTTCTAGTGAATTATATTTAAAAAATCACGCTTTTCAATGCTTCTTTGGATAAATCTACATTGTGGATTGAAAGATCTGCAAGATTCCTAGAGCTCTCCATGGATCTAGAATTTGTAATGGAGCCCCCAAGACATGCGATCAGAGAATACATACCCAAATGGCGCAAAGCAAGCAAATTGTAAGCAGATCTGTCGCTAGATTTCACAATGCAAAACTGCATACATTACTAAATATATTTGTTAAGCCTTATGAGGATGGTGTACTGACTTTGAAACTACGTTAGACCGACTGTATAATCTAGAAATATTAAAATGAGCTTTTTATGAATACCCCCGTTAAGAATGAGCAAGTGTATTCAGTCTCTGCCCACCCAGCCTGACAGTTTCAGTTTGTACTGAGCAGTGTGAGATATCAGCAGCAGCAGCAGAGAGGAGGGACACAGATGTAAAACAGGGTAGGTGGTGAGATTGTATAACCATTACGAAATAAGTATACCAGCCTCATAACTCTGATTTGCAGGGATATCCATATTTGAGGATATGGAATATCGCTAGATATGCCATACACTTCCTGACATAAGTTATGTCGCTAATCCATGTTATGTAAATAAAAGCTTATAACCGGACGTTAAATTCATCCATTGGGTGTATAAAGTATTCTTTTGAAAGCTGAAACCCTCCGAAATATGGTTTAGGTTAAGAAAATAAATTGGCATCAATGCAGAAATATTGATCAGTTAATGGACACAGAATGGTCAGATTTTGGCAAGACAAATGTTTTGTCGTATCACAGAAAGTAATGTGATATTCAAACAAATAATTAACTTAAAATACAAATATATGTTGCATAACATTGGTGAATGAAGTTGTGGTGCTATTAGAGTCATATTTAATATTTTGTGTGACTTCCATGAGCTTAAAGGACTGCATCCATACGGTTCTACAATGATTCATACAATTTATTAATAAAGTCATCAGGAATAGCAAAGAATGAAGTCTTACATGCCTCCCAGAGTTCATATAGATTCTTTGGTTTCGTCTTCCAAGCTTCCTCTTTCATCCTACCCCAAACATGCTCAATGATGTTTATGTCTGGTGACTGGGCTGGCCAGTCCTTGAGCACCTTGATCTTTTCTGCCTGGAGGAACTTTGTTGTAGAGATGGATGTATGAGATGGAGCACCATCCTGCTGCAGAATTTGACCCCTTTTATGATTTGGAATATAAGAGGTAGCTAGTACTTCTTGATATTTTAGGCTATTGATATTGCCTTCCACCTTGCAAATGTTTTGCACACCCCCATACTGAATGTAACCCCAGACCACGATCTTTCCACCACCAAGTTTAACTGGTTTCCGGGTGTATTTTGGATCCATACGGGCTCCAGTAGGTCTCCTGCAGTATTTGCGGCGGCTGTGGTGTAATTCTACTGAAGATTCATCAAAGAAATCCACCTTCTGCCACTTTTCCAGCGTCCATCTATTTAGCAGGCTGTTGGACTTTGCAAATGCCACACGTTTTTTTATTTGCCTTTTGTTTAGTGCTGGCTTCTGGGCACTGATTCGACCATGGAGGCCATTTCGAAACAGAATCCTACAAACTGTTCTAGTTGACACAGGGACTTGAGGTGACCAGGCCTGTTGGTGCTCTGCTGCAGTGGAAGAGGGGCTTGCTTTGGATTTTCTAACCAACAAACGTTCCTCTGAGCAGTTGTCTTACGGGGTCTGCCGGACCTGGGCTTGTCAAACATCTCCAGTCTCTTCAAATCTTTTTTTAATTCTTTATACTTGACGCTGATACACATTAAAGGTGCCAGCCACCTCTGCACTGGATCTTGTCTTCAGCCTCATGATAATCCAGGCTTTGGTCGCAGGGTGGATTTTTGGCATGTTGTCAGAGCTCAAGTTGCAGTTCAAGTGAAGGTCTGGGGTGTTGGGTTTCTTTTTATATATACACACTAACTAACAGATCATTTACTGAGCACAGGTGAGGATGTAAACTAGGATTGGGTGCATTATATGACCAGGCGACAAAACTTTTCTTTTGCCAAAATCTGACCATTCTGTGTCCATTAACTGATCAATATTTCTGCATTGATGCCAATGTATTTTCTTAACCTAAACCACATTTCGGAGGGTTTCAGCTTTCAAATGAATAATTTATACAACCAATGGATGAATTTAACGTCAGGTTATAAGCTTTTATTTACATAACATGGATAAGCGACATAACTTCTGTCAGGGGGTGTAAGAATGCTGATGGGCCAGTCCTGCTTTAGTCTAAGTATAAGTCTTGTAGTTTGCTGATGGTTGCTCAGGGCACTATATTGGGAACATTATATGTAAGCATTTCCCTAAGGCATCATCATAGGTTCAGCGAAGGTAAACAGAACATAGATACATACCTTACATAAGCAAACCTGCCCTACTACATGACTGCACAACATGAGAGCAGAGGTGCTGTCATGCAGACTAGAAAATGTAAAGCATTCAACTGCATAAGGAAAATAGAAAAAAAACGACTTGAGAGCGAACAGATGAGCCTTAAGTGTATAATTATCACAGTGCCGTAATGAATCACTCACAGCCATATACAAGATGGATTTCATAATCACGACCATATGACACACTGATAGAGAAGCCGCCACTGCATTAATACACAATGTCAGCACGGTTCAGCTCTTTATTAAGGATTTATCAATTAGAGGCAAGATAACATTCTGCAAGGATAAAAATGTCTGGCACAGAAGAGTCGTGACCCTGCCTGGCCCACACATTGCACTTATACACAATACTCATTAAGGACTTTGGACATTTTGCAGGCATTTATCTTATTCTTTAAAAAAAATAAACCACTTTGCAAATAGTCTTTATTAAAAAAAACCCAATCATTATATATATATATATATATATATATATATATATATATATATATATATATATACACACCGTACATATATACAGTACAGACCAAAAGTTTGGACACACACCTTCTCATTTATAGATTTTTCTGTATTTTCAGGACTATGAAAATTGTAAATTCATCATAACGCATCAAAACTATGAATTAACACATGTGGAATTATATACTTAACAAAAAAGTGTGAAACAACTGAAATTATGTCTTATATTCTAGGTTCTTCAAAGTAGCCACCATTTGCTTTGATGACTGCTTTGCACACTCTTGGCATTCTCTTGATGAGCTTCAAGAGGAAGTCACCGGGAATGGTCTTCCAACAATCTTGAAGGAGTTCCCAGAGATGCTTAGCACTTGTTGGCCCTTTTGCCTTAAATCTGCGGTCCACCTCACCCCAAACCATCTCGATTGGGTTCAGGTCTGGTGACTGTGGAGGCCAGGTCATCTGGCGTAGCACCCCATCACTCTCCTTCTTGGTCAAATAGCCCTTACACAGCCTGGAGGTGTGTTTGGGGTCATTGTCCTGTTGAAAAATAAATGATGGTCCAACTAAATGCAAACTGGATGGAATAGCATGCCGCTGCAAGATGCTGTGGTAGCCATGCTGGTTCAGTATGCCTTCAATTTTGAATAAATCCCCAACAGTGTCACCAACAAAGCACCCCCACACCATCTCACCTCCTCCTCTATGCTTCATGGTGGGAACCAGGCATGTAGAGTCCATCCTTTCACCTTTTCTGCGTCGCACAAAGACACAGTGGTTGGAACCAAAGATCTCAAATTTGGACTCATCAGACCAAAGCACAGATTTCCACTGGTGTAATGTCCATTCCTTGTGTTCTTTAGCCCGAACAAGTCTCTTCTGCTTGTTGCCTGTCCTTAGCAGTTGTTTCCTTGCTTTAAAGAGTCCATAATAACAGGGTCTGTACCACAGGACTGGCGTATAGCAAATGTGGTGCCAATATTCAAAAAGGGGACAAAAACTGAACTCGGTAATTATAGGCCAGTAAGCTTAACCTCTACTGTGGGTAAAATCCTGGAGGGCATTCTAAGGGATGCTATACTGGAGTATCTGAAGAGGAATAACCTCATGACCCAATATCAACATGGGTTTACTAGGGACCGTTCATGTCAGACTAATTTGATCAGCTTCTATGAAGAGGTAAGTTCCGGACTGGACCAAGGGAACCCAGTAGATGTAGTGTATATGGACTTTTCAAAAGCTTTTGATACGGTGCCACACAAAAGGTTGATACATAAAATGAGAATAATGGGGATAGGGGAAAATATGTGTAAGTGGGTTGAGAGCTGGCTCAGGGATAGGAAACAAAGGGTGGTTAGTAATGGAGCACACTCGGACTGGGTCGTGGTTAGCAGTGGGGTACCACAGGGGTCAGTATTGGGCCCTCTTCTTTTTAACATATTTATTAATGACCTTGTAGGGGGCATTCAGAGTAGAATTTCAATATTTGCAGATGACACTAAACTCTGCAGGGTAATTAATACAGGGGAGGACAATTTTATATTACAGGATGATTTATGCAAACTAGAAGCTTGGGCTGATAAATGGCAAATGAGCTTTAATGGGGATAAATGTAAGGTCATGCACTTGGGTAGAAGTAATAAGATGTATAACTATGTGCTTAATTCTAAAACTCTGGGCAAAACCGTCAATGAAAAAGACCTGGGTGTATGACAAACTCATACTCAGTGGCCAGTGTCAGGCAGCTGCTACAAAGGCAAATAAAATAATGGGATGCATTAAAAGAGGCATAGATGCTCATGAGGAGAACATAATTTTACCTCTATACAAGTCACTAGTTCGACCACACTTAGAATACTGTGCACAGTTCTGGTCTCCGGTGTATAAGAAAGACATAGCTGAACTGGAGCGGGTGCAGAGAAGAGCGACCAAGGTTATTAGCGTACTGGGGGGGGGGGGTCTGCAATACCAAGATAGATTATTACACTTGGGACTATTTAGTTTGGATAAACGAAAACTAAGGGGTGATCTTATTTTAATGTATAAATATATGAGGGGACAGTATAAAAGACCTTTTAATCATAGACCTGAGACAGGGACAAGGGGGCATCCTCTACGTCTGGAGGAAAGAAGGTTTAAGCATAATAACAGACGCGGATTCTTTACTGTAAGAGCAGTGAGACTATGGAACTCTCTGCCGTATGATGTTGTAATGAGTGATTCATTACTTAAATTTAAGAGGGGACTGGATACCTTTCTTGAAAAGTATAATGTTACAGGGTATATACACTAGATTCCTTGATAGGGCGTTGATCCAGGGAACTAGTCTGATTGCCGTATGTGGAGTCGGGAAAATTTTTTTTTCCCCAATGCGGAGCTTAATCTTTGCCACATGTTTTTTTTTTGCCTTCCTCTGGAACAACATGTTAGGGCATGTTAGGTTAGGCTACTTTCACACTAGCGTTAACTGCATTCCGTCACAATGCGTCGTTTTGCCGAAAAAACGCATCCTGCAAAAGTGTTTGTAGGATGCGTTTTTTCGCCATTGATTAACATTAAGCGACGCATTGTGACGGATTGCCACACGTCGCACCCGTCGTGCGACGGATGCGTCGTGCAGTGGCGGACCGTCGGGAGCAAAAAACGCTACATGTAACGTTTTTTGCTCACGACGGTCCGCCCCCACCTCCCCGCGCTTCCCCGCACCTCACAATGGGGCAGCGGATGTGCTGGAAAAATGCATCCGCTGCCCCCGTTGTGCGGCGGAGACAACGCTAGCGTCGGGAACGTCGGCCCGACGCACAGCGACGGGCCGAGCCCGACGCTAGTGTGAAAGAAGCCTTAGCCTATGGGTTGAACTAGATGGACTTAAAGTCTTACTTCAACCTTAATAACTATGTAACTATGTAACCATCACACCTCTTCCTCCATGCCTCACGGTGGGAACCAGGCATGTAGAGTCCATCCGTTCACCTTTTCTGCGTCACACAAAGACACCGTGGTTGGAACCAAAGATCTCAAATTTGGACTCATCAGACCAAAGCACAGATTTCCACTGGTCTAATGTCCATTCCTTGTGTTCTTTAGCCCAAACAAGTCTCTTCTGCTTGTTGCCTGTCCTTAGCAGTTGTTTCCTAACAGCTATTTTACCATGAAGGCCTGCTGCACAAATTCTCCTCTTAACAGTTGTTGTAGAGATGTGTCTGCTGCTAGAAGTCTGTGTGGCATTGACCTGGTCTCTAATCATCTAATCAGAGCTGCTGTTAACCTGCGATTTCGGAGGCTGGTGGCTCGGATAAACTTATCCTCAGAAGCAGAGGTGACTCTTGGTCTTCCTTTCCTGGGGCGGTCCTCATGTGAGCCAGTTTCTTTGTAGCGCTTGATGGTTTTTGCCACTGCACTTGGGGACACTTTAAAAGTTTGCCTAATTTTTCGGACTGATTGACCTTCATTTCTTAAAGTAATGATGGCCAATCGTTTTTCTTTACTTAGCTGCTTTTTTCTTGCCATAATACAAATTCTAACAGTCTATTCAGTAGGACTATCAGCTGTGTATCCACCAGACTTCTGCACAATGCAACTGATGGTCCAAACCCCATTTATCAGGCAAGAAATCCCACTTATTAAACCTGACAGGGCACACCTGTGAAGTGAAAACCATTCCCGGTGACTACCTCTTGAAGCTCATCAAGAGAATGCCAAGAGTGTGCAAAGCAGTCATCAAAGCAAAAGGTGGCTACTTTGAAGAATATAGAATATAAGACATAATTTTAGTTGCTTCACACTTTTTTGTTTAGTATATAACTCCACATGTGTTAATTCATAGTTTCGATGCCTTCAGTGTGAAATTCATAGTCATGAAAATAAAAAAAGATCTTTAAATGAGAGGGTGTGTCCAAACTTTTGGTCTGTACTGTATATATATATATATATATATATATATATATATATATATATATATATATATATATATATATATATATATATATATACATATACACACACACACATATACATATACTAGATGGTGGCCCTATTCTAACGCATCGGGTATTCTAGAATATGCTATTGCTCAGCCACGTAGTATATTGCCCAGCCACGTAGTACATAGTACAGACACATAGTATATTGCCCAGCCACGTAGTATATTGCCCAGCCACGTAGTATATTGCCCAGCCACGTAGTATACTGGCCAGCCACGTAGTATATCCACGTAGTATACTGCCCAGCCACGTAGTATACTGCCCAGCCACGTAGTATATTGCCCAGCCACGTAGTATATTGCCCAGCCACGTAGTATATTGCCCAGCCACGTAGCATATTGCCCAGCCACGTAGTATACTGCCCAGCCGCGTAGTATATTGCCCAGCCACGTAGTATACTGCCCAGTCACGTAGCATATTGCCCAGCCACGTAGTATATTGCCCAGCCACATAGTATACTGCCCAGTCACGTAGTATATTGGCCAGCCACATAGTATACTGCCCAGTCACGTAGTATATTGCCCAGCCACGTAGTATATTGCCCAGCCACATAGTATACTGCCCAGTCATGTAGTATATTGGCCAGCCACATAGTATACTGCCCAGTCATGTAGTATATTGGCCAGCCACATAGTATACTGCCCAGTCACGTAGTAATAATCTTATAATAATAATAATCTTTATTTTTATATAGCGCTAACATATTACGCAGCGCTTTACAGGTTGCACACATCATCATCGCTGTCCCCGATGGGGCTCACAATCTAAATTCCCTATAAGTATGTCTTTGGAATGTGGGAGGAAACCGGAGTGCCCGGAGGAAACCCACGCAAACACGGAGAGAACATACAAACTCTTTGCAGATGTTGTCCAAGGTGGGATTAGAACCCAGGACTCCAGCGCTGCAAGGCTGCTGTGCTAACCACTGCGCCACCGTGCTGCCCTAGTATATTGCCCAGCCACGTAATATGCATCATATCCCTGTTAAAAAAAAAAAAGAATTAAAATAAAAAATAGTTATATACTCACCTTCCGGAGCCTCAGGATCGAAGCAGCCGGTTACCGATGCTCGTCGCGCGCTCCGGTCTGAAGATTGCATTGCGGTCTCGCGAGATGATGACGTAGCGGTCTCGCGAGACCGCACGTCATCATCTTGCGAGATCGCAGCATGGACCGGTTACCGGAGCGTCGCGAGCAGGGAAGGCCTGTTGTGGATCTGAGGGGCCGACGGACGGTGAGTATATAACGATTTTTATTTTTTTTTATTATTATTTTTAACGTTAGATATTTTTACTATTGACGCCGCATAGGCAGCATCAATAGTAAAACGTTGGTCACACAGGGAGGGTTAATAGCAGCGTTAACTGACCGCAGCATAGCGCGAATAACCGTGACAGACAGACGGAAGTGACCCTTAGACAATTATTTAGTAGGTAGATAGATATATATATATATACATACATATATATATATATATATATATATATATATACACATACACACATACACTGCTCCAAAAAATAAAGGGAACACTAAAATACCACACCCTAGATATCACTGAATATAATATTCCAGTTGTAAATCTTTATTCACTACATAGTGGAAAGCGTTGAGAACAATAAAATATAAAAATGATCAATATAAATCAAAATTAATATCTTGCGGAGGCCTGGACTTGGAACGATGCTCAAAATCAAAGTGGAAAATCAAATTACAGGCTGATCCAACTTCAGTGGAAATGCCTCAAGACAAGGAAATGATGCTCTGTAGTGCGTGGCCTCCACGTGCCTGTATGACCTCCCTACAACACCTCGGCATGCTCCTGATGCGGCGGCAGATGGTTTCCTGAGGGACAGTCTGTGGTGCAACGTGACGTTGGTGGATGGTGCGAGACATGATGTCCCAGATGTGTTCAATCGGATTCAGGTCTGGGGAACGGGCGGGCCAGTCCATAGCTTCAATGCCTTCATCTTGCAGGAACTGCTGACACACTCCAGCCACATGAGGTCTGGCATTGTCCTGCATTAGGAGGAACCCAGGGCCAACCAAACCAGCACATGGTCTCACAAGGGGTCTGAGGATCTCATCTCGGTACCTAATGGCAGTCAGGCTACCTCTGGCGAGCACATGGAGGGCTGTGCGGCCCTCCAAAGAAATGCCACCCCACACCATTACTGACCCACTGCCAAACCGGTCATGCTGAAGGATGTTGCAGGCAGCAGATCGCTCTCCACTGCTTCTCCAGACTCTGTCACATGTGCTCAGTGTGAACCTGCGTTCATCTGTGTAGAGCACAGGGCGCCAGTGGCGAATTTGCCAATCCTGGTGTTCTGTGGCAAATGCCAAGCGTCCTGCACGTTGTTGGGCACAACAGCATGTGAAATTGATTGTCAATCAGTGTTGCTTCCTAAGTGGACAGTTTGATTTCACAGTAGTTTGATTTACTTGGAGATATTCTGTTATTTTTTTGAGCACTGTATATTACTGTTTAATTATTTTATTAAAGACTATTTTCAAAGTAGTTTTAATTTTTTTTAATTTATTATATATATTTTAACCATGAGAGGAGTTTTTGAAGTCAGTTTTTCGTCTCTGTCCACTGTCTTTAGTTGTGCCTAATTTATTAAAGTATTGCATGATGCTTGATAAATTTGGCACGTATGGACACAGGATTCCTGTCTAGAATGCATTTTATTCCTCACCTTTCTGGAGAAATTTTGCTACAGTGATCTGATGAACTCAAAATAAAAATGACAGATTTGCCACAAAATGCTTTAAAAATAGTGTGCACCATTTACTTAAATGCTTCTAAAAAATAAAAGTAAGCCAAAATTCTGGTGCAGAACGCTGACAATTCTTCCCTGCATGTGTAGTGGCTGTCGAACAGCAGCGGGGACTCAAACATATTTTTCGAACACGCTAAGGCTATGTGCACACGTCCGGATTTCTTGCAGAAATTTCCTGAAGAAAACCGGAAATTTTCTGCAAGAAATCCGCATTTTTTTTCCGCTTTTTTTAGCATTCTGCAAGCGTAATTAGCTTGCAGAATGCTAAAGTTTTCCAAGCGATCTGTAGCATCGCTTGGAAAACTGACTGACAGGTTGGTCACACTTGTCAAACATAGCGTTTGACAAGTGTGACCATCTTTTTACTATAGATGCTGCCTATGCAGCATCTATAGTAAAAGATAGAATGTTTAAAAATAATAAAAAAAATAAAAAAAATGGTTATACTCACCTGCAGGCGTCCGTTCCTATAGATGCCGGTGTGGTTCAGGACCTTCCATGACGTCGCGGTCACGTGAGCGGTCACATGACCGGTCTCGACCAATCACAAGACAGTGACGTCATCGCAGGTCCTTCACCGCACACCAGCTATAGAAACCGAAGCGGCAGCATGCAGCTGAGAGGCGGGAAGACATCGAAGGTGAGTATATGACTATTTTTTATTTTAATTCTTTTTTTTTGACCAATTACCGTATATGGTGCCCAGTCCGTGGAGGAGAGTCTCCTCTCCTCCACCCTGGGTACCAACCGCACATAATCTGCTTACTTCCCGCATGGTGTGCACAGCCCCGTGCGGGAAGTAAGCAGATCATTGCACTCTAGGTGTGCGGAATCCCCTGCAATTCCGCATTTTAATGAACATGTTGCTTTTTTTTCCGCTATGCGATTTTTTCGCGGAAAAAAAGGCTACATTTGCACAAAAAATGCGGAATACACTGAAAATAATGGGAGGCATATGTTAGCGGTTTTTTCGCGTTTTTATCACGTTTTTATAGCGAAAAAAACGCGAAAAATACTGAACGTGTGCAAGTCACTCTGTTAGCACACGAGCATGCTCAGATAACACCTTATCCAAGCACATTCGCTCATCACTAAAATTCTCCCCTTTGTGAATGGTCTTACTTAGCCTTCCACGTGTGAAGTTACATAACCTTACATCACCAAGCACAATGCCAAGTGACTGATGGAGTTGTGTAAAACCGCCACCACTGGGCTGTGGAGTATTAGAAACATGTGACGGATCACACTTCTCTATTTGACATCTAATGGATGAGTCTGGATTTGGTGAATGCCAGGAGAAAGTTATCTACCTGTACAAATCAGGGGAGTTTGGTGTTGAAGAACATGAGCGGTCGTACAGAGCCCTGACCTCAACCCCAACCAACACCTTTGGGATGAACTAGAACAGGGATCGTGAACAAGGCCTCTCCACCAACATTAGTGTCGAACAGGCAAAAAGCTTACTGCATACAATTTATACATTGGTGTTAATATTACAATAGTATTCAGTGAGCTCCCTCTAGTGGTGGTTGTAGGTAGTCAGAATTTTATCCAAGTTTAGAGCTCAACGTTACAAAAATGGGTATCCAACCTTCTATAAAAATCAAAATTAAACTTTACAGATAGTTTCATTTGCCCTTATTTAGACTGCCCTCCAACTGTTCCGGTTTCAAACAGTACGGGTTGGATGTCACCAATACAGACCAATAAAACGTACGTAACAGTGCAACCGAATGTCCTGTGGTTCCTGAACGTGAAAGAAAAAACTAGATGTCAAATATTCCCTTTTTATTCCCAAGGCTATGTGCACACGTTCAGGATTTCTTGCAGAAAATTCCTGAGAAAATCCTGAGATTTTCTGCAAGAAATCTGCATGTGTTTTTTTTGCGCGTTTTTACCGCGTTTTTGTTGCGTTTTTTTCCGGACATTTCCCAATACATTATATAGTGGGAAATCCGCGAAAAATCCGCAAAATTAATGAACATGCTGCGTTTTTTACCGCGATGCGTTTTTTTTGCGGAAAAAAACGCATCATGTGTACAAAAATTGCGGAATTCATTAAAAATGACGGGATGCATAATGTATGATTTTTTGTGGTTTTATAGCGTTTTTATAGGGAAAAACCGCGAATAAACCGCGAAAAATCTGCAACGTGTGCACACAGCCTTAGACCTCATTATCGTGTTAGGTTATGTTCACATGTCCAGTAATGATCTGTTAGAACCGATCCAGCAGAAATCCGATGGCAAAAAAGTTGTGCAGAAACACAATGATTAAGGTTCTTTGCTGAAACGCGTTGGTTTCTATTAATGCCACTCTCTAGGGGGCCAGCCTTTTTATTGCATATGTTGGCACAATAAAGGCATTTTTTTTATTCAACAAGAAAATGATGTTATTCATTGGATGTTTGTCGCTGGAGATTTTTCCTTCCTCTCTTCGGACACAACTTTTTAGTCCTTTTTTTTTAAATGATCTCTGCTGGATCAGTTTGCTTTTTTTAACATTGAAATCTATGGAAAATGGATCTATTAATTAGTCATCTGATTTTTTTTTCTCCATTTGTAAAGGATCCATTTTTTGCTTACTGGATCTCTTCCAAATGGAAGAAAATAGGTGGCTAATTAATGATTCCGTTTTCCGTAGACTTCAATGTAATACAACAAAAAACAAAAACGGATCCAGCAGAGATCAGTTTTTTTAAAAAACAGACTAAAAAGTTGTGCCTGCACAACTTTTTTTTTGCCAAGTGATTGCTTCTGGATCAGTTCTAACGGATGATTTCTGGACATGTGAACATGGCCTTATGGTAAGCTACATCGGGGCAAAATGCGGGGCTGTGTAATTGACTTGTGTTTCATTGTTATTCAACCATTAATGATTAAAAGGCAAAGTGCTGCTCTAAAGAAGAATGAAGTACGTGTCTGTGTGAGATGCCTGACAAATTAATGGAAGCTTATCTCGAAATTTCCATTTTACGGCATATATTATGTCAACCACAGACTGATCTCCCGACTCTGCGGAGAACAGAGATTGCGGCACGCTGTGCTCCTGGAGGGAAGCTTAACACAAAACAGTCACATCCACACTGGATTCAATAGACCATTCAGAAACATGTGAAGCAAATAATCTTGTGCGATAGAAGTGTTTTTATAAAGGGTGTTTATTTTTTTCCCTTTTTCTTCCTTCTGATTGAAAGAGTCAAGAAGACCTAAGCATGTAGCGCCAAGATGACTTCATGTAATGGCTCAATTTCTTTTTTGTTATGGTGTAACGGAAAGTTCACTCTTCCAGATCCCTATAAATATATGTATATATATTAATAAGATCTTCGTCAGTTGCAAACTATCATGACCTTTAGGTTTGGTCTTGGACAATCAAAGTTGGCAATATTAGTGTCAAGACCATAAATGGATCAAATAGCCATAAGATCTGATGGATCGAATCATTATGTTGACTATAAAGCAACAATTTATATTCTGTTACTTAATATATGGCACTTATCTCTCCTTATACGAGTGAACACAATGCTTCAACATTAGATATATTTGTCTTACTTAATTTAGAAAGCACTTTCAGCTTTTTTTTTTCCCTCCCCTCATCGATCTTACTGCCCGGACGTTGGGCAGGGACCGGCTCCTGTATTCTAATCATCCATGTTTTACTCTAAAATGCTGCAGCGTTTCAGAGAAAAAGAATAACTGAGTGAGTGGGGACAAAGTGACTAGTCCAGGAGGCAGGACTCTGCTGTCTTTTCCCCACCCACTCAGACAGATTGACAGGTCTCTCCCGACGCACATGCACATACATATTTTATACTCTGAAATGCTTGCATTTGTAATCCACGAGCCGGCCTCTGATTCATGGTGTCCATAGTTAGGGCAATATGATTTAGGTGATAGGTTCCATTTAATTTGTTGACAAACGATGTCCAAGATTCTCCTAAGAAAAGAACAGCTTGTCTTTCCCGGAGGTTTCAGGCACAGCATGTGCTTGATGGTAAATGCTGGGTCTTCCAGGCATATCCACTAGTTGCTGCGAGTACATCTGTATTCCCTCTCCTCCATAAACTATAAAGTGGTTGATTCAGAATGAGTTCCCCCGGGAGTCGATTCGTGTTGCTCTTTAATCCACTTGACATGTTTTGCTATTGTTTCTGGCAATTAATCCCGGTTATCCAACAAAGGCACATTTGACCTCCTATCCTTAAGCTTGTTGAGTCACTGAATTTCAGAGGGAACAAAAGAAGCAGAAGCAGCAAATCCCAAATAAAACAAGATCTCACGTCTGTTTATGGCACGTGTGCATGTATAAAATGAAAATGTGAGAGCGCAAAAGGGGAATATTAAATGAGAAAATCATGAAACAAAAGATTCTAAAATGCAGAAAGCTTAAGTTGTCCAATGCTGGATTCCCACCTCCCCTAAACTTCTCATTTTGCTCTACAAATAAATAATAATAATAAAGAATGCTAACCTTAACAATCCCATAACTCTCCTTTTCCAACTCTGCCTTTGTTCCCAGCTGGCCTCTGTACTATCACCTTAAGGTACCGTCACATTAAGCGACGCTGCAGCGATATCGACAACGATGCCGATCGTTGCAGCGTCGCTGTGTGGTCGCTGGAGAGCTGTCACACAGACAGCTCTCCAGCGACCAACGATGCCGAAGTCCCTGGGTAACCAGGGTAAACATCGGGTTACTAAGCGCAGGGCCGCGCTTAGTAACCCAATGTTTACTCTGGTTACCATTGTAAATGTAAAAAAACCCAGTACATACTCACCTTCTGATGTCTGTCAGGTCCCTGGCCGTCTGCTTCCCGCACTGACTGTGAGCTCCGGCAGGCCGTAAAGTAAAAGCAGAGCACAGCGGTGACGTCACCGCTGTGCTGTGCTTTACGGCCGGCCGGCGCTCACAGTCAGTGCGGGAAGCAGAGCCAGGGACCTGACAGACATCAGAAGGTGAGTATGTACTGGTTTTTTTTTACATTTACAATGGTAACCAGGGTAAATATCGGGTTACTAAGCGCAGCCCTGCGCTTAGTAACCCGATATTTACCCTGGTTACCATTGTAAAACATTGCTGGCATCGTTGCTTTTGCTGTCAAACACGACGATACACGCCGATCTGACGACCAAATAAAGTTCTGAACTTTCAGCAACGACCAGCGATATCACAGCAGGATCCAGATCGCTGCTGCGTGTCAAACACAACGATATCGCTATCCAGGACGTTGCAACGTCACGGATCGCTATCGTTATCGTTGCAAAGTCGTTTAGTGTGAAGGTACCTTTAGGCTAGCTGGGCATGTGACCACGATAGGCACTTGGCTCGTAGGTCTACCATGAGGCTAACTTGTGTCTCATGCCCAAGAGGCCTTTTGGCTAAGATCAAGTGTAGTATCTTTCGAAAAGGTGGCCTGCTCCCACCACCCTAGTACATTGATACATTAATACACACTGGGTTGGTGCACTTGGCAGTACGCCAGGTGGCTCATATACCCATCTGGTGAAAACCATACCCCCCAGGATCAAAGTCATTGGGCTGGGTAAGTGTGAGGGCTTATGGTGCAATGTGCCCCAGGAGCTGGTCGCCCTGGTGGGAGTCTGAGCTTGCTTGGAGTGAGATCCCGGGTAAGTCTTGGACTTTGTAGCATGCTGCACCTGGCCTTTCACACTTTTTTGAGCAACCCCTCCTATTCCTGGCCTTTGGGTCAGGATGGGGAATTTTTTTAAACCCAGTCAAAGGTCCGGTCAGCTTTAGACTGAGAAACCAACATGAAACAGGGCTCCTAGCTCCACCAGAGTGAGAGTCTGGTTGGACGCTGGGAGCACGAAAATGTCTCTCCCCCTACCTCGGCTAGGGAGAGCATCGAAGATCCCTGACCCTCGCTGTGGCCTTCTGGCTCGGAGGGACAGGCATGGTTTATTGGGGACCCGCTCCTCCGGGAAGGGTCCACATGAATCTTCGCCTTGTGAGCTGTTTTGGTGTGACTTCGGTCACATTTTTCAGAGCCTTGGAAGTTGCTTCAATCAAAAATTGATAATTCACACTGTATTAAATTGTGGTCCCTAGAATTTCTAAGGGACCAAGGTTATGGGGGAAAGATGAAGTTCCCTACCCGTGTTCCGTTTTTGGCAGGGTGAATATCTCGAGAACTGTAGGTTTTAGAGAGTTAAAAACCTTTGCGTTTGATTGCTCTGTAATGCCAAATTTGGTGCAGATTGGACTTGTTTGGAAGTAAATTAATATTTGCTTTTGTATTACATTTTTTGAAACATTTCAAGAAACAGTAAGTCCTAGAGAACTGAAATCCAAAGTATACCCTTCCGATGTGCCCTATTATCATATTTGGCACATGTGGGGCCGATTAGTGCAGTCGTTTGGCTGTAAATTGATATTTATGTTGTTTTTTTTCTCGAATATTTGGATAGCAGACGGTTCTAGATAACTGAAATCCAATCTAAAACCTTCAAAACTGCCTGATTTACCTATCTGCCAAATTTGGGGCAGATTGGTCTCACTGTTTGGTTGAAAATTCATATTTGCGTTTATGTTCAGTTTTTCTGGTGAATAACTCGAGAACGGTAAGTTATAAAGAAATAAAACTTAGCCTCACACCTTCTGAAATGCCTGATTTAACTATATGCCAAATTTGTGGAGTCGTATGCCTGATTTAACTATATGACAAATTTGTGGAGTCGCTTGGTGTAAATTAACCTCTTCATCAATTTGAGATTTTCTGTTTTTTTGCTTTTTTGTTTTTCGCTCCGCTTCTTCCCAGAGCCATAATTTTTTTTAATTTTTCCATCAATATGGCCACGTGAGGACTTGTTTTTTTGCGGGACAAGTTGTACTTCTGAACACCACCACTGATTTTACAATATAATGTTCTGGAAAAAGGGAAAGCAAAAATCCAAGTGCGGTGAAATTGCAAAAACACAAAAGTGCAATTCCACATTTTTTTTTTTTACCATGTTCACTATATAGTAAAAATGTCCTGCAATTATGATTCTCCAGGTCATTATGAGTTCGTAGACACCGAACACTTATAGGTTCTTTTTTTATTAACGTACTGAAAAAAAAAAGGCTCCATTTTCTGAGGCACGTAGTGTCTCCATTTTCCGCGATATGGGGCTGGGTGAAGGCTTATTTTTTGCGTGGAGACAGAGACTGACAGTGGCATTTAGCATGTTAACAGCTGCGGGTGGATTGCGAATTCACACGGCTGTTAGGGCACATGTCATCTGATCAAATCAGGTGTCAGGTGCCAGAAAAGATGCAGGCTCAGCGCCGAAGCCCGTAGCAAACAGGGGGAGGCGACCTATGACGTACCTATACGTCATAGGTCACAAGGGGGTTAATATTTGCCTTTGGGTTCTTTTTTTTTGGCAAATTGTTCAAGACTTGTAGGTTCTAGAGCAGGGCCGTACTGTCCATCAAATGCCAGAAAGACTCTGTCCCTCTAGTGGGCAGCTTGAAACACAGCAGAGCCACAGAGAGGCGCTCTGCTGTGCTGCCCCCTGGCTGCTGGTTTCAGTAGTGTAGCATGAGCGTGAGAGCAAGGCAAGCTAATGCTAGCTGGCTTGCATGCTAGCGAAGAGAATGTCAAGGTGACGATAGATCAAGCCTCTATATCAGGTCAGTGGAGCTGTCCAGGAGACGTTGGCTCTCTCCCTCTTTGAGACGAAAATACATTTGAACACTGTTGCCTCAGGACTGGCTGAGACACAGTGTTGGTCAGCTCCGGCCCCAACGTGCTACGGCTTGATTAGGTCAGCATGCTGCTGACGTCATCACACTGCTAGCGCCAGAGAGACGCATCGGGAGCCAGTAAGCGATCCATGAAAGAGCCGAAGATGAAATGTTTTATCATTGTGGATGAGTGGGGTAGTGGTTTAGGGGACATAATGGGGCAGTGTTGGGAGAATATTATGGAGAGAGGCAGCGTGAGGGAAATATTATGGAGAGAGGCTGTTTATGGAGAATATTATGGAAAGGGGCAGCGTAGGGGGACTTGAAAATGATCGCCTATCTGTAGAATAGGTCATCAATATTAACAAATGCACAAAGACATTACACATTCACCATGCGACCAGTTGATCTGTGTACCTTTGAATGCAAGGGCTGAATTTTAGTCCATGTCCTGCCCAATCCTGATCTAAAACCTTCTGAAATGCCTGATTTATCAATATGGCAAATTTGGTGCAGATCGGTCTACTTGTTTGGCCATGCATGAAGAATAGCCACCAGACAACAGAAATTCATATGCAATGGCTTGCGAAAGTACTCACCCCCTTTGGCTTTTTACTTATTTTGTTACATTACAACCTGTGTTTAAATTGTTTTGAAATCCGATTTGTGAGTGATGTATCAGCACTAAGTAGTCCAAGGTGAAGTGAGAAAAATGTAGGCATAAATTAAATGTATGGGATCAAATAACTAAAAATCGGCACGTGCATATGTATTCACCGTTCATACGTCACATGCTTAGTGACAGGATGTCCTCCTGTGTGCAGGGCCGTATTTAGAGTTTCTGCTGCCCTAGGCACTTTTAGTGCTGCCTCCCCCTTTGGTGAGTATGACACTATCGGCAGTGACTTTGGCAAGAATCGCTGATGTGAAAGTCGCCTTTTGCAGCAGATCCGGCAGTTTTTCTGCATCTGCTGCGTAACGGATCACTTACAGCAACACTGCGTTCGGCCTCATTCATTCCCTATGGGATTTGCTGCACTTTGCCATGATCTGGCAAATGCGGTACCATACTTCCCAACTTTTGAAGGGAAGGAGGTATAAAGCTTGCGGCGCACGTAGTGCGTCGCGGCAAATTTTAGGCCACGCCTCTGACCACACCCATTTCACAACTAGTCACACCCATATCCACGTCCCAACCACAGCCATTTAGCACTGCTGATCACACTGTTTTATATACAATAATTATAACCGAAAAAATATAGCCACAGTGCTCCATACTGTATAATGGCCACACATGATGCTCCATACTGTATAACGGCCACACATGATGCTCAATACTGTATAACGGCCACACATGATGCTCCACACTGTATAATGGCCACACATGAGGCTCCATACTGTATAATGGCCACACATGATGCTCCATCCTGTATAACGGCTACACATGATGCTCAATACTGTATTATGGCCACACACAGCTCTCCATACTGTATAATGACCCCCCCTCCTGTATGCATGGCTCATATTCGCCTCCCTGTATGCATGGCTCATATTCCCCCCCCCCCCCCCGTATGCATGGCTCATATTCACCCCCCTACTGTATGCATGGCTCATATTCCCCCCCCTGTATGCATGGCTCATATTCACCCCCCTACTGTATGCATGGCTCATATTAACCCCCCTTCTGTATGCATGGCTCATATTAACCCCCCTTCTGTATGCATGGCTCATATTAACCCCCCTTCTGTATGCATGGCTCATATTAACCCCCCTTCTGTATGCATGGCTCATATTAACCCCCCTTCTGTATGCATGGCTCATATTAACCCCCCTACTGTATGCATGGCTCATATTGACCCCCCTTTTGTATGCATGGATCATATTAACCCCCCTTCTGTATGCATGGCTCATATTAACCCCCTTTCTGTATGCATGGCTCATATTAACCCCCCTTCTGTATGCATGGCTCATATTAACCCCCCTACTGTATGCATGGCTCATATTGACCCCCCTTCTGTATGCATGGCTCATATTAACCCCCCTACTGTATGCATGGCTCATATTCCCCCCCCTGTATGCATGGCTCATATTAACCCCCATACTGTATGCATGGCTCATATTCCCCCCCCCCCTGTATGCATGGCTCATATAAACCCCCATACTGTATACATGGCTCATATTCCCCCCCCCCCTGTATGCATGGCTCATATTAACTCCCCTACTGTATGCATGGCTCATATTCCCCCCCCCTGTATGCATGGCTCATATTAACCCCCCTTCTGTATGCATGGCTCATATTCCCCCCCCCCCCTGTATGCATGGCTCATATTGACCCCCCTTCTGTATGCATGGCTCATATTAACCCCCCTGTATGCATGGCTCATATTCACCCCCCTGTATGCATGGCTCATATTCCACCCCCATCTTGAATGGCGCGGCTTACCGTCCTCCTTCTTCCCCCCTCCCCTGTCCCCCCATCCCTCAGTCATACTCACCTGTTCCTCACCGAACGGCCGCGACGTCCCTCTGGCTGTCCCGACTCCCGGCGAGCTGCACCTTCTTCCTGCGTGAGCGGTCAGGTGATACCGCTCTGCTAATTAAGGTCATGAATATGCGCATATTCATGACCTTAATTAGCAGAGCGGTATCACCTGACCGCTCATTCAGGACGAGCTCCAGACGCCGAGACCAGGCATCGCTGGAGCAGGTGAGTATCGTCTTCAAGGGGAGAGGCGGGGAGGCGGGGGAGGCAGGGGGGAGGCGGGGGAGGCAGGGGGGAGGCGGGGGAGGCAGGGGGGAGGCGGGGAGGCGGGGGGGCGGGTCGGGAGGTGACCCAGCTTTAAAAAAAAACAAAAAAAAAACACCAAACCTTGCTCAGGTGCCGCCCCTTGCAGTGTCCCCGCCCTAGGCACGTGCCCTCACGTGCCTAGTGGCAAATACGGCCCTGCCTGTGTGTAATCTAAGTGCCACATATCGGTAAATATATACATATATCTTTTCTGAAAGGCCACAGAGGCTGCAACACCATTAACAAGAGGCACCACTAACCAAACATCACCATGAAGACCAAGGAGATCTCCAAACAAGTCAGGGACAAAGTGGTTGAGAAGAATAAGTCAGCGTTGGGCTATAAGAAAATAACCCAATGTCTGATGATCTCTCGAGGCAACATCAAATCCATTATCATCAAATGGAAAGAACATGGTACCACAACAAACCTGACAAGAGCGGGCCGCCCACCAAAACTCTCAGGCGGGGCAAGGAGGGCATTAATCAGAGAGGCAGCAGAGACCAAAGGTAACCCTGAAAGAGATGCAGAGTCCCCAAGCAGAGACTGGAGTATCTCTCCATAGGACCACAATAAGCCATACAATCTATAGAGGTGGCCTTTATGGAAGAGTGGGCAGAACAAAAACCTTTACTTACACACAAAAATTGAAAGGTTCGTTTTTAGTTTGCCAAAAGACATGTGGGAGACTCCCCAAATGTATGAAGGAAGGTGCTGTGATCAGATGAGACCAAAATTTAACTTTTTGGTCCCCAAGGTGAACGCGATTGTCTGGTGCCAAACCAACACAGCTCATCACTCCAAGAACACCATCCCCACAGTGATACATGGTGAAGGCAGCCTCATGCTGTGAGGATGTTTTTTTGGCAACAGGGACAGGGAAAATGGTTGCAGTCGAGGGTAAGATGAATGGTGCAAAATGCATGGATATTCTTGAACAAAACCTGTTTCAGTCGGTCAGTGACTTGAGACTGGGACGGAGCTTCACCCTCCAACAAGACAATGATACAAAGCATACTGCTAAAGCAACACTCGAGTGGTTTAAGGGGAAACCTGTAAATGTTTTGGCGTGGCCTAGTCAAAGCCCAGACCTTAATCAAATTGAGAATCTGGGTTCAGACTTGAAGATTGCTGTTCACCAGAGGAAACCATATAAAGTGAAGGAACTGGAGGAGTTTTGCCTTGAGGAATGGGCAAAAATCGCAGTGGCAAGATGTGCAAAGCTTGTAGAGACTTATTCAGAGCGACTTGCAGCTGTAATTGCCGCAAAAAGAGGCTCTAAAAAAGTACTGACACTCTAGTTCTCAGTTATTTTTAACTATTTGGTTTTCTATTTATTGTGAAGCAAACAACGAACAGTTGTGGGTATATTCTTTACAGGAACTGATGCAAAAACTACAAAACAAACAAACAAGAAAAAGTGACATTCCAGGTTGTGAGGTAACAAAACACAAAAAATGTCAAGAGGGTGTCAATACTTTTGCGAGCCACTGTATTATATAAATACTTTTATTCCCGAATTTAAAAAAATGAAGGTTTAAATTAAAATTCGACTAAAGTGCAGACTATTTAACCCCAATAAGATGCGACTCTCCCTGGGTGCTGTACATTAGTTCCACATCTAAAGACCGGACCCATTTGCATGTAAATAATGCATACTTTGCTCCATACTGAACAGCGTGTTCTGCCTTTCATAACGGAAGAACAAGAATCACTGCAAGTATGTTGAAATAATACTAAAAACATGTGTTTCTTAACAGCAGGGAGAAGTGGAAGGGGAAAAAAAAAATCCAAAAACATTATTTAGTTTTTCTCAAGTCAAGAATAGAAAAATAAGCAATTGGAAACGACTGCAGAAGGGGGTGGTGGGTCTGGAGAAGGAACACACATGCTTGTCAGGGCTCTCGCTGTAATTGTTATTGAAAGATGCCTTTTATGAATAGCTGGAGTGTACATTACATGCAGTGTGAGAGGGTTAAATAGCGCAGCCTCAACTCTTTATAAACTTTTGCCCTTTGGATGTGTACTTATTGGCTGCGGTACAAGTTTTCAGCTGTATAACACGCCTTAACTATATGGTTCAACTACCGGTCAGGCTTAGGGGCTGGCAGTCAGCCAAACCGCAATCAACGTGACACACATACCCCCCCCCCCCTCCTCTTCTTCTCAGATCATCCTTTAGCTTTCTATCTCTGTTTCAACCTATTTTATTTTCTCCTTCATTCACTTAAGGGTGAAAACTTAAGAGACCCGACATCATAAAAGATACAATTATTAGCCGCGGCCGGCCCACGCGGGGCCCTCTTGTTTGGCAAGTAAGCGAGCAGTGCTCTAGTGGTTTGTGAGGTCCCGAGTTCAGTTTACTGCACTTGTGAGTTCTTTGGAAGTTGAAGAGTTCAATAAGAGGGCAAAAGGAGAGGACAAGTGTAAAACGCTATCCCAGCAGGCATTGGAATTCAATATGCGGCCTCTCGTCTGGCCATGAAAACATTAAGGCCTAATACTGCGGTATTTTTATCAGGAAGTCAAGTCATTAGGCTTATTAGATGTGGGCGGTCATGAGAAGAGTCTTAGAAAATAGATGAGGATTCAAATAGAAGCTTTCCTGTTTAGTGAGGAAATCGGACATCCTCAATTTCTATTATTTTCTATTTCCTGATGATAGTATAGAACCAATAGGGTTAATCTAATTTCCCCATCATACACTAAAGCAGATCTCAAGTAGGCTATTAATATATGTTTGGGATGAAGCAAAAAAACAGAGAACCAAGAGGAAACTGACCTAACTGAAGAAGAACATAGCAACTCCATCTAGAAGCTGACCCTGGAATGGAGGCCAAGAGTCCTGTGCTTCTTTGCAACAATGCTAACCATTGAACAACCATCGACAATTTTTCAAACCCTGACTACCAACCCAAAGCACGGTATTAAATACACTTTGTTTCCCCCATTTTCCATGGAAATCTATTTCCCAGGAGAAAAGTGAAGGAACATATGAATAGAACAGAGATTCTCCAATATGTCTGCAAGAAACTGCCGGTAAACCTGTCCATCAATGAGAGATCTTGTCTCATCATCAACATTGATGATATCTGACTCGTAAATATCATCAATGCCCAATGTGTCACCATAGATGATACACAGTCAAAATGGGACATCTTAATGAACACTATCCTGTGTTTTACTACGTTCACTGGAAAAGGGTATCATGGTCAGATTAATAGAAGGAGCAAGGTTAAGAGGAAGACCAGCAACCTGGTGGCTTGATACTATCAAGATAACAGCGGAGAAGACCCTGGTGGACATTTCTAGACTTATACAAGATTGATCTTCCTACAGATTTACCATTCATTAAGGCGATACGGCTCAAGATCAAGCCGAAGACTGATACAAAAAAAGGCAGGAGGATCAATTTCTGAAATTGGACCTTCACTGACGACATTGGTGGCATAGCCTAGCAATACGTTACATTTGTCTTTGATGCCCAACTTTCTGTTTTGCTTCCCACCAAGGGAAAAGTGAGGAAGAGAGCATTGCAAAGCCGATGATTTGCTCCAATGAATATTGTGCAGTAAATGCTCAATCATTTTAATAAAAGAATGCAAAATCGCTCTACACATGAACCCAGATTAGAGGACTGGTGTACGTTGGCTCAGAATAATGTGTTCATACGTTTGTTTTTCAGATTTATTTTTAAAAGGCTGCACTAGTATTACTTGGAGCGACATTTTTGAATGAGTTTTCTGCACGTAGGCTACAACAGTGAGGTCTTCAATGTGAAGCGGAGTGTGATGGGGGGATTAGACACTCAGCAATCAGGATTTCCAAAAGTAAATATAACTAATCAGTACACTATGAACACATGTGCACCAGGTTGAACAGGGATACTGACGTTCTATCTGGTGGAAAAGTTCAACTGGCTCTTTCATCGCTTCAAACTAGTTATCCCTATCTATGTATGGGCATACATACAAAGTTATGGCTAAGAATTGGTCTGTGCATGGGGTAGATGGCAGATGGGTCCTAAAAAGGGTATGAAGACCGTTAGATATCTCAAGCCTTACACTTTAGATATTTATGAGACTTCACCAAACACAGAAGTGCTCCTGGGTTCTCCGAGAGCTGCAGCCATCAGGCAGGATCCTTCTCTCCCTCAATGCAATCTCTCTGGGAATAGTTGTAAAGTCCCATACACATTAAACGGTCGTCTGCTTCTGCCGAAAGTGACAGGTTTGGCATCTTTTATTTAGTTCAGCAGGTATACAAAGTTATACAAAGCAGGAGGCCCTGTCCTAATACAAATGATGACATAATTATTCCAGTCCATGTGGAAAATGGAACAGGTTCCGTAACAGCTGAAAGATGCCGGCATAATCCACATCTACAAGAAAAAAAGGCAACTGCCAATCTTGCGACAACCATAGAGGCATTTCTCTTCTGTCCACTGCTGGGAAGATTCTGGCTCGCCTCTTGCTCAACCGCCTCCTCCTCCACCTTGAGCAAGTCTAGTACCCGAAAGCCAATGCGGCTTCCGTGCTGAACGTGGGATGGCAGATATGGTCTTTGTGGAGGGTCAACTCCAGGAAAAGTGCCAGGAGCAACGTGGCAACCTTTTCATAACCTTTGTAGACTTGACCAAGGCTTTCGACACTGTCAGTAAAGACAGCCTGTTGAAAATCATGGGAAAGTTTGGCTGCCCGAGGAAGTTCATCACAATCTTCCAGCATCTATATGATGTATGATGGTGAATGTCCTGAATGATGGAGACTAGGGTTGAGCGACTTTTGCTTTTTTAGGATCGAGTTGGGTTTTGTGAAACCCGACCTTCTCGAAAGTCGAATCGCGTGAAATCGGCCGATTCTACTGACCGGAACACGAAACCCAATCCAAGTCAGTCTGTCAGTCTCTCTCTCCTCCGTGCTAAGCATATGTTGTGTTTGACTGCGGAAATCACTGCAGCCCAAACGGTAATATGGCTCTGTGACGCCGCAGAAACCAGGCCGGAACCTATGTCATCACGCTGCCCACACTCCTTAATTGGCTGAAAAAATGGCGGGGAAGGCGTCATACAAAACGCGACTTTGGCGCCAAGATCGCCGACCACGTGGCCGATCCCACGCTGGAGTCGGGTCGGGTTTCACGAAACCCGACTTTGACAAAAGTCGGCGACTTTTGAAAATGAACGATCCGTTTCGCTCAACCCTAATGGAGACGAATCTGAGGTCTTCCAAGTTAAAAACGGCGTAAAACAACGCTATGTACTTGCCCTGACCCTGTTCAGCATGCTATTTTCTGCCATGTTCAGAGGTGCCTTTAGCAACTGTGAAAATGGAATCCATGTCAGGTACAGGACTGTCGGCAAGCTGCTCAACCCCAGACGCCTGAAGGCTGTTACAAAGGTGCATGAGACTTATCTGTGACTTCTTGTTTGCCGATGACTGTGCACTCAACGTCAGAATAACGCAGCAGATGCAGTATGAAATGCACTGTTTTTCATAAGCTTGTAACAACTTCGGTCAATACTAAAAAGACAGAAGTTATGTACCAACCTGCTCCAGGAAACCATACCAGAAGCCATGGATTAAGGTGAACAAGCACAACCTCAAAGCAGTTGACAACTTCACCTACCTGGGCAGCACACTTTCCCGCGCAGTGACCATAGACGCTGAGGTCAACAACAGAATTGCATCAACTTCAGGGGACTGAATAAGCAAAACAAAAGCAACTCAGCCTCACCACTAAGGAGAAGGTTTACGTCACTGTGGTCCTTACCACACCTCTCTATGCCAGCGAGACCTGGACTGTCTAAAGCCAGCATGTCAAACACCTCAACACTTTCACCTGAGTTGTCTCTGAAGAATTCTCCACATCATGTGGCAAGACAATGTCCCCCAACACGGCAATCCTGGAACAATCTGGGCTGTAAAGGTTATACATTCTCCTGATGAAAGCCCAAGCCAAGTGAGCTAAACATGCTCATGGATGCCAGACAGCTGATTGCCTAAACAACTGCTGTACAGAGAACTGTGTCAAGGAAAGCGAGCAGTCGGAGGAGCAGAGGAAAAGTTACAAAAGACTCAAAAATCTTAAGAGTCAACATCAACAAATGAAAGAAGCTTGCCTGTACCGTTCAACTTGGCGAGGCAGGATCATCTCAGGAGCATGTGCAGCTTAAGATAGGAGAGTCTTTGAAGCAAGAAGAAAGCGAGCTGTGTGTAAGGCACAAGTGGTACCTACTGTCCTGGCTACATCTAGTTACTTATGTCACATATGTGGGGGAGCCTTCAAGGTCAGGATTGACCTCATCAGTCACCTTCAGACCCATAGCCACAGATCCTCCTCTAAACCTTGAAGTCATGGTCATCTTTGACTATGAGGCTATGTGCACACGTCAGGATTTCTGGCAGAAATTTTCCTGACAAAAAACGGACATTTCTGCCAGAAATCCGCATGCGTTTTTACCGCGATTTTACCGCGTTTTTGACGCGTTTTCCCCCCAAATGCATAAAATTGCGGGAAAAACACGGAAAATCCGCAAAATTAATGAACATGCTGCTTTTTTTTACCGCAATGCCTTTTTTTCTCGGAAAAAAACGCACCATGTGTACAAAACATGCAGAATGCATTCTAAATTATAGGATGCATAATGTATGCATTTTTAATGAGTTTTTATAGCGTTTTTATCATGAAAAAACGCAAAAAAACTCGAAAAAACCTGAACGTGTGCACATAGCCTCAAGGGCGAACAGCAGCAGCAGTTGCAAGGTTCCATACACATTAAATGGTCATAAGCTTCCGCTGAAAGCAACGGGTTTGGACAACTTTTATTTAGTTCAGTGTGTATTGGGGCCTCTAATCCAGAAGATGAGAATATCCAACCTGGTCATCCATCTAAACAGACAAATTTGGTGAATTATAAATTAATATTATTAACTAAAAGAGTTGTCCTCTATCAGAAAAATTTCTTCCATAGGCAGCAGTAGCTACAAAAAAAATTAAATAAACCAAGTATTACTTGTTCTCATCGAGTTCAGTGCCAGCTCTCCGTTGCTGCTGAGGTCTATGTTTGGCTGCAGCGCTGATGTCACATCAGCAGCGCTGCAGCCAATTCAGTGAGCTCAGAGGTTTGTGCAGTTTATATCAGCAGCGCTGCAGTCAATCAGTGAGCTCAGTGGTCTGTGCAGTCTACATGGGCAGAGCTGTTGAGCTCACTGGTTTGCTGCAGCGCAGTCAAACACGAGAGAGAGGGACAACAGAGGAGACTCAGTGCTTCACATGGGGAGGTTAAGCAATACTTTGTTCGCTTGTTTTAATAGCTACTACAGCCTATAAAATGTCGGAAATATGACAACCCCTTTAATAAAAGTGTCAATCTATAGGGTATATTCACATACAACTGAAAATTTGCTATCTTACAGTACCAGCCAGTAAGGTGGATGGAGAAAATCTGCAAAGTAAATTGCGCAGCTTTAAGTTTTTGATAAAATCACTGTTTTATCTGCAGCAGATCTAGCAGTTCACAGAATATTGAGCACTGTAAATCCCCACTGATTGGCAGCTTTCTGCCTATACAGAGTGTACACAGAAAGCTGCCAATCAGCGGTTGGGGGCAGGGTTGTACAGAATTCATGAATATAGGGGACTGCATAGTAGCAGATTTCCCAATCCTCTAGGGATAATGTCCTGCTGATAAAACTATCAAAACTACAGCAAGCAGCAGAGTAAGTGACATGCCTGGAATCAAGATCTCTTCCTCTATACTATGCTGTGCTCAGATTAGATGGAAGAAACCTAGTAATAGATTCCCTTTAAAAGGCGCGCACCACTCAATGAATTCGGCACATCATTAGAATGTACCTTATCAGAAACGTTACTCTAGTCAAGCACTGGAGCAACAGTTCTGGAGTTAGAAACACTGCCACTTCACATGAATTTGATGGCGGGCGTAGCCATGCCCTTTCCATGCTCCTCCCCAACTGTCCATTTTGGTGGAGTTGCTTGAAACTGGTGTGAAAATGTCAAAAGTCAGAACAATTTTGAGACTTTTCATAGTGTTTTACACCAGTTCCCTGGCAAGAACAATTTAATGGATCAGCTCCTAAGTGTTCTATTGTTTTAGAAGATAGGGATGAGTCCGACATCATACTTGTGGACAGTGTGTAATAACAAGCAGAAATTAGAGTGCGGTTCTGGACTATAACAGCCTGTAACTTGGAATAAAAAATGTAATGTATTTACAAAGTGAAACTTTTCATATAGATCATGAACTGCATAAAGGAGTGAAATGTTGGACAAACCTGTGTCATGATAAAGCGACCCCACAGGGTGGGGGGTGTCGGTCGGCAGACAGCACGACACACAGTGGGATGGAAAAGGGGTTAGGAAGGCCCTACCAATAGGGAAATGAGGAATGGTCACCTCCTGCTCAATCCGGAGCCTGACCCTGCACTCCCCTAACGCCCTAAGTGGGTCCTTCCCCCCACCGCCGTCAGGAACCTCATCCCTCGCTGTCACCTCACACTGCCTTGGCTAGTGCACTGGCCGGCAAGGGGCGCTAGCCTCACCACTGCAGACAGTACAACACAGGGGACAGTGACAAACACGAGACAGACGGGGAAATAACACAACTGAGCTTTACAACTTCTTCTGCTGCAAAGCAGCGCACAGCAGAATAAAGGCACCAGAATCACAAACTCACGAAACCAGCTGATACACCACAGCGGCCAGCAATGCTCCTTACTCCAGGCTTGGTCACTGTAGATTGTTCTATCACCGACAGTCAGTTGATGCATCAAGTGACCATTTAAAGGATGGTGGGAGTGGTCACCACCCACATCATTTGACCTAACAACTCTGCAGTTACAACAGATTGCCAGCGAGGGAAACTGATATCAACCCCCACTTGTCCTAAAAAGAAAAAAGCTTCATATAAATCATAGTGGAACCAGAGCTGCCACAAATCCATAAATGGATTGTGACAATACCCTTTAAATCCCTAGATTACTAGGAAGTGAGACAAAAACTGTTCTAGAAAGCTGAAAGAAGATGAATATAAAGAACTAAACAGGACCTGTCAACCGCTTCTTACAGGTCATACAGTTCCCATATAATAATTGTGGAGTGTCTCTTCCCATAACTCTGCACTGTACATTGTAAATTGACAACTGGGAGTTGACATTTCATTACCTCGTCAAAGGGGTGTCCGTCTTGGTCAGTACTGATTGGACATGCCCCAATTAGTAACACAGCAGTCAATTTATTTATAAATTTCAACAAGCATTAAGAGGTGAACGGCACAATGTGGGGTTCTAAGAAAAGATTCTATAGAAATATTAGAGGAGCTGGATACATAACAAATGTGTTGGTGACATGACACTTGTAAGCACTACAGGTTCTCCTTTAAAAGTTGTCAATGCTGAGTATTCAGCTCTTCGGCTCTCAAAATAACTGGTGATGGATCAATATGTGATCAGATTATCAGCCTCTTCCAATTCAAAAACACAGATTGATCTTTGGTAAAGCAGACATTCAGTTGGAAGAGGATGATGGACATGTCAGGTCATTTGCTTCTCCAGCCATAACCAGGACTTGGTATCAGTCAATTTGTAATCCCATTGGTCGGCCACTCAAAAAACCACAACAGCCGCTGTTCTGCCATGTGTCTAAACCTGAAGGTAAACTTGATAGCCTCTTGGAACTGGTTTATTGAGGATAGACAAATCGGTTCCAGACCATGTACTAAACGTGTACTGTATATATACTGTATATAAAAAAAAAGATGTATACAAGCATAACGGAATTTTTTATTAGCACACTATTGCTCATGAGGAAGTCAACAAGAAGGAATGTAGGAGAACAATGTGACCTCTACCATCAATGTAACACGAAAAAGAAATATGCCTGGTGGCCTGGACAGAATGGGATACCTCTTCCTGCTGCTATGTCCTCAGTTTATTGCCAACAAACATAAAACAGAAAATAGAAGTGCGTTTTCATTAGTCTGAGGTTACGAAAATATTTTTTTCCTAAAAAGAATGTCAGTAATGACTGCGGTACTTATTCCAGAGCCGTACCTCAACTGCGCGAGGGACAACAAACAGCTTGGAAGCTATTTACTTAGAAAGCACATACCAAATTCTTCAGCACAATCTCCAGGTAGCTCCACGCATCCCACCGCACAGTGAGCCAATGACAACACTGGGTATTTACGGTATTGTCTAAGCAAACAAACTAGTTCGATGTTATAGAAAGTGGGGCCACCGCTAAGATCGTTGTGGACAATAAAAGTCTGATCAATATTCATTGCTCAAGTTAATAAAACAACACTGACTGATCAACCCGAGCCTTCGATGGAAAGGTCATTGATTGACCTCAAATGGAATCTTTAGGTTTCAACACTGCAGTTGTGGAGTCAGAACGTTGGCGACTTTCATGCCCTGTGCTCCTCAGTTCTCGGTGAGCCCACTCTAACTTTTTGTGGGCTTCATTCCATAGCCGAATTGCTGCATTTCGCCTCTACTTTTCAATAATACCACTCTCAGTTCTTGGAGGGAAATTTTTTTTCCAAAATGACTTGATATAATCGTGGCATCCTACGATAGGACCGTGCTCAAATTCAGTGAGCTCTTCAAAACAACCCATTCTTTGACAAAAATTAGTAAAGGTAGACGGCACTGCGAGAGGCTGGATTTTATCTTGAAATCCATCTTAAGTCTTGAAAAACTTGAACTCAATGATTAATAGCCCCAATATTTTTGTCCATATAGTGTATATTTCAGGAAATATTCCCGATATATACCTTCTAAGGAGTCTTAAAAATTTGCACACGTGTATTAATGGGAAGCCATCTTTTGATTTTTCCAGCAAATGACATTTTGATATTTTCTCAAGAAATCTAAATATAAAAGTCAATGTAAGAATTAGAGTGAGCCACATTCCAGAAGCCATCAAAAGAAGAAAAAAAGACGAAACAAAATCAACTTGCATAAAATCTCATTAAACTGGAACAACCGAGACAGCGAGAACTAGACAAGGTGTTCAGGAATGTAGCGAGCACACCGAATGAAAGGCACAGGGCCAAGCGAGCCAAAATCCAGCATGATCCAATATGAGAAGGTGTTACTTTAATATCCCTGCCGAGATTTAGCTGCCATGTCAGGACTGATACATGAAATGTTATTCAATTCTCAGTCTAGCCAGATGTCAAACCTTTTCTCTGTGATCTGCTGTTCCGAGCGCTGAGTAATTCTCACGTTCAGTCTTGAAGATATGATATTGTCAGAAGAGCTTTATTACAGCCATCCTGAGATATTGCACACGAAAACGCCAGGTGTCTGCTGTAATGGATCCTTTAGAGAAATCCATGTATTCAATCATTTTGGATACTCAAAAGGGACAAACAACAGTAATTACTAGTGTATAAGGAAAATAGTGAATAAGGCGCTTTTCACATGTTAGGAGGGTGTTGAAAAATCTGTGGCAGATTTGTAAAAGAATCCGTGGCGGCCCTCGGATTTCTGTTGTGGCACATGCAGATTAGTCCCAATCCACCACATTTAGTAAGGGTGCTTGCGCATTGCGTTCTGTGTCCCCGTCAGGGCATATGTCCGAAATCCCCCACAAAACGTGGCCAGGACGCATGCGTCGAGAGGCCACAGACAGTAATGGTGATGGCAGAACAAACATGCATTCTGCCGTGCACTTTTTCAGGAGTGTACAGGAGGCGGACATTCCCGAAAAAGCAGGGCTGTGGAGTGGTAAGCAAACCTTCGACTTCTCAATTTCCATGTCACCGACTCCTCCAAAATGGGCTCTGACTCTGACTCCACAGCCCTGGGAAAAAGTGCACAGTCATTCTGCCGTCACCATTACAGGCGTTGAGCGTATGTGTCCGGAGCCCCTTTTTGTGGGGGATTTCAGACGTATGCCCCGGCGGGGACACAGAACGCAATGTGAAAGCACCCTAATCTGTCATTTACTTAAAAAATTAAAAAAGTTTGAAAAACTATGCTGATTTATCAGTGATCTGGAAATATCATTTGAACACGACCGAATCATTTTATCAGTAGTAATTTGTGGGATTCAGGCCAGTGGGAGTCACTAGCCAATTTCTAAAATTTCAATTACAAGAGAGGAATGTTGATGTGTGTGGGGGAATGCTCCCCAAATAAGACCACGGTGAACCCAGGCCTGTTCAGAGGACCTGCGGTATTAGAACTGGGCAGTATACATCAGACCCTGGCTGTATGATTTCTGCCAGGTATGTTGCGGCGTTTAAAAGCCGCCAAGGACCGAGCCGCATAGTAGACTGGTCAGACAGGTGGGACCCCGGCAGCTTCTTCCTGCTGCTCTGGACTGACAAGTCCCTGCCTATACGTTCATGTAGACAATCACTGTAGGGACATAGCGCGTACCAGACCATAGAGTGATACTTTTATAAAAAAGGTAAAATACCGGTAGATCCAGGTAATGTGCTACCTGAGCAAGTTATGTAGGCACTACTCCTATGAAAGCTCAATAACGAAACAAGATTCCCTGTGGCTGAAGGATGAACTCCGCCAGGATGCTTGAAGGAAGAGACAATTCATGGTTTGGGTTGCGTTAACTGAAATGAAAATCCTTGATCCAATAAGATAGTGTTTTTTATTCACAACGAGTTTCCATGCTGGACTGATGTCTGGTTAAAAAAACAAAAGTTTATACGCGTATGTAGGCACAAACCTGTCAATCAGGGCAGCGGATGGTGAGAGCAGCCGGTGACCCACCTGTCCAACTAGTCTCTAGTGTGGCTCGGTCCCCAGAAGCCAATTTACCATGTTTTTCTCAGAAATGCTGCAGTGTTTCAGAGTTGAACATTTATGGACGAGTTCATACAGCCAGTGCCTGTTCGATAATGCCCATGGATCGGGCAGGAAGGATCAGCTGTCAGGTTCCCATTAAATCCTGGATTCTCTATGCCAGCTTTTGGAGCTGCAAGTTTAGGGCTCAGTGGACCTTTCCTGTAAACCAAGTTTTTTCATCGGCTCCTTTATTTTGTTCCTCCCGTAGTTGGACAAACCGTGAGAATATATACTTCAGAAGGGATATCCTCAGGGATATAGAGCAGGCTGTGTATGACTAATAATGTCGCTCTGACCACCGGTACATATCCAGAACACTGGAGTGAATGAGCAGAAAACAGAGGAATGGAATAAGACTACGCACAAGAGTTTGTTTGCAGCAGCAATGGTCAGTTGCACATAGGTCTGCATGGGAAATCTATACAAAAAACGGAAATTTTACATGCCAGCATTTGCAAATCTTAGACATGTCAGGAAGGTAGGGGATGAGTAGGCATCATGAGACGTGAATCTATACAGAGCTGCCCCTGTAGCTGTATCCTCCCCAAAATCCAGATGTGATCACTGTAAATCTACTGCTGCACCATTAGCAATGTTAATAATAAAAAGGGACAGAAAATCTAACACAAACAGTACGTGTTGTACAAAGCAGCGAGTATCATAAGTTGTCTGCTGTGAACCATACAGGATACATTTACAGTAGATTAGCACGAGTTATTTCTTTCCCTCGGCATAAATGTAGCATGTGTCACTCCGCACAATGCAGCGGTCTTATTGAAGTGTCCTGGGCTCATCAGGATTGCATTGCGTAAAGAAATGCAGATGTCTCGCAGGTATTTTGGCAACCGTGCTCTACCCTGAAATGTGGTTCCACCGTCATGTGGGGTTACTGGCTGAACTCTGCCTGAACCTGAGCTGAATATCATTTACAGTACACACAAACAATTGTGCTATGATCACCTGCTTCAGATGGAGGGTTCAAAGTAAGTTCGTGTCCCCGCACACCTTTTCCCTCCTCCTTCAAAGTACATTTCCTGAAAACAACCAGAGCGAGCCTCAGAAAGGGAAAAAAAAGGATGGGAACAACTATAGAGACTGGTGCTATACCAAGACCTGAAGATTCTGGAACCAAGGATGGTAAAACATGGCCCCAACTGGAGAAAAAGTACCGTACTGGCAGATGTGATCACATTGGACCTGTTCACAACATAATTTTGCAAAGCGGCCCACCGGAGGATTCTCCTGTTCTCCAGTGGGCCAGTCCAAGTCTGCCACCGACAATCTCCATTGTGCGTCTCACACACAACATGTTGGTGAAATCTATGGAGAGAAATTCCATAGCTTACAACCATGCTTGCAACTTTAGAAATGGCCTTTTGGGAGGGAAGTGTATGCAAGAAAAAGCTTAGTATTTCAAATTTTCTTCCTTAGCCAGGCCCCTTTTACCAGAATAAAATACTCCACCCAGTAATTAATATATTTTAATTGAGAGCTGCACTTTAAAAATAAACAAACAAACAAACAAAAACTTTGCATAAATCAATAGTACAGGAGGATATAAGAAACTTTGTAATATATCTTTTCAGAGGTAGCAACTTTCTTCTCCACTTGTGAGCCACTTCTTTCCCCGCCTCCCTGCTTCCTGAACTCACTATACACTGAAAACAAATAGCTAAAATCTATCATGCTTAAGGTACCGTCACATTAAGCGACGCTGCAGCGATAGCGACAACGATGCTGATCGCTGCAGCGTCGCTGTTTGATCGCTGGAGAGCTGTCACACAGACCGCTCTCCAGCGACCAACGATGCCGAGGTCCCCGGGTAACCAGGGTAAACATCGGGTTGCTAAGCGCAGGGCCGTGCTTAGTAACCCGATGTTTACCCTGGTTACCAGCGTAAAAGTAAAAAAAACAAACAGTACATACTCACCCAGCGTCAACCAGCCTCTGCTTCCTGACACTGACTGAGCTCCGGCCCTAACAGCACAGCGGTGACGTCACCGCTGTGCTTTCACTTTCACTTCAGGGCCGGAGCTCAGTCAGTGTCAGGAAGCAGAGGCTGGTTGACGCTGGGTGAGTATGTACTGTTTGTTTTTTTTACTTTTACGCTGGTAACCAGGGTAAACATCGGGTTACTAAGCGCGGCCCTGCGCTTAGTAACCCGATGTTTACCCTGGTTACCAGTGTAAAACATCGCTGGTATCGTTGCTTTTGGTGTCAAACACAACGATACACAGCGATCGGACGACCAAATAAAGTTCTGGACTTTATTCAGCGATCAGCGACATCACAGCAGGATCCTGATCGCTGCTGCGTGTCAAACTAAACGATATCGCTAGCGAGGACGCTGCAACGTCACGGATCGCTAGCGATGTCGTTTAGTGTGACGGTACCTTAAGACAATGAGGACTGGACCCTCTCTGTGGTGTCATGTTACACAACCCATTATAATCCATGGAAAGTGGAGGCTGAGGAGGAGAGAGGAGCAGAGTGAGGAAACAAGCAGAGGGAGACAGAAACATGGCAGTGAGCTTTCTAACAAGTCTTACCTCACTTGACTACTGGATTCATATCTACACTCATCATGATTGCTCTATAATTTCCTTCATGCTACTGATGCTGGTCTGTGTAAAAAAAAAAAGCAGGAATCTCCCTCTGATAGCTGTGCTGCGTATGGCAGAGATGACAGAAGGTAACCTCCTTCCACCAGCTCAGAGTGGATTGAGAATTCAGAGATCATGCAGAGGGTCAAACTTGTAAAAACGCAGGATACAAGTCATATAATGGCTGGAAATAGTTGTATTCCACAGGTAAACACACATGACGGCTCATTCCGAAAAGTTACTTGAAAGTACAGTTCCCCAATAAAGGGATTATCCTCTTAGGATATTTCTTATTGTGTTACCTTATTGGCGTTACAGTTCCACAGATCAAATGGAATCTGTTGGATTGGTCAATTTCTTAGCAGCGCCTCCATAGGTGAAATGAAGAATTACACATAGCACAATAAAAACAATGGACGGTCAGTTTAATGCATAAACGTGCTGGTCCTCCAGAGTGAGAAGAATTATCTGACCGCTCTATGCTCTGCGGAAAAAGGGCCTATTTATTTGGTTTGAAGACGGTAGTGTTTATTTAAAGGTTATGTTTCACGTGCGGTGATCACATTTACAACATGTATTTCTTTATAAAACATTGTCTCTTTCTCTGGAGAAATATCGCTCTTAAAACAACAATCTTAGACGGCGATGAAATAGTTTCGGATGAGTTATGTGGTTCTGATGTGTTAAAATGTTTTAAAACAACTTTCATATCAGCGAATCTTTCAGCAGCTCCTGAGTTTTGAGTCACTACGCAGCTAACGAGGACATGATATAGGAAGGATTTATGTGTGTTACATTTTAAAGGTCCACAAGAAATTCTAATCTGATGCTTTTTACACCTATGCTTGATATTTTTCAGCTTCTATCTAACTCGTAAAAATGCTTGTGGGGCAGAAATTACGAATGCAGATCCATTTTTTTTTGCCTTTATTGAAAAGAAGAAAATATTTTTATAAATGTCTTTTTGCATTTGCTTCATGACCCTGATGAAGCCCGTAAAGGTGAAACATGGTGAGAATGCTCATTCTCTATTTTAATAGCGCTTTGTTTCTCTAATCATTAGACATTACAAAATAGGATACCACCCCTGATGGCTACATAATGGGAGGCCATCCTTGTGCTTTACGCTAGTTATACAATTTGAGGCTATTACAGCTATACACCTATGTATCTACATACATTACAATGGAATGAGTCAACTAGAAGAGCAATGTGACCGCTTGGGATATATTCAATCACAGATGGGACCAATAAGGAACACATTGTAATTTTAAAGTGCACTTTACATATGATATGCACTAGTTATTTGTATCTTTAATTGAATAATTAAAAGTTATTATTTGGGACTACCTAAAATGGGATTTTTGGCCGTTGGTTATTGGATTTAAAAATGTTTCTCCAAATGGGCTCTTATGAAACTAGTTTAAGGAAGAGGACAACATAAAATGTTATCGAATTGGCTAAGAGCTCACATGATGGGGGAAAACTACCTGAAATATGCAAGGTTAACACAATTAATAGGTGCCCAAGGGAAAATTATTTTACGATAAACGTCTAATAAATAGAATGTGTGCATTTATTTAATAAAAAGCAGGATTACCATTTTTATGCTTGAAGCTTTTTTATTATTCATATTGCTCACATATCCACTTCTCAAGATTACATAATAAGTGAATATTCAACTAGGGGAAGAACAACCTTTTCATAAAAAGGCTCTCAGTTTGAGTTAGGTATTTTCTTCCATCTACGCTGGGACGACTATTCAGACAAATGCCAAGATTTAAAACGGTTTTTTTCCCCGTGTGCTAGTCTAAAAGGTAAATTGACTTACATTATCCAGAATATGGCATCTTTCCAATAATTACACAAGGGTCTGAAGTCTTTATTTTAAAGGGTTATTCTCACTAGCTGTAATCAGGAGTACACTGCTCCCTTGCCTCCTGACTTTCTGCTTGCCAAGGGGTGGTGTGGCTCCTGAAGATTTACATGTTTTCAAGTAGCACTGTATAGCAAAGGCTTGCTAGGTGCTGCACTCACTGCCAAAGAGATCGGCCACTTTGGACTGCCGGTAGTCTGGACAGCAAACAGTAATTCTAGAATTAAAAATCTTTCCGAGAAAAGTAAAATTGCAAAAATTGCTTATCTGTTCAAGAAGGCTGTAGTTTTACTCATTCATCACTTTGAGACAACCCCAACTCAAAAAGTTATTTCTAACAAAGTGTCTTCCTACCTTCAGAAATCAATGGAATCAACCTGAAATCTACATTTTCTCTCATTAGACTGAAGCCCCTGTACTGTCCGGCCCAGGGGTTTGCATTGAGACTTTACTTGTCCACTGTGCCTGCTAATCCCAAGCCCACCAGGAACTTGGTGAGGACACTTTCCTTCACAGCATGTTGCGCTTGGTTGTGTGCTTTGCATATATTTTTTTTGTCTCTTTTCAACTAATTATGACATGGACGGTTACCGATTTGAACGGCTGTCATGCAATACCACCTTTATCCTGCAGTAGTCGCTGCAGGTGAAAAGTACGGCTGTCCATAACTTCCTCCATCTAAAGCTTGGGGTCTCCGAAGTCAAATCTACAGCACTCAGCCGATCGTTGTATTCCAAAAAGGTAACTTTCACGTTAGTTGCATTAGCTTAATAGTTGTGAATATAAAGTACTTTAAAATGCACCAAACATTGGATCCTTACAGCTTATAAGATCTTGCAATACAGTATAAAAAATAGAGAAAATATGGCAGAATCACATTGTCCCAAGACAGTTATTTTATTCCAAAAAATATAGCTCATTTTATTTTTCCACTCACAGGAAGTAAGAATGTCTTCTATTCGGGCTGTTATGAGAAATGTATGATTCTGTGCTTCGGAGGATTGGGGAATATTTAAGAGTTTAGCCAAACAGAAGGAAAAGTCTTTTTTTTTTCTTAATAAATTATGACCCTTCCGAAGCCTTAAAAAATGCAAAGCGGTAATTGTGAACCTGACTGGTGCGGAGTTTGCAACCCTTGCCATAAAGCTAATGCCAACTACAATATGCCATAAATAAGGCTGTGACTAGTCCTCGACATTGGAAGGTAACAAACTGTACAAGATAACAGAAGATATTTTTGTGGACTCTACCACAACTGGTTGTTATTAAGTCAATTGATTCTAAAAACCTTCTCTTGTCCTTATAGAGACTGTCTAGGACTTTATCCTTAGGACACATCATCAATGTGCGATCGGTAGGGGTGTGACACCACATTCATCAGCTGTTCCCGATGCCGAAACTGCTCGGTTGTGGAGCTGCACAGCACAACTCCGCCAAATGTACAGTGGCGGCAGCTGGGAAATGCATATCGGCTCCCTATCAATAGTGGGCAGATGAGCAGTAACCGGCAGCGGCCATTATTCTGTTGACAGAGCTATGCCGTGCAGCTCCGCACCTGAGCAGTACTGCATGGCGACGGCACCAGGAACAGCTGATCAATGTGGGTGCCGGGTGTTGCACCTCGACCAATCAGACGCTGATGACCAAACCTGCACTGAAATGGCAGCTATCGACACACAAACAATTGTCGGTGAAATGAACGGTCAAAAAAATCCAATACTGGTTGATAAGCTTTAGAAAACCTATTTTCAAATTCCATATTAAAATGTTTGTCCAACGTGAACGTTAATGAGGACATGGATGAGACAAATTAACAAAATCCGGCTCACTGACTCCAGAGCAGACTACTCCAGCTCATCCTTTAAGGCGCCCATACACATTAGGCTAATGTTGGACAAACCTGCTGATACAAACAGGTTCGGCAGACGGGCTAATGATACACATATGCCGGCACCCTAGCATGGTTTCCCTTCCTCCATGCAGGGACGCCGACATACTCATCGCCCCGGCCGTGATCACTGCTTCCTGTATCGCGATGGTGCACCTAGTGAGCGCTGCCCTGTTCTTAAAGGGCCAGCATGTGCATGTGCAAACAATAGGGAGGTGGCTAAGCAACATTGAGTTATTAGTGAGTGAAGTGTGCTACTAGTGAGTTCTTAGGTCCCCATGTGGGGGACCTAAGAACCCGAATCCCTAGTCGATATATGACCAGTGCCTGAACCCCATCCCCTGGTCTGTGTGTGGCCAGTGCCTGAAAATCGTCCCCTGGCCTGTGTGGGGCCGGTGCATGAACCAGCTCACCTGGTCCTTGTTGGTCAGTGTCTGAACGTGTACTCTGTATATCCGGACTGCTAAAACTCCTAATTCACTTCTATCTGTGACTACGTGTCAGTATCCGTCCCGCCCGAGGAGTATTCTGAACGGAGACAGAGTTTGTGTCACTGAACCTGACCCTTGGGGTCAGCGGATGCACTACCAGGGACCTTCTAGGAGTGGTGCCTGGTGGCTACCTGCAGCTCAAGCCTGACTCCACCATCAGGAGCTCCAGTGAACACCAAGTAGCCGCTAAGGCTACTTTCACACTAGCGTCGGTACGGAACCGTCGCGCTGCGTCGGCCCGATGTACCGACGTATACTGTGAAGAAAATGCCCGACGTTGGCAGCGGTAGCAGTCTTAAGACGCTTCCGCTGCTTCATTGTAAGGTCCGGGGAGGAGGGGGCGGCGTTTCGGCAGCGCATGCGCGGTCGAAAATGGCGGTCCCGACGCACAAAAAAAGTTACATGTAACTTTTTTTTGTGGCAGCGGTGAGCCAAAACACGACGCAACCGTCGCACGATGGTTGCGACGTGAGGCAATGCGTCGCTAATAAAAGTCTATGGAGAAAAAACGCATCCTGCAGACAACTTTGCAGGATGCGTTTTTTTCTCCACAATGACGCATTGCGACGTGCAGTGCACGACGCTAGAGTGAAAGTAGCCTTAGCTACACCCCTTCCTAGTTAAGTCCGGCCCTGTGGCACAGAAGGTCCACAAACCACTTGCCCCAACTGCATGCATGACATCTAAAGCGTATGGGGACGGTCGCCGACTGATAGTTGAGTAAGACATTGATTGCCTATGTCTGATTTCATACTCCCGATTGCGTTGTTCTCCCAAAGAGAAGCTAATGGACAACATGTCAGTCAGCCGGCTAACATGTCAGTTAGCCAAACGAGCGCTCCTGTGCATGGGAGAGTCGACTGAGATGGCCGTCGGCCACCTAATGTGTATGGCCAAATTTAGTTGCCCCTTGACTACATTTGTTTTAACCCATGGCTAGCCACACTTTGTAAGATGTCACGCTGTGCAGAACTGCAAGCTGCATCTCAAACCTAGAAAGCCCCCGTGGTAGAAGAAACTAAAGACCCACCTCTGACTCCACATAGAAAAACTGCTGGGAAATACATTTTAATAGGTGGTTGGGCAGATTCCTTTGTGTTTTATGTGAAGCACATTGTTGTTTATTTTTTATTTTACTGCTGTGAGGTTTACGTTGCTGCCAAATAAACAAATGTAGAAAATGTGCTATAACCAGACGATTTTCCACTGTAAACTTTGTACTCTGTTTCACTCTGCTGTGGAATGTCAAGAGTGGGTTCTCGCTTTCAGTCGGAGCCATGCTTGTGACTAGAAATGCTATTTATGTAAAAAAAAAAAAAAAAAAAAAAATCTTGTGTGACATTTTGTAGGCCCTGTGGGCACTTTATAAATCAAGCTGTTAGAAAACAAGAAAGGCCTGGCAGCATCGGCCTTCTGTGAGAGAACAAAAAATGACCATGGCTTGACAAACAGCGAGCGGAGCCAGCAAAGAGTCATTTGGAGCAGCATTAGAATTGGATTCCAAACCACACATAGCTGAGCAATGAATAAATGCCCTGGGGGATTACAGTGCAGCTCTGCCAAATGAAGTTAAAACACTTTGTTGTCCTCCGTTTCCCACCTCCCCGTAGGATCCTGCAGTCATTTTGATTTCTCGTTCCTTCTCACTAAATGTATGTGTGTGGTAAATATGGATGTATACAGCAGAATCAGTGAGCCAGTAAATACATGGATGGAATTGGGCTTTATGGTCCAAACTTAAATATATCAGTCTAATTAGATCTTTGCCTCAACATCAGATCCCTAATAGCAACTTCCGCCATGAAATAATCATCAATGGAGTTGGTACAAATCGATTCGTAGGACCCGTTTCATAGGCTACGTCAGTAACCTGTGACCGCCTGATGGGAGCCCTGAGGACCTCTTCCTCCCTCCCGGCATCCACACCTCAACTTTTGAATAGTGCGCCTAGTGCGATGTCATGCCGCAACGATGACGTTGGGGCCAGGATGGCCATTCAAAAGAATAGCAAAGAGGTACGAGACAGTAATCAGGACTCCTGTCCGATGGCCGAAGATTACTTACGGGGTCGATGGACTGGGTCTTGCGAATTGATTATAGTCTTCAGCAATATTGTGCCTCTGAAGTAGGTTAGCCACCGCTAAATTGTGACCAGACATGGGCCGGACATTACTAGTTTTAAAGTTAAATTCCACTTGAATTATATCTATGAATGAATGCAAAATCTAGAAGTTTAAGAGGAGTTATGTACCCAATTAGGTCAAATACAGTTTATAAGAAAAGATGCTTCCATAATAATGTGTTATTGTGAGAATCATTCATTTTCTTATCCCTACATAATCTGATTCTGGAACCACATCTTGATACAGGACTAGAATATTGGACAACACATGACCTCCAGGTTAAAAACATCCCACTGGCTTTGTACCACGCAACTAATGTTGATCAATGCTATCTATCTTGGCGTCTGAGGAGGCCTCAATTGAGAGAGGTATTTCGTCACTTGTGGCGGGATTTCCTCAAACTTGTAGATATACGATGGCTACAGCACAAACTTAAAAGGAGGTAATACAGGTAAAGCAGTGTGACATGTACACATTTGATTGAATGATCTTGGTGGTACTGACCTGTGCCCGCTAAGGGTGGCCGTATCTCTCACAGCTTGAGCAGTTTCAGATGCAAAATCCAAAGCACCAGCAACGGGTTTGGTGACCGTTCCCACTAAACCTTTTCCTAAGCCGGAGATGAAACCGCTGACACCACCTTCATTTTTGACACCTTCCACAGTGGAGGTTATTACACTCGTCAGTCCACCAATAATTCCTGAAGAGGATAGAATTTCAAGCAACTTTAATGATGTGGCAAAGTACACAGAAACTTTATGTGAACTAGATTCCTTTGGTTCAAGTCTTATGTGCAAGTATCAACTACGGGATGCCAAGGACAGGCTACATAAGCCAAGAACGCAAACGGCTCCATGACCCCAACTAAGAAATCTCACAACCAGACTGCGCCCCAACTGGTCATACATTCAATCCTAACACTATCTTAGGCATTCAAGGAGTTGTCTAGATTTAGAAAAAAACATGTTCGATTCCTTCCAAAAATAGTGCCACACCTGTCTATTCATTAGGTATTACAGCTGTGTTACAATGAAGTACTGGAGCAGCCATGTTTTTCTAACCTTGGAAACCCCATTTTATTCCTTTGAATATCCTGACAAATTTGATGGACAAGATGTTTCTGTAGTCTTAGATAAAAGACCTTCGGAATCGACAGAAATAACGATCTGATGATCAAAGAATAAGTCAATCACTATGTACGGTGGGTATATGGATGACTGAAAAAAAAAAATTGAATATACATCTAAAGAGAGAGAAAACTGATTGGATTTTGCAGTTGTGAACCGCAAGATTATTATAACTTGGAAGCTACTTTATAGCTAGATGGAAATTGCAATTTTAGATATTTTTTGACAATAGTTCAACTGTACATTCGCACAATTAAATACGATCATACCGTGAGCAAGTCCATGAATGCCAGCGACCAAATGCTCTCCACTGGTTGCAGCATGATAACGGATGTATTCCCTCTCTGTCTGATGTCTGTTGTCCATAGTCTTTCCGAGGCCATCAGAAAGTGTTCCTGCAAACTGCAACAAGGAGCAAAATGTCATCATCTCTCCAATGTAAGGGTTACATTGTGATGTTGGGTTTTGCGCTTGGAAAAAAAAAATGACAGAGCTGCCTGTCACTCAACAAGATGGTATAATCCCAATTTCTATACTACAAGATAACAGTGCTGCTCAAATTAGGAACGAGAAACACCCAGGAGGTCCTTTGGGCTTCCCTTAGAAGTTAAATTGACTCATGTCTTAAAGGGGTTCTCCCATTTAATAAACTGTATATTGGCATGGTCGTGGGTGAAATCTGATGTCTGGGATCGCCACTAGTGATAAGCGAACGTGCTCGGATAAGGTATTATCCGCCATGCTCAGGTGATAACCGAGTGTCTTCTGCGTGCTCGAAAAAGATGTTCAAGTCCCCCCAGCTGCATGTCTCACGGCTGTTTGACAGCAGCAACACATGCCGGGATTGCCTAACAGGCACGTGTTGTGGCTGTCGAACAGCCATGAGACATGCAGCTGCGAGGGTCTGAACATATTTTTTGAGCATGCCAAAGACACTCTGTTAGCACACGATCATGCTTGGTTAACACCTTATCGGAGAACATTCGATCATCAATACTCACTAAAAAAAAAAAAATGCTGCATGTTATATTTGCTTGAAGATTTGCAAACTTTTTACATTTCTGTAGAGCTCTTCAAAACTGATAAGAAAAATGAGTGAGATTACGTGGAAGAGAACAGAGCCGCCATACTTTCAACAGTGTTGTATCAACTTTACAAGAAGTTGGTGCCTACTGTAGAGCAAAGCAAAATGCCTGCCCATTGCAGGTGTAAATTTACATTCCTGGCGCAAGTACAGACAAAAGAAGGCCACATTTATAGAGCATGTAGTTTTTTTTTAATAAATTTGTAAGATGTTACTCCAGTGCATACAAGTTTACAATAGTGTACGACATGCCAGTTCTAGTTTTAAAGGGAAACTAGAGGCTGAACACTTGAATTGGTAGTCAACCTAATATTGGTAGATGGTCTCCTAAGGACCTCCATTAGCCAAATATGCGGTCCTTTAACTAGAATAAAGGTCCTAAGTTGGATATTACAGGGTTGTCTGGTATAGAAAATCCATTTCCAAATGCTATATTGGAGTATCAATAGAGTGTGGTCCCTTGTTTGGGACTGCCATCAATATGATGGAATAGAGAGTGGCTTCAAAGAGTATCTCACTGGAGGTCCCGGCACATTCGCTAAATTGCATTGGCAGCTAATTGATTTATGTGGAAGTAGCCATATCTCTGTAGGGAACATGTACACTTGCTGATGAGAAGCCTACAGATCACAGCTGACTGTCAAAATATGGGCAACCTATAGGAGTAACATAAAGTGAGTCAAGTAAGATCCTCACAAATATTCATTGGAAGTTAGATTTGGATACTATAATAACTTCTCTGGTATTGCTCTGTCCTGACATCCCTTCATTTTTGTTGAATAGGACAATTCCTTGTATTATCATAATATCTATTCCTTGATATTACAGCCAGCATGGCCTGTCTTCCTTTAAGGAATGCTTACCTCTAGGTGACCCCTACTATCTTTACTCACGGGAATCGCTCAGTTTTGTTTTTGATTAAATATGAAATAAGAAAAATTCCCACAACTCCAGGATTTCTCGAATCTTTATTTATATACTTGTATTCAAGGAAAAGTAAGAAGAAAAATTAAAAAGCTCTACGTTTACATTGTGAAAATTTTATATGGATATGACCATGCAACACAACACCAGAAAAAAATGTGTAAATTTTGTAAATAACTGTGACGTTTAGCATTGGGCAAGGGGCTTTCCTCATTTAGGATGCGAATATCAGTTCACCATATACCATTCTTCGGTAAAGACATGTTGATGTGATCCTCGCAGATTGTTGAACCTTGCAGGCAGGGGAGTAATGATTGCAGCCTCAGAGGTCGCGATCAGGCCCTTCAGGGTTAAGGACCCGCCGATGGCACTGTAAACTTCAACTGGATGTACGTCCTCGGACGCACATTCAGCTGAATTGTATTGTGGCACAGAGACCTGTCAAATCTGTGCGCTGCAATAAACATTGCCGGCCAATCAGAGGGTAGCAGGTAATGACGGCGTGCACGTGACGGCGGGTGCATAGTAGTGACATAATTCGCTCCTGTTGCTTGCATGCTGAAGTTAGCTGCCGGCTTCAGAAGAGGACACAGCATGGTGGGGGAGTGGAGGGAAGGTGAGTAGAATAATTTATATTTTATATACCAGGATAAGGGACATATAATATTTAATGACAGATAATGTCTGAAAAGTGCCGTGTAACTAATGGCACGATATAAGCGAATACAATAAATAACAATAAATACATGTACCAGGATGGGGCCCAGGATAAGGGACATATATACCAGGATGGGGACCAAAATAAGGGACATATATACCAGGATGAGGGATATATATACCAGGATGGGGATCATATATCGGGATGGAGGACATAGGACTCTAGACTCTCGAGGCAGATGCAGGTGCCATTGGTGGGATCTGTACCTACTATATATTTTGTCATATTCCATGCCTATGTATGGCATAATACAAGAGATAAGAATACACTTAACCTATACTATTGTGTGTATACATTTTAATAGTTATTATATGATCTTTCAAAACCAAACACACTGTCTATATAGTAAGGCACTAACTAGGTATGTGCACTCTTCCAAAACTTTAAGAAAAAATTGATATAAAAAAAGATATATAGCACGTTTCAAAATATTTCTATTTGGACTTTTTACCCCTGCTGAGCACTTTCAGTGAATAAAGAAAGAAGTTTGTTCGTTGAGATGGATCTTCTTCTGTTTTGTTAGAAAAAAAAAATATCCCAATCTCTGATGATCCCCTGGAGCACCATCCATTATCATCAAATGGAAATAATATGGCACCATAACAAACCTGCCAAGAGAGGGCAACCACCAAAACTCTCAGCCCAGGTAAGGAGGGCATTAATCAGAGAGGCAGCACAGAGACCAAAAGTAACTCTGAAGAAGCTGTAGAGTTCCCAAGAAGAAACTGGAGTATCTGTTCATATGAAAAACACCATCCCCACAGTGAAAAATGGTGAAGGCAGCATCATGCTGTGAGGATGCTTTTCGGCGACAGGGAAAATGGTCTGATTCGAGGGGAAGATGGATGGAGCAAAATACAGGGATATTCTTGAGCAAAACCTGTTTCATGCTGTCAGTGATTTGAGACTGGGACGGAGGTTCACCTTCCAACAAGACAATGACCCAAAGCATACTGCTAAAGCAACACGCGTGGTTTAAGGGGAAATCTGCAAATGTTTTGGGAGTAGCCTAGGCAGAGCCCAGATCTTAATCCAATTGAGAATCTGTGGTCAGACTTGCAGATTACTGCTCATCAGAGGAAACCATCTAACTTGAAAGAACTGAAGTAGTTTTGCCTTGATGAATGGGCAGAAATCCCAGTGGTAAGATGTGAAAAGCTCATATAGATTTACAGTGGGGCAAAAAAGTATTTAGTCAGTCAGCAATAGGGCAAGTTCCACCACTTAAAAAGATGAGAGGCGTCTGTAATTTACATCATAGGTAGACCTCAACTATGGGAGACAAACTGAGACAAAAAAATCCAGAAAATCACATTGTCTGTTTTTTTATCATTTTATTTGCATATTATGGTGGAAAATAAGTATTTGGTCAGAAACAAACAATCAAGATTTCTGGCTCTCACAGACCTGTAACTTCTTCTTTAAGAGTCTCCTCTTTCCTCCACTCATTACCTGTAGTAATGGCACCTGTTTAAACTTGTTATCAGTATAAAAAGACACCTGTGCACACCCTCAAACAGTCTGACTCCAAACTCCACTATGGTGAAGACCAAAGAGCTGTCAAAGGATACCAGAAACAAAATTGTAGCCCTGCACCAGGCTGGGAAGACTGAATCTGCAATAGCCAACCAGCTTGGAGTGAAGAAATCAACAGTGGGAGCAATAATTAGAAAATGGAAGACATTCAAGACCACTGATAATCTCCCTCGATCTGGGGCTCCACGCAAAATCCCACCCCGTGGGGTCAGAATGATCACAAGAACGGTGAGCAAAAATCCCAGAACCACGTGGGGGGACCTAGTGAATGAACTGCAGAGAGCTGGGACCAATGTAACAAGGCCTACCATAAGTAACACTACGCCACCATGGACTCAGATCCTGCAGTGCCAGATGTGTCCCACTGCTTAAGCCAGTACATGTCCGGGCCCGTCTGAAGTTTGCTAGAGAGCATTTGGATGATCCAGATGAGTTTTGGGAGAATGTCCTATGGTCTGATGAAACCAAACTGGAACTGTTTGGTAGAAACACAACTTGTCGTGTTTGGAGGAAAAAGAATACTGCGTTGCATCCATCAAACACCATACCTACTGTAAAGCATGGTGGTGGAAACATCATGCTTTGGGGCTGTTTCTCTGCAAAGGGGCCAGGACGACTGATCCGGGTACATGAAAGAATGAATGGGGCCATGTATCGTGAGATTTTGAGTGCAAACCTCCTTCCATCAGCAAGGGCATTGAAGATGAAACGTGGCTGGGTCTTTCAACATGACAATGATCCAAAGCACACCGCCAGGGCAACGAAGGAGTGGCTTCGTAAGAAGCATTTCAAGGTCCTGGAGTGGCCTAGCCAGTCTCCAGATCTCAACCCTATAGAAAACCTTTGGAGGGAGTTGAAAGTCCGTGTTGCCAAGCGAAAAGCCAAAAACATGACTGCTCTAGAGGAGATCTGCATGGAGGAATGGGCCAACATACCAACAACAGTGTGTGGCAACCTTGTGAAGACTTACAGAAAACATTTGACCTCTGTCATTGCCAACAAAGGATATATTACAAAGTATTGAGATGAAATTTTGTTTCTGACCAAATACTTATTTTCCACCATAATATGCAAATAAAATGATAAAAAAACAGACAAGGTGATTTTCTGGATTTTTTTGTCTCAGTTTGTCTACCATAGTTGAGGTCTACCTATGATGTAAATTACAGACGCCTCTCATCTTTTTAAGTGGTGGAACTTGCACTATTGCTGACTGACTAAATACTTTTTTGCCCCACTGTATCTACAGCGACTTACAGCTGTAATTGCCGCAAAGGGAGGCTCTACAAAGTACTGACTTTAGGTTTAGGTGGGTGAATAGTTATGATTTCAGTAATTTTGTCCTACTTGTTGTTTCACAAAAAGAAACCCAAAAAACAACTGTTCACAGTTGTAGGCATATTCTTTATATGAACTGATGCAAGCCAACAAAAAATGCCAAAGGGGGTAAATACTTTCGTAAGCCAGTGTATAGGATGGTCTAATATAGGATGCATGCCCCAACCATGTTCTATGTGGTGTTTCAGCAGCTTATATGCTGACCGCTCCGTGACTTTGTTCTGAAGCAGCTGCCATGTTTGGCATTTCATAGCTGAAGCCTTCTGTGACAAGACTATTTTTCTTAGGACTTCCAGAACCTATGTAGTATAAGATAACTATGTTACTGCATAACATTCCTATACGCTTCCAGAAAGGTTACTCAGGGGTCGTCATGTGTAAGTGATGTTTGCTGCTGACATTTGTACATTTTAACGCATCGATCATTTTATTCCCATGCAGCCTTGCTGAGTGCTACAAGTCTGGATCCTCCATTACTAAAACTGTCCCGAGTTACAGAAGAATCCATTTCTGAAACAAACAAGCAAGAATCAAGCATTACTCGTGGGAACGACACCTGTGGGATCTTAACGGGTCAGTGCGGCTTTTGCTGAGACTGACTGTTGCTCCTAAGGATCTGGCCATATACTTTAGATAGCTGTCAGATCTACGTTCATCCATCAGCTACTCCTTTCACAATTCCCCCGACCACCATGTTTGGATTAAAGGTACCTTCACACTAAGCGACGCTGCAGCGATATCGACAACGATGCCGATCGCTGCAGCGTCGCTGTGTGGTCGCTGGAGAGCTGTCACACAGACAGCTCTCCAGCGACCAACGATGCCGAAGTCCCCGGGTAACCAGGGTAAAAATCGGGTTGCTAAGCGCAGGGCCGCGCTTAGTAACCCGATGTTTACCCTGGTTACCAGTGTAAATGTAAAAAAACAAACACTACATACTTACATTCGCGTCCCCCGGCGTCCGCTTCCCTGCACTGTGTAAGTGCCGGCAGTAGCAGGGCACAGCGGTGACGTCACCGCTGTGCTTTGCTTTCCGGCCGGCACTGACACACTCAGTGCAGGAAGCTCTGAGCAGCAGCGCGGATGCCGGGGGACGTGACAGACATCAGAGGGTGAGTATGTACTGTTTTTTTTTTTACTTTTACAATGGTAACCAGGGTAAATATCGGGTTACTAAGCGCGGCCCTGCGCTTAGTAACCCGATATTTACCCTGGTTACCATTGTAAAACATCGCTGGCATCGTTGCTTTTGCTGTCAAACACAACGATACACGCCCATCTGACGACCAAATAAAGTTCTGAACTTTCAGCAACGACCAGCGATATCACAGCAGGATCCAGATCGCTGCTGCGTGTCAAACACAATGATATCGCTATCCAGGACGCTGCAACGTCACGGATCGCTGTCGTTATCGCTGCAAAGTCGTTTAGTGTGAGGGTACCTTTAAGTCTCAACAGGGAGAGGCAAATAAGTGGCCATCAAACGCCTTTCTGGGTAGCTTATCTCCCATCAGAGCAAAGGATAGGACATGCTAAATTCCAACGTGCCTAATCCTTTTTCTTCCCATAATTTGACCTTTAGTGTTAGATTCTCTGCTTGTGGACAATAGACATCACAATCTGATAATACGTAATAACGATAAGAATGAGCCCATCATCTGCAGTTACAACCTTGCAGCAATGGCTCTTGCTTTCAGATGGGTGAACCATATTCTGGGAAGAAATTGCCATTTTTGTCCTTGCTTAATATCCTCTAGTAGCCACTTGAGAAGTGCACGTTGGACAGCAGCCATGGATTGTTGTAAGGGTCATGCTCAGGTTTTTCCAATTAGAAATACAACATTCATTTTAGGTCCTCTAAATCTAATTTAATGTATTTTCGGTGCATTCTGTCCTAAGGTCAGGTTCTCCGGTAGCTGTGACCAAAACACAGGCATTGCCACACAAAAATATCCTCACTGAAACAAAAACTACACTGTTTTCCCAAAAGATAATCCGCGAACACAATCACAAATGCTTCATTTTAGCATGTGCTTTGTTCCACAGTAAAGATAAAAAACATTCATCCATCAGCCATAACATTGAAACTGCCTGCTGATGTTGGGCAGTTCTCCATTGTGTCACTAAAACAGCTCTTACTCATTGACGCATGGACAGCACCAAACCTCTGAAGGTGTCTTGTGGTTTTTGACACAAGGAGGGCAAAAGCAGATTCTTTGAGAAATGATTTATTTTGCAAATCCATCCCACAGATGCTCGAGTCAGCAGAGATCTGGGCAATTTGGAGGTGAAGTCAACACCTTGAACTTTTTGTCATGTTCCTCAAAACATTGCTTGACTATTTTTGCATCCTGGGAGTGCTTATTGTTCTGCTGAAAGAGGAAAGATGGAGAGCACTGCATTGCTTCAACAAGCTTCTCTTCTTTCCATAGTACATCATAGGTAAACATTGCACATATCTAAGGCCTGTAAGAGAAAATGTGATTCATTAGACCCCACGGTCCAATTAGGATGCTCACAAGTGAATGGTAGGAGAATTGAATGGTGCAGTGAATGGTGGACTGGTATGTGTCTGTTCAGCTCTATATGCACCAACCTAAGATGGACCATGCACTCTGACATCCTTCTTCAGAAATCTTTGCTATAATAGTTCTTCTGTGTGTTCAGAAACCCCCAAAATTCATTCTTTAGTGAGGAAAAACTGAAAATGACAAAAAGTGCAATAGGTTGCTATATAGGTATAGCATTAGGGTAGACGCGCACAATTGTGCTGACCTGGTTGGGTTGTGTGCACACAACCACTGATAGCTTAGGTTGCTGCAGACCAATGAGGAGAAATCAAGAGAAACTGGAAAGGAATGGGTCAACCTATGCCGCGGACGAAGGACAATGAGAAGACCAGAATCCAAAGTCATGTGGTTATTTAGTCACCGGGTTTCAAAGTGATCACCGTGGTTTATCCTGATGAAGTTATATACTTCAAAAACGCGCTGCCTAATAAACCGCATATCTTTGGACTGCAGTCTTCTCATCGTCCCTCGACGCAGACCAGGTTAACCCATTCTTTTTGAGTTTCTCCTAAAATTCAACCCTTTTAAGTGGCTCAAATCATTACACTTGCCCATATCTCTTGCTTAAACACATCTAGAACAGACTGTTCACTTGCTCTGTAATATACACTATAGCAGACCTTGACAGGTGCATTGTAACCAGATTATTCACTTAGCCAGTATTTTTAACGCAAACTCTGATCAGAGATTGTTTCAGTTGATTGCTTAGTAGAGATGGGAGAATCGATTTGCAGGACTCATGCTCATCAATCTGTGGTCGCTGCATGGGAGGCCAGTGAATTTACTTACGTCTCTTCATTCCCGATTCTTCTTTCTAGTGACGACGTGTGTGTGCGCATCACACTGAAATGATTACATTGTGCCAGCCCGGCTAATCAAGAGAAGAGCCAGGAAGACAAGGAGATTAGCGGTAACAAATGAATGACCAAGCCTCCCAACCAGTGGTTACAAATTACTGACCTGGCAAATGGACAGGTGTCCTGTGAATTGATCCTTCCATCTCTACGCCTAAGAAACAAATTCTTCCGTTTCTTAATGCACCCACATACTTTAGATTATAGTTGGCCTAACCAGTGCATTTCAGCGGGACAATCTAATGTGTATGGGAGGCCTTCCGACTCTCCTCCAAATAGAAGCTTCTGGCAGATTGAAGTCAATAATAGGTCCCTTTTTAATTCTCCAAGCAAGTACGCCACTCTCCCCATAAAGAACACATGACCGCCTGAGTAAGCTGTATTTTGATGTCCAATAAACTGAGAGAGAAGTAACAGCACTAGACAACTAACGGTGTTTTAAAGTGGTAATGAGATCAGAAGTAAAGAGCTTGAGAAGTATATCGAATGGTGTCAAGTGCTCGGCAAAAAATAAACTAAAATATGCAGTAGGAAGTATAAAGAATATGCGGCATGCACCAATTCAGTAAAAAATGAAAGTCATTATTCCGGGACATGGACAAAGATGGGGTGTGCAAGTTTCAGAGGATTGCGGGGAGAGAGAGAAACAGGACGACGACTTTCACGTTACGCAAATGCGTCCTGTCTTTGTCTAGGTCCCGAAGTAAAGGTACCTTCACACTAAACGATATCGCTAGCGATCCGTGACGTTGCAGCGTCCTGGCTAGCGATATCGTTGAGTTTGACAGGCAGCAGCGATCAGGATCCTGCTGTGATATCGCTGGTCGTTGATTAAAGTTCAGAACTTTATTTGGTCGTCAGATCGCCGTGTATCGTTGTGTTTGACAGCAAAAGCAACGATACCAGCGATGTTTTACAATGGTAACCAGGGTAAATATCGGGTTACTAAGCGCAGGGCCGCGCTTAGTAACCCGATGTTTACCCTGGTTACCAGTGTAAAATGTAAAAAAACAAACAGTACATACTCACCTTCGCGTCCCCCGGCGTCCGCTTCCTGCACTGCCACTGACTGTGAGTGCCGGCCGTAAAGTGAAAGTATAGCACAGCGGTGACGTCACCGCTCTGCTGTTAGGGCCGGCGCTCACAGTCAGTGCAGGAAGCGGACGCCCTGCGCTTAGCAACCCGATGTTTACCCTGGTTACCCGGGGACCTCGGCATCGTTGGTCGCTGGAGAGCTGTCTGTGTGACAGCTCTCCAGCGACCAAACAGCGACGCTGCAGCGATCGGCATCGTTGTCTGTATCGCTGCAGCGTCGCTTAGTGTGAAGGTACCTTAAGGAATAAAGGACTTTCATTTTTTACCGAATTGGCGAGTTCTGCTTATTCTGTATACTTTCTGCTGTATTTTGATGTGCATGGGGGAACTGGGAGTCATGATGGTTGGCTGACAGCCATCTAAGGTACCTTCAGGCATCAAGCCTGCAACAAAATGGAACATGAGGCTCTTAAACCGATCCAAAAATTTCAAAAGAAGAAAGGAGCCACCACAAGTGTCGGTAAACTATGGTGTGAAGTCATGTGCTTAGCCTTATAACAATCTGATCTGTTTATTTCCTAATGGGGTGTACTAATAATGAATAGTGAGGAGTGAACATGCTCGGATAAGGTGCTATCCGCCATGCTCGGGTGCTAACTGAGCGTCTTCGGCGTGCTCGACAAATATGTTTGACTCCCCACGGCTGCATGTCTCGCGGCTGTTTGACAGCAGCAACACATGCAGAGATTGCCTGTTAGGCAATCCTTGCATGTGTTGTGGCTGTCAAACAGCCGCAAGACATGCAGCTGTGGGGACTCAAACATATTTTCTAAGCACGCTGAAGTCACTCTGTTAGCACCCGAGCATGCTCAATCAGATAAGGCGGGTTTATAAAAAAAAATTGCTTTTTTTTATTATTAAGAAGAGAAACAGAAACTGCACCACTTATCAAAAGGCAGTTTCAAGTACAGCAGTTAAAGCCTAAGGGTACTGTCACACTATACGATTTACCAACGATCACGACCTGCGATACGACCTGGCCGTGATCGTTGGTAAGTGGTTGTGTGGTCGCTGGGGAGCTGTCACACAGTCAGCTCTCCAGCGACCAACGATGCCGAGGGCCCCGGGTAACCAGGGTAAACATCGGGTTACTAAGCGCAGGGCCACGCTTAGTAACCCGATGTTTACCGTGGTTACAAGCGTAAAAGTAAAAAAAAACAAACAGTACATACTTACATTCCGGTGTCTGTCCCCCGGCGTTCTGCTTCTCTCCACTGTGTCTGCGCCAGCCGGAAAGCACAGCGGTGACGTCACCGCGTTACCGCTGTGCTCGCTTTCCGGCTGGCCGGCGCTCACAGTGCAGAGAAGCAGAACGCCGGGGGACAGACACCGGAATGTAAGTATGTACTGTTTTTTTTTTTTTTACTTTTACGCTTGTAACCACGGTAAACATCAGGTTACTAAGCGCGGCCCTGCGCTTAGTAACCCGATGTTTACCCTGGTTACAAGCGAACGCATCGCTGGATCGGTGTCACACACAACGATCCAGCGATGACAGCGGGAGATCCAGCGACGAAAGAAAGTTCCAAACGATCTGCTACGACGTATGATTCTCAGCAGGATCCCTGATCGCTGCTGCGTGTCAGACACAGCGATATCGTATGGATATCGCTGGAACGTCACGGATCGTACCGTCGTAGCGACAAAAGTGCCACTGTGTGACAGTACCCTTAGGAAAAAATGACCTTTTGCTTGGAAAAAACAAATGTTCCTAATTTTGAACAGTCTCTTAAAGGTTTTATAGTTTGTTTTTGCTTTTTAGGTCACCTTCTGAATTTGCTAGAAGCCTAGTTTTAATAGATTGAGGATGTGATGTATACTTTATATACAAAGCAGCCCACGAACCACATCATGTACACATGTCTATAGTGTAGGAATATCCCTATTATATAATCAGCAATTAGGTATCTAAACATATGTTGAATGAAAGAGAAATATCTTCTTAAGGAATGAAGAAACTTCCAAACATTTGCAGAGAACTCTGCTTGACCTCTGGAATTTCAGGCAAGGTGCAAGCAAACAATTAGCCTATAATATGATCTTTTTTTAATCAAAGCAATAATTGGCGGTAAAAGGATTAGCCGAGGGGCACTGAGGCAAAATTATCTCTTTCGCTAACAAAGTGTGTACACAGGTGTGATTAGTAAGGCTGGCACCCTGCGGGCTACTGCCGGATTCCTTCTAGCATCTTTCACCACTTTCCCCTCACTCCCGTATTTGAAGGAAAGCCGAACATCTGCTAGCTTACACAAAATCCTATTTAATGGCCAGATAAGGATTGCGTTTTCTTTGTAAACTCCGGTTGGAAAATCCATATTGTCTGGGTGAAAAGTTCACCTTCCCAAAGAAATTCAACTGCGGAATAAAGAGAAAAAAATAAAATTGATGAAATCGCAAGTTCTTGGGTCAAATGCCGCAATCAAAATCTGGAGTATATTGGTGTCACTTTCCATCCTTTCTGAAGATGTGGCTGTATAATAAGCTCTTAAGAGGTTCATGATGGAACTTCAGCTAGACACAGGTGTTCCGAAAATGGCCACCATTCCCATGCAAGACACCTGATCTTCAGAGGAAAGCAACAAATGAAAGATGCAAAGGGGTTTTCCATGATTTACAACTGTAGTATAAGGAAATTCGACTGTAGAGGATATTCTCCTCAAACGTCTGTTGGTCAAAAAAGCTTGCTCGGCAGATGGCCATCTCTCCAGCTTCACCATAAACATACGAGTTTGGCTCAAACATGGGAGAAAAGGATAAGGTATGTGAGACTGGGAGTTTCAGGAAATCCACATACAAATTAGATCAATGTCTGATCTTAGATACTAGATGTTGGTGTCACTCCCAGAGGAAGTCAAAAGTTGACGATACGCGTGGGAATTGTTCTATCCCTCACAGGAACTCTTTTCACCTACTTCATTTATTGCACTATCCACCAGATCGGTATTTATTCATCATTGGAGTTCTTTAATGAGCAACTTGATGCTACGTTATTTTTTTGAATATGAATATATATATATATATATGTATATGTATGTATGTATATGTATGTATGTATGTATATGTATGTATGTATGTATGTATGTGTATATATATATATATATATATATATATATATATATATATATATATATATGTATATGTGTGTTTATATTCCCTGTGAGGGGTCTATTCATCCATTATCTTGAGCATAGACCGTCATCTTACATGGGCACATTGATTTGTGCATGCTTTTAATTGGTTTTAATCAATTGTATTTGATGTTTTTCCTTGTATATCCCAGCATTTTTCTTTATGATCTCTAAATACAAATAGTTGATTTATTTTCATTATCTTGGGATGTGCCTTCTCCTTTTCTTTTAATCATTTTTGATTTTTTATTATGCATAGTGCACTCCAAACTATTCTGGTGGTGCCTGCTTTCTCAAATTATCAGATGATCTTGTTGAAATCAGCAGGTGTATGGAGAACTTTTAGGTTCTGTTCACATCAGGTTAGAAACCCAAGTTGGAGGTCTATGCCATAAGAGGCGGTGAAAATTTGGACCGAGCCATCGATCGTTCTCTGCTGTGAACTGGTCTGGACTTTCATTGATGGGATGCCGATCTGTAGTTTGGCATAAATGATTTTATAGCTACAATATCCAAAAATGAACAAAAGGATCCAATAAAGCAGACAGATTTTTCTACAGATTATCTTCCATTGATGGTTCAGATCACAAAAAAAAAGCTGATGCCAGTAGTTGGCCGAAAATCGGAAGTCCAAGATCTTTAGCGTATGACTAGCTTTCGGTAGATAACCTCTTCAATTTTTACCAAAAATTTGACAAACGGAAAAAGCTTGGAGGCTGAGTGTCTTTATCTCCAGGTTATCAGCGATAATTAAAGGATCATTAATTAGCCAACATCCTATTGTTGGGCTTTGCATTGAGTCCAGACAATGACACTTTGGCTTGATTGGCTGTCAGGAAGCCTTGATTAGCTTAGTTGTCCCCTAGAGGATCCCCCCTGCTGGTTTTATCTCTGTAAATGCCTGATGAGTTTGGTAGCTTCCCCCATGGACCTCCTGTGAAGTGCTCCCAGCAGGTGCCCGCTGGCAATAGTTTTGTGTTACAGGGCTGAATAAGTGATCCCTGCAGGAGCTGCGGACTGTTTTCACATATACAGAAGGCAGTCAAAAGTCCAAAGACTGAACTTGGAATGACCCCAACTGTAGAGTCACGACGGGTTCATGGAGAGGGCAACCGCGCTTTATTAAACACAACTAATACTCCTAGCAGATAACTTTCACCAGAGGGAGATAGATTAACCCATAGTTCTCCAGAGCCGGTCCGAATTTAAATGAACACCCTCAGCCAATATGATCAGTTTTTACAGCCTTCGATCTTGCAAAAATGTCACCCCCCCAAATGTCGCAGACATGGGCGTAATAGGCTGTGACAGCTACACTCTTCCTAATTCCCTTCCAAATTGTTTTATTACTAGACAAAGGCATATCTGCATGGTCTACCTCCCCCTTGGTTCTATTACAGCTTCCCAAAGTAGATTTGTCCTAAACGTTATTTATGTGACGAGGGCGCCATTGTCCAGACCCATACACGGAGGGGCTGCAACATTTCCTCCAATTAACCCATGTCAGTTGGGGAGGGAGCCAAGGGCGAGGGTTAATTCATACACTTTTGCATATATATGTGAACACCGCAGACACCATTTCCATGGTGCGGAGTGGATATAGTATAATTTGGGGCACCTGTTTTGGAAAAGTGGGGGAAGATGGGCATCCATATGAAATATATCATAGGATCCCACAAAGTGTTAAACTAATCAGAGCTCCTATAATGCATCTCCCACAAGCAGAGTTTAGGGGGCTATATACTCTCAGCATCCTCTGTCACTCGCAACGCATAAGGCAGTTAGAGGAAGGGAGGAAGAGAGCAAATATATTCCAAAATGAAAAAGTACAACAGCAGTTTATTTGCAGACTTTATTGTAGCTCCAGTGTCACATATCGGAGAACTATATATATTATATATATTTCTATATGCTGTTCTGTATGCAAAGGGTTTACGGATCGAAAAGGAGACCATTTTAGGCTCTCTCAGTCCCCATGGGTGAAAATAAAAGCGGACACAAAGGGAAATTGAAATTATATTTAATTGATAAGTGCATATATCTATTGAGGACAGATGGGAGTGTGGTGTTGTCAAGAAGCATCTGAAAGGACCTTTATTTTTATCTCTATTATTGAGACCTTTGCCCCTTATGGTCGCTACTGCTTGGCAATCGGCTGAACGGGACATTTTAACCCCTTAGTGACAGAGCCAATTTGGTACTTAATGACCGAGCCAATTTTTACAATTCTGACCACTGTCATTTTATGAGGTTATAACTCTGGAACGCTTTAACGGATCCCACTGATTCTGAGATTGTTTTTTCGTGACATATTGTACTTCATGTTAGTGGTAACAATTATTCGATATTACTTGCGATGGTTTATGAAAAAACGGAAATATGGCGAAAATTTTTAAAATTTTGCAATTTTCAAACTTTGAATTTTTATGCCCTTAAATCAGAGAGACATGTCACACAAAATAGTTAATAAATAACATTTCCCACATGTCTACTTTACATCAGCACAATTTTGGAAACAAATTTTTTTTTTGTTAGGAAGTTATAAGGGTTAAAAGTTGACCAGCGATTTCTCATTTTTACAACAAAATTTACAAAACCATTTTTTTAGGGACCATCTCACATTTAAAGTCACTTTGAGGGGTGTACGAGACAGAAAATACACAAACTTGACACCATTCTAAAAACTACTCCCCTCAAGGTGCTCAAAACCATCATAGCAACTGAAACAATGTGGAAGGAAAAAATGAACATTTAACTTTTTTTTGCAAACATTTTACTTCAGAACCAATTTTTTTTTATTTTCACAAGTGTAAAAAGAGAAAATGAACCACAAAATTTGTTGTGCAATTTCTCCTGAATACGCCGATACCCCATATGTGGGGGTAAACCACTGTTTGGGCGCATGGCAGGGCTTGGAAGAGAAGGAGCGCCATTTGACTTTTTCAATGCAGAATTGGCTGGAATTGAGATCGGACGCCATGTCGCGTTTGGAGAGCCCCTGATGTGCCTAAACAGTGGAAACCCCCCACAAGTGACACCACTTTGGAAACTAGACCCCTTAAGGAACTTATCTAGATGTGTGGTGAGCACTTTGAACCCCCACCCCCAAGTGCTTCACAGACGTTTATAACGTAGAGCAGTGAAAATACAAAAATCGCATTTTTTATTACACAAAAATATTTTCGCCCCAAATTTTTTATTTTCACAAGGGTAACAGGAGAAATTAGACCATGAAAGTTGTTGTGCAATTTCTCCTGAGTACGCCGATACCCCATATGTGGGGGTAAACCACAGTTTGGGCGCATGGCAGAGCTTGGAAGAGATTGGCTGGAATGGAGATCGGGCACCATGTCGCGTTTGGAGAGCCCCTGATGTGCCTAAACAGTGGAAACCCCCCACAAGTGACCCAATTTTGGAAACTAAACCCATTAAGGAATTTATCTAGATGTGTGGTGAGCACTTTGAACCCCCAAGTGCTTCACAGGAATTTATAACGCAGAGCCATGAAAATAAAACATCCTTTTTTTTCCTCAAAAATGATTTTTTTAGCTCGCAATTTTTTATTTTCTCAAGGGTAACAGGAGAAATTGGACCCCAAAATTTGTTGTCCAGTTTGTCCTGAGTACGCTGATACCCCATATGTGGGGGGACCACTGTTTGGGCACACATCGGGGCTCGGAAGGGAAGTAGTGACGTTTTAAAATGCAGACTTTGATGGAATGGTCTGCGGGCATCATGTTGTATTTACAGAGCTCCTGATGTACCTAAACAGTAGAAACCCCCCACAAGTGACCCCATTTTGGAAACTAGACCCCCCAAGGAACTTATCTAGATGTGTGGTGAGCACTTTGAATGCCCAAGTGCTTCACAGAAGTTTATAATGCAGAGACGTGAAAAAATATATATATTTTTTTTTTTTTCCACAAAAATGATTTTTTTAGCCCTCAATTTTTTATTTTCCCAAGGGTAACAGGAGAAATTGGACCCCAAAATTTGTTGTCCAATTTGTTCTGAGTAGGCTGATACCCCATATGTGGGAGGAACACTGTTTGGGCACACATCAGGGCTCGGAAGGGAAGTAGTGACGTTTTAAAATGCAGACTTTGATGGAATGGTTTGCGGGTGTCATGTTGCATTTTCAGAGCCCCGATGTACCTAAACAGTAGAAACCCCTCACAAGTGACCCTATTTTGGAAACTAGACCCCCCAAGGAACTTATCTAGATATGTGGTGAGCATTTTGAACGCCCAAGAACTTCACAGAAGTTTGACGCAGAGACATGAAAATAAAAAAATCATTTTTTTCCCCACAAAAATGATTTTTTAGCCCCCAATTTGTTTTTATTTTCGCAAGGGTAACAGGAGGAACTGGGCCCCTAGAGTTGTTGTCCAATCAGTCCTGAGTACGCTGATACCCCATATGTGGGGGTAAACCACTGTTTGGGCGCACGGCAGAGCTCAGAAGGGAGGGAGCACCAATTGACTTTTTGAACGCAAAATTGTCTGTCGCGTTTGGAGACCCCCTGATGTACCTAAACAGTGGAAACCCCCAATTCTAACTCCAGCCGTAACCCCAACACACCCCTTACGCTAATCCCAACCCAATCCATAACCCTAATCAAAACCCTAACCCTAAACCCAACCCCAACCATAACCCTAATCCCAACCCTAACGCCAAAACACCCCTAACCCTAATCCCAACCCTAACCCTAATCAAATCCCTAAACCCAACACACCCCTAACCATAATCTCAACCCTAACCTCAAACGTAACCCAACCCTAACCTTAACCCTAATCCCAAACCTAACCCTAATCCCAAACGTAACCCTAATGCCAATCTAATCCTAATCCAAACCCTAATCCAAACCCTAACCCTAACATTAGCCCCAACCTTAGCCCTAACCCTAACTTTAGCCCCAACCCTAACTTTATCACCAACCCTAACCCTAACTTTAGCCCCAACCCTAACCCTAGCCCTAACTGGAAAATAGAAATACATACATTTTATTATTTTATCATTTTTTCCTAATTAAGGGGGTGATAAAGGGGGGGGGGGGGTTATTTACAATTTTTTTTATTTTGATCACGGAGATAGGATCTCACAATGCCCAAAATAAAACAAGAGGAAGAATCTTCCTCTGCTGGTCAGCACATCACGGTGGGCACACTGCGCGCGCCATATTCTTCCCGAAGGAAGAAGCCGGCGGCTAGGAGGAGACGGAGGAGGACCCATGGACACCGGTAAGTATGATAGGGTCCCCGAATCCCCCTATTTCTCTGTCCTCTGATGTGCGATCACATCAGAGGACAGAGAATGACACGCCGTTTTTTTTCTTCCTTTTCTTTTTGTGGTCGCCGATAAACGGTTATTTACCGAAGATCACAAAACTGACCCCGATCATGTTCTTTGAGGTCTCGGCTACCCCCGGCAGCCGAGACCCCAAAGATCTTCCAGGTGCCGGCGGGCGCACTGCGCATGCACCCGCCATTTTTTCCCCGGAAAAAGATGGTGGCGCCCATCAGGAGCCACGGGGAGACGGGTGAGTATCAAGGGGCTATCGGGGACCCCATTTCTCTGTCCTCTGATGTGCGATCACATCGGAGGAAAGAGAAATTAAATGGGAAATCGCTTTTTTTCTTTTTTGTGGCAGCCGGTAAATGGTTATTTACTGGCGATCGCAACCCGGGGGTCGGTAAAAACAGACCCGAATCATGTTCTCTGGGGTCTCGGCTACCCCCGGCAACCGAGACCTCAGAGAAATTCTGACTCTGGGGGGCGCTATACACTTTTTCCACAGCGCCGTTAATTAACGGCGCTGTGGTTTAAGTACCCTTAACTGCCGCTGTTAAAAGGCGTAACGGCGGTCGTTAAGGGGTCAACTGAATGTCTGTTTGTTTGTCTGTCTACCGCTCATGTGTTCTCTATGAGAAAGCCGCTGATACATCGAACAGCAGCTTATCTCAGGGAGAACAATTCGATCAATACTCCGAAATCGTGCCTCATCTACACCAATCCAGACTGCCAGTCAGCCGGCAATTCCATGCACATTAGGCAGGAGTCTGAACCAGTCGATGTTGACGACATAAGTAATGTGCATGGCCAGATTTAGGAAGAGCACACTGACCTGCTGTCTGCAAATCAGGAAACTCTCTCTCCAGTGCCTCATACAAGCTACCTTGTAAGTCAATATCGTTAACTTATCAAGTCTGTCAGCCCAAACTCATAGTATACACAAAGCACATAGACTTTATAAATTGAATTTTTAAAAACTGATGCCTCCTTTCTGTAGAAACTGAAGCTTAATGAAATGTGCTTTTCTGGCAGCTCGGTGTACCCCGGGTGTGGCCAAGAGGCTCAGTGCACTGTTCGGTTCACTGGTTTTGCATGCCCCCTCCACAATGATTATTGACAGCATTGACCTGAGCATTTTCTACAGACTGTGTTCTCTCCAGGCAAGTCAGCACTGTTCATAACCAGTGAGGGAGGCAGGGCATATAAAAATAGTGGGCAGGACAGTGCACGGAGCCTCTTAGCCACACCAAGGGTGCACCGAGCACTCCAATTAGAACATTTGATTAACCTTCAGTTTCGGCAGAATGAAGGCAGCAATTAGAAGACTAAAGTTGTGATTTTTTACATTTGTTGTAAGTCTTACAAGGTTTTCTTTAACAGAAACTTTAAATAAACGCAATGAATATTAGTCCAATAAGACACTTTTCTGATGACGGGTTCTCGCTTTTTGTCAGTACTCAGTAGGGTAATTCGTGGCAAGAAGAACTATCTTAGAAGACTGTAGATGCAGACAATGTTCCAATGGGAAAACAATGAAAATAGCTCTCCTCCAGAAGGAAAAAAGAGGGTATCCTTAATGCAAATACCTAGCTACCCTATAAGTCCATGTCCTCTGCTGACATGTCGGTTTTAATAAAGACTTGTTATGCCCAAAAAATAATTCTGGAGCATTTCTTGAAGCATCTTTTTATTAGAAATGTATGAATAAGTTAATAAGTGAGCATCACCCCTTGGTAGTCTCTGCAGTCTCACACAGGGCATCTCATCTAGGACATTAATGGTACATAGACATGATATTACACAAATGTCCGATAAATAATGATCCCACATCCATCGTAAGAACGGTCCCTGTCTTGTGCAATCAGGAACATACAGAGAGCCACTCGTGTGCTGCTCTCTCCATTAATTTCAGTAGGAGTCTCTGAAATTCAGTGTGCGCTTTCTCAGTAATCATCAGAGCTCAAATTGACAAACGCAGAGCAAGCTGCGCATGTGCAGTCATCTCCTCATTTATTTTAGCATGCATGAAGCCGATTTTTCGAGATATATGTGTTCCCCCTCTTCTATTGAACATTTATAGTATATCTCGTCTATATGCCATAAGTGTCCTAGATGAAGACACTCATAACAGGGGCCACAATCCTGGCTGGATATACATGAACTTATAAACAAGCCCGTGGAAGCTTAAAGGGAACCTGTCACCCCCCCCCCTTGCCAGGCATTTGAAACTAAAAGAGCCACCTTGTGTAGTAGTAATGCTGAATTCTGACAAGGTGGCTCTTTTGGTTATTGGTGCTGTAACTGCAGAAATAATCCGTTTTGTAATTTGTCCTAAGTACCTTTCTTCAGTCAAGGAGGCAGGCCTTTCCCCCCTGCTGCAGACGCCACACAGCCGTCACTCAAGTCTTCTTGGCGCCGGGCATCTCATCGCTGTTTTGAAATGAGCCGGCGCCTGCGCTCTTTTCTCCTGCCTTGGGCAGGCGCAGTGAGTGCTGGACGTCTTCTGTCCTCATATGCAGTGTAGCTGACTGCGCCTGAGCGGCCGCCCTGCCTGTGAATCCCAGCCCCGCAGTGTCTTCTTATTTATTCTCACTGCGGGGCTGGGATTCACAGGCAGGGCGGCCCCACAGGCGCAGTCAGCTAGACTGCATATGAGGACAGACGGGCAGCGCTCACTGCGCCTGCCCAAGGCATGACAAAAGAGCGCAGGCACAGGCTCATTTCAAAACAGCGATGAGGAGGCGGCACCCGGCGCCAAGAGGATTTGAGTGACGGCTGTGTGGCGTCTGCAGCAGGGGGGGAAAGACCTGCCCCCAGGACTGAAGAAAGGTATTTAGGACAAATTACAAAACGGATTATTTCTGCAGTTACAGCACCAATAACCAAAAGAGCCACCTTGTCAGAATTCAGCATTACTACTACACAAGGTGGCTCTTTTAATTTCAAACGCCTGGGGGGGGGGGGGGGTGACAAGTTCCCTTTAAAGTACATGTATAAGGGCTCATTTAGACGTCAGTGATTTTTCTTGTACGCAAAAAAAACGGTTCAAGCTTCACTTTTTTTTTCCTAATCTGAATTTGGTCAGAGGGTCAGTTTTTTACCATCAGAGTTTGGTCAGAGGGTCATTTTTAACCATCTGAGTTTGGTCAGAGGGTCAGTTTCTTACCATCAGTTTGGTCAGAGGGTCAGTTTATATCATCAGAGTTTGGTTAGAGGGTCAGTTTTTACCATCAGAGTTTGGTCAGAGCGTCAGTTTTTTTTTTTTTTTTTACCAGAGTTTGGTCAGAGGGCCATTTTTAACCATCAGAGTTTGGTCAGAGGGTCAGTGTTTACCATCTGAGTTTGGTCAGAGGGTCAGCTTGTTTTTTTTTTTTTTACCAGAGTTTGGTCAGAGGGCCATTTTTAACCATCAGAGTTTGGTCAGAGGGTCAGTTTTTAGCCATCAGAGTTTGGTCAGAGTTTCATCAGCTTATCTCGGATGTAAAAATGAACTAATGGAGATTTACAAGGTGCTCTATCAAACAGGTCGTGAGAATGGACAGCATATGGATGGCATCCGAGTACTGTTGAATTTATTTCATGGATCCATAGTCTTGCATTTGCAAGTTAGGTCCGAGACTTGGTTCAAAATGGATCAGGTCTCCATGATTTTGTGAGGACCATTGGTCCAAAGAAAATCATGGACATGCGAAGAGTTCCATAGGTATGAGTGAGTGAAAACCACAGCTAGTAATGGTGTGAGAAAAACTGATGTGTGAATGAGAGCTAAAGGGATCAAGGTATTGGATAAAATGTTAGTTCTGTTATTATCTCGTCTTATTATCGATTAATACTTTTTGAGTCACCATCAAATGCACTGAATAAAAACACCTATAAAGGAAATGGTGGAATGGTATAAAATAAACCTATGGACTTGAAATGTGAAGAGTTGAAAAAAAATAAAAACATTTTTGTTCACACAGTACAGTATTCTATGAAAAAGTAACGTGAACCATGAAGAGGCGGATTAGTCACTAATTAGCCACATGCACAGATGCAGAACTGTTGCTTTAACATACACATTCTGTTGCGCAAAAAATGAAATGCTATACGATCCTTTGAACATAATGGAGAGATACTTTGCCCCAAATGGGCCTTATCCTGGATATCTGAACAGATGTTGATTAGCTCTGCATGGGACACATGAAAGAGCAGATATTTTATAAGCTCCTTAGTCACACTTAACGCTCTCACATTCTAATATGGAACAAAATCTCGCAGAGATAAATCTTTTTCCCCTTTTATACTGCAGGAAATCTCCAAATCATCAGAATGGATTTAAAATGGCACCAGATTTCCTTACAATCTCTCTCTTTGCGAAAACCTTGGCGGTAACCATTTTGTTGCAATGTCTTGGGCCAGAGTAATGAATTACCGTAGGTTGCAAAATAAAAAAACGCTGCGACCATTATGAGTCGTATCAGAGCTCAGCTGCCCTTATAAAATAATTCACATTTTGATTAACAATTAGGAAAGAAGCAGGAACAACTTTTTCCTCTCCTCCTTACTACATTTTGGGCAGCACGGTGGCGCAGTGGTTAGCACAGCAGCCTTGCAGCGCTGGAGTCCTGGGTTCAAACCTCACCAAGGGCAACATCTACAAAGAGTTTGTATGTTCTCTCCATGTTTGCGTGGGTTTCCTCCGGGCACTCCGGTTTCCTCCCACATTCCAAAGACATACTTATAGGGAATTTAGATTGTGAGCCCCATCAAGGACAGCGATGACAATGTGTGCAAACTGTAAAGCGCTGCGGAATATGTTAGCGCTATATGAAAATAAAGATTATTATTATTATTACTACATTTTACATCTACACACGTGGTCAAAATTGTTGGTACCACTGGTTTAATGACGGAAAAACCCACAATGGTCACAGAAGTAACTTGAATCTGACAAAAGTAATAACAAATAAAAGATCTATGAAAATGAACAAATGAAAGTCAGACATTGGTTTTCAACCATGCTTGCACAGAATTTTTTAAAAATAAAACTCATGAAATAGGCCTGGACAGAAATTATGGCACCCTTAACTTAATATTTTGTTGTATTAACTGTCAAAGAGACTTCTGCAGCTCTCGACAGGTATTTTGGCCACTCCTCAAGAGCAACTGCTCCAGTTGCACGTGTTTGAAGCTTGCCTTTTCCAGACGGCATGTTTCAGCTCTTTCCGAAGATGCTTAATAGGATTTAGGTCAGGGCTCATAGAAGTCCACTTCAGAATAGTCCAATGTTTTCCTCTTAGCCATTCTTGGGTGTTTTTAGCTGTGTGTTTTGGGTCATTATTCTGTTGCAAGACCCATGACCTGCGACTGAGACCAAGCTTTCTGACACCATTTTGGCACTATACCCAGTAACAAAGTGGCTTAAGGATAACAAAGTCAATGTTTTGGAGTGGCCATCACAAAACCCTTATCTCAATCCTTTTGAAAATTTATGGGCAAAGCTGAAAAGGCCGCTGCGAGCAAAGCGGCCTACAAACCTGGATCAGTTACACCAGTTTGGTCAGGAGGAATGGGCCCAAATTCTGACCAAAGATGGTGAGAAGCTTGTGGAAGGATATCCCAAACGTTTGACCCAAGTCATTCAGTTTAAGGGCAATGGTACCAAATACTACTGAAATGTATGGAATCTTTTGACTTTGCAGTAAGTAATAGAAATGCCTTAAAACATTCTCTCTTTCTCATTATTCTGCCATTTGGCAATTATTAATAATTATGATAATCCTAAATGACCTAAAACAGGAAAGGTTTATTCTGATTTCATGTCAGATGTTGATTTTGCAAGTTTTCCCACCTACAACCCCTGGCAAAAATTATGGAATCACCGGCCTTGGAGGATGTTCATTCAGTTGTTTAATTTTGTAGAAAAAAAGCAGATCACAGACATGGCACAAAACTAAAGTCATTTCAAATGGCAACTTGCTGGCTTTAAGAAACACAAAGAAATCAAGAACAAAAAATGTGGTAGTCAGTAATGGTTACTTTTTTTTAACCAACAATAGGGGAAAAATTATGGAATCACTCAATTTTGAAGAAAAAAATTATGGAATCACCCTGTACATTTTCATACCCAAAAATAACACCTGCATCAAATTAGATCTGCTCGTTAGTCTGCATCTAAAAAGGAGTGATCACACCTTGGAGAGCTGTTGCACCAAGTGGACTGACATGAATCATGGCTCCAACACGAGATATGTCAATTGAAACAAAGGAGAGGATTATCAAACTCTTAAAAGAGGGTAAATCATCACGCAATGTTGCAAAAGATGTTGGTTGTTCACAGTCAGCTGTGTCTAAAATCTGGACCAAATACAATCAACATGGGAAGGTTGTTAACCCCTTTCTGACATCTGACGTACTATCCCGTCGAGGTGGGGTGGGCCCGTATGACCACCGACGGGATAGTACGTCATATGCGATCGGCCGCGCTCACGGGGGGAGCGCGGCCAATCGCCAGCTGCCTATCGCAGCTGACATCCGGCACTATGTGCCAGGAGCGGTCAAGGACCGCCCCCGGCACATTAACCCACGGCACACCGCGATCAAACATGATCGTGGTGTACCGGCGGTACAGGGAAGCATCGCGCAGGGAGGGGGCTCCCTGCGTGCTTCCCTGAGACGATCGGTACAAGGTGATGTACTCACCTTGTACCGAGCGTCTCCTCCCTGCAGTCCCCGGATCCAAAATGGCCGCGGGGCTGCATCCGGGTCCTGCAGGGAGTACTTCCGGGTCAGGAGCAGGCTGCAGCTCTGTAAGCCTGCAGCGATGAGTGAGATTGCCGATCTCACAGAGTGCTATGCAAACTGTAAGATCGGCGATCTGTGATGTCCCCCCCTGGGACAAAGTAAAGAAGTAAAAAAAAAAAATTTCCATATGTGTAAAAAAAATAAAAATAATAATTCATAAATAACGAAAAAAAGAAATATATTATTCCCATAAATACATTTCTTTATCTAAAAAAAAAAAAAAAAAAAACAATAAAAGTACACATATTTAGTATCGCCGCGTCCGTAATGACCCAACCTATAAAACTGTCCCACTAGTTAACCCCTTCAGTGAACACCGTAAGAAAAAAAAAAAAACGAGCCAAAAAACAACGCTTTATTATCATACCGCCGAACAAAAAGTGAAATAACACGCGATCAAAAAGACAGATATAAATAAGCATGGTACCGCTGAAAACGTCATCTTGTCCTGCAAAAAACGAGCTGCCATACAGCATCATAAGCAAAAAAATAAAAAAGTTATAGTCCTCAGAATAAAGCGATGCCAAAATAATTATTTTTTCTATAAAATAGCTTTTATCGTATAAAAGCGCCAAAACATAAAAAAATGATATAAATGAGATATCGCTGTAATCGTACTGACCCGAAGAATAAAACTGCTTTATCAATTTTACCAAACGTGGAACGGTATAAACGCCTCCTCCAAAAGAAATTCATGAATAGCTGGTTTTTGGTCATTCTGCCTCACAAAAATCGGAATAAAAAGTGATCAAAAACTGTCACGTGTCCGAAAATGTTACCAATAAAAACGTTAACTCGTCCCGCAAAAAACAAGACCTCACATGACTCTGTGTACCAAAATATGGAAAAATTATAGGTCTCAAAATGTTAAAACGCAAAAAATATTTTTAGCAATAAAAAGCGTCTTTCTGTGTGTGACGGCTGCCAATCATAAAAATCCGCTAAAAAACCCGCTATAAAAGTAAATCAAACCCCCCTTCATCACCCCCTTAGTTAGCGAAAAATAAAAAAATTAAAAAAACGTATTTATTTCCATTTTCCCATTAGGGCTAGGGTTAGGGCTAGGGTTAGGGTTAGAGCTAGGGTTAGGGCTAGGGTTGGGGCTAGGGTTGGAGCTAAAGTTAGGGTTAGGGTTGGGGCTAAAGTTAGGGTTAGGGTTGGGGCTAAAGTTAGGGTTAGGGTTGGGGCTAAAGTTAGGGTTAGGGTTTGGATTACATTTACGGTTGGGATTAGGGTTGGGATTAGAGTTAGGGGTGTGTCAGGGTTAGGGTTACCATTGGGATTAGGGTTAGGGGTGTGTTTGGATTAGGGTTTCAGGTAGAATTGGGGAGTTTCCACTGTTCAGGCACATCAGGGGCTCTCCAAACGCGACATGGCGTCCGATCTCAATTCCAGCCAATTCTGCGTTGAAAAAGTAAAACAGTGCTCCTTCCCTTCCGAGCTTTACCGTGCGCCCAAACAGGGGTTTACCCCAACATATGGGGTATCAGCGTACTCGGGACAAATTGGACAACAACTGTTGGGGTCGATGTTCTCTTGTTATCCTTGGGAAAATAAAAATTTGGGGGGCTGAAAATCATTTTTGTGGGAAAAAAAAGGATTTTTTATTTTCACGGCTCTGCGTTGTAAACTGTAGTGAAACACTTGGGGGTTCAAAGTTCTCACTACACATCTAGATAAGTTCCTTGGGAGGTCTAGTTTCCAATATGGGGTCACTTGTGGGGGGTTTCTACTGTTTGGGTACATCAGGGGCTCTGCAAATGCAACGTGACGCCTGCAGACCACTCCATCTAAGTCTGCATTCCAAATGGCGCTCCTTCCCTTCCGAGCTCAGCCATGCGCCCAAACAGTGGTTCCCCCTCACATATGGGGTATCAGCGTACTCAGGACAAATTGGACAACAACTTTTGGTGTCCAATTTATCCTGTTACCCTTGTAAAAATACAAAACTGGGGGCTAAAAAATAATTTTTCTGAAAAAAAAAAAAGGAATTTTTATTTTCACGGCTCTGCATTATAAACTGTAGTGAAACACTTGGGGGTTCAAAGGTCTCAAAACACATCTAGATAAGTTCCTTAGGGGGTCTACTTTCCAAAATGGTGTCACTTGTGGGGGGTTTCAATGTATAGGCACATCAGGGGCTCTCCAAACGCAACATGGCGTCCCATCTCAATTCCAGTCAATTTTGCATTGAAAAGTCAAATGGCGCTCCTTTCCTTCCGAGCTCTGCCATGCGCCCAAACAGTGGTTTACCCCCACATATTGGGTATCAGCGTACTCAGGACAAATTGTACAACAACTTTTGGGGTCCATTTTCTCCTGTTACCCTTGGTAAAATAAAACAAATTGGAGCTGAAATAAATTTTGTGTAAAAAAAATGTAAATGTTAATTTTTATTTAAACATTCCAAAAATTCCTGTGAAACACCTGAAGGGTTAATACATTTATTGAATGTGGTTTTGAGCACCTTGAGGGGTGCAGTTTTTAGAATGGTGTCACACTTGGGTATTTTCTATCATATAGACCCCTCAAAATGACTTCAAATGAGATGTGGTCCCTAAAAAAAAATGGTGTTGTAAAAATGAGAAATTGCAGGTCAACTTTTAACCCTTATAACTCCCTAACAAAAAAAAATTTTGGTTCCAAAATTGTGCTGATGTAAAGTAGACATGTGGGAAATGTTACTTATTAAGTATTTTGCGTGACATATCTCTGTGATTTAAGGGCATAAAAATTCAAAGTTTGAAAATTGCGAAATTTTCTAAATTTTTGCCAAATTTCCATTTTTTTCACAAATAAAAGCAAGTTATATCGAATAAATTTTACCACTAACATGAAGTACAATATGTCACGAGAAAACAATGTCAGGATCGCCAAGATCCGTTGAAGCGTTCCAGAGTTATAACCTCATAAACGGACAGTGGTCAGAATTGTAAAAATTGGCCTGGTCATTAACGTGCAAACCACCCTTGGGGGTGAAGGGGTTAAAGGCAAACATACTGGTAGACCAAGGAAGACATCAAAGCGTCAAGACCAGAAACTTAAAGCAATATGTCTCCAAAACAGGAAATGCACAACAAAACAAATGAGGAACGAATGGGTGGAAACTGGAGTCTGTGACCGAACTGTAAGAAACCGCCTAAAGGAAATGGGATTTACATACAAAAAAGCTAAACGAAAGCCATCATTAACACCTAAACAGAAAAAAACAAGGTTACAATGGGCTAAGGAAAAGCAATCGTGGACTCTGGATGACTGGATGAAAGTCATATTCAGTGATGAATCGTGAATTTGCATTGGGCAAGGTGATGATGTTGGAACTTTTGTTTGGTGCCGTTCCAATGAGATTTATAAAGATGACTGCCTGAAGAGAACATGCAAATTTCCACAGTCATTGATGATATGGGGCTGCAGGTCAGGTAAAGGCACTGGGGAGATGGCAGTCATTACATCTTCAATAAATGCACAAGTTTATGTTGATATTTTGGGCACTTTTCTTATCCCATCAATTGAAAGGATGTTTGGGAATGATGAAATCATTTTTCAAGATGATAATGAGTGATGAGCGAATATACTCTTTACTCGAGATTTCCCGAGCACGCTCGGGTGTCCTCCGAGTATTTTTTAGTGCTCGGACATTTAGTTTTTGTTGCCGCAGTTGAATGATTTACATCTCTTAGCCTGCTTGATTACATGTGTGGATTCCCTAGCAACCCGGCATCCCCCACATGTACTTATGCTGGCTAGCAGATGTAAATCATTCAGCTGCGGCAATAAAAACTAAATTTCCGAGCACTAAAAAATACTCGGAGGACCCCCGAGCGTGCTCGGGAAACCTTGAGTAAAGAGTATATTCGCTCATCACTAATGATAATGCATCCTACCATAGAGCAAAAACTGTGAAAACATTCCTTGAAAAAAGACACATAAGGTCAATGTCATGAACGCAAATAGTCCGGATCTCAATCCAACTGAAAATCTTTGGTGCAAGTTGAAGAAAATGCTCCATGACAAGGCTCCAACCTGCAAAGCTGATCTGGCAACAGCAATCAGAGAAGGTTGGAGCCAGACTGATGAAGTGTACTGATTGACACTCATTAAGGCCGGTTTCACACGTCAGTGATTCCGGTACGTGAGGTGACAGTTTCCTCACGTACCGGAGACACTGACACACGTAGACCCATAAAAATCAATGCATCTGCGATTTTTTGCGGACCGTGTCTCCGTGTGCCAAACACGGAGACATGTCAGTGTTCGTGGGAGCGCACGTTTTACACGGACCCAATAGAGTCAATGGGTCCGCGTAAAACACGGACCTCACATGGACATTCTCCGTCTGGGGTCCGTGTGCGTGCAGGAGACAGCGCTACAGTAAGCGCTGTCCCCCCCACATGGTGCTGAAGCCGGTATTCATATCTTCCCTGCAGCAGCGTTTGCTGTAGAGAAAATATGAAGAATAGTGTTAAAAATAAAGATTTAGGTGTCCGCCGCCCCCCCACCCCCTGTGCGCCCCCCCGCTGGTCAGAAAATACTTACCCGCTCCCTCGCTCCTTCCTGGTCTGGCCGCGCCTCCTACTGTATGCGGTCACGTGGGGCCGATCATTTACAATCATGAATAGTCGGCTCCGCCCCTATGGGAGGTGGAGCCACATATTCATGACTGTAAATGATCGGCCCCACGTGACCGCATGCAGGAGAAGCCGCGGCCAGACCAGGAAGCAGCGAGGGAGCGGGTAAGTATTTTCTGACCAGCGGGGGGGCGCACAGGGGGTGGGGGGGCGGCGGACACATGGATCTTTATTTTAAACACTATTCTTCATATTTTCTCTGCAGCAAACGCTGCTGCAGGGAAGATATGAATCGCAGCTTCAGCACCATGCAGAGTGGGTACCACACGCTCCGTGTGGTACCCACTCGCCATACGGGCGGCACACGTGTGCCGCACGTATGGCCTCCGTGAGTTCCCAGGCACACGGACACGGATAACTCCGGTACCGATTTATTCCGGTACCGGAATTATCTGGACGTGTGGGACAGCCCTTAGTCCATGCCTCAATGCCTCAGAGACTGCAAGCTGTAATAAAGGCCAGAGGTGGTGCAATAAAATACTAGTGATGCTTTGGAGTGTTTTTTTTGTTTGTTTTCCATGATTCCCTAATTTTTTCATCAGAATTGAGTGATTCCATAATTTTTCCCCTATACTTGGTTAAAAAAAGTAACCATTACTGACTACCATATTTTTTGTTCTTGATTTCTTTTAGTGTTTTTTAAAGCCAGAAAGTTGCCATTTGAAATGACTTTAGTTTTGTGCCATGTCTGTGATCTGCTTTTTTTCTACAAAATTAAACAACTGAATGAACATCCTCCAAGGTCGGTGATTCCATAATTTTTGCCAGGAGTTGTACAAGGAATGGAGAGGTCTGTATTTTATCTCGTATGTACACTTCAACTGTGAGAGGCAGAATCTTTAAAAAAAAAAAGCAAAAAAAAAAACAAAAACAGAAAATCACATTGTATGATTTTTACAAAATTAATTTGCATTTATTGCATGAAATAAGTATTTGATACAATAGAAAAACAGAACTTAATATTTGGTACAGAAATCTTTGTTTGCAATTACAGAGGTCAGATGTTTCCTGTAGTTCTTGGTCAGGTTTGCACACACTGCAGCAGGGATTTTGGCCCCCTCCTCCATACAGATCTTCTACAGATCTTTCAGGTATCAGTGCTGTTACTGGGCAACACCGAGTTTCAGCTCCCTCCAAAGATTTTCTATTGGGTTCAGGTATGGAGACTGGCCAAGCCACTACAGGACCCTGAAATGCTTCTTACGGAGCCATCCTTAGTTGCCCTGACTGTGTGTTTCAGATCATTGTCATACTGGAAGACATAGCCACGACCCATCTTCAATGCTCTTACTGGGGGAAGGAGGTCGTTGGCTAAAATCTCGCAATATATGACCCCATCCATCCTCCCTTCAATACGGTGCAGTCGTCCTGTCCCCATTGCAGAAAAACACCCCCAAAGTATGATTTTTTTCCCCATCATGCTTCATAGTTGGGATGATGTTCTTGGGTTGCACTCATCCTTCTTCCTCCAAACAAGGCAAGTGGAGTGGATACCAAAAAGTTCTATTTTGGTCTTATGTGACCACATGACCTTCTCCCATGCCTCCACTGGATCATCCAGATGGTCACTGTCGAACTTCAAACGGGCCTGGACATGTGCTTGCATGAGCAGGGGGACCTTGTGTGCCCTGCAGGATTTTAATCCATGACAGCATAGTGTTTTACTAATGGTAATGTATGTGACTGTGGTCCCAGCTCTCTTCAGGTCATTGACCAGGTCCTCCTGTGTAGTTACATAATTACACAGGTTGAAAAAAGGCCTTAGTCTTTTTAGTTCTGGGCTGATTCCTGATCTTTCTCAGAATCATCCTTAGCCCATGACACAAGATCTTGAAGGGAGCGCCAGAACGAAGAAGATTCAGTCATCTTGTGTTTCTTCCATTTCCTATAAATGTGCCAACAGTTGTTGCCTTCTCACCAAGCTGCTTGCCTATTTTCCTGTAGCCCATCCCAGCCTAGCGCAGGTCTACAATTTTGTCCCTGGAGTCCTTAGATAGCTCTTTGGTCTTGGCCATGGTGGAGAGGTTGGAGTGTGACTGAGTGTGTGGATAGGTGTCTTTTATACAGGTAACAAGTTCAAACAGGTGCAATTAATACAGGTAATGAGTGCAGAGTAGGAGGGCTTCTTAAAGAAAAACTAACAGGCCTGTGAGAGCCAGAATTCTTGCTGGTTGGTAGGGTATCAAATACTTATTTCCTGCAATAAAATGCAATTTAATAACTGTATATACTCGAGTATAAGCTGAGAATTTCAGCTCATTTTTTTAGGCTGAAATTACCCTTCTCGGCTTATACTCGAGTCATACCCAGGGGTCGGCAGGGGAGGGGGAGCGGCAGCTGTGTAATAGCACACACCTGCTCCTAGTGTGGTGTCCCTGGTTCGCCGGCAGCTTCTTCCTGTAGTGAGCGGTCACATGGTACCGCTCATTACAGTAATGAATATGGACCCGACTCCACTCCCATAGGGGTGGAGCCGCATATTCATTACTGTAATGAGCGGTACCATGTGACTGCTCACTACAGAAGAAGCTGCCGGCGCCGGAGATCCTGGGACACCGCGCCAGAAGCAGGTGAGCATAACGCAGTGCGCGATATTCACCTGCTCCCTGTTCCACCACCGCCGGCCGCAGCTGCGTCTTCCCCATCCTCTGCAGTGACGCTCAGGTCAGAGGGCGCCTGAACGTCAGCGCAGAGGACGCGAAAGACACAGCGGTGCTCAGCGGTGGAACGCGGAGCAAGTGAATGTAGCAAGTGCCGGAGGCCTGACAGGTTGAGTATGTCTTTTTTTTTTTAATCGCAGCAACAGCATAGGAGGCAAATGTCTGTTTGGAGCATCTTATGGGGCCATGTGCAGCATTATATGGGGCAAATATCTATATGGAGCATCTTATGGGGCCATGTGCAGCATTATATGGGGCAAATATCTGTATGGAGCATCTTATGGGGCCATGTGCAGCATTATATGGGGCAAATATCTGTATGGGGCCATGTGCAGAATTATATGGGCCATAATCAGCATTTGTGGATCATTATAAGGGGCAAATGTGTCAATGGAGCATCTTATGGGGCCATAATCAACATTTGTGGAGCATTACAGTATATGGGGCAAATGTCTGTATGGAGCGTCTTATGGGGCCATAATCAACATTTGTGCAGCATTATATGGGGCATATTTTAATATGGAGCATCTTATGGGGCACATCATAAACTGTATGGAGCATTATATGGGGCGTATTTTGTATGAAGCATCTTATGGGGCCCATCATGAACTGTATGGAGCATTATATGGGGCTCCCGATTCAATATGGATATTCAAAAACACTTAACCTACTGATGTCTCAATCAATTTTACTTTTATTTGTATCTATTTTTATTTTTGACATTTACCGGTAGCTGTTGCATTTTCCACCCTAGGCTTATACTCGAGTCATTAAGTTTTCCCAGTTTTTGCGGCAAAATTAGGGGTCTCAGCTTATACTCGAGTGTATACGGTATGTAAAAATCATACAATGTGATTTTCTGTTTTTTATTTTTAGATTTTGTCTCTCACAGTTGAAGTGTACCTACAAGAAAAATTATAGACCTCTCCATTCTTTGTAGGTGGAAAATCTTGCAAAAATCGGCCGTGTATCAAATACTTATTTTCCCCAGTGTGTGTGTATATGTATGTATGTGTAATATATACAACTAGCAAGTGAACACAATGACGTGTATCTTCCGAACCATATAAACCTAGAGATGTGATACACACTCAAATTATTTAGAAAAGTATATATATATATATATATATATATATATATATATATATATATATATATATATATATATATATATATATATATATATATATATACACAGTATATATAGAGTTTATTAATAAACTAATTACAACATTTGATTTGTCATTTATCATTTATTATATTTACGTACTCAATTGTTCATGCCTCGTATGGAACTCAGCATCTTTTCTGCCACCTGGTGGCTTTCCCCTTTTTGTGATTGTTAATGTTGTAATAACTTTATTAAAATATATATATATATATATATATATATATATATATATATATATATATATATATATATATATATATATATATATATACACACACACATACATACATACACACACACTTTTCTAAATAGTTTCAGTGTGTATCATGTCTCTAGGTATATATGTATGTATATTGTACACACATACACACGCAGTACGTGCAATATAAGGTAAAAAGTATTGGGATACAACAGAGTTTGAGTTTTTCATGAGTCCATTGCGCGCGTTGTATAACATCAGGCTCCTCGCTATGCAGTCTGCCTTCTTTGTAGCTTATGGTAAGAGTTCCACGATACCAGTGCATTCCTGAAATAGAAGCTACCGGTTCATTACTCCATTCATGACATTTCTTCACACTTAAATATTCCCCTATCACCTGTGAGTGATATTACTGAGCACTGGAAGGAACTGAAAAACCTCAGCCACGAAGTGAAGACCCCGTAAAATTATAGATCGGGGGTCACTGAGTGCTGAGGGGCAGAGGGCCAAAACGTCATCAATGCTCTGCTGACTCCATAATTGCATAGTCCAAACCTCCTCTGCTATTAACATCAGCACAAACACTGCGCCCCCACTGGGAGCTTCATGGATGAGTAGCCTTACTTCACCAAGCACAATGCCAAGCGTCGGATCGAGTGGTGTAAAGCTACCACCACTGAACTCTGGAGGAAAGGTGTTCTGGACAGTGACAAATCACACTTCTCTATCAGGTGTCTGATGGACAAGTCTGGGTTGTGATGTCTGTAGGAGGAAGGATTATTCTATAGAGGTGCTTTCAAGGATCGGCCTGGGCCGCGTAGCTCCAGTGAAGGAACATCTTCAGAACACCAAGACACCTCTGAGAGGGAGAGTAGCATTGAGTAGACATCTGACCGGCTCAGGGCGCACAGCAGAGCTTTTCCATCACACCAAAAGATTCTGCCAACTCCGCAAACAGAAGAGGGAAAGCAAGCATTTTTGGCTGTAGGTAAAATATCCCCATCATATGGTATGATAGCCATTTTAAAACTCTTTGTGACGCATTTGATAAACCAAAATAGTAACAAAAATGTTAAAATTAGGCACTAAGAATTTTTAGTCCCTCTCTATACAGGCGTCCGTCCTCAAACAATTAAAATCAGCTAGGGAAAGAAAAAAAAGTAGAAACATGGTACCTCCTGGTGCAATAAGATCTAGATGGGTTTGGCCGCCTGATGAAGTCACCGATCCAGGGTTGAAACGTGTAGTAGCACAGACTTTATACCTCCAACTTCATGCCCATTTGTTATACAGTTTATGAATAAAATACTCATTTACTTTCCGTACCGCCGGATCCACTTTGTAATTCCATCTAAACCTCCACAACCGGTAGCTCCCAGAGCTCAGTATTTTTTCTCCAGACCTCATCTCAAACAATTAAAAACTCAGCTGCGCTGTCCTGACTTTTTTTTAAAACAATAGTTTGACACATTTAGAAATAGTAAAATACAGAAGGTTTTATAATTTGGATTAATGACCCATAAAGGCAAAAAGAGACCGCATCCCAAAAAGGTGACTCATCCTTATTTAAATCCCAGTTTAATCTGATGAGAATCCAAGTGGAAAATGTTAAAATGTGAAGATAGAATAGCAGAAAAGAGAGAGACAGCCGAGCTAAATCCAAGTAGGGTGAACTTTATTTAACCTGCCCTTGTGTGCCAATTTAAATATGCTGAATCTCTTCACTTAAAGAAGGCATTTTACCCACTGCGTGCACTAGGATACATGGAAAAGCCATTACCGGCATAAACAACATCACTATAAAACGGAGGAAAAAAAAGTCATAAAATGGCCAAACCAGATAAAACCCATAAACAGCTTACGCTTCCAACTCATGCAGTCTTTTTAAGAGTCTTCAGGTCTTTAAAAAGTTAAAGGGAATAAAAAGTGAATAAACGAAACCAGGGCAACACGACAGAAATCTGCTTCTAATGATAAAACCCTCCCAAACCAGAGACAATACCATTTATGCACATTGGCTACTTCATGAATAGATGGTGCCTGAAGGTCTTCAAAATGACACGGCTTATTTATAGGTTTCTTTAAACTCTTGGCATCACAGTCATTTTTTGGCCTTTATGACAGGCTATATAATTTTTTTACTTCATTTTTTTTTTATTGTGCTGCTCCAGGAGCCATAACTTTAGTTTTTTAGCAATGTAGTCATACCAGGGATTTTTTTTTTTTTTTTAAATTTGGGATGGGTTGCCTTTGCCAGTGGCATCATTTTGTGGCACACCTAACTTATTAACCCTTTCTAAAAATGGAATATAAACAAGACAAATTGTGCTACAGATTTTTTTGGCGTTTAAATATTCTGCTATTCGTGGCGCTGCATAAATAAAGAGTTACCTTTATTCTTTTGATTGGCACAATTAGAGCAATATGAAATTTCTATGGTTCTATTCAGTTTTTTATGTTATTTTATATAATTGCACAATTAATAAACTATCTAAAAGAATATGGCGACCCACCCCCCCTCCAAAAAAAAATAAAAATTATCTGAGGGTCATATAATAAAACTGAGTCAGAGAAGTAAAGGTGCTCTTTAATTCTTTTCTTTTAAACACAGAAATACTTATGAGAAATTGGAGCACGCGTCGGCCAGTAGTTCTCTGGGTCCACGAGAGGAAATGATTTCCTTTTCATCGAGGTCTTACAGGTCATTGATGAAGAAACACAAAACAATGAACCATAGTGGCAAGTGATTGTCTCCAAAGTCACCTCCAAATACAACTGTCTTCTGCGGGAACTTCTGGACTCATTACTATATTAGAGCTTGGACCCACTGGAGGATCTTCCCTGGGTGAAGTCATTTTTCTAGCCAGCCACACACAGAATAACGAGAACTTTGGCTTGTCTAAGTACCCAAGGACAACACTTTGATGCACCCATTCTGCCAGTGCTCCATGCCTTGCATTTTACTTCTTTTGCTCATTGCGGTGTTGACAATGAAATGGAAGTTGTGTTGACTTTTAAACAGTAGATCCATCCCTGATGCAGGCCTCATCACATATTGTCTACAGTCTACGCTGGAAGACCAGACTGATAAGGACTGGCCCAGTTTCCCAGAGGGAATTCTACAGGATGTCCTGTTTCTTCTCTTTTCAGCAAAATGTTTCCTGTTTAGAAGTTTGGTGAAGAACATGGAGATAACAGTACCATTCTTGATGGCTAGAGCTTAGACATATGCCAGACAAGAGTATGATGTTTAATTGGGGGTGGGGTGGTGCTCTCCTGTATATAATAGGTCGGTGAAACACATTAGATGCCTGTTGGCAGAAAGATAGTGTGGCTAACAGCCATCTAAGCCAACTTACATACATAGGATGCTAGTTCGGCTGATCGGTCCTGTGTTCTCTATGAGAAAGCTGCCGGTCAGTGACTTAGCTCAGGGAGAACAATGAGATTGGCAGTCTGAAATTAGACGCCCAACCAACTTGTGGCTACCACTCTTATACACAGAATGTTGGTCGAAACCATCGACAATGGATAGTCCCGGCCGACCTAAGTCTAACGTGTATGGCAACTTTCAGCCATGGACTTCTAAACCAAACAGACTCTTAGTTTTTGTTATATGAATAGTGACAGGCCAATAACATGATATTCCAATGATGTAACTGCAATGTAGGAAGGCAGATTGGGATACGGTGTTACCTGCGGTCACTTCTGAAAATGTCAGAATAAAAAAATCTAGCTCCAAGGATTGTACTACACAATTTAAAATGGCTTGATATATTTAGCAAACGGCCGGCCAGTTAGTTTTGATTCTACACAACACTCACTACTTCAATCCAGCTTCACCATTTCAGTGGTCACTGAAGCACCTGGACTATTTGGGCACCCCCCCGCCATATTAATACTCAACTTACAATAGTCCTAGAACTATCAGTCCAATCTCTGTAGATTTAGGAAAAGTTGTAACAGCTTCTCCATTTCGTGGTTTAGAAAACGTTGACTCTTAGATTTTAAGAATGGCATGTTATCATCTCTTTGGAGCCTTTCCAGTTTTGGTCCCAGAACATATTCTGAGGACACTGAAGCTGAGGTTTGTTTGGAAGGATCTGATTCTCGGGGTAGCGAGCTTCATAGATGGACTGTGTGTGCTAAACTGTACAACATACAAGAAAACTAAACATTTCTTTATGTATGGAACTATGTAAAATATTCAGCTCACTCACGGTCCCTTATTTACCCCTGTACCATTGCTCAGGAGCCCTCTGTTCCTTCCAGGCAGATAACATTAATCTTTTAGGGTATGGGAAAATATAGGCCTCACAGTCATGTAACACCTCCTATTTCTTGAGGGCATCTCTTTTCACCCTTGTGGGGACATATGGACGGCTTTCTTCTGAATTCTTTTACTTAAAACACTTTATCTCCATCTTTCTTCAAAAACCTCCTCATCTTATATGAATTCTGTTTGGGATATGCTGTTATACTTTATCCACATGCCAGGGCCTAATACATATAGACGTTGATGTGATCCACATTTCCTATTATACCCGACTATTCTACACACAATGCTGATAATCGAGCACAAGCCCAGAAAAGTTTTCGTTGTCAGCAGCACACAACTTCCAGGTTAGATCGGGAATGTGCTGCCGATGACATGTAAATGTACGGGGACCCAACAACTATATTAACACTTGTTCTACCTCATAATAAGATTTTCCTTTTTTCAAGAAAGGCTACACCTGAAAAAAACCCCAAAACAACTCTACTCCCTTCTCTTGCTTTAACGCTACCTCGCTGTTGCTGCCCCAGTCTCCGTTGACAGTTTGAGGCCGTAACTATAATGCATATAACCGCTGCAGCTAATCACAGCGGTCAGCAGCTCGTTGAGAGAATGAGTACAGGGATCACTAGCAGCGGTCACAACTTTAGTAGATGTGATTGTGACGTCACCTTTCAGATGTCAACAAGACATGAGCAGCGGGCGGAGGAGAGGAAATGTTGGGAGCAGGGGTAGGGAGTAGAGCGGAGTTTTGGGGGAAAACTGGGAGAGACCTGTACGGAGAAATTCAGCGTGGCTCCATTCAGTTGGTTTGGCGCTGAGGTTTCCTGCAGAAAGGATGGTCTGTAGTGATGAGCGAGCGGGATTGGTACTGCTAGACACTCAATCAAGCATTGGGGTTCTCGATCGAGAAGCGAGCAGTGCCGAGTATCACATCCCCGTAAGGAGAGAGAGAGGGGGGATTTTTCCATCTTTTGGAAAACCGCTCAAGTTTGCCATTCACATCCATTATGCTCACTTTTCGAGTCGAGCATATCCGAGGATCCGATGTGCTCAATTTGAGCACCGAGCACTTGAGCATTTCAGTGCTTGATCAACATTAGTGGCCAGGAAAGCAAAAATAGTGAGGGATGCAATGTTATCATAGTAGTGCTGCATTCCTCATTGTGGGTCCCAGGTCTCAATGTGGTGGTATATCCAAGCCATCACTTTATAAAATCGGAAGCCCCTTTAAGAGCAGGATATGAATACTGTGCTCTTCATAATGAACACAGATGGAAAAAAGGTCCATGCACATTATAGCCTCACACTGCCGGTTGTGGTCTCCGTTCCCGTAAAGTCCACTACCTGATCGCTGACTATACTGAATTCTTAAACAGGCCTGCACTTATAGCTGTGCTGCTAAAATATTAATCCTCGGCATGGAGGGAGCCGGGATGTCGGAGCCTGCGTATCATGAGGTCTCGTGGTCTTCCAGGGACTGACAGTGACGTATGGCCCATACTGTAGTGTCCTCCAGTAAACTCCTAAGCCCGTGATACAGATTGGTAAAACAGACGTGGCATCTCGGGTGACTCCCTCCATAAATAAAGCGTAGACGAGTACCTTTGCAGCAGAGTTGGAAACGCCGTGTGTGACATTTCGGATTAAGCCGCCAACATTTCCATACTTTATAAGACCGGATACTCCTTCAGACACATCATTCAGCAGGCCCATTGGATTGCCAAGGAAATCTACAGAGCCCAAAATCTTTGCTGCTTGACTGAGCAACTCCTTTGAGACACAATAAAAACAAGGAGGTTAGTCAGACAACTGCGACTCCGCAGCGCCATCACCTGCTCACATGTGCGCACTCATACATTTTAACCCCATCCTCTTATGGACAATTTTCGTTTTTTGCACTTTTTCCTCCCCTTTTTCCAAGATCCAGGACTTTGTTATTTTTCCATCCCTGGAGCCACATGAGGCCTCTTTTTAGGGACCAGTTGTAGTTTTGAATGATACCATCTATTTTACCATATAATGTACTGAAAAATTGCAAGTGTAGTATATGGTCCAAACAACGACAGCAATTGTCACCATCCACCTCTCGTGTCTCCCCTTTTTCCTCATAGATTGTAAGCTTGTGAGCAGGGCCCTCATTGCTCTTGGTATCTGTTTTGATCTGTGTTTATTATTATGCGTCTATTGTCAGTACAAGTACCCTCTATAATTGTAAAGTGCTGCGGAATATGTTGGCGCTACATAAATAAAATTATTATTATTATACTGGAGCTTTTTTCCTTCAACTGAAGATTCAGGTTTGGCTTCACGTCATAAGTAGTGATGAGCGGAGAAGGTGTTATCCGCCATGCTCGTGTGACAATATAGTATCCCCAGCATGCTCCAATATTAGGTTTTAGTTGCGGTGTCTGCATGTCCCGCAGCTGTTCGACAGTCACAACACATGTAGGGATTTCCTGTTTGTTAGACAATCCCTGCATGTGTTGCGACTGTCAAACAGCCACAAGACATGCAGCCGCGGGGACTCGAGTATAGTATTCGGGCATACCGAAGACACTCTATTAGCACACGAGCATGCTCAGATAGCACCTTATCTGAGGACGCTTGCTCATCACTAGTCCTAAGTCATGCGGCTAGGGGCTTATATATATTGATTCCCATGATGGCTATCTCCAACACCTGGCACTACAGTCCCTGTTTGCTTCCTTTGTGACGAGGCTATTATCATTCTATTTCAAATACTTTACTGAACTTACAAGAGGTGTCCAGGCTTGGGGCTCAAGTCTGCAGTCACTATGTGAACTTGGGAATCCTCGCAGCACGCACTGTGAGGATTCTCCGTTGCCTGGAGCGAGCGGTTATTTGACCAAAAATAGGCGATTTGCATATATGACGTCACAATCAAACTAGAAGTATCTAGCCACACTCAATTCACTTATATTGAGTGAGGCCGCGCACGTCTAGTCAGCACGTGACCGAGAATCCTGACAGCAAACACACTGCATACTCTAAGGATTCACAAATGTGTAGTCACAAAGTGACTGAAGACTTAATCTCCAAAACTGGACAACCCCTTTAAGTGAATGGGGATAAGCCGCAATACCAGTTGCAGCCACAAGAGAGGTGCTCTTTCTCGCTCTTCTTGATTTTTGCAGTGGAGAACACCCTAGAGTAATCTGCAGTAGTACTAGAAGCCAACAGATCATTTCACCCCAGGTTGTATGTTCGCCGGTGATCGGCAGCTCATTTATATTGTAGGATTATTGGGATCGAGCGCTCCTAGGAATACTCGTCCCTGATAATCGTGCAGTGTAAATGCACCGTAAAGGGGTGATAAAGACAAAAAAAATATAGTGAATACAGCTCACCTCTTGAAAGTGTTTAAGGACGTCATTGATAATGAACTCCCGGGATTCATATGGATGAACTCTGGTATAAGGATCCAGATCAATAACCGCATCCTCAAATTTGATCAGAGGGAATCCCAGTGTGCTCTTCAAGGCCTGAAATAAAACAAAATATATTACAAATGTATTTATATCTGATAAAGTGGTGGCGTAATGCTAGGCCATGACACCACTTTGTGATCACCGAGGTTCCGAGACCCCAGAACTCCTGAGAACGGAGGGGTCTCAGTCTCAGTTACTTTCTGTTACCCAGCTGTGCAAGGAACGGAAGCTGGCCCCATTCCCCAACGGTACAGAAAAACTAAGAGACTAAGACAGACAGGTCAGGAAAATGGACAGATCCGCTGTAGGCTGTGCGCTGTATTTGATTTTTTAGGATTGAAAAATTAGATTCAACGCTGCTTTTTTCTTTTTTTGGGGAGAGGGTTGGATGTAGTTCGCAAACTTTTTCGCCAGTGAAAAAAAAGTTTGTATCTTTCAAAATAAATGGACATAAAATTGCATTTGCCACTTGGTACATAGAGGAGAGAGACAACCTGGGAAGTATTAGCGCCACTTGATATTGCCACTTGTAGACAGGGACTTGGAGTGTAATGGAGCAGAACACTATGGAAGTTAATGATGTGTGTGAATACCCTCTTCTGGGTCAGCGGAGTTTTACTTTTGGAGTAGTGATGCGTGACGAGACCTTGTAACGAAACTTTAGCATCTGTACTTGGAGAAAATAATTTGGGGCATTAATTCAATAAGATAAGATGACAGTGGAAAAGTAAGACCTATGTGACTGAGTCACTAGTGGAGGGGACAATGGAAGATCTGTATCGGGTGGGAGAGGCTACCTCCACGGCACTGCCAGCCATGAAATGAAGGGCTAGCTCCTTCCTTTTCTACAAGTCAGGATGGCCACCTTGAACCTTTTTCTGTAAATATCACCTTGGGTAGTAATGTGGGACTTAACGCACCATCCTTTACATCCCAGGCTCTGCGGCGGAGGGCCATACAGTTTGCATTTTGAGAGCGACTATCCCATTGCAGGAGAAACATTTTTTTTTTGGCCTATATAAAGTGATGGCCTATCCTTACGACTGCGGAGGAGGGGGATATGGCTCTCCGTACACCCCTCGTTAAATAACTGAAGGCAGGCTCCTTTATGGATGACTACCTCTGTACATTTCTATTCACTTAAAGGGAATGTCCATTCCTGTAGGACCCTGCATAAACGATATAGAGCCAAATGGAAAGTAAAAACAATGTGCACTCACCTCCCGCAGCAACACCGTTTCTAGTGATGTTATCACTTCTGTTCCCGGCGGGTGACTTGACATTGTTGTGTTATGTGACCGCTGCAGCCAATCAGCAGCTGCTGATTGGCTGCAGTAGTCATGTAACACAATAATGTCATATCATCCCTGCTGACATTACTGGAACAACGCTGCTGTGGGAGGCGAGTATTCACGGTTTTTATTTTCTATGGGGCTCTGAATTTATTAAGCGGGGGTTATCAGGTAGTGAATAACCCCTTTAAATGGGACTCTGTGCATCTGAATGGTAACACCCGGCGCAGCCGCTATAAAAAGTGTGGAGTTGTATCTGGCACACAAGGAAAGAAGAGTGGTGCTGCCTGTACCGGCGATCGCAGGGGGTGTTCAGAGGTAGATCCCTCTCGATCTGGATATTGACGGTTTACCCTAAGAATATACCATCAATCATCAAACCTTATAAGCTATATTTCAGGGCAGAGGGATCAGCAACCTTAGGGACACCAGGAAACTACAAATCCCACCATTAGCTGACAGAGCATATTGGGAGTTGTAGTGTCATGACTGAGGTTCTGGATTTAAACCGGAATTTTTCCATGTTAGCATTAAACAGCCATAAATTACCAAAAAAGTATAAAGTAAGCGCCTCAACCCACCAGGACTGTGCTTCTAACCTACCTTGAGGTCAGGCGGAAGCTTATTGGATGTAAATACGCTCAGTTTAATCTGTGGCACCGAAATTTTTAGATTTTCAAAATAATATCTTATAGGAGTGCTGTTCTCCTCTCCGGTCTTCTCGTGAATATTTTCATCCCATTTTTCAACTTCTAAAACGAAAGATAAGCAAAGAATGACATTATAAAGGTGTGCAAGACGACTATTATTCTAGGCCTCCACTGCAGAGGAGAAATTGCAGAGGTGTTCTTTACTTACCATTAAAAACCAAAAACGTAGGATATTTATGTCCTCCCTTATTACACACAGGCATGAGCCAAATCATCTCAACACCCATCCATAACGCAGGGGACAAAGCAGGAACGCGCGAAATGAAGTGTCGTTTCTTAAAAGATCTTATCACTATCGCAGATTTTTTTTTTTTTTTTTTGGAGGTGAGGGTCACAGTGTTCCACAAAGGGTACATGAGACTAAACAAGGTCAATAAACAGTCTACAGTCTGTTGATGGACCTGCATGGAAACCACACGGGATTTCCATGAAGTCCTGCAGGAAATACTAATAAATTGCTTTTTAAAGGGCAAATGCCATAAAACATTAGTTTGATATGTCATATATACACATGATATGACAGTCCTCATGCCTATCACCACTGACTGATGGAATAAATAGTAGGAGCCCTTTACTCACTGCTCGGACATTTTTACTACCGCGGTTTCTGAGATCGCCCATTCATCTAGCGGTGGTGCCTTGATAACTTAAAGGGTGATCCCAGGATAGGAAGACATCTCTTAACCTCAGGACAGAGGATAACTTACTGATCACTGAGGAGATCGTGCCCGCAAACCATTCTGATAATGGGGCTCTGTAATCGGGTACCTCGGACCTGCAAAGCATGATCTTACATGGAGCGGAAGTGCCCGTCCTTCACCTCCCCTCCATTCATTGTCTCCAAAAGCTGCGGAGCACTGTGCTATGCTTTCACCGGCAGCGCCGTAGACAATGAATGGAGCAGAGTTCTTCACGCACACGCACTTCTGCTCCATTCAAGACGAAGCCCGATTCCTCCGTTCTTAAGATCACTAGTAGTCCAAAAGGAGCCGAACTCCCGGTGATCAGCGAGTTATCATCTTATCCTATGAAGTCTTAACATCTTGGGAATATTCCTTCACACATATTAGGAAATTATTACGAGTGGATTTCTCCTTTAACGGGATCGCTCCACCTACACAAACCCTTTCCATATAACCGGTTAGGGTATATTGACGACGTCACAGAGGTCACCCCAGTACAGAGAACTGGAACTAATAGTAATAGCCTACTTGCATTACCTGGTCGACTAAGAATATATGACCCCCATCTAACGGCAGAGGTTAGAGAAGCTGCGATCGTGGCGGAGGCATCATTAGAAGCCTGAATACCCCATATATACAGGTTTCTCTCCTAACCTCACCAGATCATACACTTATTCTGGATGTGTGATTGCGTCCTGCAGCTTTTAATTCTTCAGCGGTGCTGTTGGCAAAGTGCTGAGCGAGGCATTGTGATGTGCTGGCTAATTAATCGACTAAGCTGATTCCCCCCCCCCCCATTCCCCTGAACAGCTTTCCTCCCAGCCTGCCCCGGGCATTCAATGACAGCATTATGCAATCTGTTCTGCACTCTCGCTATTCAAGTCCTGCCAGAACCCCGGCTTAGCAGAATGTCTGGGCTAAATAACAACTTGTAAGGGCTTCAATAATGCCCCTATCTCATGATCCGCAGTCCCCTCCGCTACAGCGTGCACTTTTCACCTTTTTCTATCTATTGTGCTGCGCTAACGTCAGTCGCAGCTCCACAAAAGCAGGAAAGTGCTGGTGCGGCACGGAGCGCTGTGCCATTATGGTAAAACCCTAGGAGAAATTCTTGTGCTTCAGCGATGATAATGAGACTATCCGGACAGGACGGGTTCCTTATCACTAGGGTCCTGTTTCATTTTCTTCCTAACAACACAATGAAAGCTCATTTTCTCCCCAATTTATGAGCCATTCCTTTAAGATATCAACATCAGACACTAATGGAAAATTCTATACAGAGAACGACTCAGTATACTCGGCCCCCCATGCATAAGAATCTGACCATCGCCGTATGGATGACAAGTGACTGGCAGATGCCTTCAGTGTTGAGGCTGGGCAGAGGGGGGTTGTTGTGCCAGCAAGATTTTGCAAAGACAAAAACAAAACCTGGACTGAGATCTGGGACAGATAGTTTTCCTGAGCAGGAGGCGGACATCAAGCTGCATCCAAGACCAGAGCGAAGCGAGGGGGCTCGGTGCATTTACTGTGACCCAATGGTCACAAAAATACACTGGGATACAAGCAGTCTCCATTTTTGTTAAGCTGACTAGGTTGAAAATTATGCTTTGATTCATTTCTTAATATACCTGGCTGACATTTACCTTGTCTATATACTCCTCAATTGCAGCACCAAGAAGGAAAAGTCGTGGAATTACGGAAATTGCAGGATGGACAGACATGTTAGTGATATAGAAATGATGCAAAAATGGAAACAAACTCAAAACTTTCCAAACGTGTATTTATTAAGTGTTGAATATGAGCGCAAAAAAGAGAGGATTTTTGATACTAACTAGTGATGAGTGAACGTGTTCGGATAAGGTGTTATCTGAGCATGCTCAGGTGTTATCCGACTGTCTTCAGCGTGCTCAAGTGCTATGAGAAAACACAGTAGTTTGACGATAAATGGCTTCACCCAACCACTAACCATGAGTGGAGAAAAAGTTTTGATGTTATCATTCATCTTCTCTGAAAAAAGGCCAAGAAAGCAAAAATTCTGCCGGGGTATGTAAACTTTTGAGCACAACTGTATGTCTTCACTTTGGGCCAGGGTGCAATAGGGTGAGTAGGGACACTGACGTTGAGCGGGGGCGCCATGGAGTACAAATTAGGGTGCCGACCTCCGCTGTAAGGAGGGGAGAGATCTTAGGATGGGATAGGGATCTATTAGGATCACACACCTACCTCCTGGTAATAGTTTGGTGACCTGGTATTGTCTGCAATCACATGTATCTATCGGGCAATATGTTTGTATGCTTTTAGATAAATAAATAAAAGTTAATTTTAGGGGTCAATTCTTTTTTATGGTTATATCTGTATAATTTTGGCCTTGTCCAGAAATTTATGATTTTTTTTGTCAGTTTCCTTCCCCCTCTGGCAGCCGATACTCCCTTCTTACCTCACCTGTGAGCCAAGTCCATTCTTACCGTTATAGCTGTGCTCCTGCCCTGAGAAGCAGGCAGAAAGTTACTTCTATTGGCTTTTCTGCTGTGAACAGACAATTACTATGCTGTTGGGTGCGGACTGAGCATGTGTGTCCACCAACACTCTGCTCATTAGGTGGATGTGCACATTGCCGTACACTTTGACCACCAGGTGGTGCCATGCTAATCAAGGAAATGTCCTAATTTTTCACTGGATTACGGCGTATAAAAGGCAATAATGTTCATTTTTTACTATCTACACAATGAATGGTGGGACAAATCACTTTCTGAAAAAGTGAGACACTATAACGCTAATCTGTAAGCTTTATAATGGGCACGTTATTGGAGATTTCCATAGAATGAAACTTTTTTTTTCTTTTTTTTTTTTAGGTGTTCCACAGAGTGAAACCTGGGAAAAGAATGAGTGCGAATCCCCTTTAAACAACTGATCAGAAGCAAATCAGTGGCTCCAGAAGCAACCATTCACCGAAGAACTAATGAAAACCGGCTCCATTTTACCCGGCAATCTCCTCTGCATCACAAAGGCCGGTCCTATTGTCCGATAAGTCAATGCAACAGTGGGCCGATTGTCTCAATAGACAGATTTCCCTTCTCGGCTGTCAGGGCAAAAAGACTAATGACCGTCTAAAGCGCGGGTTATCTGCAGCAATGATCAGAATGCACCATTTTCTAGGTCTCTAATAAAGCGAAGTCTGAACAAAAAAAACCCCTGCAACAGAATCACACCGGCTTTCTCATGAAGATCAATGGAGTTGGTAGTTGATAAATGTACGAGTTCAGGGAGAACGTTAGTGTCTGATGTCGGGGGCCTTCCTGTGAATGCCGTCATTTACACAATGCCATGAATAGATCTTTATTTGCGCCAATCATGGTGGTGCCAGCTCCTGTATGTTCCCCGGCTACCAATGGCGACGCTTTAAAGGACCAACTCTTTAAAGGGCCAACTCTAGAGATGCTGGGATCACTCATACATACGCCGGCCACATAGTCCAACCAGGGGCCTCCGGAACAGCAGGGACCCGGCGAGGATTGGACTCCACCTGACCTTTGACAACCAGACATTGAAGGCCTAGAACTTGCAAGATTCGGCCCTATGGATCGGACTCAGTGACACCTTTCCGCTCCACATTGCCAGTTCACTGGTTCTATATCCTACAAGCATGCCATGGACACCCCCCGCAGGACCGGCTCCTTGGAGATGCTCCAAACTGGTCGTCATTCTGCCTTATCATACTCCCGATACATCAAGTTTAAGAAGCGATTACTCATTTGCTGCCTATCATAATGAGATCATAATAGAGATTCTAGGAGCCCAGGACAGGAAATATCACTGCCATATTCCGACACCAGCGCTCCACTAGTGAACGTCTATATTTGCCCAGCGCTCCCGGTGACACCCCTCCCGTTAGTCCACAGGCTGCAGGGGGCTTATTTCAGCTACATGAGTCTTGTGCGCCCCCTGGTGGAGTTGTGCCTAATTTTGCACAAAGGATAAACCTTGTTCCCAGCTTCTCCCATTTACAGAGGAGTAAATAAAGATCTGGGATGTGTGCAGCTGTTGTAACGGATTATTATGATTTATTATTATAGCGCCATTTATTCCATGGCGCGAGGAGGGGTATACATAATATCACATTATATCATACCTGTTTCGGATTTTCCAAAGCCAAAATAGCTGAGCAGTTTGAGGAGCAACTTCTCCTCGATCTGCACCGTGAATCTCTGAGCCGTGATCAGCAGGTGCTATATATATAAAAAAAATAAGTTATTGATCTGAGTGTTTGACGAGACAAAATTTAAATTATTTAAATTAGTTTATTCAAGACCATACAAAGTAAGGATTTTCTACATAAATTGCAGAGTAAATGCCAATTGTCCGATCTCAGAAGAAATGCCTGCTATCACTATGTGACTGCACACTGCTACAATTCCCCTGCATTTCCAGCGGGGGTTGGCGTTCATGTGACTATATGCATATGATTTACATACTTGCGGTCATGTGACGACTAGACTCTCCTCCGCTAAACATTGACAAGCTGAGGGGCGTCTAGTTGGCATGAGACTGAAAGCAAAGGGTCACATGACTGCACGCGCGCACAGGGAATAGAGGAGAACGGTGACAGTGTCAGCAGTCAAATAGAGTATCAGCTAAGACTGGACAATCCCTTTAAATCAGAACCTGAAAAAGAGAGCTGTCATTGACTATGGGTGGAGAAAGCAGGACTCACGGGCTTTCTCTACGAGTGAGCCGGGGAAGCAGGACACACAGGCTTCCTCTACAAGTGAGCCGGGGAAGCAGGACTCACAGGCTTTCTCTACGAGTGAGCCGGGGAAGCAGGACACACAGGCTTCCTCTACAAGTGAGCCAGGGAAGCAGGACACACAGGCTTCCTCTACAAGTGAGCCGGGGAAGCAGGACTCACAGGCTTTCTCTACGAGTGAGCTGGGGAAGCAGGACTCACAGCCTCTCTCTATGAGTGAGCTGGGAAGCAGGACTCACAGGCTTTCTCTATGAGTGAGCTGGGGAAGCAGGACTCACAGCCTCGCTCTATGAGTGAGCTGGGAAGCAGGACTCACAGGCTTTCTCTACGAGTGAGCTGGGGAAGCAGGACTCACAGCCTCTCTCTATGAGTGAGCTGGGAAGCAGGACTCACAGGCTTTCTCTACGAGTAAGCTGGGGAAGCAGGACTCACAGGCTTTCCCTATGAGTGAGCCGGGGAAGCAGGACTCACAGGCTCTTTCTACGAGTGAGCCGGGGAAAAATCAGCAGCTGCAGCTTGGATATACCAGACTGTTGCACAACTCTTAGGGTAAACAACTAATCTCAGCTGGAAGAGTATAACCCATAAATTAAAACATAACCTTTACTAATAATATTAAAATGGACAAACAGTACATAACAAAATAAGGTGCTCACGCCGAAAACTGTGCACAATATAAAAAACTGGTTGAATCTCACCAATTGCGGACAAGGGGTACCAACATAGATGAAAGGGGGTCCCGGGGTGGGTCCAGTGGTTGTAGAGCAGTGAATGAAGGGGACGGGGACCTTTTTCCTACTCCCCTGTCGTGCCCCAGTAATAACTCCTGTCCTTACAAGGACAGGCCCGAATGAGCCCTACTACGGACACCCCCCACCATATGTAATGTATTCAACGCCTCCCAACGCGTTTCTTCTCCGATCACGGAGATTCATCAGGGGAGTTTCAGAAATCCATGAGCATAGTATACTCAAATGTCCAAAAAGTTCAAGGTATACGCAGTGGCTGTATACCATCCAACAAAATAGATATTCCCATGTGGCGGTCCACCACAGTCAGTGAATAAACCAGTTATGGCACCCGCTGCCTGCTTATAAGATAAAAGGTCCCACCCCCCAGGGGGGGGCTCAGATAATTAATAGCCGCCCCTACCCTGCTTTGATATCAGAACTCACCGGAAGTGAGCCGGGGAAGCAGGACTCACAGGCTCTTTCTACGAGTGAGCCGGGGAAGCAGGACTCACAGTCTTTTTGAATTAGCCTTGGCAAAGACAGTTTATTTTACATAAAATAACGGAAATGGATAAAATAAAATAGCATATTCTTGAACTCAGCATGTGTTGCAATCTCCCCTTTTGTACTATACTGCCTAAGGCTACTTTCACACTAGTCCGTCGATATGGGCCGTCGCAAACCGTCGGCCCGACGTACCGTGTGTTAATTATGCACGACGTGGGCAGCGGATGCAGTTTTACAATGCATCCGCTGCCCATTGTGAGTTCCGGGGAGGAGGGGGCGGAGTTCCTGCCGCGCATGCGCGGTCGAAAATGGCGGACTCGAAGCACAAAAAAACATTACATGTAACTTTTTTTGTGCCGACGGTCCTCAAAACACGACGCATCCGTCGCACGACGGATGCGACGTGTGGCAATCCGTCGCAATGCGTTGCTAATGCAAGTGTATGGAGAAAAAACGCATCCTGCGGGAAACTTTGCAGGATGCGTTTTTTCTCCAAAACGACGCATTTTGACGGACAGCAAACAACGCTAGTGTGAAAGTAGCCTAAGATATGAGACCTGACAGTGCCACCTTAAAAAATGTTCCTCCTCACCTTGTACAGGTCAGTAAGTGCGTTCTTGCTGGGCACTTTCACTGCATTGACCTGTATTGCAGGCCCCGACTCCATCTCTTCAGTTTCAATGCTCTTAGGGGTTACAAAGAGCATGGCTGGCTGAGTGGTGCCAATCAACTGGTTATCAACCTATGACAAAAAGCATAGTTAAAAGTTGAATATACAGCAGGTGTAAAATGACCAGAGACATTTTCGTCATTAGAACCCAACAATTATAGGCAATCATGAGACTACAGATGAGCGGATCGCGTCGTGCATCTCCAGTTCATGGTCCAGGTCAGTACTCTCTGGCAAGGGACAGAAGCTTCACAAACTTCCTGATCTTCTGGGTTCCCTGGTGCAGTGTTTGATTTGCCGACCTGGCCTGACGTCATCTGTGCAGCGTACAGGTGACGTCTCACCAGGCTGACAAATCATAAGCCGAGCCTGGGATCTTAGAGGGTAAGGAAATCTGCACAATTCCTGTCCATAGAGCACTGACTTGGACTGAGCTGCTTGGTGTGGAGAGTCCTCTTGGTAGGGCATATGCTATAATGCTACTAATGATATTCCTCCTTCAGGATGCAGCTCCTGAAATACACATAATTTGGCCAATTCATGCATGCCCAGCAACCAACGACAAGGTGGTATCATGCTGCATGATTCCACCTTGTTGTTGGTTGCTGGGCATGCAAGAATTGGCCAAATTATGTGCCAAGCGTCTAAATTTTTCTCATTATCCAGAGCAGTATTGTTATTCATATTTCATATATTCCATGTCCACATGCTTTAGCACAACAGAATGCAACCTCTTTTGTATATTATATACGAAGGTGGCTGCTCCTAGTATGCACCTATTCACATACGCTTGGAAGTGCCAGTCAGTATTTTGTTATTTATCTCCTGAAATACAATCCTGCCAATACAGAAGAGCATTGGAAGAACATATTTTTTCTTTTATAGTTAGTTATTCGTCCACAAACATCTTTTTTAGAGTTCCGTTTTTTATGTTTACACCTCTTTTTGAGACGTAGTCTCTCAGTTCAGTACCTGAACGTTCTGTATATGGAGCTCCAGCACTTGATTGGAGGCTTGATGCATGTACTGAATATTAATGCCCCCGAAACTTGCGAACACCAGCTCCTCTGGGAGTTTATTGTTCAGCGAAATACCAATTCCATCCTGTAACTTTACAACCACCTAAAAAACAAGAAAAACGTACCCAGAAAGAGATGTAGCTGCACTGCCCGTAGAAAATAAGAAAAAAGGTCTGCCATATGGTGACCTCACACAAACCTCTAATTCTTGCTCTATCTCGGGACTCTTGAATTTTTTCATCTCCAATTGTTTAAGGTCATCAATTTCACTTGAAAGACGCTCGGCTCTGCGCTGCTGAAAGTCCGTAATCTGGAAATGGAAAACTGATGAAAGCTGATGCACAACTCAAACTATATGACTTCCACTATGTCAGCCACATGGAGTGGGCGGTATAGGAAGTAATCTATTCCTACAAAATTATATATATATATATATATATATATATATATATATATATATATATATATATATATATATATATATATATATATATTATATTATATTCAAGCACGGGACAGCAGGACTATGCTGGTGTTAAAAACCCAACAGTGCGGCTGTCACTGCATCGCTGCTCATCTATGATTTGAGAATGACCACAAGATTTTGATCGATGAAGCTGTAGCCATTGGGATTTTAGCTGCCGCTATGGCCAGTCCGTGAACTGGGATGGCAACCTTTATCAGAAAGGACTACCAGTCGGGCATAAAACCATAAAACCCGTGCAACAAGGTGCAGAATATCCAAAGAAAACCGAATAGTAGAATGCCAAGGTACGAATTGAGCCAGTGTGGCAGAGGCTGGGATGGTAAGAGCCCATGTAAGAAGGGACGACGTGCCTGGAGTAACATCTGGCACTTTATTTATTTTTTATTAAGTAACTACATTTAGGGTATCAATATCATTGGTTGGCCCTGGTGCAAATCCCATTTAGAATGTTATATAAATCAATGGGTGCGGGGGTCTCTGAAATTTCAGGGTGTACCGAAGTAGATGGCTGGCCCAATATGCAATGTGCAAGCCCCATAGCAGTGATCTAGTACCGTCATATTAAATGTCATCGTATTAAATTGCTGACACGTACCTGTAAAACTCTGGTCGGCCCATCAGGGATAACCCTGACGGACAGCACCCCAGACCCCGGCCTCATCTTCTGGTTTATAAACTGCTGTTCTCTGGGGACAGATCCCATATGTTCTAACGTAGCATCGGGTCCGAGCACAACCTCCGCTCCATCGAATAATCCGGAAACCCCATTTCTTCCCTAAAAACAAGCAGATAAGGATGGCTGCAAATGAACGCGGCATCAAGGCAGTATTTTGTGAATCCGATAAGTACCCAGGGTGGTAGATATTGTTACATTTACACTTTTACAAACTGACCTGGACGACCAATCCGGGTAAACTGCAGCTTAATTTTCCATCTCGAAAACACCATGTCTGTGTGGTGCTTCGTCGGCGATCTGGCTTCCGCAACATCAGTGGTTCATACCTAAGAATATAACGAAATATGCGGCTAATGCAGGACTGAGGTCCAGAGTTTGCTTGATACTTTCAAGCAAAATCTCCCGAAAAATAGGATATATTTTGTGAACAGTATGGCAGAACTGAGGTTAGCACATATGATTTTCAGTACGTCCCATAGTGTGACCTAGCAGTATCCACGTGTGGCACTTCCATGTCTGATTTCACACTGCAGTTTAATAACATACTGATAAGTCATTAAAGGGTTTTTACCAAATAAGTAATGGTGAATATAGTGGTGGAGCAGGGAGCTGCCAGCTCCTTTTTCCTCCATTCAGGCTGTGAGACTCGATGTCATCGTGTCTGCTGTGAGAAGCATCAGTGCACAAAAAGATTGGAACAGAGCACCAGGAGAATGGGAGAAGGACAAGTACGGCATTTTTCTTTTCCCTGATTGTCAACCATTTTTGGGGTGAATGTGTGGGAGCCTGTGGAGGACTGTGTGTGGGGAATCATACTGTGTATAGGGGGGTTGTGAGGATCATCATCCCATGTAGGGGGATGTGATGGCCATCATACTGTATGGACGGCTGTGTGTGGGGGATCATACTGTGTATAGGGGGCTGTGAGGACCATCATTGCATGTGGGGGGCTGTGATGGCCATCATACTGTATGAAGGGCTGTGTGTGGGGGATCATACTGTGTATAGGGGGCTGTGAGAACCATCATACTGTATGGAAGGCTGTGTGTACAGGATCAGACGGTGTATAGGGAGGCTGTGAGGACCATCATCGCATGTGTGGGGGTTGTGGGGGCCACCATACTGTATGGAGGGCTGTGTGTGGGGAATCATACTGTATATAGGGAGGCTGTGAGGAATATCATAGCATGTGGGGTGCTGTGGCAGCCATCATACTGTATGGAAGGCTGTGTGTAAAGGATCAGACTGTGTATAGGGAGGCTGTGAAGACCATTATAGCATGTGTGGGGGGCTGTGGAGCCATCATACTGTATGGGGGCGCGGTGTGTGGGGGATCATACTGTGTATAGGGGACAGTGAGGATCATAATAGCTTGTGTGGGGGTTGTGGTGGCCATCATACGATATGGAGGGCTGTGTGTGGGGAATCATACTGTGTATAGGGGGCTGTGAGGACCGTCATAGCACGTGTGGGCGGCTTTGGTTGCCATCATACTGTATGGAGGGCTGTGTGTGGGGGATCATACTGTGTATAGGGAGGCTGTGAGGACCATCATAGCATGTGGGGGGCAGCGGGGCTGTAATGGCCATCATACTGTATGGAGGACTGTGTGGGGAATCATACTGTGTATAGGGGGCGGTGAGGACCCTTATATTATGTGTGGAGAGCTGTGTGGATCATTATACCAAGTGTGGGGGGCACAACCTCACTTTCAGTCAGACAGGGCCCTCCAGAAGCTGGCCCTTTGGACTCTAAAGTGATCAATAAGTTATCCCCTATTCTACCAATAAGGGATACCGTATATACTCGAGTATAAGCCGAGATTTTCAGCCCAAATTTTTGGGCTGAAAGTGCCCCTCTCGGCTTATACTCGAGTCATGATCGGTGGTGGGGTCGGCGGGTGAGGACTGTCATATACTCACCTAGTTCCGGCGTTCCTGACGCTCCCCCTGCCCGTCCCACGGTCTCCGGGTGCCGCAGCTCTTCCCCTGAGCGGTCACGTGGGACTGCTCATTAGAGAAATGAATAGGCTGCTCCACCTCCCATAGGGGCGGAGCCGCCTATTCATTTCTCTAATCAGCGGTGCTGGTGACCGCTGATAGAGGAAGAGGCTGCGGCACCGAAGACCAGCTGTCCGGGAGAAGGAGCCAGGGACGCCGGGAGCAGGTAAGTATCGCATATTTACCTTCCCTTGTTCCACCCGCCGGGCGCCGCTCTGTCTTCCCGGCGTCTCTCTCTCCGCACTGACTGTGCAGGTCAGAGGGCGCGATGACGCATATAGTGTGCGCGCCGCCCTCTGCCTGATCAGTCAGTGCGGAGAGACGCCGGGACGGGACGCTGAGGAGCTGCAGGCAAGAGAGGTGAGTATGTGTTTTTTTTTTTTTATTGCAGCAGCAGCACAGCTTTATGTGGAGTATCTATGGGGCAACGGTGCAGAGCACTATATGGCACAGCTATGGGGCAACGGTGCAGAGCACTATATGGCACAGCTATGGGGCAACGTTGCAGAGCACTATATGGCACAGCTATGGGGCAACGGTGCAGAGCACTATATGGCACAGCTATGGGGCAACGGTGCAGAGCACTATATGGCACAGCTATGGGGCAACGGTGCAGAGCACTATATGGCACAGCTATGGGGCAACGGTGCAGAGCACTATATGGCACAGCTATGGGGCAATAATGAACGGTGCAGAACACTATATGGCACAGCTATGGGGCAACGGTGCAGAGCATTATATATATGGCACAGCTATGGGGCAACGGTGCAGAGCATTATATATATGGCACAGCTATGGGGCAACGGTGCAGAGCACTATATGGCGCAGCTATGGGGCAACGGTGCAGAGCATTATATATATGGCACAGCTATGGGGCAACGGTGCAGAGCACTATATGGCACAGCTATGGGGCAATGGTGCAGAGCATTATATATATGGCACAGCTATGGGGCAACGGTGCAGAGCACTATATATATGGCGCAGCTATGGGGCAACGGTGCAGAGCACTATATGGCACAGCTATGGGGCAACGGTGCAGAGCACTATATGGCACAGCTATGGGGCAACGGTGCAGAGCACTATATGGCACAGCTATGGGGCAACGGTGCAGGCACTATATGGCACAGCTATGGGGCAACAGTGCAGAGCATTATATATATGGCACAGCTATGGGGCAACGGTGCAGAGCATTATATATATGGCACAGCTATGGGGCAACGGTGCAGAGCACTATATGGCGCAGCTATGGGGAAATGGTGCAGAGCACTATATGGCACAGCTATGGGGCAACGGTGCAGAGCACTATATGGCACAGCTATGGGGCAACGGTGCAGAGCACTATATGGCACAGCTATGGGGCAACGGTGCAGAGCATTATATATATGGCACAGCTATGGGGCAACGGTGCAGAGCATTATATATATGGCACAGCTATGGGGCAACGGTGCAGAGCACTATATGGCACAGCTATGGGGCAACGGTGCAAAGCACTATATATGGCACAGCTATGGGGCAATGGTGCAGAGCATTATATATATGGCACAGCTATCTATGGGGCAACAGTGCAGAGCATTATATATGGCACAGCTTTATGTGGAGCATCTATGGGGCCATAATGAACGGTGCAGAGCATTATATGTGGCACAGCTTTATGTGGAGCATCTATGGGGCCATAATGAACGGTATGGAGTATCTATTTTTAATTTTGAAATTCACCGGTACCTGCTGCATTTTCCACCCTAGGCTTATACTCGAGTCAACAAGTTTTCCCAGTTTTTTGTGGCAAAATTAGGGGGGTCAGCTTATACTCGGGTCGGCTTATACTCGAGTATATACGGTAACTTGCTTACTTGGCAAAACCCCTTTAGAAGACTTACCAGTATGTTTTTAGTCTGCAGTATTAAACCCGCCATCAGTGATCATGGGTGATCATGGCACAAGCCCTTTAAGCGGTATTGGCTCTTTCTGTAACTTCGGTAGACTGGAATGAACAGAGCCATGCACATGGATGGCCATCACGCCACTAGTAGATGATGGAGAGGTTGTGTCGGAGGAAACCTGGGGTCCCTGGTGTACGATCGTGTCTGTCAGACACTGTAGACTAAGATACTGTACCGGTTGTCTGTGACCGCTGCCAGTCCTGCGATGTCCAGCACCAAGGAGGACTCGTGCGGTCGTGTAGTGGACAGCTTGTTTGGGTTATGGGGAGGTGAAGATCCTTCATGACAGAGCATACCGCTGCCCGTCATTCTCCAAAGCTGCGACCTCTTGCCCGGCTCCTGATCATAGAGACACACTAATCACAATTTAAGTGTGAACCTGGCTGAAATTGCAGCAAAAGACTAAAAAGCTAATTACCAGAAGCAAAAAAAAAAGAAGGGCAATACTTGGGACAATCATTTTAGTGGGTGACATTACATCTAGGTCAATGGTATTCAGGTCACTATAGCAGATTCCCTTAAAGACGACCTCTTATCACTTGTCAAATGTGAAATTTTTTTTTTACCTGAATAAATGCTGCTGTTCTCCTGAATCCGGCATTGTGTTTTTTATGTTCCTGCTCCTCTCCGTTCCTGAGATATGGCCCCTTCTTCCCCGTATATAAATCTAAGTCTCATTAGCCAACTGGGCAGTTCTCTAAGGGGGAGATATTTTTTGGTGCAACACCCAGTTGGATAAAATGACTACATTTGTATACAAAAATTACTGGGCCATATCTTAGTAAAGGTACCTTCACACTAAGCGACGCTGCAGCGATATCGACAACGATGCCAATCGCTGCAGCGTCGCTGTGTGGTCGCTGGAGAGCTGTCACACAGACAGCTCTCCAGCGACCAACTATGTCGAGGTCCCCGGGTAACCAGGGTAAACATCGGGTTAGTAAGCGTAGGGCCGCGCTTAGTAACCCGATGGTTACCCTGGTTACCAGTGTAAATGTAAAAAAAACCAAACAGTACATACTTACATTCCGGTGTCCGTAACGTCCCCCGGCATCTGCTTCCTGCACTGACTGTGAGTGCCGGCCGTAAGGCACAGCACAGCGGTGACGTCACCGCTGTGCTCTGCTTTTACATTACGGCCGGCACTCATAGTCAGTGCGGGAAGCGGACGGCGGAGGACGTGTGACAGACACCGGAATGTGAGTATGTACTGTTTGTTTTTTTTTACTTTTACAATGGTAACCAGGGTAAATATCGGGTTACTAAGCGCGGCCCTGCGCTTAGTAACCCGATATTTACCCTGGTTACCATTGTAAAACATTGCTGGCATCGTTGCTTTTGCTGTCAAACATGATGATACACGCCGATCTGACGACCAAATAAAGTTCTGAACTTTCAGCAACGACCAGCGATATCACAGCAGGATCCAGATCGCTGCTGCGTGTCAATCACAACGATATCGCTATCCAGGACGCTGCAACGTCACGGATCGCTATCGTTGCAAAGTCGTGTAGTGTGAAGGTACCTTTAGGCCGGTGTCACACTCAGTGTATGTAAATACGGTCCGTTTTTTACGGCCATAATACGCAGAAAAGTCCCCAAAATAGTGATCCGTATGTCATCCGTAGGCAGGGTGTGTCAGCGTATTTTGCGCATGGCATCCTCCGTATGTAATCCGTATTGCGATATTTTCTCGCAGGCTTGCAAAACCGACATCCGACATCTTATGGATTTATGTGCTCAAATGTTCGGTAAAACATATATACAGTATTGAGACACACACATATGTGAAAAGCTGGTAATTCAATTGCCGGCTTTTCATTTCTCCTTCACAAACCCGACAGGATATGAGACATGGTTTACATACAGTAAACCATCTCATATCCCTTTTTTTTTGCATATTCCACACTACTAATGTTAGTAGTATGTATGTGCAAAATTTGGGCGCTGTAGCTTGTAAAATAAAGGGTTAAATCGCGGAAAGAATTGGCGTGGGCTCCCGCGCAATTTTCTCCGCCAGAATGGTAAAGCCAGTGACTGAGGGCAGATATTAATAGCCTAGAGAGGGTCCATGGTTATTGGCCCCCCCTGGCTACAAACATCTGCCCCCAGCCACCCCAGAAAAGGCACATCTGGAAGATGCGCCTATTTCTGGCACTTGGCCACTCTCTTCCCACTCCCGTGTAGCGGTGGGATATGGGGTAATGAAGGGTTAATGTCACCTTGCTATTGTAAGGTGACATTAAGTCAGATTAATAATGGAGAGGCGTCAATTATGACACCTATCCATTATTAATCCAACAGTACGAAATGGTTAATAAAACACACACACATTATTACAAAGTCCTTTAATGAAATAAAGACACAGGTTGTTGTAATATTTTATTATTCTCTTAATCCAGCTGAAGACCCTCGTTCTGTAACAAAGTAAAAATAAAAAATCAACAATATCTCATACCTTCCGATGATCAGTCACGTCCCACGAAGTAAATCCATCTGAAGGGGTTAAATCATTTTACAGCCAGGAGCTGTGCTAAAGCACTGCTCGTGGTTGTAAAACCCCGGGAATGAATGGAGTGCAGGGTGACCTGTAGTTACCTTGAGTTGCGGTGAGGCGCCCTCTGCTGGATGTCCTCATGAACTGGAGCCTGGTAAAAGTTCCCACGCTCGAGTTCATATGAGGACATCCACCAGAGGGCGCCTCACCGCAACTCAAGGTAACTACAGGTCACCCTGCACTCCATTCATTCCCGGGGTTTTACAACCACGAGCAGTGCTTTAGCACAGCTCCTGGCTGTAAAATGATTTAACCCCTTCAGATGGATTTACTTCGTGGGACGTGACTGATCATCGAAGGTATGAGATATTGTTGATTTTTTATTTTTACTTTGTTACAGAACAAGGGTCTTCAGCTGGATTAAGAGAATAATAAAATATTACAAAACCCTATCTTTATTTCATTAAAGTACTATGTAATTATGTGTGTGTTTTATTAACCATTTTGTACTATTGGATTAATAATGGATAGGTGTCATAATTGACGCCTCTCCATTATTAATCTGGCTTAATGTCACCTTACAATAGCAAAGTGACATTAACCCTTCATTACCCCATATCCCACTGCTACACGGGAGTGGGAAGAGAGTGGCCAAGTGCCAGAATAGGCGCATCTTCCAGATGTGCCTTTTCTGGGGTGGCTGGGGGCAGATGTTTGTAGCCAGGGGGGGCCAATAACCATGGACCCTCTCTAGGCTATTAATATCTGCCCTCAGTCACTGGCTTTACCACTCTGGCGGAGAAAATTGCGCGGGAGCCCACGCCAATTTTTTCCGCGATTTAACCCTTTATTTTACAAGCTACAGCGCCCAAATTTTGCACATACACACTACTAACATTAGTAGTGTGGAATATGCAAAAAAAAAAAAAAAAGGGATATGAGATGGTTTACTGTATGTAAACCATGTCTCATATCCTGTCGGGTTTGTGAAGGAGAAATGAAAAGCTGGCAATTGAATTAACGGCTTTTCTCTAACACCGCTGCGTATTTCTCGCAAGTCACACTGCTGGTCCATGTGTAATCCGTATTTTTCTCGCCCCCATAGACTTTCATTGGCGATTTTTTTGCGCATTACGGTGACAAACGCAGCATGCTGCGATTTTGTACGGCCGTAGAAGACCGTATAATACGGATCAGTAAAATACGGCTCATAGGAGCTGGGCCAGAGATTCATTGGGCCGTGTGTTAAGCGTATTTTACAGGTGTATTTTCTGCACTCATACGTCCGTAAAACTTGCCAGTGTGACGCCGGCCTAACAGAGAGGCGCAGGATCAAAAGAAAAACCGCCAAATTCAGAACAGCGGCATTTATGCCACAAAAAAAAATACGTAGATATGTTGGGTATTTTTGCATAACCATTATACAAGAAAAGTGAATTTTAGCTTCCCATACCTTCTTCTTCAGTACCACTCGGAGGGTTTTGGGCTGGACATCCAGGACCAGTTCTGCATAGATCACATTCTTTGACTGCGCGGCAGGTAGAACATTTCCTTTTTGCAAGCTGAAAATTAAGCACAGAAAAGAAATAAATGAGAAATGCAAGTCCTGGGTACCAGAACACAGATAAACTGGCAATCCCTGCTTGCATTGCGGCTGTAGAATAGCCGTGAGACATACAGCTGCGGGGACTCGCACATATTATTCGGGTACGCCAAAGTCACTCGGTTAGCACCAGAGCTTGCTGAGATAACACCTTATCCGAGCACGTTTGCTCATCACTACAAATAATCTTACCCTGAAAATGTGTAGGTGGCAGCAATATAGATGAAATTTTCATAGTAAAGCTGCTTGCTGTCCTGGAAGTCATTCATGTTGCAGACAATCTCTGAAGAGCCGGCTCCTTTCACCGTCAGTGTTATATAAGATGGTAGAATAGGCTCGTCCCAGGCGTAATCCAGAGAGCTGGAGGCCTTTACTTCAGTCCGCAGCCGAGGCTCGGCGACGCCATGCTGGATGAACATAACCGGCACCTGCAAATAAGATTACTGTGTATTCAGTTCGCGGATACAGTGGTCTCCATCCTGGGGGTCTTTAGTGCTATAAAGCTACAACTCCCCGTCTTCTTGGGTTGTAGGTATACAGTAGATAACAACAACATAAACAGAATGTATACGACATAAATCAGTATTGAGAGAAGAAAAAGCAACAGACACAGGTATGTATAGAAGTCACATAGAAGTGGTCACGGGACAATTGCCAGAACGGCGGGATCCTAACAGTGCGCACGTTACACGCTGCCAGGGTTCCCCATATTAGACTCCCTCTCGAGTTGTTTGCCAGGCCGGGAAAACTGTGGGATATTGGAAAACTTCTCCCATGTATTATAAGTCATACTTTCACATTTACCTTAGAGAAATTATCCACTCGAAATGGAGGAGGCAGCTGATCCGTGTCACTGAATGAGACGCGGTACGTGGCGCCTTGCAATGTAATTTCCACCCTCAAAAAGTAACACTTTCCAAACGTGTCCCTAGGAAAGAAAATTAGGAAGACCCAAGATAACAACTGAAGTACACTGTCATGGACACAGATTGTGCTCTCAATTCTCTGCAAGTGAAGGTAATGAATCAAAGACGGGATCCTGACAGTAGGATATTATGTAAACCCACAAGTGTGACGTATGCGAGACTATAGAACCTCAGGGTGTGAAGAACGTGTCACCATAACTGGTATAACCTCTTCTTGTGACGTACGTGTGACTATATAACCTCTGGGTGTGACATGGGTGTGACCACATAACCGCTGGGTGGGTGTGACTATATTACTCTATATTACTCTGGGTGTGATGTACGTGTGATTATATAACATCTGGGTGTGACGTACCTGTGACTAGATAGTCTTTGGGTGTGGCGTACGTGTACCAATATAACTGCTGGTTGTAACGTACATGTACACAATAAATGGTGGCATCAAAGGCTCATGGATTTATTAGACACATGACATCAAGCATTTTGTAGATATTTACCTCATATTGATATGAAATGAGTTATTTTTATTAACCTCAAAGCCGCCGGACCAGGTACAGTTGGAAACATCCATTAAGCGCACACACAGTAACTGGTCATAATCATTTCTTGGCCAATGGAAGACAACACTTGAGCCGGACAGAGTTGAGATATAACCCTCGGGATTATTGGTGCCCTGAGTAGAGGACACACTTGTCAGATGGCATTGGAGGGTTTGTGCCAGGTAACAGGTATTAAGGCATTTTTCTGGGTACACTTACTTGACCTCTTGCAAATTCTCTCTGTGCAAAGGCAAGTTTGTGACTTGATTTATTGATTAATAGGTATCGAGGAGCAAAGGTAACCATACAGGTATGTCTGTACCTGCCCCTGCCTTTCTTAACATCAATACCTAGAAGAGAAGATACCTTGTATCAAAGGTAGGTAATTTTCGACAATATTAGAACAAATATAAAAGGTGAAAGTGTTAAAAATGACCAAGGGGAAAGGGTGCGAAAAATCCAGAAGACGGCAAAGCAAAACTTGTGAAGAAAAAAACAGCCTAACCAAGGGGAATAGGAGATCCAAGACCAGGGGAGAAAGCTAGGAAAGACCGGGAGGAATAGGTGAGTAAAGACCAGGTGAAAAGGTGAGGAAAGACCAGGGGATAAAAGGTGAGATAAAAACAGGGGAAGAAAGGCAAGGAAAGAACATGGAAGAAAGGCAAGGAAAGAACATGGAGGAAATGCAAGGAAAGAACATGGAGGAAAGGCAAGGAAAGACAACAGGAGAAAGGCGAGAAAGACCAGGGATAAAGGCGAGGAAAGATCACGGAGGAAAGGCAAGGAAAGACCACGGAGGAAAGGAAAGGAAAGACCAGAGGAGAAAGGCTAGGAAAGACCAGGGGAGAAAGGTGAGGAAAGACCATGGGAGAAAGGTGAGGAAAGACCAGGGGAGAAATGTGAGGAACAAACAAGGGAAAAAGGTGAGGAAAGACCAGGTGCATAAAAGGTGAGGAAAGACCAGGCAGGGAAAGGTGAGGAAAGACCAGGGAGAGAAAGGCGAAGAAAGACCAGGGGGAAAAAGGTGAGATAAAAACAGGGGGAGAAAGGCAAGGAAAGACCAGGGGAGAAAGGCAAGGAAAGACCAGAGGAGAAAGGCGAGGAAAGACCGGGGGACAAAGGCGAGGAAAGACCAGGGGAGAAAGGCAAGGAAAGACCAGGGGAGAAAGGCAAGGAAAGGCCAGGGGAGAATGCGGGGGCCCAGCTTTATATGCCGGAGGCCCCCTGACTGGCCGACCAAGTTTAATGGTTTCCTGCCCTGTTCTCTGGGACGCCGGGAAAGGGTTAACAAGTACACGCCCCCCCTTGGGCTGTGAGTGAGTCACTTCCTGTGACAGTTTACACGGAGTCGGCTGCAGCGTTTGAGGTGGTGCCTGAGGCGATTCCTGCCGCTTACCAGATAGGTTTGTTTTAGCTAAAAATGTTTTTCATTCAAGGGATGAAATGGTTGATTTTGTTTAATAAGTTATAGTAGTTATGAAGTCGCAGTGTTAGCGGAAGATTAAGTTGGGTAACGTGTCGGGAGTCCGGCGGCATATCCCCACAACTTCCGATGGTTAACAAGAAAAGCTGCGACCTTACCCCTCCAACAAAAGGGTTGTTGTGTTTTTAAGATGAGAGATATTTTATGGTTACTCTCCAAATAAAAGTTATGAATCAATTTTGTGTGTTTTTCTTTCCGTGTGTCGGGGGAACAGGGGAGGAATGTTAAGGTAAGGGCAGTCAGGCAAGGAAAGACCAGGGGAGAAAGGCGAGGAAAGACCAGGGGAGAAAGGCAAGGAAAGACCAGGGGAGAAAGGCAAGGAAAGACCAGGGGGAGAAAGGCAAGGAAAGACCAGGGGGAAAAAGGTGAGGACAGACCAGGGGGAAAAAGGTAAGATAAAAACAGGGGTAGAAAGGCAATGAAAGACCATGGAGGAAAGGCAAAGAAAGACCAGGGAAGAAAGGTGAGGAAAGACCAGGGGGAGAAAGGTGAGGAAAGACCAGAACGAGAAAGATGAGGAAAGACCAGGGGGAAAAAGGTGGGATAAAAACAGGGGGAGAAAGGCAAGGAAAGACCAGAGGAGAAAGGCGAGAAAAGACCAGAGGAGAAAGATGAGGAAAGACCAGGGGAGAAAGGTGAGGAAAGACCAGGGGAGAAAGGTGAGGAAAGACCAGGGGAGAAAGGTGAGGAAAGACCAGGGGAGAAAGGCGAGGAAAGACCAGGGGAGAAAGGCAAAGAAAGACCAGGGGAGAAAGGCGAAGAAAGACAAGGGGGAAAAAGGTGAGATTAAAACAGGGGGAAAAAGGCAAGGACAGACCAGGGGAGAAAGGCGAGGAAAGACCAGGGGAGAAAGGCGAGGAAAGACAAGGGGAGAAAGGCGAGGAAAGACCAGGGGAGAAAGGCAAGGAAAGATCAGGGGAGAAAGGTGAGGAACAAACAAGGGAAAAAAGGTGAGGAAAGACCAGGCGGATAAAAGGTGAGGAAAGACCAGGCGGATAAAAGGTGAGGAAAGACCAGGCGGAGAAAGATGAGGAAAGACTAGGGGGAGAAAAGTGAGGAAATACCAGGGGGAGAAAGGTGAGGAAAGACCAGGCGGATAAAAGGTGAGGAAAGACCAGGCGGATAAAAGGTGAGGAAAGACCAGGCGGAGAAAGATGAGGAAAGACTAGGGGGAGAAAAGTGAGGAAATACCAGGGGGAGAAAGGTGAGGAAAGACCAGAAGAATGAAAGGTGAGGAAAAAACAGGCAGGGAAAGGCGAGGAAAGACCAGGGGAGAAAGTAGAGGAAAAAATAGGGGAGGAACGTGAGGAAAGGCGAGGGGAGAATGGTGAAGAAAGGCGAGGGGGAAAGGGGAGGAAAGACTGGGGGAGAAAGTTGAGGAAAGACCAGAGGGGAAAGGTGAAGAAAGACCAGGGGAAAAGTTGGGAAAGACCAGAGGGGAAAGGGGACATGAAGGAGTTGGTGAGCAGTTATTCCAAGAAGAAAACGATTGGAAATGAAAAGGAGAAAAAGCAAAGAAAGACAAGAAGGAAATATGTAACAACCACAGAGTTTTTGAATAATGAAAAGAGGAAAATGCAGGGAATGAGACAACTGATGGCAGTTAATCCAGAGAGACATAGGTACAAAAATGTACGACACAACAGAGGCATCATTTGGCTACATCACCTATATTGTAGATCAGACCCGGGCGGTTTCCTTGCTGAATAACTTTTAAAGCTCGAACTCCACTACCTCCATCAAGAGAAAACGCTTGACACCAGCCTGGGATTCCGTCCGGATGGATGCCTTTCCCAACTCTCATTGTGCAGCTATAACAAATGAAAATTAAAAATTAGGGAGCGTGCTTCCAGAACAATGATAATTACACCCAACCAAGGAGTTTATACCTTACTGGTAAATATAATCCATGCAATCAATTTTAAGAAGTTACACTCAGTGTACCAGATCTGTCTGGCCATATATATTAAGTAGTGCTGCCCACCCCTTCAAAATGACAAAAAAAAATAGATATTTTGTATATACAGTGGCTTTACAAAGTATTCACCCCCCTTGGCATTTTTCATGTTTTGCTACCTCACAACCTGGAATTTCACTGGTTTTTTTTAGGGTTTGCATCAGCTTATGCAAAGAACATTATTATTATTATTATTATTATTTATATAGCACCATTGATTCCATGGTGTTGTACATGAGAAGGGGTTACATACAAGTTACAGATATCACTTACAGTAAGCAAACTAACAATTACAGACTGATACAGAGGGGTGAGGACCCTGCCCTTGCGAGCTTACATTCTACAGGATGGTGGGGAAGGAGACAATAGGTTGGGGGTTGCAGGTGCTCCGGTGTTGGTGAGGCGGTAGCTTCGGTAGTGGTGGGGAGGCAGTAGGGTAAGTGCAGGCTGTAGGGTTTACTGAAGAGGTAGGTTTTCAGGTTCCGTCTGAAGGATCTGAATGTGGTTGATAGTCGGATTTGTTGGGGCAAAGAATTCCAGAGGATGGGGGATATTCGGGAGAAGTCTTGGAGGCGGTTGGGTGAGGAGCAAATAAGTGTGGAGGAGAGAAGGAGGTCTTGGGAGGACCGGAGATTACGTGAGGGAAGATATCGTGAGATTAATTCAGAGATATATGGAGGAGACAGGTTATGGATGGCTTTGTAGGTCAGTATTAGTAATTTGAACTGGATACGGTGAGGGAATGGGAGCCAGTGAATAGATTTGCAGAGGGGGGAAGGGGAGGAGTAGCGAGGAGAGAGATGAATTAGTTGGGCAGCAGAGTTAAGGATGGACTGGAGAAGTGCAAAGGTGTTAGCAGGGAGGCCATAGAAAAGGATGTTGCAGTAGTCAACGCGGGAGATGATGAGGGAATGCACAAGCATTTTAGTAGATTAACAGATGAGGAAAGGACGGATTCTGGAGATATTTTTGAGCTGGAGGCTACAGGAGGTGAAAAGAGCTTGGATGTGCGGTTTGAAGGACAGGGCAGAGTCATGCCTACAACTGTGAACATTTGGTTTTCTTTTTATTATGAAGTCAACACCAAATAGGACAAATAACTGAAAACTTCAATGTGCATAACTATTCACCCTCCTAAAGTAAGTACTTTGTAGAGGCAATTTTTGCTGCAATTACAGCTGCAAGTCGCCATGGATAAGTCTCTATGAGCTTTCCACATCTTGCACAGGGATTTTTGCCCATTTCACAAGGCAAAACTGCTGTAGCTCCATCTAGTCAGATGGTTGGAAGGTGAACCGCTGTCCCAGTCTCAAATCACTGACAAACAGGTTTTGCTCAAGAATATCCCTGTATTTCACACCATCCATCTTCCCCTCAACTCAGACCATTTTCCCTGTCCCTACTGTCGAAAAACATACCCATAACACGCTGCTGCCACATGTTTCACTGTAAGGGTGGTGTTCTTTGTGTGATAAGCTGTGTTAGTTTGGTGGCATTTACCCAATGTGGCCAAAAAGTTCCATTTTGGTCTCATCTGACCACAACACCTTCCTCCATAAATTTGGGGAGTCTCCCACATGTCTTTTGGCAAACTGAAAACGAGCCTTATAAATTGTGTAAGTAAAGGTTTTTTCTGCTCACCCTTCCATAAAGGCCACCTCTATGGAGTGTATGGCTTATTGTGGTTGTATGGACAGATACTCCAGTCTCTGCTTGTGAACTCTGCAGCTCCTTCAGGTTACCTTTGGTCTCTGTGCTGCCTCTCTGATTCATGCCCTCCTTGCCTGGGCTGAGAGTTTTGGTGGACGGACCGCTCTCGGCAGGTTTGTTGTGGTAACATGTTCTTTTCATTTGATGATAATTGAGTTGATGGTGCTCCGGGGGATCATCTGAGATTTTGATATTTTCTTATAACCCAACCCTGACTTGAACTTCTCAACAACTTTGTCCCTGACTTGTTTGGAGATCTCCTTGGTCTTCATGGTGTTGTTTGGAGATCTCCTTGGTCTTCATGGTGTTGTTTGGAGATGTCCTTGGTCTTCATGGTGTTGTTTGGAGATCTCCTTGGTCTTCATGGTGTTGTTTGTGGAGATCTCCTTGGTCTTCATGGTGTTGTTTGGAGATCTCCTTGGTCTTCATGGTGTTGTTTGGAGATCTCCTTGGTCTTCATGGTGTTGTTTGGAGATCTCCTTGGTCTTCATGGTGTTGTTTGGAGATCTCCTTGGTCTTCATGGTGTTGTTTGGAGATCTCCTTGGTCTTCATGGTGTTGTTTGGAGATCTCCTTGGTCTTCATGGTGTTGTTTGTGGAGATCTCCTTGGTCTTCTGGTTTTGTTTGGAGATCTCCTTGGTCTTCATGGTGTTGTTTGGTGATCTCCTTGGTCTTAATGGTGTTGTTTGGAGATCTCCTTGATCTTCATGGTGATGTTTGGAGATCTCCTTGGTCTTCATGGTGATGTTTGGAGATCTCCTTGGTCTTCACGGTGTTGTTTGGAGATCTCCCTGGTCTTCATGGTGTTTGGTTAGTGGAGCCTCTTGTTAATGGTGTTGCAGCCTCTGTGGCCTTTCAGAAAAGGTAAAGTGTATATACTGACAGATGTGTGACACTTAGATTGCACACAGGTGGTCTTCCTGTCACTAATCAGGGCACTTATGGAGGGAATTGCTTGCACCAGAAATGTTTAAGGGCTTCATTGCAAAAGGGGTGAATACATATGCACATGCCCATTTTTAGTTATTTGATCCCATAAATTTAATTTATGCATATATTTTTCTCACTTCACCAAGTTAGACTATTTAGTGCTTCTGCATCACACACAAATCGGATTACAAAAATATTTAAACATAGGCTATAATGTTACAAAATAGGCAAAAAGCAAGGAAGGTGAATACTTCTGCAAACCACTGTATTTGTAAGACATGAAATATACGGTAAAGATATGAATAACTTAAACAATTCTCTTACAGGTTTGGCAGCTCCTTATCTGAGTAACAGAATAAAAGTGGACTCAGACTCCGAGCAAGTTCATGTTCTTCAAACTGGCCGGCAGCATCTGTCTTGGCGTTGTCCTGTCTAAAAATCAACGGCAAACCTGCAAAAGAATCCCAAAGTCTATAAGCACCTCAAAGGGTTAAACGTTGTGGTGCACATAATACCCAATATCCACATCTGCTGCAGAACCCCTTGGGAGAACGGTCAAACCAGAGAAGCAATACATTAGGATCAACAATAAAAGAAAAGGAGATTTTTGTGTACTCACCGTAAAATCTTTTTCTCCGAGCCAATCATTGGGGGACACAGGACCATGGGTGTTACACTGCTGCCACTAGGAGGACACTAAGTAAACACAGAAAGAATAGCTCCTCCCCTGCAGTATACACCCTCCTGCTGGCTCTCAGTGAATCAGTTCGGTAACAAAGCAGTAGGAGCTTAATATTTAACAAGGATGAACTATGTCAAAACCAAGTTAACTCAAAACAAAACCAAAGCCAATAGGCTAACAGGGTGGGTGCTGAGTCCCCCGATGATTGGCTCGGAGAAAAGGATTTTATGGTGAGTACACAAAAATCTCCTTTTCTCCTACGCCTCATTGGGGGACACAGGACCACGGGACGTCCTAAAGCAGTCCCTGGGTGGGAAACAATTAACTGCAATTGCTGCTTGTACCCACAAGTTACAGATGCGGCACGGCCGCCTGCAAAATTCGTCTGCCGACGGTCGCATCTGCCGAGGCCCGAGAGTGAATATGGTAATGTTTTGTAAAGGTATGCAGGCTGGACCAAGTCGCAGCCTTACAAACTTGTGCTGCCGAAGCTTGGTGCCGGATGGCCCAAGACGCGCCCACTGACCGAGTGGAGTGAGCCTTAATCCCTGCTGGGACAGGAAGACCTCTGACTCGGTAGGACTCCTGAATAGCCGAACGGATCCATTTGGCTATTGTCGCCTTGGAAGCGGGAAATCCTTTCCTTGGTTCTTCCGGGAGCACGAATAGGGCATCACACCTGTGGAAAGACGCTGTCCGCGAGATGTATCTCCTAAGAGCTCTCACTAAATCCAGTGTGTAAAGGGCCTTCTCGATGCAATGGACTGGTGCCGGACAGAGTGACGGTAAGACAATCTTCTCATTGAGATGAAAAGAGGATACAACTTTCGGTAGAAAAGAAGGGGATGTCCTCAAAACCACCCTATCCTGATGAAAATTCAGGAACGGAACCTGAGAGGACAGAGCCACCAGCTCGGAGACTCGTCTAATAGAGGTGACCGCAACTAGAAAAGCAACTTTCCATGAAAGAAGAGACAGGGAAACCTCCTGTAGAGGTTCGAAAGGAGCCTGTTGCAAAACTCCGAGGACCAGATTAAGATCCCATGGTTCCAACGGCATCCTATAGGGGGACGCCCGATGGCAGACTCCCTGAATAAATGTCATGACCTGTAATCTGTTGGCAATCCTGCGTTGGAAGAGAACAGACAGGGCTGAGATCTGCCCCTTGAGAGAACTAAGGGGCGAGACCCAAGTCCAAACCCGTTTGTAAGACCTGGAGAATGGAATGGATGGAAAAATGTAGAGAACGTCCTCGGTCGCTACACCATGAAAAGGAAGTCTTCCAAGTGCGATGATAGATACGCATAGACGTAGGCTTTCTAGCGCTGATCATGGTAGCTATGGCTTCTGGAGAGAAATCTGCCTGGGTTAGGACCCAGGACTCAACGGCCATGCCAGCAAACACAGGGCCTCTGAGTTCTGTTGGCAAAAGGGGCCTTGAGATAGCAGATCTGCGCGATTCGGTAATCGCCAGGGAACGTCGGCAACTAGTTGAACTAGTTCCGCGTACCACGCCCGGCGCGGCCAATCTGGCGCAATCAGGATTACCGGTACCCTCTCCGCTCTGATTTTCTTGATGACTCTCGGCAGGAGAGGAAGCGGGGGAAATATGTACGGAAGCCGAAAATGATGCCACGGGAGTACAAGAGCGTCTGCCCCGATGGCTGCCGGATCGTGGGACCGAGCCATGAAGCCAGGAACCTTGGAATTCAGCAGTGAGTCCATCAGATCCACGTCCGGGGTTCCCCAACGACAGCAGATCTAGTGGAAGATCTCCGGATGGAGAGACCACTCCCCGGAGTCGAGGCATTGCCGACTGAGGAAGTCTGCCTCCCAGTTGTCCACTCCCGGGATGTGAACCGCAGAGATAATTGAGCGGTTTTCCTCGGCCCATCGGAGGTTGTGGTCTACCTCTGTCATGGCCGCCCTGCTGCGGGTTCCCCCTTGGCGGTTGATGTATGCCACTGCAGTGGCGTTGTCGGACTGAATCTTGATTGGGCGACCTGCTAGGAAGGGATGGAACTGGAGAAGTGCCAGCCTGATCGCCCGGATTTCCAAGATGTTGATTGGAAGGCGTGATTCCTGGGGGGACCAGCAGCCCTGAGCAGTGTGATGAAGGAACACCGCTCCCCTGCCTAGAAGACTGGCGTCTGTCGTCACAACCAGCCAGTGTACTGGAAGAAAAGACTTCCCTTGATTCAGGGAGGATTTCAATGTCCACCACCTGAGAGACTGTCTGACTCGCTGGGGAAGGAGGAACTGACGGTCTAGGGAGAACGGGTTCCTGTCCCGAACAGCTAGGAGGGCATGCTGTAGAGGACGGAGGTGTAGTTGGCCAAATGGAACCGCCTCCAGAGCTGCTACCATCCTGCTGAGGACTCTCATACTGAAGCGCAGAGAGTGAGAGCGAGGCTGAGAGCTTCTGAGCTTCTCGGCTTCTCGCTGTAAGACTGAGATCTTTTCCGGGGGAGAAGAACCAACCCCCGGGACGAGTCGAGTATCATTCCTAGAAAGGAAATTCGCTGAGCCGGGACTGGGGAAGATTTTTTGAAGTTTATCTTCCAACTCAGGCGAGAAAGGGTATTTATTGTGATGGCCACGGCTTCCTTGCAGGAGCGGAAAGAGGGGCCTTTGATGAGGATATCGTCTAAATACGGGAGCGCCACCACTCCTCGGGTGTGGAGTATGGCCACGGCAGCCGCCATTGACCTTGGTGAATACCCTGGGAGCGGTGGCGAGGCCGAAGGGCAGAGCAACGAATTGGAAGTGATCTTCCTGAACTGAAAAGCGAAGAAACCTTTGGTGAGAAGGTATAATAGGAATATGGAGGTATGCGCCCTGGATGTCTATAGACGCCAGGAACTCGCCTTTTTCCATGGAGGCGATGACAGAGCGAAGCGATTCCATCCGGAACCGTCACACCCTGATGAACTTGTTCAGCAGTTTTAGGTCCATTACGGGCCGTACTGTACCATCCTTCTTTGGAACAATGAAGAGGTTTGAATAAAAACCTTGAAACCTTTCGCTTTGAGGGACCGGAATAATAACTCTGTCTTTTCTCAGAGAGCTTATAGCTTTGAAGAACTCTGATGCTTTTGCCCTGGGAGGAGAAGACAGGAAAAAAACGGGGGACGAGATAAGAGATCTATCTTGTATCCGGAGGACACTAGATCGCGGACCCACTCGTCGTGAACGACCGAGAGCCACGCGGCACTGAAGGAAAGCAGGCAGCCGCATACTTTGAGGGTGTCCCCCGGATAAAGCAGGTAGTCATTGTGTGGAAGGTCTGCCCGTTCTGGCGCCTCTGGATCCCGGCTGCCTTGACCTGCCTCTCCATGAAGGGGAAGGCTTAAAAGAGGCCTGTGAACCTTTGTCTCCACGTTGTGCCCGGCCGAAACCGGGAGATGTGGAAGTAGAGGACCAGTTTGAGTTGTAACGAAAAAAATCGGGACCGAGCCTGTGGTTGCAGGTTCCGAAAAGGCTGAGAGGGTCTCTGTTGTGGAAGAAATTTTACTCTTCCCTCCAGTGGCATCAGAAATTAACTGGTCGAGCTTTTCGCCAAAAAGGCGACAGCTCTGATATGGGAGAGAAGTCAATGACTTTTTGGAAGTAGAATCCGCACGACAGTCCCTGAGCCATAAGGACCTCCGGATGGTGATGGCATTTGCTGCTGCTTCAGAAGCACAGTCAGCGGCATCCAGGGACGCGGTCACTACAAAATCTCCAGCTCTGGCTATCTGAGTAGCGAGGTCTGCTATCTCGGGGGGAAGATTGGTATCCAGTACTGCTGAAGACAAGACCTCAGCCCAGTGGGTCATAGCCTTAGCCACCCACGTAGCGGCAAAAGATGGAAAGAGTGCGGCCGCTGAGGCTTGAAAAGCTGAACGCGCCATATTGTCGATCTGACGATCGGTTGGATTTTTAATAGAGGCGCCCTCCGAGGAGGATAAAACAGATTTCGTAGCCAGGCGCGATACCAAAGGATCTACCAGGGGAGATTGTGACCAATCTTTTCTTAGATCCTGGGCAAAGGGATATTAGGACTCCATGGGCTTCTGCCCTATGAATCGTTTATCTGGACGGATCCTGTGAGATTCAACAATTTGCTTAAACTCGGGATGAGTGGCGAACACTCTGTGAGCTCGTTTGGTCCTCTTAAAGGACACGGCATGATCCGTTTTAGATAAGGGTTCCTCCTCAAGTCTCAAAGCCTTATTCACTGACTCAATTAGAAAGTCGAGAGTCTCCTGAACGTGATCAAATTCCTGATCTAGGGACGTGTCAGAATCGTCCTCTGAAACAGGTTCTCTACTAGCCCCATGGAAGGGGAGCGAGAAGTGGAGCTCTCAGAACCCGAAACTCGGTGATGGTCTGGGGGTATGGCATGAGTCCTTTCCCTGGAGGAGTGAGAACTCCTTGGCAAGGTACGACCCCTGGAGTACGAGGGGTTCTGACCATCGGAAGCGTCGTCCGTATTAGTGCCCTGGTTAGAGGAAGGGTCTCGGAACGAGTCTAACGCTTTTGCCAGGGATGCCATAGACCGGGAAAGGGAGGTAGCCCACTCAGGGGTACTAGGCTCGCTGGGTTCAGTATCAGCAACAGGTGGTTCCTGAGCCGTCACCGGTTCACAAGCTGTGCATAATGCTGTATTGTGACCCCGGGGTAAAGATACCTTACAAGAGGTACATGCAGTGAAAAATACAGTGTGGGTTTTCCCAGACTGTTTGTGAGGCTTTGGTTGAGACATAGTAAAGCCTGGAGGAAAGCGCTTACTAGCAGGGGAAGGGTTAAGCTATGTTTCTGAAGCTTACCCATGGTCCTGTGTCTTGAGTCCCCAGGGGAGGTCCGCAGTGTGATGCCAAGGGAGTTATGCACAGGAATCGCTAATCCTGAAGGCTGTGATTGAAAATGCTGGAGCAGCGCTGCAGCATCAGCCCTGTGGGTGTACCAAGATGGCCGCCGAGATCAGGAAGTGAAAGTCTCTCTCAGGGAACGAGAAGCGCCAGAAAGAGTGGGCGGCGGTAATTGCCAGTGGGCGTGGCCAAAACTCCTGCCTGTATGAAAGGGAAAAGCCGGGGGCTAAATTTTAAACCTGCGGTTGCAGCCTGCAGCGCCGCGAACGCTATTAGCGCCATTCTTAAGCCACACTCTCTGAAGGAATTGCTGCACTGCAGACCACCCACGGACGCGGGCTTTAAGGTGCGGACCTCCCATACCCCGGGGACCAGGACCCCCCAGCGCCTCGGCCCCCGCAGTGTACTCACGGTAGATGCGGTGGGCCGGTGCTCAATCCACCGTCGCCATAGTCAGGGAGGGGGTGGAGAGCTTCTTCCGCCATGCGTCATCCGCTATATCAGTGGTGATGCAGAAGGGGGCTGCATAGACGCCATTCATAATATGTCCGGCTATGCACCTCGCTCCAGGAGAGGTAGATGGAGGGCTACTCCATGTGGTCGCCTGCTATGGAGGGGGGAGATCGGAACGCGAAGGAACCGTCGCCCGCAAGATGAGCTCAGGGCTGGCATCCAACGTTGCAGGAAAGGATACGGGAGGGACGCTCCACGTACTTGCCTGTTGATGGTTCGGGGGAGATCGGAGCCTAGAAAGGATCCGCCGCCCCCATTCGCTCCGTTAAAGGAAAAAATAGAACAAAAAATCAAAAATTAAAATAAAAATGGTGGGGTCTGAAACAGACCCAAGTGCCTCCTACAGACACTAAGCAAGAACTGGTTCACTAAGAGACAGCAGGAGGGTGTATACTGCAGGGGAGGAGCTATTCTTTCTGTGTTTACTTAGGCTAGGTTCACATTGCGTTAATGTGTGCACGCTAACGGACAGCGTTGCACGGCGAAAATGTCGCAATTAACGCCGTGCAACGGGTCCGTTAGCGCACCCATTGACAGCAATGTGAAGTTTCCCTGTAGCGCATCGCTAGCGCATGCCCTTTTCGGCTCGTGCTAGCGATGTGCCGTTCTTCTGTGGCGCGCCCGAGGTCCGTTCCCCGCTCTCGCAGATCGGGGATCTGCGCGAGCGGGGACATTAACGCGACCCCTAACGCGGCCCCTAAATAAACATTGCGTTAGCGCAATCCGCTAGCGCTAAACGGATTGCCCTAACGCGATGTGAACCTAGCCTTAGTGTCCTCCTAGTGGCAGCAGAATAACACCCATGGTCCTGTGTCCCCCAATGAGATGTAGGAGAAAGTGTAACACAGTTGTGTTTTCGGAACCATAGAAATGAAAGGAATCAGAGTGTGCAAAGTTTATAAATGTATTTCCGAGAACAGTAATTGTACAATTAGGGCTGCAGCGGGGGAACGATTATGCTAGGGCGAGAGAACTGCAGAAATTATGTAAATGGAACCAAAAAAGGGATCACATGTAATGAAGTGTGATGTGACGCAAATATTTGCAATGATCATCTTCGCTTGTAAAATAATTCCCAATATATTTGAGAACCACAATTGTACATGACCTTTTGTATTCCTACAGTAACTAATCCTGTAAATCCTGACGCTAGTGATACAATTTCTGGCACCACCCATGTAATAATTGATTAGTGATACCAACAACTAACCTGTTTTATTAATCAGCCAATAAGGAGCAGAAATAAATATCTTCAAGGAGCCCTCTGCCCGGCACATGATGCGTATGGTGAGGTTGAGCTGTCTCTTGTTGGCATCGTAAAGTCGCATCCTGACTATGTAGTTTTGAGTCCCGGGTGGGATCAGCAGCTCCTTGCAGTGTTGAAAATTTTCCACCGCGATTCCTGTTAAAATATGAGAGACACTTTAAAAAAAAAAAAAAAGTAACTAATGCCACAGATCAATGAGGTCTGGTACTTTTGTGGATCCTTCCCCTGTCTAGTACAGATCCCTCAGACTGTCTGGCATGTTGGAAGCTGCAGGCCGGTCTCCCATGTCACTTGCCACCCCTCCGCTAACTCTTCTCATTCTAGAGACAGCTGGATTCATTCCATGCTGTCTGTAGAATGACTCTCACACAGCTCTGCAGAATCCACGCTATACACTCACACAGCTCTGCAGCATCCACAACATACACTAACACAGCCCTGCAGCATGCACAACACACTGACACAGCTCTGCAGAATGAACATAAATATTGCTGCTCATACAGGATACACAGAGATCTGCAGTATGCATATTTTATATACACACAGCTCTGCAACAGACACAACACTGCTGCACACACAGTAGACACACACACATAGCTATGTTGAGAGACCAGAACACATACAGACATAGCTCTGCAGTATACACACAGCTCTGCTTGCCCACACTTTGTTTCCAGGCATCTGAGATCATGAAATGTCCTACTAACTAAAACCTCAGATTTCGTTTACTGCTATCCTATTGTATGCTGGAACCGACGGAAGCCAATGGTGATATGCTGGTCCCAATCTGCTTCCTCTACTGCCATGCACTGATCAGACAGATCAGGGTCGGTCACAGACAAAATAACTGTGCAAGGGTTCTCTCTAGTGATAGGGAAGGATGCTATATGAATGATCCTCTCGATCACAAAGGAAGCCGACTGTGAATTGTAAGACGCATGCACTTTTTAGCAAGGCATTTTTCTTGCTAAAAAGTCTGTCTTCTAGTCCAAAGATAGAGCATAGATTAGTAACTAGAGACACACCCCCATCAGTGGAAAACTGGAGGTAAATTAGGCCACTGTAGGATAAGGATGACTGCTGAACAATTCTTACATGGTGAGAACAAAGATATATAAGGAAAACAGAGGGTATATAATAATGCCAACATACTGCAACCTAATCAAAAACTTAAAAAAAAAAATGGGTCCACAAGGAAGCTTCATGGGCTACTCTTAGCCCATTGTAGATGTATTTAGTTATCTTTTATATTTTAAAAATTCTGCTCCATTCCTGTTTTCAACTTACAAATTATCACATTTACAAGTTTTTCCCATGGCTAAACATCTTTTCTTTACAACAGTTCCTATACGATAGGGGATAGCAGTAGAAGAACTCACCAAGTTCAAAGTTCTGCGATGTATCTGCAGTGTGCAGGGCCATCTCTTTCCCAGACTTTAAGGTTCCTCGGAGGGCTGTACCTTTGACATAAAAGTTCAGCTCACATGGCAGAAGGTTGCAGATGACCACAGTGGGCAGCAGGAAGACGGTATGGCCCGGCTGTCTGTAGATTTGTTTAGCGCTGTCTGAGAAGATATTTGATGGCATGTAATCGGGATAGTTTTCTTTCCTCAGAGCCACGCAGAACCTGAAACAAATTTTAAAGGAAAATATATTGCACAACTTGACAATCAGGACTGCATAAATTATACAGGAATTGTATGAAAAACCTGCAAAAGATTTAAGGTGGTGACTTGGCCTTCGAATTCCCCAAATGTCAACCAGATGGCCATTTACATAAAAAAATCAAGACCTAAGGTCAGTTATTGATGCCGTATATATGACAGGACACCCCCAATAATAAAGCCTCACTTATTGTCACCTGAAATATCTGCTGTTTTCCGTGTCCATGGAGTGACACTCGCGTTTACTGCTGGAAACTTCTCCGGTCTTGGTAACATTTGTCCAGTGGATTGGCGTTTTGCAGAAGAACACTCCCATCCCTCGAGGTCGAGCCTGCAGTCTCCAGGATGTAAGATGTAATGGAATCGCAAATGAATCTCCGGGCATCACAGCAGGGAGAATCACCGGCTCTGCAAATACAAAGAGTATGATACGATGGACGCCTGTGTCTGCCTCCTACATGACACTAAGCTACACAGAGAAGCTTGCTTCCAGTAGACAGGTGTAACCTGCTAAGGAGGAGCTGACTTTTTTTTCCCTTAGTGTCAGCCTACTGGTGGCACTCCTTGATTTCCTGTGCCCCCCAATGTTTGCAAGCGCTCTCTAATTTTCAGTTGTCTCTGCGTGAGTGAAGGGAGACTAGCTGCTAAGACATCTTCCATACATAGTATACACAGAGACATGAGGGGTCCCTACTCTAATATAGTGCCTGATTAGAAACAGCAGCAAAAAGGATATCATATAAAAAGTATTGAGCAGTGAAGCTGTGAATCCAGCTCTGAATGAGATAAAACACTAGAAAGCAGCACCCTCCATGTCTGTCTAAGCTATCATACTGTGCCTTCTAATGCCTGATAATAAAAAACGCACTTGCAGCTCTTGGTTTCAAACTATTTTTAATCTGGTTACTCTACGACAGTGTTCCCCAACTCCGATCCTCAAGAGCCACCAACAGGTCATGTTTTCAGGATTTCCTTAGTATTGTACAGGTGATAATTGCATCACCTGGACAGGCAAGCATTCAATAACCTGTGCAATACTAAGGAAATCCTCAAAACATGACCTGTTGGTGGCTCTTGAGGACCGGAGTTGGGGAACACTGCTCTATGACATTCAGAATCGGTGCAGCCAAACAGTGAGCGCTCGTAGCTACTTACTGTCTGGGGCTGACGGGCTGTCGAGCCGAAGCTCCATTGGGATCTCGAGCTTGTTTTTGACAATCAGAGATGATCGCACAGTCACCACCTTACGAGCACTGCCTTCCATGGTGACAGCAAACACAACACGCACCGGCGGCAGCGCCGAGAACTGCAAAAGTGGAGAAAGCAGAATAAAACTAGTAATATGGATGGTCCTAAGGCGACTCCATAGGACAGAATAGATACAAGGAGGATGGGAACACCCAGTTGTCAAATTATTTCTACATTTCCAAAAGGAATAAAAGGGGAATATAAAAATACAAGTATTTGCTAAAACATATAAGTTTTAGATATGTCAGGAGAAGTGATGGACCACATTTAAAGATTAGCTGACGGTAGATATAGGCTGACTTACATAAACCTGAGGATGTATGATACTGGTTCTGCTTATCGGACTCCCGACCTACAAACAAAAAAGAAATATATATTGTGAAATGCCAGATTAATACAATTTTACGGTAAACAATTCTGTATAATGTCTTACTGATGAGGACGAAGAATTCTTATCGGGAGCTGCATAGCGAAAGAATATCCCAACTTTATCCACAGACACCGGGCTGACTTGTTCCCAGCCGCTGACCCGCACCTGCAGCTGGTGAATCCGCAGGTCATGAGTGTGCCTGCAAAGCAACGCTGGATCAGTGAGAAAGGAGCAACAGTACCGACCGCCTAGAAGAACATTACACCAACCATGCTTCATGTCTAAAGGTACCTTCACACTGAACGATATCGCTAGCGATCCGTGACGTTGCAGCGTCCTGGCTAGCGATATCGTTGAGTTTGACAGGCAGCAGCGATCAGGATCCTGCTGTGCCATCGTTGGTTGGAGCAGAAAGGCCAGAACTTTATTTCGTCGCTGGATCTCCCGTAGACATCGCTGAATCGGCGTGTGTGACACGGATTCAGCGATGTCTTCACTGGTAACCAGGGTAAACATCGGGCTACTAAGCGCAGGGCCGCGCATAGTAACCCGATGTTTACCCTAGTTACCAGCGTAAACGTAAAAAAAAAAAAACACTACATACTTACATTCCGGTGTCTGTCCCCCGGCGCTGTGCTTCTCTGCACTGTGTCAGCGCCGGCCGGCAAAGCACAGCGGTGACGTCACCGCTGTGCTTTCCGGCTGGTGCTGACACAGTGCAGAGAAGCACAGCGCCGGGGGGACAGACACCGGAATGTAAGTATGTAGTGTTTGGTTTTTTTTACGTTTACGCTGGTAACCAGGGTAAACATCAGATTACTAAGCGCGGCCCTGCGCTTAGTAACCCGATGTTTACCCTGGTTACCAGGGGACTTCGCGTAGTTGGTCGCTGGAGAGCTGTCTGTGTGACAGCTCTCCAGCGACCACACAGCGACGCTGCAGCGATCGGGATCGTTGTCTAGATCGCTGCAGTGTTGCTAAATGTGACAGTACCTTAAGGAACGACATACAGGCCACAGCAACTACATCCCAGGGTCGAAGAATATCTTTATCTTTGATCATTATGCAAATTAGCGTCCCTTAATTACCATCCCTCACAACCTCCTCCAATGTAGATTGACAGCTCAACTTGTCCAGAGCAAGCACTCTGCCTGAACTGAAAATTTGGACATGGTGTCAGGAAAGGGGTTAAGGGGAAAGCGAGTACGCATGCAGTGCCAGAGGGGAATATGAGGCGAGAGAGCATGCAGAGCTGGGGGCTGGGTAGGAGGCAAGCGCATGGTGCTGGGGGCAGGAGGCAAGCACCTTCATAAAGCCAGGGTGGGGGGCAGGAGTCGAGTGCGTATGCAGTACCAGAGTGAGAATGCGGCGAGCGTGTACCCAGCATGAAAAGGGGCAGGGGGCAAGCGTGCACATAGCACTAGTGGAAGCAGTGTGCGAGCATGCATGCCGTGCCGGGGCAGCAGGGGGTGAGCACGCATGCAGCACAAGGTCAAGCAGGGGGTTAGCACACATGCAGCACTAGGGCAATCAGGGGGTCAAGCACACATGCAGTGTCAATGGAAGGCAAGAGGTGAGCGTACACACAGCACCAGGGGAGGCAGGAGGCGAGTGTGAACACTGCGTCTAATGGGTCAGGAGATGAACACGCATGCAGGGATCAAGGCTTAAGCATGCATGCAGCGCCAGGAAAGGATAGAGGCAAAGTGCACTCGTAGCACTAGGGAGGGCCAGGGGGCGATCGAGGATGGAGTGCTGGGGAAGCAGGGGGCAAGCATGCGAGCAGTGCTGGGGGAGCAGGGGGTGAGTGTGCACATATAGAGAAGGAAGCAGGGGACAAGCGCACATGCAGTGCTGGGGGGAGCAGACCGTGAGCATGCATGCAGTGTGAGATGGAGCAGGGGATGAGCGTACACACAATGCCGGGGCTTGGAAGCGAGCATGCAATCGTAAGTTGGATTTAAAGCACAACAGAGCAGAGGGAGTAAAATAAGAGTAAAGTTACCTGTGTCTCAGCTTTTCTCTTGTTTCAAACTCAAATGGTATCTCTTCTCCTGGAGGCACTTCTCTCCACTGACTCACATTGTGAGCGTCATCGAAGAAATTTTTGTCACCATCTGACACAACTTCTGGGCTCCCGCTATGTGACAAGGCAGCCCTGCAGCAAAGTCACAATACAAATGTGATTCTATGTTTTCAATATCATTATCAATCCAGGTCACATAGATTTAATTCCTTATCGAAAAATGTACGTAATAGTTCATCCGATGTCAGCTGCTGCCTGTGTGTATGGAGTGGGCTCAGGAACTAAGCTCACACTACATCTCCCAAATGCCTGCTATGCTGCACAGTCGGCGTCTGTCTGTAACAGCAGCAAGCGGAGCGGAGCCCTGATTGCTGCTGTTAACCCATAAATGCCATGGTCGATCCCTGACACGATCTGAGAGTGGAGCTGTTCCTTGCAAGGTGCCGTTATCATGGCAGCCGGGTGCCCATCAGGCCTGACACATCGATACCGCTGTGAAGCTCTCCTGTCGTGTCTGCTTTAGAGAATGTTAGTAATTTCCATGAAATAACAATTCTATATAGAGCTCTCCATTATGCGGTTCCTCTGTCATTCCTCCTGGAAATGTATGAATAACGGATAAATAAACATTATTGTTCCACTTGTCATTACCTTGTGGGTGTTGTAGTTAAAGTGGCGAACCACAGTGTGCAGCCCGTGTGATTCCGGAGGGCAAATGGTATAAATGGCTGTCTGCGCTTTGGAGTCTTCATTTCAACTACATGGGAAAGAACAGAGAAAGGAATCCATGACTTGTTACAGATCCACATCTAATACAGCAGTAATGGAGGAGGAACATCGCAGCTGCCTTCACAGCTCTGGTGCCACGCAGCGGCCGCATGAATGGTGCTCGGCGGTCAGCGGCAGGGAAAGCTGCAGTCAGCCATGCATTTTCTTTTCGGAAGAAATATACAGGTGAATAGTTATCCATGTATTAGATGGATGAACAGTAGGGGCATGAGTGACGCCCCCCCTATATATCCTATAATAGACCGTATGAAATGGGGTCATCTTGAGGAGTCAATGACGAGATGTGCATGAACACAGACATCCCGATGGCACTTTATACATGTCCCCGTGTTTTTCGTACTGTACCTCTAGCATACACCTGATGTTCTAGGTTAGTCAGACTGGCTGTGCTTCTAGTTCTAAGGTAAGACAGAGGAAGGCCTGGCAGACAGGAAAGGCAAAGTTAGAAAGCACGAAAAATGGAGCAAGGGAAACACTGAGGAAAACTGCACAGACATTGCACTTGGGTTAGGAAAGAAACACAGTAAGAAGAGCGTGCACGGATCAAGGAGTCCTGTAGAACCACTTTATTGAAAAACAAACAAAATAAAAACATTAAAAATGGTATAAACACCAAGATACTCGTCTTACCAATCCTCTGCTGACACCGCTGATGTCACGGTATTTCAATAAAAAGAGCTTCTGCTCGTCTGGGAAGGATTTCTACAAGATTTTGGAGGCATCTATGGGAGTTTCTGCTCTTTCATCCAGAAGAGCATTTGTGAGGTCTGACCCTGATGTTGGAGCACATGTTCGGCTCACAATCTCCATTCTAGTTCATCACAAAAACCTTGGATGGGGCGACAGGGTGGGACTCCGTGCCGTCAATCATGATCTTCCCCAACCATGTGTCTGTATGGACCTTGTGTACTGGGCTCAGTCATGGCAGACAGAAAAGGGTCTTCCCCAAACTGTTCCCACAAAGCTGGTAGCCTAAATTGTACATAAAATCTTGGTATGCTGAAGCAATAAGATTTCCTTTCACTGGAACTAATTGGTCCAGGCTGACCCCTCAAAAACAAGCTCATAATATCCCTCCTCCACCAACCTTATAACTGGCACAATGCAGTCAGGCGGGTAACGTTCTCCTGGAATTCACCAAACCCAGACTCGTCCATCAGATGCCAAATAGAGCAGTGTGATCTTTCACTGCACAGAACTTATTTCCTCCAGAGTCCAATAATGGTGGCTTTACACCACTACACCCGACGCTCGCCATTGTGCTTGGTGATGTATGACTGCATGCATCGGCTCGGCCATGAAGCTCCCAGCAGGGGAACAGTTTTACATTTTTGTCCTGATGTTAATATATCAGCACAAAAGAGATGGTCTTGACTCTTATGGAGTCAGCAGAGCGTTGGTGACTTCTCTGCCCTCTGCTCCTCAGCACTTGCCCCCTCCCCCAGGTCTTTAACGTTTCGGGGGTCTCCACTTCATGGCTGAGTTCCTTCTACTTCCCAATAATCACTCACAGGTGAGGAGGGAAAATTTATGGAGAAAGAATGGTCATGAACGGACTTGATACACCGATGGTTTCTCTTACAGGACAGCCCTGGTATCGGAGCTCTGCACCACTGGCCGTTCTCTCACGTCAGTAAAGGCAGCCAGCATAGTGGGGGGCTGGAGGTTATACACCAGGGGCAATGGGACTAATGAAAAACCTGAATGCAATGATCAAGATGTCCCAGTACTTTTGTCCATGCAGTGTATATGTGACCCTGTGAGTTCTGCCTGTGTAGTATTACCCGGAGAACTGACATGTGCACAGAACATCTTTAAAGTCTTAGAGAAAGTTTTACATTTACCAATAACAGAAGTAGTAGTCAACCATTCTGTCCTTCATCTTTTAAGGTACACTGGTGTTGAATGCTGATTTTACACAGAAATAATTTACTCACTTGGTCCAATGCACGGAGGGTCCACAGAAGAACCCATCCACTCATTTCCAGTTTCCATGGTGGCCTCCTTCTCCAGTTTGCAGTAATCGGCCATCCAGGACTCCTTAGTGTTCACATATTGTTCTACAAAGAACCAAGAAAACATAGTGAATAAGAGACTGATATACTGCACAGAGCAAATAACCCTATATACGGACACACGCGTAGAAGAGGCAGGAGAGCAGCAGAAGGATTGTGCTTTCCAATTCTTAAAGGGGATGTTTACCCTGGAAAACACTTGTAGATGTGTCCAGACCCCCAATCAGGTGTTGAGCTGATTCTGGAGGTTCCTTTTGATATCCCATATAGCAAACACTCATCCCTCTGATGTGTACCAGCCTTTCTGGGCCACTTCTGGTGAATCAGAGCCTATGAACCCGTTCACTTTATGCAATGGGTGCAGACGCCGTGCGATAGCACCTTACCGATCAACACGGAGGTGATATTGATGTCCAAACGCTGTTTAGCCTTCAGATCAATCTTCAGGCGAGAAGGATGGAGACGGCTCGCTTCCTGCTGCTGCCAAGATATGGAGCATGGCCATGGCTCGACAAATGGTTCCCAACCTTGAATGAAACAGGAAAATGTATCAGAAGGATAGAAAAGACAGGACTTCAACAGCTGATTGTATCCACAAATGGCAGCCAACAAGAAGGGGCCAGGATCTATGGGACTGTAGGGTTCGTACATAGAGAGGAGGATAAGTGATAAAGGAGAGAAAAGTCAGATAATAACTAAACATTATACCGGATAGTTCACGATTATAGTAATCCCCCGAAAGTGTGAATCCAGCAGATCCATCAGGATTGGAAACCAAGTGTTGGAAAAAGTTTAGTCCTGAAAGAAAAAAAAAAAAATGTGTAACTACTGACAATAGTATGAGGCACAATGAGTCCCAATCATAGCTTACCCAGGGTTTTTGCTCTTGGCTACAGCGACATTTTTAAAATATTTTTAACACGTTTTTTATTCTGTTTTCATTGACAGGAGAGAAAAACAAAAAAGGAGATTTTTGTGTACTCACCGTAAAATCCTTTTCTCCGAGCCAATCATTGGGGGACACAGGACCATGGGGTGTTATGCTGCTGCCACTAGGAGGACACTAAGTAAACACAGAAAGAATAGCTCCTCCCCTGCAGTATACACCCTCCTGCTGACTCTCAGTGAACCAGTTCGGTAACAAAGCAGCAGGAGCTTAATATTTAACAAGGATGAACTACTGTATGTCAAAAACCAAGTTGACTCAACAAAAACCAAAGCCAATAGGCTAACAGGGTGGGTGCTGTGTCCCCCAATGACTGGCTCGGAGAAAAGGATTTTACGGTGAGTACACAAAAATCTCCTTTTCTCCTACACCTCATTGGGGGACACAGGACCATGGGACGTCCTAAAGCAGTCCCTGGGTGGGAAAACAATTAACTGCAATTGGTACTTGCACCCACAAGTTACAGATGCGGCACGGCCGCCTGCAAAATTCGTCTGCCGACGGAAGCATCTGCCGAGGCCTGAGAGTGAATATGGTAATGTTTTGTAAAGGTATGCAGGCTGGACCAAGTCGCAGCCTTACAAACTTGTGCTGCCGAAGCTTGGTGCCGGATGGCCCAAGACTAACCCACTGACCGAGTGGAGTGAGCCTTAATCCCTGCTGGGACAGGAAGACCTCTGACTCGGTAGGACTCCTGAATAGCCAAACGGATTCATTTGGCTATTGTCGCCTTGGAAGCGGGAAACCCTTTCCTCGGTCCTTCCGGGAACACGAATAGGGCATCTGACTTGCGGAAAGACGCTGTCCGCGAGATATATCTCCTAAGAGCTCTCACTAAATCCAGTGTGAAGGGCCTTCTCGATGCGATGGACTGGTGCCGGACAGAGTGAGGGTAAAACAATCTCCTCATTGAGATGAAAAGAGGATACAATTTTCGGTAGAAAAGACGGGAATGTCCTCAAAACCACCTTATCCTGATGAAAATTCAGGAACAGAACTTGAAAGGACAGAGCCGCCAGCTTGGAGACTCGTCTGATAGAGGTGACCGCAACTAGAAAAGCAACTTTCCATGAAAGGAGACAGAGAAACCTCTTGAAGAGGTTCGAAAGAAGCCTGTTGCAAAACTCCGAGGACCAGATTAAGATCCCATGGTTCCAACGGCATCCTATAGGGGGACGCCCGATGGGAGACTCCCTGAATAAACGTCTTGACCTGTAATCTGTTGGCAATCCTGCATTGGAAAAGAACAGACAGGGCTGAGATCTGCCCCTTGAGAGAACTAAGGGCGAGACCCAAGTCCAAACCCGTTTGTAAGAACTCGAGAATGGAAGGGATGGAAAAATGTAGAGGAGAACGTCCTCGGTCGCCACACCATAAAAAGGAAGTCTTCCAAGTGCGATGATAGATACGCATAGACGTAGGCTTTCTAGCGTTGATCATAGTAGCTATGACTTCTGGAGAGAAACCTGCCTGGGTTAGGACCCAGGACTCAACGGCCATGCAGTCAAACACAGGGCCTGAGTTCTGGTGGTAAAAGGGGCCTTGAGATAGCAGATCTGCGCGATTCGGTAATCGCCAGGGAACGTCGGCAACTAGTTGAACTAGTTCCGCGTACCACGCCCGGCGCAGCCAATCTGACGCAATCAGGATTACCGGTACCCTCTCCGCTCTGATTTTCTTGATGACTCTCGGTAGGAGAGGAAGCGGGGGAAATATGTACGGAAGCCGAAAATGATGCCATGGGAGTACAAGAGCGTCTGCCCTGATGGCTGCCGGATCGTGGGACCGAGCCATGAAGTCGGGAACCTTGGAATTCAGCCGTGAGGCCATCAGATCCACGTCCGGGGTTCCCCCAACGACAGCAGATCTAGTGGAAGATCTCCGGTTGGAGAGACCGCTCTCCGGAGTCGAGGCATTGCCGACTGAGGAAGTCTGCCTCCCAATTATCCACTCCCTGGATGTGAACCGCAGAGATCATTGAGCGGTTTTCCTCGGCCCATCGGAGGATGTGGCCTACCTCTGTCATGGCCGCCCTGCTGCGGGTTCCCCCTTGGCGGTTGATGTATGCCACTGCAGTGGCGTTATCGGACTGAATCCTGATTGGGCGACCTGCTAGGAAGGGATGGAACTGGAGAAGTGCCAGCCTGATCGCCCGGATTTCCAAGATGTTGATTGGAAGGCGTGATTCCTGGGGGGACCAGCGGCCCTGAGCAGTGTGATGAAGGAACACCGCTCCCCAGCCTAGAAGACTGGCGTCTGTCGTCACAACCAGCCAGTGTACTGGAAGAAAAGACTTCCCTTGATTCAGGGAGGATTTCAATGTTCCCCACCTGAGAGACTCTCTGACTCGCTGGGGAAGGAGGAACCGACGGTCTAGGGAGAACGGGTTCCTGTCCCAAACAGCCAGGAGGGCATTCTGTAGAGGACGGAGGTGTAGTTGGGCAAATGGAACCGCCTCCAGAGCTGCTACCATCCTGCTGAGGACTCTCATACTGAAGCGCAGAGAGTGAGAGCGAGGCTGAGAGCTTCTGAGCTTCTCGGCTTCTCGCTGTAAGACTGAGATCTTTTCCGGGGGAGAAGAACCAACCCCCGGGACGAGTCGAGTATCATTCCTAGAAAGGAAATTCGCTGAGCCGGTACTGGGGAAGATTTTTTTTAAGCTCATCTTCCAACCCAGGTGAGAAAGGGTATTTATTGTGATGGCCACGGCTTCCTTGCAGGAGCAGAAAGAGGGGCCTTTGATGAGGATATCGTCTAAATACGGGAGTGCCACCACTCCTAGGGTGTGGAGTATGGCCACGGCAGCCGCCATGACCTTGGTGAATACCCTGGGAGCGGTGGCGAGGCCGAAGGGCAGAGCAACGAATTGGAAGTGATCTTCCTGAACTGCGAAGCGAAGAAACCTTTGGTGAGAAGGTAAAATAGGAATGTGGAGGTATGCGTCCTGGATGTCTATAGACGCCAGGAACTCGCCTTTTTCCATGGAGGCGATGACAGAACGAAGCGATTCCATCTGGAACCGTCGTACCCTGACGAACCTGTTCAGCAGTTTTAGGTCCAGAATGGGCCGTACTGTACCATCCTTCTTTGGAACAATGAAGAGGTTTGAATAAAAACCTTGAAACCTTTCGCTTTGAGGGACCGGAATAATAACGGTCTTTTCTCAGAGAGCTTATAGCTTTGAAGAACGCTGATGCTTTTGCCCTGGGAGGAGAAGACAGGAAAAAACGGTTTGGAGGATGAGATAAGAGATCTATCTTGTATCCGGAGGACACTAGATCGCGGACCAACTCGTCGTGAACGATCGAGAGCCACGCGGCACTGAAGGAAAGCAGGCGGCCGCCTACTTTGTGGGTGTCCCCCGGATACCGCAGGGAGTCATTGTGTGGAAGGTCTGCCCGTTCTAGCGCCTCTGGATCCCGGCTGCCTTGGCCTGCCTCTCCATGAAGGGGAAGGCTTAAAAGAGGCCTGTGAACCTCTGTCTCCACGTCGTGCCCGGCCGGAACCGGGAGATGTGGAAGTAGAGGACCAGTTTGAGTTGTAACGAAAAAAAAAATCGGGAACGAGCCTGTGGTTGCAGGTTCCGAAAGGGCCGAGAGGGTCTCTGTTGTGGAAGAAATTTACTCTTTTTCCGCCAGTGGTGTCAGAAATTAACTGGTCGAGCTTTTCGCCAAAAAGGCGACCGCTCTGATATGGGAGAGAAGACAATGACTTTTCGGAAGTAGAATCCGCATGCCAGTCCCTGAGCCATAAGGACCTCCGGATGGTGATGGCATTTGCTGCTGCTTGAGAAGCGCAGTCAGCGGCATCCAGGGACGTGGTCACTACAAAATCTCTAGCTCTGGCTATCTGAGTAGCGAGGTCTGCTATCTCGGGGGGGAAGATTGGTATCCAGTACTGCTGAAGACAAGACCTCAGCCCAGTGGGTCATAGCGTTAGCCACCCACGTAGCGGCAAAAGATGGAAAGAGTGCGGCTACTGAGGCTTCAAAGGCTGAACGCGTCATATTGTCGATCTGACAATCGGTTGGATTTTTGATAGAGGCGCCCTCCGAGGAGAATAAAACAGATTTGGTAGCCAGGAGCGATACCGGAGAATCTACTGGGGGAGATTGTGACCAATCTTTTCTTAGATCCTGGGCAAAGGGATATTTGGACTCCATGGGCTTCTGCCCTGTGAATCGTTTATCTGGACGGATCCTGTGAGATTCAACAATTTGCTTAAACTCGGGATGAGTGGCGAACACTCTGTGAGCTCGTTTGGTCTTCTTAAAGGACACGGCATGATCTGTTTTAGATAAGGGTTCCTCCTCAAGTCTCAAAGCCTTATTCACTGACTCAATTAGGCTACGTTCACATTTGCGTTGTGCGCCGCAGCGTCGGCGACGCAACGCACAACGCAAACAAAAACGCAGCAAAACGCACGCTAAAACGCTGCGTTTTGCGACACATGCGTCCTTTTTGGCCGAAATTGGACGCCAAAAAAATGCAACTTGCTGCGTCCTGTGCGCCCTGACGCGTGCGCCGCAAAAAACGCATGTGTCAAAAAACGCATCACAACGCATGTCCATGCGCCCCCATGTTAAATATAGGGGCGCATGACGCATGCGGCGACGCAGCGGCGCCCGACGCTGCGTCGCACAACGCTAATGTGAACTTAGCCTTAGAAAGTCGAGAGTCTCCTGATCGTGATGAAATTCCTGATCTAGGGACGTATTAGAATCGTCCTCTGAAACAGGTTCTCTACTACCCACAATGGAAGGGGAGTGGGAAATGGAGCTCTCAGAACCCGAAAACCGTTGATGGTCTGGGGATATGGCATGAGTCCTTTTCCTGGAGGAGTGAGAACTCCTTGGCAAGGTACGACCCCTGGAGTGCGAGGGGTTCTGACCATTGGAAGCGTCGTCCGTATTAGTGCCCTGGTTAGAGGAAGGGTCTCGGAACGAGTCTAACGCTTTTGCCAGGGATGCCATAGACCGGGTAAGGGAGGTAGCCCACTCAGGGGGACTAGGCTCACTGGGTTCAGTATCAACAACAGGAGGTTCCTGAGCAGTCACCGGTTCACAAGCTGTGCACAATGCAGTATTGTGACCCCCGGGGTAATGATACCTTACAAGAGGTACATGCAGCGAAAAATACAGTGTGGGTTTTCCCAGACTGTTTGTGAGGCTTTGGTTGAGACATAGTAAAGCCTGGAGGAAAGCGCTTACTAGCAGGGGAAGGGTTAAGCTATGTGTCTGCAGCTTACCCAGGTCCTGTGTCTTGAGTCCCCAGGGCAGGTCCGCAGTGTAGGCAGAGAAAAAAGCTAGTCCTGAGGGCTGTGATAGGAAACGCTGGAGCAGTGCTGCAGCATCAGGGCTGTGGGTGTCCCAAGATGGCCGCCGAGACCAGGAAGTGGGAGCTCATCACAGGGAACGAGAAACGCCAGAAAAAAGTGGGCGGGGCCAAAACTCCGGCCTGTATTGAGGGAATTTTTTCTTTTCTCTCTCTCTGCGGTTGCGGCCTGCAGCGCCACGACCGCTATTAGCGCCATCATTAGCTGCACTCCTTTGTGGGGTTGCCGCACCAAGGACCACCCACGGACACAAGCTTAATGTGCGGACCTCCCATACCCCGGGGACCAGGACCCCCCAGCGCCTTGGCCCCCGCAGTGTACTCACGGTAGATGCGGTGGGCCGGTGCTCAATCCACCGTCGCCATAGTCAGGGAGGGGGTGGAGAGCTTCTGCCGCCATGCGTCATTCGCTATATCAGTGGTGAAGCAGAGGGGGGCTGCACGGACGCCATATATATCATGTCCGGCTATGCACCTGGCTCCAGGAGAGGTAGATGGAGGGCTACTCCATGTGGTCGCCTGCTATGGAGGGGGGAGATCGGAACGCGAAGGAACCGTCGCCCGTAAGGTGAACTCAGGGCTGGCATCCAACGTTGTTGGAAAGGATACGGGAGGGACGCTCCCCGTACTTGCCTGTTGATGGTTCGGGGGAGATCGGAGCCTAGAAAGGATCCGTCGCCCCCATTCGCTCCATTAAAGGAAAAAATAGAACAAAAAATCAAAAATTAAAATAAAAACGGTGGGGTCTGAAACAGACCCAAGTGCCTCCTACAGACACTAAGCAAGAACTGGTTCACTTGGAGCCAGCAGGAGGGTGTATACTGCAGGGGAGGAGCTATTCTTTCTGTGTTTACTTAGTGTCCTCCTAGTGGCAGCAGCATAACACCCATGGTCCTGTGTCCCCCAATGAGGCGTAGGAGAAACGAGAATTTTTTTTTACTGCGTTCATGAAAATATGTTGATCATTTAACAGTTTGTTCTGGATACAGCATTACCAAACGTGCATTTTTTTTTAAACATTTTTAAGCATAACATTTTTTTCAAAATTATTTTAAACCATCGGTTCCCCACGATCACACTGCAGGGAGTCAATGAGAGCCGGTGACAGCACCAGACATCACTGATATTTTAGTCACTATCCTGCAGTCTAATGAGCAGATGCAAGGAGTATATAAAGAACAAGCATGAATATAACGTTAAGTGGAACCATTTCCAAGTGCATTATTTGGCCTGAATATCACTGGAAATTAGGAGACATTAATGACTATACTGACGTGAAAAGGTGATCTCGGCCAGGGGGACATCGCAGTCCATGCAGTCATCAATGAAGCAGATGCAGATACTGTCCGCCTTCAGCTCCACGCCTGATATCCATCGTACGGCCCCCACACTTCCACCGCTGGTCTTATTAGGCTTCTGAGGCTCGGCATTCTTAAAGAGCCACGTAGCAGCTTTGTTTAGTTGACCTTATAGGGGTGGAAAAGATAAGAATTTAGGAGGCACAAAGCAGAGACAAATGAGATATAAGAGAAAGAATCTGCCGCTTATTAAGACACATGGACATCCATCACCAGGAGTTATGGCAGCTGAACCCCCAAAAATGAGCAGCTTGTAATTCCTTAAGACATTATTATTTTAAGAATTGATTCCATTTAGTTGTGGAAGACATATGAAAATGCTAAAGTGATTTGTAACTACGTAGACTACAGTCTGCCTAATTAGCACCCATAACAATAAATCCCAGACAGTTGTACAAGGTGTTGACTTGGCCCCCAAATACCCCAGATCTCAATCTGATTGATCACCTATGAGATGTGCTAGAAAGGCAAGTCCAGTCTATGGATGTCTTGCAACTTGCAGAAGATTGTTGCCATGCTTTCTTGAAAGGGTAACCTTGTTGTGGTGTCATTATACAGCAGTAATTCACCTCATCGGTAAATATATCGCCCTCACCTACTGCATGTGCTATAAGGAGATCCCAGCATTACAATGGTTTACCTTGAGAAGCCAGCAACGCTTTACGGCAATCCGCTACAGCAAACCCCAGCTCCTGCAAGCGGGCAAGTTGATTTTCTAAAATAACCAAAAATGATGAAATAAATGGTTAATACATCCCAAAAGGATCAGGTTCTGTAAACTCACCCTAAGAGGCCTAGAATACATTTATGAGGTCTTACCTACAAGAGGATCCATCACATGTCTGTGAACGTCTTTTACCAACAAGCCTTCACTCTCCTTGTCGTTGCCTTCAGCGTTTCCGGAGACGGCAGACTCCGGTGTGCTGGTGCTGGTCTGCTCAGGAATGGATTTTGCAATCGCCAGAAACAACTGTACATCATTGTAGGATAATCGTATGTCCAGTGTCTGCAACTGAATCTGATGAGGGAAAGACAGAGAATTTACTGTGACAAACGGGCACCAATCTACAGGTGACAAGTTAACTGCTTGCAGAATTTCTGATATGTCATAGTGAGGCAAGTTTTGATTCGAGGGTCCAGGTGCCCTCCCTGGGCCATTTTGCCCGTTTTGCTTCCCAGACCCTTGGACAAGACATAAACTTAGGAGCTCATTCACCTCTTGCTCATATGGTCAGCAAACTTATGTCTATCAGATTGCCAATAGCTATGCGCACATCCACAGAGCTGTATCCCATTTACTTACTAGCGCTGCCTTTCACTTCACTTTCTCACCTCTTGATCATTTTGCAATCAGTCAGAGGAAGGTCCTTTTGTAAGACCGAAACGTTACGTTCACGTGGATTGCTGTTCTAATAAAGCTTAATTCTTTTCATTGCACCACTGGAGTGCCGGGTTCCTATCTAAACTTGATGAACAACTTGCTGCAGTCCATTGTCTGTTGTCAAGACCAATCTGTCTATAAGTTACAGACAAGCAGCACAGATTACAAGAATTGGGGGAATGATATGGGATCTCCGGCTGTGCACAATAGAAACGCTGCTGCCCTTATGTCATCATGTCTGGATCTACCTGTGATTGTTTTTACCAGACATTTGTTTGTTATATTTAATTGCCTGCTCATTTTTCATAGCACATTAGCTGCACAGCCACCTCTCCTCTCGGCTTATTTCCAACGTCTTCAATTTCCACTTTCACATTTATTCACAGTGTACCCTTGTTTCTAAGAGTAGTTCATCAGTGCAATTCTATCCTTCATTTATGTGTAAAATACAGTGCGAAAGGTAGAAGTGCAAGAGAGAAAGAGAATTGCACTGCTGATCTGCTATTAGAAAGAAGATAACATAATATATATATTTGCACACTCTTGGCATTCTCTTGATGAGCTTCAAGAGGTAGTCACCGGGAATGGTTTTCACTTCACAGGTGTGCCCTGTCAGGTTTATTAAGTGGGATTTCTTGCCTTATAATTGAGGTTGGGACCATCAGTTGTGTTGTGCAGAAGTCTGGTGGATACATAGCTGATAGTCCTACTGAATAGACTGTTAGAATTTGTATTATGGCAATAAAAAAGCAGCTAAGTAAAGAAAAACGAGTGGCCATCATTACTTTAAGAAATGAAGGTCAGTCAGTCTGAAAAATTGGGAAAACTTTGAAAGTGTCCCCAAGTGCAGTTGCAAAAACCATCAAGCACTACAAAGAAACTGGCTCACATGAGGACCGCCCCAGGAAAGGAAGACCAAGAGTCACCTCTGTTTCTGAGGATAGGTTTATCCGAGTCACCAGCAGCAGAAATCGCAGGTTAACAGCTGCTCAGATTAGAGACCAGGTCAATGCCACACAGAGTTCTAGCAGCAGACACATCTCTGCAACAACTGTTAAGAGGAGACTTTGTGCAGCAGGCCTTCATGGTAAAATAACTGCTAGGAAACCACTGCTAAGGACAGGCAACAAGCAGAAGAGACTTGTTTGGGCTAAAGAACACATGGAATGGACATTAGACCAGTGGAAATCTGTGCTTTGGTCTGATGAGTCCAAATTTGAGATCTTTGGTTCTAACCACCGTGTCTTTGTGCGACGCAGAAAAGGTGAACGGATGGACTCTACATGCCTGGTTCCCACCGTGAAGCATGGAGGAGGAGGTGTGATGATGTGGGGGTGCTTTGCTGGTGACACTGTTGGGGATTTATTCAAAATTGAAGGCATACTGAACCAGCATGGCTACCACAGCATCTTGCAGCGGCATGCTATTCCATCAGGTTTGCATTTAGCTGAACCATCATTTATCTTTCAAAAGGACAATGACCCCAAACACACCTCCAGGCTGTGTAAGGGCTATTTGACCAAGAAGGAGAGTGATGGGGTGCTACGCCAGATGACCTGGCCTCCACAGTCACCAGACCTGAACCCAATCGAGATGGTTTGGGGTGAGTTGGACCGCAGAGTGAAGGCAAAAGGGCCAACAAGTGCTAAGCATCTCTGGGAACTCCTTCCAGATTGTTGGAAGACCATTCCCGGTGACTACTTCTTGAAGCTCATCAAGAGAATGCCAAGAGTGTGCAAAGCAGTCATCAAAGCAAAAGGTGGCTACTTTGAAGAACCTAGAATATAAGACATATTTTCAGTTGTTTCACACTTTTTGGTTAAGTATATCATTCCATATGTGTTAATTCATAGTTTTGATGCCTTCAGTGTGAATGTACAATTTTCATAGTCATGAAAATACAGAAAAATCTTTAAATGAGAAGGTGTGTCCAAACTTTTGGTCTGTACTGTGTGTATATATATATATATATATATATATATATATATATATATATATATATATATATATATATATATATATATATATATATATATATATATACATACATACACATATATATATAAATATATATATATATATATATATTTGGGCACATTATACACACACACACACACTAGATGCACTTTTTCATATATCCATGGAGTACAGTCGACGATGCGCTTTTCTTCTTTTACCTCCAGAATTGGAGGGAAATCCTCCGTGTTGAATGCATCCATGAGACCAGAGCTGTTTTGGTAAGTCGAATTTCCAACCAGTTCTATCTGCACGTGAACGGGATCAATGATGGAGAGAGCAGTGTCATGTTCATTCCCCAAGCGACACGAAAACACCTATGATAAGAATATAAATAACATTCTGAAAAGTCAACAAAACCTCAAAACTTCGATGCAAAATATAACTGTATTGACCCAATTCAAATCTACTATGTCCAAATGTGGCACTTTAGATCGAAAGCTTGCTTCCTTTCTCATTGTCCACCGTTCTAGCCCCATGCTTTAACATGAGAATAACCCTTTACCTTAGAATTCTCTAAAGGGTTTTAAGAAAATGTGTTTCCTAATCTCTACAATTGAAGATACAAAGAGCACCCAGATCTCAGCTTCCTAGGATGCATGACTTAAAAAGAATGAGTGAACTTTAGTCTTCGGTACAGACAAGATAACTTTTTGGTTTGCAAGAAGGTTTAAAACACAAACAAACAAAAAATCGATGAAGTAATCATTTTACCTCAATTCCAAATAAGCTCCCAGAAAACGGACGGTCCGCCAGTTTGGGTTTGTAAGTGAGAACGGTCGTCCCCTTAAGAATTATAGCGTTGGTATCCACACAAGATGCGTCTTCAACAACCACAAACTCTGTACCTGTAATATTAACCAACAAAATATATTATGTGTTAAGTAAAGCTCCAATCCCATGTAATTAGCTTCATGCAAACACCATCAGCTTCCTATGACAACACTTCTGGGCATTCGTGCTTTGCCGCCATTCGTTCTAGGAACATTCGTGCTTTGCCGCCATTTGTCATAGGAACATTACATGGATAAAGTTGACAAGTTTCATACATGTCCACATCGTATTCATTACTATTTGTCAGGATGTGGAAATAGGTCGTTGTGCATCCTGACGATGATGTTTAGTGCGCGCCCATGAGTTTAGACAGCCGTCACCAGCAGAGGACAGCTCTCGCTAATCAATGATGACGGGACTGGAGCGAGAGTCTCACCAGTCACATTGATCTTCACTTCCAGCTGCTTCTCAGGAGTCACTTGCACAGAAGACCTTTTTGTGACAACGCCCGTCTTCACCGTTTTGGGAACCACGCTCGCAGAATTATTCCTTCTTTCTTCTTCAGGCTGATGGCTCAGGATTGCTTTCTTGGTTTCGCTGGGTGTTTGCAGAAACTTGTGCACTAGCAACAGCCAGTCAAATATTAGGAAGACTCTTAGGTTGTTCAGGACGACTGTGAAGCAGGAGGTGTCCTTTGTGGAGCTGCAAAAATGACGAAATGAGAGTTGGTGTAAGAAAGGGAAAAACAAAAAAAAGAACAGAAAGACGCAGACTCGAATATTAAGCATGAGGCAGGCGGATTCCAGACCGGTCCAGGGTCAGACATTTAGGAAGAAAGCCCAAACTTGGACAAGTTATTGATTTGGAGAAGATCCAGTCTTCACATGTGACTTGAATAAAAAGGAGATTATTTTAGAATGAACGTTACAATTACAAAGGGATTAAGGTAAGAAATAAAACAAACACATGCATGGAGACTCAATGGCTTTAAAGAGGACCTGTCACCAGTTTGTATGTGCCCAGTGTTTTATTTTACTCCCGCTGCTCCCCTAAATATTCATTTTTTTTTTTACATCCAAAAGATATGGACTTTTTTTTATTTAGTGGTTATTTTTATAGTCTTTACAAGAGGGCGTGGCTCACAGGCTCCTCTGGGGCGTGTCTTTAAGCTCCTCTGCATTATTATTCTGTGAGCCACACCCCCTTGTAAAGACCATAAAAATACAAATAAATAAAAAGAAGCCACATATCTGGAACCGTAATGTGGATTAAAAAAATGAATAAATAGAAAATGGAATAGTCAGAAAAGCAGCGTGAATAAAATAACAGCAAAAACTGGACACTTCGGTCCTATTTAAGATAATATTTCTCAGTAGCGCAGCTTTGGCACTGCAACATCTAAAAGTCACATGAATGGATGAACACATATATCTTGGCTTATTCCTGTGTATGTACAGTTTTTGTTTTTAATAGATGATAGGGTATTTTTTCAGGCAGACACGGGCACACTTTAAGATGTAAACAAGTTCTAAATACTGGACAGAAGGAAGAGTTTTGTAGTGTTTATAACTTATCTAATTCATATAAAAAAAACAGCAAAAAAACAAAAAAATGAAAAAAAAAAAAAAAAAATATATGTATATGAAATTAGTGTGTACTCTACTGTGGCCTTCTTACCGGTGATGTAATTCTATCTGTAAGGACCCCGGGTTGCTGTTGCTCTTGGATGGTTGCAAGATGCAGTTGAAGACATTAGGCTTTTGGGTGGGTGGCTTGAGCTCAGTGTAACGGGTGTCAAAGGCAATCATCGAATGGGAAACCAAGTTAATGGATTTAGTCTGGTTGGAAAAGCTCTCAAAAAGCAGCTTGGATTTTTTGAAGTCAAACCTAAAGATTAAAAAAAAAAAAAAAGCAAATTACAATCAATGCAGGTCTCAGCAAAAGACATATTCAGGGGATAGTCAGTATCTGGGACCCGCTATGCAGAAGTAGGAGGAATGATTCTCCTCCAGACTGGATACGCTAGCTATGGAACGCTTTGTGTTATTCCTCCAGAATGAGAAGGTGTGAAGGAAGAGCTGACGCACTGAAGCCAGCAGATTGCCCATACAATATCCAGGGTGTGTAGGGAACGGATTGCTGGGATGAAAGGGTGAAGCAGAAAAGGAGCAGAGGACGCAGCATTTTTATTGTCAAAAGAGCAGGTTTTGGCTGCAGAAATGTGCAATCCCCAGTTGGAAGGCCTTCACATAAAACTTTGTGAGACCGTCATCTCATGGAAGAGCGAAAAATTTGAGGGTGGGATTTCCAGGCAGGGAAATGCTTGAAATATTGCCTCTTCTTCTTCTCAAAGATGGGAGGTCTCATTGAGAAGTCCTGAAGCAAAAGGGAGCCGATATGCAGCTACTTGTCCATACATTGCTATGGATTATGTAAAAGAGATTTTACCCACTGTAGGCTCTGAAACGCTTTTGTGTCTGCTACCAAACAAGTAGGTACTAACAGAGGGAAGACTGTATATGTGGAGGCTATGTGGGGCTCACACTGTATATGTGGAGGCTATGTGGGGCTCACACTGCATATGTGGAGGCTATGTGGGGCTCACACTGCATATGTGGAGGCTCTGTGGGGCTCACACTGCATATGTGGAGGCTCTGTGGGGCTCACACTGCATACTTGAAGGCTCTGTGGGGCTCACACTGTATATGTGGAGGCTATGTGGGGCTCACACTGCATATGTGGAGGCTATGTGGGGCTCACACTGCATATGTGGAGGCTATGTGGGGCTCACACTGTATATGTGGAGGCTCTGTGGGGCTCACACTGCATATGTGGAGGCTATGTGGGGCTCACACTGCATATGTGGAGGCTATGTGGGGCTCACACTGCATATGTGGAGGCTATGTGGGGCTCACACTGCATATGTGGAGGCTATGTGGGGCTCACACTGCATATGTGGAGGCTATGTGGGGCTCACACTGCATATGTGGAGGCTATGTGGGGCTCACACTGCATACTTGAAGGCTATGTGGGGCTCACACTGCATACTTGAAGGCTATGTGGGGCTCACACTGTATATGTGGAGGCTATGTAGGGCTCACACTGCATATGTGGAGACTATGTGGGGCTCACACTGTATATGTGGAGGCTATGTGGGGCTCACACTGTATATGTGGAGGCTATGTGGGGCTCACACTGTATATGTGGAGGCTATGTGGGGCTCACACTGTATATGTGGAGGCTATGTGGGGCTCACACTGCATATGTGGAGGCTATGTGGGGCTCACACTGCATATATGGAGACTGTGGGGCTCACACTGCATATGTGGAGGCTATGTGGGGCTCACACTGCATATATGGAGACTGTGGGGCTCACACTGTATATATGGAGGCTATGTGGGGCTCACACTGTATATATGGAGGCTATGTGGGGCTCACACTGTATATATGGAGGCTATGTGGGGCTCACACTGTATATGTGGAGGTTCATACTGTATATAGGCTATGTGAGGTCCCATACTGTACATAGAGAAGCTATGATGGGGCTCATATTATATATAGTGGGCTGTGTGTGGACTTATACGGTATATAAGGGGACAGTGTGCGGGCTCACATGGTATATAGGGGTATGTCAGCATACTTAATTCTTCTCAATATTAAGAGATATAATTATATTCATAATAATTATAATTAATATGTTAATATTAATATTGAGTAGAATTCATTTCAGCCTATTGGTTCGGCCTCCACAACAGCCACGGTCTCTCAGGAAAATGAATTGGTCACTTTGCTATAGACAGATGAAGAATGATACTCGCTGGACAATCCCTCTAAGGTACTAAATTTTCTTTTCTTACCGAGCTAGAGAATTGCTTACTCCATCTTTTCCTATGTCTTCAAGGAGCTCAAGGCTGACATTAACCATATCAATGAGGAAAGACACACTGGTATAAACCTCTCCACTCAGGACCGTCTGTAGGCAAAAAGAATAAAATATCAAACATCTTGACTAGTATTAATATTACAGAAAACCTTCTCACTTCTAGTGCTCTGGAGTTTCATTGTGAAATCTTTTTATTTCCCCCTTGTCAAAGACGTTCCAAGGCTGAGGCAGGGTTTGTGCTCCACATCGGGTATAGTATTGATTTATATTATCTGTTATGCTTTCTTATTAGTATCCATCAGTAAAATGCCTATTGGGATCATTTGGATCTGCCATTATTTGGCTTATTTTCTATTGTTTCTCATGTGTGGGTGTGCACCCTTCTTCTGCGTAGCTTTTCTCTATAAAATTATATATACTCTTTTTCGCACAGTTATTAGCACCCCAATTCTTACTTTATATTTTTGTGGTACCAACTATCTTCTTTCTATCTCAGTTTGGCAAAACTTGCATTTAAGTGGCCTCCAAACCACTGTGTACGCCTTGTTTGAATTCTCTGCACTCCGTTACTGTGCACTGGGAGTACGCATACTGGTAATGGAGGGGAGGAAACTTAGGAGTGTACCTGCAGAAACTTAAATGCAAGTAACCTCCTTTCAGTGCCCAGTAGGTTTGCGCTGTGCGTCCTGCTTATCAGGACTGATATAATGGGCATCTACTGCACTGTGCCATTTGCAGCAACTCCTCCAGCACAGTTGTACGGTCAGCAGTAACTCCTCCAGCACAGTTATATCCAGAGTTAGTGAGATGAGGCAGCGCTGCTGTGCTCAATCTTAAATCAAGTAGAGCCGGTATGGCAGCACTGCCTAATCTCACCACCACTGGGTGTAAGTGGGCTGGATGAGTTACCGCTTAGCGTACAACTGTGTTGGAGGAGTTACCGCTGATGGTACAACTGTGCTGGAGGAGTTACCGCTGATGGTACAACTGGGCTGGAGAAGTTACCTCTGATGGTACAACTGTGCTGGAGAGGTTACCTCTGATGGTACAACTGTGCTGGAGAAGTTACAACTGTACTGGAGAAGTTACCGCTGATGGTACAACTGTGCTGGAGAAGTTACCGCTGATGGTACAACTGTGCTGGAGAAGTTACCTCTGATGGTACAACTGTGCTGGAGAAGTTACCTATGATGGTACAACTGTGCTGGAGAAGTTACCTCTGATGGTACAACTGTGCTGGAGAAGTTACCTCTGATGGTACAACTGTGCTGGAGCCGAATACCTTGCAGTGGAGCGAGTGCACTCCTGAGGCGACTCCTCTTCCACTGCCAACGTTCGTACTCCCAGTGCACAGTGATGGAGTACAAGAAAGCCAGACAAGTAGACTTACGGTGCTTTCACACTAGCGTCGTACGACGCACGTCGCAATGCGTCGTTTTGGAGAAAAAACGCATCCTGCAGAGTTGCCCGCGGGATGCGTTCTTTCCTCCATAGGGTTGCATTAGCGACGCATTGCCACACGTCGCATCCGTCGTGTGACGGATGCGTCGTGTTTTGGCGGACCGTCGGCACAAAAAAAGTTACATGTAACTTTTTTTGTGCGTCGTGTCCGCCATTTCCGACCGCGCATGCGCGGCCGGAACTCCGCCCCAGCCTCCCCGGACATCACAATGGGGCAGGGGATGCGTTGAAAAACTGCATCCGCTGCCCCCGTTGTTTTTTTTTCACAGCATGCGTCGGTGCGTCGTGTGTCGCTAGTGTGAAAGTAGCCTAAGGAGTAAGCAGTGATTTGGAGGGAACTTAGATGCAAGGTTTTTTTTTTCGTTTTTTTTTTAGTGGACTGAAGCCAAATCACTTGATAAAGTGATTTGTAAAGTCAAACAACTTTCAAAGCTAAATAGAATTATCAAAAAGAAAAGATTTTTATATATACAGTTTTGTTACTCTTTAAGTGATCATGCCGCCAAAAGTCTTTCATGACGGTTAGGCAGAAACTTTTGCCACTCATGCTTGTCGCAAGGATGACCAATATGTCTCCCAAATCCCTGATCTGAATGACACAGTGTATAAAACAATAATATCGTCTAATGCAGACCATAAAGCACAACTCAGAAACTCTTCTTACATGAATCCTTGGATCCTGCAGGTCATACGGCCGCATAAAATCCTCCACGGGTTCTCCTAAGTTATTCTCCAGCAGTCCTTTTATCAATTTATATTTACTGAGATCCAGAGAACAGTGCACCGAGGACAGACTGCCATGGATGGACATGTCAGGGACAGAGTGGCTAATTTCTCTAGAAAAAATAAATAAATCGGTAATTAAATAATTTGTATAACAGAAGCAGAATGCTCAGCAATATTGTTTTATCCTGTAATATTTCCCTAAATCCAGGCTTACTTATCCAAGTTCCTCTCCAGCTGTAGCTTGAGGCGGCATCGCTCTGTTAGAAGACTCCCGCCCGTCTGTCTGACAAAGTAAGAGGGAAACATAAGGTCCGATCTCAATTTCTCCTGGACATCAGCAATATTCCTAGGATGTCGCTCTGCAGCAAAGATGTCCATGTCCTGTAGGTCAACCACAATGCAGTCTAACAAGCAGATGTGCTCATCTACGAAAAGAAGAAAAGACAATACCTGACAATTATGATACACTCAGACAGGGTATTCCAGAGAAAAAAAAGATCTACCCATTGGATAACACAATGATCTTAGACCACCAGAACCTTCTCCAATGATTGCTAGAACAAGGGACCTCAGTCACTCCCAATCCCAGAAGTATTGTCAAGTTATTAATTTGCTTAGACAACATAAAAATAACAAGAAAGTTTTCATTTGATTTTCTTTGTTTTACCTGCTGTCATTCTCCAGCAATGAGAGCTTTTATCTTACAGAGTGTACAGCTTGTTTCCACAGAGCTTGGCCTTTAGCACCTACCCAGAGTGCACAGTAGCTACAGTCAGGCCAAGAGTTATCTCCTAATAATCTAGTAAGCTCTTTCCAGTCTATTGCTTTCTTAATACCAGATAGCTGCTCTCCTTCCTTTCACTCGGCTCCTAACAAGCTGCTCTTATCCATCCTCTAGAATCACAAACCCCAGCATCAGAGCTCTCACTGTCCAGAGCTATGTGCTTGTTCAAATGCCCCTTTATATCTATGTGTAAACATAGGGATAACAGTAACTCTGAGACCGCAGTGGTGGCTAGAAACCTAGACGAGCTGTACAGTATAAAATTAAAAATACCTCTGTTCTTGAGAATGCATTATTACCCATTTAAGAAATTGAGATAACCCCTTTAAAAAAAAATCTTGATCACTGTATAATGAAACCTTATGGGAATGTTCTTTTAATTCTCTAGAACTCCATTTCTCAAATCTTAGATTTCTAATTACATCTAGTCTGGGCAATCCTCTGAGATCTACACAGCCTGCAGCCCAGGGTGACGTATACTTTGCTACAGGGACTTTAAGCTGCCGGCCTCACAGCAAGCAGCTGATTTTCAGGGATTCCTCCGTTAGAGAAGGGATTGATGCAGGTGAATCAGTTCTTACCAGGAGGATCCATACATTCGGCTTCACTAGATATTGTTGTTTCGTTTTTAGACGTTGAGGTAGAAGCCATCACCAAACCTTCTGCAGGCTCATGGTCGACACTTGCTCTGAGGTCACTTCTTCTGCTGTGGAGTTTGTGCTCTGGGGTAACAATGGGCGATGAAGATTTACCCAAGCTCTAATTAAAAGAGAAAAGCACAACGTTATTGTTTGCATTTCCAAATAGTTTACTGCACGTTGCGTAGATTACCGGCCACCTCTGCAGTTTATCAGCTGTGCCAGTCAGGGAAGGAGCGCAGCACTTACAAGCTCTTTTTCTACATAGCCCGTTTTATCCAGGAGAGGATGGGATTTTGAAAACTGTCAGGAGTTTGTACAGAAAATTTATAGTAAAATAATCGACTTTTTCATTGTATCTGTAGCGCAATCTGCCAGTGTAAACAGGCTTATTAACGACAAAAATTTGGCAAAAATGTACCGTTCAGCAGTCATTTAATGCTGCAAATCAGATAATGTAAAGGCACCTAAACTAACTGGATTATAAACGTGTTTTGGTTTACTCTCCTATCACAAGTGGAGTTTTGGACAATGTTCAAACAATCCAATACAGCTTCGGATTGTTTTTTATTCCCACACAAGGTTTTCTAAAATCACTGTAAAATTGCAGGGTTTTAGCATGATTTAAAAAAAAAAAATTGTAGAAAAAAACAAACAAAAACAAATCATAGAGAAAAATCAAACTGTGTGAACATAGCCATAATGTTGCTTACATAACCATTTTATTTGCTGACCACAGTAAATAACTAAAGAACATAGAATAACACAAGAATCATTGAAAACAAAATCAAGATGCATGCAGCAGGATCAGCAAGCACTCATGCATGGCACAAAACAGAGTATCAGGAAACAACACATGTCCAGGAGCAAGAGACCCAATGGGAAGGAAAACGTGAAAATCTGAGATTAAATGGGACTATAATCACCTGCTGCTTTTTTTTAGATCATTAAATGACCCAATACCCATTTCTAATACAGTCACTATACCTAATGTTTCTCTCTTCTTCTGCCGTTGTCTCCGTGTCGGAGATTGGTGACCATTGGAGATTGGTGACCATTCTTCACCTCCAAAACAGCAGCATCAGCGGCATGGGCAGCGATATTGGAAGAGCTGAACCATGTGTCCCCCCCTAATCTTTCCATTGGTGTGGGATGGACTAGCGCCAACGATGACAGTCCGGGGCCAGAGAAAAGCAGAGGAGGAGTTCAGACTTACCGCAGCGGTCCCTATGCCTCTGCAGCAGCTATTTTGGACATGAACAGTCACATTTAATATGAGGGTCGTCTGAAGCCGACTTATGATCAGAGGTTCCAGCTCATCTAGTGTCAAGAACAGTTTTTGTAACTCCCCGTTTCCCTCAGGCATGCTGGGAGATGTAGTTTTGCAACAGCTGGTCTGCCAGAATCAATGGCAGTCACAAAATTACACCCACATCTTATGTTTTATGAAAGGAAAATACCCCCCATTCCACCCATTCCCCATGATTTACACTGCAGCTTTTCTTTTTGCATTGGCTAATATCTATAAGCACGAGCATATGCAGAGACAGGACGTCAGCCCTCTTAGTGATCAAACCAGAAAAAGTTTTTGCACACAAAAAGAGACAGCAATAACTGCAGTCCAGACTTATGGGAATTCTTGGATTATACCTCCGTGTGATCCGTCCGGTCTCCCCGCGTCTATTCGTGCACAATGTGCCAGACATCATCTGGTACCTGTCTCACAGTTTTTGTGATAGTGCTTATCTGCCAGTCATAGATTTCACTTTTGGCAACTTTTCAGCTAAGATCAGGGACCACAGATTACCCCAATGATCTGGGCATCTCACGCAGTCTGAGATTTACCTCTCGCGTGTACCCTCCATACTTTACCCTGCAGCTCTCCTTGTTTAGATTAGCAGCTATGTATAGGCACAAGCCCACCCTAGTCCAGTGTCTCGTTTATATAGGAAATATGGTTTATAAGGATTAAAGGTTTCTTCCCATCTTTATTAATGGGTATAATTACGAAGTACAAGCAACTTTCCATTATCTTAGTAAAATTTTGCACCGATCCTCCCAATAATTAAAATTGTGGTTTTTTTATTGTTTTCTGCTCTCTGCCTAGAAAAACAGTGATCTATCTGCGGTGACTGAACTCGAGCAGTGCTTACTAGCTCTCTTCTACAGAGCTTGTAAGCGCTGCGCTGCTAGCTCCAGACTCAGCCAGCTTCAGTCCCACTGCGCTTCTGGATGCTGCACAGCCACATCGGAGAGCGCACAGTTCGGGCCGGTGATGCAACGATGGCACTGGTCTGAACTGATAATGAAACAGGAGCATACCGCCACCCCGAAGCTAGGAAGAAAGCTGGGAGTCAGGGAAGAGGAGGTTAAACCCTGGAAAATAATTATGGGGCCCTTTAAAGCACATAAAGAGGATTATTCTTGGCCTACGCTATGCACGCTCATTTATGGATGCCCCTCCAATATAAAAAATGGCTTCTTATTCTGGTTGGTACTAGATTAGGTAGCATTGTACAGGCAGCTGGTACAAGAATGGTGGCACCGTGGACACGGTCCACTGGAGAAATGTGCACAATTTCTTCAGTAAATAATCCTGCAGAATCCCATAAGGAGATTAGAAAGACACTCACACCCTGGACGACCATGCTATACCTTTAATAACACGGGATCCTTGTATGATGACTTATGCAAAATTAAGTCCTTTAGAACAAATAATAAAAAAAAGAATCTTATAGACATAATATTTATGAAATCTGCGCTGACGTAAGGCGTACAAGCTCCTACAACATGGCGATAACCTGTATAGTGGAAGGAGAGAGACCTCCATCAGGCAGTGAGCGCCCCTATCTGGAGGAAACGGACGGTCTTTGCATTACGCCGTAGCCCGGCGATTGCAGATGGTGCCATTCACTCTTTGGGGTGGCAGAACGGAGATTAAAAACCCGCTCATTGCAGATTACGGTATAGAATGACGCAACTTTAGGTGCTGCAAAGTAATAAAAGAACGGCTCGTGAAAATCGGAGTGAATTTTGAAAGCGTAACGCTTTAGGACCTTTGCCATATCCTTTAAAGGGGGTTTCCCTCTATATTAAAAGCGACAAACAATAATTAAACAAAATAAACTGCCATCCACGGAAGGTGATATCGTCACTACCATCTGCGGTGTAAACACTGAGGTCAGTGATTGGTTGCAGGCACTGGGACCAGTTGTGGAAACTTAGTGCTGGACCAAAATGAAGATTCTTCTAGTCACTAATATATATTAAGCGTGGTGTGGTTTATCCAATGGATATGGTACCTTATTTAGCAACTGGATAAAAATTAACCTTTATTAGGTATATAGATAAAATCTCAATATGATCCAAATGAAGAAAAAAAAAAAAAAAAAAAAAAAAACAACAACAACAGTAAACAATAAGACCCTGTTGTGATGAGTACCCTATTACCTTCACAGAACGGGAAAAACAAACCAAGAAAAATGGCATATAACAAATACAGACAAAACCGACAGTGTTTAGACTGGCCTCCAATCCCAAACAATTTTTTGGCTCACACTGGGTGGGCCAATAGTTGATGCACCTTAGACCCCACACTATTGTATTGCAAACAATTGGGTCTGTTACTGTGGCTACGACCACACACGCCACAGCGTTCAATTCTAATCCTGAATCCTGTTCACAGGAAAATTTTTGGACCACATCAATGTATATATTACAAGTCTCATATATTATATACAGCGTCCAGATTTAACCGCTATATCTAGGCAGTTCTAACAAAAATACGTTGGATTGGAACACTGTCAGTGTAAAATTAGCAGCACATTTTAGGGGCGTTTGCAATATGCCCTTCACACATGATTACCCATCCATAAAGCTATGGGAAACATTTGTCCTCATTTACACCTCTCATGAGTATTCCCTAGATGGGTTCAATAGTGACAACTTCAAGGGACAAATACTGGTGGAATATTAACATAGAGATGCTGTAAAGCATGAGATCATGGGTATTACCAAACCCATGTGTTAGGGTGGATCTCACCGCATGTTCATCTCCATTGCCCCAGCTATCGATCTAGCCACTGTCCACCTCATGTATGACCCCGCTAGAAGATTATGCTGCAAGAAGCGTCTCCCGACGCGTTTCCTCCTTGTGGATTCATCAGGGGAATGCAGCAGCATTCTCCCCTGATGAATCCACAAGGAGGAAACGCGTCGGGAGACGCTTCTTGCAGCATAATCTTCTAGCGGGGTCATACATGAGGTGGACAGTGGCTAGATCGATAGCTGGGGCAATGGAGATGAACATGCGGTGAGATCCACCCTAACACATGGGTTTGGTAATACCCATGATCTCATGCTTTACAGCATCTCTATGTTAATATTCCACCAGTATTTGTCCCTTGAAGTTGTCACTATTGAACCCATCTAGGGAATACTCATGAGAGGTGTAAATGAGGACAAATGTTTCCCATAGCTTTATGGATGGGTAATCATGTGTGAAGGGCATATTGCAAACGCCCCTAAAATGTGCTGCTAATTTTACACTGACAGTGTTCCAATCCAACGTATTTTTGTTAGAACTGCCTAGATATAGCGGTTAAATCTGGACGCTGTATATAATATATGAGACTTGTAATATATACATTGATGTGGTCCAAAAATTTTCCTGTGAACAGGATTCAGGATTAGAATTGAACGCTGTGGCGTGTGTGGTCGTAGCCACAGTAACAGACCCAATTGTTTGCAATACAATAGTGTGAGGTCTAAGGTGCATCAACTATTGGCCCACCCAGTGTGAGCCAAAAAATTGTTTGGGATTGGAGGCCAGTCTAAACACTGTCGGTTTTGTCTGTATTTGTTATATGTCATTTTTCTTGGTTTGTTTTTCCCGTTCTGTGAAGGTAATAGGGTACTCATCACAACAGGGTCTTATTGTTTACTGTTGTTGTTGTTTTTTTTTTTCTTCATTTGGATCATATTGAGATTTTATCTTCTAGTCACTAACCATACAAGTTACCGTATTATTCGGAATATAAGACACACTTTTTAACCCAAAAAATTTGGGGGGGGGGGGAATGGGGGGCCTTATAATCCGAATGTAGCTTACTTGCTGCGGCAGGGTTCCAGGGTCGCTGCTGCAGGAAGCTTCTAGCGGTGGCGGCATGATTGGGGCGATATTGTATGTTCCAGGAGGGTAGAAGAGGGTGTTGAGTTCTTTGGGTCTGAATAGCAGACCAGTCCGTGTGCCTCCTATGGACACTAAGCAAGAACTGGTTAGCTGGGAGCCAGCAGGAGGGTGTATACTGCAGGGGAGGAGATCACTTTCTTTGTATTACTTAGTGTCAGCCTCCTGGTGGCAGCAGCATACACCCCATGGTCTGTGTCCCCCAATGAGGCGAAGGAGAAATTGTATGTTCCAGGAGGGTAGAAGAGGGTGTTTGGCAGTGCGAGGGCTCCGCCGACATTTTGTTAAAGCCCGGAGCCCCCCGCACTTTCCATGATTTTTATAGCCGTGGACTCTGGAAAATGGCCACTGGAGGCGGCGCATGCTCGCAGAATCACCCCACTTCTACCTCTGCTGAACATTATCTCCTACTAGCCTGGGGCTCATCGCATCGCCCCACTGCTACTTCTGCCAACCACTTCCTCTTATCAGCCTGGGACTCGCTCCATTACCCCACTCCTACCTTCACCAAACCACCTCCTACCAGCCTGGGGCTCGCAGCATCACCCCACTCCTACCTCTGCCCAACAACACCTCCTACCAGCCTGGGGCTCGCAGCATCACCCCACTCCTACCTCTGCCCAACACCACCTCCTACCAGCCTGGGGCTCGCTGAATCACCCCACTCCTACCTCTGCCCAACACACCTCCTACCAGTCTGAGGTTTGCAGCACTGACCCACTCCTACCTCTGTCGAACACCACCTTCTATCAAACTGGGGCTCGCAGCATGGCCCCACTCCTACCTCCATGGAGCACCAACTCCTACCAGCCTGGGGCTCGAAGCATTGCCCCACTCCTACCTCCGCCGAACACCACCTCCTACCAGCCTGGGGCTCGCAGCATTGCCCCACTCCTACCTCCGCTGAACACCATCTCCTACCAGCCTGGAGCTCGCAGCATTGCCCCACTCCTACCTCCGCCGAACACCACCTCCTATCAGCCTGTGGCCCACAACTTATCCTGCCACCGTCAGCTTCCTGCAGCAGCAGCCCTGCCACCTGAGACCCTGGAGGTAAGCTACCATAAAAGCGGATTGTAAGACGTGCCACCATTTTATAAAAAAAAATTTCCTAAAAATTTGGGGCGCGTCTTATGATCCGCAAAATACGGTAACAATTGCTGTATTTTATGGAAGCAGTGGTTACATAATTACCTTATCTTTTAAGCAGAATGTCCCGGAGGTCCCCGAGAACAGAAAGCGGTTCTTCACTTTAAGTTTCCCAAGGTTGGCCACAATGAGGTTGTTGGATCGGGAGCTCTCGGGTATGAGAAGCACAGGGGCTCCAGCCTCAATGTCCAGCAAGATGCGAGAGGCCCTCTGTGCCTGGTCTCTTACCTAAAGAGACACAAGTCATATAAAAATGGGGAGAATGATCCCATCACACAACAGCATAGGACTTTCTACACTTACAGTTTGGCCCTGAATGGCTGCCCTCTGCCGGCCAAGGACGTCTTGCAATTGTGTAAAATGCTGAATGAAGGAAACCACTTCAGACTGAAAGCGCTGAGTGTGCACGTACTGCACGGATGCCATCCTCAGGCTGACCCGCATGTCGTACTCTCTCTTCAGTTTGGGGTCAGGAAGGCCATACCTACAGAACATGTAAGATAAAACGTCCAATGACTAAGAGACTCGCGCTGAAATAAAGCTCACAAATCAGTTCATGTCTAATACCCACCAAAAAATGTATGAGACCTAAAGAAGAAAAAAAAAACATACTTGAATATGTGGAAGATCAGCGCCTCCTCTCCACTAGTGGTGAAGCGCTCGCTGTACAGCTCCCCATGGGAAGTCAGGTCGCTCAGTGACAAGCTGCCAATGCTCCCCTGCAAGGCTAAGTCTCCCTCTGCCATAAGAAAGAAGAGAAAGGTGAAATCATTCATGATGCAGGCAAACTATATACTAAACATTAAGAAAAAGATTATAAAAGATGTAAAATGGCCAACGAGCAGCATGGTGGCTCAGTGGTTAGCACTGTACTATGCATAGGGCAGCACGGTGGCTGGTAACAATATGCAAACACTGTATTGTATGCTCCTGGACCCATTACATATACCACAAGGCTCTGTTCATTGTAACCTGTTTACTTGCTTTACCTGTTTAACAAATGGTTAACCTTATGAAATTATCATGGTGATTTGCTGTGAAGTCACTGAGCTGAACTGCGGTGACCTCATCACTGACTTTTCCCACGGTGCTGAGGTCACCGCAGTTCAGCCCGGCTAGGAACAGAGCCTCAGTGACCGAAGGTAACCTCGATGACGTCATCGCTGGTCACTGAGGCTGCGCTCGCAGTTCAGTCACCAGCTGTTCTCAGCCTGGAGGGTCGCATCTTGGCACTGTCCAGGTTGAAAACTGTTTATCCTCTGTTTATCCCCCAGACATGGATTACGGCGTGAGACAGAACGAAGGATAGATGAGGGAAATTTTTGTCTTTTTATTTTTCTTTTATTACAGGAGATGAGGGATTCAGTAGGATTAGGCGTTAGCTGAGTAACTGTGTTTACTATTTTTAAATAAAAATGGAAAAGTGTGTTTTCTTTTATTTCTAATACAGGACTTTAATCTGGCTGTGTCTTAATTTACCTTATAACTATAGGATTAGTAATTGATAGGTGTCTTATAGACTCCGCTCGATTACTAATCCATGGGCTTAAAGTCATCAGACAATACAAAGGTGACATCAACCCCACAAAAATGAACCCCACTTGCCACCACTTCAATGCAAGTGGGAAGAGGCGGGCAAAGTGCCAGAATTGGTGCATCTAATAGATGTCCCTTTTCTGGGTGGCTGTGGGCGGCTATTTTTCGGCTGGTTGGGGGGAAGTCAATATCCATTCCCCCTTATCAGCCTGAGAATACCAGCCCCCAGCCGTGAGCTTTAGCAAGGCTGGTTGTCAAAAATGGGAGGGACTTCATGCCATTTTTAAAAATGATTTAAATAATTAAAAAAACAAACAAACAAACAAAAAAAAACAGCATGGGGACTCCTCTATTCTTGATAACCAGCCTTGCTGAAGCTGACAGCTGAGGGTTGCAGCCCTCAGCTGTGAGTTTTGCCTGGCTTGGTATCAGAAATACAGGGTAACACACATTTTTTTAGTTATTTATAGAGCAGGTGGCAGGTGAGGATTACACCCATCAGCCAGCGCCTGCTCTCACTGGTATTAGTGGCAGCAGGTGTAGGCTGATGGGAGTAATAGTCCCATCAGCCGCCACCTACTGTCGCTGTTATCAGTTGAATATAACTCATCATTCTCCCCTGCTCGCACTGATTGCCGGCAAAGCAGAGGAGAATGATGATAGTCTTCAGCACTTGGCTTACTGCACTGCTGCTTCCCTGGCACCCGTGCATGTGGTCCTGATGCGGCACACGGTTGCCACACTTGCCGCAAGTATTACACATGGACACCCGGACATCTATGTATCGTTTTTTTTCTGGTACCGGAGATATCAGGATGTGTGAAACCTGCCTAATTCTGGGTCAGAAGGAATAACAGAGGGACGACAAAACATGCTGCAAAATTGTTCTTTCATGGACAATAAACCACTGACTTAGACACATCAGAAGATGTGATGGGTCCTCTTAACACAAAAGCGCCAATATCTCACCAATATTTTCAAGATGGGTAGTGAGCTTGGATACACTTGCTTTAGCCAGTTCACTAGATGTCTTCTTCAGCACTAATGAAAGCGAGTGAACCTAAGACAAAGACATTATTGTTTGTTTTCCATATCACACATGACACAACACTACGGTATTAGCTACTTATCTCTTTTCGTACCTTCAGATCCATCTTTGTGTTGGTATGTTCCTGAATGGCAGGACTACTGGTTTGGTTTGCCTCGGACCTCATTGACTGTCTGACATCTGCAGATTCATGTTTTAAAGCGTGGTTGTCAGCTGTCGATCCGATTCCAAAAAAGTCCAATATCACCACCCACGTTTGCAGCGTGACCAATACGTCCAAGCAGTTAAAATCCACATTCACACTTCGATTGATGCGTTTGTACTTAGACAAGAACTCCGGATGCTTTTGATCCACCAGGAAAACGTTTACATGAACCAAGGACTCGTCAAAATCGTCCTTCGTGCAAGACGTGTTTGATCTCTGGGATGTAGGAGAAGGTGGTGGAGTCAATGGGTATTCGGAATTAATTTCCTCGCTTGGCCTTTTACGAGAAGGACATGGTGGTCTCTGGTATAACTGGAAGACATTTGTAGCTTCCTCCATGTGGGAAGGTAAAGACCTTGGCATGTCTGGATACTCCACATGAGACACTAAAGGACATGACTGTGACAGATATTCTTTATGGGCCAAGCTGGAAGGTTTAGGCGCTCCCCTTGACACCATGAGATTCTTGTACTTTGAATCTGGGTTCTTTTCCAGCAGATCTTCCATGAGGAGTGAGCGTAATGCAATCTGTATAGCTAGTTTGTGCGGGTGATCTTTACTGAACTCAATATCAAAGTCTTGAAACTTCAAACTAACTAATCCTTGGGCACCGAGAGTGAGATCCCCACTGAGCTGAATCTGCAGTTCCGAGATCTGAAAGTTGGCTTGAATCTGAGTAAATGGCGTCTTCTCGTGTGTGGAAATGGATTTGCTGGATAGAGACCTAAAGCTGTTCGTGTCGAACACGTGTCTCTCTCTTTGATCATTAAAGGCATTTTCGCCTTGATTGAGAAGTTTTTCTGGCATCACCGGACTGGATAGTGCGGCAGAGCTTAGCGGCAGTTTGTTCACATCTTCGCTATATACCAGGTTATCGAGGGTCTGCAGGACCTGCTCATAGACGTGTTTGGCTAAAACCACCTGTATAACAGAGGACACAGGTCAGAAGTTTCCCAAACAGAAGGGAAAAAAAGTCTCAGCAAGAACAGATTTAAAAAGTTACTCCTATTATTAAAAAAGTGATCTCTTGTGTGAATAATTCAATCCCTTAGGGCCAGCCGTTAAGGAGTCTCATTGTATAACAGTATATTTTTATGGCACTGCATGGATGCCCTGTGCCGCCATTGTGTGGGGGCACCACTGTCTAATGACAGCAGGATCACAGGCAGAAGGAGCTGAATGGAGCGGAAGTTCATGCATGTACCCTGCTGTTCTGTTCTTGGGCCGGCACTGAGAAAGGTAGCTCAGTGCAGGAGAACTTATACTTATCGGAGAAGTAACTTCAAGGCGCTGTCTGGGCAGAAAATACTGATCAGTGGGGGGTCTGACATGTGACACTTCCACTGATCTGCTGATGCTAGCGGCTGCCAGGTGTAAACAAGTACAAAGGAGATGCTCAGCACAGCTTCGTTCAGTGTGTTGCGGCTGTTGCTGGGTGCTGCAGAACAGCTTTAGAAACATGAAAGTATCGAAAATAAGCAGTTTTTACAATTCACGTTTTTTTCTTGCATTTACTCTATTATTTATCTGCAGAAGAGAAAACGAACTGTTTTGCAGAGGGAAGGCCTCACAGAGCCTTAGGATAGGTAGAGCGACAGGTGGAGGACCAACTACACATGAAATGAGGGGCCGTGGAGGCATCAGCGATGGCTGAGCTGTAGAACCAGGCTCTGTCACAGGTACGGTCCATATACTGTACATTAAGGGGACCAGAGTGCCCCAATCTTGAAATTAAGGTTGAGGTCTATCCTCACCAATAACACACTGATTCTAAGAATAGGCCAGCAATGTTTATCCCTGGAAAAATAGAAAACGTATAGGGTCTTCACAAGGTGCATTTTCCAGGTATTACATGGCACCAGGGGCTCTCTGATCTGTGACTACTCTGCACTGTTATGCTCCAAACCAGTGTAGCCGATGGCAGTAGAAGAGATGAATGGTTATTGCCTAGAGAGCTTCTGCCACCAGGATTTCTACAGTAGAGATGGCGTCTGAGCCACAGCAATGGACAGAGAAGTACAGGTATATAAAGAGCGGACACGGGTGGCACAAGGAGGACAGATTTTCCGGAGACAGATAACTTACCTGAACATTATTAACAAAATTTCCCTCGATCTTCAGAATGCTTCCCACCTCTAAAGAGTCGTCAGTGTAGGGAAAGGTGAGTTCACAGTCGCGCTCCATATTGAACTTCTCCATTTTAAATTGTATGGTCGTGTTGTGTAGTATATGGAAAGCTGAAAAGCAGAACATATGGTACAAGGCTGGAAATCACAGAACTGTCATTTCATACAGGACTCGGAAATCCACCTATTTTTTAGCATCATTGGAGAAAGATGGATCCGCCCAGCGGATTACCATAGGTATTGTTGGGAGTGGATACACTACTTTAGCATTGATGACCTAGCCTTAGGACAGGTCATCAATGTCTGATGGGTCGGGGTCCGATTCCCGGAACCACCGCCGATCTGCTGTTATCGATGTCGACAGCTGCTGGCCGGAAGTACTCACATGCGGAGCTGGCTGTCTTTTGATAGTGGCTGAGGCAGGGTACTGCACATAAGCCTCCCAACTCAAGAGGGGTGCGGATGTGCAGCACCCTGCAGAGGCCACTATCAGAAGACGACCAGCTCCGCAAGTGAGTACTTCCAGCCAGCACCAACGACATCAGCTGATCGGCGGGAGTGCCAACTGATCAGACATTGATGACCTATCCTGAGGATAGGTCATCAATGCTAAAATAGTGGACAACCTCTTTAATTATTTTAAAAGAGAGGCCACGCATATGCTGCCATTTTTCTGTTAGCTGCAGGGACTCAAGGTGTTTTCACCCTACCCTCCCAGAGGCTGCCAATCACAGCTTGGCAGTGTCTGGGAGGTAGATGAAAGGCACACATTCCCAAAGGAAACTGTGAAAAAGTGCCCAGTTGCACTACAAGCAGAGATTTCACATACCATGCTCCAGAAGAAGCAAATGTGAAAAACTCTGCAATGGAGCGACACAGCACAAAATGGGAAAGAGAAGCAGAATCAGGGGAACGCAAGGATGTTTGCAAGATATTCAACTCAATGTTTTTGAGCAAGTGACATGTCATCTTTAAAGGGAACCTGTCACCCCCAAAATGGAAGTTGAGCTAAGCCCACCGGCATCAGGGGCTTATCTAAGCCCCCGATGTAACCTGAAAGATGAGAAAAATAGGTTAGATTATACTCACCCAGGGGCAGTCCCGCTGCGGTCCGGTCCGATGGGTGTCGCAGTCCGGTCCGGGGCCTCCAATCTTCTTACAATCACGTCCTCTTCTTGTCTTCACCCTGCGCCTCCGGAGCAGGCGTACTTTGTCTGCCCTGTTGAGGGCAGCGCAAAGTACTGCAGTGCGCAGGCGCCGGGAAAGGTCAGAGAGGCCAAGCGTCTGCGCACTGCAGTACTTTGCTCTGCCCTCAACAGGGCAGACAAAGTATGCCTGCTCTGGAGCCGCAGCGTGAAGACAAGAAGAGGACGTGATCGTAAGAAGATGGGAGGCCCCGGACCGGACCGCGACGCCTATCGGATCGAACCGCCCCTGGGTGAGTATAATCTAACCTCTTATTCTCATCTTTCAGGATACATCGGGGGCTTATCTACAGCATTACAGAATGCTGTAGATAAGCCCCTGATGCCGGTGGGCTTAGCTCATCTTTCATTTTGGGGGTGACAGGTTCCCTTTAATTACTACGAGCCAAATAAGAGGTGCAGAAATATCTAAACATAAGTGTGGTGCTAATGTTATGCCCTCCATGCTCTGGCATGCTCTCCACACTCCCTGATCAAGCATACAGAAACACTGTAAACAGACAATGGCCACGAGTATTGTGCACAAATCCTACTAACTAGAATAGGATTCATGCAGAACACATATGATTCTCTTAGAAATTATCTAGTGTGCACGTGTATGCCTGGATAGGAACGTTAATCACTTAAAAACAACTTGTCTTAAAGAGATTTTGCTTTATGTGATACCTTCTGATCTCTAAGGGAGGCAAGGCATACATGATAAGTATGCAGAGCAGGATAAAGACATGCCCCAGAGGATCCAATGAGCCACGCCCCTTAGTAAAGACTATAAAAATTAGAACTTAATAAAAAGGCCCATATCTCTGGAATCGTATGGCAGACTTAAAATAAATTATCAGGGGAGAAGTGGGAATAAAATACGAGCAAATACTGGCCAGTTCTGAGCATGTGATAGTTGTAGCCAAACTTAATTTTTGCTATTTCAGGTTTCTGCTTCTTCCAAGAGACATAACTTTTATATTTTTCATGTTTCCTTGCAGGACAAGTTGTAGCTAGGAGTGACAAAGTTCATTTTACTATACTGTGTCCTGGAAAGTGTAACAAAAAAACAAACAAACTAAAAACAATACAACTTTCATTGTGTGGTAAACATGAACCGCAGTACGATTACGGCAATACCACATTTATATATTATTTTGACATTATTTTAGTGGCTGTAAAAAATTCTGAACTGTCTAAGAATACACTTGGTCAGTGTCACCATTTTCAAACACCAACAAGTTTTTTTTCCCTCTTTTTTTCAGTCCATCAAGCTGTACGAGAATAGCTCCAATCACAGCTGTTAGAGTAAGGTGCTGACGGTATAACACAGCAGGCTCAGCTCCTGAGCCTGGTCCCTGCCCCTGCACTCTCATGACACCTGTTCATATAATACCTGCACAGTGGAAATTGGATATGTCTATAACCATTATTAATTGCAGCTCACCTTGATTCTTTTGCAGAGATTCAAAGAAATCACTGCGGGTGAAATGTGCTTCTTCCTGACTGCTGACACTAGCAGAGCTTGAAATTGGCCGTGAAGACGCTTGTTCTGAGCACAGGAGATCTTTCCGTCCAGCAAGAACGCTACTATTCAACGAGTAGAGCTTAATATCCTTGATTTCGACGTGTAACCTGTCGCTTCTTGACTGCTCATCATCCGATACAAAATTCTGAATAAATATTTGCCCTAGATGACCAACCAGAAGCTCAGGACTTCCAGGACTACGAGGTATGGACACAATGGGAGACTCAATGTTGATATTTAGAATAAGTTTTACCGGGTCTGTTTTGACATTGACGGGACAGGGTCCGTCGTATTCATCTGTCTCATACAGCATGGTGTCCCGAAGTTTACGGGGGGTTTCAAATAACGAAACCATCTCGCTATACTCTGCGGTTTTGGTGGCAAGGACAGAAGACACTTTGGAGGCGGCAGTCTTCAGCATGTTACGGAAGTTATCTTCTAGCTCGTCCATGGATAGGGTCAGCTCTTTTAGGAACTTGGCTGAATGGTTATAGTGTAAAGAAGCCATGTTAAGGTTCAGGGCAAATTCTTCTTTGGATTGCTCGATAAATGTAAAATGTAAGGCCTCTATTGGAACATAAGTCGCATGTCCTTGGACGAAAAAGCCTTCAAAGCAATCTGCATCACTTCCATGACTCTCGGAAGCCGAGGTATTGCCTATACTAATCACATACTGGTTTTTAGAAGAATCTTGTGCTAGGTCCATTAGCTGAAGACAACCAAGGGAACCATTAACAGAAAATCGACTCCCTAAGGCCAGATTGACCTTAGTCCCACCTATGCTGGCAGTGGCAATCTTCCGCCCAGTGTTATTCCCATCGGGCATAGCAACTGTCCTAAACAGAAGAATGTTTAACCTATTAATGTCGATGGCTACTTGGGTGTTCTGCTCATAAGTTGACTGGTAAGTCTCCAGCTTGTTATAATTGGTCTCAAAGTCAACTTTTAAAGGCTGAGGACTAATATCGTCATTATCTCGGGGAAAAGACTTCTGAAGAAAAGCAATTAGTTCTACAATTGTTTCGGGGTTAAGGATGATGTCTAGGTTGTTTACCTGCACAGTCATTACTTGCAAGGAGCTGTCCAAATTCATGGACGGACACTCAGAGCTCACAAACTGGTATTCAATCTTTATAAGCGATTCTTGATCTTTTAAGGTGATGTTTTCGAGCGAGTTATACTTATTTTGGCTTGGGCATGAATTAGGTGGTGAAAAGTCATTGGTATCAGACACTGGAGACTGTGCCCGGCTTTCCCTCAGACTTCCGGTTGGGGCATCTAAACACAGGTTTTTGTGAGAGGCCATCAGAAGATCGAAGTCCGATCCGTACGTCTGCATGGTGTCCACCATGAGAAGACCGTGGACAGTCAGAGAAACCTCGGCGTCGTAGGGTCTCTTTACAAAATGTGCGTTAGAGCCGAAGACTTTAAGAAGTGAAATATAGCGGCCACAGCTTTCTACACCGAGCTGCATGTAATTAATCTTAAACTCGGCTAAAAGAAGCTTCGACTCCACAAGAACTTCTCTGGTGTGCTGCTCCAGAGTGACAATACTCTGAGTCAGATTCATGACTGAGTCCGGCATCCTTCCATGGTTGTCAGTGTCAAGAAAGATCTTCTCCTTCCTAAGGATCATATTATCTGCTGTCCTGTTCTCAGAATTGGACAAGCTTGTAAAGCATTTTCTTAAAGCGAATATCTTGTCCTCGTTGACATGGATTTTCAGATCCGGAAGGGTACCAGAAAGCACGGCGCCAGGGTACTGAGGATCCGAGGTGTAGATCAGTCTCCGCTCCAGTTGTAAATGGACGTTGAACTTTTCCACAACGTGAGTTGGCCCAACTTCATTGTCTTGAATATGTTTCCAATTGTCTTTCACGTGTCCGACCATGATCTGCAAGTCCTTAAATGACAGTGTGTACTTTTCATACATTTTGTTGCTTAGTAAATAGGCTTCTAACTGCTCTTCGCTCAGCTCTGTTCCACTAGATGTGTCCACCCCGGCTTTGACATCTATTTCTGGCGGAGGACTGTTGGTAGGTGTTGCTAAAGGGGTTTTATACTCGTCATCGCTTATTTCATTTGTTTCAGCAGAAAACTGATCTAAAACTTTTCGCTTGCAATGATCTGCAGCACAAAAAAGCAAAAAATAGTTTTGATGCGCCACACAGAAAACACATAGATATACATAAATATAACATATCCATGATTACATGTGACACCTGTATCAGTGGCAGCCATTCCTGCCTCTGCTTCAGTCACCGGGTGGCACTGCACTCTCATTGTAGGCTATCGAAGGAGAACACTCTAGTTCTGTGCCCTCTGGAACTTGTAGTTCCGCCCGGGCTAACAGACCTAGTGTTAACTTCTGTTCCCCTCCCCGCTGAGCAGTCTGGGTGAGGCTGAAAGCTATTTAAGCTCCTGATATCTTCCTGCTCACTACCAGTTATAACTTGACTAGCTTTAGTGAACTTCTATATTCTTGTCTGTATTCCCAGCAGATAGTCCAGATTTTGACCACGGCTATGTTTTTTTTTTTAACTACTCTCCTGCCTTACGATTTTGTCCCTGCACTGACATCCTGTTTCTGATCTGGCTTCTGGACCATTCTTTCTGCCATCCTGCCCCAACGGCCAGTAGCTGACACTATGGTCCCTGTATAGGTCCAGATCCCTGTACAGGAGTAAAATGGTGAAGGCCAAAAAAATCACGTGGAATCAGGTAAATAGAGTGGCTTGCGCCAAGTCTGTCCATGGTAGCCATTTTAGTGCTTCGAAGGCGACCACTGACAGACCCTCTACAGACAGAACTTTCAGAGATTGCTTCATACTGGATAGCATTTTAGAAAGGTGTGTGATCAGAAAACTTTTAATGCTACCACAATGCACACTTCTACCTCCAACTATTAAGGAGCAGCAGTAGTGGAGGTGTAGATGAACACCCTCAGAAAGATGAAAACTGTATCAATATAGCAATCTAAAAGTTAAATGGGTCATGCAGCCTCTGTCTCCCACCCACTCAGACATCAAGAGGGGAGAAACTATGCTGCACAGCCGAAAGGAGCAGATGCCCCATACTCAGCAACCGACTTACTATTTAATCTATTTATTTAATCAACTGTGCAGCCTGGAGTGCAGATTTGTGTCTCCCCTTTCAATTTCAGATCTGATCGCATTTGTTCATAAAATTTAACATTAGCTATCCTGTGCTGATTTTAAGTTACAGCCTGAATTATACTCCAGAGCAGCAGTCACACTTCTGCTGGTCATCAGAATTATAAATGCAAGCAACCAACTTCTTGTAGGATACACACCCACAACACATTATCACAATACTGTACCAATCCACAACAATACATTGATGGTAACTCACCAGAGCAAACTTTGTAAAGATTTTGCACCCATAAGGGAAGCTAGGAAAATTACGCTCTGGGGCCAGAGGGCAGCTCTTGAGTATAATACAGGATGTAACTAAGGAATACAGGATAAGTGTGTATATTCATTACTTATCCTGTACTAATTCTGAGATACATCCTGTATTATATTCAAGTGCTGCTGGTGGAGTCTCGATATACTTACATTACTATACAGAATAGTGAGTGCAGCTCTGGAGTATAATACAGGATGTAACTCAGGATCAGTAATGTAATGTATGTACACAGTGACTGCACCAGCAGAATAGTGAGTGCAGCTCTGGAGTATAATACAGGATGTAACACAGGATCAGTACAGGATCAGTAATGTAATGTATGCACACAGTGACTGCATCAGCAGAATAATGAGTGCAGCTCTGGAGTATAATACAGGATGCAACTCAGGATCAGTAATGTAATGTACAGTATGTACACAGTGACTAGCCTATAGCATGAAAAGGAAAAAATGGACGGCACTACCTTCCACGTAAAGACATTCAGCTCATGTGCAAAACAGGTGTTTTCATTCAAAGAAGCAATTTAGATTCCACCTCCAGTTACCGGGTGCTCCTCCAGGAAACCGCAAAAAAGATCAACTTGTTGCAAAAGAAAAAGAGAGGAAGGCACTCACCAAACTGAAACTTGACTTTATTAGATATCCATTAAAATATCATGGCCGGGAGAGTGAACAAGGAGCTCTTGTGAGCAGTGTGAGGACGACGGCCGTTTCGCGCTCTCTCTGCTCTTCCACGGGTCTGTATGTGGAAGGATGTCGGGAGGGAAGATCATATGCCCCAGCCGTGGCATACTCCTCCCATTCCCAGCTCCTCCCACCTAGCCAAGAGATACAAAATCCAAAGAAACATTTAAAACATAATTAAAAATATATAAAGCATCCATAGATCATATCTATTAAACAGTATCAATAGCACAAATATCGGGAACAATAATTATTCTCTTTCCTTCCCCATTAACAACCCTCAATCTTACAAGTGAATCCTTAAAATAAAGGAGAGTGCTCTTCCATTAACAATGTCCGACGATGACACAACTGCAGTTCTATTGATCGCTTTACAAAAAGACCGACATGTCCAACTTATCGTTAAATCCCGTCGGTCCCATTGCGTTAGTACGCATTATCCATTTTATCTCGCGTCTAAGGAGGAGCTTATTCCAATCCCCGCCCCGTGCGGGTAAGCGGACCCTCTCAATCCCTGCAAATGAGAGGACTCCTGGATTCCCCCCATGTACCTCTTATGTCAGTGATCAATCCCGGAACTCCTTTACCTGTTTTAATTGACCTATAATGCTCTCGGAAACGCACGTACATGGGACGTATGGTTTTTCCTACATAATAGAATCTGCATGGGCAAAAAAGGACATATACAACATGGTCTGTTTTGCAGGTAATAAAATCCATAACTGGGTGCTCAATAGCCCCTATGTGTAGGACCCGACTGGTGACATGGCTTTCACAGAAGGGGCAATGCCCACACCAGTGATTGCACTTGGGGACCCCAATTCTTTCTAACCAATTTTTTTTCTTCTTTTTCAATACGGTTCCTCACCAGTTTATCACCCAGTCTAGTGCTGCGTCTGTTCGCTATTAAAGGGCCACCGTCTACCACGTCCGCTAAATCCTTATCTCTCTCTCTAAGATATGCCAATTTTTTCTTATGGATGCCCGAATTTGCTGGTCCATGGTGCTATACTTGAAACAAAAATTGAATCTTTTTTCTCTTTTTTTTCTTCCTGTTATCAACCGACATACTACCTTCCCGAATTTTTGTATCTTCCACTGCACTGTTTTTCATCTTCTCAAATGCTATATTCAACAAATCTTCTGGGCACCCTCTTTGTCTGAATCTATCGTATAGCTCCCCTGACTGTCTCAAAAAACCTTCCTCCGTGTTATTGACTCTCCTGACCCTCAAAAACTGGCTGTATGGTAATGAACGTTTCACATGTGCAGGGTGAAAACTATCATGGTGCATCATCATATTCGTCGCTGTGGGTTTCCGGTGGATTGACGTACATACTGCTCCCTCTTTGATTTCCACCAGTACGTTTAAGAACTCCAACCGCTGTCCTCCGTACATGGCAGTAAATGTCATATTCATCGTGTTGTGTGTATTTAGATGGGTTACAAACTCGTGGAAAGCTTCCGCAGACCCGTCCCACACGATGAATATTTCATCGACATATCTTAAATATAATTTAATGTGCCTCAAATATATATTTTCTATGGGATATATGTACTTCTCCTCGAAGAGCCCCAGATACAGATTGGCGAATGTGCACGCTGCCGGAGTCCCCATCGCTGTCCCAACCTCTTGCCGGTACCACTTATCCATGAAAGTGAACGCATTGTGGGACAAAACAAATGACAACCCCTCACACACAAAGTCCACGAACTGGCAATTTTTCCCTACCGTGCTGAGTATCTGGCGAATGGCCTGTACCCCCAATGCTTGGGGAATTTTTGTGTATAGGCTTTCGACATCAATAGATGCCAAAGCAAAATTTGTTTGCCATGTAAATTACTGCACATTTCTCAGGAATGCATTAGTGTCTCTCAGATACGACGGCATGTCTTTCAAAAGTGGGCGGAGAAGCCAATCAATGTACTGGGAAAGGGGCTCAGTGAGCTATCCTATCCCAGACACGATGGGCCGCCCCGGGGGGGGGGGGGAATTGATTTGTGTATCTAATGGTCTATATGTTTTAGTGTCCGAAAGGGGGTCTTGATCCCTATATATATAGCAGAAGCCAGTAGACAACTTTCGGACACTAAAACATATAGACCATTAGAGGGAAATCCAGGGCAGAAGTATAAAAGCGAATTAATGTCGTACCTGAGAAAATATGTCCATTTGGGCGTCATATCGCAAAAGAAGGCAGAAAAATTGCTGACGGAGTTCCCATCAAAACCGCACTGGTACCACATCCCCAAGATACACAAATCAATTCCCCCCCCCCCGGGGCGGCCCATCGTGTCTGGGATAGGATAGCTCACTGAGCCCCTTTCCCACTGCAACACCCTCCTCTGTGGCCTCCCCGCTCTCTTGCACCACTCCAGTCTGTCCTCAACTCTGCTGCCCGCCTAATCCACCTCTCTCCTCCCCTGCTTCTCCCCTCTGCAAATCCCTCCACTGGCTCCCAATCCCCCAACGAATCCAGTTCAAACTACTAACACTGATCTACAAAGCCATCCACAACCTGTCCCCTCCCTATATCTCTGAACTAATCTCCCACTATCTTCCCTCACGTAATCTTCGTTCATCCCAAGACCTCCTACTCTCCTTCACACTTATTCGTTCCTCACACAATCGCCTCCAAGATTTCTCCCGAATATCCCCCATCCTCTGGAATTCCATGCCTCAACACATCCAATTATCCACCACCCTCGGATCCTTCAGACGGAACCTGAAAACCCATCTCTTCAGGAAAGCCTACGGCCTACAATAACCGAGCTGCCGCCTCACCACCGCCAGAGCCGCCGCCGCCTCACCCCTACCTTCTGTCTCTTCCCCACTATCCCATAGAATGTAAGTCCGCAAGGACAGGGTCCTCTCCCCTCTGTACCAGTCTGTCACTGTAAATCTGTTTACTGTAACTGATATCTATAACTCTGTATGTAACCCCTTTCTCATGTACAGCACCATGGAATTAATGGTGCTATATAAATAAATAATAAAATAATCTAAATACACACAACACTATGAATATGACATTTACTGCCATGTACGGAGGACAGCGGTTGGAGTTCTTAGACGTACTGGTGGAAATCAAAGAGGGAGCAGTATGTACGTCAATCCACCGGAAACCCACAGCGACGAATATGATCATGCACCATGATAGTTTTCACCCTGCACATGTGAAACGTTCATTACCATACAGCCAGTTATTGAGGATCAGGAGGGTCAATAACACGGAGGAAGGTTTTTTGAGACAGTCAGGGGAGCTATACGATAGATTCAGACAAAGAGGGTACCCAGAAGATTTGTTGAATATAGCATTTGAGAAGGTGAAAAACAGTGCAGTGGAAGATACAAAAATTCGGGAAGGTAGTATGTCGGTTGATAACAGGAAGAAAAAAAGAGAAAAAAGATTCAATTTTTGTTTCAAGTATAGCACCATGGACCAGCAAATTCGGGCATCCATAAGAAAAAATTGGCATATCTTAGAGAGAGAGATAAGGATTTAGCGGACGTGGTAGACAGGGGCCCATTAATAGCGAACAGACGCAGCACTAGACTGTGTGATAAACTGGTGAGGAACCGTATTAAACAAGAAGAAACAAAATTGGTTAGAAAGAATTGGGGTCCCCAAGGGCAATCACAGGTGTGGGCATTGCCCCTTCTGTGAACTGTGAACCCCATGTCACCAGTCGGGTCCTACACATAGGGGCAATTGAGCACCCAGTTATGGATTTTATTACCTGCAAAACAGACCATGTTGTATATGTCCTTTTTTGCCCATGCAGATTCTATTATGTAGGAAAAACCATACGTCCCATGTACGTGCGTTTCCGAGAGCATTATAGGTCAATTAAAACAGGTAAAGGAGTTCCGGGATTGATCACTGACGTAAGAGGTACATGGGGGGAATCCAGGAGTCCTCTCATTTGCAGGGATTGAGAGGGTCCGCTTACCCGCACGGGGCGGGGATTGGAATAAGCTCCTCCTTAGACGCGAGACAAAATGGATAATGCGTACTAACGCAATGGGACCGACAGGATTTAACGATAAGTTGGACATGTCGGTCTTTTTCTAAAGCGATCAATAGAACTGCAGTTGTGTCATCGTTGGACATTGTTAATGGAAGAGCACTCTCCTTTATTTTAAGGATTCATTTGTAAGATTGAGGGTTGTTAATGGGGAAGGAAAGAGAATAATTATTGTTCCCGATATTTGTGCTATTGATACTGTTTAATAGATATGATCTATGGATGCTTTATATATTTTTAATTATGTTTTAAATGTTTCTTTGGATTTTGTATCTCATGGCTAGGTGGGAGGAGCTGGGAATGGGAGGAGTATGCCACGGCCGGGCATATTATCTTCCCTCCCGACATCATTCCACATACAGACCCGTGGAAGAGCAGAGAGCGCGAAACGGACGTCGTCCTCACACTGCTCACAAGAGCTCCTTGTTCACTCTCCCAGCCATGATATTTTAATGGATATCTAATAAAGTCAAGTCAAGTTTCAGTTTGGTGAGTGCCTTCTTCTCTTTTTCTTTTGCAACAAGTGTACACAGTGACTGCACCAGCAGAATAATGAGTGCCGCTCTGGAGTATAATACAGGATGTAACTCAGGATCAGTACAAGATAAGAAATTAATTGTATTTTTAAAGTTACGCAACTTACGTAGATTAATTCTGCTTGTAGACAGTAAAATTAAAACTATGTAGGTGTATGAACACGTTATAAAAGTAACATGGAATATACATTTCTTATACAAGTTTTATACCTTGGGAATTGGTTAGTAAAATCCTTCCTAAGTCCACCACTACTAGAACTGGATCTTTGCTCAGGAAATCATCAGGAAAGATGACCTGAGGGGCACAGATATCAAGACGCAATGTCCAGCGCCGACTGTTTTCCTGAGAAGACGAATAATAAAATCAGACAAAAAACATTTAATAGTAAAATATAAATCCAGTAAAATACAAGACATTGCTGCAAAACACTTACAATGAATTCCCCGACCAGTAACCGATCAATTGTTTGTCGAATTTCAGCTTTTGTTTGTATTTTTAACTTATTGTACTGTCTCCTTGCAGCTTCAGCCACTCGGAGCTCCAGCTCCGACTGATATCCGAACCCTGAAAGAAGGAAAGACTTCATGATGTGTGTAACAACTATGGACAGCAAAGTCTCAACAAGTCAGAACTGGTAAGCCGCAGTCTCTTCCGTGGCATTTCAGATGCAGTGTCCCTGTTTCTGTGTCATGTACTATACTCATAAAGCCGGGTCTGCAATTATATAAATGGGAAAAGGAGGAGAGACAGGGCAGAGTACAAGGAGAAAAAGATGGAGAGTCAAGAATAAAGAGCAAAAGCAGAAAGGGAAAAGAGAGTATAGATGAAAAGACAGTATAGAGAAAAGAAAGGTATAGAGAGAAAGCAGGGAATAGACAGAAAGCGGGTGAAAGAGTACATGAGACAAAGAGAGTGAAAGATTGATCATAACAGAGTGAAAGATGGAGAGGGAGATGAAGTGCCAGAGTCAAGAATGAAGAACAAGAGACGCCGAGAGGGAGACAGTATAGATGAAAAGACCATAGGATAAAGAGAGAAGTATAGAGAGAAAGCAGGAAAAAGAGAAACCCGGTGAGAGGGTGAAATATAGAGAAAATGAGAGGTGAAGAGAGGCACAGCAAAGGATAGAAATCAAGGGAAAGACAGATGGAGAAAGAGAGAGAGGGGGATAAATAGAGAGCCAGATAAAGATATGGAGAGCAAGAGATGGAGAGTGAGAGGGATAGACGAGTAACACACTGTGTGCAGAATTATTAGGCAAGTTGTATTTTAGAGGATTATTTTTATTATTGATCAACAACTATGTTCTCAATCAATCCAAAAGACTCATAAATATCAAAGCTTAATATTTTTGGGAGTTGGAGTGGGTTTTTTTTTTTTAGATTTGGCGATCTTAGGAGGATATCTGTTTGTGCAGGTTACAATTACTGTGCAGAATTATTAGGCAACTTAATAAAAACCAAATATATTCCCATTTCACTTGTTTATTTTCACCAGGTAAACCTATATAACTGCACAAAATTTAGAAATAAACATTTCTGACATGCAAAAATAAAACCCCAAAAAATTAGTGACCAACATAGCCACCTTTCTTTATGATGACACTCAACAGTCTTCCATCCATAGATTCTGTCAGTTGCTTGATCTGTTTACAATGAACATTGCGTGCAGCAGCCACCACAGCCTCCCAGACACTGTTCCGAGAGGTGGACTGTTTTCCCTCCCTGTAGATCTCACATTTTATGAGGGACCACAAGTTCTCTATGGGGTTCAGATCAGGTGAACAAGGGGGCCATGTCATTATTTTTTCCTCTTTGAGACCTTTACTGGCCAGCCACGCTGTGGAGTAGTTGGAGGCATGTGATGGAGCATTGTCCTGCATGAAAATCACGTTTTTCTTGAACAATAACGACTTCTTCCTGTACCACTGCTTGAAGAAGCTGTCTTCCAGAAACTGGCAGTAGGTCTGGGAGTTGAGCTTCACTCCATCCTCAACCCGAAAAGGTCCCACAAGTTCATCTTTGATGATACCAGCCCATACCAGTACCCCGCCTCCACCTTGCTGGCGTCTGAGTTGGAGTGGAGGTCTCTGTCCTGATCCAGCCTCTGTCCCATCCATCTGGCCCATCAAGAGTCACTCTCATTCCATCAGTCTCTAAAACCTTTGAAAAGTCAGTCTTAAAGGGAACCTATCACCCCGTTTTTTTCGGTATGAGATAAAAATACTGTTAAATATGGCCTGAGCTGTGCATTACAATAGTGTAGTTTGTGGACCCCGATTCCCCACCTATGCTGCCGAAATACGTTACCAAAGTAGTCATTTTCGCCTGTCAATCAGGCTGGTCAGGTCGGATGGGCGTGGCTTCTTCCCCCAGATATTGCGTAGTTTTCCGTTGGTGGCGTAGTGGTGTGCGCATGTCCAAGGTCCCCAATCCTGCACGGGGGGGTGAAAATAGCAGCGATGTCCGTTATTCCATTGGTGGTCGGTGGGCGCGGCCATCTTCCTTTGGCCGCGCGTGCGTAGAAGCGGCGCTCTGCTGGCCGCGGCTTCAGGAAAATGGCCGCGGGATGCCGCGCGTGCGCAGATGGAGATCGCGGCGGCCATTTTCCTGAAGCCGCGGCCAGCAGAGCGCCGCTTCTGCGCACGCGCGGCCAAAGGAAGATGGCCGCGCCCACCGACCACCAATGGAATAACGGACATCGCTGCTATTTTCACCCCCCCGTGCAGGATTGGGGACGTTGGACATGCGCACACCACTACGCCACCAACGGAAAACTACGCAATATCTGAGGGAAGAAGCCACGCCCATCCGACCTGACCAGCCTGATTGACAGGCGAAAATGACTACTTTGGTAACGTATTTCGGCAGCATAGGTGGGGAATCGGGGTCCACAAACTACACTATTGTAATGCACAGCTCAGGCCATATTTAACAGTATTTTTATCTCATACCGAAAAAAACGGGGTGATAGGTTCCCTTTAAGATATTTCTTGGCCCAGTCTTGATATTTTATCTTATGTTTCTTGTTCAAAGGTGGTCGTTTTTCAGCCTTTCTTACCTTGGCCATGTCCCGGAGTATCGCACACCTTCTGCTTTTTGTTACTCCAGTAACGTTGCAGCTCTGAAATATGGCAAAACTGGTGGTAAATGGCATCTTGGCAGCTTCACGCTCGATTTTCCTCAATTCATGGGCAGTTATTTTGCGCCTTTTTTGCCCAACACGCTTCTTGCGACCCTGTTGGCTATTTACCATGAAAGCCTTGTACTATTATTGTTATATTTTACTCTGACTGTAACTCTTGGTATATTTTTACTGTATATTTCTTGAAATTATCTAGTGCGCCCTTAAGGCAATTAAACCATAAATTAATTTTGGGCTGATCCTTTAATCCTGATTGCGAATCTTGGTATACCCACCGTGGGTAACAGGGCAGTCCACCCGGCGGCCATTTGCTCTAGGTGCAGCTCCCTTACTGACCTGAGAGACAAAGGGGGAGCCGGAGAGCTGTGCCTGTGTGGTTACGTCACGAATCGGTGACGTGGGAGGAACCAGTTTTCTTCACAGATGTCATTAGACAACACCCCTCCTCATTACAGAGATGCACATCACCTGATTTACTTAATTGGTAGTTGGCTCTCAAGCCTGAACAGCTTGGAGTAGGACAACATGTATAAAATAGGGATTTTTGTGAACTCACAGTAAAATCTTTTTCTCCGAGCCACTCATTGGAGGACACAGGACCGTGGGTGTATGCTGCTGCCACTAGGAGGCTGACACTAAGTAAATACAAAAAGGGTTAGCTCCTCCTCTGCAGTATACACCGCCCACTGGCTCCGGATAATACCAGTTCGTAGCCAAGCAGTAGGAGATTAACAAGATTTAACCGTAGTAACAACGTGTCAAAGACTAAAACACTCATCATAGGCAACAAGCCAAAAACAAGGGTGGGTGCTGTGTCCCCCAATGAGTGGCTCGGAGAAAAGGATTTTACAGTGAGTACACAAAAATCCCTATTTCTCCATCGCCACATTGGGGGACACAGGACCGTGGGACGTCCAAAAGCAGTCCCTGGGTGGGGAATAACAACCCAACAGTGTAAACTTATGGCACCTGCTGTCTACAGGTGCGCAACCGCTGCCTGCAGAATACGCCTATCCAGGCTTGCACCTTAGGATGCCTGAGTATGGACATTGTAATGCTTTGAAAAGGTGTGCAGGCCAGACCAGGTCGCAGCTTTGCAAACCTGCTCTGCAGACGCTTGATTCCGAATGGCCCAGGAAGCACCCACCGACCGAGTGGAGTGTGCCCTGAGGCCCGCAGGGATAGGCTTGCCTCTGATGCAGTAAGCCTCTTGAATGGTGGACTGAAATCATCTGGCGATTGTCGATTAGAAGCGGCCAGTCCCTTCCGGTGTCCCGCCGGGAGCACGAACAGAGCATCCGTCTGACGAAAGGATGCTGTCCTGGGCACGTACTTCCTGAGAGCTCTGACAAGAGGAGTGAAGAGCCTTCTCCACGCGGTGCGTTGGAGTAGGGCAAAGAGACGGAAGTACGATATCATCATTGAGGTGGAAGGAAGAAACCACCTTCGGGAGGAAAGTAGGAGACGGTCTGAGGACCACCTTGTCTCAGTGGAACGTAAGGAACGGCGTCCGACAGGAAAGAGCAGCCAACTCCGAGACTCGTCTGATCGAGGCAATAGCGACGAGGAAGGTCACCTCCCATGAAAGAAGAGATAGAGGGATGTCCTGCAACGGCTCGAAGGGAGATTCCTGCAAGACACCTAGGACCAGATTAAGGTCCCAAGCCTCTAGAGGTGCTCTGTAGGGAGGCACCACGCGAGAGACTCCCTGAAAAAAAGTTATGACCTGAGGCTTGTAAGCAATTTTTCGTTGAAAAAGGACTGACAAGGCCGAGACCTGCCCTTTAAGGGAACTCGGCGAAAGCCCCAAGTCCAGACCGGATTGGAGGAAATCCAGGATGGTAGGAATGTTGAAAACCATCAGAGGGCGACCTCTGCTTCTGCACCAATCGAAGAAGATCCTCCAGATCCGATGGTAGATGCGCGACGACACCGGCTTTCGGGCATTGATCAAGGTGGAAACTACCTCACGGGGAAAACCCGCTTGAGTCAGAACCCAGGATTCAACAGCCATGCCGTCAAACACAGGGCCTCTGAGTTCTGGTGGTAAATCGGGCCCTGAGAAAGTAGATCTGGACAATATGGTAGGCGCCAAGGAACGTCTGCGAGGAGCTGGACCAGCTCTGCATATCACGCCCTGCGAGGCCAAACCGGGGCGATGAGAATCACCGGGACACCGTCTGCCCTGATCTTCCTGATTACTCTGGGAAGCAGGGGCAGGGTGGGAAACAGGTAAGGGAGGCGAAACTGACTCCCAAGGAAGGACTAGCGCGTCCGCCTCGATTCCTCTGGGGTCCCGGGACCGGGCTACAAACTGAGGTACCTTGGCACTGAACCAGGAAGCCATCAAGTCTACGTCCGGAGTTCCCCAACGAAGGCAAATGTGTTGGAATATGTCCTGATGGAGAGACCACTCTCCTGAGGCAAGACCTTGCCGGCTGAGGAAATCCGCGGCCCAATTCTTCACTCCTGGAATGTGAACGGCCGATATGACCGAGTGGTTGTTTTCGGCCCAGCGAAGGATGTGCTCTACCTCACGCATTGCAGCTCTGCTGCGGGTTCACCCTTGATGGTTTATATAAGGCACAGCCGTGGCATTGTCCGACTGGATACGGATGTGGCGGCCTGCTAGGAGATGATGGAACCGCTTTAGGGATAGCCGAATTGCACTTATCGCCAGGATATTGATAGGAAGACGAGACTCGTGATGAGCCCAAGTTCCCTGCGCAGTGTGATGGCGAAAAAACTGCACCCCAGCCTAGGAGGCTGGCGTCGGTAGTGACTACCAGCCAATGGACTGGGAGGAAGGACCTCCCTTGGATGAGAGAGGATCGGAGCATCCACCATTGGAGAGACTGCTTGACCCGAGGAGAGAGAGGACACAGTCGGCCGAGGGAAAAGGGACTCCCGTCCCATGCATCCAGCAGAGCATGCTGTAGGGGACGGAGGTGCAGTTGCGCAAATGGAATTGCCTCCATTGCGGCCACCATCTTCCCGAGAATCCTCATGCCGAAATGGATGGAACAAGGGGATGGCGGAAGAAGCTTCCAGACCCCCTGTTAAAGAGCCAGGACCTTGTCCCGAGGAAGAAGCACCAACCCTAGGGAGGTGTCCAGGGTCATGCCCAGGAAGGAGATCCGTTGAGCTGGAACAGGAGATGACTTTTTTTTAGATTGATCAACCAGACCAACCGAGAAAGAGTATTCAAGGAAATGCGGACGCACTCCTCGCAGGCTCGGAAAGATGGGCCTTTGACCAGTAAGTCGTCTAGGTAGGGAAGCACGACTAGACCCCGAGAATGCAGAATGGCCATGACAGCCGCCATGACCTTTGTGAAAACTCTGGGGGCGGTGGCGAGGCCGACAGGCAAAGCCGTGAACTGAAAATGTTCTTCTCCGACGGCGAAGCGAAGGAACCTTTGATAAGGTGGGAAGATTGGGTTGTGGAGGTACGCATCCCGGATGTCGATGGATGCTAAGAATTCGCCTTGTTCCATCGAGGCAATGACGGAATGGAGAGATTCCATCCTGAAATGACGGACTTTGACAAATCTGTTCAAGAGCTTTAGGTCCATGATGGGCCTTTACTGTTCCATCCTTTTTGGGGACCATAAACAGATTTGAATAAAAACCACGGAACCTTTCGTCCTCTGCGACAGGGACAATCACTCCGTCTTGTCGGAGCAACTGAATGGCCTTGGAAAAAGCCTGAGCGCGCATTCCCGCTTCGGGAGGGCGGGAAGCGAAAAACCGGGTTGGAGGGGGGAAGGAAAAATCGATTTTGCAACCGGAGGACACCAGATCCCTGACCCACTCATCGTGAACGACTGCGAGCCAGACATGACGAAACAAGAGAAGGCGTCCGCCTACTTTGCTGGTGTCGTCCAGAAGAGATTGCGAGTCATTTAGAGGAAGACGGTTGGGGTCTGGATCCCTTGGACCTAGACTGGGTGGAGCAGCCGCTCCAGGAATGGTTGGGCCTGTATGGAGCCTGAGGGCTTTTGTCTCTGCCGGCGCGGCGCCCCGAGCTAGGGGAATTGGCTGAGGAATGCCATGCGTAAGATCCATGAAAGGGCCGAAAACGAGCCTGCGGCTGTCGTCGGAACGGTTGTCTGAACCTCTGCTGGGGAATGGAAGTACTTTTTCCCCCCGTAGTGTCTGAAATCAGTTTGTCCAGCTTTTCGCCAAATAAACGGCCACCGAGATATGGCAGAGACGTGAGGGACTTTTTAGAGACGGCGTCCGCTCGCCAATTCCTCAGGCATAGCACTCTCCTAATCGCCACAGCGTTTGAAGCCGTAAGTGGAGAGCAGTTCGCCACGTCCAGGGAAGCGTTTACTAAGTAATCGCCTGCCAGGGAAATTTGATTTGCTAGCTCCGCTAAGTCAGAAGGAAGATCACTGCTTTGTAAGGCCTTGTGCAGGGAGTCTGCCCAACAAGTCACGGCTTTAGCTACCCAGGTAGCAGCGAAGGAGAGAAAGAGTGCCAAGCCTGAAGCCTCGAAAGCTGAGCGAGTGAGACTGTCAACTAGGCGATCTGTGGGATCTTTGATCGAAGATCCGTCCAGCAGGGGATTCTGTCCATTGTTTGCGGAGATCAGGAGAAAAGGGGTATTTGGACTCCAGAGATTTCTGGCCCTGAAAGCGTTTGTCTGGACGCTCCCTATGTCGCTGGACTATGCCCTTGAACTCTGGGTGATTGGCAAACACCCTGTGAGTATGTTTGGTCCTTTTGAAATACTGTAAAGGCACGGATGATTGACCTCGGTGAAACCAAAACATCCAACACCGCGGAGACACCATCACGTGTTTCTCAACGCAGTGATCCAGAACACTGCCCCCATCCCTTATGGGAAATATGCAAATGCATGTAGAGTAGCTGCGGAGACACCATCACGTGTTTCTCAATGCAAGCAATGAATAGCCAGGCCTTTCCCCGGGAAGGAACAACCACGGGAAGGGCAGCATCCAATAAAGGAAAACCACCTATGCCAAGCATGGTATCCATTCACAGACAGCTGTTTCGGGGTTTTTGCCCCTCATCAGTGTGGAGAAGGAAACTGGCTATTAGGAGCAGTGCCTAGTGAAAAGGCTGTAAAGGCACAGATGATTGACCTCAAGGAGACCAAAACATCCAACATCGCGGAGACACCATCACGTGTTTCTCAACACAGTGATCCAGAACACTGCCCCCATCCCTTATGGGAAATATGCAAATGCATGTAGAGTAGCTGCGGAGACACCATCACGTGTTTCTCAACGCGGTGTTGGATGTTTTGCTCTTAGAATGAGAGCGGCCCCTGCAGGCTGAAGATTCCGCAGCTGTAGGGGAAACATCCTGAATAGGCGGATTAGTGGTCCTGCTCCTGGCTGGATCCTGGAAGGACTCGATAGCTTTGGTCAAAGAAGCCATAGATTGCGAAAGTGACAAAGCCCACTCAGGGGGACTGGTCACCGCGGGCTCGTTTGCGGCGGGGGGCTCCTGAGCGCATTTAGGGTCACAAGCATTACAGAGCGGAGCAGTATGCCCGCTTGGTAGCGCAGCCTGACAGGAGGTGCAAGAAGTGAAGAACACTGTATGTGTTTTTGAAGACTTTTTGGGTTTATGCAGAGACATGTTGTCAGTTAACCTCTGTTTAGGGCTGTAGGGCACCTGTGCAGCTAGTGAGCGGAGCCCTGTGTGCAGGAGTAGGAGGGCCTGTGTCAGTGTGCAGCGCACCCTCCCAGGTCCTGTGTCTGGATGCCGCACTGAGACCAGAGAGGGACGCACTCCTTGATTTGGTGGCGTTCTGAGGCTCCTGAGAGACACCGGGAGCTCTATCTTCCGTCCAAGATGGCTGCCGAGAGTTGAGAAGTGCTTCTCGCAGTGTGTGAGAAGCGCTGAAGCGGTGGGCGGGGCCTCGCATGTGACACGCGCTGTGGGCGGAACGCGGCCTAGCTGAGGCCGAAGCCGGGGACTAAATTAGCCCGCAGTGCGCTCGGGAGCCCCCCACCCTATCAGACTCACCGCTTGTGGTCCTCTTCAGGTGAGGTACGAGGGAAGGTGCAGTCAACCTCAATCCACCGCCCTCTTGATGAGGGGGTGGAGAGGGACTGAGGAGCTCCATGCAGTATCGCTGTTCCACAGTGGTGGTGCAGAGGGAGGGCGGCCGGACTGTGCTCAGGAAAAGTGCCTCTGTGTATCCTAAGGGTTCGCTCCCCTAGGATTTCACAGGGCTAGGTCACGGCCAAACATCCCACGTCGCAGGAAAGGATACGGGGAGTAAACTCGCTGGGCTCGCCTGTTGGTGTTTCGGGGGAGATCGGCCCCCTTAAAAGGGTCCGTCGCCCCCTTCGTCCTCCTGCGCAAAGACAAAAATAAAAATTTAAAAATAAAACGTCTGGAAAAAATCAGATGCAGTGTGCCTCCTACCGACACTAAGCAAGAACTGGTATTATCCGGAGCCAGTGGGTGGTGTATACTGCAGAGGAGGAGCTAACCCTTTTTGTATTTACTTAGTGTCAGCCTCCTAGTGGCAGCAGCAGCATACACCCACGGTCCTGTGTCCCCCAATGTGGCGATGGAGAAAAGTATCATGTGATCAAAATACAACTTGCCTAAGAATTCTGCACACAGTGTATATATAGTACTAGTATGAGAAATAGAAAGCAAGAAATATAGTGAGAAAGATGGGAGAGAGGGAAAAAGACACAGAGAGAGGGAAAAAGACACAGAGAGAGGGAAAAAGACACAGAGAGAGGGAAAAAGACACAGAGAGAGGGAAAAAGACACAGAGAGAGGGAAAAAGACACAGAGAGAGGGATAAAGACAGAGAGGGGGATAAAGACAGAGAGGGGGATAAAGACAGAGAGGGGGATAAAGACAGAGAGGGGGATAAAGACAGAGAGGGGGATAAAGACAGAGAGGGGGATAAAGACAGAGAGGGGGATAAAGACAGAGAGGGGGATAAAGACAGAGAGGGGGATAAAGACAGAGAGGGGGATAAAGACAGAGAGGGGGATAAAGACAGAGAGGGGGATAAAGACAGAGAGGGGGATAAAGACAGAGAGGGGGATAAAGACAGAGAGGGGGATAAAGACAGAGAGGGGGATAAAGACAGAGAGGGGGATAAAGACAGAGAGGGGGATAAAGACAGAGAGGGGGATAAAGACAGAGAGGGGGATAAAGACAGAGAGGGGGATAAAGACAGAGAGGGGGATAAAGACAGAGAGGGGGATAAAGACAGAGAGGGGGATAAAGACAGAGAGGGGGATAAAGACAGAGAGGGGGATAAAGACAGAGAGGGGGATAAAGACAGAGAGGGGGATAAAGACAGAGAGGGGGATAAAGACAGAGAGGGGGATAAAGACAGAGAGGGGGATAAAGACAGAGAGGGGGATAAAGACAGAGAGGGGGATAAAGACAGAGAGGGGGATAAAGACAGAGAGGGGGATAAAGACAGAGAGGGGGATAAAGACAGAGAGGGGGATAAAGACAGAGAGGGGGATAAAGACAGAGAGGGGGATAAAGACAGAGAGGGGATAAAGACAGAGAGGGGATAAAGACAGAGAGGGGGATAAAGACAGAGAGGGGGATAAAGACAGAGAGGGGATAAAGACAGAGAGGGGGATAAAGACAGAGAGGGGGATAAAGACAGAGGGGGATAAAGACAGAGAGGGGGATAAAGACAGAGAGGGGGATAAAGACAGAGAGAGGGATAAAGACAGAGAGGGATAAAGACAGAGAGGGATAAAGACAGAGAGAGGGATAAAGACAGAGAGAGGGATAAAGACAGAGAGAGAGATAAAGACACAGAGAGAGGGATAAAGACAGAGAGAGGGATAAAGACAGAGAGAGGGATAAAGACAGAGAGAGGGATAAAGACAGAGAGAGGGATAAAGACAGAGAGAGGGATAAAGACAGAGAGAGGGATAAAGACAGAGAGAGGGATAAAGACAGAGAGAGGGATAAAGACAGAAATGGATAAAGACAGCGATGGATAAAGACAGATGGATAAAGACAGATGGATAAAGACAGATGGATAAAGACAGATGGATAAAGACAGATGGATAAAGACAGATGGATAAAGACAGATGGATAAAGACACAGAGAGGGATAAAGACACAGAGAGGGATAAAGACACAGAGAAAGGGATAAAGACAGAGAGAGGGATAAAGACAGAGAGAGGGATAAAGACAGAGAGAGGGATAAAGACAGAGAGAGGGATAAAGACACAGAGAAAGGGTTAAAGACAGAGAGAGGGATAAAGAGTGAGGGGGATAAAGACACAGAGAGAGGGGTAAAGACACAGAGAGGGATAAAAACGCAGAGAGGAAAAAAATGCAGCAAACCTTGGACCCGTCATGACTGTCTCCTATGGACAATAGGCTAAAACTGAGCTGTTCAGTGTCTGACATGAGAGAATAGCCCACCAGGCAGAGCCGCCACTTTTTCTTGTACCTAGAGTCATCCTCGTAATGGCAGGGTGTATACCCGCGCTCCGTTCTACCCAACGTTATTAATGAGCAATGTTAAAATTCATCATAACTGGAGTATAACACACAGATGTAAGTTACCTGAACTGTGAACTTTGCCTTTGTAAAAGAAGTCGGCCACTTTGGTGATTGCTTGAGGGTTATAAATTATATTTAAAGGTCTTGTGCTCACTTCTAGCCGCCGCTCAAACACACTATGAGCTGGATTTTTTTCATACAACATTTTAAACACCGGGTCTTCTCCAATGGGGGCTGCGGAAACACCAAGAAATGAGGAACACAAAAAAAAGTCATAAAAAAAAGAAATAAATCATAAAAGCACTGAGGTGGAGGAAGCAACATCTCACATCTAAGGCTAAAACATCCAAATGGCTCAAAAGTGGTGGTGGATAATATTCACTGAGCCGAAATCTCGATCTGCGCATGTGCCGCCTCCATTATATTGAAGTTCTGCACACAGGACACAGGTTCCCACTGCACACGTGCCACCCACACAATGATGGCGGAGGCGACTGTGCGGAATTTTAAAAAGGCAGGTGCAGAGGAGGATGGTGGGGGGGGGGGGTGGAGAACCAGAAGAAGACTAGCCCAACATCACGCCCCGAAGACAAAAGATGTCAATTTATGAAAATTTCATAAGGAAAGTATTCATCAGCGGATCCCTTCACATCAGGTATCAGGGTAATCAGCATCACAGCGCCATTATGGCCATGCCTTTAGTTTATAGGGCTAAATCCTGTGGACAGGTTCTCTTTAAATGGTGAAAAAAATAAATCAAAAGTTTGTAAGTGGCATTTAACATTTTCACAGCCGTAAGTGGATCGCGATTCTACCAGTGGCTATTAAGGGTACATGACCGCTGATGAAATCAGTAGTCATGTGTCTAGAGCAGCGGTTCTCAACATGTGGGTCGCGACCCCGGCTGGGGGCGAAGGACCAAAACACAGGGGTCGCCTAAAGCCATCGGATATACATATTTCCGATAGCTTTAGCCGCTGAGAAGCCGCGCTACCGCCTGCAGCAGCGCTATTCAGCTGGAACGCACGCCGTTATGGACGTGCGTTCCAAACTGAATGCCTGCGCGCATGCGCAGACGTGATTGCATCATCAGTCCGGGGCCTAAGGGGCGGGGGAAGCGGGGGAACTCTCCGCAGTCCATAGCAGTGCGCCTGCTCATCCATAGCAGCACATTACGTGTGTGCGGCGCTTGCTGACGTCATCAGTGGGCGGACGCAGCAAGCGCCGGAGGACAGAAGCCTAGGAGGCGAAGAGCCAAGAGAGCCTGTGAGACAGCCTGCTGGTGTAAAAAAGGTTAATAATGTAAAAACAGTACACACACCATACACACAATACTGTGTAAGTGTAAGGTGCTTTTTTCAGTGCTCAATCTTTTGGACTCCCATTGATGAAAATAGGAGCCAAACCATTTTCAGCGCTAAATTTACTGCATAGGAAAATGTAGTGTGAACGGGCCCTAAGGCTCCATTCACACTGAAGAATCTGCCATCCAAATAGGGAGGCAGAATCCTCCGTCCTCACAGAGCAGAGTGCCCCCTTATATTTAAACCCATACTATGCCATGGTGAAATGTTATTTATTGGAATTAGTAATAAATATTTCTCAACATATAATTAAATATTGTTTTTGTGATTAATCACTATGTTTAAATTATGTTTGATTTGTAGCAATGAGAATACATAATGCATATCAGGTATTTACATTCCGAATCATAACTGTAGCAAAATTACAGTTATGAAGTAGCCACCAAAATTATTTTTTGGTTTCGGGTCACCGCAACACGAGGGACTGTATTGCGGGGTCACGGCATTAGAAAGGTTGAGAACCACTGGTCTAGAGGGAGGGTACCTATACGTCATAGGTCGTGAAGGAGTTAAATTCAGGCAACAGATCCACAAGCTCAGAGTAAAAAATCTGTAACTTACAATTGCTGGGGCTTAGCAGTCCTGCTGGTCCCATGAACACAGCGGGCAGCTGGGACCACGCCACCTCTTTTTGCTAAAATGCAAAGTGCAATCAATATTAATATAAAATACGTAGAAATAGAGAGATCTCTCTGCAATGGAGACATTCATAGTATGACCGCTGCCACAGCATTTACAATAAAAAAAAAAATATATATATATATATATATATATATATATATATATATATATATATCAAGCTGAATGTGTGTATGTGTGTGTGTGTATGTATGTCCGGGATTGGCATCTGAACCGTCGCAGCTACAGCCACAAAATTTTGTACAGTCACACGTCTGGACCCCGAGAGCGTCATAGGCTATGTTGTGAGGTGAAATTTTAACCCCGCGCTTTCCAATTCACCAAACAAATTTTGCCCCTAACTACATAATGGGGAAAAAATGAAAGGAAAAGTGTTGGAGGCAAATTAACAGCTGCCAGATGTGAACAAGGGGGACTTAAAGAATGAGAGCAATGGCGCCAAAGAGTATATACTGTACAGTTGCTAAGGTGGGGCCCTGACATGGGATAATCACCACACCACCACGGGGATATGAACACACACACAAAATACGCCACACACTACCACGTGCTCGAACACATATACCACCCTCAGCGCACATTTCACCACACATACACCAACCTCGCCACATAAAAGTCGAAACACAAAAGTCGCCGCACAAAACTCGCCACGCGCAAAACTCTCCACATGCAAAACTCGCCACACGTGCAAAACTCACCTCATGGAAAACTCGCCACACGCAAAACTTGCACACGCGGAAAAATTGCCACATGCACAAAAGTTGCAACACATGCAAAAGTTGCCTCACACAAAACTTGCACATACTCAAAAGGCACCACACATAAAACTCGCCACGCGCAAAACTCGCCATGCGCAAAACTTGCTGCACACAACTTGCTACACTAACCTGTCACATGCAACTCGACACACAAAAGTTGCTACATGCATGTCGCCACACAAAAATCATCTCACAAAAGTCGCTACATGCATGTCGCCACACGCAATTCAACACACACAACTTGACACACGAAACTCGCCCTAAAACACACACAAGTCTGGTATTATCCTTCAAAAATAAAAATCTGATTAATAAGCAGACAAACTACAAGAGCAACAAATGTACCATATAGGAATCCGGCAGCTGTCAGTCACATGACCTGTCTATTATGTGTATGTGTGAGCTAATATATACTGCCAGGGGGTGGGCTTACTGTTGGCTGGGGATTTATCAGGCTGCCAATTTAGCTTACAAATACTGAGGTAAAAATACTGACCAAATAAGGTGTGAACGAGGTCTAATACAGGAGGAGATGACATACAGATATATACTATTTACAGGGGAGATGACACACAGGTATATACTATATACAGGAGGAGATGACACACATATATACTATATACAGGAGAGATAACACAGGTATATACTATATAGAGGAGGAGATGACATACAGGTATATACTATATACAGGAGCAGATTACCTACAGGAATATATAGTATATACAGGAGGAGATGACATACAGGTATATGCTATGTATAGGAGGAGATGACATACAGGTATATACTATATACAGGAGGAGATGACACACAGATATATACTATATACAGGAGGAGATGACACAGATATATACTATATATAGGTGAGATGACACACAGGTATATACTATATACAGGAGGAGATTACATACAGGTATATACTACATATAGGAGGAGATGACATACAGGTATATACTATATACAGGGGAGATGACAGCAGGTATATACTATATACAGGGGAGATGACATACAGGTATATACTATATACAGGAGATGACATACAGGTGTATACTATATATAAGGGAGATGACAAACATGTATATACTGAGGTGAAAATGAGAGGTGTGAGGTGAAAATGAAAAGGTGTGAGTGCAAAATGAGAGGAGTGAGGGAAAATAGTGGAGTGATCGGAAAATGACAGATGTGAGGTCGAAATGACAAGTGTTAGGGGGGAATGAGAGGAGTGAGGGGGAAAATAAGAGGAGTGAGGGGAAAATGAGAGGTGTGAGGGAGAAAATGAGAGATGTGAGGGGGAAAATGAAAGATGTGATGGGGAAAATGAGAGGCGTGATGGGAAAATAAGAGTAGTGAGGTGCTATAGCTAACCACAGATATTTACTATGCCCAGGCAACGCCGGGCTCTTCAGCTAGTATACACACCGTATATACTTGAGAGCCTACCCGAGTATAAGCCGAGACCCCTAATTTTGCCACAAAAAACTGGGAAAACCTAATGACTCGAGTATAAGCCTAGGGTGGGAAATGCAGCAGCTACCGGTAAATGTCAAAAGTAAAAATAGATACCAATAAAAGTAAAATTAATTGAGACATCAGTAGGTTAAGTGTTTTTGAATATCCATATTGAATCAGGAGCCCCATATAATGCTCCATAAAGTTTATGATGGCCCCATAAGATGCTCCATATTAAAATATGCCCCATATAATCCTGCATAAAGGTTAATAATGGCCCCATAAGATGCTCCATAGACACATTTGCCCAATATAATGCTGCACAAATGTTGATTATGGCCCCATAAGATCCTCCATAAAGATATTTGCCCCATATAGTGCTGCACAAACCTTTATTATGGCCCCATAAGATGCTCCATAATGATATTTGCACCATATAGTGCTGCCCAAACATTATGGCCCCATAAGATACTCCATACAGACATTTGCCCCATATAATGCTGCACAAACGTTGATTATGGCCTCATACAGACACTTGCCCCATATAGTGCTGCACAAACGTTATGGCCACATACAGACACTGGTCCCATATAGTGCTGCACAAACGTTGATTATGGCCTCATAAGATGCTCCATACAGACACTTGCCTCATATTGGGCTGCACAAAAGCGGATTATGGCCCCATACAGTGCTGCACAAACGTTATGGCCCCACAAGATGCTCCATACAGACACTTGCCCCATATAGTGCTGCACAAACGTTGATTATGGCCCAATACAGACGCTTGCCCCATATAGTACTGCACAAACGTTGATTATGGCCCCATACAGACAGTTGCCCCATATAGTGCTGCACAAACGTTATGGCCCCATAAGATGCTCCATACAGGCACTTGCCCCATTTGCTGTTGCTGCGATAAAAAAAAAAAATCACACACTCACTTCTCCGTCGCTCAGGCCCCCGGCACTTTCAATATTCACCTGACTTCGTTCCGGCGCCGCTCCATCTTCACAGTCTTCTGCACTAACGTTCAGGCAGAGGGCGCGCACTAACCACGTCACCGCGCCCTCTGACCTGAGCGTCACTGCAGAAGACACTGAAGACGGAGCGGCGCCCGAACGGGGAGCAGGGAATATCGCGAAGAGCAGCGCTCCCCCTCCCCGTTATACTCACCTGCTCCTGGCGCTGTGAAGTCCCTGCTTCCCGGCGACGCAGCTTCTTTCTGTAATGAGCGGTCACCATTACCGCTCATTACAGTAATGAATATGTGGCTCCACCCCTATGGGAGGTGGAGCTGCATATTCATTACTGTAATGAGCGGCACCATGTGCCCTATAAGTACAGGAAGAAGCTGGGGAGCCAGGGACCTGCAGGGACCGCGCCAGGAGCAGGTGAGTATAATTAGACAGCCCCCGTTCCCGCTCCCCTGCTGACCCCTGGGTATGCCTCGAGTATAAGCCGAGAGGGGGACTTTCAGCCCCCAAAAATGGGCTGACAATCCTGGCTTATGCTCGAGTATATACGGTATATATATATAATATATATATATATAATATATATATATATATATATATATATATATATATATATATATATATATATATATATATATATATATATATATATATATATACACACACACACACACTGTGTTCCAAATTATTATGCAAATAACATTTCCTCATATTTTCTCTAAATTACCTATCTGAATTGCAGTCATTGTCATTTTCCAGTCATCTACTATTCTAGTATGATTGCAATGTTTTGGAACAAACTGCCTATGAAAGCAGAATCTTTGAAAAAAAATAAACACTCAAAATGCATGTTCCAAATTATTATGCACAGCAGAGTTTTCAACCTTTTTTATTTTATTTTGAACACAAAAATGGCCAATTGTGAAGTTATAAGCATTATCAGCTTATTAAAAAATGAAATCAAACAGTTTTCAAGTGAAAACTTTATTCTAGGTGATGTTACATTTGCACATAGGACCCCTTGTTCGAAAGAAGCTTCTGAACTCTCTCGTCCATTGAATTTGTCAGTTTTTGGATGATTTCTGCTTCACTTGTTTTGCATGTGGACAGAAAACCCCCCCAGAGCTGTTGCTTAGATGTGAACTGCCTCCCGCCATCATAGACACTCCTTTTGATGATGCTCCAGAGGTTCTCAATGGGGTTGAGGTCAGGGGAAGATGGTGGCCACACCATAAGTTTGTCTTCTTTTATGCCCATAGCAGCCAGAGATGCAGATGTGTTTTTTGCAGCATGAGACGGTGCATTATCATGCATGAAAATGATCTTGCTGCGGAAAGCACGGTTCTTCCTCTTGAACCATGGCAGGAAGTGTTGTTTTAGAAACTCCACATAGATTATAGAGTTCATCTTTACCCCTTCAGGGATCATATACGGGCCGACAATCTCTCTCCCCATGATTCCAGCCCCAAACATTACTCCGCCTCCTCCTTGTTGGCGCCTTAGCCGTGTTTTCATGGGGTGTCCATCCTCCACTCCATCCATCTGGACCATCGAGCGTTGCACGGCACTCATCGGTGAACAAAACAGTTTGGAAGTCAGTCTTCATGTATCGTTTGGCCCACTGGAGCCGTTTCTGCTTGTGTGCAGTGGATAGAGGTGGTCGACAGGATGGCTTACACACAGCTGAAGGACCCTGCATCTTGTTGTTCTGGGGACGTTGGAGGCACCAGCAGCTTCAAAAACTTGTCTGCTGCTATGACAAGGCATTTTTGCAACTGCTCTTTTAACCTTACGCAATTGCCTGTTGGAAAGAGTGCTCAATTTTTCCTTATCAGCACGCACACGTGTGTGCTGGGAATCAGCTACATACTTCTTGATTGTGCGATGATAACGATGAAGTGTCTTGGCAATGTTGATTGTAGTCATGCCTTGACCTAAATACTCCACAATTTGTTGCTTCTCAGCAGCCGACACATGCTTTTTCTTTGCCATTTTGGCAAAAAATGTAGTCTGCTTAATAATGTGGAACAGCCTTCTTAAGTAGTCTTGCCTTTATTTGGACACACCTGCCAAACTAATGTGCACAGGTATCTGCAATTGCTTTCAGTGATATAAAGAGCCCTGACACACATCACCATCAATGAGTTTAAATGACAAACAAAAAAATTCTAACCTTATCACTCCTAAACTATTTGTGCATAATAATTTGGAACACAGTGTGTATGTATATATATATATATATATATATATATATATATATATATATATATATATTTATATTATATATATACACACACACACACACACACACACACACTATATAATTGTCTAAGGGGTACTTCCGTCTTTCTGTCTGTCCTTCTATCTGTCTGCAACTTCCGTCACGGAAATCCCGCGTCGCTGATTGGTCTCGCCAGCTGCCTGTCCTGGCTGCAGCGACCAATCAGCGACGGGCACACGAGAATTAGTCCCTCCCTACTCCCGTCCAGTCAGTGCCCGGCGCCTGCTCCATACTCCCCTCCAGTCAGCGCTGACAAAGGGTTAATGACAGCGTTAACGGACCGCGTTATGCCGCGGGTAACGCACTCCATTAATTCTGCTATTAACCCCGTGTGACCAACTTTTTACTATTGATGCTGCCTATGCAGCATCAATAGTAAAAAGATCTAATGTTAAAAATAATAAAAAAACAAAAAACTTGCTATTCTCACCTTCCGTCGCGCGCGGCTGCTGCCATCTTCTGTTCCCAGGATGCATTGCGAAATTACCCAGATGACGTAGCGGTCTCGCAAGACGACGGAGGGTGAGTATAGAACTATTTTTTATTTTAATTATTTTTTTTTTTAACAGGGATATGGTGCCCACACTGCTAAATACTATGTGGGCTGTGTTATATACTGCGTGGGCTGCGTTATATACTACATGGCTGCTATATACTGCGTGGGGAGTGTTATATACTACGTGGGCAGCGTTATATACTACGTGGGCAGCGTTATATACTACATGGCTGCTATATATACTACATGGGCAGTGTTATATACTATGTGGGCAGTGTTATATACTGCGTGGGCTGTGTTATATACTGTTTGGGATGTGTTATATACTGAGTGGGCTGTGCTATATACTGCGTGGTTGCTATATACTACGTGGGCAATGTTATATACTGTTTGGGCTGTGTAATATACTGCGTGGCTGCTATATACTACGTGGGCAATGTTACATACTACGTGGGCAGTGTCATATACTGCGTGGCCACTGTTATATACTGTTTGGCCTGTATTAACGCATCGGGTATTCTACAATATGTCGTGGCCCGTGCTATGTACTATGTGGCTGCTTTATACATACATATTCTAGAATACCCTATGCGTTAGAATCGGGCCACCATCTAATATATATATATATATATATATATATATATATATATATATATATATATATATATATATATATATATATACACACACATACACACACACACACACTAGCTGAAGAGCCCGGCGTTGCCTGGGCATAGTAAATATCTGTGGTTAGTTATAGCACCTCACTTCTCTTATTTTCCCATCACGCCTCTCATTTTCCCCCTCACATCTCTCATTTTCTCCCTTACACCTCTCATTTTCCCCCTCACTCCTCTCATTCCCCCCTAACACTTGTCATTTCGACCTCACATCTGTCATTTTCCGATCACTCCAGTATTTTCTCATTTTGCACTCACACCTTTTCATTTTCACCTCACACCCCTCATTTTCACCTCAGTGTATACATGTTTGTCATCTCCCTTATATATAGTATACACCTGTATGTCATCTCCTGTATATAGTATATACCTGTATGTCATCTCCCCTGTAAATACACTGTGTTCCAAATTATTATGCAAATTGGATTTAAGTGTGATAAAGATTTAATTGTTTTGTTTTTCAAATAAACTCGTGGATGGTATTGTGTCTCAGGGCTCAATGTATCACTGAAATCAATTTTAAACACATGTGATAATTGGTTTTCCAGATGATTCTAATTAAAGGAAAACTACTTAATAATGATGTTCCACATTATTAAGCAGGTCACAGTTTTCAAGTAACTTGGGAAAGAAAAAGGATCTCTCTGCTGCCGAAAAGCATCAAATAGTGCAATGCCTTGGTGAAGGGATGAACACATTAGAAATTTCCCGAAAACTTAAGCGTGATCATCGTAGTGTTAAGAGATTTGTGGCTGTATCTGAGCACAGATGTGTTTATGCTGATAAAGGCATAATGAGGAAGATTTCTGCCAGGGAAGTTCATCGGATTAAGAGAGCAGCTGCTAAAAAGCCATTACAAAGCAGCAAACAGATATTTGAAGCTGCTGGTGCCTCTGGAGTCCCTCAAACCTCAAGGTGTAGGCTCCTTCAAAGGCTTGCTGTGGTGCATAAACCTACTATTCGGCCACCCTTAAACAGTGTTCACAAGCAGAAATGGTTGCATTGGGCCCAGACATACATGAAGACTAATTTCCAAACAGTCTTGTTTACTGATAAGCATTGAGCAACCCTGGATGGTCCAGATGGATGGAGTAGTGGATGGTTGGTGGATGGCACCATGTCCCAACAAGGCTGCAACGTCAGCAAAGAGGTGGAGGAGTCATGTTTTGGGCCGGAATCATGGAGAAACAGCTGGTAGGGTCCTTCAAGGTTCCTGAAGGTGTGAAAATGACCTCTGCAAAGTATACTGTATAGAGTTTCTGACTGACAACTTTCCTCCATGGTATAAAAAGGAGAAATGTGCCTTCGGGAGCAAAATCATCTTCATGCATGACAATGCACCATCTCATGCTGCAAAGAATACCTCATTGGCTGCTATGGGCATAAAAGGAGATAAACTCATGGTGTGGCCACCATCTTCCCCTGACCTCAACCCTATAGAGAACCTTTGGAGTATCATCAAGCAAAAGATCTAGGAGTGTGGGAGGCAGTTCACATCAAACCAGCAGCTCAGGGAGGGAAGAAATACAAGCAGAAACTCTCCAAAAACTCACAAGTTCAATGGATGCAAGAATTGTGAAGGTGATATCAAAGAAGGGGTCCTATGTTAACATGTAACTTGGCCCGTTAGGATGTTTTGGAGTTAAATAGATTTTTTATTCAGTTAATGTGACCTCCTAATGCTGCCAATTCCACAAATGAGCATTTTCAGTTCTTTAAAACATATCAAATGTTTAGAAATTCTGCTGTGCCTAATAATTTGGAACAGTGCATTTTAAGTTTTTATTCATTTTGGAGATTATACTGTTATGATTGGGAGGTTTCTTCAATAAAATTCGATGTATACTCTAACGGGTGATTACTTTTATTAGACTGACTGTCATTTGCACCAACCATTTAGGAAAATCCGATAAAAATGTCAGTTGCATAATAATTTGGAACATAGTGTAGTATATACCTGCTGTATGTCATCTCCTCCTGTATATTGTATATACCTATGTGTCATCTCCTCCTGTACATAGTATATACCTGTATGTCATCTCTTCTGTATATACTATATACCTGTATGTCATCTCCTCCTATATATAGTATATACCTGTATGTAATCTCCTCCTGTATATAGTATATTCCTGTATGTCATCTCCCCTGTATATAATATATACCTGCTGTATGTCATCTCCTCCTCTATATACCTATGTGTCATCTCCTCTTTTATATAGTATATACCTGCATGTCATCTCTTCCTGTATATAGTATATACGTGTGTCATCTTCTCCTGTATATAGTATATACCTGTAAGTCATCTCCTCCTGTATATAGTATATACCTGTGTGTCATCTGCTCCTGTATATAGTATATACCTGTGTGTCATCTCCTCCTGTATATAGTATATACCTGTGTGTCATCTCCTCCTGTATATAGTATATACGTGTGTCATCTCCTCCTGTATATAGTATATACCTGTGTGTCATCTCCTCCTGTATATAGTATATTTCTGTGTGTCATCTCCTCCTGTATATAGTATATACCTGTGTGTCATCTCCCATGTATATAGTATATACCTGTATGTCATCTCCTCCTGTATATAGTATATACCTGTGTGTCATCTCCCCTGTATATAGTATATATGTGTGTGTCATCTCCCCTGTATATAGTATATACCTGTGTGTCATCTCCCCTGTATATAGTATATATGTGTGTGTCATCTCCTCCTGTATATAGTATATACCTGTGTGTCATCTCCCCTGTATATAGTATATACCTGGGTGTCATCTCCTCCTGTATATAGTATATATCTGCATGTCATCTCCTGTATTAGACCTCGTTCACACGTTATTTGCTCAGTATTTTTACCTCAGTATTTGTAAGCTAAATTGGCAGCCTGATAAATCCCCAGCCAACAGGAAGCCCTCCCCCTGGCAGTATATATTAGCTCACACATACACATAATAGACAGGTCATGTGACTGACAGCTGCCGGATTCCTATATGGTACATTTGTTGCTCTTGTAGTTTGTCTGCTTATTAATCAGATTTTTATTTTTGAAGGATAATACCAGACTTGTGTGTTTTAGGGCGAGTTTCATGTGTCAAGTTGTGTGTTGAGTTGCGTGTGGCAACATGCATGTAGCGACTTTTGTGAGATGAGTTTTGTGTGGTGACATGCATGCAGCAACATTTTGTGTGTCGAGTTGCATGTGACAGGTTAGTGTAGCAAGTTGTGTGCAGCAAGTTTTGCGCATGGCGAGTTCTGCATGTGGCGAGTTTTCTGTGTGGTGCGTTTTGAGTATGTGCCAGTTTTGTGTGAGGCAACTTTTGCATGTGTTGCAACTTTTGTGCATGTGGCAATTTTTCCACGTGTAATAGAAACATAGAAAAAAAGAATTTGTAACCAAGAGGAATATCAAGTGAAAATCATATATAAATCCCCTTAAAACGTATAATTTTATTAATTTAAATATTTAAAAATACCACTTCCCAGTGAATACAGACAACATGTATAAATATATAAGGAGATATTAGTATAGGTGCACCTGTCCTAGTGGATAGCCCTATAATGGCCTACTGCCCCTGCCTGACAGTGGAGGTTGGCACCCTGATAGTAGTTTTGGCGCCCCCACTCCGCGACGGCTAATCCCCTGCTGGCCCTTATAATGCCCTGCCAACTAAAAGGGGAGAAAACAATAAGCAATAAAAAGAAATGAAGGAAGGACAAGTAGGCAAATACTCAGGTGCACACTATATAAGGATTAACCAACTCCCTATTTGTGGTCCCAGTTGGGACAATGTGTCAAAAGCATATATACACAATAGCTCAACAATTGTTTGTACGAACACATTTGTCCATATGCATCCTTACAAAAATATACTAATATATATAGGTAATGGGGCCTCAGTAGGGAGGTAGAAATAAATATAAGTGACCCAGTTCAGTCCGGATATAAAGCTTAGTATAGCAACACTGCCTGGCAACAACTATATTTCAATTGACCACCCCCACACATGGGATAAAGTGTATATGGTGGACAAATAATGTACAATTAATGTCCTTTAGAGGCAACAGTGTAGTAACAACATTTCATATAGAATCATATGCAGATACTAGTGAATAGTTGGTAGCCATTAGTCAGTGTAGATACATATGTATAATATGCTAGACCCAAAAATTCATTAAAGTGCTAGCACAGGCAGCCAGTGAAGAGAATATTCTCCCTAAAGGAGACACTTAGCTGTCAGTAGAACGCGTTCTACTGACAGCTAAGTGTCTCCTTTAGGGAGAATATTCTCTTCACTGGCTGCCTGTGCTAGCACTTTAATGAATTTTTGGGTCTAGCATATTATACATATGTATCTACACTGACTAATGGCTACCAACTATTCACTAGTATCTGCATATGATTCTATATGAAATGTTGTTACTACACTGTTGCCTCTAAAGGACATTAATTGTACATTATTTGTCCACCATATACACTTTATCCCATGTGTGGGGGTGGTCAATTGAAATATAGTTGTTGCCAGGCAGTGTTGCTATACTAAGCTTTATATCCGGACTGAACTGGGTCACTTATATTTATTTCTACCTCCCTACTGAGGCCCCATTACCTATATATATTAGTATATTTTTGTAAGGATGCATATGGACAAATGTGTTCGTACAAACAATTGTTGAGCTATTGTGTATATATGCTTTTGACACATTGTCCCAACTGGGACCACAAATAGGGAGTTGGTTAATCCTTATATAGTGTGCACCTGAGTATTTGCCTACTTGTCCTTCCTTCATTTCTTTTTATTGCTTATTGTTTTCTCCCCTTTTAGTTGGCAGGGCATTATAAGGGCCAGCAGGGGATTAGCCGTCGCGGAGTGGGGGCGCCAAAACTACTATCAGGGTGCCAACCTCCACTGTCAGGCAGGGGCAGTAGGCCATTATAGGGCTATCCACTAGGACAGGTGCACCTATACTAATATCTCCTTATATATTTATACATGTTGTCTGTATTCACTGGGAAGTGGTATTTTTAAATATTTAAATTAATAAAATTATACGTTTTAAGGGGATTTATATATGATTTTCAATTTTTCCACGTGTGCAAGTTTTGCGTGTGGCGAGTTTTCCATGAGGTGAGTTTTGCACGTGTGGCGAGTTTTACGCGAGCCTAGTTTTGCATGTGGCGAGTTTTGCGCGTGGCGAGTTTTGCGCGTGGCGAGTTTTGAGCGGCGACTTTTGTGTTTCGACTTTTAGGTGGCGAGGTTGGTGTATGTGTGGTGAAATGTGTGCTGAGGGTGATATATGTGTTCAAGCACATGGTAGTGTGTGGCGCACTTTGTGTGTGTGTTCATATCCCCGTGTGTAGTGAGTATGCCATGTCGGGGCCCACCTTAGCAACTGTACGGTATATACTCTTTGGCGCCATCGCTCTCATTCTTTAAGTCCCCCTTGTTCACATCTGGCAGCTGTCAATTTGCCTCCAACACTTTTCCTTTCACTTTTTCCTCATTATGTAGATAGGTGCAAAATTGTTTAGTGAATTGAAACGCGCGGGGTTAAAATTTCGCCTCAGAACATAGCCTATGACGCTCTCAGGGTCCAGACGTGTGACTGTGCAAAATTTTGTGGCTGCAGCTGCGACGGTGCAGATGCCAATCCCGGACACACACACACACATTCAGCTTGATAGACATACATATATATATATATATATCTAATATATAAAGCTGAATGTGTGTGTGTGTGTATGTATGTATGTATGTATGTATGTCCGGGATTGGCATCTGAACCGTCGCAGCTACAGCCACAAAATTTTGCACAGTCACACGTCTGGACCCCGAGAGCGTCATAGGCTATGTTGTGAGGTGAAATTTTAACCCCGCGCTTTCCAATTCACCAAACAATTTTGCCCCTATCGACATAATGGGGAAAAAGTGAAAGGAAAAGTGTTGGAGGCGTCGCAGCTACAGGCACAAAATTTTGCACAGTCACACGTCTGGACCCTGAGAGCATCAAAGCTATGTTGTGAGGTGAAATTTTAACCCCGCGCTTTCCAATTCACCAAACAATTTTGCCCCTATCTACATAATGGGGAAAAAATGAAAGGAAAAGTGTTGGAGGCAAATTAACAGCTGCCAGATGTGAACAAGGGGGACTTAAAGAATGACAGCGATGGCGCCAAAGAGTATATACTGTACAGTTGCTAAGGTGGGGCCCCAACATGGGATAATCACCACACCACCACGGGGATATGAACACACACACAAAATGCGCCACATACTACCACGTGCTCGAACACATATACCACCCTCAGCGCACATTTCACCACACATACACCAACCTCGCCACATAAAAGTAGAAACACAAAAGTCGCCGCTCAAAACTCGCCACGCGCAAAACTCTCTACATGCAAAACTCGCCACACGTGCAAAACTCACCTCATGGAAAACTCGCCACACGCAAAACTTGCACACGCAGAAAAATTGCCACACGCAGAAAAATTGCCACATGCACAAAAGTTGCAACACATGCAAAAGTTGCCTCACACAAAACTTGCACATACTCAAAAGGCACCACACATAAAACTCGCCACGCGCAAAACTCGCCATGCGCAAAACTTGCTGCACACAACGCTAACCTGTCACATGCAACTCGACACACAAAAAGTTGCTACACGCATGTCGCCACACAAAACTCATCTCACAAAAGTCCCTACATGCATGTCGCCACACGCAACTCAACACACACAACTTGACACACGAAACTCGCCCTAAAACACACACAAGTCTGGTATTATCCTTCAAAAATAAAAATCTGATTAATAAGCAGACAAACTACAAGAGCAACAAATGTACCATATAGGAATCCGGCAGCTGTCAGTCACATGACCAGTCTATTATGTGTATGTGTGAGCTAATATATACTGCCAGGGGGTGGGCTTACTGTTGGCTGGGGATTTATCAGGCTGCCATTTTAGCTTACAAATACTGAGGTAAAAATACTGACCAAATAACGTGTGAACGAGGTCTAATACAGGAGGAGATGACATACAGATATATACTATATACAGGAGGAGATGACACACAGGTATATACTATTTACAGGGGAGATGACACACAGGTATATACTATATACAGGAGGAGATGACACACAGATATATACTATATACAGGAGAGATGACACACAGGTATATACTATATAGAGGAGGAGATGACATACAGGTACATACTACATACAGGACGAGATGACATACAGGTATATACTATATACAGGAGGAGATGACACACAGGTATATACTATATACAGGAGCAGATTACCTACAGGTATATAGTATATACAGGAGGAGATGACATACAGGTATATGCTATGTATAGGAGGAGATGACATACAGGTATATACTATATACAGGAGGAGATGACACACAGATATATACTATATATAGGCGAGATGACACACAGGTATATACTATATACAGGAGATTACATACAGGTATATCTAATATATAAAGCTGAATGTGTGTATGTATGTATGTGTGTATGTCCGGGATTGGCATCTGCACCGTCGCAGCTACAGCCACAAAATTTTGCACAGTCACACGTCTGGACCCCGAGAGCGTCATAGGCTATGTTGTGAGGTGAAATTTTAACCCCGCGCGTTCCAATTCACCAAACAATTTTGCCCCTATCTACATAATGGGGAAAAAGTGAAGGGAAAAGTGTTGGAGGAAAATTGACAGCTGCCAGATGTGAACAATGAGGACTTAAAGAATGAGAGCGATGGCGCCAAAGGGTATATACCGTACAGTTGCTAAGGTGGGGCCCCGACATGGGATACTCACCACACACGGGGATATGAACACAAACACAAAATGCGCCACACACTACCACGTGCTTGAACACATATACGACCCTCAGCACACATTTCACCACACACACACCAACCTCGCCACATAAAAGTCGAAACACAAAAGTCACCACTCAAAACTCGCAACGCGCAAAACTCGCTACATGCAAAACTCGCCATATGCAAAACTAGGCTCACGCAAAACTCGCCACACGTGCAAAACTCACCTCATGGAAAACTCACCTCATGCAAAACTTGCACACACAGAAAAATTGCCACATGTACAAAAGTTGCACCACATGCAAAAGTTGCCTCACACAAAACTTGCACATACTCAAAACGCACCACACATAAAACTCGCCACGCGCAAAACTCGCCATGCACAAATCTTGCTGCACACAACTTGCTACACTAACCTGTCACATGCAACTCGACACACAAAATGTTGCTACACGCATGTCGCCACACAAAACTCATCTCACAAAAGTCGCTACATGCATGTCGCCACACGCAACTCAACACACACAACTTGACACATGAAACTCGCCCTAAAACACACACAAGTCTGGTATTATCCTTCAAAAATAAAAATCTGATTAATAAGCAGACAAACTACAAGAGCAACAAATGTACCATATAGGAAATACGGCAGCTGTCAGTCACATGACCAGTCTATTATGTGTATGTGTGAGCTAATATATACTGCCAGGGGGTGGGCTTCCTGTTGGCTGGGGATTTATCAGGCTGCCAATAGCAACCAATCACAGCTCAGCTTCTATTTTGCTACAGTTAATTAACCTGAGCTCTGATTGGTTAATATAGGCAACAAAGACATTCTCAGTATAACAAAGCTAATATATGTTGTGAAATGCTTCTATTAGCTTAGTTTTTGCCTTTTAATAATTACATTTCTATCTATTTGTTTTGTGGTTTTTGTGTGCAGAATACATTTTTGTTAACACATTCTATTTTGCTAACAGCAGTCATTAACCCGGGCGAAGCCGGGTAGTACAGCTAGTATATATATATATATATATATATATATATATAGATATTTATATTGGTCATTTGGACCTGGAGGAAGATACATGTGGTGTTGAAACATGTCATCCATGAGGGATTGAATGTATGCAATATTGTAACTGAAGAATTCTGGAACTTTTTAATGGATAAATACAAGGTATATTTTACTCTACCATTGGACTGATCACTGGAGAAACAAAAAGGAGATTTTTGTGTACTCACTGTAAAATCTTTTTCTCCGAGCCACTCATTGGGGGACACAGGACCATGGGTGTTATGCTGCTGCCACTAGGAGGACACTAAGTAAACAGAAAGATTAACTCCTCCTCTGCAGTATACACCCCTTCACTGGCTACAATTTCCCAGTTCGGTAGTAAAGCAGTAGGAGCATGAACAATGACAACCTATGTCAAAACCAAAGAAGTAACAACAAGCCAACCAGGCTAACAGGGTGGGTGCTGTGTCCCCCAATGAGTGGCTCGGAGAAAAAGATTTTACGGTGAGTACACAAAAATCTCCTTTTCTCCTACGCCTCATTGGGGGACACAGGACCATGGGACGTACCAAAGCAGTCCCTGGGTGGGGAGCAATATGCTAATACCCCATGTACCACTGACTTACGGCTAAGGAACTGCCGCTTGCAGAATGCGCCTGCCAAGGGCGGCGTCTGCAGAAGAGAGAGAATGAATGTGGTAATGTTTGGTGAAAGTGTGCAAACTGGACCATGTCGCAGCCTTGCAGACCTGCTGTGCTGACTCCTGGTGCCGAATGGCCCACGAGGCGCCCACCGACCGAGTAGAATGGGCCTTGATCCCAGCCGGGATAGGCACACCCCGGACACGATAGGATTCTTGAATGGCTGACCGAATCCACTTAGCTAGAGTAGCTTTGGAAGCAGGAGAACCCTTCCTGGACCCTTCTGGAAGTACAAACAGGACATCCGACGTGCGGAAGGGAGCCGTCCTCGAGACGTACCGACAAAGAGCCCTCACCACATCAAGAGTGTGCAGAGCCGGGGGGGCGTGGCCTAGCGGGAGATGTAGGAAGACGTGTGTCGGATCTCTCCCTGCTGCTCGTACGGTGATCCGGACATTTCAGAGGCGCCGCCGAACGCCACAAAGCGGAGAGAGAGCTCCTGAGCGTCCGAGGAGCGGAGGGTACCGGCCGCACTGTGAGGAAGGCTGGGAATGACCCGTAAGAGGCAGAAGGAGGTCGGGATGGCGGGCAGCACGCGCTCCCAAGATGGCGCCGGCAGCGCTGTGGAAGAGGCGGCAAGGGCTGATGCTGCATACCAGAGGCGGCTTGAAGTGATAGCCAGGCTGGAGCAGTTCGCCAGAACAGAGGACTCAGAGCGTCTGATGATGGGAGCCGGTGGAGAGGTAACAGGAGGAGCGGCAGATATGGGGGAGCAGGTGGATGTGAGGTCTGGGGCACAGGCAGAGGGGATTGTGAGCGGAGCCTCCACAACACATACTACAGCACCAACTATGAAGACTGCTCCAATGAATGTGGGGGATGATCTGACCCAGGAACATGCTGCACAAATGGGGTCTGTGAGAGATGAGGGGGCTGGGGAGCCAACCCTGAAAGATATTTTTTCTGCAGTACTATTCTGTAAGACTGCATTGACAACCCTAATTGCCCAGGTGGATGATCTTAAAGGGGAAGTTACCTCTTTTCGCTCGGCTATGCACAAGATGGAGGGGAGAGTTGAAATGCTGGAGGAACGTGTGGGAGGTGCAGAAGATCAAATTGCCGAACTGGCAAAAAGAGAGAAAAAATATGTCCAGCGCATTGCGGAGTTGGAACTTAAAACTGACGATTTGGAGAATCGTTCGCGCAGGAATAATTTGAGAATTGTAGGTGTGCCCGAAAAGACCGAAGGAAACAACCCCACTGACTTTATTGAGACATGGCTGAAAACTAAAGTTGGAGGGGACAGTCTCACTAAATTATTTGCAGTAGAGAGGGCTCACCGGGTGCCGACCAGACCTCTGCCCCCTGGCTCCGCCCCACGGACCTTTCTAGCCAAAATCCTAAATTACAGAGACCGAGATATTTTGCTAAGGAAAGCCAGGAATATGGAGGAATTAACTATTGATGGCAACCGAATATCTCTATACCCTGATTATTCCACGGTTGTGCAGAAGCTCAGGATGAAGTTTGGAGCGGCAAAAAGACGCTTACGTGAACTGGGTCTGGCTTATTCTATGCTGTATCCGGCGAAACTACGTGTGGTGGCCATGGAAAAGGTCCACTTTTTTCAAAATCCTGAGGAGGTGTCTCATTGGCTGGATTTGAATGCTAAACGTATTGGAGCAGAAAAGACCCGCTGAGGAAGATCAGACGTGAACTCCAGGCCGTTGTGATAGTTGTGGGAGGGGAAGAAAATCGAGTTGTTGATTTATTCTGGTTTATTACTAGAGGAATCTGATATGTGGTTCCTGTGCGTTAAAGTTGTGTTCGGCGGCGCAACTGTTTATATATTCTGTTTTTAAAGGGCGGAGGGAGGAACGACTGAAGGAGAGGGTTAAACCCATTGGGAGTTGGTGTTGGCTATTGAGCCACTGTTGAGTCTGCGATAGCGCGTTCCCCTTTCTCATACAGAGAGGGAGTAGGAGACTTTTTCTTGATTGGTAAAAAGTTTTGGGGGGTTTTGGGGGAGGAAGTTATTGAGGGAAGGGAAGGGTAAGGTTAGGGTTTTGTTTTGTATAATGAAGATTTGGGAGGGTGTTTTGGGTAGGTGGGCCCAGGTTGGGGGGATAAGGGAGACCAACGGAGGGAAGCTGAGCAGTTTTACCATTATACAAAATGATGGGGGATAAAGTAAAAATCTTGAGCTGGAACATTAGGGGTCTATCGAACGATGCCAAACGTAATGCTATCTTGCAATATAGTTTGAAGCAGAGACCCTCGCTGATATGCCTTCAAGAGACTCATTTAGTAAAAGAAAAGACGGGTTTATTGCAGAAAAGATGGGTGAGAAAGGCATATCATGCGACATTCTCGGCCTATGCTAGAGGAGTGTCAATACTTGTGCATACAAGTGTCCCGTTCGAGGAGGTAGAGGTGGTAATAGATAGTGATGGACAATATGTATTCCTTGTGTGTAAGATATATGCTAAGCTGTTGTATGTAGTGTCGGTGTATATTCCTCCACCGTGCTCGGGGAAAAAACTACAGGAAATCCTAAATCTATCCGGCAGGTGGAGAGGAGTTCCGTTACTCATAATGGGAGACATGAACAATATTATTGATGATCACTGGGATAGGGGGCAGCATGCTATGTTGAGGAAGGAGTGGAATTTAACAGCATTTGGTAGCTATTTAAAAGAGGTGGCATGGAGGGACTTGTGGAGAGTTCGTAACAACGACATATACTGTTTCTCCTGTTACTCTGCGACATATGGCTCTCTATCCCGTATTGATTTGGCCCTGGGTAATGAAGGAATGGATAGGATGGTACAGGAGATAGACTATATGCCCAGAATATTATCGGATCATAGTCCATTGGTAGTGACACTGCAAATTGAAGGCCCCGGGGAGGCGGTTAAATTGGGGTGGAAAATTAACCCTTTCTGGTTAAAAATTCTGGATATGGGAAAGATCGGGGAAAAGATAGGGGAATTTTTTAAATTTAATGATGGTAGTGCAGCGAAGCATGTGGTATGGGACACCATGAAAGCTTATTTGAGGGGAATACTATCTAAAGAGATTATTAGGCATAAAATAAAAACAAGGGAGTCTGACAAAATCATATTGGAGGAATTGAAGGCAGTGGAGGCTGCATTGAGTAATGTACGCACTCAGGACACCATGAACCGTATGAAGTTGGCTCAGGAGGAGGCTAATAAACTACATTTACGCAAAGCGGAGAGGGCAAGAGCTTTCCAAAGAGAGGCCTTTTATGCGGAAGGGGAGAAAGTAGGTCACCTACTGTCGGTGATAACATCTGCTCAGAGGGACTCGACACATGTACATGCTCTGGAATTAGGAAATGGTAATATTGTAACACAGGGGGCCCAAATCTTGGAAGGGTTTAAGGGATTTTATAGTAAATTATATGCATCGCATACGGGGCAGAGGGAAGATGAAATTAATAGATTTCTAGAGGAGGCAAATTTACCTAGGCTGGAAGCTGAGGATAGAGATTCGTTAGATAGGCCACTTACGGTGGAGGAGTTGGAGGGTGCCTTGAGGTCAATGGCAGGGGGGGAAGGCGTCCCTGTTGAGATCTATGATGTCCTTTCTGAAGAGTTGTTGACCAGATTGTTGGGGGTGTTTGAGGAGTCACTGGAGAGGGGAATATTGCCCGCTTCCATGAGGGAGGCCACTATTGTGGTCATTCCTAAACCTGATAAAAACCCGCGGTTGCCGGAGTCATACAGACCGATATCACTCCTGACAACAGATGTTAAGATTTTGGCTAAGGCCTTGGCGAACAGACTGACTCAGGTGATAGAAAAGGTGGTTCATTCGGACCAATCCGGCTTTATGCCTGGTAAATCCACTGCCATCAACTTGAGAAGGCTATTCCTTAATATGCAGATCCCGGCGGAGAATGCTGGTAGGAGGGTGGTAGTTTCCCTCGACGCACATAAAGCCTTCGATAGTATAGAATGGCAGTACCTGTGGTCGGTTCTGGGTCGCTTTGGGTTTGGGCCAGTTTTTGTGTCATGGGTGAGACTCCTATACTCCTCTCCAGTGGCTAAACTTAGGGTGAACAACGCACTGTCGGAGAGCTTTCAGCTCTTTCGAGGTACGCGGCAGGGGTGCCCGTTGTCCCCGTTGCTGTTTGCTCTGGCAGTGGAACCACTGGCAGCGGCTATCAGAAGGTCTCAATTGGTAAAGGGGTTTGTGTATGGGAAAATGGAGGAGAAAATTGCTCTATATGCCGATGATATTTTGCTTTTTCTGGAGGATCCTGGGGAGACTTTAAGAAATGTGATTGCATTAATTGAAGGATTTGGGCAAATTTCTGGATTGATTATCAACTGGGATAAATCTAGTGTTATACAGGTGGATAGAGAAGTGGAATGTACGGGGGAGGTGGAGCAGAATACGAAATTAAGAGTGGTGACGCAATTTAAATACCTGGGGATTCAGGTCTCTCTTCCTTTAACTAGATTTGAGGAACTTAATCTTGAGCCTTTAATAAACAAACTATGCGCCAAAATCTCAGCTTGGAATAAGCTACATTTGTCGGTGGTGGGTAGAGTAAATCTACTTAAGATGGTGGTGATGCCACAGATTTTGTATATTTTGCATAACTCTCCGGTGTGGATCCCTCTGACCAGATTTCGTAAACTAAGATCATTATTTGGGGAATTGGTGTGTGGTGGGAAGAATCCTAGAATTAGGCAGGAGATACTGCAGCGACCTAAAGATGAAGGGGGACTTGCCCTGCCTAATCCCTGGTTATACTTTTTATCTGCGCAAAGCCAACATCTTAGGGGTTGGGGGGATGGACTTGAGAAAGGTCAGGGGCATAGTAGCCTGGTACATATTATTGGCAGGTGGCCCCTGGGTCAGGGTTTAGAAGCAGGCATATTTAAGAAGCTGGGAACTTGTTTTCACACCATAAATTTAATTCATAAGGTATGGCAGACGATTAAAGGTATAAGGGGGGTTGTGAAATTTACTGAATTTTCGCCTATTTGGGATAACCTCTTTTTTCAAGAATTTAATCATATGGAAGGAATGGGAGAGTGGAGGGAAAAAGGCATTGGATTGATAGGTCAGTTGATTCACAGTGGGAATCTTAAATCTTTTGATGCGCTGCAGCAGGAATTTCATTTCCCGGGCTTAAAGTTGTATCAATATAGACGGGTTCAGCACGCATTTCAGGCACAAAAAAAGAGAGGGTCTATAGTAATTCAGAAGGATCTAATGTTGGATTTTATATTAAATAACAACGGAAAGGGGCAATATCCGAAGTATATGGCGATTTATTACATACCTTTCTAATGGATTACCCTATTAAGGCCAGAGGGAAATGGGAGGAGGAACTGGGGCAAATAGAAGATGATAGGTGGGAGTCTATACTGGAATACATACCTAAGCTGTCGATGAGTGAACCTGGGAGACTGTCGCAACTATATGTGATAAATAGGGCCTACAGGACACCTGACATGTTGTTTAAAGCTGGGCTCAGAGGCGACTCTGGGTGCCCCAGGTGTTCCCAGTCTCAGGCTGGTATACTGCACATGATGTGGCTGTGTTCCAGATTGTTCGCATACTGGGTTGTCGTGCTGAACCAGATAGGGGTGATTTATGGGTGTTCGATTCCTAGGGATCCGGTGGTGTGTGTACTTGGGTGCGTGGAGGAAATCCTGACTGACGAAACTGCCAAAATGGCAATTGCTAGACTATTGTTCATTGCGAGAAAGGTGATCGCAAGGTATTGGATCAGGGAGGAACCTCCTACTAGACGAGAGTTTATCGCACAAGCAAATCATATTGTCCAGCTCGAAAAAAGCATATATAATAAGAGGAATAAGATGGGATTTTTTCAAAAGCTGTGGCAGCCATGGCTGGATGGGAATAACTGAAGGGTGGTGGTAAAATGATGCTAATAATAAATATGTATGTATTGTTTAATCTTTTCTTTCCAAGAGTATTGTATGGTTGGAGTTGGTAGTTAAGGGGGGAGGGGGGTGGGTGGGTTTGTTTCTTTTAAAATCAAAAACACTGATGTACCTTGTTATTTGAATGGATATTGTTGTATATCTTTTGCACAATAAAAAATATTTGGTTAAAAGAAAAAAAAGAGTGTGCAGAGCCTTTTCAATGCGATGGACTGGTGCCGGACAGAACGAAGGCAAAACAATCTCCTCATTGAGGTGGAAAGGAGAAACGACCTTGGGAAGAAAAGCGGGAGAGGTTCTCAATACTGCCTTGTCCGGATGAAAAATTAGAAACGGAGGGTGGCAGGAAGGTGCCGCTAGCTCCGAGACCCGTCTGATGGACGTAATAGCCACTAGGAAAACTACCTTCCAAGAAAGGAAGGTCAGGGAAACGTCCGATAGCGGTTCGAAGGGAGTCTCTTGAAGAGCTCCGAGAACCAAATTAAGATCCCACGGATCCAAAGGCATTTTGTAGGGAGGCGCCACACGGGAAACTCCCTGGAAAAAAGTCCTGACCGGAAATCTATTGGCGATTTTTCGCTGGAAGAGTACTGACAATGCCGAAACCTGACCTTTTAGAGAACTGAGAGCAAGTCCCGAGTCCAGGCCAGATTGAAGGAACTCTAATATGGCAGGGACAGAAAATACTAGGGGAGATCGCCCCTGTGTGTCGCACCATGAGAAGAAAATTTGCCAGGTACGGTGATAACTGCGCATGGATACGGGTTTCCTAGCCCTGATCATGGTGGAAGACACCTTGGGGGTGAAACCCGCTTGGCCTAGAATCCAGGATTCAACGGCCAGGCCGTCAAAGACAGGGCCCCTGAGTTCTGGTGGTAAATTGGGCCCTGTGAAAGGAGATCCACACGATCTGGAAGACGCCAGGGGGCGTCGGCGACCATCTGAACCAGTTCCGCATACCATGCCCGACGCGGCCAATCCGGCGCGACGAGGATCACTGGTACCCCCTCTGCTCTGATCTTCTTGATGACCCTCGGCAGCAGGGGAAGAGGGTGAAAAATGTACGGGAGGCGGAATTGGCGCCAAGGCAAGACCAGGGCGTCCACTCCGAGGGCCCGTGGGTCGAGGGACCGCGCAAAGAATTGTGGAACCTTGTTGTTCATTCTGGATGCCATGAGATCCACATCCAGGGTCCCCCAGCGATGACAAATCTGCTGGAAAACCTCCGGGTGAAGGGACCACTCGCCGGAAGCGAGACCCTGGCGGCTGAGGAAGTCCGCCGCCCAATTCTCCACACCTGGAATGTGGATCGCTGAGATGGGCGAATGGTTGGACTCGGCCCAAAGAAGAATGTGGGACACCTCGAGCATAGCCGTCTTGCTGGGGGTTCCCCCTTGGCGGTTGATGTACGCCACGGCCGTGGCGTTGTAGGACTGGATTCTGACTGGGTGACCAGCCAGAAGGTGGTGAAACTGGAACAATGCTAGCCTGATAGCTCGTATTTCCAGGAGATTGATGGGAAGACGGGACTCTCGAGTGGACCACCATCCTTGAGCTGTGTGATGGTTGAAAACCGCCCCCCAGCCTATGAGGCTGGCATCGGTGGTCACCACCAGCCACTGCACCGGGAGAAAAGACCTTCCTTGGGATAGGGAGGACTTCAGCGTCCACCACCTGAGGGTCTTCCTGACCCGTGGGGACAGGAGGAATCGGTGGTCGAGGGAGAACGGATTGCCGTCCCATGCCGAGAGCAGCGCATGTTGTAGGGGACGGAGATGAAATTGCGCGAATGGAACCGCTTCCATGGCAGCTACCATCTGCCCGAGAACGCGGATGCTAAATCGAATGGAGTGGGAGACTGGGCGGGAAAGGTCCTGAGCTCCCCGATGCAAGGCCAAGGCCTTGTCTAGAGGGAGGATGACCAGACCACGAGAAGTGTCCAGTGTCATCCCAAGAAAAGAGATCCGTTGTGCCGGAACTGGAGAGGATTTTTGGAAGTTTATCTTCCAACCCAGGCGAGAGAGAGTATCCACCGTGAGAACGACGGACTCCTCGCAGGCTAGGTAAGAAGAACCCTTTATCAGCAGGTCATCCAGGTACGGTAGTACCACAACTCCCCTGGAATGAAGAATGGCCATGGCAGCCGCCATGACCTTCGTAAAGACTCTGGGAGCGGTGGCGAGACCGAAGGGCAAGGCCACAAATTGGAAATGTTCTCCGCGAAATGCGAAGCGGAGGAACTGTTGGTGCGGAGGAAAGATTGGTATGTGCAGGTAAGCATCCTTGATGTCTATGGACGCCAGGAATTCTCCTTTTTCCATAGACGCGACCACAGAACGGAGGGATTCAATTCTGAAGTGTCGGATTTTGACGAATTTGTTTAGGAGTTTGAGGTCTAGGATCGGGCGTAGCGATCCGTCCTTTTTGGGGACCACGAATAGATTCGAATAGAAACCCTTGAATCTTTGTTCTAGGGGGACCGGAATGATGACTCCGTCCTTTTGTAGAGCCCGTATTGCCTGGAGGAACGCTGTGGCCTTTGACTTTTGAGGGCAAGACTGGAAGAAACGCATGGGTGGAGGGGAGGAAAATTCTATTTTGTATCCGGTGGACACCAGTTCCCTGACCCATCCGTCGGAAACGACTGAGAGCCAGGCTTGACGGAACAAGAGCAGGCATCCGCCTACTTTGTTGGTGCCCTCCGGATGATGCAAGGAGTCATTGGGAGGATCTATGGGATGTGGATCTCTTAGACCTGTGTGGTCTCGGTCTGGGTTTCCAGTTACGGTTTGGTCTGTAAGAGACCTGGACGCCTCGGCCACCGCGCGAACCGCGTCCTGATGCGGAGGCAGAGGATGTAGAAGACCAGTTGGCATTGTGACGAAAAGGCCGAAATGGAGGTTGCTGTTGGTACCGAAAAGGCCGGGTAGGCTTTTGCTGGGGGAGAAATTTACTTTTTCCTCCGGTGGCATCAGAGATCATCTGGTCTAATTTTTCTCCAAATAACCGACCAGCCTGGTAAGGCAGGGCTGTCAAAGAACGCTTAGAAGCCGAATCTCGCCAATCCCTGAGCCACAGGGCTCTCCTAATGGAGATTGCATTGGCGGCTGCCTGTGCGGCGCAATTAGCTGCGTCTATTGAGGCGCTGACCATGAAGTCCCCGGCCTGAGCTATCTGGTTAGCCAGATTGATGGCTTCTGGAGATAAGTCACTAACTTGGATGGTCGAGGAAAGAGTCTCGGTCCAAGAGACCATAGCCTTAGCCACCCAAGAGGCGGCGAAGGAAGGGAAGAGAGAGGCTCCTGTGGCCTCAAAGACGGAGCGAGCCAGATAGTCAATCTGGCGGTCAGAGGGGTTCTTAACGGAGGAACCGTCAGAGAGAGACAGGATGGTTTTTGACGCGAGATGTGACACAGCCGGGTCCACTGAAGGGGACTGCAGCCAGTCCTTGATCAGTTCCCGAGAAAAAGGATATTTGGCCTCGATGGACTTTTGCCCCATGAAGCGTTTATCTGGACGGTCCCTATGTTTTTGTACAATCTCCTTAAACTCAGGGTGAGTGACAAAAACCTTTTGAACACGTTTAGTCTTTTTGAATGACACCGCGTGTTCGGGTGCGGATACGGAGTCCTCAGTCACCTTCAGGGTCTGGTTGACTGCCTCGATGAGAGAGTCGAGAGACTCTTGGGAGGGAGAGGATTCCTGAAAGTAGGAATTGTCGGACTCATATTCAGAGTCGTTTGGGTTTGGGGAAGGGGACCGGGAAGCAGAGCTTGCAGGCGCTGAAGGACCCGTTGGCTTATGGTCAGGGGACGAAACGTGAACCCGTTTTCTAGAACCCCGGGTAGAAAGTGACAGGGTATGCCCCCTGCTGGAGGATGGATCCGTACCGTCGTCTGAATCCTCCGCGGTCTGACTTGGAGGGGGGCCCCGGAGGGAGTCAATTGCCCTGACCAGGGAAGCCACGGACCGTGACAGAGTAGCTGCCCACTCCTGGGGACTAGGCTCTACAGGATCGACGGCTGCGGCCTCGGCGGCGATATCGGCGGCGGGAGGTGGCTGCACAGAGGCTGTGACACAATCCGCACACAGCGGGCTACTGTAAGCTCGGGGCAGCGCCGTATTGCAAGTGGCACAAACAGTGAAAAACAATGTGTGCTTCTTGTTACCCTTTTTGGTCTCCTTGGATTGAGACATAGTGTCTTTTAGAGACAGAGCGGGGTAGTATGCAGGGAAAGGGTTAAGCTTTCTTGAAGCAGCTTACCCACGATCCTGTGTCTGTGTCCCCGGGGAGGAATGAGCCGTGGCGGTTCTTGGGCTGCAGGTGGATGCGTGGGCCACCTTGCAGAGAAGAAGAAATATGGCCCCCGAGAACTGCAGGGCGCCTCTCGTCCCAGACGAGAAGCGCCGAAAAAAGGGGGGCGGGGTTTTGCGGCCGTGGGAGGTACCTGCCCACTGAGGCCTACTCGGGCCGAAAAGCCGGGGACTAAATTTCCGGCCTGCCCGGCGATGTGCGGCGGTGAGGCCGCAAAGAGCGTCGCTGACAGCGCAGGTCCCCGACCGCCGGCGCCTCTCCCCAGGGACTCCCGCAGGTAACGCCGGCGCCCCCCTGAGCTTCGGGGGGCAGGAGGGATGTTGTACTTACAGTGCCCTCCGGTAGCCGGTCCCCCTGTCAGCTGTGCGCTGCACTTCCTCACATTCAGATCCTCTTCAGCTAACGCCTTCTGAGATGTTGCAGGGCATTGGAATAACCCTGTGCAACGCCACAGTGGGCCTTGTCTGTGGGGCCCCCGGAGAGGTACATCGGAGCGGACTCTGTGTGCTCGCCGCAGCAGGGGGGAAGGGAGATCGGAACTAAGTGGGAACCGTCGCCCCGGTAAAATTGGCGTGCTCCAGCGTCGCAGGAGAGGGACGGGGAGGTATACTCGCCGTGCTCGCCTGTTGCTGGTTCGGGGGAGAGCGGGCCCTATAAAAAAGGGATCCGTCGCCCCCTTCACTCCGTTAAATAAAAAAAAAAATTTTACAGAAAATTAAAATTAAAATAAGAAAATTGGGGTCTAGAAATAGACCCAAGTGCCTCCTACAGACACTAAGCAAGAACTGGGAAATTGTAGCCAGTGAAGGGGTGTATACTGCAGAGGAGGGGTTAATCTTTCTGTTTACTTAGTGTCCTCCTAGTGGCAGCAGCATAACACCCATGGTCCTGTGTCCCCCAATGAGGCATAGGAGAAAAGTTTTTTCTTTACATTATACTGTAACCACAGGTTGGATGTATTCCTGTTTCTTCAAAGCGGTGAGCTGGCTTTGCCAAAAACTCTTTTTTATATATATCTATATATATAATTGTCTAAGGGGTATTTCCATCTTTCTGTCCTCAACTTCCGTCACGGAAATCCCACGTCGCTGATTGGTCTCGGCAGCTGCCAGCGACGGGCACAGTCCGATTAGTCCCTCCCCTACTCCCCTGCAGTCAGTGCCCGGCGCCCGCTCCATAATCCCCTCCAGTCACCGCTCACACAGGGTTAATGGCAGCAGTAACGGGCCACGGTGTTACGCACTCCGTTACCGCTGCTATTAACCCTGTGCAGGGTGGATAAAAATCAATGTTTTTTTAAAAAAATCAAAAAAATCGATTTTTTTGATTTAAATCGGATTTTTTTGATTTAAATCGGATTTTTTTCAATAAACTGCTTTTTGAGGAAAATATTTTACCATCCAAAGGTTCTTCCATCATGAGATAAAGCTGAGTTGTTTAACTCAGTAGAATAAAGGCTGTATATGTGTAACATTCACAATGCCATGCTCTTCCAGAGGTTTCTGTAGGATGCTGACTATCCAACAAGTTTGGGCATGTCAACTGAATGGAAAAAGAAACTAAACCAAAAGTGAAACCAAGCTAGAAGTGTGGAATTAAAGGGGCAGTATGAACAAAATGTGGAGGCTATTAATAGTTTATACAATTAAGACATGCTGCTTTTAAACACCTACCAATTGCCATATAGTAAAACAAAAAAGATTTTTACTTACTTTGGGGTCCCCCCCTCACCCTGGCGTTAGATCGTTGCCCCTAGTTTCGTCCGTGTAACTATGGGCGCACATGCGCACTGCTCTCACTTCTCATTTTAATCGTGATTTATATTAAAAAAAACCTTTTGATTTAAATCAGTGATTTAAATCATGATTAAAATCATGATTTAAATCGATCCGATTTAAACAGAAAAAAATCTTTTGATTTAAATCGTGATTTAAATCATGATTTAAATCGGCGTGATTTAAATCAATCCACCCTGACCCTGTGTGTCCCCAACTATTTAATATTGATGCTGCCTATGCAGCATCAATAGTAAAAATATGTCATGTTAAAAATAATTTAAAAAAAAAACAAAAAAACGGCTATACTCACCCTCGGTCGTCCGACGATGCGCTCGCGCCTGCCGCCATCTTTCGTTCCCAAAGATGCATTGCGAACTTACCCAGAAGACATAGCGGTCTCGCGAGACCACTAAGTCATCTAGGTAATTTCGCAATGCATCCTGGGAACGGAAGATGGCGGCAGGAGCGAGCCCATCGTCGTAGCTTCGCTGGATCCCAGGGGGTGAGTATATAACTTTTTTATTTTAATTATTTTTTTTAACAGGGATATGGTGCCCACACTGCTACATACTGTGTGGGCTGCGTTATATACTAAATGGCTGCTATATACTACATGGCTGCTATATACTACATGGGCAGTGTTATATACTGCGTGGGCTGTGCTATATACTACATGGGCAGTGTTATATACTGCGTGGGCTGTGCTATATACTATGTGCCCTGTGTTATATAGTGCGTGGCCTGTGTTATATACTACGTCGCCTGTGTTATATACTGCGTGGCTGCTATATACTGCGTGGGCTGTGTTATATACTGGGTGGCCTGTATTAACGCATCGGGTATCCTACAATATGTATGTATGTATGTATGTATGTATGTATGTATGTATGTATGTAGCAGCCACATAGTATACAGCACAGGCCACGTAGTATTTGTCTGCTATATACTACATGAATCCTATATACTACATGGCCTGTGCTATATACTATGTGGCTGCTATATACATACATACTCTAGAAAACCCGATGCGTTAGAATCGGGCCACCATCTAGTATACATATATGTATATACACATACATACATACATACATACATACATACATACATATATATATATATATTAAATAATAATATATCACACAACGACTATATGTAGAAACTTGTGCATTACTGTAAGGTGGGGTCTGATTTAGACAAGGGCTAAATTCCCGCGCTCTTTTACTTAGTCACAATTTTCTCAAAAGCGCAATACAGAATCCCCTCTTAGTGTCAGCTGAAGTCTATATCAATATCTTAAATAGATTTTCGAAAAAATGTTGCCAATTTCTTTTTTTCATATCACGATCGACATTAAATAAATTTGTAAATGTGTAACATCTTGCAACTTTGATATTGGACACAAACTGTTATAGGAAAGCACACATACATTAGCTGCATTGGACAGACTCTTTTGTACTGAAGCATCTAATGAGCATGTGCAAAGGTCATTGTGGAGGGAGGAGGAGCAGGTGAGCTGTGACACCGCCTATTGTGATTGGTGTTATCAGCTGTGTATAGAGGTGTTACCTGTCCTAGTGATCCTGCCTCAGATGATAATGAGCCTGCTGAAAACTCTTTATGAAAGAGCAACAAGCATGAATCTTGAGAAGCCCCACTGGTTAGCGTGAACTTGGCAAGATTACTAATTCTGTTCTTAATACAGATTGTGATATGAAAAAAAACAACATTACAAAAATGTAAAAAATACAACACAAACAGGATTTAAACAATAGGTTGTTTTCTGATTACACAATTCCTATAATAATGTGCTGTCAGCAGACAAAAATTAGAACAAGGAGTCATTTTCTAATATTGTAGTGAAAGTGCCTCACCGAACCAACCTAGAGTGTACAAACTATAGTGAGTCCGAGATACTGCATGTTTTATGGGAAGAAGTGAACCCAAAAAGACAGACAGACACCAAATTACCTACAGCATTAGGGTAGACCAGCTCAGGATAAATGGTCCCATGTGTGGCCAGGTCTCTGAGGAACAGTCCGCCAAGCTGCACCAACAAGAGGGATGAATCTCTACGAGGCAAAGACTCCGCTCGGACCATCATTCCTTCAATTAGAAACAAAGTCCGTAAGGCAAATGTGTAGAGAATAGTACATACTGACTAAATGTCTCTAGGAAAGGTTATTCCCATCCTGTAGAGAGATGAAGGGACTGCAGTGCTATTACAAGCAGAGATCGCTCCTAATTTTTTCATGCGAGTAGGCAGGGGAAAGCAGAGACCACAGATTTTCTGTATGAGTGGACAGAAGGAAGCAAGACCACAGCCCTCCTGTAGTAGAGGGCAGGGGGGAGCAGAACTCCCAGGATTACTATACAAGTGAGCAGGGGGAAGCAGGAGTCCCAGGATTACTGTATAAGTGGGCAGAGGGAAGCAGGACTCCCAGGATTACTGTATAAGTGGGCAGGGGGAAGCAGGACTCCCATACAAGTGGGCAGGGGGAAACAGGAGTCCCAGGATTACTATACAAGTGAGCAGGGGGAAGCAGGACTCCCAGGCTTACTGTATAAGTGGGCAGGGGGAAGCAGGACTCCCAGGCTTACTATATAAGTGGGCAGGGAGAAGCAGGACTCCCAGGATTACTGTATAAGTGGGCAGGGGGAAGCAGGACTCCCAGGATTACTGTATAAGTGGGCAGGGGGAAGCAGGACTCCCAGGATTACTGTATAAGTGGGCAGGGGGAAGCAGGACTCCCAGGATTACTGTATAAGTGAGCAGGGGGAAGCAGGACTCCCATACAAGTGAGCAGGGGGAAACAGGAGTCCCAGGATTACTATACAAGTGAGCAGGGGGAAGCAGGAGTCCCAGGATTACTATACAAGTGGGCAGGGGGAAGCAGGAGTCCCAGGATTACTATACAAGTGGGCAGGGGGAAGCAGGACTCCCAGGATTACTATATAAGTGGGCAGGGGGAAGCAGGAGTCCCAGGATTACTGTGTAAGTGGGCAGGGGGAAGCAGGAGTCCCAGGATTACTGTATAAGTGGGCAGGGGGAAGCAGGACTCACAGGATTACTATACAAGTGAGCAGGGGGAAGCAGGAGTCCCAGGATTACTGTATAAGTGGGCAGGGGGAAGCAGGAGTCCCAGGATTACTGTATAAGTGGGCAGGGGGAAGCAGGAGTCCCAGGATTACTATACAAGTGAGCAGGGGGAAGCAGGAGTCCCAGGATTACTGTATAAGTGGGCAGGGGGAAGCAGGAGTCCCAGGATTACTATACAAGTGAGCAGGGGGAAACAGGACTCCCAGGATTACAGTATAAGTGGGCAGGGGGAAGCAGGAGTCCCAGGATTACTATACAAGTGAGCAGGGGGAAACAGGAGTCCCAGGATTACCGTATAAGTGGGCAGGGGGAAGCAGGAGTCCCAGGATTACTATACAAGTGAGCAGGGGGAAACAGAAGTCCCAAGATTACTGTATAAGTGGGCAGGGGGATGCAGGAGTCCCAGGATTACTATACAAGTGGGCAGGGGGAAGCAGGAGTCCCAGGATTACTATACAAGTGAGCAGGGGGAAGCAGGAGTCCCAGGATTACTATACAAGTGAGCAGGGGGAAGCAGGAGTCCCAGGATTACTATACAAGTGAGCAGGGGGAAGCAGGAGTCCCAGGATTACTATACAAGTGGGCAGGGGGAAGCAGGACTCCCAGGATTACTATACAAGTGAGCAGGGGGAAGCAGGAGTCCCAGGATTACTATACAAGTGAGCAGGGGGAAACAGAAGTCCCAAGATTACTGTATAAGTGGGCAGGGGGATGCAGGAGTACCAGGATTACTATACAAGTGGGCAGGGGGAAGCAGGAGTCCCAGGATTACTATACAAGTGAGCAGGGGGAAGCAGGAGTCCCAGGATTACTATACAAGTGGGCAGGGGGAAGAAGGAGTCCCAGGATTACTATACAAGTGAGCAGGGGGAAGCAGGAGTCCCAGGATTACTATACAAGTGGGCAGGGGGAAGCAGGAGTCCCAAGATTACTATACAAGTGGGTAGGGGGAAGCAGGAGTCCCAGGATTACTATACAAGTGAGCAGGGGGAAGCAGGAGTCCCAAGATTACTATACAAGTGGGTAGGGGGAAGCAGGAGTCCCAGGATTACTATACAAGTGAGCAGGGGGAAGCAGGAGTCCCAAGATTACTATACAAGTGGGCAGGGGGAAGCAGGAGTCCCAGGATAACTATACAAGTGAGCAGGGGGAAGCAGGAGTCCCAGGATTACTATACAAGTGGGCAGGGGGAAGCAGGAGTCCCAGGATTACTATACAAGTGAGCAGGGGGAAGCAGGAGTCCCAGGATTACTATACAAGTGGGCAGGGGGAAGCAGGAGTCCCAGGATTACTATACAAGTGGGCAGGGGGAAGCAGGAGTCCCAAGATTACTATACAAGTGGGTAGGGGGAAGCAGGAGTCCCAGGATTACTATACAAGTGAGCAGGGGGAAGCAGGAGTCCCAAGATTACTATACAAGTGGGTAGGGGGAAGCAGGAGTCCCAGGATTACTATACAAGTGAGCAGGGGGAAGCAGGAGTCCCAGGATTACTATACAAGTGGGCAGGGGGAAGCAGGAGTCCCAGGATTACTATACAAGTGGGCAGGGGGAAGCAGGAGTCCCAAGATTACTATACAAGTGGGTAGGGGGAAGCAGGAGTCCCAGGATTACTATACAAGTGAGCAGGGGGAAGCAGGAGTCCCAAGATTACTATACAAGTGGGTAGGGGGAAGCAGGAGTCCCAGGATTACTATACAAGTGAGCAGGGGGAAGCAGGAGTCCCAGGATTACTATACAAGTGGGCAGGGGGAAGCAGGAGTCCCAGGATTACTATACAAGTGGGCAGGGGGAAGCAGGAGTCCCAAGATTACTATACAAGTGGGTAGGGGGAAGCAGGAGTCCCAGGATTACTATACAAGTGAGCAGGGGGAAGCAGGAGTCCCAAGATTACTATACAAGTGGGTAGGGGGAAGCAGGAGTCCCAGGATTACTATACAAGTGAGCAGGGGGAAGCAGGAGTCCCAAGATTACTATACAAGTGGGCAGGGGGAAGCAGGAGTCCCAGGATAACTATACAAGTGAGCAGGGGGAAGCAGGAGTCCCAGGATTACTATACAAGTGGGCAGGGGGAAGCAGGAGTCCCAGGATTACTATACAAGTGAGCAGGGGGAAGCAGGAGTCCCAGGATTACTATACAAGTGAGCAGGGGGAAGCAGGAGTCCCAGGATTACTATACAAGTGAGCAGGGGGAAGCAGGAGTCCCAGGATTACTATACAAGTGGGCAGGGGGAAGCAGGACTCCCAGGATTACTATACAAGTGAGCAGGGGGAAGCAGGAGTCCCAGGATTACTATACAAGTGAGCAGGGGGAAGCAGGAGTCCCAGGATTACTGTATAAGTGAGCAGGGGGAGCAGAACACCCAGGATTACTGTACAAGTGAGCAGGGGGAAGCAGGAGTCCCAGGATTACTATACAAGTGAGCAGAGGGAAACAGGAGTCCCAGGATTACTGTATAAGTGGGCAGGGGGAAGCAGGAATCCCAGGATTACTGTATAAGTGGCCAGGGGGAATCAGGACTCCCAGGATTACTATACAAGTGAGCAGGGGGAAGCAGGACTCCCAGGATTACTATACAAGTGGGCAGGGGGAAGCAGGAGTCCCAGGATTACTATACGAGTGGGCAGGGGGAAGCAGGACTCCCAGGATTACTGTACAAGTGGGAAGGGGAAGCAGGAGTCCCAGGATTACTATACAAGTGAGCAGGGGGAAGCAGGAGTCCCAGGATTACTGTAAGAGTAGGCAGGGGAAGCAGGAGTCCCAGGATTACTGTAAGAGTAGGACGGGGAAGCAGGAGTCCTAGGATTTCGGTACAAGTGGGCAGTGGGAAGCAGGACGTCCAGGATTACTATACGAGTGAGCAGGGGGAAGTAGGATTCCTAGGATTTCTGTACGAGTGGGCAGAGGGAAGCAGGAGTCCCAGGATTACTGTACAAGTGGGCAGGCGGAAAGAGTCCCAGGATTACTGTACTAGAGGGCAGAGAGAAGCAGGATTCCTAGGATTTCTGTACGAGTGGGCATAGGGAAGCAGGAGTCCCAGGATTTCTGTACGATTTGGCACGGGGAAGCAGGGCTCCTAGGATTTCTGCATGAGTGGCAGGATCCACGTTTCTTTTATTAGCCTTGATTGCATTTAAACAGATATTTACACTGGATCACCTCACAGAGCAGTAGTAATCTCAGGCTCAGCACGCCGCATACATCTCATGATGCGCTAATTAGAGCACCATTTATAATGGGCAAATACCTGAAAACTCCAGTTGCATGAAGGCGGCCTCTTTGGCCTGGGATTCATTTTTCTCCTTGTGTAGCAGCGTGATGGTGCCTTCCTCCAGGTGGAAGTTGAGTTTGACAAACACGTGATCTCTTTTTGTAAATGTATTCAGATTTGCAGCATCAGACGTGGGATCAAAAAACTCTTCAGTTCCTGGAGAACAAAATGTAAAAATACCGTAAATGTATGTAAGGACACTCGCATCCTGTTTGTGAAGGGACATCCCCACCTTACACATTTATGGCACCTCAACAGTACATGTTATAGATATCTGGCCCCAGCCGCCTTACAAGTCTCTCTTGTGGCTCTCTCCATTTACATTTATTAGAGGAGTCTATTCGCAAAACAGCTGAGCAAGCAATGGGTTAAAGAAAAATATGCAAAGTTTAAAGGGGCTGTTCACTATGATAGGAGTCATTAATGGGCCTAGGGTGGTGTTAAATAGGGATTTTTGTGTGTACTCACCGTAAAATCCTTTTCTCCGAGCCACTCATTGGGGGACACAGGACCATGGGTGTTATGCTGCTGTCACTAGGAGGCTGACACTAAGTTGAGACAAAAAAGGTTAGCTCCTCCCCTGCAGTATACACCCTCATGCTGGCTTCCAGAGACCCAGTTCAGTGTAAAAGCAGTAGGAGATTAATAACAATATAATACATAACATTAGAGTATAACATGTCAGAAAAGGTCAAGGATCAATAAGAAAATAACAAGCCGTAAGGCTAACAGGGTGGGTGCTGTGTCCCCCAATGAGTGGCTCGGAGAAAAGGATTTTACGGTGAGTACACACAAAAATCCCTATTTCTCCTTCGCCACATTGGGGGACACAGGACCATGGGACGTCCTAAAGCAGTCCCTGGGTGGGTAACAATACAACCAAATAACTCTGTGTACCATCTGACTTATAAATGCACAACGGCCGCCTGCAGAATACATCTGCCAAGGGCCGCATCCGCAGAAGAATGAGTGTGAACATTGTAGTGCTTTGTGAAGGTATGCAGGCTAGACCATGTTGCGGCCTTGCAAACCTGCTCCACCGACGCCTGGTGCCGAATGGCCCAGGAAGCACCGACTGACCGAGTAGAGTGAGCTCTAACCCCCGCTGGGATAGGCCTGCTCCTGACCCGATAAGCTTCTTGGATAGCCGATCGGATCCATCTGGCTATCGTAGCCTTAGATGCGGCTGAACCCTTCCTGTGACCCTCATGGAGGATAAAGAGGGAATCCGATTTACGGAAAGAGGCGGTCCTAGAGACGTACCTCTTGAGAGCCCGTACTACGTCCAAAGTGTGAAGAGCCTTCTCGACCCTATGTTTTGGCTGTGGACAGAAGGAGGGAAGAATGATATCTTCATTGAGGTGAAAAGATGACACCACCTTGGGGAGAAACGCGGGAGAAGGGCGTAAGACTACTTTATCCTGGTGGAAGGAAAGGAAGGGTGCCCGACAGGAAAGAGCGGCCAACTCCGAGACGTGCCTGATAGACGTAATTGCCACAAGGAAGGACACCTTCCAAGAGAGGATAGTGGGACATCTTGCAAAGGTTCAAACGGAGGTTCCTGAAGGACGCTCAGGACCAAGTTGAGATCCCAGGTCTCTAGTGGCATTCTGTAAGGGGGAACCACGTGGGAAACCCCCTGAATGAAGGTCCTGACTTGCGAGTTAGTAGCGATCTTACGCTGGAACAATACCGACAGTGCTGAAATCTGGCCCTTGAGGGAACTGAGAGCTAGGCCGGAATCCAAGCCGGACTGGAGAAATTCCAGAATGAAGGGAATAGAGAAAACGAGAGGAGGACGACCGCGGAGTCTGCACCAAGAGAAGGTGGTTTTCCAGGTGCGATGGTAGATGCGAGCGGAAGACGTCTTGCGAGCTCTGATCATAGTGGAAATGACCTGCTGGGAGAAACCTGCTTGAGTTAGCATCCAGGTTTCAACAGCCACGCCGTTAAACGTAGGGCCCCTGAGTTCTGATGGTAGATCGGTCCTTGGCGCAGTAGATCTGGGCGGTCTGGTAACCGCCAGGGAACGTCGGATACGAGATGCACCAGTTCCGCATACCATGCGCGACGCGGCCAATCCGGGGCGACAAGGATCACCGGGATCCCCTCCATCTTGATTTTCCGGATCACCTTCGGTAACAGAGGAAGAGGGGGGAACACGTACGGGAATCGAAACCGGTGCCATGGGAATATCAGAGCATCCACTCTAACGGCCAGGGGATCCCGAGAACGCGCTAAGAAGTTGGGGACTTTGGCGTTGAGCCTGGATGCCATCAGATCCACGTCCGGAGTCCCCCAGCGAAGGCAGATTTGGCGAAAAACCTCCGGATGGAGCTCCCCTTCTCCCGAGGCGAGACCCTGACGGCTGAGGAAGTCCGCCGCCCAGTTCTCGACACCCGGAATATGTACCGCGGAAATGGTGGAGTGGTTGTCCTCGGCCCAACGGAGGATGTGTGAGACCTCCTGCATCGCTGCCCTGCTGCGGGTACCCCCTTGATGGTTTATGTATGCCACAGCTGTGACGTTGTCCGACTGAATACGGACTGGGCGACCCGCTAGCAGAGGGTGAAAACGTCTCAGGGCAAACCTGATAGCACGGATCTCCAGAATGTTTATGGGAAGTTTCGACTCCCGCATCGACCAACGCCCTTGGGCGGTGTGGTGGAGAAACACCGCTCCCCAGCCTAGGAGACTGGCGTCTGTGGTCACAACTGGCCAATGGATCGGAAGAAAGGACCTCCCCTGGCAGAGAGTTGACTCCAAAGTCCACCACGTGAGCGCCTGCCTGGTCCGTGGGGACAGAGGGCATGGGCGGTCTAGGGTAAAGGGACTCCTGTCCCAGTTGTCCAGAAGAGCCTGTTGTAAAGGACGGAGATGCAGTTGGGCGAAGGGAATCGCTTCCATTGAGGCTACCATCGTCCCCAGGATCTTCATGGCAAACCGAATGGACTGCGGGCGAGGGCGGGAAAGCGTCCTGGCTCCCTGTTGAAGCGCTTGGGCCTTGGGCCGAGGAAGAAAGATCAGTCCCTTGGACGTGTCTAGGATCATCCCCAGGAAAGAGATCCTGCGAGCTGGAACCGGGGAGGATTTGTCCAGGTTGATTAACCAGCCAAGGCGTGAAAGGGAATCCAACGTAATGCGGACACTTGCTTCGCAGGGATGAAAAGATGGACCTTTGACCAGAAGGTCGTCTAAGTATGGCAACACGACCACTCCTCGGGAGTGCAGAATAGCCATGACCGCCGCCATGACCTTCGTGAACACCCTGGGTGCTGTGGCAAGACCGAAGGGCAAGGCCGTGAATTGAAAATGGTCTTCTCGGATGGCGAAGCGCAGGAATCTTTGGTGTGGCGGGAAGATTGGGATGTGAAGGTAAGCATCTCTGATGTCTATCGATGCTAGGAACTCGTCTCGCTCCAATGAGGAAATGACCGACCGAAGAGACTCCATCCGAAAATGTCGTACTTTTACGTGCTTGTTTAGGAGTTTCAAGTCCAAGATGGGACGCACGGACCCGTCCTTCTTCGGTACGACGAAGAGGTTCGAATAGAAACCTTTGAATCTCTCGTGCTCCGGAACCGGGACGATGACCCCGTTCTGGCGGAGGGAATCGACGGCGCAATGGAGAGCTCGTGACTGAGCTCTTGAACTTGGGAGACGAGAGGGAAAAAAGCGAGCTGGAGGTGAGACGGAAAATTCTATTTTGTAACCAGACGACACCAAGTCTCTGACCCATTCGTCGGGGATGACGGAAAGCCAGGCATGACGAAAAAGAAGCAGGCGTCCGCCTACCTTGGTGGTGTCGACTGGAATACTCCCCGAGTCATTGTGAAGGGAATCTGGCAGGTCTAGAACCTCTGGTTCTGGGTTGTCTAGTTCTTCCTCTCCATGACGGATTTGGTTTGTAAGAAGGCCCGAGAGTCCCTGTCTGTGCGAGTAGATCGTTCTGATCTAGACGATGCAGCGGAATTGGACCAGAAAGGGCCGCCTCGAAAGGGGCGAAAACGAAAATACTGTTGGCGCTGAAAAGCAGCTCTTGGTCTGTGTTGAGGGAGAAACTTGCTTTTTCGTCCTGTAGAATCGGAAATAAGTTGATCTAATTTTTCTCCAAAAAGGCGTCCGCCCTGAAAAGGGAGAGAAATCAGAGACTTTTTAGAGGATGAATCCGCCAAATAGCTCTCCTGATGGTGACAGCGTTTGAAGCCGCTGTTGCCGCACAGTCTGCTGCGTCCAAAGACGCGTACATCACATAATCTGCTGCCATAGCAATTTGTTTGGCAAGGTCCGCCGCTTCAGACGGGAGATCGTGGTCCTGAAAGGAATGCGCCAGAGTATCTGCCCAGGAAACGATAGCTTTGGCGACCCAGGCCGCAGCGAAGGAAGGAGAAAGGGAGGAACCTGAGGCTTCATACACTGATCGCGCCAAGGTATCTAGCTGGCGTTCTGTGGGACTTTTAATCGATGCCCCGTCAGATACTGATAACAGCGTTTTGGTAGCCAAACGCGACACCGGAGGATCCACCAGCGGTGGCTCTGTCCAATCCTTTACCAGCTCCGAGGAAAAAGGATATTTAGATTCCAGAGCCTTTTTGCCCGTAAAGCGTTTATCCGGTCGCTCCCTGTGCCTCTTAACTATCTCTAGAAAATCCGGATGGGAGGCGAACACCTTATGGGGTCGCTTGTTTCTAGTGAAGGAAATAGCGTGATCCGGAGCTGAATTAGGGTCATCATCAACCTTTAGTGCATGATTGACAGCCTCAATGAGGGAGTCAACAGTTGAACGGAACTCCGGAGAATCCGGGTCCATGGAGGCTTCAGACTCATACCCAGAGTCGTGATCGCTTCTAGCCCTTGGAGAGGGTGAGCGAGAAGTGGAGCTATTGGAGGCTGAATGGTGCGGTGAATGAGCGGGAGAGTTAGTGCGGATCCGTTTTGCGGATGTCCGAACCTCCTGTGGGTGAGAGCGGCCCCTGCTGGCCGACAATTCCCCCGTAACAGAGGGGTCTCTTAACCCAGGTGAACGAACGCCCCGCTCCCCAGAGGGGTCATGAAGGGATGCAATCGCCTTAGCTAGCGAAGCCACGGATTGGGACAGGGCCGTGGCCCACTCAGGGGGGCTAGGAGCACTGGGGTCGGTAGCGGCGGAGGGCTCCTGGGCACATTGGGCATCACAAGCTGGGCAGAACGGGGAGCTCTGAGGCTTGGGAAGAGGAGCCTGGCAGGTGGTACAAGCAGAGAAAAAGGTGGTATGAACCTTAGTGACCTTTTTACCCCTTGACTGGGACATGTTGTACCCCAATGAATGCACAGAGCTGCTATGAGAAAGCTGAGGGAAGCTGAGGGGAATCGCTGCAGGGAAGCAGATAAAGCTGTCTCCTTACCCTGTCCTGTGCCCCGCAATCGAGTGGAGAAGGAAGATCCTCCGTGGGAGTGAGTGGAAAGGCCGGCCGGCGCTGCGTGCTGCAGGAAGATGGCTGCCGAGACCCTGAAGTGAAGTCTCGCAGGGAGCGAGAAGCGCCAGAAGCGTGGGCGGCACCGCAGAAGTGATGCGAGGAGTGGGCGGAGCCTACCGGAGTGCGGCCTAGCAAAGGGCCGAAGCTGGGGATTAAATTTTCGGCCTCGGCCGGCGCGCACCCGCGGACCGCGGGAAAGAGAATCGCGGCGCTCCGCAATGAATGTGCCGCTAAGGAGCCCCAAGAAAAGGTGACCGCTATAAAAAATACCGACCCTTAGGGCCATACCCAGAGGCAGGGGTGCACGCCGTCTGCACTTACCCCATAAGTGCCAGGGATACCAGGGACGGTGCAGGGTTAGGCGAGCCTCCATCCACCATCCCCATGAAAAGGGGGTGGAGAGGAACCGTCCGCCTCCTTCCATCATCCGCTCTTTTTCAGTGGTGATGCAGTGGGGGCTGCACGGACGCCACGGTGGAATAGTGCCACTGTACAGCCAAGGGTGAAACCTGGTGGGCAGGGCAGATGTCCGGCAATAAAGGCCTGGCTGCAGAAGAGGATACTGGAGGTAAAACACCAGTGCTCGTCTGTTACACGGGGGGAGATCGGTGCCCCTGAAAGGGTCCCGTCGCCCAAAGAGGTCAGCTCAGGCAGTGGCTTCCCACGTCGCAGGAGAGGATACGGAGAGGTGAAACTCCCGTGCTCGCCTCTTGTTGGTTCGGGGGAGATCGGAACATGAAAGAATCCGTCGCCCCCTTCGTCCGGGATAGAAATTAAAATCCAGTGTGCCTCCTACGGACACTAAGCTTGAACTGGGTCTCTGGAAGCCAGCATGAGGGTGTATACTGCAGGGGAGGAGCTAACCTTTTTTGTCTCAACTTAGTGTCAGCCTCCTAGTGACAGCAGCATAACACCCATGGTCCTGTGTCCCCCAATGTGGCGAAGGAGAAAATTAAATAACCATACTCGCTTACTGGACCTTTTCTCTACACAGCATCTGGTGTCGCCCACCGGTCCATTGGCTTTCTCCACTGGCAATTTGACGCTGGCTGCCATTGGAAGAGCAAGTCGGGAGACAAGAGGGGGACACCAGCAGCAGAAGTCCAGAAGGTACTAGTCTTTTTTTAATGTTTACATCGGCTTTTGGCCACTTAATAACGTGTCTCCAATCACAACCCCTTTAAGTGGCCGTTCCTACCATAGACAATATACCAAATATGACATGTACCTAAGATGTCCTCTGGATTCCAAGACTTTTCTTCTTGCCGCTGTTCTTGTGTTAACCGTTCTATATCCTCTCTAGCTTCCTGAGGATTGCCATACCATCCGCCCCAGCCTGGGAACCAGGACTGGAGGTACTGGAGCATGCCGCTGCCCTGGCTGCCCGTAGGACTGGGCACTGGGGAACCAATAGGAGGGTCCGATATCGGTTCTCGCAGACTCTGCACAAACATAAAGGAGATTAGCAGTGGCCTTGACACCAAATAATTCACACAATCACTCCTATGAGTAAAAGGTTTGTTTCTCAGATAGAAAGATTATTCATCTGTGAATTAATCATTTTGCAATAAGCTTAAAGGGTTAATCCCATCTTCACAAATGGGGACAGCATATAGAAGGACCCATCACAGGTAACTGTCTAACCTCGGCCAGTTCCTGCTGCTTCTTGAATCTGTCATGCACTTGCTGTCTCAAAATTTTCAGTTCTTCGAAAGATTGTTCTTCTTCAATTCGATCCAGCTCAGCCTAAAAGATCAGCAGATAACAAGGAAACTAAAGACATACAATGAATATTTAGCACATCAATATATGTGGCTCTAAAGAGGTTATGCAGCATCTCTCCATTCCACACAAGTGGATACTACTGAGAACCTGTCATCATGATTTAACCTGAAAGTAAAGGTATGGCCATAATGGCCCTGTTATACTGACTTGATGGATACCTGTAGTGAAAAAATCTGTAGCCTGCTTGTTGCTTGTTGGTGCAATAGCCTCTTCGTGCATTGTGGAGGGACAGTGGGTAGGGTCTTTGGCTCTACAGTGACTCCTCTGCATTTGTATGAGCATCCCCTTTTAAATTTCGCGCTAGTGCTACCCTTGCTGTGGGCGGCGCTTGCGCACACTCATGTCCCGGTGTTCTCCAGCAAAATGATAACAGAGGTGGCACATGCTCAGATTAACCGCCAGCAAAATGGTGCCGGTGGCTGCACATGTGCAGATTGGGATCTTGGCTCAATGACGAGCAGAGATCTTGATCTGCACATGCGCCGCCATTTTGCCGGAGATTGTAATGTTGATCTGCGCATGCACCGCCGGAGGTTAGTCATTTTGCCAGTGTCATTTTGCTGGAGAATGTGGGGACATGAGTGTGAGCAAGCGCCTCCAGCGTCAACAGCAGCGCGAAATTTAAAAGAGGAGGCCCATTCAAATGCGGAGGGCCGCAACAAAGCCATAGATGCCATCTCGATGCACGAAGAGGCTATTGCACCAAAACGTCTATGGCTATGGATTTATTCACTACAGGTATCCATTAAATCAGTATAACAGGGCCATTATGGCCATACCTTCACTTTAAGATGTTAAATCGTGATGACAGGTTCTCTTTAATGGGTAGCTGCTACTAGATTCATGCCCCCTGAACTACGGGCAGCACGAAACAGATCTAATGACTATACATGAAAGTGACCTAGGCTGACACCCCACAGATTTTGGGTACATGTTCTGAGAATTAAAATAGGAAAGGAGCTTTAAGCCGATCGACGGTTATCTTGGCATCTATCAGCAGTGCAGCAGCATCTCGCCAAATCCAATGCTGGATCAGGCAGAACCATATAAGTTACAGCTATCATAGAGTCCACAATGCAGAGCGTAGCAATGCTCACCTCGTGTGCAGCCGATAACTGCATGCCCTGCAGACGACAGGAGTGTTTATCGCAGTAAAACACGGCGTCCCGAGCTCGATGCAACAAGAACTCCAGGCGTAGACGCTGCCGCTGCTTCTGGATCTCGGACAAGTTTGCATTCAGTGCAAAAAGCCACCATTCTCTACAGCTGTCAGGGGACGGAGCAAAGGCTCATATTAGACAACTAGCTATTGAACCCGTTCTACGCCCGGGTGGCGAGCATTTATATTGGAATATGGTCTCCATCCTGGTATGTGCTGCTCCTATCCTGTCATATGCTGCTCCATCCTGCGCCCCCATCCTGTCATGTGCTGCTCCACCGTGTCATGTGCTGCTCCATCCTGCGCCCCCATCCTGTCATGTGCTGCTCCACCGTGTCATGTGCTGCTCCATCCTGCATCCCCATCCTGTCATGTGCTGCTCCACCGTGTCATGTGCTGCTCCATCCTGCGCCCCCATCCTGTCATGTGCTGCTCCACCGTGTCATGTGCTGCTCCATCCTCATCCCCATCCTGTCATGTGCTCCCATCCTGCGCCCCCATCCTATCACGTGCTGCTCCATCCTGCGCCCCCATCAGTGCGGGCGGCTGTACTGAGTGCGGGCGGCTGTGCTGAGTGCGGGCGGCTGTATGTGGCTGTGCTGAGTGCGGGCGGCTGTATGTGACGTGGCTGTGCTGGGTGCGGGCGGCTGTGCTGGGTGCGGTGGCTGTGCTGGGTGCAGCGGCTGTGCTGGGTGCAGCGGCTGTGCGTGGCTGTAGGCGGCTGTGCGTGGCTGTGGGAGGCTGTGCTGGGTGCGGCGGCTGTGCGTGGCTGTGGGCGGCTGTGCTGGGTGCGGCGGCTGTGCTGGGTGCGGTGGCTGTGCTGGGTGCGGCGGCTGTCCGTGGCTGTAGGCGGCTGTGCTGGGTGCGGAGGCTGTGCGTGGCTGTGGCGGCTGTGCGTGGCTGTGCTGGGTGCGGCGGCTGTGCTGGGTGCGGCGGCTGTGCTGGGTGCGGCGGCTGTGCTGGGTGCGGCGGCTGTGCTGGGTGCGGCGGCTGTGCTGGGTGCGGCGGCTGTGCTGGGTGCGGCGGCTGTGCTGGGTGCGGCGGCTGTGCTGGGTGCGGCGGCTGTGCTGGGTGCGGCGGCTGTGCTGGGTGCGGCGGCTGTGCTGGGTGCGGCGGCTGTGGGTGGCTGTGCTGGGTGCAGCGGTTTTGCGTGGCTGTGGGCGGCTGTGCTGGGTGCGGCGGCTGTGGGCGGCTGTGCGTGGCTGTGCTGGGTGCGGCGGCTGTGCGTGGCTGTGGGCGGCTGTGCTGGGTGCGGCGGCTGTGCTGGGTGCGGCGGCTGTCCGTGGCTGTGGGCGGCTGTGCGTGGCTGTGGGAGGCTGTGCGTGGCTGTGGGAGGCTGTGCGTGGCTGTGGGAGGCTGTGCGTGGCTGTAGGCGGCTGTGCGTGGCTGTGGCGGCTGTGCATGGCTGTGCTGGGTGCGGCGGATGTGCTGGGTGCGGCGGCTGTGCTGGGTGCGGCGGCTGTGGGTGGCTGTGCTGGGTGCGGCGGCTGTGCGTGGCTGTGGGCTGTGCGTGGCTGTGGGCGGCTGTGCTGGGTGCGGCGGCTGTGCTGGGTGCGGCGGCTGTGCGTGGCTATGGGTGGCTGTACGTGGCTGTGGTCGGCTGTGCTGGGTGCGGCTGTGCGTGGCTGTGGGCGGCTGTGCGTGGCTGTGGGCGGCTGTGCTGGGTGCGGCGGCTGTGGTCGGCTGTGCTGGGTGCGGCGGCTGTGGGCGGCTGTGCTGGGTGCGGCGGCTGTGGGCGGCTGTGCTGGGTGCGGCGGCTGTGGTCGGCTGTGCTGGGTGCGGCGGCTGTGCGTGGCTATGGGTGGCTGTGCGTGGCTGTGGGCGGCTGTGCTGGGTGCGGCGGCTGTCCGTGGCTGTGGGCGGCTGTGCGAGGCTGTGCGTGGCTGTAGGCGGCTGTGCGTGGCTGTAGGCGGCTGTGCGTGGCTGTAGGCGGCTGTGCATGGCTGTGCTGGGTGCGGCGGATGTGCTGGGTGCGGCGGCTGTGCTGGGTGCGGCGGCTGTGGGTGGCTGTGCTGGGTGCGGCGGCTGTGCGTGGCTGTGGGCTGTGCGTGGCTGTGGGCGGCTGTGCTGGGTGCGGCGGCTGTGCGTGGCTGTGGGCGGCTGTGCTGGGTGCGGCGGCTGTGCGTGGCTGTGGTCGGCTGTGCTGGGTGCGGCGGCTGTGCGTGGCTGTGGGCGGCTGTGCTGGGTGCGGCGGCTGTGCTGGGTGCGGCGGCTGTCCGTGGCTGTGGGCGGCTGTGCGTGGCTGTGGGAGGCTGTGCGTGGCTGTAGGCGGCTGTGCATGGCTGTGCTGGGTGCGGCGGATGTGCTGGGTGCGGCGGCTGTGCTGGGTGCGGCGGCTGTGGGTGGCTGTGCGTGGCTGTGGGCTGTGCGTGGCTGTGGGCGGCTGTGCTGGGTGCGGCGGCTGTGTGTGGCTATGGGTGGCTGTACGTGGCTGTGGGCGGCTGTGCTGGGTGCGGCGGCTGTGCGTGGCTGTGGTCGGCTGTGCTGGGTGCGGCTGTGCGTGGCTGTGGGCGGCTGTGCGTGGCTGTGGGCGGCTGTGCTGGGTGCGGCGGCTGTGGTCGGCTGTGCTGGGTGCGGCGGCTGTGCGTGGCTGTGCTGGGTGCGGCGGCTGTGCGTGGCTGTGGTCGGCTGTGCTGGGTGCGGCGGCTGTGCGTGGCTATGGGTGGCTGTGCGTGGCTGTGGGCAGCTGTGCTTGGTGCGGCGGCTGTGCGTGGCTGTGGGCGCCTGTGCGTGGCTGTGGGCGCCTGTGCGTGGCTGTGCTGGGCGCGGCGGCTGTGCTGGGTGCGGCCATTTTCTTGGTCCTGCTCCCGGAGTCGGCGCCTGCGCAGTCCGCGCTTTCCGGCGCCATTTTCTTGAAGACACCACTGCAATGTGTCTTCAAGAAAATGGCGCCGGAAAGCGCGGACTGCGCAGGCGCCGATTCCGGGAGCAGGGGGACAGTCACGGCCCGGAAGCGCGTCGGTGGAACGGGTCAGGTAAGTATACTCACCCTCCGCCTCCTGGCTCGTCCCTGCTTGTCCGGTGGAGATCGCGGTGTGCGTTCAGCGCTTACGCATACCGCGATCTCCTGGGAGCGTCGCTCTGTGCGGTCCAGACTGCGCCGGCGCTTGCGCTTGCGCAGTCTATAGAGGCTTCGGACAGAGTGACGCTCCCAGCGTTATATTATAGATATCTTTATGTGTAATGTCCTGCTATAACTTCTGCTATAATGGAACCTGAATTAACTGGACTAGCTGTGAATCCATCTATGTACAGAGTGTATTAACGGGTTTGTTTTTTCCAAAATCAAGGCAATAAACTGATAGTTTTTTTTCTAAAATGTTAAAGCAAAAATGTGGTATAATTATAAATAAACCCCAATTGCAAAAATGATTTCTAGTCCAAAATGGAAAACAAAATTGTCCCCAAAGAATTTTTTTATCCGTTTTTAGCCATTTCATTTTAAAGAGGAGCCTAACCCCATGATGCTTACTTTTCCAAAACTGAAACTTTTGGCCTCCATTTTCTGTACTTCATCTGCCGCTCCTTTCTTTCAAACTCATCAACAAACTCCACAATTTGCTGATATTGTGCCTGGATTAACAAAAAGTAAAAATATGAACAATTGTACCTTTTCTTACCCTCTTTACTAATTTAAAGAATAAGTTATGTATCACAGACAGACTTCAAATAGATGAACAGCGCTCCAACCGGGTAATATCAAAGTGAAAAATTTATTAAGTCATGGTACAGCATTTTTCACTTTGATATTACCACACCCGGTTGGAGCGCTGTTCATCTATTTGAAGTCTGCTTGGATATCCGGGTTGGTTTCCTGGACATAGAACGGGCGCCCCATGGAGTGAGTGCTATCAGTCCCTCTTCCTTTTTTCTCATGTATCACAGACAGTCATCGATTCAACTAGAAAGGTTGGAGAAGAAGGATTTTTGGTACTCATAGTAGAATCTTTCTTGGAGCCTTCATTGGGGGACACAGGTAACCATGGGTGTTATGCTGTTGCCACTAGGAGGCTGACACTAGGGAGAAAAAGAGTTACACCCCACCGACTGACACAAAGCTCGCCAGTTATTGAAAATTCAGTAGAAGCAACAGCAAAAATTATAAAAGGGCCCAACAGAGGCTCACAGGCCCAACGTAGGCAAAAAAAAACCAAGGGTGGGTGCTGTGTCCCCCAATGAAGGCTCCAATAAAGATTTTACGGCGAGTAACAAAAATCCTTCTTGCTTCATTGGGGCACACAGGTAATCATGGGACGTCCTAAAGCAGTCCCAAGGGAGGGAAGAGAATATCATGCTAAAATCAGGTCGGGTGACCGCCGCCTGCAACGTCTTTCTAACTAGGCCAGTATCGGCGGTGTAGGTTTGCACCCTATAGAATCTTGCAAATGTATGAAGAAATGACCAGATAGCAGCCTTGCAAACCTAAGCTGCAGAAGCCTGGTGGCCGCCCAGATGGAGTAAGCCCACATTCCCATAGGGGTGGTCTGCCATTGACGCGATAAGCCTCCAGAATACCTGAGCAGATCCAACGGGCAATAGAAGACTTGGAGGCAGGGAAGTCCCTTTCAGCGACCCTTAGTAATGACGAACAAGAAATCCGAATGTCTGAAGGATGCAGTCCTTGAGAAGCATAAAAGCAGTGCTCTGAGTAGGTCCAGGTTGTGAAGAGACCTTTCCAGGGGCAGGGGATATACGGGTGACAGGCAGAAGGAATGACAATATCCTCATTGATATGGAATGGGGATACCACCTTAGGAAGGAAGGCACTGGACAAAGTACCAACTTGTCATGGTGAAAGACAAGAAAGGGGGAGCGGCAAGAGAGAGATGCTAATTCTGAGACCCGTCTGATGGAAGTGATTGCAACTAAAAAGGCAATCTTCCAAAAGAGAAGAGAAGACGAGATGTCCCGGATGGGTTCGAGGGGGGATCCCTGGAGAGGTCTCAAAACTAGGTTAAGGTCCCACGAGTCCATGAGGCGACGACATGGTGGTGCTAGATGAGTAACTCCCAGAAAAAAGGTCTTGACCTGCGGGGGAGAGGAAAACTTTGTTCATACAGGATTGAGAGTGCCGAGTCCTGACCCTTGAGAGTAATAAGAGACAAACCGGACTCTAGTACTGATTGTAAGAACGCCAGAATAGATGGAAGAGAAAAAGACATAGGGGCTACATCTCTGTCTTCACATCAGCTAAAAAAAGGCCCTCCAGGACCGATGATAAATGTGTGAAGTCGAGGGTTTTCTTGCCCTGATCATAGTCTGAATATCCTGGGGAGAGAAGCCTACCTTCCTCAGAACTGTGGCTTGAACGGCCATGCCTTTGGATTGATTTCAGACTGGTCGGTCCGACAGAGGGTGCTGAAAGTGGAGAAGAGAGAGGTAGATGGCTCTGATTTCCATCAGACTGATGGGAAGGAAGGCTTCCTCAGAGTTCCATCAATCCTGGACTGTGTGATAAAGGAAAACCGCTCCTCATCTGAGGAGACTGGCGTCCGTCTTGACAAATTGCCAGTGGAGAGGAAAGAATGATCGGTGAACTGATACTGCTCCCCCAGGACCCTGATGCGTATTAACTTCTGATGTGTCTAGCAAATCAGGATGTGGAGTTAGGCATCCTGAATGTCCATAGAGCAAAGGACCTCCTATGGCTCCATGGAGGCAATCACTGAGCAGAGGGATTACATCTGGAAATGGCTGAGGCGCACCCACCTATTCAGGAGCTTGAGATCCCGGACTGGATGGAGTAGGCCATCTTTCTTTAAGGCCACGAAAAGGTTGTAATAGAAATCTGAGAAGCGTTCAAGGGAGGGAACGGGTATGAGGACTCCTGTCTGGAGTAGAGAATTGATAGCCTTGAAGAAGCCGGGAATCTGAGATGTGACCAGTGGAGCACAGGACATGAAAAAATGTCTGGGTGGGAGAGAAAAAAATTCTATCCTCTAACCTGTGGTAACAATCTCTCTGACCCAGGCGTCATCGACTATGAAGAGCCACGGGTCCTTGTAAAGCAGGAGACGGACAGCCACCCTGAGAGGATTCCCAGGAGAGGGTGCCCATCATGCCGAGGAGAATCTAATGGATCGGGCGCCGGAGGATTTTGCAGAGCACCATGCTGGGGATGATTTGAAGGACAGCTTCCTGGTGTCTCGCCGGGCAGGAGGCTGGTCTAGCTGAGAGGAGGTCCCAGAGAACTGAAGAGAACGTCTCCTGGTAAAGGGATGAGACAGCGGCCTACGCCTCCTAGGGGCAGCGGCCTACGCCTCCTAGGGGCAGCGGCCTACGCCTCCTAGGGGCAGCGGCATACGCCCCCGTAGAGACAGCGGCATACGCCCCCGTAGAGACAGCAGCATACGCCCCCGTAGAGACAGCAGCATACGCCCCCGTAGAGACAGCAGCATACGCCCCCGTAGAGACAGCAGCATACGCCCCCGTAGAGACAGCAGCATACGCCCCCGTAGAGACAGCAGCATACGCCCCCTAGAGACAGCAGCATACGCCCCCTAGAGACAGCAGCATACGCCCCCTAGAGACAGCAGCATACGCCCCCTAGAGACAGCAGCATACGCCCCCTAGAGACAGCAGCATACGCCCCCTAGAGACAGCAGCCTACGCCCCCTAGAGACAGCAGCCTACGCCCCCTAGAGACAGCAGCCTACGCCCCCTAGAGACAGCAGCCTACGCCCCCTAGAGACAGCAGCATACGCCCCCTAGAGACAGCAGCATACGCCCCCTAGAGACAGCAGCATACGCCCCCTAGAGACAGCAGCATACGCCCCCTAGAGACAGCAGCATACGCCCCCTAGAGACAGCAGCATACGCCCCCTAGAAACAGCAGCATACGCCCCCTAGAAACAGCAGCATACGCCCCCTGGAGACAGCAGCATACACCCCCGAGAGACAGCAGCATACACCTATGGTTATCTGTGTCCCCTAATGAAACCATAAAGAAATGTAAGGGTACCGTCTCACAGTGGCACTTTTGTCGCTACGACGGTACGATCCGTGACGTTCCAGCGATATCCATACGATATCGCTGTGTCTGACACGCAGCAGCGATCAGGGACCCTGCTGAGAATCGTACGTCGTAGCAGATCGTTTGGAACTTTCTTTCGTCGCTGGATCTCCCGCTGTCATCGTTGGATCGGTGTGTGTGACACCGATCCAACGATGCGTTCGCTTGTAACCAGGGTAAACATCGGGTTACTAAGCGCAGGGCCGCGCTTAGTAACCCGATGTTTACCCTGGTTACCGTCGTAAATGTAAAAAAAAAACAAACACTACATACTCACATTCCGGTTTCCGTCAGGTCCCTTGCCGTCTGCTTCCCGTACTGACTGACTCCCGGCCGTAAAGTGAAAGCAGATCACAGCGGTGACGTCACCGCTGTGATCTGCTTTCACTTTACGGCCGGAAGTCAGTCAGTGCGGGAAGCAGACGGCAAGGGACCTGACGGACACCGGAATGTGAGTATGTACTGTTTGTTTTTTTTTACATTTACGACGGTAACCAGGGTAAACATCGGGTTACTAAGCGCGGCCCTGCGCTTAGTAACCCGATGTTTACCCTGGTAACCCGGGGACCTCGGCATCGTTGGTCGCTGGAGAGCTGTCTGTGTGACAGCTCCCCAGCGATCACACAACGACTTACCAACGATCACGGCCAGGTCGTATCGCTGGTCGTGATCGTTGGTAAATCGTTTTGTGAGACGGTACCCTAAGACAAGTCTTCCAAAGCGCAGAATGACTATTAGGTTTCTATATACAATCGAGACATTGCACAACCTGCTGATTCCGGCATGACTGGGAACCGATCTAATGGGTATGGGGGAATCTTTGAACATGATTGATCCTTTGTTCACCAACACAGATGTCTGGCAGCAGTGACAGAGCCTTATTTCCCTTCTCCCATTGAAAATACATACATGCATAGCTGAACCAAACCTGATTGGGTGATGTCATCAGGTTGATAAGTGTTCCCATAATCGCTTTTATAATGGTTAGTTTGTCTAAAGGCATTACTTAATAATATAATCAAGACAGGAGCAAAAAACCTGCTCACCTTTGCTCAATGCAGATCGTTTCCCAAGAAACTTGAGTATATATATTCGAGAGAAGAGACCTTTTGCAAATGCCCTTTTAATATCAGTGGTGATGTGGGACTATATCACACACGTTTACCTGTGAAAGAGTCAGAGGTATGGTCTTCAAACATATGTCACACTCTATCCGTGGCTGCTGCCGTGACCGCAGCGGCTCTTTGGAGCAGTTTCTTTTCAGGAGTGCTGAGGTGCACACGGGCTCCAGGATATACTGGTGCTCACGACTCTCCATGCTTTTGTCCATTGCATCCTGCGCGTGAAATAGAGACAATTCACTATCGCGTTTCAATATGTTTAACATGTCCTTGGTGTAACCATAAAAAAATAACATTATGTAATTATTGATTGCGTCCTATATACCTGAAGCTCCCCCGGAGGAAGGTCACCCAGTAAAGTGCTGTGAACATCCCAGTATATGCTAAAATCCTTAATTTCCAGTTGTTTATTTCGTTTAAATCTCTCCACCTGCAAAAGGGTTAATAGGAGATCTGTGAATCGTGACCATTATAACGTAAAAACACTGAAAACGAGTGCGCAAATTCAAGTTTAGGGCTATGCAACACGGCAAAATAATCTGTCCTTGATTGACTACAATAAATCGGATAATTGACTAATTCGACAGCCATCCTGGCCACCCCTCCCATACACAGGAGCACTCGTCCGGCTCCAGTATTCTCTATGAGAAACCCGCTGAATGACGTCTCGGCCGGCGACTTATCTCAGGGAGAACAACGTGATCGGCAGTCTAAAATCAGACATGCCTCATCGAGATTTCTCCTGATGACCAGTCCGCCGACTCCGATATATATATATCAGCTGACGGTAATGTGTATGGCCAAGTTAGGGTTCCATTTACACGGTCCGACCGGTGGCGCTAAGCACCTTACCAATCGGTAAACATATGTTGGTGCTATATAAAGATTATTATTATTATTATTATTATTATTATTATTATTAATAAACACTTCCCAACCGGCGATCGTTTAACCCCTTAGTGACAGAGCCAATTTGGTACTTAATGACCGAGCCAATTTTTACAATTCTGACCAGTGTCACTTTAAGAGGTTATAACTCTGGAACGCTTTATCGGATCCCGCTGATTCTGAGACTGTTTTTTCGTGACATGTTGTACTTCAAGTTAGTGGTAACATTTCTTCGATATTACTTGCAATTATTTATGAAAAAAATGGAAATATGGCGAAAATTTTTAAAATTTTGCAATTTTCAAACTTTGTATTTTTATGCCCTTAAATCAGAGAGATATGTCACAAAAAATAGTTAATAAATAACATTTCTCACATGTCTACTTTACATCAGCACAATTTTGGAAACAATTTTTTTTTTTGTTAGGGAGTTATAAGGGTTAAAAGTTGACCAGCAATTTCTCATTTTTACAACACCATGTTTTTTTTAGGGACCACATCACCTTTGAAGTGATTTTGAGGGGTCTATATGATAGAAAATAACCAAGTGTGACACCATTCTAAAAACTGCACCCCTCAAGCTGCTCAAAACCACATTCAAGAAGTTTATTAACCCTTTACGTACTTCACAGGAACTGAAACAATGTGGAAGAAAAAAATGAACATTTAACTTTTTTTTGCAAACATTTTACTTCAGAACCATTTTTTTTAATTTTCACAAGTGTAAAAACAGAAATTTAACCACAAATTTTGTTGTGCAATTTTTCCTGAGTACGCCGATACCCCATATGTGGAGGTAAACCACTGTTTGGGCGCACCGCAGAGCTTGGAAGTGAAGGAGCACCGTTTGACTTTTTCAATGCAGAATTAGCTGGAATTGAGATCGGATGCCATGTCGTGTTTGGAGAGTCCCTGATGTGCCTAAACAGTGGAAACCCCCCACAAGTGATACCATTTTGGAAACTAGACCCCTTAAGGAACTTATCTAGATGTGTGGTGAGCACTTTGAACCCCCAAGTGCTTCACAGAAGTTTATAACGTAGAGCCGTGAAAATAAAAAATCTCATTTTTTCTACAAAAATGATCTTTTTGCCCCCAAATTTTTATTTTCACAAGGGTAACAGGAGAAATTAGACCACAAAAGTTGTTGTGCAATTTCTCCTGAGTACGTCGATACCCCATATATGGGGGTAAACCACTGTTTGGGCGCACCGCAGAGCTTGGAAGAGAAGGAGTGTTGTTTTACTTTTTCAATGTAGAATTGGCTGGAATTGAGATCGGACGCCATGTCACGTTTGGAGAGCCGCTGATGTGCCTAAACAGTAGAGACCCCCCACATATGACACCATTTTGGAAACTAGACCCCTTAAGGAACTTATCTAGATGTGTGGTGAGCACTTTAAACCCCCAGGTGCTTAACAGAAGTTTATAACGTAGAGCCATGAAAATAAAAAAATCGCATTTTTTCTACAAAAATGATCTTTTTGCCTCCAAATTTTTATTTTGCCAAGGGTAACAGGAGAAAATGGACCCCAGAAGTTGTTGTACAATTTGTCTTGAGTACCCCGACACCCCATATGTGGGGGTAAACCACCGTTTGGGCGCATGGCTGAGCTCGGAAGCAAAGGAGCGCCATTTGACTTTTCAATGCAAAATTGACTGGAATTGAGATCGGACGCCATGTCGCGTTTGGAGAGCCCCTGATGTGCCTAAACAGTAGAAACCCCCCAAAAGTGACCCCATTTTGGAAACTAGACCCCCCATGGAACTTATCTAGATGTGTAGTGAGAACTTTGAATGCCCAAGTGCATCACAGAAGTTTATAATGCAGAGTCGTGAAAATAAAAAATATATGTTTTTTAACAATAAAGATTTTTTAGCCCCCAAGTTTTTATTTTCACAAGGGTAACAAGAGAAATTGGACCCCAAAAGTTGTTGTCCAATTTGTCCTGAGTATGCTGGTACCCCATATGTGGGGGTAAACCACTGTTTGGGCGCACGGCAGAGCTCGGAAGGGAAGGAGCGCCATTTTGGAATGCAGACTTTGATAGAATTGTCTGCGGGCGTTATGTTGCGTTTGCAGACCCCTAATGTACCTAAACAGTAGAAACCCCCAACAAGTGACCCCATTTTGGAAAATAGACCCCCCAAGGAACTTATCTAGATATGTGGTGAGAACTTTGAATGCCCAAGTGCTTCACAGAAGTTTATAATGCAGAGTAGTGAAAATAAAAAATATTTTTTTTCCCACAAAAAAGATTTTTTTAGCCTCCAAATTTTTATTTTCACAAAGGTAACAAGAGAAATTGGATGCCAATATTTTTTCTCCAATTTGTCCTGAGTATTCTGGTACCCCATATGTGGGGGTAAACCACTGTTTTGGCACACGGCAGAGCTCGGAAGAGAAGGAGCGCCATTTTGGAATTCAGACTTTGATAGAATTGTCTGTGGGTGTTATGTTGCGTTTGCAGAGCCCCTGATGTACCTAAACAGTAGAAACCCCCACAAGTGACCAAATTTTGGAAACTAGACCCCCTAAGGAACTTATCTAGATATGTGGTGAGAACTTTGAAAGCTCAAGTGCTTCACAGAAGTTTATAATGCAGAGTAGTGAAAATAAAAAAATATTTTTTTTTCCAACAAAAAAGATTTTTAGCCCCCAAGTTTTTATTTTCACAAGGGTAACAGGAGAAATTGGACCCCAAAAGTTGTTGTCCAATTTATCCCGAGTACGCTGATGCCCCATATGTGGGGGTAAACCACTGTTTGGGCGCACGGCAGAGCTCAGAAGGGAGGGAGTACCATTTGACTTTTTTAGCGCAAAATTGGCTGTCGTGTTTGGAGACCCCCTGATGTACCTAAACAGTGGAAACCCCCAAATTATAACTCCAACCCTAACTCCAACACACCCCTAACCCTAATCTCAACCCGATCCATAATCCTAATCACAACCCTAACGATAATCACAACCCTAACCCCAAAACAGCCCTAATCTCAACCCTAACCGTAACCCTAATCAAAACCCTAAATCCAACACACCCCTAACCCTAATCCCAACCCTAACCCTAAACCCAACCCTAATCCCAAACGTAACACTAATCCCAACCCTAATCCAAACCCTAGCCCTAATCCCAACTCTAACCCTAACTTTAGCCCCAATCCTAACTTTAGCCCCAACCCTAACCATAACTTTAGCCCCCGTCGTCACAAAAAAAGTTCAATGTAACCTTTTTTTTGTACGTCGCGTCCGCCATTTCCGCGCATGCGTGGCCGTAACTCTGCCCCCTCCTCCCCAGGACATAGACTGGGCAGCGGATGCGTTGAAAAACTGCATCCGCTGCCCACGTTGTGCACAATTTTCACAACGTGCGTCGGTACGTCGGGCCGACGAATTGCGACCGCCCCGTACCGACGCAAGTGTGAAAGAAGCCTAAGGCTACTTTCACACTAGCGTCGTACTCGGCCCATCGCAGTGTGTCGGGCCGACGTACCGACGCTAGCGTTGTAAGCGCCGCACAACGGGTGCAGCGGATGCTGTTTTTTCAACGCATCCGCTGCCCCATTGTGAGGTGCGGGGAGGCGGGGGCGGAGTTCCGGCCACGCATGCGCGGTCGGAAATGGCGGACACGTCGCACAAAAAAGTTACATGTAGTTTTTTTTGTGTCGACGGTCCGCCAAAGCACGACGCATCCGTCGCACGACGGATGCGACATGTGGCAATCCGTCGCAATGCGTCGCTAATGCAAGCCAATGGAGAAAAAACGCATCCTGCAAGCACTTTTGCAGGATGCGTTTTTTCTCCAACGACGCATTGCGACGGAGGCCAAAAAACGCTAATTTAGCCCCAACCCTAACTCTAACCCTAACTCTAACCCTAATTTTAGCCCCAACTCGTCTTCTCCTGCCGGCCGGCAGATGGCAGCAGATGGCGGGCGCACTGCGCATGCGCCCGCCATGATGAAAAGCCGGCTGGCAGGAGAAGACAGAAGAGGACCCAGGGACACCGGGTGAGTATGTTAGGGTCCCCGAATCCCCCTATTTCTCTGTCCTCTGATGTGCGATCACATCAGAGGACAGAGAAATAACTGATCGCTTTTTTTTTTTTTTTTTTTGCGGTCGCCGGTAAACTGTTAATTACCGGCGATCGCAAAGCAGGGGTCGGTGCAAACCGACCCCGATCATGTTCTTTGGGGTCTCGGCTATCCCCGGCAGCCGAGACCCCAAAGATCTTCCGGGTGCCGGGCGTACTGCGCGTGCGCCCGCCATTTTTTCCCGGAAAAAAGATGGCGGCGCCCATCGGGAGCCACGAGGAGCACCGGGGGAGGTAGGTAAGTATCGGGGGGCTATTGGGGGCCATCGGGGACCACATTTCTCTGTCCTCCGATGTGCGATCACATCAGAGGACAGAGAAATTAAACGGCAAATCGCGTTTTTTTTTTTTTTTTTTGTTGCGACCGCCGGTAAACGGTTAATTACCGTCGATCGCAACTCGGGGGTCGGTAAAAACCCCCCGAATCATGTTCTCTGGGGTCTCGGCTACCCTCGGCAACCGAGACCCCAGAGAAAATCCGACTCTGGGGGGCGCTATTCACTTTTTCCACAGCGCCGTTAATTAACGGCGCTGTGGTTTAAGTACCCTTAGCGGCCGCCGTTAAAAGGCGTATCGGCGGTCGTTAAGGGGTTAATAGTCTGTTTACACAGAGCAAAGTAAATGATGTGCACTGAATGATCACCAATAGATCGCTCAGTGCACTTCAGCTGCCATTGTTCTCGGCAGCACATGTCTTGTTCACACAAAATCATGTGCTGCCGAGAATGATGATCTTTTGCACAGTACAAAAGATCATGTAATCAGCGGACTGTTTACACTGCAAGATTATCGTAGAACGAGCATTATTAAGAAAACTTGTGCACAATTATCTCTCAGTATAAATGCATCTTAAGCCGGACGACTAAATGAATGGGAATCAGCAGAGCCATGTGACAAATGTAATGAAAAGTCTTCTGTAAAGGTACCTTCACACTGAACAACTTTCCAACGAGAAAAACAACGATCCGTGACGTTGCAGCGTCCTGGATAGCGATATCGTTGTGTTTGACACGCAGCAGCGTTCTCGATTCCGCTGTGATATCGCTGGTCGGAGCTAGAAGGCCAGCACCTTATTTCGTCACTGCTCACCCGCTGTCATCGCTGGATCGGTGCATACTGTACATACTCACCTTCTGATGTCTGTCACGTCCCCCGGCGTCCACGCGCTGCTGCAGGGAGCTTTCCCTGCACTGACTGTGTGAGCGCCGGCCGGCCGTAAAGCAGAGCACAGCGGTGAAGTCACCGCTGTTACTGCCGGCGCCACTGACACATTCAGTGCAGGGAAAGCTCTCTGCAGCAGCGCGTGGACGCCGGTGGACATGACAGACATCAGAAGGTGAGTATGTAGTGTTTTTTTTTACTTTTACAATGGTAACCAGGGTAAATATTGGGTTACTAAGCGCGGCCCTGCACTTAGTAACCCGATGTTTACCCTGGTTACCCGGGTGCTGCAGGGGGACTTCGGCATCGTTGAAGACAACAATGCCGAAGTCTTTCCCCTAATCGTTGGTCGCTGGAGAGAGCTGTCTGTGTGACAACTCCCCAGCGACCACACAACGATTTACCAACGATCACGATCGCTGGTCGTGATCGTTGGTAAGTCGCTTAGTGTAACGGTACCTTAAGAGTCAGGGGTAAAACAAACAGCAAGGATCTGACCACAACTTTGTCCCAGTTCTCTTACCGGCTCACGACTGGCGTTTTGCACCGAAACGTTTTTGATGCAAACTCCAAAGGCAAACGGACGGGAAGGGTAAGTGACGCCATCTTCAAATCTCAAATGGACATCCTGAATTTTCAGCTGGAACAGTATAAAGACAATTGTGCATTATTATAAGAGCCGGACCTTTATACATGGAAGCCACACTGCTCATATCACATAGACCCAATGTTGGGTGGTCAATGAAAAAGTTATCAGAGTGAATATCCACCATTTGCTTGTTGTCTCCTACATTCACCATATGGGGAGTCTCGCTGCCCCTTTTGGTGCTGATTATCGGGCCCAGTGTTTGCAGCGCTCACCTGTGCCATCCAGCCTGGAGGTGGCCCATGCACAGTGACTTTTAATGGTGCAGGCAATGGCTCTAGTGACATAATATACATAGACAACCCCTGGGGTGACATATGGGAACGCTGACCCTCAGGACAACTCCAGGGGGCCGGAGTTAGGGAGCGGCAAGCAATGAGAGACAAAGGCTTGAGGACATATTTCCACTTACTTCAATGTTGTCCACAATTCTGGTCACAATGGAGGCAGTGACGGAATACCAGTAGGATTCTCCCTTCTGCTCCTGTTCGCTCTGCAAAAAGAGTACGAGAAAAACATGGAGAAATGGATTAGTAAGGAATGCAAAGGTCGGAATGGATTAGTAAGGAATGCAATGTGGAAAATCTTAAAAATGAGCTGAAGCATGAGGATTAATAGGACCCTTAAGTGACAAGGGGCAAGACTAGTCTACTACCCAGTGGGTGGAAATCTCAGTCACTGAATTCTCTAATGTTGGACAACCTGTAAGAAATGGTCACTAAAACCTGTTCCCGTTTCTTCATTCAAGGTCACAATCTCAGGAGAATGCGGAACCAGTGGAATTCAATGTTTCCATAACTCCCATATACTTACAGGGGCTACAGCGATGCAGCCAATCACTGAGCTCATCAGCGCTGTCCATATAGACAGCACAAGCCGCTGAGCTGTCGACATGATGGCACCGCTGCAGCCGATCAACAAGTAGCAGATCTGGACTTGGGGAGGGTAAGTGCTCAGTTGGTCTATTTCTTTCTTTTTAGCATCCTTATGGAGTAATAATCTTTGAAATGGGAAAACCTTTAAAGAGAGAGTACCATAGGCGCATTCTCAATATGGATGGGGGTCCCAGCGGATCCCACTGCCGAAGATGAGACATGATTGGATGGAAATGGTTTATGAAGATCCAGTCGATACAATCAGCCCTCACTTACCTTCCATTTTTCCTCCAGCACTTTCAGCAGAGCTTTTTTGTGTGCGCACTCCAATAACTTTTCCCTCAACTCGTCAAAGTCTTCTTGCTTGTCAGGAGATCCGACCAGATGAAGCCGAGAGATGGAAATGACCCAAGGATCCAAATGTGGACGATAAAAAGGGATCTGGATTCTTATCTTTCCAATAAAGCCTAGAAGAAAATGGAGGATGAACTGAACTCGGGGCACCAATATAATGTGGATTTTAGCGTTGAACGGGTTTGGCCACCACGATAGCCTTTCCTATGGATAGTCACAATCTATGGTAGGCCATCAATATCTGATTGGTGGAGTGTGACACCCGGGCATCCCCACCGATCAGATGATATCAGCGGCGGTCAGAAGATCTCGGATGCTGCCACATGCAGTGGTGTGTATATATCATCCCATCAGTAAAGGTTTAATCACAGGAGAGTGGGACAAGGTTAGAGCATGGTGGGATGGTGGGATGACTGAAGTAGATAGGGGGCTGCGATGTCTGAGAAAACAGCGCACATGTAACCAGGTACAGACATGATTTCATGCTTCGAGCACTCTTTAAAGGGAATCTGTCACTAGATTTTTGCTGCCTCATCTGAGAGCAGCGCGATATAAGTGCAGATACCCTGATTCCAGCGTTGTGCCACTTACTGGGCTGCTTGCTGCTTTTTTGCTAAAATCACACTTTTCTCTGCTGCAGATTTATCAGTTCTCTGAATCCTGAGCTCTGTATAATCCCACCCCCACCACTGATTGGCAGCTTTCTGTGTACACTGTGTATAGGCAGAAAGCTGCTAATCATTGGTTGGGGGCAAGGTTATACAGAGCTCATGAATACATGGCAGCAGGTTTACTAGTCCTCTAGTGATAATTTTCTGGTGATAAAACTGTGATTTTATCAAAACTGCACTAAGCAGTCCAGAAAGTGACATATTGCTGAAATCAGGGTCTCTGTCCCTACATTATGTGGATCTTGATCAAATTAGGTGGCAAAAACCTGGTGACAGATTCTCTTTGACCTTTGTGTACCTGGTAGTACAAAATGTCCTCCTAGTTCCTAAAACCAAGCCTCCATTCTGGGCAGATGGCCTCTCTAGGTTCTTGTGGTCAAAAATATGACGTCAAACTGAGTCAACTAAATGTCAGCTGTGTGCACTATGAAGGTCACAGTTTTCCCATGTCACATTACGAGCAGGGTGGTCACTGATCTCATACGCCCGGCGATCACATTTCATACAATACCTGCTTTTACTTCGAAGGGTAATTCCAGCTCTTTCAAGGCATCTTTTTTTAAGGGCAGGTTCTCCAACTCCACCGCCCCTATGAACACATCGACAGAAGGGTTAGGTAACAGATCTGAGCGAGTATCTGCAATGTCATCCTCGCCTTGTTATACAGCTAACCGCCCTGAAAGTGACTCGGCACACGTGGGGTTAAACTAGCACATAGGCTGACATTGCTTGTGTGCCGTCTGCTGCACCAGAGGAAGAGGAGAAGAGTCGGGAGACAGGCGGCTGGTCCTGGGCATCTCAGATCCGAGGCTCCCTTGTCCGGTCTTTTGGGGTCACTCGGGGCCAGGATTGTCAATAGGGCCCTGTAGTGTGGATTCCCGGACTAGCTGCTCAAAGACTTCCTGATCATGGACTCACAGAAGAGGCGTCATGGCCTCTCAGGATGGGAGCGATTGCTCCATACTCTTTCTCCCATTATTTTTCATGTTAAGGATATGCAATAACTCTGTAAGTAAAGTGGGTCTTTTCCATTACGGACCACCGACTACTGAACTGACCATTGTCAGTAAAGGAAGATATCCTTAAGTATTTGACCTGTTAGACATTTGGAGGGTCTTTTTGTTTTTGGACCACCAATTGTGAGACTGACCAATGGCTTGATGACAGTCTCCAATAATCACTACTCACCTAACTACAATCTTCCCTCTCTTCTGGTATCTTCCCCTCCTACTTCAAACACTCAATCATTACAAAATTATTAATAAACTACAGACCAGTCTCCAATCTCCCCTTCATCTCTTCATCGCCGGTGTACGGCGTCACTGTCATGCATCCGCGCCTCATATGAATGAGAGAGAGGGCGCTGCTGGACCGCGGTCACGGAATGGGAAATGTTTATTTTACTTTATTATTGTACTGAAAGCCACAATATGGGGGGCAGGACGGGCTACACATGGGTGGGCAGGACGGGAGATACATGGGTGGGCAGAACGGGAGACACATGGGTGGGCAGAACGGGAGACACATGGGTGGGCAGAACGGGAGACACATGGGTGGGCAGAACGGGAGACACATGGGTGGGCAGAACGGGAGATACATGGGTGGGCAAGACGGGAGATACATGGGTGGGCAAGACGGGAGATACATGGGTGGGCAAGACGGGAGATACATGGGTGGGCAAGACGGGAGATACATGGGTGGGCAAGACGGGAGATACATGGGTGGGCAGGATGGAAGACATGGGTGGGAAGGACGGTCTAAACATGGGTGGGCAGGGCGGGCTACACATGGGTGGGCAGGACGGGCTACACATGGGTGGGCAGGACGGGCTACACATGGGTGGGCAGGACGGGCTACACATGGGTGGGCAGGACGGGCTACACATGGGTGGGCAGGACGGGCTACACATGGGTGGGCAGGACGGGCTACACATGGGTGGGCAGGACGGGCTACACATGGGTGGGCAGGACGGGCTACACATGGGTGGGTAGGACGGGAGACACATGGGTGGGTAGGACGGGAGACACATGGGTGGGCAGGACGGGCTACACATGGGTGGGCTACATATGGGTGGGCAGGACGGGGTACACATGGGTGAGCAGGACGGGAGACATGGGTGGGCAGGATGGGCTACACATGGGTGGGCAGGATGGGCTACACATGGGTGGGCAGGACGGGCTACACATGGGTGGGCAGGACGGGTTACACATGAGTGGGCAGGACGGAAGACATGGGTGGGAAGGACGGGAGACATGGGTGGGCAAGATGGGAGATACATGGGTGGGCAGGACGGGAGATACATGGGGGGCAGGACGGGAGACATGGGGGGGCAGGACGGGAGACATGGGGGGGCAGGACGGGCGTCATGGGTGGGCAGGACGGGAGATACATGGGGGGCAGGACGGGAGACACATGGGGGCAGGATGGAGGACACGGGTGGGCAGGATGGGGGACACACGGGTGGGCAGGATGGAAGACACACGGGTGGGCAGGATGGAAGACACACGGGTGGGCAGGATGGAAGACACACGGGTGGGCAGGATGGAAGACACACTGGTGGGCAGGATGGAAGACACACTGGTGGGCAGGATGGAAGACACACGGGTGGGCAGGATGGAAGACACACGGGTGGGCAGGATGGAAGACACACGGGTGGGCAGGATGGAAGACACACGGGTGGGCAGGATGGAAGACACACGGGTGGGCAGGATGGAAGACACACGGGTGGGCAGGATGGAAGACACACGGGTGGGCAGGTTGGAAGACACACGGGTGGGCAGGATGGAAGACACACGGGTGGGCAGGATGGAAGACACACGGGTGGGCAGGATGGAAGACACACGGGTGGGCTGGATGGAAGACACACGGGTGGGCTGGATGGAAGACACACGGGTGGGCTGGATGGAAGACACACGGGTGGGCAGGATGGAAGACACACGGGTGGGCAGGATGGAAGACACGGGTGGGCAGGATGGAAGACACGGGTGGGCAGGATGGAAGACACACGGGTGGGCAGGATGGAAGACACACGGGTGGGCAGGATGGAAGACACACGGGTGGGCAGGATGGAAGACACACGGGTGGGCAGGATGGAAGACACACGGGTGGGCAGGATGGAAGACACACGGGTGGGCAGGATGGAAGACACACGGGTGGGCAGGATGGAAGACGCACGGGTAGGCAGGATGGAAGACACACGGGTGGGCAGGATGGGGGACACGGGTGGGCATGATGGAAGACACACGGGTAGGTAGGATGGGGGACACACGGGTGGGCAGGATGGGGGACACATGGGTGGGCAGGATGGAAGACACACGGGTAGGCAGGATGGAAGACACACGGGTGGGCAGGATGGAAGACACACGGGTGGGCAGGATGGAAGACGCACGGGTAGGCAGGATGGAAGACACACGGGTGGGCAGGATGGGGGAAACACGGGTGGGCAGGATGGGGGACACACGGGTGGGCAGGATGGAAGACACATGGGTGGGCAGGATGGGGGAAACACGGGTGGGCAGGATGGGGGAAACACGGGTGGGCAGGATGGGGGACACACGGGTGGGCAGGATGGAAGACACATGGGTGGGCAGGATGGGAAATCATTGATTAGCATATACAGAGGACATAGACACAACCACACTTTACCTTTCAGCAGGGCTACAGACAACTGGTCTGTGTTCAGGTTGTTGACATATTTGCCCAAATAGGTGTTCAAAACCCAGGCTACCAACCCCTCCAACATGGCCGCTGCGGGGGGCTTATTCTATCATGTGCTCATAGTGGATGCCTAAAAACAAAAAAAGCTGTATGAGTTCAATTATCTTTTAGGAGAACAAGAATAATCAAAAACTAAACATACAAAATGCAGGAAAAAAATGAAACATTCCTAGTACTGTAATTCCTCATTATTCATTACTTCCTTCCGCGCCTTAAAAATTTTCCTCGAGCCAGAACATTTTTACTTTGCCATCAACACAGTCGTATAAGGGATTGTGTTTTGAGAGACATTCTGTAATGCTGTAGATAAGCCCCTGATGTATCCTGAAAGATGAGAAAAACAAGTTAGATTATACTCACCCAGGGGCGGTCGCGCTGCGGTCCGGTCTGATGGGTGTCGCAGGTCCGGTTCGGGGCCTCCCATCTTCTTACGATGACGTCCTCTTCTGGTCTTCACGCTGCGGTCCGGTCTGATGGGTGTCGCAGGTCCGGTCCGGCGCCTCCTATCTTCATTCCATGACGTCCTCTTCTGGTCTTCACGCCGCTGCTTCGGCGCAGGCGTACTTTGTCTGTCCTGTTCAGGGCAGAGCAAAGTACTGCAGTGCGCAGGCGCTGGGAAAGGTCAGAGAGGCCTGGCACCTGCGCACTGCAGCCAAAGCTTTTATTGGCACAGTTTTGGAGCACAAAAGACATCTTGCTCACTTTTATTGCAGTTTTGAAGGATATTGCAGCCACTGAAAATCAGCATTCTCTGCGTTTCAATTTTTCGTCGCTAACCATGTTGGTTAATTTTCTATTTTGATAGCTCGGACTTTTACAGAAGCAGCGACACCAAACATGTTTAGTTTTTAGTTTATTTTTACATGGGGAAGAGAGGAGCAATTAAAACTTGTATGTCAATTTTATTTTTAAAAATATTTGTATTTTTAGTCCTTTGTGGAATTTGACATTGCGATCATTTGATCACAGAATATAGTAAAAACTACGGTCCAGGCTGCACACAAGTGCCACAATGGCAGAGACAGGAGCCACAGCTGCCATGATGGGGGGGCGATAGGCGACTGAAATGGCAAGCCCCCTTGAAATGTCACTGTCAGAGATTGAAAGCGGCATTTTAAGAGTTAAACAGCAGAAATCAAGGATAGTTCTGACAGCTACTATTAAAAGCAAGTTGTGGCTGTATATACCAGCAGGAACGTATGTGGCATGAGCTTTTCTCCAGAGCCAAATTCAAACAACTGCACCCGACATATAACGTCTTAAAGGGAATCTGTCACCCCCAAAATCGCGGGTGAGGTAAGCCCACCGGCATCAGGGGCTTATTTACAGCATTCTCTAATACTGTAGATAAGCCCCCGATGTATCCTAAAAGATGAGAAAAAGAGGTTAGATTATAATCACCCAGGGGCGGTCCTGCTGCTGGTCCGGGGCCTCCCATCTTCATCAGATGACATCCTCTTCTTGTCTTCAGGCTGCGGCTCCGGCACAGGCGTACTTTGTCTGACCTGTTGAGGGCAGAGCAAAGTACTGCTGTGCGCAGGCGCTGGGAAAGGTCAGAGAGGCCCAGCGCCTGTGCACTGCAGTACTTTGCTCTGCCCTCAACAGGGCAAACAAAGTACGCCTGCGCAGGAGCCGCGGCGTGAAGACAAGAAGAGGACGTCATCGTAAGAAGATGGGAGACACCGGACCGCGATGCCCATCGCACCGGGACCGCCCCTGGGTGAGTATAGTATAACCTCTTTTTCTCATCTTTTAGGATACATCGGGGGCTTATCTACAGCATTCCAGAATACTGTAGATAAGCCCCTGATGCCGGTGGGCTTACCTCACCCGCGATTTTGGGGGGGGACAGGTTCCCTTTAAAGATGTGCTCATGGAAAATGTCTGAAGGCATCCCTCACATGCTCTATCATTCTATATTATTTCAAAGCACTCTTTTTTGGTGATTCCTTTGTATCTCCATTCATACTGCACCCACACCCACAAATGATACACCATTTGAAAGATAAACTTGCCCCCTTCAGCAAGAAAATAGCCAAACAAACCACACATCCACAATGTGATCATAAAATACACTTCAAACGTTAATTTTCATAAAACTGCAGTAAGGAAAAATAACCTGCAGGTGGCACCACACCACGCCAAAGCATACTACCACAAAGCTGCAACAAATCCTAACATTTGGCTTGGGGGTTTTCCAGCTTGCCGAACCCCTTGCCCAGCCGATTTCAGGCAAGTCCATATAAAATATTTGCTACATATGTGGAAGTAAAATAAAAGTAAAACTTTACCTGTTTAAGACTTCAGCTTTAAAACTGAAGATATAAATGAATGCAGCCTAAAAAGGACCGGACAGGTTCTGAACCATCAGATTTTCTGTATTGTTGGACAGTCATTGAAAAGTCTATCTTCCTTCTAAGGTTGCAGCTTATTGGTGACCTGGAGTCACCTCTGGTTTCACGTAAAAAACTGCAGCATTGATATAACTCAGACTGTACATTGTTTCCCGATGGGAGGGATTGGTGGAAACAACCTTGCAAAAATTTAAAAAAAAGGGATATTCCGAATTATTATACAATGGTGTAAATACGCTCAGTTATGGGGTCAATTCTCCATCATTTTTACTGTCAAAGTGGCATTGCTGTACAGGGAGCTGCTCCGTACACATACATAGGGCTGTGTTGCGCTTCCCTACACTGCAGATAGATGGCAGTGCTGCTGTGGAGGGGAATAAAATGCTGCTGCCCCTCTTCTTTTGCAAGGTCCTGACAATCAGACCCCTTCTGATCAGTAAGTAAAATACCATTACGTTTAAAGAAACCGTAAGATCATCAAAGAAAGACGAATGGAAAAAGCAAAAGGTAACAAGCAGGACGCCGACAACATCAGTAAAAGACTAAAGAGAGCCATTTGAGCAGACAAAGAACTTTATTACCAAAAGATATGTACAGAGATAGAAAGGGAACATCTCAAGGGCAAGACCAGTAGGGTATACCAAAAGATCAAAGAGTTATGACGAAAGATTCAACCACAAGTGGAAAGGTTGAAAGAACGAAAACAAAGTAACTGAGCCAGAACAGATCAAGGAAAAATGGAAAGATGAAACGGCGCACCTCTACAAGAACAACTCTATGATACGGGAAGAAGCTGAGTCTGGAAAAGATTACGAACCAAACATCTTGAAAGATGAAGTCAATACTGCGATAAAGCTTCAGTCAATATGGACAACCAGTAAAAGGACCAAGAACTGGACAATATCCTTGTTTATTCCTATTTCGAAGAAGGGCGATGCTACAGACTGTGGAAAATATCGGACTATTGTACTCATACCAGTAAAACACTACTGAAGATCCTACAAAGACGGCTACAGCCTTACTTTAACAAAGAACTGCCAGAGGAACAAGCAGGATTCAGAAAAGGCAGAAGAACAAGAGATGTAATAGCTAACATTAGATGAATAATGGAAAAGACCAAAGAATACGACATGGAGATTTATTTTTGCTTCATCGACCACAGCAAAGCCTTCGACTGTGCTGATCACCAGAGCCTTTGGAATATCATGAAAGATATGGGTGTGCCAAACCATCTGATCAGCCTCATTAGGAATCTATACATTGACCAAGAAGCAACAGTCCTATCAGAACACGGCATGGTTCATTTCGGATTTTAAAATCATTTTTCAAGCTGGTGTTATAAAGTATTCTAATTTACTGAGATAATGACTTTTGGATTTTCATTGGCTGTAAGCCATAATCATCAACATTAACAGAAAGAACCACTTGAAATAGATCACTCTGTTGGTAATGACTATCTACTATATAATTGTCTAAGGGTCACTTCCGCCTGTCTGTCCTTCTGTCTGTCGCGGATATTCATTGGTCGTGGCCTCTGTCTGTCATGGAAATCCAAGTCGCTGATTGGTCGCGGCAAAACGGCCAAGACCAATCAGCGACGGGCACAGTCCGGCGGCAAAATGGCAGCTCCTTCCTCCCCGTAGTCACTGCCCGCTCCATACTCCCCGCAGTAAGCGCTCACACAGGGTTAATGGCAGCGGTAACGCACAGCGTTATGCCGCGGTGTAATGCACTCCGTTACCGCTGCTATTAACCCTGTGTGACCAACTTTTTACTATTGATGCTGCCTATGCGGCATCAATAGTAAAAAGATCTAATGTTAAAAATAATTAAAACAAAAAAAAATCGTTATATACTCACCATCCGTCGGCTCCTCGGATCCAGAACCGGCCTTTCCCACTCCTCGCGACGCTCTGGTGACCGCTCCATGCATTGCAGTCTCGCGAGATGATGACTTAGCGGTCTCGCGAGACCGCTACGTCATCATCTCGCGAGACCACAATGCACTCTTGGGACCAGAGCGCGCGAGGAGCGTCGGTAACAGCTTCGCCTGCATCCGGGGGCCAACGGAAGGTGAGTATATAACTATTTTTTATTTTAATTCTTTTTTTTTACAGGGATATGATGCCCACATTGCGATATACTACGTGGGCTGTGCGATATACTCCGTGGGCTGTGCTATATACTCCGTGGGCTGTGCTATATACTCCGTGGGCTGTGCTATATACTCCGTGGGCTGTGCTATATACTCCGTGGGCTGTGCTATATACTCCGTGGGCTGTGCTATATACTCCGTGGGCTGTGCTATATACTCCGTGGGCTGTGCTATATACTCCGTGGGCTGTGCTATATACTCCGTGGGCTGTGCTATATACTCCGTGGGCTGTGCTATATACTCCGTGGGCTGTGCTATATACTCCGTGGGCTGTGCTATATACTCCGTGGGCTGTGCTATATACTCCGTGGGCTGTGCTATATACTCCGTGGGCTGTGCTATATACTCCGTGGGCTGTGCTATATACTCCGTGGGCTGTGCTATATACTCCGTGGGCTGTGCTATATACTCCGTGGGCTGTGCTATATACTCCGTGGGCTGTGCTATATACTCCGTGGGCTGTGCTATATACTCCGTGGGCTGTGCTATATACTCCGTGGGCTGTGCTATATACTCCGTGGGCTGTGCTATATACTCCGTGGGCTGTGCTATATACTCCGTGGGCTGTGCTATATACTCCGTGGGCTGTGCTATATACTCCGTGGGCTGTGCTATATACTCCGTGGGCTGTGCTATATACTCCGTGGGCTGTGCTATATACTCCGTGGGCTGTGCTATATACTCCGTGGGCTGTGCTATATACTCCGTGGGCTGTGCTATATACTCCGTGGGCTGTGCTATATACTCCGTGGGCTGTGCTATATACTCCGTGGGCTGTGCTATATACTCCGTGGGCTGTGCTATATACTCCGTGGGCTGTGCTATATACTCCGTGGGCTGTGCTATATACTCCGTGGGCTGTGCTATATACTCCGTGGGCTGTGCTATATACTCCGTGGGCTGTGCTATATACTCCGTGGGCTGTGCTATATACTCCGTGGGCTGTGCTATATACTCCGTGGGCTGTGCTATATACTCCGTGGGCTGTGCTATATACTCCGTGGGCTGTGCTATATACTCCGTGGGCTGTGCTATATACTCCGTGGGCTGTGCTATATACTCCGTGGGCTGTGCTATATACTCCGTGGGCTGTGCTATATACTCCGTGGGCTGTGCTATATACTCCGTGGGCTGTGCTATATACTCCGTGGGCTGTGCTATATACTCCGTGGGCTGTGCTATATACTCCGTGGGCTGTGCTATATACTCCGTGGGCTGTGCTATATACTCCGTGGGCTGTGCTATATACTCCGTGGGCTGTGCTATATACTCCGTGGGCTGTGCTATATACTCCGTGGGCTGTGCTATATACTCCGTGGGCTGTGCTATATACTCCGTGGGCTGTGCTATATACTCCGTGGGCTGTGCTATATACTCCGTGGGCTGTGCTATATACTCCGTGGGCTGTGCTATATACTCCGTGGGCTGTGCTATATACTCCGTGGGCTGTGCTATATACTCCGTGGGCTGTGCTATATACTCCGTGGGCTGTGCTATATACTCCGTGGGCTGTGCTATATACTCCGTGGGCTGTGCTATATACTCCGTGGGCTGTGCTATATACTAACGTGGGCTGTGCTATATACTAACGTGGGCTGTGCTATATACTAAGTGGGCTGTTATATACTACATGGCCGGCCGCGAACATTCAGCGACAGGCGCAGTCCGGACGCGAATTGGCACGGGATTTGAACCACGCTTTGCTAATTGGTCGCGGCCAGCCGAATCCTGTGTATTCAATGTATTATTCTAAAATCTTCATAAATAAACTACATACATATTCTAGAATACCAAATGCGTTAGAATCGGGCTACCATCTAGTATATAATGAGTTTCACGTTTTGTATTGAAGAAATGAAATAAATTGACTTTTTGATGATATTCTAATTTTGTGAGAAGCACCTGTATATGGCTGGTTGCAGTGTCTTACCGCTTGTCATGCAGGTAACATGTAATGTCTAGGCGTAATAGGGCCTAATATGTTTTACCATGGGGTTACATAGCCTGCTTGCTGACCGAGGTATATATTAAATGATTTGTGCATTATCGGAAGTATCACTCCTGCTACACCCTGGTATATCGCGGCCACAATGCGGATGAGTGCGCAGCACCGGAAGTCAACATTACACCTGGAGCACTTTCGTACATCGCAACCTCAATGCAACTGAGTGCGCAAGACCGGAAGTGATGTTTTTCACTTGCCGGCTGGGATCGGCGTCTCAAGACATGTGACTTGCACACCGGAAGTCATGCGGATGGCAAGGTGGGTTATATAATACATATAAATCGGATCAACACTGCAGGTGACACAGCATCGTGGATCCCAACTATGACCACATGAGAATATGCATCAAGTCTCCTAACGAACCACGTATAGAGAAACGCGTCGAGGCGTTTTTGTTTTTTTTTAGGGGATAAGTAAACCCATTTTTCTTTGAATGACTCCATATATGCTGGGTCCTTGGCAATATTTCTAGCATGCATATAACCCTTTGGTTGCTGTTTATTAGCTTGGCAACTGGTCTGTGCTTACGTATGGGAGAGGTTCTTATCTATTTGCAGAGCATTATCAATAATAGACTGTATAAGCTATTATAAAGGCTCATACTTCCTCTAGACTGAGGGCATTTCTTGGCATATTGTATACTTCTATATTGCTATACGTTAAGGCTTATATCTATAAGCCTAAGTCACTCTTGACCTTATTCTGTTTCCATGTTTTCAGAAACAGTTGGCAATAATACCATACTATATGTCAATGAACGTAATTTTCATTTCTTATAGGACCTAGCTGATTTTATGAGTTTTGCCGCCAGTATTAATGAGAACGATCTAGGTCAGGTTCACTACGGAACACGATACGAGCAAGATTACGTATTTTCACCCCTTTCCTTATTTTCTGGTTTTTATAGCTATCAGGTATATACATACTGAGTGATTGTTGTTTCCTATAACTTAAGACATATTGTAGAGAATTTGACGACTCCTCAGGGACAGCCGCAGCGGCGCGGGGGCGCCATTTTTCGCGTGCCAACCTCCGCTGGTAGGTAGACCAAAGGATAGAGGTGACCTAGTATCTAAATAGGGTTTAGTCTTCTCGATATTGATACACTTTTCTTTTTTCTTCAACTGAAGCCTGTTTTCACCTTCCTGACCAGGCCAAGTTTCACAGTTCTAACCAATGTCCCTTCCTTGGTTATAACTCTGGAACGCTTCAACATATCCCACTGATTCTGAGAATGTTTTCTCGTGTTATTATACTTCATGATAGTGGTAAAATTTCTTATATAGGACTTGCATTTATTTGTGAAAACATCGGAAATTTGGCAAAAATGTTGAACATTTTTGCAATTTTCAAACTTGTAAATTTGCATGCCCTTAAATCAGAGAGTTATGTCACAAAATTAGTTAACAAATAACAATTCCTACAAGTTTACTTTACAATCGGCACAATTTTTGAAACCATTTTTTTGTTAGAAAGCTGTAAGAGTATAAGTTGACCAGCGATTTCTCATTTTTCCAACAAAATTTACAAAATCATTTTTTTGAGGGACCACTTCATATTTGGAGAGACTTAGAGGGGGTCTATATGACAGAAAATGCTCAAAATTGACACCACTCTAAAAACTGCACCCCTCAATGTGTTCAAAACCATAGTCAAGAAGTTTATTAACCCCTTCAGGTGCTTCATTGGAATTAATGGATTGTGGATGGAAACAATGAACATTTAACTTTTTTTACCAAAAATTTTACTTTAGACCCCAATTTTATTTTTGCAAAGGTAACAGGAAAAAAAAAATGGACCCCAAAATTTGTTGTGCAATTTCTCCTGAGCATGCAGATACCACTTATGTGGGAGAAAACTACTGCTTGGGCGCACGGCAGGACTCGGAAAAGATGGAGCACTGTTTGACTTTTTGAATGGAAAATTTGCTGGAAAATTAGCGGTGTTTGGAGAGCCTCTGATGTGCCTAAATAGTGGAAACTCTCCACAAGTGACCGCGTTTTGAAAATTAGCCACAGTATACAACAGAAAAATTCCAGTGAATCTTTCCTACTTGGCAATCAAAAACCATTTTATTCTTTCATCTTTGAAATAATCCATATGGCAGAAGTACTTAATATACACAGGGGATCAAAAAAAGGGCACACTGCTGCTTTATGCGTGCAGACTACGCGTTTCAACCTTCTTCTAGGTCTCAAGTGTGAGTAGTGTTCAAGGAAGTAATATACCCTGCTCTTAGGAACTCAGTCCAATCAGGAATCTGGTATTGCATCTACAATATGTAAATAACTCATTCTAAAAAAAAACTCTAAAAAAAGAGGATCCGTAAGCATCTGTCAGATGCAGTAAAGGACAACACAATTGGAAGCTCTGCAGTATCTAGACATTTCTGGGGTGAACACAAAGGGGATCTAAATGACCTGTCTTTTTACAGTTTAGAAAAGGTAAAGAAACCTTCACGGGGAGGAATCAGCGGGAGGATTTTACTTAATCGTGAGAGTTATTGGATCTTCACACTGGAAAGCCGTGTACCAAACAGTTTGAACAGTAGGCAAGATTTAATCAGCCGATACTGAACAGTCGTCTTTCTAAGTGTGGAGATATAAAGGGAGAAACAAAGGTTGTAGAAAATGATAAATTCCGGTTCATATGAAAACAACAATCAGTGATATTTACATGAAAAATGCATCTTTTATGATTTAATAATACACTATGTTCCAAATTATTATGCAAATTACATTTTTATCAGATTTTCCTAAATGGTCGGTGCAAATGACAGTCAGTCTAATAAAAGTCATCACCCGTTAGATTATACATCGAATTGTATTGAAGAAACCTCCCAATGATAACAGTATAATCTCCAAAATGAATAAAAACTCAAAATGCACTGTTCCAAATTATTATGCACAGTAGAATTTCTAAACATTTGATATGTTTTAAAGAACTGAAAATGCTCATTTGTGGAATTTGCAGCATTAGGAGGTCACATTCACTGAACAAAAAAGCTATTTAACGCCAAAACATCCCAACAGGCCAAGTTACATGTTAACATAGGACCCTTCTTTGATGTCACCTTCACAATTCTTGCATCCATTGAACTTGTGAGTTTTTGGAGAGTTTCTGCTTGTATTTCTTTGCATGAAGTTGGAATAGCTTCCCAGAGCTGCTGTTTGGATGTGAACTGCCTCCCACCCTCATAGATCTTTTTGCTTGATGATAATCCAAAGGTTCTATATAGGGTTGAGGTCAGGGAAAGATGGTGGCCACACCATGAGGTTATCTCCTTTTATGCCCATAGCAGCCAATGACTCAGAGGTATTCTTTGCAGCATGAGATGGGGCATTGTCAGCATGAAGATGATTTTGCTCCTGAAGGCACGTTTCTGCTTTTTAGACCATAGAAGAAAGTTGTCAGTCAGAAACTCTATATACTTTGCAGAGGTCATTTTCACACCTTCAGGAACCTTAAAGGGCCTTACCAGCTGTTTCCCATGATTCCGGCCCAAAACATGACTCCTCCACCTCCTCGCTGACGTTGCAGCCTTGTTGGGACATGGTGGCCATCCACTACTCCATCCATCTGGACCATCCAGGGTTGCTCAATGCTTATCAGTAAACAAGACTGTTTGGAAATTAGTCTTCATGTATGTGTGGGCCCAATACAACCATTTCTGCTTGTGAACATTGTTTAAGGGTGGCCGAATAGTAGGTTTATGCACCACAGGAAGCCTTTGAAGGATCCTACACCTTGAGGTTTGAGGGATTCCAGAGGCACCAGCAGCTTCAAATATCTGTTTGCTGCTTTGTAATGGCTTTTTAGCAGCTGCTCTCTTAATCCGATGAACTTGCCTGGCAGAAATCTTCCTCATTATGCCTTTATCAGCACAAACACATTTGTGCTCAGATACAGCCACAAATCTCTTAACAGTATGATGATCACGCTAATGTTTTTGGAAAATTTCAAATGTTTTCATCCCTTCACCAAGGCATTGCACTATTTGATGCTTTTCAGCAGCAGAGAGATCCTTTTTCTTTCCCATGTTACTTGAAAACTGTGACCTGCTTAATAATGTGGAACATCATTTTTAAGTAGTTTTCCTTTAATTAGAATCACCTGGAAAACCAATTATCACATGTGTTTAAGATTGATTTCAGTGATCCATTGAGCCCCGAGACACAATACCATCCACGAGTTTATTTGAAAAACAAAACAATTAAATCTTTATGACACTTAAATCCAATTTGCATAATAATTTGGAACACAGTGTAGTTATTTACTCATTCATTCTAAATTTATTATTTTTATATATATAATATATATTGTAACAAAACACTCTGGGATCGCCTTTGCTGGGGTCAAAGGTCACGTGGTTTGTGCACTGAATTCTGAGGCAGTGCAAGAGATGTGGTGCACTCCGCATGGAAAAAAAAGGTGCAGGCTGAACACAAAGTCACAATGTCTATAGAAAAAACAGCCGCACACTCAAGACTTGCAGGTTTTTACGTGAAAGTTGTATTTTTTATTATTAGTACAGGCATCACCAAATGCTTATTAGTGTTCAGAGAAAATGACGGATACTTTAAGTTACGGTTAACGTTTCGACCAAGGCTGGTCTTTGTCAAAACCACACTTCTAATGGAGGGTAGAAAAGGTGCAGAGGCAGTCCGGAGTGGGACCAAGGTGACGGACTCAGTGCTACAGGACCCTTGCAGACTCCGCCCACATTTTATCCATTATCAATCTCATGTTTCACCAGCTTAGTCCGGCCAGGTTTTTCCGAAAAAAACTGTCGGTTCTGTAACAAAAACTGCTTAACCTCAGATTTTTGTTGTTCCGAGAGAGTCTCGGCAATCTGTACCTCCGGTACGGTAGGTGCGCACACCGGACGGGGCAGATCCGCCGTTAGGGCAGAGCGGTCTTTCCAGGGTTTTATCAGATTCACATGGTAAATCTGTTCTGGTTTTCTCTTACCGGGCTGGTACACTTTATAGTTCACTTCACCAACTCTTTCCATGACCTCAAAGGGGCCCTGCCATTTCGCCAGAAATTTACTATCCACTGTAGGGATTAGGACCAACACCCTATCCCCGGATGCAAATGTACGGACCTTAGCGCCTCTATCATAACTTTGCCTCTGGGCTCCCTGGGCCCGTAACATATGGTCCCTAACCATGGGCATGACAGCGGCAATACGGTCCTGCATTTATGTTACATGGTCGATCATCGTTTTAAAGGGAGTGACTTGACCTTCCCAGGTTTCTTTCGCGACGTCCAACAGTCCCCGGGGACGTCGGGCGTATAACCGTTCGAAAGGCGAAAACCCCGTGGAAGACTGGGGAACCTCCCTAATGGCAAACAGTAAATAGGGTAGCAAGTAATCCCAGTTCTTCCCATCTTTGTCTATCGCCTTCCGGAGCATCTGTTTTAAGGTTTTGTTGAACCGCTCAACCAGGCCATCTGTTTGAGGGTGATAGACAGACGTATGCAACTGGTCTATTTGTAAGAGCCTGCAGAGCTCCTTCATCACCCTTGACATAAAGGGAGTCCCCTGGTCGGTGAGTATCTGTTTTGGAATTCCCACCCGACTAAACACTTGTACCAACTCTTTGGCGATCGTTTTGGTAGCAGTGTTACACAAAGGGATGGCTTCTGGGTAACGAGTGGCATAGTCCATGATGACGAGGATATGTTGGTGCCCACGTGCGGACCGGGGAAGGGGCCCAACCAGATCCATCCCAATTCTCTCAAAAGGGACCCCAATGATAGGGAGGGGTACGAAAGGGCTACAGAACCGAGTTTTAGGCGCAGAGATTTGGCACTCTGGACAGGACTCACAATAGTTATGCACATCATTATGTATTCCGGGCCACACAAAACAATGCGATATCCTTTCTGTGGTTTTCTGTACCCCCAGATGTCCCCCCATTATATGTCCGTGGGCCAGGTCCAGTACCTTCCGCCGATAAGGTTTGGGTACCACTAACTGTTGCACAATATCTTCCCCTTTTTTCTCTACCTGGTAGAGTAAATCATTTTCAAGAACCATGTACGGGTACGCTAGCCTAGTGTCAGGTTCTACGGGTACCCCATCTATCATTTTTACATTTTTCCTAGCCGGAGTCAGGGTAGGATCTCTCATTTGCTCGCTGTGGAAGTCATCCAACTGGACTCCCAAATCTGGTAGGCAGGGTGCTGGATGGCTGTCTGCCTCCGCCTCTCGCTGAGTTTGCTGAGTTTCCTCAGTTTCCCCCGCCATAACTGAGAAGGGGAACTGAAGGTTAGATTCAATAACCTCCCCAGTAACGTCTGCCTGTGGGACCTCCTCTAGGAGTTCGGGACCTCCAGATGGCATGGGAAAAGATTCACAGCTACGGTGAAGGAGCAACTGATTCTCCCACAACTGCCAGAAATGGGGAAAATCCCTGCCCAGGATTACATCCTGTAACAATGCGGGAACGAGTCCCACTTTGTGTTGCACAGACCCATAGGGAGTGGAAATCAATATGACCGCCGTTAGGTACGAGCAGGTGTCACCATGCACACACGTTACAGAAAATTTGTCAGACGAACCCGATGGAAGTGCCACCAGACTAGCTTTCACCAGAGTCACCACACTTCCAGAGTCTAGTAACGCCACAACACTTTTCCCATCAACAGATAATTCACACAGGTGTTTCGCTATATCATTTTGACCCGCATTCACATTCACTAGCCGTGTAACCAAAGACATGCGTTTCTTAGAGTCTGTAACATCGCACTGCATGGGTTCAGTGGTAACAGGACAGTTCGCAGAAATATGGCCCTTCTCATGGCAGCGGAAACACCTAACAGGCCCCCTATTGAGCCCACCGTCCATCACTCTCGGACTCGGAGTGCGAGCAGCCCCGTGTTCCTCCCCCACAGTTTTTGGCGATTTTCCTTCACCCGTAGTCGCTGGAACAGTCTTACCGGTTCCACGAGGAGAAGGCACAGACCGGGTGCCAGTGGTTTCGTCGGGAAGTCCTTCTGCCGCGGAATAACGCTCGACCAACTCCACAAGTTGATCCGCTGTCGTGGGATTTCCTTGGCTTACCCACCTTTTCAGCGCTGGAGGTAGCACTCTCAGATACTTGTCCAGGACAACCCGCTGAATTATTTCTGGGGTTGTCAGTACCTCGGGTTGCAGCCATTTCTTTGTCAAGTAGATCAGGTCGAACATCTGAGACCGCGGCGGTTTATCTGGCTGGTATGTCCACTGATGTACCCTCTGTGCACGGACAGCCGTCGTTACACCTAGCCGGGCCAGGATCTCAACTTTCAGCTTCTCAAAGTCCTGAGCGACTTCCGGGTCCAAGTCATGGTAAGCTTTTTGGGCCTCGCCGGAGAGAAACGGAGCAATCAAATCGGCCCATCGTGCCTTCGGCCACTTTTCCCTCAACGCCGTCCGCTCAAACGTTGTCAGGTATGCTTCGACGTCATCTTCTGCAGTCAACTTTTGCCAGTACCGACTCACATGGATCCTTCTGGACTCTGCTTCCGGGTCTACCTCAGGCATGCTCACCAGGCGCTGCGCCACCTGTTGGAGAAGGTGGCGGTCTGCAGCCGTCATGTCCACTAACTCCTTCAGCTGTGCGGCCATCAAGCGATTAGCTTCATGCTGTGTGGCAGTGGCCTGCACTAGGGCTTTCACCACGTCTTCCATACTGTCGCCTGTGCCACGTTGTGCCCGCAATTCTCCACCACAATGTAACAAAACACTCCGGGATCGCCTTTGCTGGGGTCAAAGGTCACGTGGTTTGTGCATTGAATTCTGAGGCGACAGCAGGTTTCCAAGTTGGCTGACCTCAGGTCAGATTTATTAACGTGAAAGCAACATAGAAAAAACAAAACATAAAAATAAATCCTAGCCTGTCCGGCACTAACTAAACCAATAAGCTGCTATCTAACAACTGGGGGGGCTTCTCCCACCCAGCTAACAACACACAGTCCGTGAGCACAGCTCTCACTCACGTTTGTCTCACACAGACAGGCAATCTGTGTGCCCCAGGCTGACACCGGAAACCCCCAGCTGGTCATGCTTTATTCCTGCACTCATTAACCCATCATTACCCTGAATACACTGAGCGGTCTAATTCACATAGGACAAATACCTGGGCGAGATATACCTGCCCCCGACTACCAGACCGACATGATTCTTACAAAATATATATATATATATATATATATATATATATATATATATATATATATATATATATATATCTAATATATAATTGCCTAGAATACTACTTCCTGCAATTTGTGCCAACTTCCGTGGCTTTGTCCGGAGATAATGTCCGGAGATAATGTCCGGAGATAATGTCCGGAGATAAGTGACGTCCCCAGTGTCCTACACCCAGGCAGAGCACAGGGGCCCCAGGCAGCATATGGGGCCCCAGGCAGCATATGGGGCCCCAGGCAGAGCACAGGGGCCCCAGGCAGCATATGGGGCCCCAGGCAGCATATGGGGCCCCAGGCAGAGCACAGTGGCCCCAGGCAGAGCACAGGGGCCCCAGGCAGCATATGGGGCCCCAGGCAGAGCACAGTGGTCCCAGGCAGAGCACAGGGGCCCCAGGCAGCCTATGGGGCCCCAGGCAGAGCACAGTGGCCCCAGGCAGAGCACAGGGGCCCCAGGCAGCATATGGGGCCCCAGGCAGAGCACAGGGGCCCCAGGCAGCATATGGGGCCCCAGGCAGAGCACAGTGGCCCCAGGCAGAGCACAGGGGCCCCAGGCAGAACATGGGGCCCCAGGCAGAGCACAGGGGCCCCAGGCAGCATATGGGGCCCCAGGCAGCATATGGGGCCCCAGGCAGAGCACAGGGGCCTCAGGCAGAGCACAGGGGCCCCAGGCAGCATATGGGGCCCCAGGCAGAGCACAGGGGCCCCAGGCAGCATATGGGGCCCCAGGCAGAGCACAGGGGCCCCAGGCAGAACATGGGGCCCCAGGCAGAGCACAGGGGCCCCAGGCAGAGCACAGGGGCCCCAGGCAGAGCACAGGGGCCCCAGGCAGAGCACAGGGGCCCCAGGCAGCATATGGGGCCCCAGGCAGCATATGGGGCCCCAGGCAGCATATGGGGCCCCAGGCAGCATATGGGGCCCCAGGCAGCATATGGGGCCCCAGGCAGAGCACAGTGGCCCCAGGCAGCATATGGGGCCCCAGGGAGAGCACAGTGGTCCCAGGCAGAGCACAGTGGCCCCAGGCAGCTTATGGGGCCCCAGGCAGAGCACAGTGGCCCCAGGCAGAACATGGGGCCCCAGGCAGAGCACAGTGGCCCCAGGCAGAGCACAGGGGCCCCAGGCAGAACATGGGGCCCCAGGCAGAGCACAGGGGCCCCAGGCAGCATATGGGGCCCCAGGCAGAGCACAGTGGCCGCAGGCAGAGCACAGGGGCCCCAGGCAGCATATGGGGCCCCAGGCAGAGCACAGTGGTCCCAGGCAGAGCACAGGGGCCCCAGGCAGCCTATGGGGCCCCAGGCAGAGCACAGTGGCCCCAGGCAGAACACAGGGGCCCCAGGCAGAACACAGGGGCCCCAGGCAGAACACAGGGGCCCCAGGCAGCATATGGGGCCCCAGGCAGAGCACAGTGGTCCCAGGTAGAGCACAGGGGCCCCAGGCAGCCTATGGGGCCCCAGGCAGAGCACAGGGGCCCCAGGCAGCATATGGGGCCCCAGGCAGAGCACAGGGGCCCCAGGCAGCATATGGGGCCCCAGGCAGAGCACAGTGGCCCCAGGCAGAGCACAGGGGCCCCAGGCAGAGCACAGGGGCCCCAGGCAGAGCACAGGGGCCCCAGGCAGAGCACAGGGGCCCCAGGCAGAGCACAGGGGCCCCAGGCAGAGCACAGGGGCCCCAGGCAGAGCACAGGGGCCCCAGGCAGAGCACAGGGGCCCCAGGCAGCATATGGGGCCCCAGGCAGCATATGGGGCCCCAGGCAGAGCACAGCGATATTTTGGACCACTGTGCGGTGTTTCAGACCCCCTGTGTGATGTCTGGGGCCCTGTTCTTAAGTATATTAAAGATTAAAGTAACGTATATTAAAGTATATTATAGGCCAAATTTGACACGTTTATGAGCACCATTGAGTGATATACTCAAGAATGACATAATTTTTCAACATTTTATGGTTTCAAACTGTAAACACTCAGAGTTTTTTTTTACTTCAACCAGAAAACCTTAACGGTTCATAAAAAACTTGACTGTTCAGGATATGATAAAAGTCATAGTATTCTGAATCTTTAACTTATAAAGATACCTTTACATGGGGTGATTATTGGTTCCAGAGAGGCTTTCGGCCGATAATCGTACACATGGCTGGTGACAGGACAATACAATATAAACGTTCAAAGGTAAACACTGATAACATTAAAATCTAATATATAATTGCCTAGAATACTACTTCCGGCAATTTGTGCCAACTTCCGTGGCTTTGTCCGGAGATAATGTCCGGAGATAAGTGACGTCACCAGCGTCCTACACCCGCTCAGGGTGGACAAAGATATATGCCTTCGTGGTGCGCGGCACTTTTCTGATTGGTTGCCGCCTGCCGCGAGCGACCAATCAGAAATGTGCCGTACTGTCAAGAATTGTCAAGAGCTGGTGAGTGCAGCCATTTTTTGTTCTTTCTTACTATTATTTATTAATTGTATTATTCTTACATTTGAATAAATAGAGTATATATGGATTCTAGACTCCCGATTCTTTAGAATCGGGCTGCCATCTAGTATATATATATATATATATATATATATATATATATATATATATATATATATATATATATATATATATATATATATATATAGTAGAAGCAACAATAGTAGTGAACAGACAAATCTATAATATAACGCTGGGAGCGTCACTCTGTCCGAAGCCTTTATAGACTGTGCAAGCGCCGGCGCAGTCTGGACCCCACAGAGTGACGCTCCCAGGAGATCGCGGTATGCGTAAGCACTGAACGCACACCGCGATCTCCAACGGAGAAGCAGGGACGAGCCAGGAGGGTGAGTATGCAATATTTACCTGTCCCGTTCCACCGATGCGTGCTGCTCCATCCTCCACATCCTCTGCCTGTGACGTTCAGTTCAGAGGGCGCGATGACGCGCTTAATGCGCACCGCCCTCTGACTGAACAGTCACAGCCAGAGGATGGAGCAGCGCGCATCGGTGGAACGGGGGACAGGTGAATATAGCAAGTGCCGGGGGCCTGAGCTAGCGGCGACTCCGGCACCTGACCCCCACAGCGCACCGGTGTCCCCGCCTGCTCAGGCGCCCAGCACAGCCACGAGCAGTCGCCCGCACTCACCACAGCCACGCGCAGTCGCCCGCACTCACCACAGCCACGCACAGCCGCCCGCACTCACCACAGCCACGCACAGCCGCCCGCACTCACCACAGCCACGCACAGCCGCCCGCACTCAGCACAGCCGCCCGCACTCAGCACAGCCGCCCGCACTCAGCACAGCCGCCCGCACTCAGCACAGCCGCCCGCACTCAGCACAGCCGCCCGCACTCAGCACAGCCGCCCGCACTCAGCACAGCCGCCCGCACTCAGCACAGCCGCCCGCACTCAGCACAGCCGCCCGCACTCAGCACAGCCGCCCTCGGGTAGTAGAGCCGGAGAGAGAAAGATGGGAGCAACATATGGCAGAATGGAAACAGGAACAGGCAGAATGGGTGCAGCACATTACAACAGAATGGGGGTGCAGGATGGGAGCAGCACATGATAGAATGGGGGCACGGGATGGGAGCAGCACATGCAGAATGGGGGCGCAGGATGGGAGCAGCACATGACAGAATGATTGCGCACGATGGGAGCAGCACATGACAGAATGGGGGCGCACACATGACAGGATGGGGGTGCAGGATGGGAGCACATGACAGGATGGGGCGCAGGATGGGAGCACATGACAGGATGGGGCGCAGGATGGGAGCACATGACAGGATGGGGCACAGGATGGGAGCACATGACAGGATGGGAGCAGCACATGACAGAATGGGGGCACAGGATGGGAGCAGCACATGACAGAATGGGGGCACACACATGACAGGATGGGGGTGTAGGATGGAGCAGCATATGACAGGATGGGGGCGCAGGATGGGTACACATGACAGGATGGGGATGCAGGATGGAGCAGCACATGGTAGGATGGGGGCGCAGGATGGAGCAGCACATGACAGGATGGGGGCGCAGGATGGAGCAGCACATGACAGGATGGGGGCGCAGGATGGAGCAGCACATACCAGGATGGGAGAGCAAGATGGGAGCAGCACATACCAGGATGGAGACCATATACCAATATAAATGCTCGCCACCCGGGCGTAGAACGGGTTCAATAGCTAGTATGATATAAGTGCATTAGGGTAACTTATTTCAACTTTTGTTTAACAAACATATATTTTTATCGAACATCATAGGCAAATGATAGTCAAATTTTCTGTCTTTCTGTTTTTGAATAATAAGATGAATATTGAGTCTGTGAATTTACGGACCTAATAGATTTTGACATATATGATGTTATATGTAAAAAAACAAAGGGCACTATACAGCAGTATGCTTATCAAACTTTAACACATTCCGCAAATAAACTTTTAACCCTGTAATATAAAGGTACACATCTTATTTTAGTTATGTAAATTACCAGATTCCTAATTGGACTGAGTTTGTAAGAGCAGGGTATATTACAGTATATACTCGAGTATAAGCCGAGACCCCTAATTTTGCCACAAAAAACTGGGAAAACTTAATGACTCGAGTATAAGCCTAGGGTGGGAAATGCAGCAGCTACCGGTAAATGTCAAAAATAAAAATAGATACCAATAAAAGTAAAATTAATTGAGACATCAGTAGGTTAAGCGTTTTTGAATATCCATATTGAATCAGGAGCCCCATATAATGCTCCATACAGTTCATGATGGGCCCCATAAGTGATATTCACTTGTCCCCGTTCCACCGCCGCGCACTGCTGTGTCTTCCAGCTTTCTGCAGTTCTGTTCAGGCAGAGGGCGGCGCGCACTAAACACGTCATCGCGCCCTCTGACCTGAACGTCACAGCCAGAGGATGCGGAAGACGCAGCGGCGCGCGGCGGTGGAATGGGGACAGGTATCGCATGGCTCACCCTCCCCCCGTCATACTCACCATCGCCTGGCAGCTTCTTCGATGCGATGGTCTCTGGCGCCGGCAGGTTGTTCCTGTGTTCAGCGGTCACTGGTACCGCTCATTAAAATAATGAATATGCGGCTCCACCCCAATGGGAGTGGAGTCGTGTCCATATTCATTACTTTAATGAGCAGTACCATGTGACCGCTGAACACAGGAACAAGCTGCCGGCGCCAGAGACCATCGCAACGGAGAAGCTGCCAGGGACCGCGCCAGGAGAACGAGTATGATGTGACAGTCGCCGCTCCCCCGCCGACGCCTGGGACAATGACTCGAGTATAAGCCGAGAGGGGCACTTTCAGCCTAAAAAAAATGGACTGAAAATCTCGCCTTATACTCGAGTATATACGGTACTTCCCTGGACACTGCTCACACTTGAGACCTAGAAGAAGACCTAAGAAGGTTGAAACGAGTAGTCTAAACGCATAAAGCAGCAGTGTGCCCTTTTTTTTTTTATCCCCCTGTGTATATTAAGGACTTCTGCCATATGGATTATTTTAAAGATGAAAGAATAAAATGGTTTTTAATTGCCAAGTAGGAAAGATTCGCTAGAATTTTTCTGTTGTATACTGTGGCTATTCCATCATGGGTGTGCCTCTCCCATTTCAATTCCGTGCGGCTTCCTGGCAGTGAGCAGATCTGCAAAGGATGACACACTGGGTGGGCTGGCTACAACTTTTATTATTTTGACTAGACCCCCCCTCCCCCCCATAAACCCCCAGGTGCTTCACAGAAGTTTATAACGTTGAGAAGTGAAAACAAAATAAAAAAAAATCAAATTTTTCAATCAAAAATGTTTTTAGCCCCAAATTTTGAACTTTCACTAGGGTAACAGTAGAAATTGCACCATAGTCTTTGTTGTGAAATTTCTCCTGAGTACACCGATACCCTATATGTGGCTGAAATCTACTTTTGAAGCACAATACAAAAATCAGAAGGGAAGAAGTGCCATATTGGACACCAGATTTTGCTGGACTGGGTTGAGGGTGCCATGACACATTGGTAGATAAATAACTTGGCACTCAACTTATCTACTGGTGTGGGAAACCTATCTTGTGCACCAACACAGCTGTGCCACGATATACTTTACTAATGACACATTGGTAGAGCCACCGAGGGCCCAGAATAGCATAACTCCCCATAAGTTAGCCCATTTTACAAACAACACCTCTCAATTAATTCATCTAGGGGTGCAGTGATCATATTGACACTATAGATCTGTAACAGAATGCGGCATGCACTCAATTCCTACAGTAGAAGACTGTTGCAGCAGCCCCATGTCTCCTGTGAGGTCTACACCGCAGCAGCCCCATGTCTCCTGTGAGGTCTACGCCGCAGCAGCCCCATGTCTCCTGTGAGGTCTACACCGCAGCAGCCCCATGTCTCCTGTGAGGTCTACTCCGCAGCAGCCCCATGTCTCCTGTGACGTTTACGCCGCAGCAGCCCCAAGCCTCCTGTGAGGTCTATGCCGCAGCAGCCCCATGTCTCCTCTGAGGTCTACTCCGCAGCAGCCCCATGTCTCCTGTGAGGTCTACGCCGCAGCAGCCCCAAGCCTCCTGTGAGGTCTATGCTGCAGCAGCCCCATGTCTCCTCTGAGGTCTACTCCGCAGCAGCCCCATGTCTCCTGTGAGGTCTATGCCGCAGCAGCCCCAAGCCTCCTGTGAGGTCTATGCCGCAGCAGCCCCATGTCTCCTCTGAGGTCTACTCCGCAGCAGCCCCATGTCTCCTGTGAGGTCCACGCCGCAGCAGCACCATGTCTCCTGTGAGATCTACACCACAGCAGCCCCATGTCTCCTGTGAGGTCTACTCCGCAGCAGCCGCATGTCTCCTGTGAGGTCCACGCCGCAGCAGCCCCAAGCCTCCTGTGAGGTCTATGCCGCAGCAGCCCCATGTCTCCTCTGAGGTCTACTCCGCAGCAGCCGCATGTCTCCTGTGAGATCTACACCACAGCAGCCCCATGTCTCCTGTGAGGTCTACTCTGCAGCAGCCGCATGTCTCCTGTGAGGTCCACGCCGCAGCAGCCCCAAGCCTCCTGTGAGGTCTATGCTGCAGCAGCCCCATGTCTCCTCTGAGGTCTACTCCGCAGCAGCCCCATGTCTCCTGTGAGGTCCATGCCGCAGCAGCCCCAAGCCTCCTGTGAGGTCTATGCCGCAGCAGCCCCAGGTCTCCTCTGAGGTCTACTCCGCAGCAGCCGCATGTCTCCTGTGAGGTCCACGCCGCAGCAGCCCCAAGTCTCCTGTGAGGTCTATGCCGCAGCAGCCCCATGTCTCCTCTGAGGTCTAAGCCTTACTGCTGCGAGTTCTTTACAAAACTTATCGCGAAGGGTTGCCTGCGCTCCAGACTGCAAATCTGGAGAAGCCGTTACATGTAGCAACATCGTCCATATCACCTAACAACACAGCTGCACCAAAGAGAAGCAGCTCCAGGCATCACATTAGTGGGGAGTTCAGTAAAGGGTAAAAGAAAAATAAGTACTGTATTTTTTGCTTTATAAGACGCACCTAGGTTTTAGAGGAAATTAAGAAAAAAAAATATTTTAAGCCACTGTTATGGGGGGGGGGGGGGATCTGTGGTGACGCACTGGTATGGGAGATCTATGGGGACAAACTGTTATAGGGGGGTCTGTGGTGACGCACTGTTATGGAGGATCTATGGGGGATCTATGGTGATGCATTGTTATGGGGGATCTATGGTGATGCATTGTTATGGGGGATCTGTAGGATACAAACTTATGGGGGGATCTGCAGATGACGCACTGTTATGGAGGATCTGTGAGTTACAGTACAGTGCCTGGAGTACCACATATTGTGACTACCACCCCCCTCATCATTAGGAAAACACCCATATACTGTATACATGGGTGTATTCTGAAAGATGAGGGAGGTGGTAGTCAGACTTGCAATAAACACTACATTACAATCCCTCCCTGTTTACACCAAATATGGCTACAACCCCCATCATCTGTAAGAATACACCTATTGGTACAGTATATTCTGAAGGATGATGGAGATGTGCTTCCCTTCAATGTGTGCTCACCTCTCACAAGGATCTCGGACTAATGTAAATGAGAAGTGCTACACTATACATTGTGCAGGGATAGATATCGTATTGGTGGAGGCAGCTCAGCAACAGTTCCCTCCACCAATCACTATCCCTCCTCTGCTTTAGGTCTCCGTGTGAAGCGTAGCCCAGAATTCTGCCTGCTGCCAGCCATTTGCCGATAACTACTGCAGCGCATGCGCAGATAGAGAGCTCAGTGACCGAGAGCTCCATCTGAGCATGCGCTGGTTTGGCGGCCATTTTCTTGTAGTCCTGTGCGGAAGACACAGGCGCTCATTAGGATATTCGCTCTCTAAACCAGAAACTTGCAGCCTGATCCCGGAAGTACAATGGAGCCGGCCTGCACTATGCCACCGATACCCCCAGCTCCAGGGCTGCTGCATTGCCCCACCAGCGACCCTGCCTTCTACCAGTCTGCTCCACAGCCGCTGCCCCTCAGTAACAACATTTTTTTTCACTATTTGGATTGCAAGACGCACCCCCATTTCAACCCCCCCAATTTGGGGGAAATGAAAGTGCGTCTTATAATCCGAAAAACATGGTACTAAGTTACATTGTCAGCAGGATTTTGCTAAGTAAACTGCAGACAGTGTCATGTTGGTATTGTTACACAGATTTAAATGATACATGGGATGAAGAAATCCGTCTTGTGGTTCTTGTGTAATCAGCGTTAGAAGTTTTCAGTTAATGAGATGCCCGTGCTTCGGGCCGGGACTGTATAAAGTCTTATCTTCCTGCTCTAGGCCAGAGAAACCAAGGAAAGACCTGCACAGGCCGCCCTGAAGCACAGACAGTATGTCTCTATGATGAGAAACATGTTTGTGCTTTGAGGAGCGGCCTGTGGGAAGGTCTCTACTTGGTCTCTTCTTGGTTTCTCTGGCGTACAGCAGGAAGATAACATCCTGCCTACAGTCCAGCCCTGAGGACGGGCATCTCATTAGCTGCAAACCTCTAACACTGATTACACAAGAACCACAAGACGGATTTCATCACCTCAGGCATCACTGTAAGCTGTATAGCAGCAGCAACCTAACAATGCCTGCAGTTTACTTAGCAAAATCCTGCTGACAGGTTCTCTTTAAAGGCGTTTTCCGGTCAAAACCCTTAAGTCTTCAGTCAGGAGCGGTATGTGCCGGGGAAGAACGGCGCCGTCACAATAGGTAGGTACCAACTACGTGCCAGTAAGTGCTTAGGCGCATTTTTTTTGTTTTTCACAGAGTCCTGGATATCCCCTGTTAATTGTTTGACGTAATGTAGCAGAGTAGTTTTCAAGTCGATAACTATGATGATGATATAAATATCCAAATGGCCCCGGCAGAAAAAAGGTCCCCGGCCCAAAGGGAGAGAGCGGAAGTCGCTTATCTTTTCATTAGCTGATTTATCGCCAGATCAAAGTTACGTGTGCACGGAAACGTAAATCCTGTGAAAGCAAAACGGACGGCCGCGGTTAGCCACCATCTTTATGAAACAAAGGATTTCCAGGACATTCCGGCTGCTCCGCCATTATGAGGACTGATAGGTAAAGCAGCGGATTTTATACTGCGCCCACGAGGAGCTGCGGACAGAGCGCTGTTGCCAATAGCAACCAATACAATGACTACTTTTGCTTTCAATAATAGGGCTTGTAATAAAGCAGCAGAAGGAATGCGGCTGCCGCCATGTCTCTCTTGTTCTGCTACAATTGGGGAGAATAATAATAACAGGGCAGGTCCCGTCCTCCCGCTGTGCGCGCACTAATGGACGGTGCGCACTCGGTAGTGCTGATAGCCCAGGCGCACTGCACCTCACACCCACCAGGGGGCGCGTCCTCCATCATCTCCACCTGTCACCTGACGCCACCACTCACCGGTCAGCGCGGCCTCCAGCACCAGCTCGTAGCTCCCGGTGTAGCCCTAGAACGTAGTGTCCCAGCAACAAGAGCTGCGCACTCACAGCGCCATGTTTGTACTCCGGTACAGCACAACTACTAACCGGACACACACCACCACCGGCGACGATGCCCCACTTCCGGTGATTTACCGGAAGTGGGGCATAAACTGGCTGTCAATGTCATAAAAGGTTTAGATACCAGATGTTAGGAATCCGTACAGTCCCCATAACTACTTCCGGGTCAGGAACAGTGACTTCCTGCTAATGGCGGCGCCCTGGGGTCGTACAGAGCGGTAGAGTGAAGGGCAGGGTTTATACCTCAGGGCTGTGACGGTGACAGTGTGCTCCGAGCTGCCTCCTCAGGGCTGACGGTGACGGTGTGCTCCGAGCTGCCTCCTCCGGTGCTGACGGTGACGGTGTGCTCCGAGCTGCCTCCTCAGGGCTGACGGTGACGGTGTGCTCCGAGCTGCCTCCTCCGGTGCTGACGGTGTGCTCCGAGCTGCCTCCTCCGGTGCTGACGGTGACGGTGTGCTCCGAGCTGCCTCCTCAGCACTTTCTACAATGGTTCATTTAAGTGAGTATTCCTTCTCCTCACTGAGGTGTGAGGCGGCCTCCCTGCTATCACCTGTGCATGCTGGGAGTTGTAGTTCTGCACCATACAGCTCGCACGTCTCTGTATTGGGGGACAATATCACCTCACCTTTAACCCGTTCACTACCCTATTATCGTCTGGGTTTTTTCGCTCCCCTCCTTCCCAGAGCCGTAACTTTTTTATTTTTCCGTCTATATGGCCGTGTGAGGGCTTGTTTTATGCAGGACAAGTTATACTTTTGAATGACACCATTTTTTTTTTACCATGTCATGTACTTCAAAACGGGGAAAAAAAATTCCAAGTGCCGTGAAATTGCAAAACAAGTCCAGTCCCACAGTTGTTTTTTTACCATGTTCAATGGTTATAGAAAATGCAGGGAAGCCCACACTGTTGTTTTCATTGATTTATTTATAGAGCAGGCGGCGGCTGATGAATACTTCCATCAGCTGCTCCTGCTGTCACTGTTATTAGCAGGGGTAGGCTGATGGGAGTAATAGTCCCATTAGCCACTGCTTGCTCCTTTATCACTTAGATGTAACTCTCATCATTCTCTCCTGCTCGCGCCGATCGCCGGCAGAGCAGGGAAGAATGATGAGAGCCGTGTTCAGCACCCGGCGACGGGAAACAGCGCTCACTGTAACGCTTCCTCAGTGCCGATGCGTGTCACACGGATGACATCCATGTGTGTGCACGTGTGCTGGATGTTTTGTGGCCCATGCTGACATTAAAAAAACGGACATGTTAGCGTGTTTTTCCCACGGACGCAAGCTCCATGGAAACACACTTGACGTGCCCAGACCAATTCACTTGAATAGGCAAATAGCGCTCTGCTCTTCCCGAGTCTCTCCGCATGGCTAAGTAGCGCTGTACAGCCACATATTGGGTATTGCCACGTTCAGTAGCACTTGTGGGACAAATTTTGGTGCCACTTTTACCCACTTTTTGTGTGAAAATGTAAAATCTTTGGCTAAAACAAAATTTTGGTGTTTAAAAATGTAGGTATTTTGTTTTCACTTCACAATGGTATAAAATTCTGTGACATGGTGTCAATATGATCACTGCACCCCTAGATGAATTAATTGAGAGGTGTAGTTCATAAAATGGGGTCAGTTTTTTTTTTTGGGGGGGGGGGGTTCTGCTATTCTGGCACCTCATGGGCACTCCCAGTGGGTTATGGCACCTACAAACCATAACAAAATCTGGCGAGCTTTGCACTGTGCCTGAAAAATATTTCCCGGTTTACATGTAGGGTATTGGCACACTCAGGAAAAAATGGACCTCAGTTTGTTGTAAAAAAAAAAAAAAATCCTATTAGCCCTTAGAAAAACTACAAACTTGACGCTAAAACAACATTTTAGTGGTAGAAATGTATTCTTTCTTCAGTGCTCAGTGGTGTAAAATTCTGTAAGGCACATGTGGTGTTGAAATGATCACTGCACCCCTAGATGAATTCATTGGGGTGTGTAGTTTGTAAAATGAGTTCACATATAGGGATTTTCTGCTATTCTGGCACCTCAGGGGCTCTGTTAATGTGACATGGCACCCTCAAACCATTCCAGCAAAATCTGAACTCCAGTATGGTGCCTCTTTCCTTCCGAGCTTTGCACTGTGCCCCGAATGTAGTATTCCCCCACATATGGGGTATCGGCGTACTCAAGAAAAATTGCACAAAAACTTTTAGCATCCAATTTATCCTGTTACCCTGGGTAAAATAAAACAATGGGGGTGAAAAGTTCATTTTTGCTGAACAAAATGATTTTTTATTTTTACAGCTGTTATAAACTTCTCTGAAGCATTTGGGGGTTCAAAGTGCTCACCACACATCTAGATAAGTTCCTTAGGGAGTCTAGTTTCCAAAATGGTGCAACTTGTGGGTGGTTTCCACTGTTTAGGCACATCAGGGGCTCTCCAAACGCAACTTGGCGTCCCATCTCAATTCCAGCCAATTTTGCTTTGAAAAAGAAAAACGGCGCTTCTTCCCTTCCGAGCTCTCCCGTGTGCCCCAACAGTGGTTCCCCCCACTTAAGGGGTATTGGCATACTCAGGACAGATTGCACAACAACCTTTGGGGTCCAATTTCTTCTGTTACCCTTGGGAAAATGAAAAATAAAATGGATCTAATTTTTTTTTTTTTTTTTTGTGAAAAAAAGTTAAATGTTCGTTTTTTTTGTTTTTTTTTTTGTTTTAAACATTCCAAAAATTACTGTGAAGCACATGAAGGGTTAATAAACGTCTTGAGTGTGGTTTTGAGCACCTTGAGGGGTGCAGTTTTTAGAATGGTGTCATTTTGGGGTATTTTCTATCATATAGACCCCTCAAAGTGACTATAAATGTGATGTAGTCCCTAAAAAACTAAATGGTGTTGTAAAAATGAAAAATTGTTGTTTAACTTTTAACACTTATAACACTTATAACGATAAAAAATTTTGGTTCCAAAATTGTGCTGGTGTAAAGTAGACATGTGGGAAATGTTACTTATTAAGTATTTTGTGTGACATATCTCTGTGATTTTAAGGGCATGAAAATTCAAAGTTGGAAAATTGTGAAACTTTCAAAATTTTTGCAAAGTTTCTGTTTTTTCGACAAATAATCGCAAGTCATATCAAAGAAATGTTACCACTATCATGAAGTACAATATGTCACTAGAAAACAATGTCAGAATCATCAGGATCCGTTGAAGCATTCCAGAGTTATAACCTCATAAAGGGACAGTGGTCAGAATTGTAAAAATGGGCCTGGTCATTAACGTGCAAACCACCTTCGGGGGTTAATGGGACAAAATGAGGGTGATTTAAACTTTTGTTTTTTTTCCCGATATTATTTAAAAATTTTTTTTTTTTTTTACTGAATTTCTTAAGTCTCCATAGAAGAGTTGGAGCTGCGATCGTGGAATTGCTTGTGCCTCTGTCAGTGATTGACAGCGTCATTTAACTAATGGACAGGCGCAGCTCCGTTCCACCCACAGCTGTTAGAGGCACTTCATTGCTGCTTTAATCAGCCATCAAGTGCAGAGAAAGATGCGGGCTCGGCGCATGAGCCCGCATCAAAGGCAAGTACACTGCTTTTGACATACAAGTACATTAGTTCGTGAAGGAGTTAATGAAACTGTCAGCTAAAAAGTTGTTAATGCACGTTATCTATTGTGTATTATACTCCAGACGTGCGCTCACTATTCTGTTGGTGGAGTCATCGTGTACATACATGATTTATCCTGTACTGATCCCGAGTTACATCCTGTATTATACCCCAGAGCTGCACTCACTATTCTGCTGGTGCAGTCACTGTGTACATACATTACTGATCCTGTATTGATCCTGAGTTACATCCTGTATTATACCCCAGAGGTGCACTCACTATTATGCTGGTGCACTTACTATTCTGCTGGTGCATTCACTGTGTACATACATTACATTACTGATCCTGAGTTGCATCCTGTATTATGCTCCAGAGCTGCACTCACTATTCTGCTGGTGCAGTCACTGTGTACATACATTACAGTACTGATCCTGAGTTACATCCTGTATTATACCCCAGAGCTGCACTCACTATTCTGCTTGTGCAATCACTGTGTATATCCATTACTTATCCTGTATTATACTCTATACTTACAATCTTGCACGTCCAGAGTTACAATTTCTAAGCATGCACAGTGTGCAGAATTATTAGGCAAGTTGTATTTTGATCACATGATACTTTTTGTACATGTTGTCCTACTCCAAGCTGTTCAGGCTTGAGAGCCAACTACCAATTAAGTAAATCAGGTGATGTGCATCTCTGTAATGAGGAGGGGTGTTGTCTAATGACATCAAAACCCTATATAAGGTGTGCTTAATTATTAGGCAACTTCCTTTCCTTTGGCAAAATGGGTCAGAAGAGAGATTTGATGGGCTCTGAAAAGTCCAAAATTGTGAGCTGTCTTGCAGAGGGATGCAGCAGTCTTGAAATTGCCAAACTTTTGAAGCGTGATCACCAAACAATCAAGCGTTTCATGGGAAGTACACAACAGGGTCGCAAGAAGCGTGCTGGGCAAAAGAGGCACAAAATAACTGCCCATGAATTGAGGAAAATCAAGCGTGAGGAAAATCAAGCGTGAAGCTGCCAAGATGCCATTTGTCACCAGTTTTGCCATATTTCAGAGCTGCAACGTTACAGGAGTAACAAAAAGCACAAGATGTGCGATACTCGGACATGGCCAAGGTAAGGAAGGCTGAAAAACGACCACCTTTGAACAAGAAACATAAGATAAAATGTCAAGACTGGGCCAAGAAATATCTTAAGACTGACTTTTTAAAGATTTTATGGACTGATGAAATGAGAGTGACTCTTGATGGGCCAGATGGATGGGACAGAGACTGGATCAGTAAAGGGCAGAGAGCTCCACTCCGACTCAGACGCCAGCAAGCTGGAGGTGGGGGACTGGTATGGGCTGGTATCATCAAAGATGAACTTGTGGGACCTTTTTGGGTTGAAGATGGAGTGAAGCTCAACTCCCAGACCTACTGCCAGTTTCTGGAAGACAACTTCTTCAAGCAGTGTACAGGAAGAAGTCGGTATTCATCAAGAAAAACATGATTTTCCCGTCTCCCATGACAGCACACCTGAGAGGGATCCGCCCAGTCAGGACAGGAAACCTACTGAAATAAAAGGGCGGTACCTCTCCCTCACTTCAGTTGGGTTTCCTGTCCTGATGGGAACCCTTGTGCTGACACACGGCGGTTTTGATAGAAGATCCACTTACCTGCTCCTGTCCCGGCACTGGAAGCACAGGCAGGGCGCCTGTATGTCGGCCTTGAGGAGACGGTAGCGCCGTTCGCAGATCCCGTGGGGCTCTTGCGCACGTGCGGGCGTCGGTCCAGCACAGTCCGGACTCCTGGGACGGTCCTGTGTCTGCCACGCCGCTCTCTCCCCCTCAGCTGGGCGACTTCCGGGCACGCGGCTGATGTCGCGCGCAAGGTACGCTGGGAATGGGCGTGCCTGCGTGATGTCAGACCGGCGTGCCGGATCCAAGATGGCGGCGCCCATGGAAAGAACGCCGGTGACGTTACAGGCTTGCCGGCGGTGTTCAGAAGGGGGAGAGGAGCTTAATGGTTCCCGGAAGAGGTGGGGAGCACTGAGGATGACCCTTTATTAAGGGTAGAACAGCGCTGAACATCGCTCATTCCATACAGCTTTCCAGAGATGGAGGATCGTATGGAGCAGCAGCAGCCTTTACAGCAGCAGCAAGAGCCCCTTTCAGGTGATGCACCTGCTCACCAGCGTACTAAAATGGATAGCCGCTCGAGTGGAAGGAGTGGCAATCGTCCTGGTCGGTCGTCTCAGGATTCTTCTACCTCCAGGAGGAACATTCCCCGTGCTCCTAGTCTGCCTCGGAATCCGGTACCCTTTATGGTCAGCGGGTGGTGAGTGATCTACGTGAATGTCACCCTGGTGGTAATGGGCTACTTTTTCTGTTTACTTGGCAGGCGCCGAGGAAGGCTAGCTCCAAGACAAAGAATAAAGAGTGTGCCCTCTGTAGAGTCCCGTTGGCAGTCCAGTGGCAGAAGAGTCTTTGTGTAGATTGCATCCAAAAGACTATCCAGGAAGAAACCCCTGACTTTGCCTCTAGTCTTAGAGCGATAATCAGAGCTGAAGTAGAATGCTCTGGTAAAGCAGCCCTTAAGAAAAAGGGTGGTAGAGACCTAGAACCAGTTTCTGTTTCCGAGTTTTATCATTCTGATGAGGAGTGTCAGGAAGAACCATTATCTCCCTGCTCCTCCTCCTCTAGGTCCTCTGGCTCCTCTTCAGATAGCGATGTTGGGGGCTGTCCGTGCTTTCTTACCGAGAACATGGACAAGCTGGTAAAAGCCGTTAGAGCTTCAATGGGCCTAAAGGATGAGAAAGCAGCCAAATCCCTGGAGGACATTATGTTCGGGGGTTTAGAGGAGAAAAGAAAGCGTACCTTTCCAGTTAACTCCAAAGTAAAGGCCCTTATAGAGAAAGAATGGAGGAAGCCAGAGAAATCGGGTAATCTGCCCTCGGCTTCTAAAAGACGTTACCCCTTTGAGGAGAAGGATTCAGAGACTTGGGATAAGGTTCCAAAAATTGATGGCGCAGTAGCTAAATCATCTAAAAAACTATCCCTTCCCTTAGAAGACTCTGGTGTATTAAGAGACCTCCTTAGATAAGAAAGCGGATGGATTCCTAAGACACACCTGGGAAGCAACCGCAGGCGGTTTAAAACCAGCAATCGCAGGAACCTGTGTCTCACGTTCCCTTATTGTCTGGTTACAGCAAATAGAGGAGCAGTTAAAATCTAAAGCTCCAAGAGATTAAATTTTAACCAATGTGACTATGGCTAAAGGAGCGGCAGCCTTTATAGCAGATTCTTCAGCAGACTCCGTAAGGCTGGCGGCTAGAGCTGCAAGTTTATCCAATGCGGCTAGACGTGCTCTCTGGTTGAAGGGGTGCCCGGGCGACTTACCCTCAAAGAATAGACTCTGTTCTATACCATGTGATAGCCATTTCCTATTTGGTAAAAAATTGGAGGACATTTTAGAGAAAGCCGGAGACAGGAAAAAGGGTTTTCCTCGCTTTCCAGTGGACTTTAGAAAGCCTTATTTTCGGAGGGGCAAATTTAGTAGGGGCCGCCCCCCGGGAGATAGAAGGAGTTGGGACTCCAGAGACAGTAGGGGATCTGGATATATGTTTAAAGGTCCCTCGACTTCAACAAAAAAGCCCTCCCAATGACGCCAGGCCAGTGGGGGGAAGGCTTTCGTCTTTTTTCCCAGCCTGGGTAAACATCTCCCCCAGTCAGTGGGCTCTGAAGGTGGTCAAAGACGGCCTAAAAATAGATTTTGTTTATCCACCGCGACAGACTTTTGTTTCAACACCCCAAAGAAAGACCCCGGAAGAGCAGCTAGCCTTGGAAACAGAGGTATTGGAGCTGGTATCAAAACATGTTCTGGTAGAAGTCCCGGGGGAAGAGCAGGGAAAAGGTTTTTATTCCCCTCTTTTTTTGATAAGAAAGCCAGATGGGTCACTGAGAACTATTGTCAATTTAAAAAATCTCAACCAATCGGTAGTAAACTGTTCCTTCAAGATGGAGTCTGTGAATACAGCGATAAAACTCTTGTTTCCACAGTGTTTCATGGCAGCTATCGATTTAAAGGACGCCTACTACCATGTCCCAATTCATCGAGACTTTCAGAAATTCCTAAGGGTAGCAGTTTATGTCCAAGGTTGTCTCAGGCACTATCAGTACGCTGCCCTCCCATTTGGCCTGTCAATAGCGCCAAGAATTTTTCCAAGCTGATGTCAGAGGTCATGTCCTTCCTCCGCTCCCGGAACGCAGTAATAGTTCCGTATCTAGACGACTTCCTGATAATAGGGAATTCAGCGGAGCACTGCCTGTCACAAATAAAAGAGGTTACGGCGACGCTAGAGTTGTTGGGGTGGAAGATAAATCTCGCCAAATCAAGGTTGACGCCGGAGCTAGTTCAGTCCTTTTTAGGCCTAGTTCTGGACTCCAGGCGTCAGCTTTGTCTCCTACCAGAAAACAAGCTGGTCAAAATTCAAAATCTTGTGGAGGCAGCAATTCAACACCCGGTAATGACATTGAGGAAGGCAATGTCCTTGCTGGGTTCTCTAACGTCCTGTATTCCCGCAGTAAGATGGGCTCAGTTCCATCTAAGACTGTTGCAGTGGGAGTTCCTGTCTGCACAAAAATGGTTAAAAGGGCATTTAGAGGGCAAGCTATGTCTTTCATTGGAGGTAACAGGTTCCCTAAAATGGTGGGCCATAAGAGATCATTTAGCATCGGGGGTCCAGTGGATAACTCCGGTAGAGCAGGTCATCACCACAGACGCAAGCGGTACAGGATGGAGGGCGCATTTAGGAACTCTCTCAATTCAGGGGTCCTGGTCCCATCTAGAATCACAGCAGGCGTCAAATTTAAGAGAGTTATGGGCCGTAGAAAGAGCTGTGAAACACTTCCTTCCCATCCTTCAAGGTCACCATACCAGAGTCATGTCGGACAATCGCGCAGTGGTAGCATATATCAACCACCAAGGGGGGACGAGATCCCCTTCACTAATGAAGTCAGCATCTGTCCTCCTACAACTAGCAGAGCGCCACCTACTATCCCTCTCTGCTCTCCACATAAAAGGGGTCGAGAATACGAGAGCAGACTACCTAAAGGTACCGTCACATTAAGCGACGCTGCAGCGATAGCGACAACGATGCCGATCGCTGCAGCGTCGCTGTTTGATCGCTGGAGAGCTGTCACACAGACCGCTCTCCAGCGACCAACGATGCCGAGGTCCCCGGGTAACCAGGGTAAACATCGGGTTGCTAAGCGCAGGGCCGCGCTTAGTAACCCGATGTTTACCCTGGTTACCAGCGTAAAAGTAAAAAAAACAAACAGTACATACTCACCTGCGCGTCCCCCAGCGTCTGCTTCCTGACACTGACTGAGCTCCGGCCCTAACAGCACAGCGGTGACGTCACCGTTGTGCTTTCACTTTCACTTTAGGGCCGGATCTCAGTCAGAGCAGGAAGCAGACGCTGGGGGACGTGCAGGTGAGCATGTACTGTTTGTTTTTTTTACTTTTACGCTGGTAACCAGGGTAAACATCGGGTTACTAAGCGCGGCCCTGCGCTTAGTAACCCGATGTTTACCCTGGTTACCAGTGTAAAACATCGCTGGTATCGTTGCTTTTGGTGTCAAACACAACGATACACGGCAATCGGACGACCAAATAAAGTTCTGGACTTTATTCAGCGACCAGCGACATCACAGCAGGATCCTGATCGCTGCTGCGTGTCAAACTAAACGATATCGCTAGCCAGGACGCTGCAACGTCACGGATCGCTAGCGATATCGTTTAGTGTGACGGTACCTTAAGTCACAAGACACTGAGGCAGGGAGAGTGGTCTTTAAATCCCTGGGTGTTTCATCAGATAGTGCAGGCTTGGGGCTTACCTGTAATAGATCTATTTGCCACTCTAAACAACAGGAAAGTAAAGAGTTTCTGTTCGTTAGACCCGAGGGAGAAACCTTTCGCGGTAGATGCTCTTCAAATTCAATGGAATTTCAGTCTCGCTAATGCGATGATTCCAGCAGTGGTGAGAAAGATCAGAATGGAGCAAGCGAGAGTAATTTTGATTGCTCCATTTTGGCCGAAAAGACCTTGGTTCTCCCTCCTGAGACAAATGTCTATAACCGATCCTTGGATTCTACCAGAGATTCCGGACCTGCTAACCCAGGGCCCAATATGCCACTCTCAAGTGAAGGGCTTCCATCTTGCAGCCTGGAATTTGAGAGGGCATTACTGAGTAGGCGGGGGTTTTCACCAGGGTTAGTCTCCACCTTGTTAAAAAGTAGAAAACCAGTAACATCGAGAATTTATGGTAGAACATGGAAAAAGTTTCTGGATTTTTCAGGACAACCTTTGGGGGACGAAGCTCCTGTGGGTACTATTTTAGAATTTTTACAAGCAGGTTTACAACTGGGTATTTAAATCTGGTGTTAGATGCCCTAACCAAAGGTCCATTTGAACCCTTGCAGGAATCATCGATAAAGACACTCACTCTTAAAACAGTGCTTCTGGTAGCATTAACATCAGCCCGTAGAGTGAGCGACTTGCAGGCCCTGTGTGTCTCCCCTCCTTACACGCAAATTTTTGATGACAGAGTAGTACTCAGACCAGATCCGGCATACTTGTACTTAAATTCCATAGAAGTCAAGAAATCGTGTTACCCTCTTTTTGTAATAATCCTAAGAACCCAGGCGAGGCGAAATTTCATACACTGGATGTAAGGAGAACTATTTTGCAGTACATATCCTTAACTAGTCAGTGGAGGAAGGATCAATCCCTGTTTGTAGCCTTCCAGGGTAGTAGAAAGGGATATGGGGTATCCAAGGGTACTATCGCCAGGTGGATTAGGGAGGCTATTTCCTTATCCTATGCTTCAAGCGGCGGCCCGATCCCTGATGGCATCAAGGCTCACTCCACCAGAGCTGTGGCTACTTCCTGGGCAGAAAAAGCAGAGGTATCGATAGATCAAATTTGTAAGGTCGCTACCGGGTCCTCTCAGTCTACCTTCTTTAGACACTACCAGCTAGATCTATCCTCCTCGACTGACCTTACCTTTGGTAGAAGGGTGCTACAAGCGGTGGTCCCTCCCTAAGGTGGTTCTTTCTCCAAAAATCTCTCAGGTGTGCTGTCATGGGAGACGGGAAAACACCAAGGTTACTTACCGGTAGCCGTTTTTTTCCGGAGCCCATGACAGCACCTGTATATTCCCTCCCTTCTTTTTCACCCTTTGGTGCGCACTTTTTAGCTGGGTGTGTTTTGTTATAATTATGATGTGGTGGATTGCCATGTACTAACCAAGAGGGCCTCTCATGCTCTGAAAACCCAACTGAAGTGAGGGAGAGGTACTGCCCTTTTATTTCAGTAGGTTTCCTGTCCTGACTGGGCGGATCCCTCTCTCAGGTGTGCTGTCATGGGCTCCGGAAAAACCGGCTACCGGTAAGTAACCTGTTTTCATGCTGGACAATGCTCCATCACATGCCTCCAACTACTGCACAGCGTGGCTGACAAATAAAGGTCTCAAAGAAGAAAAAATGACATGGTCCCCTTGTTCGCCTGGTCTGTACCACATAGAGAACCTGTGGTCCCTCATAAAATGTGAGATCTACAGGGAGGGAAAACAGTCCACATCTCGGATCAGTGTCTGGGAGGCTGTGGTGGCTGCTGCACGCAATGTTGATTGTAAACAGATCAAGCAACTGACAGAATCTATGGATGGAAGGCTGTTTAGTGTCATCATAAAGAAAGGCGGCTATATTGGTCACTAATTTTTTTGGGGTTTTGTTTTTGCATGTCAGAAATGTTTATTTCTAAATTTTGTGCAGTTATATTGGTTTACCTGGTGAAAATAAACAAGTGAGATGGGAATATATTGGGTTTTTATTAAGTTGCCTAATAATTCTGCACAGTAATAGTTACCTGCACAAACAGATATTCTCCTAAGATAGCCAAATCTAAAAACCCCACTCCAACTTCCAAAAATATTAAGCTTTGATATTTGAGTCTTATGGGTTGATTGAGAACATAGTTGTTGATCAATAATAAAAATAATCCTCTAAAATACAAGTTGCCTGATAATTCTGCACACAGTGTACTTTACTGGATCAATGTTATTTTTTTTCATAATGGCTTGGTGAAGAAGTTTGGGTTGTCTGATGACTAGCTTTTTGACCGTTTCCTATGACGTAAAGCAGAATGGTGAACGCAGCTCTGCTTTATACTACAGGCTCTGGATGTGGATCAGAGCAGAATAAATCATGTATTAGAGAAGCTTTGTAAATCTGTTTGGTGGAGTAGAGCCATGTGTAAGCTGCACGTGGTTTTCAAATCTAACTTTTAAGGAATTTCCTAATTTCTTTTATTCCAGCGTCTTGGGTATAAATTACCCAAATTATAATACTTGTCTGATCTTTTATTTTTCAGCATCGCAGGCCCTGAAGCGTTACTATGGGGGCTACGTGGTGATCCGAATGGCTCTAGGTGGCTGTGCTAATAGACCTTTTTATCGCATTGTCGCTGCCCATAACAAGCGGGCACGGGACGGGAAGCACTTGGACAAGCTTGGCACATATGACCCGTTACCTAATGTCTATAATGAGAAGCTGGTCAGCCTCAACGTAGATCGAATAAAATACTGGATCGCTTGCGGAGCACATATCACCAAACCGGCGGCCAAGTTATTCGGTGATTACTAGGTCTAGAAACTGGATGTGAAACTTGGGGGCGAGTCCACAAAGCATGGCTTATATACAATTACTCCAGAAATATTTGGACAGTGACCGAATCTCTGTGATTTCAGCTCTGCAGGCCGCTTTTTTTTTATATAAAATGAAATAACTGAGATGCAATTGAGGTGGAGACTTTCAAGTTTAATTACAGGGGTTGAAAAATATATGAAAAGTAATTGGACAAATTAAGTTTACCATAAATAAAATATAAATCTTTTTATACTTTTAGGGTATGTGCACACGATGCAGATTTAGTGCAGAATTGGTGCAGAACTGCACTGTGATTTACAGTACAATGTAAATCAATGTGAAAAAAAAAAAAAAAGCTGTGCACATGGTGCAGAAATATCTGCGCAGAGACGCTGCAGATTTCAAAGAAGTGCGTGTCACTTCTTTTGTGCAGTTTTGCAGCGTTTCTGCACCCCTCCATTATAGAAATATAATCTGCACAAAAAACGCACTAAAAACGCAGCTGCGGATTCTGCCAGGAGATGCAGATTTTGTGCAGAAAATTCTGCACCTCTTTTCTTACGTGTGCACATAGCCTTATAGAGAATCCTTTGCAGGCAACAACGTCACCAAATGCAGGATTTCCTCCTGTATGATGCTTTGCCGGCCTTTACTGTAGCTGACTTCAGTTGCTGCTTGTTTGTGGGTCTTGAGAATGAGAAATGCGGCTCGATGGGGCTGAGATCTGGTGATGACTCGACATATTGCAAAATATTCCACTTCTTTCCTTAAAAAAAAAAAACTCCTGGGTCACTTTGCCAGTCTGTTTTGTCCATCTGTACTGTGAAACGACGTTCACTTAACCTTGCTGCATTTTGTTGATTGAGTGGAAATATCACCCTGTACACTTCAGAATTTGTCCGGCTGCTTCTTTCTTCAGTCACATCATTAATAAACACCAGTCGGGTGAGATCCCATGCATGCCTGCGCCATCACACTGCCTTTACCATGTGTTGCAGAGGATGTGGTGGGCTTTGGACCCTGAGCAGTTCCAAGCCATCATACCTTCTACTTCCCATCATTCTGGTACAGGTTGATCTTAGTTTTGATTTTACAGAACTGGACTGGCTTCCTTAGATTTTTTTCTTTTTTTTGTCTAAAGGTACCGTCACACTCAGCGACGCTGCAGCGATATAGACAACGAGCCGATCGCTGCAGCGTCGCTGTTTAGGTCGCTGGGGAGCTGTCACACAGACAGCTCTCTCCAGCGACCAACGATCAGGGGAACGACTTCGACATCGTTGAAACTGTCTTCAACGATGCCGAAGTCCCCCTGCAGCACCCGGGTAACCAGGGTAAATATCGGGTTACTAAGTGCAGGGCTGCGCTTAGTAACCCAATATTTACCCTGGTTACCATTGTAAAAGTAAAAAAAAAAAAAAACCACTACATACTCACCTTCTGATGTCTGTCACGTCCCCCGGCGTCCACAGGGTTACGCGCTGCTGCTCAGAGCTTCCTGCACTGACTGTCAGCGCCGGCAGTAAAGTAGAGCACAGCGGTGACGTCACCGCTGTGCTCTGCTTTTCGGCCAGCCGGCGCTGACACAGTCAGTGCAGGAAGCTGCGCGTAACCCTGTGGACGCCGGGGGACGTGACAGACATCAGAAGGTGAGTATGTAGTGGTTTTTGTTTTTTTTTACTTTTACAATGGTAACCAGGGTAAATATCGGGTTACTAAGCGCGGCCCTGCACTTAGTAACCCGATGTTTACCCTGGTTACAAGTGAACACATCGCTGTATCAGCGTCACACACGCCGATACAGTGATGACAGCGGGTGATCAAGCGACGAAATAAAGTTCTGGACTTCTAGCTCCAACCAGCGATATCACAGCGGGATCCAGATCGCTGCTGCGTGTCAAACACAACGATATCGCTATCCAGGACGCTGCAACGTCACGGATCGTCGTCGTTCTCGCTGCAAAGTCGCTTAGTGTGAAGGTACCTTAAGTCTAATTTGGCCTTTGTATGTTTTAAGTCTGATTAATGGTTTGCAGTTTGTGGAGAAACCTCTGTATTTGCTCTTGTGAAGTTTTCCCTTCATGGTAGATTTAGATACTGAAACAGACTTACTGGAGTGTTCTTCACTTGGGTGGATCTTGGAAAGGTTTTTTTGTTTTTTCTTCACCGTGGAAACTTTGTCTTCCATGGACGACCAGCCCCTTTTGAGTTCCCAAGCTCACCGGTGTGCTCTTGTTCCTTTTTTATTTATTTTTTTTCTCCTTATCATAATAATTATCTGTTTCACTTCCATTGAGAGCTCCTTTAACCGCAAGTTGTGAGTTCACAGCAACAGCTTCCCGATCCAAATGCCATACCTGGAATTGGCTCCAGACCTTTTACCTGCTTAACTGATAATGGATTACTGAGGGAATAGCTAATTCAGCTCATTACAGAGCCTTTGAGATAATTGTCCAATTACTTTTGCTCCCTTTGAAAAAGAGGCAGCTTCATATTAAAAAAAAAAAAAAAAAAAACCTTTCTCCAATTGGGATGCAAAACAGCCTAAAATTAAACCTGAGTGTCTGCACTTTAAGCCCTCATTGATTATATAACTGTCTTGAATATATTTAGATAATCTGCTAAAATGCCAAAACTTGTGTCACTGTCCAGATATTTCTGTACCTAACTGTACATTATTCCTGGGAGTGTGCGACCCTCACCTTTTTATGTGCTGGTCCATCTGCAGTAAAGAACAGGTAATCCCTTTGTCATTTACACATGTATTCACCCCTTTAGGAAATAGCGGACAGGGGATTTTCATGTGTCGCTCTTTAGCTGATCCCATGACGTATAGGATCACGGTGGGTGAAATGCTGCACGTGACCAGTGCGGTGGGACATCTGCGAGCTGCCTTTTCAGTAGCAGATAGTGGGGAGGGAACGTGTAGTATTGTATGACACCCATGCAAATATTAATACATGGACATATTTCATCACTTTTTTTTTTTTGTTGCACAAAATTCTTCAGCATTGAAGCACATGGCTCAGAATTTTGTGCAAAAGAAAATGCTTCTTTGATTTTGTCTTTGACTTGCTTTGTGACTAAGCGCAAAAGTCACAAAATAGGGCCAAACTTTCTCCATAATATCTGGTGCGCATAGAATGCACTAGCACACAATTGTCTTAACTTTTGTAACTTTTTCTAAAAAGTCTGTACAATTTAAAAAAAAAAAAAAACGAAAGTTAAAGGAACAATGCAAAAAAACACCAAAGCTAGTACACAAGAAATAAAACATATGCAATAATGAATCGGGCCCTTTGTGTCTGCTAGAGCAGTAGCTGCTCTTTGTGGCAACTCTAGAGGATGTGGTGGTCTTATGGGGAGGTTGCTTTTCCATGTACCCTGATAGCAGAGGCATAGCTATAGTTGTACTATAGAAGACCCTGAATAATTTGGTCACTGTTAGATTTTTGACTTGGGACCCATGCACGTCAAGTTGTGCCGCTGCCTAGTAGGATAAATGGAAGGGGGGATTATGGAAAGAGAAGGCAAATCTGTGTCATTGAGTATGAAAGTAAATTTTTTTTTTTTTTTTATCCATGTTCCATTGTTGAATAATATCATTATTTTTCCTCCCGTTGCTACAGGACTCGCTGGATTTTTTCCTCTGCACCCAATGACGATTACAGAGGCTGAGAGGTTAAGAAAAGCGAAGGAGAAGGTGGCTGCACAGTCTGAGGAAAGTACAAAGGAGGAGGCAGAGACCCCTGCGGATTGAATGAATTGACATTTTTACTGTATTGGACACTCCCACCCCTCCTGGATCTAGAGAATCATATTTTTATTTTATTTTTATTTTATTTTTTTACTTATTGTGTTTCTATGAAATCTTTGTTTGAAAAAGATTACATTATTACTCTGGAGCTTGGTAAGAATAACCAGGACTTCCAATGCAATAAACTCAAAAAGAACCTCCCTTCGACAATCTTTGTACACGTCAGCACAATAAAATTCACTATTGTTAATTTATCAAATTAAGCTATAAGTAAAAGATGCAAATGCACAAAAAAAAGTGAATGGAACAATATCGGTCACCAGGATTTTTCCACACTGAGAGCAGAATAATATAGGGGCACAGACCCTGATTCCAGCAATTTGTCAATTACTTTGCTGCAGTTTTGGTAAAATCTGTTTTCTCTGCTGCAGATTTACCAGTTCTCTGAATGTTAAGCTCTGTATAACCTCGCCCACACCACTGATAGGCAACTTTTCTATGTACGCTCTGCATAGGCATACAGTTGCCAATCAATGGTGGGGATGGGGTTGTACAGAGCTCATGAGTATGGAAGACTGCATGGCAACACCTGGTGACAGATTCCCTTTAAAAAGGGCTATGTACACCTCTAAATTTGTATTTGCATTTACCTTCTAAATGTAGCATTTTGTATGGTTTCCATTACCTACTATTTTGCTCTTCTGCACAATCCCGTCACCTAGCTGGCTGCTTTGCAACTAATGGCCCGTTATCAATCAAAGCTCTGCTCCTGTCTCTGACAATTGTCTCTTCTCCACCTTTCTGTTCTGTGTTATACCGAAGTCAGACATCCATGAACCATAGTTCTACCTTCTGTGGTTATCATGAGCCGAATATAACAGCCTCATAGGTAACATTCATGATCCGTGTATGAACCATGATGGCTAAACCGGCTGACCTAAAATCAACAAGACTCGTGAGACACATAGATCTTTATTTTAAACACTATTATTCATATTTTCTCTGCAGCAAACGCTGCTGCAGGGAAGATATGAATGGCGGCTTCAGCACCATGTGGGGGGGACAGCGCTTACTGTAGCGCTGTCTCCTGCACGCCACACGGACTGCACACGGAGAAGGTCCGTGTGTGGTCCGTGTTTTACACGGACCCATTGACTTTAATGGGTCCATGTAATACGTGCGCTCCCACGAACACTGACATGTCTCCGTGTTTGGCACACGGAGACACGGTCCGCAAAAAATCAATGACATCTGCACAGATGCATTGATTTTTATGGGTCTACGTGTGTCAGTGTCTCAGGTACGTGAGGAAACTGTCACCTCACGTACCGGAGCAACTGACGTGTGAAACCGGCCTAAGGTGTACTAAGTTATTAGGCAACTTCATTTCCTTTGGCAAAATCGGTCAGATGAGAGATTTGATGGGATCTGAAAAGTCCAAAATTGTGTGATGTTTTGCAGAGGGAGAGGGATGCAGCAGTCTTGAAATTGCCAAACTTTTGAAGCGTGATCACCGAACAATCAAGTGTTTCATGGCAAATAGCCAACAGGGTCGCAAGAAGCGTGTTGGGCAAAAATGGCGCAAAATAACTGCCCATGAATTGAAGAAAATCAAGCGTGAAGCTACCAAGATGCCATTTGCCACCAGTTTTGCCATATTTCAGAGCTGCAACGTTACTGGAGTAACAAAAAGCACAAGGTGTGCAATACTCAGGGACATGGCCAAGGTAAGAAAGGCTGAAAAACGACCACCTTTGTACGAGAAACATAAGATAAAACGTCAAGACTGGGCCAAGAAATATCTTAAGGGCTTGTTTCCACTTGCGAGAAACACGTCCGTGTCTTGCATGTGGAAACCAAGCTCTGGCGCCGGCACTTTGGAGCGGAGCGTGCAGCTCCATGTGTTCCTATGCGGCCGCACGCTCCGCTCTGAAGTGCCGGCGCCAGAGCTTGGTTTCCACATGCGAGACACGGACGTGTTTCTCGCAAGTGGAAACAAGCCCTAAGACTGACTCTTCAAAGGTTTTATGGACTGATGAAATGAGTGACTCTTGATGGGCCAGATGGATGGGCCAGAGGCTGGATCAGTAAAGGGCAGAGAGCTCCACTCCGACGCCAGCATCAAAGATGAACTTGTGGGACCTTTTGGGGTTGAAGATGGAGTGAAGCTCAACTCCCAGACCTACTGCCAGTTTCTGGAAGACAACTTCTTCAAGCAGTGGTACAGTAAGAAGTTAGTATTGTTCAAGAGAAACATGATTTTCATGCAGGACAATGCTCCATCACATGCCTCCAACTACTCCACAGCGTGGCTGGCCAGTAAAGGTTTCAGAGAGGAAAAAATAATGACATGGCCCCCTTGTTCACCTGGTCTGAACCCCATAGAGAACCTGTGGTCCCTCATAAAATGTGAGATCTACAGGGAGGGAAAACAGTCCACCTCTCGGAACAGTGTCTGGGAGGCTGTGGTGGCTGCTGCACGCAATGTTGGTTGTAAACAGATCAAGCAACTGACAGAATCTATGGATGGAAGACTGTTAGTGTCATCATAAAGAAAGGCGGCTATATTGGTCACTAATTTTTGGGGGGTTTTGTTTTTGCATGTCAGAAATGTTTATTTCTAAATTTTGTGCAGTTATATTGGTTTACCTGGTGAAAATAAACAAGTGAGATGGGAGTATATTTGGTTTTTATTAAGCTGCCTAATAATTCTGCACAGTAATAGTTACCTGCACAAACAGATATCCTCCTAAGACAGCCAAATCTAAAAAAACCCACTCCAACTTCCAAAAATATTAAGCTTTGATATTTATGAGTCTTTTGGGTTGATTGAGAACATAGTTGTTGGTCAATAATAAAAATAATCCTCTAAAATACAACTTGCCTAATAATTCTGCACACAGTGTAGTGAAAATGATAGTTCATGCTGCACACAAGTGCCAAAATGGCAGCAACAGGCACCCCGACTGCCATGGCGAACACTTGGCCCCTTGCTATTGCTTCACCAGGTGTGTTTGGGGGGGTGGCGATGGGCAAGTGAAATGGCAGGCCTCTTTTAAATGCCACTGTTAAAGATAGACAGTGACATTTGAGGAGGTAAGAATTCTAAGCTGGCTCTGATCGCTGCTGTTAGAGGCAGGTTCTGGCTGTAAAAGAAAAAAAAACACCTGGCACCCAGTGTATGTGGCATGAGCTTTTCTCCTAAGCCCAAATTGCTCAACTGCACCCAACATATAATGTCCTAAAAGCTTGCTCACAGTAAACACCTGTAAGCAAGCAATTTGTAAAAAAAAATGTCATGAAGATCAAGCATTTTACTTACAGTTTTCTTTAACTTGAATTTTTGGTGGCATTTTCTATTTGTTATCTTTAAGTCCAATAAGGAACTCTTTGAGAAAACCACCCAAAAAATAAACACACAAGAGCAGACAGCAGTAAAAAGAAAAAAGTGCCACTGCCTCAAACAAAAATGAACTTTTTGTTTGCAAAAAAAAAATGTTTTTTTTCAATTTGTTTAATAACCACTAGATGGCAGCACCAGCTTGACCGAATAAGAACTTGCTGTTTGGGTAATTATTTCACTGCAGTATTGGAGCTGAAATTTTTCAGCAACTTCATCCACCTCCAGACTGTGTGTCACTTTGTAATTAGTCACACAATAGCTAATTGCCAGTTCGTTATATGACAATACATTTGAGATAGTTGCAATTTGTCATCAGTTTCAAAGAAATGAGAAATCAGGTACTGCGTAATGTCGTTAAATGGGTTGTCGAAAACCTTTAATAGCTTTCTCAATGTTCTCGGGGTCCTTCAAAGAGGAGAGAAACACTGACAGTAAGTCTGCTGCGGGCTCCTGCTTTCTTCTTACAGTGGGGAAGGGAGAGAGGGGTGTATGGCATCACATGAAGGCTACAGGAGAGGCAGCTAGGAGTGCAGAAGTGGGATGCTGAATGGATGAACGGCACCAATCCAGTAGGAGAGTATGCTTTTTTTTTCTTTTTTAAGCTCCCTGTGCCTATTGAAGCCTTTTAACAGTAATGGACAAACCCTCAAAAAGCAAGCAGATTACTTTACTTATGGTGCTCAACCAGAAGTGTACATAGAAAGCATGGGGCCACATAACAAAAGTTTTAATTGGCCCCCCAACAAACAAAAAAATATTCTGCAGAGTCGCAGAAGAACACAACTTTGCAGCCTGTACAGAGTAATTTTCCTCCTACTGAAGCTTCAGATTCCCCTTTCATTGCACCCATAAAGTATGATGCCCACGAAAGTGTCACACAAACTCTGTATGATACCCTCACAGTGAATTCTTCCACATTACCCTCCACACACACGCAGTATAATGACCCTACCGTGCCCCACCTCAATGCCCCCTGCAAAGTATGGTGACCCCAACACAGTATGATCCCCCCCCCTACTGCTACCTCCACACAGCCCTCTATGTAGTATAATGGCCCTACATACTGTATACTGACTCCACACCTCACCACATTGTATAATGACCCCAACTATTCCTCCAAACCGTATAATGGCTTCCACACAATATGATGGACCCCATGCAAATTTTCACACTGTGTAATTGCTTGTATACAGTATATGAGCTCCCATATAGCGATCTATAAAGTCTAAAAGTTCCCACATAGCCCTCCAAATATTTTAAAAGCTCGCCATATAGTATAATGGGCCCCATAGACCTTCATATAGTATAATGCACCCCATAATTCATATAGAATATAATGCACCTCCATATAGTATAATGCACCCCCCCATAATCCTCCATATAGTATAATGGGCCTCGATAGTCCTCCATATAGTATAATGCACTCCCCATAGTCATCCAAATGTATAATGCACACCTCATAGCCCTCCATACATATAATGCACCCCATAGTCCTCCATATAGTATAATACACCCTATGTAGTATAATGCACTCCCCATAATCTACATATAGTATAATTCATCCCCCATAATCCTTATGGTATAATGGACCCCGATAGTCCTCTATATTGTGTAATGCACTCCCCATAGTCATCTATACAGTATAATGCACCCCCATTGTCCTCCATATAGTATAATGCACCCCCCATAGTCCTCCATATAGTATAATGGGTTACCATAGTTCTCTAAATAGTATAATGCACTCCCCATAGTCATCCAAATGTATAATGCACACCCCATAGTCCTCCATATAGTATAATACACCCTATATAGTATAATGCACTCCCCATAATCTACATATAGTATAATTCATCCCCCATAATCCTCCATATGGTATAATGGACCCCGATAGTCCTCCATATTGTGTAATACACTCCCCATAGTCATCTATACAGTATAATGCACCCCATAGTCCTTCATATAGTATAATGGGTTACCATAGTTCTCTAAATAGTATAATGCACTCCCCATAGTCTTCCATATAGTATACTGCACTCTCCATAGTTCTCCATATAGTATAATACACCCTCCATAGTCCTCCATATAGTATAATGCACTCTCCATAGTCTTCCATATAATATACTACACTCTCCATAGTTCTCCATATAGTATAATAAACCCTCTATAGTCCTCCATATAGTATAATGCACCACATAGTCATCCATGCAGTATAATGCACCCTCCATAGTCCTCCATATAGTATAATGCATTCCCATAGTCTTCCATACAGTATAATGGGTTACCATAGTTGTCTAAATAGTATAATGCACTCCCCATAGTCTTCCATATAGTATACTGCACTCTCCATAGTTCTCCATATAGTATAATGCACCCCATAGTACTCAATATAGTATAATGCACTTTCCATAGTCCTCCATTTAGTGTAATGCACCTCATAGCCCTCCCTATATAGTATTATGCACTCCCGATAGTCTTCTGTATAATATAATACACCCAGTCTGGGCATCATGGACCACACTCGGACTGCGAAACATGAATGTGGGAATCCAATATATGGCTTAATGTACTAGCCCCAGGTTTCTTATTAGCCTGATATGTCTTTCTGTAATCAATGATTTAGAAAAAGTATCATGCAGTCATGTCTGCAGTTGAGCAGTACTGGAAGTCCTGTAGTTCTTGTTTTTGAAGATCCCTTAGAAAAAGAAACTTCACATCAACATGCTTGTGTTATCTCATTCCATCTGTGTGAGTGCCAGACATCGTTGGTTGTCGAAAAATAAATTTGCACGTATAATACGTTAGTACTTAGCAGCAGTGTTGCTTTTACCTTCCTCTTCTGAAGCCTGAGTTATGTCTTCACGAGATGTGGGTTCATCTACAGTAAGTCTGCACTGCATCAGAGACGTACAGTGGTTTACCTTTGTTTTCTCTTGTTGAATGCGTTGTCTCTGTGTCTGGGTTCACTTGTACTGTAACCGCTCACTTGTAGTGTTTGGGTTTGCACTAACATCAGCCATTTGTTGAGAAGTAGTCTGATCACTATTAGTTTTCAGTTTTCTTTTTAGCAACTAGTACCTTTTGTAGCTTTGGATTTAATGCATCATTTACATCTTACAGTATTTGGACAAGTGGACGCTATAAAACACTTTATCAAGTTCCATTTTTGCGGTTCTTTGAAGAGTTATTCCACTATTTTTATAGCGATGACCTGTCCTAAGGAATATAAGTTCATTGGGGATCTGACAACCGGCACCCCCACTGATCCGCTGTTCTCAGTGCCAGTGGACGCGAGTAGTTGCAGAGCTGATCAATTGGGTAGTGACCACTGCTAGATAATGCACATCTGCTCCTCTTCAGCCATTTGTTCTGACGTCCATACCTGCCTATCAGTGATGCCCTGAATGTAGTGGAATAAACTTTTAATGCTTTCAGGGTGTCTGTAATGCATATCTATGTCATGTGTAGAGAAGGTCTGGCATTTATCATCCACTTTCCATACATTATAGCACAATATGACTTTGGAAGCTTACAGTCAGTCCTATAGTTGTCTTATGCTTTATGGATTGCAATCCTCCTTCTAGACTGGGAACATACAAAACGTCTTTTACTGGTATAGCTAAATTCTGTCCATTTCTACTTTGCTACATAAGGACCCAATGTCTTCTACTTTCTACTTTTTCTCTTCCATGAACAACACAGATCAGTTGTTATGTAGGTCACGTTTTGCGAAAGTGTTTTACTTGTCATTTGCCTGGTTGCTCTAAAGTCAATGCACCATATTTCTAATATATGATTATTTGTCACTTTAAGGGTTCACTCACATCTACGTAGAAATACACTGAGTGCAGAGTGCTAAAAAAATCGTATTGCACTTGCACCAAAGTTAATCAATGAGTCAGTGCTGATCTGCAAGTTTTCCCTCAAATGTAATCGGGCTGAGGAAAAAATCTCAGCATGCTGCGTATGGCCGTGTATATTGTCCGATACTCGCCAATGGAAGTCAATGGGTGCGAGAAACAAATGGGACGGCACACAGACCATCCGTACGCTGTCTGATTTTTATGCAGAAATCTCAAAGAAAAAAATATAAAGCTATATATAGATAGACGACAGAAAGATATTAGATATAACAACAGATGGATAGAATAGACTTACTGCATAAATATAATTTCACAAGCCCCCTACATATAATAAACTTGCTCCCTTTAGTGCCTTTCACAAAAGGGTGTTTACCCTGGTTTAACCTAATTAATAAATAAATAATAAAAAAAACAAAACGATGTGAGGTCCCCTTATTTTTGTTAACCAGCGAAGGTAAGGCAGACAGCTGTGGGTTGATATTATCAGGGTGAGAACCAGCCTAAAAATACCAGCCCGCTTATCAGTCACCAGGTCACACAGAAGGCAGCAACAAAAGGGATAATGTAGTATTACATTCCACATGTTCAAATGAAAGGATGGCATGATCCATTAGAGTGAGAGCCACTTTGGTAGCAACTTGCCACTTAGCAAAGGAAAAACTGATGAACATGTCAGCCTGTTCGAGTAATGACAAAGTGACAGATTACTAAGAATAAAAGTTCAAAAGTGACAATCAATATGGCTGCACTTGTTGAATGAATCTGCACAAAATGTTTGACCTATTCAAATTGTTAAATAAATTGGTGTTCAGGGAATATATTCTGTTAACCTGATGGTGAAAATTTTAGTGGTTTCACATATTTTCTCTTTGAACTCCAGTTTTGGAAACATATCAGTATTCTGCCTTTCTTTCTGACAAATACCTGGCTGTCATGCTCTGTACTTACTGGCTGTTTTTACTGGAAAGGAGGCGACTTTTGCACAGTTGTTTGCAGAGTTGCTATGCCATGTAATGTACTGTTGCTGCAAATATAGAGATAAGCCTGATGACATGTGCAACAGTAAAGATTACACAAGCAAATATCAAAGTAAAGAGAGAAAGCTAAACTAATTGGCATCTAGGAGCATTGCGTGTAGAAATGTATATGACTAATCCACGGGGTATGTTACACAATCAGTTCTTCATCTCTGTGTATACAATGCAAAGTATACAATAGATAATGCAGTAACGAGCTCTGGATGAGCCCACATCAATGTTATTCAGCTGTAGCCGGCATTGGGATGGAAGCCAATGTCCCCACAGCAAGTGTCAGTGTCCTTAGTAATTATCACACTAATACTTATTAATGAGAGAGGACGGCACAGCTCTATAGAGATAATTATACCATGTGTCTGCTCCTCCCCAACAAAATATCTGCTTTGCGTCAGGCAAGAACTGGGACAATAGTCATTATGAAAGGTTATTCATTTATGGTATCTTCCAATGGTGGTTTCTAAGTGTAAAATCTGAACCCTTTAAAAGGAACCAGATTTTAGCATTATAAACTAAAGCCACCATCTTTATCGGCTCTATTACTGCCGTCCATTGACTTGTATCGAAGCTCTAAACTCCCCCTGCATATGCCAAAAATTACCATAATTTTCAGACTATAAGATGCACCCCAAATTTTGGGGTGGAAAATAAAATATTTTTTTGGTTAAAATGTGAGTCTGTCTTAAGAGTCCGAAATTAGCTTAGAGCAGAGATCGAAATTTGCCCATGCGCCACCTCTGGAGGCCATTTTCCTGAAGCCCACCACTGGGAAATCAATGTACAGAGCAGGACTCGCACCACCAGGAAAACCCCTCCTCCCAGCCCAGGGCCTGCAGCATCGCCCGACTCCTGCCCCCACAGAATTCTTGCAGAAGCGACCCTTCGGACTATAAGACGCACCCCCCATTTTCCTCCCAAAAGTGCGCATTATAGTCAGAAAAATACGGTATATACTTCTGGCATGTGGCAACGTCGTTTTTTCTTCTCTCAGTCCTCCTGACTTGATTGATGAGAATGACGTGTCCTACTTCATCTACGGATCATCCCGAATTTGTACCTGCGCAGTGAAAGTGCAGGTCTGCACAGTCGCTCTGTACTTTCCCCTGCTAAGGGCAGAGCAAAGTCTTATAATGATCAGGCATCTATTAACCCGGAAGTGGAGTTGGTGCCGGCGCATGCACAATACAGGACAAGATTTGCAGCGATCAGTAGATGACGTAGGACGCACCATCCATTTCAATCAAGCCAGGAGGATGCCAGCTGCAGGGACTGAGGAGGTGCCAAGAAAAGAAAAAAGCCCATTGGACCATACTGCCAAAAAGGTATTTTTTGTCATATTCAGGGGGAATTTAGGGCTGAAATACAAGTTGATAGACTGCAGTAATAGCGTAGATAAAGGTGGTGGTTTAGTTTATATTGGGCAAATCTGGTCATTAGTTCCTTTTAACATTTATTTCTATATACTTTTTCCCAAAACAATTTTTCAGTTAGAAACTGTCAGTAAGCAGGATAGCTGCAGTCAGAGCACTTGACTAAGAGTTGCATGCATCTCTAGTCAGTTCTTAATGGTTGTTCTGTACTGTTCCTAAGTTCCAAAACTACTTTATTACTAATTCTGACTGGCATAACAACAGTGTAGAAAAAAATTGGTGGCTAGTTGATGGTTTCCAAGTCGCAAAAGAAGATTTTTTTTATTTTTTTTTACCTAAACTAAAATTTTAAAATGTAATGAACAGAGGGTAATTATTTTATATTCGTCCACTGAGGTATGTAGGGGAGATCCGGGCCGTTCTTAGACAAAGTGGGGCCCTGGGCAAAAGTTTTAAGTGGGGCCCCAAATGCTGACATATGGCACCATCACATAGAAACATTTCAGTTGTATTTACATGTGCTGAGTTCAGGCCATTAACCCCTTCCCGACATGCGCCGTACTAGTACTGCGCTGCCGGCACTGCATTACTGACAGCCGCAGTACTAGTACGGCGGCTCGATCACCGCGGTCTCGCACTGAGCGCCGCGGTGATCGGGTGCGGGTGTCAGCTGTATATGACAGCTGACACCCCGCAGCAATGCCCACGATCGGCGCTATCGCCGATCGCGGGCATTTAACCCCTCTGATGCCGCTGTCAATAGTGACAGCGGCATAGAGGGGGATCGCGCAGGGACGGGGGCTCCCTGCGCTCTCCCACCGGAGCAACGCGATGAGATCGCGCTGCTCCGGTGACCTGGAAGGAGTCCCCGGATCCAAGATGGCCGCGGGACTCCTTCCGGGTCATGAGATGACCCTGCTTGCCGGCGTCTGCTGAGAATTCCTCATAGCAGGCGCCGGCAAGCCTCTGCAATGTGCCTGTCAGATCGATGATCTGACAGAGTGCTTTGCACACTGTCAGATCACCGATCTGTGATGTCCCCCCCTGGGACAAAGTAAAAAAGTAAAAAAAAAATGTTTCCACATGTGTAAAAAAAAAAAAAAAAAAAATCCTAAATAAATAAAAAAAAAAAAAAATTCCCATAAATACATTTCTTTATCTAAATAAAAAAAAATCACACAATAAAAGTACACATATTTAGTATCGCCGCGTCCGTAACGACCCCACCTATAAAACTATATCACTAGTTAACCCCTTCAGTGAACACCGTAAAAAAAAAAAAAAAAAAAAAGGAGGCAAAAAACAACGCTTTATTCTCATACCGCCAAACAAAAAGTGGAATAACACGCGATCAAAAAGACGGATATAAATAACCATGGTACCGCTGAAAACGTCATCTTGTCCCGCAAAAAAAAAGCCGCCATACAGCATCATCAGCAGAAAAATAAAAAAGTTATAGCTCTCAGAATAAAGCGATGCAAAAACAATTATTTTTTTATATAAAATAGTTTTTATTGTGTAAAAGCGCCAAAACATAAAAAAATTACATAAATGAGGTATCGCTGTAATCGTACTGACCCGAAGAATAAAACTGCTTTATCCTTTTTACCAAACGCGGAACGGTATAAACGCCCCCCCTAAAAGAATTTCAGGAATTGCTGGTTTTTGTTCATTCCTCCTCCCAAAAATCGGAATAAAAAGCGATCAAAAAATGTCATGTGCCCGAAAATGGTACCAATAAAAACTCAACTCGTCCCGCAAAAAACAAGATCTCACATGACTCTGTGGGCCAAAATATGGAAAAATTATAGCTCTCAAAATGTGGTGATGCAAAAACTATTTTTTGCAATAAAAAGCGTCTTTTAGTGTGTGATGGCTGCCAATCATAAAAATCCGCTAAAAAAACGCTATAAAAGTAAATCAAATCTCCCTTCATCACCCCCTTAGTTAGGGAAAAATAATACAATTTAAAAAAATATATTTATTTCCATTTTCCCGTTAGGCTACTTTCACACTAGCGTCGGTACGGGGCCGTCGCGCTGCGTCGGCCCGACATACCGACGCATACTGTGCAAGTGCCGCACAACGGGGGCAGCGGATGCTGTTTTTCCATGCATCCGCTGCCCCATTGTGAGGTGTGGGGAGGTGGGGGCGGAGTTCCAGCCGCGCATGCGCGGTCGGAAATGGTGGACCGTCGGCACAAAAAAAGTTACATGTAACGTTTTTTGCTGCCGGCGGTCCGCCACAACACGACGCAACCGTCGCACGACGCTTGCGACGTGTGTCAATATGTCGCTAATGTTAGTCTATGGGGAAAAAACGCATCCTGCAGATGACTTTGCAGGATGCGTTTTTTCGCCAAAACGACGCATTGCGACGTATGCAAAAAAACGCTAGTGTGAAAGTAGCGCTAGGGTTAGGACTAGGGTTAGGGCTAGGGTTAGGGTTGGGGTTAGGGCTAGGGTTAGGGCTGGGGTTAGGGTTGGGGTTAGGGTTTCAGTTAGAATTGGGGAGTTTTCACTGTTTAGGCACATCAGGGGCTCTCCAAACGCGACATGGCGTCCGATCTCAACGCGTTTGTTTGCGTTAAAAACGCATGCGTTTTTATAGAAAAAAACCAGAACACACACTGAAAAGTCACCCACCACCATCAAGGTGATAAAGGGATCCAAACCCTAACCCTAACCCTACCCCTAAACTCACCCCTAACCGTTTAATGAACATTTTCTGACAGTCATAGTGCCACGTATTTCAGTGCCACGATATTTCAGTGCCACGATATTTCAGTGCCACGTCTTTCAGTGCCACGATATTTCAGTGCCACGTATTTCAGTGCCACGATATTTCAGTGCCACGTATTTCAGTGCCACGATATTTCAGTGCCACGTATTTCAGTGCCACGTATTTCAGTGCCACGTCTTTCAGTGCCATGATATTTCAGTGCCACGTATTTAAGTGCCACGATATTTCAGTGAAATACGTGGCACTGAAATATCGTGGCATTTACGTGAAATACGTGGCACTTATATACGTGGCACTTATATACGTGGCACTTATATACGTGGCACTTATATACGTGGCACTTATATACGTGGCCACTGAAATATCGTGGCACTTATATACGTATATATGTATATACGTATATAAACGTATTTCAGTGCCACGTATTTCAGTGCCACGTATTTCAGTGCCACGTATTTCAGGTTAGGGTTAGGGGTAGGGTTAGGGTTTTTTGTTTTTTTCTCGTTTTCCTGTGTTTTTCTATAAAAACGCATGCGTCTAAAAAACGCATGCGTTTTACCGCGTTTACATGCGTTTTTTCACACATGCGTTTTTTTTAAAAAACGCATGCAGATAAAAACACAAGTGTGAAACCAGCCTTACCCTTGGGAAAATAAAAACGTGGGGGCTAAAATATAATTTTCGTGGAAAAAAAAATATTTTTTATTTTCACGGCTCTGCGTGATAAACTGTAGTGAAACACTTGTTGGTTCAAAGTTCTCACAACACATCTAGATAAGTTCTGTGGGGGGTCTAGTTTCCAATATGGGGTCACTTGTGGGGGGTTTCTACTGTTTAGGTACATCAGGGGCTCTGCAAATGCAACATGACACCTGCAGACCAATCCATCTAAGTCTGCATTACAAACGGCGCTCCTTCCCTTCCGAGCTCTGCCGTGCGCACAAACAGTGGTTCCCCCCCATATATGGGGTATCAGCGTACTCAGGACAAATTGGACAACTTTTGTTGTCCAATTTCTCCTGTTACCCTTGGGGAAAAACAATTGCGGGCTAAAACATAATTTAGTGGAAAGAAAAAATGATTTTTTAATTTTCATAGAGCTACATTCTAAACTTTAGTGAAACAATTGGGGGTTAAAAGTGCTCACCACACATCGAGATAAGTTCCTTAGGGGGTCTTCTTTCCAAAATGGTGTCACTTGTGGGGGTTTCCACTGTTTAGGCACGTCAGGGGCTCTCCAAACACGACATGGGTTCCGATCTCAATTCCAGCCAATTTTGCATTGAAAAGTCAAATGGCGCTCCTTCCCTTCCGAGCTCTGCCATGCGCCCAAACAGTGGTTTATCCCCATATATGAAGTATCAGCGTACTCAGGACAAATTGCACAACAACTTTTGGGGTCCAATTTATCCTGCTACCCTTGGGAAAATAAAAAATTTGGGGCAAAAAGATCATTTTTTGTGAAAATTAATATAAATTTTTTTTTACGGCTCTACATTATAAACTTCTGTGAAGCACTTGGAGGTTCAAAGTGCTCACCACACATCTAGATTAGTTCCTTAGAGGGTCTACTTTCCAAAATGGTGTCACTTGTCGGGGTTTCCACTGTTTAGGCACATCAGGGGCTCTCCAAACATGACATGGGTTCCGATCTCAATTCCAGCCAATTTTGCATTGAAAAGTCAAATGGCGCTCCTTCCCTTCCGAGCTCTGCCATGCGCCCAAACAGTGGTTTATCCCCATATATGAAGTATCAGCGTACTCAGGACAAATTGCACAACAACTTTTGGGGTCCAATTTATCCTGCTACCCTTGGGAAAATAAAAAATTTGGGGCAAAAAGATCATTTTTTGTGAAAATTAATATTATTATTTTTTTACGGCTCTACATTATAAACTTCTGTGAAGCACTTGGAGGTTCAAAGTGCTCACCACACATCTAGATTAGTTCCTTAGAGGGTCTACTTTCCAAAATGGTGTCACTTGTGGGGGTTTCCACTGTTTAGGCACGTCAGGGGCTCTCCAAACATGACATGGGTTCCGATCTCAATTCCAGCCAATTTTGCATTGAAAAGTCAAATGGCGCTCCTTCCCTTCCGAGCTCTGCCATGCCCCCAAACAGTGGTTTATCCCCATATATGAAGTATCAGCGTACTCAGGACAAATTGCACAACTTTTGGGGTCCAATTTATCCTGCTACCCTTGGGAAAATAAAAAATTTGGGGCAAAAAGATCATTTTTTGTGAAAATTAATATTAATTTTTTTTACGGCTCTCCATTATAAACTTCTGTGAAGCACTTGGAGGTTCAAAGTGCTCACCACACATCTAGATTAGTTCCTTAGAGGGTCTACTTTCCAAAATGGTGTCACTTGTGGGGGTTTCCACTGTTTAGGCACGTCAGGGGCTCTCCAAACACGACATGGGTTCCGATCTCAATTCCAGCCAATTTTGCATTGAAAAGTCAAATGGCGCTCCTTCCCTTCCGAGCTCTGCCATGTGCCCAATCAATGGTTTACCCCAACATGTGGGGTATCGGCGTACTCAGGACAAATTGTACAACGACTTTTGTGGTCCAATTTCTCCTGTTACCCTTGGTAAAATAAAACAAATTGGATCTGAAGTAAAAATTTTGTGAAAAAAAAGTTAAATGTTCAATTTTTTTTAAACATTCCAAAAATTCCTGTGAAGCACCTGAAGGGTTAATAAACTTTTTGAATGTGGTTTTGAGTACCTTGAGGGGTGCAGTTTTTAGAATGGTGTCACTTTTGGGCATTTTCTGTCATATAGACCCCTCAAAGTCACTTCAAGTGTGAGGTGGTCCGTAAAAAAAATGGTTTTGCAAATTTTGTTGCAAAAATGAGAAATCGCTTTTCAACTTTTAACCCTTATAACTCCCTAACAAAAAAAAATTATGTTTCCAAAATTGTGCTGATGTAAAGCAGACATGTGGGAAATGTTGTTTATTAACTATATTATGTGATATAACTCTCTAATTTAAGGGCATAAAAACGAAAAATTAGAAAATTGCGAAATTTTCATAATTTTCAACAAATTTCTGTTTTTTTCACAAATAAATGCAAGTCATATCGAAGAAGTTTTACCACTATCATAAAGTACAATATGTCACGAGAAAACAGTCTCAGAATTACCAGGATCAGTTGAAGCGTTTCAGAGTTATGACCTCATAAAGTGACAGTGGTCAGAATTGTAAAAATTGGCCGTGTCAGTTAGGTGAAAATAGGCTTCGGGGTGAAGGGGTTAAACAAGCGTGATCCACAGTATTGAAGTCCTTGGATACATGTTTCCTGTCCTTTTTACACCGGCTGAGGAAGAATGATGGGAACAGAATGATCACTAATAGATCAATCTGTCCCAATTTAGTATCATGTTATCAGCAGCATAGCTACAGTTTTCATCTCGCGATGTACAATAATGATTTCTGTTCTGGCATAAACAATCTAATCACTCAATGAATAAGCAGCATTTTTCTCTTTTAGTATAATGCACCCTATAGTCCTCCATATAGTATAATGCACCCCCCATAGACCTCTATATAGTATAATACAATCCCATAGTCCTCCATATTTTATAATGCACACCCCATACTCCTCTATATAGTATAATGCACTCCTCATAGACCTCCATATAGTATAATGCACACCCCATAGACCTCCATATAGTATAATGCACACCCCATAGTCCTCCATATAGTATAATGCACACCCCATAGTCCTCAATATAGTATAATGCATGTCATAGTCCCACATATTGTATAATACACTCCCAGTAGTCCTCCATGTAATACAACTCCCCATAGTTTAATGCACCCCATATCCTTCATACAGTATAATTCATTCCCCATAGTCCTCCATACAGTATAATGCATTCCTCGTAGTCCTCCAAACAGTATAATGCAGCCCCCATATAGTCCACATACGATAATGAACTCCTCATAGTCCTTGATAGAGTATATTGCAATTCCCATAGAGTATAAAACAGCCCCCATATAGTATAATGCAGCCCCATGGAGTATAATGCAGCACCCATAGAGTATAATACAGCTCCATATAGTATAATGCAGCCTTACATAGTATAATGTAGCCTCATAGAGTATAACACAGCCCCCATAGGGTATAATGCAACCTCCTATAGTATAATGCATATTCCTCCAGTATTATGGCCACCACATACTCACTGATTTAAAGAGAAATAAATACAATACTCACCTCTCCCCATTTGACCACTGTTCCGTTCTCTGCAGTGCATCTACTCAGCAGTTCCACTGCTCGGCACAGTATGGCGCGCGATCAAGTGACGTCATTCTGCCTGCTGTGTCAGAAGTAGAGAGGGAATAATGGGAGAGGGATCATCATCTGACGCTCTCTTCTTCATCATTGCTTTCCAGTGTATCGGCATATATGATGCTTATACAGTTGAATGCACGATGCGAGGGGCAGGAGCCGGTTCTGGCACTGGGCCTGCCTGACACGCAGATCCCATAGTGGCCGCGTGGTGTGCTGCTATTAGCAACATGCCACTGGCTGGGGCCACTAGGGGAGTGGGGGCCCTAGCAAATGTCTAATTTGTCTGTTCTTAACACCGGCCCTGGGTAAGATGTGTCTGAGGGATGTGAGCTTGGATGTCTGTACAAGCAATGGCAGATAGTGTTAGTTGCTACCCTCTCCTCCTATGCACATGGTTAATCCGAAAGGATGATGCAGTGATGAACTTTAATCCATTTTATTCACAGTTATTCACAGAATAGAGCATAGAGATAAAAGGAGAATATTCTCTTCAGTTGTGATGCACATGTTGCCAAGATTGCATTAACCACAAGAAAGAATGTGAGGAAACCAAATAGGAGTGAACATGCTCAGATAAGGCTTTATCTGAGTATGCTTGTGTGCTAACCGAGTGTCTTCGGCGTGCTCGAAAAATATGTTGAGTCCCAGTGGCTGGATGTCTCGTAGCTGTTCGACAGCCGCAATACATGCAGAGATTTCCTGTTTGTTAGGCAATCCTTGTGTGTGTTGCAGCTGTTAAACAGCTGTGAGACATGCAGGTGCGGGAACTTGAACATATTATTTGAGCACGCGGTTGACACTATCTTAGCACATGAGCATGCTCTGATAACGCCTTATCCAAGCATGTTTGCATATCACTAGTTAACACATATAACATTAGGAAAATGCCTCTTACATGACTGAAAGCCTTTGCAATCGATTAGCTGAACAGCACACTCCCTGTCTGAAATCATTGGAATTCACTAAATTAACCGTCTTGAAGTGGAGGTGTATTCCTGAAGTTCACTGAAGGATACCTCAACCTGAAAGACAAAAATAATGCATGCAATACAATAATAACATTAGCATAGGAATGAAGTAGACAAATGTCTATAACAAGTTCCTGGCATACTCCAATTAATACCCAATCAATGGATTGGAGAAGCCGCACTAGGCCAAACCCCATCTCCAACCCCATTGTAATCCAAAGGATCAAGTTCCTGGTTGCAATCAGATAAGCATCTTAAATGGTTTGAAAGTTCCAAGTTCCGGTTCCAAATGTGACAGCGCAAACAAGCCTTGACTAACTCGAGAAGTGTTCAAATCACTGTCAGCCCAAACCAACCTTCTCTTTGGATTTGGTGATGAGGGTGCTGACATCAGGATGGATCTTTGGATCAAATTCTGGATCCTGAAGGCTGAAACTATCTTCATTGGCAGTCTCTTCAAACTGGTCAAGAAAGAACTCCGGTCCTGTTAATCAAGAAGAATTTGCAAAAGCGCCAACAGACACAGGCCTAGTAGCATGGTCAACATGGCAAAGATGGATCATTCTGATATTGTTCAGGTTTAGAATATTTCCTGTTCCTTTCAGTGTGGTAACTGAATAGACAGAAGCGTTTTGTGTGGTTGTATATGTAACCCAGAACAACCTTGCTGTCTGTGTATAATCTTGTGTCATCCATATGAATAGCTAATTCGCTCTGTATAAAGTCTGCGATATCTACGGCTAGCACAGCCACAGAGCTCAAGTCTGGGTATGGTGTGCTCGGATTTAGGTGCCAATTTAGCCTTCTCAAATAGAAATCCAACATGAGTTTCATTGTTAGAGTCTATAACATTCAAATAGGCAACAGCTTCAGTAGAGGCGTCAGAGAATATATGGATCTCTTTCCTTTGACTCGTAGCAAGAGATGTTGGAGTCTACCAACGTGATATGTGGATCCTATCCAAGGCACAAAGATTCACTCCAGGACCTCGACTTTAGTTGCTTGTCAGCAGGAAGTCCTTAATACACTCTGAGAGGTGTCTTAGCGGAATCTTGCCTTGCATAGTCAGGGGTGAAGCAAATCCAAGTGGATCATATAGGCTGTTCACCACTGACAGAACCCCAAGTTTAATACATGTTTTTTTCTGCTGAATGAACCTGAAAGCCAAAGGAGTCCTTCAACAAGTTCCATCTCAAGCTCAGACTTCTCTGTGCTGGTAGATTGTCCGTGCCTAGATTCAAGTCTCTGAAATCTTCAGCAAGATCATTAGGGTGAAAGGCCTTCATGATGACAGCACTATTGGAGGCAATTTTATGCCATCTCAGATGAGCTTTAGAATGCACACCTTGTGTCCTTTTAAGCAGATCTATGGCTTTTTCTGGTGTGGGCAGGGATTGAGAATGTTGTCCACGTAGAAGTCCTTCTTAGTGAACTGTTGGGCGTCCTTTCCATACTCAGATTCGCCATTAGAGGCAGTCCTGCGTAGGTTGAATGTAGCGACTGCAGGAGAAGGACTGTTTTCAAACACGTGTACCTTCAAGCGTTATTCAACCATTTCCTTCTCGGTGACATAGAAATGGCGATAATTTCTGTGATCTTGTCGCACACTGAAAACAATGGAGCATTTGTTCCATGTCAGCAGTAATAGCGACTGGGCCTTTTCTGAATCTCATGAGCACTCCCACCAGGTTATAAGTCAAGATGGGGCCAGTGAGGAGAACTTCGTTCAGAGATATACCATGATGTTTGGCGCTTGAATTGAACACCATTCTGGTTTTTTTAGGCTTTTTGGATAAAATGCTCCAAAGGAAGGTTGATACCAGCACTCTTCATTCTCTTGCAAGGGTGGAGCTGGTTCTACGTGGTTATTTCAGGCTTGTTTCTTAATGTTCACTGCAGTGAGATGAACCTAGATAAAGCCTGTTCTCGGTTGTTAGAAAGCTTGGCTCTTGCAGCTTTGAAGGGTAAAGGAGCAACCCAGCAGTGAGATTAGTTCCTGAAGAATTCACTGTCCATGATTATAATAAACTCTTTGTCTTCTATGGATAAGACCATTTTGTTGTCCTCTTGTGTTGTGCAAAACACTGTTCACCCTAAGTCGTCACTATAGGGAGTTAGAATGGTGTCAGACTCTTGGATGACGTTGTAGAACCTTTCTTTCACTTTGTATTAATGAAAGCATGGCTTAAAGTGAGTTGTGTGACAATTTTTGAGCACATAGCCCTGCTACGTGTAGTACAAGCGATCAGATGATCGTAACTTCAAGTCTCCGAAGGAGACTATTGAAGCACGTAAAAAAAAAAACTTATTTTTTTTACCCTTTAATGACTGGAGCTTTTTTCGGTTTTGCGTTTTCGTTCTTCGCTCCCCTCCTTCCCAGAGCCATAACTTTTTTATTTTTCCATCAATATGGCCATGTGAGGGCTTATTTTTTGCAGGGCGAGTTGTACTTTTGAAAGACACTATTGGTTTTGCCATGTCGTGTACTAGAACACAAGTAAAAAAAATTCCAAGTGTGGTGAAATTGCAAAAAAAAGTGCAATCCCACAGTTGTTTTTTGTTTGGCATTTTTAATATGTTCACTAAATGCTAAAACTGACCTGCTATTATGATTGGCCAGGTCATTACCAGTTCATAAGGATTATAATTCACCGCACACTCGTTATGATAAGTTGCAAAACGTGCTCATCAGATTTAATCAAGAAGTGTATATCCAAAAATGCCACAAGCAATAGAGTACATAGCAATATAATATGACTGAAACCCAACGTTTTGCCCTCCCGGGTCTTACTCATGGGGTTACTTGTTTTTAAGAGTAAGGGCTTGTTTCTATTTGCGAGAAACACGTCAGTGTCTCGCATGTGGAAACCAAGCTCTGGCGCCGGCACTCCAGAGCGGAGCGTGCGGCTCCATGTGTTCCTATGCAGCCGCATGCTCCGCTTCCAAGAGCCGGCACCAGAGCTTGGTTTCCACATGCGAGACACGGACGTGTTTCTCGCAAATGGAAACAAGCCCTTAAGGTAACAAGAGGTAGAGGGAGGGGTGTGGAGAGACCCCTGGTGTCTATTATCCAGGTGCTTGGAGCATATACTGAGTTCCTAGGTATGCACACCCAGCAAGGCGAGGGAGCGCTGCTCTTCAGCCAGCATCCATCGCTTCTATTAGGTCCCCCTCTTGGCGGACGGCCACCAGTATCAGGAACTCCGTATATGCTCCAAGCACCTGGATAATAGACACCAGGAGTCTCTCCACACCTCTCTCTCTACCTCTCGTTACCTTTACTCTTGGTTGGGTTTCAGTCATATTATATTGCTATGTACTCTATTGCTTGGGGTATTTTTGGATATACACTTCTTGAATAAATCTGATGAGCACGTTTTGCAACTTATCATAAAGAGTGTGCGGTGAATTATAATCCTTATCTCTGGGACTACAATAGTCCGTTCCACCAGCACCTCACGCTTCAGACTTGAGCGCACACCATTTCTCCTTGTTACGAGTTCATACACACCAAACATGTCTAGGTTCTCTTTTATCTAAGTGGTGAAAAAAATTCCAAACTTTGCTAAAAAAAACAAAAATTGAGCAATTTTCCAATACCCGTAGCGTCTCCAATTTTCGTGATCTCGGGTCGGTTGAGGGCTTATTTTTTGCATGCCAAGCTGATGTTTTTAATGATTCCATTTCGGTGCAGATATGTTCTTTTGATCACCCATTTTAATGCAATGTCACGGCTACCAAAAAAACATAATTCTGGCGTTTTGAATTTTTTTCTCGCTACGCTGTTTAGTGATCAGGTTAATCCTTTTTTTAAAATTGATCGGGCCATTCTGAACCCGGCGATACTAAATATGTGTATGTTTTATTTTTTTATTTTTTTTTATTGTTTTATTTTGAATGGGGCGAAAGGAAAGTGATTTGAACTTTTATATTTTTTTATTTTTTTTCATATTTTTAAAAACATTTTTTTTTTACTTTTGACATGCTTCAATAGTCTCCATGGGAGGCTAGAAGCTGGCATAGCCTGATCGGCTCTGCTACATAGGAGAGATGATCAGATCGCCTCTATGTAGCAAAATTACTTCATTGCTATGACTGCCGACCACTGGGTGACGCTCACAGCAATCCGGCATCAACAACCATAGAGGTCTGCTGGAGACCTCTGGTTGTTATCCCAATGCACCGGTGACCCCCGATCACGTCACGGGGGTCAGCGGTGCGCGCATTTCTGACCAGATAACCGGAAGCGCTTGTTAAATGCCGCTGTCAAAGTTTGACAGAGGCATTTAACTAGTTAATAGGAGCGGGTGGATCGCCCCTATTGCGAGCACATGTCAGCTGTACAAAACAGCTGACATGTCCCGGCTTTGATGCGGGATCACCGCCGGAGCCCACATCAAAGCGGGGGGTTCTGCCATCAGGCGTAAAGGGTTAAATTAAAAAGCTATAAAAGTTCAAATCACTCCCCTTTTTCCCCATTAAAAAAATTAAAATTAAAAAAATACCCATTCGGTATTGTTGCATTCAGACTCCAGATTTATCAAAATATAAAAAGAATTAATCCAATCAGTAAGCGGCGTAATGAGAAAAAAATCAAAGCACCCAGAATTACGAGTTTTTGGTTGTCGCAACCTTGCAATAAAATGCAATAACGGGCGATCAAAACATTGTATCTACACCAAAATGCTATCAATAAAACCATCAGTTCGGTGCGCAAAACATAAGTCCTCATTCAGCCCCAGATCCTGAAAAATGAAGACACTATGGGTCTTGGAAAATGGCACTTTTTTTTTTTTTTACAAATTTTGGATTTTTTTTTCACCACCTAAATAAAAAAATAACCTATAAATGTTTGGTATCATCGAACTCGTAATAACCTGGAGAATCATAATGGCAGGACAGTTTTAGCTTTCAGTGAATATGGTAAAAAAAATGTAAAAAAATTGTGGGATTGCACTTTTTTTTGCAATTTCACCGCACTTGGAATTTTTTTCCTGTTTTCCAGTACACAATATGGTAAAACAAATGGTGTCGTTCAAAACTACAACTCGTCTCTCAAAATATAAGCCCTCACACGGCTATATTGATGGAAAAATAAAAAAGTTATGACTCTGGGAAGAAAGGGAGCGAAAAACAAAAACGGAAAAACCCAAGGTGGCAAATGGGCTAAGAGACAAGTGAAGACACCAACGATCTGTATAGTTTCTCCTGTTGAGTACAGTATATTAAGAGGATGAAAACTTTGATGTGAGGAGAAGGAGGAGGGCTTATTTAATAAACAGGACCCTACATTTCTGTCCTAGAAGAGAAAATGAATAATCGCATACAGCTTTCACCACACGTTAATTGATTGCCAGTCCAACCTCAGTGCGTGGATGGCTTGTCTACTAGGACCAAACCTTTGAATCAATGTTGTTGGTTTTTGTTTTTTTTTTAGTCAAACATGATTCCTGAGGAAAAAAGGGGTGAGACAAGCACACACAGGGTGATATTGAAAGGTACATATAAAGGGAGTTATGGAGTTGCTCACCTGATAGTGTTGTGATTGTCACATCTCCAGATATCGCCTCAGGTATTGCAGGTGGATCACCAGATGTATCCGTAAAACTGACCATAAACTCCGGTTTCTTCATAAACCACATTTTCATGTCAATATTCTGCTGTAACCTTTAGGATTATGATTGATTAATCTCTTCCTTTTTTTTTACTATAAAGCTTTCTGTATACAAGTATGCAAACAAGTTATCCACGAACATACAAGAGAGATTACTCACGTCAATGCTGCCCTTCACGTTCTTCTATGTCCTAACAGATCCGGAGGTGGGAGTGGGTCAGTGGTCTGAGATAATATTAGGACATTCTGGGGTTGTCTTTGGTTTCCTTAATCTTCTATATACAGTATAGTGTATTTTGCATTTACTTTGCATGACTTTACTGTTTAGGCTTCTGAAAAACTTTTTTCAGAATAGGTTTCTGGCATTTACAGATATGATTGGCAGCAACAATTCCTCTCCGCCATATGGCTGCCCAATCTTTTCAAGAAACAATCAGATCAGTGGTTGGAACTTGAAGATATACTAGGTAATATTTTACTATTTATTTTGTATTATTTATAATATGTCATTAATATTATATGTTGCTTGTCTGTGAACAATAAAAACCTGCCTATAGAGGATGCAGACATATCCAGCTTTCTGTTGAGGACAACAGCGGTGGGATTAGAGCAGTGTTGGAGTCAGACAACTGGAGGCGGTTAGACCAGTAGGGGTCAACCAGGGCTGTGGAGTCGGAGTCCATTTTAGTGGAGTCGGTGTCATGGAAATTGAAAAGTCTGATGTTTGGCTTATCAACTCCACAGCCCTGTCAGGGCTGTAGAGTCAGAGTCCATTTTGGTGGAGTCGGTGTCATGGAAATTGAAAAGTCTGAGGTTTGGCTTACCGACTCCACGGCCCTGTCAGGGCTGTAGAGTCGGAGCCCATTTTGGTGGAGTCGGTGTCATGGAAATTGAAAAGTCTGAGGTTTAGCTTACCGACTCCACGGCCCTGTCAGGGCTGTAGAGTCGGTACCTATTTTGGTGCAGTCAGAGATTTGGCTTACCGACTCCACAGCCCTCCGGTCTACGTACCGCTTCGTCTTCATGTTGGTCCTAGATGTAGCTCTTGATTGTATCCAAGGACTGCTCCTTACAGTCAGCATCCCATGTCCTTTTGGTCTTGCATGTGCGATTCATTCTGTATATACCAGCAGCACAATGGTATAAACATTAGAGTTGCGCCATTTAGATTGATGCCAGCTGCATATTGCAAATAAAGTCACAGCGGTAACACCTGCTACACTGGATGGGTCATCAATTTTACAAGCTTGGACAACCCTTTTAAGGATATACATTATTCATTATTTTTTTAATTTTCTATTTAATTTTTATTATTATTACGGTATTTATGTAGCGCCCCCACTGCCGCAGGGCCGAGGGGTACCCGGTACCGGGCCTCTGAGTCTCTGCTCAGGGGTTGTCATGGTGGCTAGACCCGGTCCGTGACCCTGCTGAGGGGCGTACAGTGATAGATGTAGATAGTGGTTGTGGTGCGGTGCAGTAAATAACGAGGACACCAGGTTGCAGTCTCTTTACCTCTTTACTGAAGGTCTCTGGGTCCTCAGTCCGGAATACAGTTCACCAGGCTGCGCAAGTCCGGCCAGTCCGATGGCACCTCCAGAGTTCTCTTTGCAGGTGGAAATCTGTGCCTTCCTGCTAGCGCTATGTGTTGTGGTCTTCCCCTGCTGTGCTTACGGGATAGTCCCCACAACTGTTGTGTCTGTTTCTTGTGTTCCCTCACAACAACACAATTAGATGATGTCCTGCTAATCCTCTGTCCCTCCCGGTGTTATGGTTGGGACGCACCCGTATGACGGGTAGGCTCGGAGCTCTTCCGGGACCCTAGAGTCGCCCCTCTCCACAGGTTGCCCCCCAAGTCTGCATAGGTGATTTAGGTGAGACAGCCCGCCTGTGACTGACTGTCCTGCCGTTGGTTTGAAGTATTGCTTGGAGCTAGATATATGAATACTTCCTCGGCGTTCCGGCCGCCGGTTGTGCGCCTCAGTAGGATGTTGCCTCGGTCTTACAGCACGACTCCTACTGGTATTCTCCTTCTTGCTTTGATCTCGTTTCTCACTCAGCACAATATATCTCGCTTCTGATCCTTTCTTAGGGCACAGCCGCTATGCTGAGCAGGCACGGTCCCGTGACGTTCTTTCTTGTAGCCAGGCCTCTGTCAGGGTCCCAAACCTGACAGGGACCCTACCGAATCTTCCCCACAACACCCCCTGCCACAAGGTGTTGCCTGGTTCCAACCCAGTCAGCTTTCTGAACTAACTTCCTGCCTGACCCCCAGTTTACCCACACGGTGAGGAGTGGCCTAGTAAATAGCACCCTTAGCTCCCCCTGGAGGCCCGACTGTGAAATGTATTTCAGTTTTGCAATTGAGTTTGAATTAAAAATGTTGCACCGTTTGGCTTTTACAGGCTTTTTACTTTCCAGCAAATTCAACTTCATTAATCAACTGAGAGGAGCTCAGAAAAAGACAGTTAAGGGTTACAAACTCTCCAGTCAAAATAAACTCTTTCATGGATTTGCAGCTCATTTTGTAGCCAGCAACAGTCAATGCAACACAGAGGCTATACAAGGTGCAATTTATTTTTTGGGGAAACCCAAAAACAAAAATAAGTTTTATCCCAAATACATGTATTTGAAAAAGAAAAAAACAAAATTGTCTCCAAAAGTCGACAAAACTTTTCAGGTGTTCATTGCACAATATAAATGGAACTTTATTTTTATTTCATGTGTTGATTTGATTAGTCATACTTTTTTTTTTTCACGTTTTGCTTTGTTATGCAATTTTTGCATAATAAAAACATCACTTCTATTGACGTTGCTATATGAGGACTTGTTTTTTAAGTGAACAATTGTTTTATTTATTTTATTCATGCCATTTTGGGTTCCATAGTACTTTTTGATAACCTTTTATTCCATATTTTCAGGGATATAGATGAAAAAGAGCAGCAATTCTGGCATTATTTTTCCTTTTTTTCCCCATAATACTGTAAAGCAATAAAAAGGTTTCCTCTTTTATACTTGAAAAGATGTTTTTTTACCTACTTTATGCAATATTTATTATTCCCATGTAGGAACTTATGGAATTTGAGTCTATTATTAGACTCTTCCTTTGGATTGTTAGGCCCCTTACTACCGCGGCAAGCCATCTCTGTGCTTCATAAGGAAGCCCACTTCCTCTGATAAACCGCTTAGGTGTAGCGGCTGCGATTCGCTGTGGGATCTATGGGGTTAAGAGGCCGGGATCTTAGCTCTTACAGCTGATATACACTGCTGCCGATGCGGGTCATTGTGTACCAACCACCAGAGCTGTAAATGTGCGAGAAGGAGTTAAGGTTATGTTTGCTCTGGTAATGAAATGTGTCATTTTTTAGGCTACGTCAAAGCTTTTATGATTTTGGATTGCTCCAACAGAAATTGATCTGATCTATGGACTCATCTAGCGTGATTTGCTGTTTTCACAGAAACATTCTGTAGAAAAACTGTCCCTATCACTAGTAAAATCCATCAGTCATGCATGAGGATCAATACACTGATTGCCGATGAGCTGCATCATAGGAACGCGAGGTTGACAGTACATGAGCCCTTAATGTGTTCACTGCAAACAAAGTCACAATGACTGTCAGAGGTAAAACCTGATGACGAGGCTCCTTCTATCTATTCTTACTTTTATATTATGTGGGTATTAGGTCAACGCATTTTTTAAAATGACTCAAAGTACATTTTTCTGTCAACTGCTGCTTTTGTTTCTTTTTTTTTGAGGTTTCACATGTACATTGTAACGGGAGTGGTGGAACCAATGTGCCTTGGTTCGAGGAGAGAGCCTGGAGGGGCGTAACCAGGCGAGCGCTCAACTCTTCACTTGAGCCCCTATTGGTGGAGTTTGGCTTAACAACAGGTGCTACCCCAGGACAGACCTCGGACACACGGCAGGTGACCCCCAAGGGACAGGTGATGCATCACCAATGAGACGGACACCCTACCCCTGAACTCTACCTGGAGCAGTTCTCTGGGACTCTCCTCCTATACCCTTATTTTCTCATTCACTCCTCTTACATAAGTGAGGTTTTGAGAAAGACCGTGCCTGGTCGAAACGTTAACCTTGTTGTCTGCAATCATCCGCTTTTTTCTTTATAAATTATTTGGTGGTGCCTGTGCAGATGAATAAAAGCAACTAAAATTTTCTACATAAACGCAAACACTTGAGTGTGGCTGTTTTTCTGGTATACAGATGAGTACGGCAGGAGCAGGCTGCTATATAGATGAGCACGGCAGGTGCAGGCTGGTATACAGATAAGCACGGCAGGAGCAGGCTGGTATACAGATGAGCACGGCAGGTGCAGGCTGGTATACAGATCAGATAGAACCGGCAGGTGCAGGCTGGTATACAGATAGGCACTGGCAGGTGCAGGCTGGTGTACAGAAGAGCACGGCAGGTGCAGGCTGGTGTACAGATGGGCATGACAGGTGCAGGCTGGTATACAGAAGGGCACAACAGGTATAGGCTGGTATACAGATAAGCACGGCAGGTGCAGGCTGGTATAAACATGAGTGCTGCAGGTGCAGGCTTGTGCAGCTGGTATACAGATGAACACGTCAGGTGCGGCTGGTATACAGATGGGCACCGGAAGGTATGTTGGAAGGCACAAGCAAGAACAGACAGGAAAGAGGCAAGAACAAGCAGGTACAGGCAGACACTAGCAGGAACTAGCGGGTACTGGAAGGTACTAACAAACTGGGGACCTGAGAACTAGCAAGTGTGCTGGCAACAGACTAACCACTTTGCTCAGACAACTCCATGCAGGTGGAGGTGCCTTAAATAATTGTCTCTCAGCCATTGGCTGGGGACACCTTAGGATGGCGCACGTAATTGCTTTAAAAAGCACAGTGCCTGGGGATCTGAGCTCCATGTGCAGACCCCGGGCAGCAGCCGGAGAAGGAGGATGAGGAAGTGCACAACGGGGGACCAGGCTGTGAGGGAGTCAGCATTACTGCTGGGGGAGGGGAGGATGTGCAGGGACTTCGGTGCTACATGCATAAAGCAAAGATACACCCCCAAAAAAATAACACAAAATGATAATAAAAGCAGAAAATAGTACAATTTCACAGAAACCAACAAATCTCCACTGGTATAAAGCATGTAGACAACATACAACGTGTGTGTTCATTAAAAAGGGTATTGTCACCTAAAGCATAATTTTTCCAAAGCAATTTTGAAAAAAATTGCATGGAAATATGCAATGGCAAATCTGAACCAAATTAGGAAGATGTTGGTGCAGTTTTATTTGTGGATTTTCTTCTGCAGATAGGGCAACAAAAAATAAAATACGCTGTGCTGATTAATCCTGGTGCTTGCATGAGAAATCTAATGTAGGAGACATCAAGTCAGGCTGCAAAATTCGGGAGCAAAGCGATCGTGGTGTGCCGATGGGTTGTCATGTCACCAACGGGCCTACTGAAGGCTCGCGTCACTGCTCTATTGGTCCTACTATGAAGCTCAGCCTTTAGTATTGAAAAATGTTGATCAAACGATCACCGGTTCCAGTCCTCTAAAAAACCTAAAAGATACAGTGAAATTTAAAAAAAATATGTTTTAAGCATATCAAACTTTAAATCAGACCACTTTTACCATTTTTTAAAAAAAACAAAAACATATTGTCGTGTTCTTAAAATTATTTTATTTAAATTGCACATTAAGTGCCAAAAAGAAAAGAAATGCCCAAATTGCTATTTTTCAGTTGATGCATTTCCCACAAAAAATGCAATAAAGAGTGATCAAAAAAAATGTAGTATGTACCCCAAAATGGTATCAATAAAAAGAAAAACATCAGAGTAATCATAACACAGGCACAACGCTTTAATTTCCAAACATCTTTGAGGAAAAACTTGTCCAAAGTTTTAGATAAAACAATAGACATTTTGACAACAGCAGACAAAGTATATTTAATGTCACAAAATAATTTCTGTGATCATCAAATTGTTTAATCTCAATAAGGTATTTTGCATTTATGACTTATTTTGTTTTAATAAAATGTAATATGTCCAAATTTGATAAATGTAAAAATATTCATTTAGATTTCTATGTCATGCAGATATATAGATGATGGTTTAGGCTGCATAGTTCTGCTTTTTTCCAGGCCAGTACATACTAATTACCTCTGTCAAAGACATTTAGTAAAATACTTTAGGTTTATTGCTTGTTAGGCAATGCTTTTATTGAAGTCTACAGTTAAATTATGAAATAAAACCACACAATTATTTTTTCGCTGGTTGTAACATGCTAAAACTGGTGACACGTCCTCTTAAAATCTATGAAATGATATTTAGCTGTTTCTTCTATCAGTCATAAATAATCATTAATTAAACTGTATCTTCAAGAATTCATTAAGGGTTACATTTTATGACCTTTTGATCCATAAAAACCCAATACTGACCCCTGCAGAGACAGCAGTATTTTTGTAATAGATGTAGTGCTGTGTCAGGACTCTGAACATTTTGATTACCTTTTGTGCATTACTGCCCTTTTCCAAGATGGCGTCTTTGGTCTCATGTGCACTGTTGTCTTCCTGCTATAAAACTCCACCCCAGCCTTCAGTCTGTGCTAGAGTATTCTGCCTTGCATCCAGCTCCACCCTGACGACTCCCTGGCTTTGCACCTGCACCTGCACCTTCTCCTGTGAACCTGTGTGGAGATCCTGCTACTCAGCTCTGAGTTTCTGCTGCATACACCAGTTTCCAGTAATCCTCCATCTGGCTGCTTGTGTTTGTTTCCATCTGCATTTGCTGGACATGTAAGCTGATGCTGCTCTGCTTAAACCTGAGACTTTTACCCAGGCCTTCCTGGTTGTGCTAAGATATTATTTGAACTGCCTTATAAGCATATCTATTTCTGTTTGGACTACCAAGGACTTATTCTTGTCAAGTATCCTCAAGAATAATTGTGCTTCATAGACTTTCTGCGCATTTGCATTTTCCTCTGAAGTTCCCTATAGACTGTTAAGCTGCGTTTAATATTTACACCAAGTGTTGTGGACTTGAGTTTCTCTCTGCACCTGTTTGAATCACAGTGTGATAATATAGACTTTACCACTTATATAACTGTGTCCTGTAGTTGTCTTGTTCCATGCAAAGAGTCTCCTGAGTTATCCTTTATAATCATTAGATGCTGCCAAAATTATTGTCTCTGCCTATCTAGTATACACCGTTTCCTTCCCGATTCAGCATTTTGTAGGTGGGATCTTCCTGATGTATCTTACCTCTGACCCTTCCTCTTCCCTTTCACAGGATGAGCCTAAAGTTCCATCTACCCAGACTGACTGGTGGCACCAAACGACCTCCGATCGGTTAATTTTCATTGATCAGCGGTCGTCTAATTGCCTGTTTAGAAAGCAACCTGCCTTTAACGATGTATAATAAACAAGTTGTAACAGATCGTTCCGTGTGCACAGACTGCCAGTGTTCTCGACAGCGTGAGTCCTGTTTACACAGGAAGATCTGCTGCCAAGAACAATGATTTTTTTTAAGCGAGTTTAAAGGATAAGTGTTATTTTAAGTAACTAGTTGCAATTTCTCGGCCCAAAAACTACGGTAATTTTTCTGAACTGGTGTGTGTGTTGTTTTTTTTTTTTTAATAATCTATATAATAAATAATATGCATCAGAATTATTTGCAATTTCTAGGCCCAAAATATTTTTTTTTTCTGAACTAGTGTGTGTTTTTTAGTACTATATGAAATAAATAATTGGCATCAGCAATCTAGTTGCCATTTCTATGCCCCCAAAAATATTTTTTCTGGACTGGGGTGTGTTTTTTTTCTTTTTTTTAAACTAATCTATGAAATAAATAATAGGCGTCAGAATTATTTGCGATTTCTAGGCCCAAAATATTTTTTTTCGGGACTAGTGTGTTTTTTTTAGTAGTCTATGAAATAAATAATTTGCATCAGCAGTCTAGCTGCCATTTCTATACCCCACGAAATATTTTTTTCTGGACTGGAGTGTGTTTTTTTGTAATATATTAAATAAATAATAGGCATCAGAATTATTTGCCATAAATAATTGGCATCAGCAGTCTAGTTGCCATTTCTATGCACAAAAAAATATTTTTTCTGGACTGGTGTCCTGTACATGAGAAGTATCTCATAATGTCTGATCATTATGTGACCAGTTTTACCCTCTCCATTCTCTATCTGTAATTTGCAATCTGCCGGGAGCTGGAGGATGGATGGGGGGGTTTGGAATAAGTTTCAGTGATTTCTTCCATAGACAGTACAGCACAGGGATGGATGCTTGCTTCTCATTCACTTTTTAGCTCATAGAGACAATCTGTAGCAACAGCAGAGCTAAGGTGTCTTGATCTGACAAAGGGTATCCGTGACTCATGTGAGCTCAAATGCAAAACCCCTTATCTTACCTCATACAACTCCCGGGATAACGGCCACCTCCCCTTTTTCCTGTACCAAGAGAATAACCCTAATAAAACACACAATAAGCCTGGGTTGGATTAATTGGCCACAGCAGCCATTTATTAACATTTAATATACAACAATATTGAAACAATAAACCCCAGAAGTGGATGATCCTCGAAGCCCAAAACATATAGCGAATATTTTTTCAGACAAAAGTCCCACCTATTTGGCCTTAGATCCGCCTTACCCCCAGCTGCTACGCACCAGCTCGGAGGCAAATCTCCCCCGCCAGACCAAACCGCACACCTGTTGATGGTTCCCCTAATAATCCCTTTCATGGGATTATCTATACTCCTTTGACCATTTTTAAATCACCCCGGGGAGTCCAGGACCTGTTGAGATCCCCCGCCATTTTCCACTTCCACCAACTTCGAGGACCACCACCCCCTGCCACGCTGCCGTGACAAAAGTTCTTCCATACTCAAACGGGCATAAATACCTTCACGATATTGAACCCCAGTTTCGAACTCATAACTAATAACAAATGATTTTAAACCTTAACCCCAAACAACAAAGGGAGGGTGGGTGGGTGCTTCCGTATTTGGCCAGTGAGTACCCAAAATGGTTGCCCCACTAACATGGCCACCCCCTTTTATAAGGTCCCCTCTACCCTGCCCCCAACCCCTCCTTCTCCCTTCAAATTCAAAACTCCGTTCCTCCCATAACCCCACTGTTAACCCTATAACCCCCCAGCACTTAAAAGAGCTCCCTATCTTCGCACGTTTCCCTGTCATGGCAGCCTCCCCTAACGGCCAGAGGCCCAGTACGGCCTTTCTTGACTCAACCTCTGGTGTGAAGTAGGATGTTTTACTGTCTTCCTCTGTCTGTTCCCTGCTGTTCACTCGTCCTCTCCCCTTTCCTCTCCATAGTTTATAATGGGCTGTGTGACATGACTTCCCTGTTCCATCTCCTCTGAAGAAGACGGACTTGAGCTGCTTTTGACAGTGGATGGAGAGTGGAAAGGCAAAGGAAAGAAGCGTCCGATAAGTGAGGAAGGAAGCTGATCTCTCTGATAAGATACATTAGAAAGTGTCTTAAAATCTCCTGTACTATTGATTTAGTTTGTTGAAAGTACATTTCCATTTTAAGCCCTTGCCTACTCGACGATTTTTCATTTTTGCGCTTATGTTTTTGCCTCCCCTTTTTCCGAGGCATAATTTTTATATTTTTTCATCAATATAGCCATGTGAGGGCTTTTTCTTTGTGGGACGATTTGTGGTTTTGAATATCAGCTTTAATTTTATCATCTTGTGGTGAAATAGTGAAAAACACAATTCTGCAATTAATTTTTTATGTATTAACAGCGTACATGATATGGGATAAAAATGACCTGAAAATAGGATTCTCCAGGTCAGAACTATCATGGCGGTACCAATTGTGCTTATATTATTTAGTTGAAAAAAAAAAAAAAAAAAAATCAAAAATTTGTAAAAAAATAAATAAATTAATGTTGCTTATTGTTGCCATTTTGCCAAAATGGTAACATTTTAAATTTTTGGTTAGTGGGGCTGTGTGAGGGCTTTTTTTTGGCATCCCATGCCATTGTTGTTGTTGATACCATTATGGCTTAGATTTGATGTTTTAATTGCCTCTTAGTGCATTTTTTGCACTGTCGTTGTGGTTGAAAAACTGCAATTCTGACCTTTATGTGTATTTTTAACATTTTTTTATTTCTTAATTTTCATAGGAGAAATGGGGTGATTGTTAGTCCCCTTAGGGGATTTGAACCTGCGATAATCTACTCGCTTCTGCTATATACAGAAATACCACAGTACTGCTGAATGTAGCAAAAATGACACTCTCCTATGCTCCCCAGTCATGGGCTGGCTTTTACATGATGTAAGGTTTCTCTTACTGAGAGTGTTGGGGGACACTCGCTTGACCGCGATATTTAAGCACACAGCACGGGTTTATAAAAGAAAGCAGTCCATACGGTTTATTAAGCCACATAAACCGGGTTAAGCACAGTTCATTACATAGAATACAACAGGCACCAACAGTCTCTTTGGTACCTGACGGGAGCTCCTGCTCCACCTTGCCGACTCTTCCAACAGCCTTTGGGTAAGCTGCCTAACAGGGATCACCAACTCGCCTGGTCAATACACAGTAGTCAGTCCAGATCTCACCGAAGGACTCCAGCTTCCCCACACTCTGTTAACACTCTTCTGGGTAAGCTGCCTAACGGGGGTCCCCAACTTGCCTGTCCGGCACACAGTAGTCAGTCCGGACCTCACCGAAGGACTGCAGCTTCCCCACACCGTAACGGACACTGGCTCCGCAGATCCTGGTCGTCACCTCGTTACCACAGGTCCTGGACCCCGTCCTCCACCTATCAGCTTAGGTCCTGGACCCCGTCCTCCACCTATCAGCTTAGGTCCTGGACCCCGTCCTCCACCTGTCACAACAGGTCCTGGACCCCGACCTCCACCTGTCAGCTTAGGTCCTGGACCCCGTCCTCCACCTATCAGCTTAGGTCCTGGACCCCGTCCTCCACCCGTTACCTCAGGTTACCAGGATCACGCCAGTGGCCTAGTCCACGTTCTCAGGTGCTCTCCGGACCCTAGTCATTCCTAGGCCAATCCAGCACCATTCGGGACCCTAGTCATTCCTAGGACAATCCCGCACCGTTCCCAGGTGCTTGCAGGACCCTGGTCATTCCCAGGCCAATCCAGCACCATTCGGGACCCTAGTCGTTCCTAGGACAGTCCCGCACCGTTCCCAGGTGCCTGCAGGACCCTAGTCATTCCCAGGACAGTCCAGCAGCTTCATCGGTCAGGTCCATACACAGGTTCCACACAGGAACCACACAGGACCTGCCGGACACACCTCCCATGTGACCCACATCCTGGTCACATTATATACCTGAAACCACACCCCTGGATGTGTGTGTGGATGTGTGGCTAGTCTGACCTTCCCGTCTCTCATGACTAGCCTAGTAAGTCACCCAAACTTAACTATACACATTACAGAAACTCTTGAGGGACTACAGGTCCCAGCATAAACACAAAACATCAGACTTACTACGCAGACTCCCTCTGCGACACATATCGGCCATTCACAACACTGCCGATTACAGGTTCACCACGAATATCACCACAACAGATACGCCTCCATGCATATCCCGCAGAGCGCACAGAGCGCCCCCTAACTGCCACAGGGGTCACTACACCACCACATATATCACATATCCTCCCCCTCTGTTCACACCCGTAGGGTTGAACACCTGACAAACACCTGAAATCTCGAAACAGGTCACACACACTTTCTTGTCCCACCAGTCGAGAAGACTGTCTCAAACGGTTTTGAGCAACACTCATACTCATACTCTTGTCGGGTTACCCCGCCCCCAGCGGTCCACACGTAGGCCTTGAGTTTTGGCCCTTAAATCACAGTCTGTCTGTGTCACCAAACCCTTAGTCACTACATTTTCTCTACCAGGTCTCCCACCTAGGTCACTCAACACTGAGTTAACTGAGGAGTAACTGCCTCTAACTCTTCCTTGGCGATCAGCCATTCCACCAAGCCCAGGCGATTTTGAGCTTCCCTGGCCTGCTCCAAACGTCGAGTTGCTCCATTATTCCTTAACAGGATCATCTGTTTCATGCAGAAGCACCGTAGACGCATATTCTTGAGGACCAGTCCTCGCTTCACTGTGACTTCGTTAGTCGACCGTACCACCAACTGCTTCATCTCTAGTGCCCAATGCACACTATACGCTTTTACTGTCTTTTTAAAGGCTTCATGCACACTCTCACTGGTACATGCCTCTTGCGCCTCTTCGGGTACATCTATCACCCACTTGAAGAGTGGATTCTCACTTTCTTCAGGGACGGACGGCCCCTGTTTTGCCATCGACCTTTCCAACAAGACCTCTGCCACAACCGGGTGACTATCTTGTTCGGCTCTTAATGCCCACTCTTCTTCAGCTTTACCCTCTTCCAGACCCCTGGTCAGGATGGGCATTAGCAGATGTGAGCCTTCAACCAGCATCTTCTTCTCTTGTAGAAGACCACTTAATGCTTCTCTGAGCCCTTTCACATCTTCCCTGGATAACAGGTGACCTCTGAGCTCCGAGACTTCCTTCTCCAGCTCATTCACCCTGTGCTCAGCCTCTTGTCTCAGGAGCCTTTCTTTCTCACTGGCATCACCGTCTGAATGGGAGTCACCACCAATCGTCAGCACGGCACATGCCCTTGTTACTGGCCCTGACTTGTCACAGTCACCCCCAGAGTCTGTGTCACACTCCACAGTACGTTGACCCCACAAGTCACTCTCTGTCTGGGTGTCAGTTCCACTTGTTTTATCCAACAGACCACTACCAGTCATATTGTGGCACACTTCAAGTGACGTCAGGTCAGTTAGTTGGGCAATCGCATCTTTTCCCTTGGTCAGGCCTACATTAGGACTGTCACCTCTAGGGGGCGCATTCTCTACATTACTGACAACCAAATTACACCCACAAACACGTCACCCTTTTCCCACAGTGCTACCAAATCTTGTCCTATTACCATAGGATATGGCAAGATTGGGTCTACAGCCACCTCGCGGTATGTGGAAACCTCCGGTGCGACAATGTAGATAGTGGCTACCTGGAGATATTCAGTGTCCCCAGGTGACACAAAATCTCCTAGACGGGTTCTCAGCACAGACGCTTCTCTCCCCGGGTCTATCAATCCCCGCACACACTTTCCATCGAGCCAAAAAGTACACAGACGTGGCTCCTCACTGATTGCCACCCCTTTTTTGGCTCCACCCCCTTTTTGGGCAAGTGCTCCGCTTTTTAACACCAGCCCGTTTCGGGATTCAGCCCCCCTTCGGGATTCCACCCCTTTTTGGGCCATTACCCCTATTCGGGTTACCGCCCCTTTTGGGACTCCGCCCCCTTTTGGACAACTATCTCCATTTGGGTCACCGCTCACTATTAGGGATACTCCCCTCCCTGGGATACACCCCGTGAACTTCCCCACGGCACTCAGGCCCCAGTTCACACAGTACACCCCAACGTCTCTGGGCTTGTACTGGCCCTTTAAGAGTCTGCACAAAAAGAGAATTTTTTTTTTTTTTCTCTCTCTCTATGTCACTTTCACCAGCTCCTGCTGGTATCGCCACAGCTCCAGCTGCAGTCACACACAACCGGCACCTCCAGGTGCTGCCAACCACAAGCCACTACAGCTCCGCCTGCTGTGGAACCTCTCGTTGCAACTGCGGCTACTCTCGACACGGCTCTGCACGGCTCCACCGCTGCCGCTTGTCACCTTCGTGACCCCGCCGAGTCACAGCAGACGCTTGTCACTTTCGTAACCCCGCCCAGTTACAGCTAGACGCTTGTCACCTTCGTGGCTCTGCCACAGCAATTAACTCCACGTGCTAGCGGGATCGTTGCCAAAATTCTCCACCAATTTGTAAGGTTTCTCTTACTGAGAGTGTTGGGGGACACTCGCTTGACCGCGATATTTAAGCACACAGCACGGCTTTATAAAAGAAAGCAGTCCATACGGTTTATTAAGCCACATAAACCGGGTTAAGCACAGTTCATTACATAGAATACAACAGGCACCAACAGTCTCTTTGGTACCTGACGGGAGCTCCTGCTCCACCTTGCCGACTCTTCCAACAGCCTTTGGGTAAGCTGCCTAACAGGGATCACCAACTCGCCTGGTCAATACACAGTAGTCAGTCCAGATCTCACCGAAGGACTCCAGCTTCCCCACACTCTGTTAACACTCTTCTGGGTAAGCTGCCTAACGGGGGTCCCCAACTTGCCTGTCCGGCACACAGTAGTCAGTCCGGACCTCACCGAAGGACTGCAGCTTCCCCACACCGTAACGGACACTGGCTCCGCAGATCCTGGTCGTCACCTCGTTACCACAGGTCCTGGACCCCGTCCTCCACCTATCAGCTTAGGTCCTGGACCCCGTCCTCCACCTATCAGCTTAGGTCCTGGACCCCGTCCTCCACCTGTCACAACAGGTCCTGGACCCCGTCCTCCACCTGTCAGCTTAGGTCCTGGACCCCGTCCTCCACCTATCAGCTTAGGTCCTGGACCCCGTCCTCCACCCGTTACCTCAGGTTACCAGGATCACGCCAGTGGCCTAGTCCACGTTCTCAGGTGCTCTCCGGACCCTAGTCATTCCTAGGCCAATCCAGCACCATTCGGGACCCTAGTCATTCCTAGGACAGTCCCCGGGACCCTAGTCATTCCTAGGACAATCCCGCACCGTTCCCAGGTGCTTGCAGGACCCTGGTCATTCCCAGGCCAATCCAGCACCATTCGGGACCCTAGTCGTTCCTAGGACAGTCCCGCACCGTTCCCAGGTGCCTGCAGGACCCTAGTCATTCCCAGGACAGTCCAGCAGCTTCATCGGTCAGGTCCATACACAGGTTCCACACAGGAACCACACAGGACCTGCCAGACACACCTCCCATGTGACCCACATCCTGGTCACATTATATACCTGAAACCACACCCCTGGATGTGTGTGTGGATGTGTGGCTAGTCTGACCCTCCCGTCTCTCATGACTAGCCTAGTAAGTCACCCAAACTTAACTATACACATTACAGAAACTCTTGAGGGACTACAGGTCCCAGCATAAACACAAAACATCAGACTTACTACGCAGACTCCCTCTGCGACACATATCGGCCATTCACAACACTGCCGATTACAGGTTCACCACGAATATCACCACAACAGATACGCCTCCATGCATATCCCGCAGAGCGCACAGAGCGCCCCCTAACTGCCACAGGGGTCACTACACCACCACATATATCACAATGAGTACCATCATGACCGACACGGGGTCTTCAGCAGACTCCTAGCTGTCACGGCAACACATCTTCCACCGTGAAAACGTCCTTGTTGTGCCGATGGGCAATTAGAACAGAACGCGCGGTGATGCACGCTATAAGTGCCGTTATCACAGATAGCAGCGGCATTTAACAGTATAAGAGCTATGTTCTGTTAGAAGCAGATGATGGCTGAATAATACAGCCATCATCTGCTGGCAAAGATGCAGACTCAGTTCCTGAGCCCGAATCAAAATCAAACAGCCGACATATCACATATATGTACAGAATATGTCAGTAAGGGGCTGAAAATAATTTAATCTGACCAATGAGTATTTTGCTCGTTCATCAGGTAATCGTCAGCCTGTTTACTCTCATGAGTATTGGGAAACAAATGTTCCTAGGAACCCTCATTTAGGATGATCTTACAAGTGTAAATACACTTTTAGGCTCCACTTATGCAAAGTCTTTAGTTCTGCTTATAAGGAGAGGCTTTGATCACTCTCTGGTGCATAGACCTGTATAACCTGTCGCACTTTCCTAAGCAGTAGACCACTGCAAAAGACCTAATACTGTGCTGTATACCTTTCAGATTGCATGCGGACCTATGATGATATATGCTATTGTACGGTAACCAGTGACCTACATTGTGGCTTCATGTTCATGGCATACATAGTAAGGTGTCCCTGGAATATGCACCAAATGTAAAGCATTAATGTTTCTGCAGATAATGAGCCTTCACTGCTATAGAATATAATATGGGATAAACCAATACAGAATTTTGGATCCAATTAGGTAAATAAAGGAGAATGAACAATAAGTCAAGGTCAAAAATGTACTTTGTGGTCACATTTCAAACATTTCCATCAGCCAACAGACTTTTTGTGCTAGCTTCAACATGTCATCGGATGATGGCTACAAGATATTACCAACCCAAGCATGTAGACATTAATAATAAGTACAACACCTGCAGAAACATTGTGATGAGCATCCCCTTACAGATAAGTAAAACATTACTAATTAATTAAATCATCCGTGAAAGTGCTTGACAACATTCTTCAAGAAAACTGCCAAAAAACATAAAATGGGTTGCGTAGTACTAGAAAGTCTCACATTAACAGTGCCACAAATGTCCATAGAATGTGTGTGGCATTGTAGGTCAGCGTCATGTCAGAACCCCCTGATCTGCTAATGAGGAGTTATCCTTAACTGGACATGCACATTAGATGGCTGTCGGCTGACCAATGCTTCGGCTGACCAATGCTTTGGCTGATCACTCAACCATCTCAGCCAACTCTTCAATGCATCGGAGTGTTCCTGTGTTGTCTATGAGAAAGCCACCAACTGACAACTGGTGAAGGAAGGTTGAACTTGATGGACCAACGAGTATTTTGCCTCCCAAGAAAGTGGAATTGTGCGTTATGATGAGCTATAGGACTGCAAAGGTGCCCATGTACAGTAATTCTTGAACATGGGTCCTCTTCTTTTTGTGTCGGCCAATGTGCGGCATCTATCAAAGCCCTATACCCTAGCGATAGACATATCAGCTCCTACTACACTATTTCTCATTTTGCCTTTTATATCTTTGATCACCTGATGAAGGTCCAGAATTGTGGACCGAAACATCAATATTATTTTGAATTGCATAAGAAGTATAAGTTTGCATCTACTACATTGGAGTGTTGAGTTATTCCAATGCCTGTGGTGTGGACCATACCATTGGAGTATTGAGTTATTCCGATGCCTTTGGTGTGGACCATGCCATTGGGAGTATTGAGTTATTCCGATGCCTGTGGTGTGGACCATACCATTGGAGTATTGAGTTATTCCGATGCCTGTGATGTGCAACATACCAACATACCATTGGAGTATTGAGTTATTCTGATGCCTGTGGTGTGGACCATACCATTGGAGTATTGAGTTATTCCGATGCCTGTGATGTGCAACATACCATTGGAGTATTGAGTTATTCCGATGCCTGTGGTGTAGACCATACCATTGGAGTATTGAGTTATTCCGATGCCTGTGGTGTGGACCATGCCATTGGAGTATTGAGTTATTCTGATGCCTTGTGGGGTGGACCATACCATTGGAGTATTGAGGTATTCTGATGCTTGTGGTGTGGACCCTACTCAAGCACCCATTTTTTAAGACCAGGAGTTTCGTATGGCTTACAATTCTTCTCTTATAGGTCATTAATATAGTATTACTGGGAAGCCCCTTTAAACACTTTCTCCCAGGCTTCCCAGAGATTACTGGTCCCGATAGGATGACCAGACAGTGTCCTTCTATCATCAGTGGACCCTTTAGACACATAAAGGAAGCGTAATACAAAAACAGACCATTTCTTTAAAGTTGGATTATTAAAAAAAGCACACAGAAGATTGCGCTTTCATAGGAAAGACCATTTATATTAAGAATGAGGGTGGTAGATGTTTGATGATGGACGCTCACATTTTACAGTATAGTGCTTTTGATAATAAAAGATTACTGCGCCTCCTTAGTCGACCGCTGTCAGGATGCCCATGTAACCACGAGGATCAGTGAATGGAGAGGAATATAGAACTACAAGCACATGTCAACCACAGATAGAAGAGATCTCATCAATCACAGTATACGCTTGAGGATTTATTTTATTGCAGACAGTTTGCACAATTGTTCTCAACACTAAGTGGTTTTCGGCTCCAGGTAGGAACATTTATCAGGTGAGCCGCACAGCTGATGAAGGCTCTATAGCCTGGAACGTAAAACTCAGGTTTTTCACCTAACAAAGTCTCCAGCCCGGAGCTGAAAACTGGTTTGTGTTGTGAACACTCATGTAAATTGTCTGCAATTAAATAAGTCTTCAAGCATATACTGTGGTCCCCGAGATCTCTTCTTCGATCTGTGGGTGACGGCGCACTTGCACTCCTATATTTCTCGTGCATTCACTGGTTAAAGGGAACATGTCAGCACTTTCTCAGCCTCCAAAAACCCTCTTTACTGATTAGCCCTAAACGCTAAATGTAATTGTTTAAAAACTTGGTGAAATTGCTGTCCTCCTTGCCTCCAGTCATTTGAGTAGTCCAAAGACGCTGTCAATCAACGCCACTGTGTAGGGCAGTGGGGGAGCATGCCTACAGCAGTTGGACTGACATCTTGGCATGTGCGCTGACAGCAGGGAGGCGGAGAAATAGCCGTCTCTATTCTCCACCTCCCTGCTGTCCCCGTACCCTCCGGGACGTCCATTACACTGCTCTGGGCATGCTCCCCCCGTCACAGTTGCATTAATTGACAGCGGTCCTGGACTAGTCCAGTGACCGCAAGCAGGAAGAATAGGGACAATTATACTTCTTTTTTTAACACTTACATTTACCATTTAGATTGAATGCAGACCTCATTAAGGAGTACCAAATCGGGGGTAAATCCTGATGAGAGGTTCCCTTTAACCACTCTAAATTAGCAATCCAATCTCAGACATTTATATATTCACAGGTTCCTCAGAGGTGGGAACCACATCTAAAAAAACCTTTATCCAATATCCGGAGATAGAAATGCTCTTCAGGTTATTAACTGACCATCTGGGGTGAATCTATAAAAGGCGAAGTGATTGACATCTCGTGTAATGTAAGAAACGTTCTGTACTTTACATCCGTGCATTAGCCACCGCGTCAATAAGTCACCCCACAGATTTAGGGTACTGTCACACAGTACCATTTTGATCGCTACGACGGCACGATCCGTGACGTCGCAGCGATCGTATGAATATCGCTCCAGCGTCGTAGACTGCGGTCACACGTTGCAATCACGGCGCTGGAGCGATGCCGAAGTCCCCGGTAACCAGGGTAAACATCGGGTAACTAAGCGCAGGGCCGCGCTTAGTAACCCGATGTTTACCGTGGTTACCAGCGTAAACGTAAAAAAAACAAACAGTACATACTTACATTCCGGTGTCTGTCCCCGGCGTTCTCCTTCTCTCCACTGTGTAAAAGCGCCATAGCCGGCAAGCACAGCGGTGACGTCAGACGTCACCGCTGTGCTCGCTTTCCGGCTGGCAGACGCTCACACAGTGGAGAGAAGCTGAGACGCTGGAGGACAGACACCGGAATGTAAGTATGTACTGTTTGTTTTTTTACGTTTACGCTGGTAACCACGGTAAACATCGGGTTACTAAGCGCGGCCCTGCGCTTAGTTACCCGATGTTTACCCTGGTTACAAGCGAACACATCGCTGGATCGCTGTCACACACAACGATCCAGCGATGTCAGCGGGTGATCAAGCGACGAAAGAAAGTTCCACACGATCTGCTACGACGTACGATTCTCAGCAGGATCCCTGATCGCTGCTGCGTGTCAGACACTGCGATATCGTAACGATATCGCTAGAACGTCACGAATCGTACCGTCGTAGCGATCAAAATGGTACTGTGTGACAGTACCCTTAGTATTACATATACGGTATGTGTTTGCTCTAGGTGGAAGCTTACTATATAAATGTCTAATATTTTTGTTGAGGGATTAGGAGACTGTAGCAGGTAACAATGACTTTGGGGACATTGTTTGTTTTTCAGAGTTGAGTTACAGAGTTAATTGTTTGTTCCTCTGGGCCCTGCCTTGAAGTTTATATGTGGTAATAACTACTTAGTTTGGAGGAAACTGCCGTGACACATCACAAACTTTCTTATCTGAGAATATAGCACTCCCTGTCCTGGTAAATCGAAACTTTTAAAAGTTAAGTCCTGCACCGAGATATACTTAAAATAAAGAAAAAGTTTGCTTTGTGTTCTACAGATGGATACAATGGGGGCCCTTGGAAACGTTAGTCCAACTCTACTACTAATGCACCTGTCCTAGGTGGTGGGCACTATTTTTCTCCGGGGTCTTGTTCAACTGAACTTATTACTCATGCATTATAATATGCTCTCCCTTGTAATCAAAGTGGCATGAAGATGGCTCATTTTACCACTGTGGCGTCTTTAACCATCTTTTCCATTTTTATTTTTCCTAGTAAATAACATATGGCAAGAACATCATGGTTTACTTTTTTTAACCCTAGGCTGTTGTGGTTTTTTTCAAGGCTTTCCTTAAAGTGCAACGAAAAACTCACGGTACGCACCCTTTTCCTCTTCTGACTTTTGAAGAGTAAAATGGTGAGTGTGGGTTTTCGCTGCACTTTATGGGAAGCCTTATATCATAAACTGGGCTGCTGCGTTCCCGTGCGGTCAGCGGGCGCATCAAAACAGCGCATCCGTATATATCCGCATGTCTTGCGTACCCAATGTTAAAGATAGGTACGCAGGACGCATGCAGAAGTATGCGGAAGTAGGCGGGGCTTAGCGGGGGACGCACGCAGCCCCCAAATGCTAATGTGAACCCGGCCTAAGAAGAACGAGCACCACCCAACCCTATGTAAATTGTATGTTCTGCTATAATGTCCATAGGAAGAAGTGAAAAGTTGTGCCTTTGGATTGAAATTATGCTTTAGTGCTGCCTTGTTTGCTTCTTTGAATGCTGCATTAGGGCTTGTATAGATGACCGTATGACAAGCGCTATCCGTCAGAATGATCGACAGCACTCGTCCCCATGTTATTCAATGAGGCCGTGCACATGTCCAATTTTTTTCTGAGAGGTCCGAGGAAAAAAATTGCCTCGTATACAATTTGCCTCTGATAATCGGAATGCACTCGACCATTCAAGTCTCTGGGTCCTTGAAAAAAAAGTAGACTGGAGAAACTTTATTTATATTCTCCACATCTGAGAAAATCGGATCACACTGAGATCAATCTCTGATCAGAGTGTGATGTGCGTCATTGGATCGATTTTCTCAGATGAGAGAAAATAGGTCGTGTGACCCTAGCCATACTGCTGTTCTCACAATTACAGTAGGATCCAGTATCTTAATAGAGTTCCTTAGGCCGCAAGAGAGCAGGATTCTGAGGTCAATCCTTAAAAGGAACCTGTCAGCAGGATTGTGCTCAGTAACCTACAGACCGTGTCAGGTCGGTGCCGTTATACTGATTACAATGATACCTGGTGATGAAATCCGTCTTGTGGTTGTTGTTGAATTTTTTATTTTTAGGTTTGAGTTAATAATATGCTTGTGCTCCTGGGCGGCCTGTGCGGGGTCTTTGTGTGGTGCTTTGCTTAGGTATTCATCCTGATGGCTTCTGACTGATCCCTCACTGACCTGCCCCCTAGTTTACATAATTAATATTATATATATTGAAAAAATAATCACCTGCAGCGGGTAGCCACCGATGATGGTGCCTGCGCTGCAGCATGATCGCATGTATAATGTGCATTTAATTCTTTTATTTGATGCTATAAATATATTCATAAAAAAATAATCTGTCTCAAAATTGCGCAAGCTGATGATCCAATACACTCACCGGCCACTTTATTAGGTACACCTGTCCAACTTCTTGTTAACACTTAATTTCTAATCAGCCAATCACATGGCGGCAACTCAGTGCATTTAGGCATGTAGACATGGTCAAGACAATCTCCTGCAGTTCAAACCGAGCATCAGTATGGGGAAGAAAGGTGATTTGAGTGCCTTTGAACGTGGCATGGTTGTTGGTGCCAGAAGGGCTGGTCTGAGTATTTCAGAAACTGCTGATCTACTGGGATTTTCACGCACAACCATCTCTAGGGTTTACAGAGAATGGTCCGAAAAAGAAAAAAAATCCAGTGAGCGGCAGTTCTGTGGGCGGAAATGCCTTGTTGATGCCAGAGGTCAGAGGAGAATGGGCAGACTGGTTCGAGCTGATAGAAAGGCAACAGTGACTCAAATCGCCACCCGTTACAACCAAGGTAGGCCTAAGAGCATCTCTGAACGCACAGTGCGTCGAACTTTGAGGCAGATGGGCTACAGCAGCAGAAAACCACACCGGGTACCACTCCTTTCAGCTAAGAACAGGAAACTGAGGCTACAATTTGTACAAGCTCATCGAAATTGTACAGTAGAAGAGTGGAAAAACGTTGCTTGGTCTGATGAGTCTCGATTTCTGCTGCGACATTCGGATGGTAGGTCAGAATTTGGCGTAAACAACATGAAATCTTTGGGATGTGGTGGAACGGGAGATTCGCATCAGGGATGTGCAGCCGACAAATCTGCGGCAACTGTGTGATGCCATCATGTCAATATGGACCAAAATCTCTGAGGAATGCTTCCAGCACCTTGTTGAATCTATGCCACGAAGAATTGAGGCAGTTCTGAAGGCAAAAGGGGGTCCAACCCGTTACTAGCATGGTGTACCTAATAAAGTGGCCAATGAGTGTAGATGCTACAGCGCCGGCATCACCATCTTGTTAGAGAAAAAAAATGTTTTTTTCTAGCAAGATGGTGCCGCCAGTGCCAGCGCAATAGCATCTATTAGATCACCGATAGATGCAGCCGGCGCCAGTTTGAGACAGATTTGTTTTTTAATGAATTTATTTGTAGCATCAAATAAAATAATTAAATGCACATTACACATGCGATCATGCTTGTCACGAAGTGACTGTCCTAGCGTGACACGACCTGACGATTAGACGGTCACAAAACGGCAAAACACAAAAGGGTACGCCAGGGACACTTTAACAACAGTGGACCCTGTCGGTAGGGAACGGGGAATGGACACCTCCTGCACTCACCTGAGGATGTGCCCTGCTATTACTAGCGTCCCTATATGGGTTCTTTCACCCCATCGCTGAGCAGGATACCTAGTCCCTTACTTGCCCTGCTCTTATCCCTAAGTAGGGAATTGGCAAGTGAGAACACTGGTCCCCCCGCTGCACTAATACAACACAGGGGAAAATTACAGACAACAAAGGGACAAAGCAACAATAAACACCACACTTAGCTTTCTCTGCTGCAATGCACTGCACAGCAGAGTAAGGCACCAGATATCAGTACTCAGTTGAAGAACCACAGCACTCAGCAAGCTCCTGTCTCCAGCTAGGTTGGTCTCCAAAAGGACCTATTTAACAGTCAGCTGCTGCATCAGGTGACCTTTCGAAGGAAGGTAGGAGTGGTCACCACCACATCAGCAGACTAGGCAGCAATGTAATTACACCAGTGGCCACTGGGGAAAAACTGCATTAACCCCCGATAGCCTGTAAGGAAAAAAGTTTTTATCTGAGAGGCCAGATCTGCCACAGATCCAAACATGGATCGTGAGAATGCTGCAGTGCAGGCACCGCCTCCAGCGCCTGCCTACTGCAGGTGATTTTTTTTAAATTATGTAATAATCATTATGTAAACTAGGGGGCAGGTCGGTGAGGGATCAGTGACTTGTCAGAAGCCATACACATGAATACCTAATCAGAGCACCATATGAAGACCCCCGCAGCATACTTCCCAACTTTTGAAGAAGGCAAAGACAAAGGTTGCGGCGTACACAGCGCGCCGAGGCAAATTTTAGGCCACGCCCTTGACCACACCCATTTCACAACTAGTCACACCCATATCCATGCCCCATCGACACCCATTTAGCACTGCTGATCACACTGTTTCATAAACAATAATTATAAACAAAAAAATATAGCCACACAGTGTTCCATACTGTATGATGGCCCAACATGATGCTGCGTACAGTATAATGGCCCTACATGATGCTGGGTACAGTATAATGGCCCCACATGATGCTGCATACAGTATAATGGCCCCACATGATGAAGCTACCCTGCATTCCACAAATGTAACCTATATACCACCAGTATACCCCTACACCGCTACCCTGCATCCCACAAATGTACCCTATATACCATCAGTGTACCCCCCACACCGCTTCCCTGCATCCGACAAATGCAACCTACATACCACCAGTGTACCCCCACACTGTTACCTTGCATCCCGCAAATGCACCCTATATACCACCAGTGTACCCCCACCCCGCTATCCTGCATCCAACAAATTCACCCTGTATACCACCAGTGTAGCCCCACCCCGCTACCCTGCATCCCACAAATGCACCCTATATACCACCAGTGTAACACCACCCCGATACCCTGCATCCCACAAATGCACCCTATATACCACCAGTGTACCCCCACACTGCTACCCTGATGCATCCCACCATGACTCAGTAACCCCAAGCTCATTCTCTACATCAGCAGTACACCCCCCACTCTGCTACCATGCACCCTTGCAGCACACCCTGCACCCCACGAATGCATGTACCCACACTGCTGGCACACACCCTACACCCCCCTGTTCCTCCTGTGCAGCACATACATTTGCCCCCACTGCTTGTTCCTACCAGCCAGTTCAGTCCCGTAATTTCCTCTGCACAGACTTTCCTGACACCGCCGCCTCCTCCTCGGCTCCTCTGCAGACTGAGCAGCCCACACCCGCCGCCACAGTCAAGGTCATGTGACTTCCTTTGGTGGCAGGTCTTTGCCTTTAGCCTCTAAAAACTCAAATTTGGCAGAGGAGGAATGTCGCCGGCTGCAAGGACCTGCTGACGTCACACGGTCACATGATAGTGTCAAGTCCTGGTGAAAACATAGGGCGGGAAAGTCTGAAGTGGCTGCCACTGACTGCTCATGTCTCTGCAGCTCCATACGCCACTGATAAAGACGTCTCCATGTCCCCTGTGCCAGTCATTGTTGGAGCGAGGAGCAATATTTGCTCCGATCCGACACAGCTAGCAATTGCACTAGCAGTTTAAAGAAGCGGCGGTACATTTGGGGCCATACGGGAAAAGGAGGATCCCGGCCGGGACAGCGGGACAGAGTCTCAAAATCGGGACTGTCCCGCTGGATCCGGGACAGTTGGGAGTTATGCCCCACAGGCCACCCCGAAGCATGAGCATATCATTAACTACAAACTGAAAAGAAATATTAAACAACAACCACAAGACGAATTTCATCACCAGGTATCATTGTAATCAGTATAACGGCACCGACCTGACAGTGTTTGTAGGTTACTGTGCACAATCCTGCTGACAGGTTTCTTTAATCTATACAGAAGATGTGAATATAAAAGGTTGAAAATGAGTCCATCGCCCATTACAAAAATTAAGTCAAATAGATTTCAACAGGATGCCAGTGGCAACAAGGGGTATCCATTCTTGCTCAATCAGAGCAAAGGTCATATTATCAATAAGATCTAACAAGTATTTTGTGAATCAATTCATAATAAATAGATCCCACTGAGTGATTGGCTGGTGACTTATGTACTACAAAATTAGTTTGTGTATAGAAGATACTAAAAGGGGTGATGTCCTGCAAAATGGTGTGGTATGTAAATAAGGAGAGCAACATACTGTGGGGTAGACCTGTATATGGAGCAGATGAATTGCAAGATGTTCTACAGAATTGAGCTCTAGATAGAGGAAGATTAGAAAATAATGCTCTGACAGTTGGGAGCTCAGAGGAATGATGTTCTTCAGGAAGGGCCTGTAAGCAGTTGCAGAAAGGAGCTACAGTTAGGTCCATATATATTTGGACAGAGACAACATTTTTCTAATTTTAGTTACAGACATTACCACAATGAATTTTAAACAAAACAATTCAGATGCAGTTGAAGTTCAGACTTTCAGCTTTCATTTGAGGGTATCCACATTAAAATCGGATGAAGGGTTTAGGAGTTTCAACTCCTTAACATGTGCCACCCTGTTTTTAAAGGGACCAAAAGTAATTGGACAATTGACTCCAAGGCTATTTCATGGGCAGGTGTGGGGAATCCCTTCGTTATGTCATTCTCAATTAAGCAGATAAAGGGCCTGGAGTTGATTTGAGGTGTGGTGCTTGCATTTGGAAGGTTTTGCTGTGAAGTAAACATGCGGTCAAAGGAGCTCTCCTTGCAGGTGAATCAAGCCATCCTTAAGCTGCGAAAACAGAAAAAACCCATCCGAGAAATTGCTACAATATTAGGAGTGGCAAAATCTACAGTTTGGTACATCCTGAGAAAGAAAGAAAGCACTGGTGAACTCATCAATGCAAAAAGACCTGGGCGCCCACGGAAGACAACAGTGGTGGATGATCGCAGAATAATCTCCATGGTGAAGAGAAACCCCTTCACAACAGCCAACCAAGTGACCAACACTCTCCAGGAGGTCGGCGTATCAGTATCCAAATCTACCATGAAGAGAAGACTGCATGAAAGTAAATACAGAGGGTTCACTGCATGGTGCAAGCCACTCATAAGAATCAAGAATAAAAAGGCTAGACTGGACTTTGCTAAAAAACATCTAAAAAAGCCAGCACAGTTCTGGAAGAACATTCTTTGGACAGATGAAACCAAGATCAACCTCTACCAGAATGATGGAAAGAGAAAAGCATGGCAAAGGCGTGGTACAGCTCATGATCCAAAGCATACCACATCATCTGTAAAACACGGCGGAGGCAGTGTGATGGCTTGGGCATGCATGGCTGCCAGTGGCACTGGGTCACTAGTGTTTATTGATGATGTGACACAGGACAGAAGCAGCCGAATGAATTCTGAGGTATTCAGAGCCATACTGTGTGCTCAGATCCAGCCAAATGCAGCCTAACTGATTGGTCGTCATTTCATACTACAGATGGACAATGACCCAAAACATGAAGCCAAAGCAACCCAGGAGTTAATTAAAGCAAAGAAGTGGAATATTCTTGAATGGCCAAGTCAGTCACCTGAACTCAACCCAATTGAGCATGCATTTCACTTGTTAAAGACTAAACTTCAGACAGAAAGGCCCACAAACAAACAGCAACTGAAAACCACCGCAGTAAAGGCCTGGCAGAGCATCAAAAAGGAGGAAACACAGCGTCTGGTGATGTCCATGAGTTCAAGACTGCAGGCAGTCATTGCCAACAAAGGGTTTTCAACCAAGTACTAGAAATGAACATTTTATTTAAAATTATTGAATCTGTCCAATTACTTTTGGTCCCTTTAAAAACAGGGTGGCACATGTTAAGGAGCTGAAACTCCTAAACTCTTCATCCAATTTTAATGTGGATACCCTCAAATGAAAGCTGAAAGTCTGAACTTCAACTGCATCTGAATTGTTTTGTTTAAAATTCATTGTGGTAATGTTTATAACCAAAATTGGAAAAATTTTGTCTCTGTCCAAATATATATGGACCTAACTGTATGTACTGTAGGATGGTGTTTTGTTTTATAAAAGAGCTGAAAGTAGTGATGTTCTGCAGGTTGAGACAGTACATAGAGCAGACTGAAATGAGTGATGTACTGCACAATGGGGCTGTATCTAGAGGGTTTGAGGAGCAATGTAATGTAGGATGGAGTTGTATATAGATGGGCTGAAAGGAGTGCACTGCACTGCATGATTGGGCTGCGTGTAGAGAAGAAATGTGAAGTTCTGCAGGATGGGGCTGTATATAGAGGGGATGAAATGATTTATGAACTACAGGATGGGGCTTCATATAGAGCAGACTGAGAGGAATGATGTACTGCTAGGTCGGGCTTTATAAAAGAGGCTGAAAGGAGTGATGTTCTACAGGATGGGGCTGTACATAGAAAGATGGAAAGAAATGATATACTGCAGAATAGATTTGTAGGCGCAGAGAAACCTGTACTGCAGGATGGCACTGGATATAGGGGGTTAAAAAGAGAGATTTTCAACAGAAAGGGGCTATACACAGAGTAATGAGATGAGTGACGTAATTCAGGATAGGGCTGTATATAGAGAGGCAGAGGGAAGGCATATTCTACATTATGAAGTTATTTATAAAGGATGGGGCAGTATACAGATAAGTCCTTGTTTTTTAGAACACGGAGGAGGCTGAAGGTAGCAGAGTGTTGTATTTTACATGGGACTGTATGTTGGAGGGTGCTGAAGGGGGAGAGCTATGATATGTTTTTTTTACATGGGACTGTATGTTGAAGAGAGCTGATGGGAAGATATTGATGTCTTATACATTAAACTGTATGTTGAAGGAGGCTGAAGGGAGAGGAGGGAAGCTATTTACATGGGACTGTATGTTGGAAAGGGATAAGGGGAGGGGTGATTTGTCTATTTACATGTACAGTATATTGGAGGACACAGAAGAGGGGGAAGTGACGTTTACATGGAACTGAATGTTGAAGGGAACAGGGGAGGGATATTCTGCTGAGTGGGACAGAATGGTAGGAAAGATGTTATGGCCATATGTCTCCTAGCGAAAAATTGACGTTTCTTTTCTAACTTTATTTTTCTGGCATCAGTGACGTTCTGATCTTCTCCGTCACTCATTGATCTCCATTAGGACTTACTGTCTTTTATAGTATGATCCCTCTAATCTGAAACGGCATCACAAGAGGGCAGCGCTGATATCAGGAGAAGATAACGATCGGCAAGTATGTGACACATTCACACTGTACAAGCATATTGCTAAGGGGCTAACAATTCTAAATTTTCCAGGGAGTCACACAGCACAAAATGTCTGTTCATACCAAGCACAGGTACTCCTTCGGCATGGCTGATAAATTCAGTGCACCTTCCTACCTACTTGTTTTCAATCAGTGTCCACTCTCCTCTGACTCCTCTAAAGGCAGAACTGTCAATCAAAGAAGGGGTGGAGATTAATACAAAACAATGCTTGGCCAGGCAAAGGCAGCACTGAACGATTGTGCTTTGTTTGAACAGTCATTTTGTGATGACAGACTCCATTTAATCAGTTTACTCTAGAGCCATATGCTACTGACTACCTTGCACCCACAAAGTCGGACCATAAAAAAATAAAATACAAGACTATAAATCCCATCACAGTATAGGAAGAAAAAAAATCATTCAAAGGAATGCAAAAAAAAAGGAAAAATGAAATGCAAGTCTTCATGAAGATACAATATATGCATATATGTGTGTATAAGGCAGTCTTCATGGAAGAGCGTTAACAAATATATACCTGCGACCTTATGCATTACATTCTGCCCTCATTTAGCAATTCGTTGGGATCTAATGATTTATGAAATATCTGACCAAAAGAGAAGGAAAACAGTGCTTCAAAGAACTGAGTTCATCCATTGATTCGGATAATGTAAGGGCAAGTCCACATGTAGAAGATTTGCTGTGGATTTTACCTGCACAGGTAAAATCCACAGTGGATTACAGTATTATGTATGTGGATGAGATATTACAAATCTGGAGTACATTTCTGGCGGCAGACTATGCCAGTTAACAGATTCACCTCTTAATGAATAAGTTGCGTCATACTCCCGCTAGTCTTAACAAATCGGCCCCTAGATTCTGCAGAACATCATTTTACAAGTGAAAACTGATTGTAATTGACATGCATTTTGTGGTTCTTCTCCCGTAGAATCAAGTGAATTTTTAACTGTCAATTTTAAAATATTGGGTCACTTGGACCGCAGCATGGTCGCTTCATCTGGTCTAAGCTTTGAGCTTAAGAGTGAAGAGGGGTGCCAAACTGAATCTATATTCCAGATGCAGGAAAGACTTGGAACACCTCTGGTATAAGTATAACGTTGTAATTGGGATGATTATTCCTTGTGCATTAGATAAACCTCAGATCAATCTCTAAGATCAGAGGGCAGTATCTAATTGAAGGTAGTCATCCGATGTGAAGATCTCATGTTCATGGCCATAAAGGTGCATGGGGTCTCTACTGTTCCTCTGTATGCCTCTGATTTCATACTTGCAAGCTCCTTAAAAGGGTTGTAATGCCCACCACTCGGACAACCAGTTCTCAATCCATATGTTTCCCCCTTTTAAAATAATTATTGTACTCGCCTCCAGTGCCGGCACCATTCCAGCAGTGTCTGCACCGGCTCTCCTGGCGATCGCGTAACAATGTGACATCACGCGAACCCTGCGGCCAATCAGCGGCTGCTTCACTCTTCCCGCCCCTTCTGACAAATTGCTTACTTCCGGAGGAAGGGAGTGTTGCTGCTCTCTGATTGGCCACAGGGTTCGCGTGATGTCACATTGTTACGCGATCGCCAGGAGAGCCGGTGGCAATGCACGTGGGTATAATCAAGAGGGAAACAGGGATTGTGAAGGGGTTGCCGAGTAATGGACAACCCCTCTAAGAAGCTATCTGCACAGGGAAGGTTGGAGGGTATCGCTGTGCATTTGCCATTGGTCGGGGCGGCACATGCTCATATGGCTCTGTAATCAGGAGACACACAATCTCTGCACACCGCCATGCACGCTCCCGAAGGCTAAGTTGCTAATCTCTAGTATGAGACACTAATAATTAGTTGAGTCATGGATGTTTCTGTTAAATAAAAAAAATATTCCGTGAAGCGTGATATGAATAGGAGAATAGAACAAAAACTATGAATCCACAGACAATAGAAATTGCTGGAGTGTATGAACATCACCGAAATCACAAATTACATTGGAGCCATTAACGCTTGGTTTCCATAGAGTGATACACACAAAAGCTCAAATGTTTTTTTCTCTGCTAAGTAACATAAAGATTATGTGATCAGTAATTCTGTTACTTAAGTCTATTACTCCTGGCTATTAGTTCTGACATAAACTGCACTGCAAAACATTTTAAATGTAATAAACAGAATTAGAAAAACATGACTGATTTTTGTTCCAAAAACGGTGCCCCACAACTCCTAAGGTTGTGTGAGGTATTGCAAGTCAGCTCCGTTTACTTTAATCTGAGCTACTTTCCTAACAGCGGCCAGTCCTTTAACAGAGCCGCCATATAAAACTTACAGAACATTTATAACTAAATGACTGAGGAAGAGTAAACTGGCAGTCCTTAAAGGAATGTGCAACAATGAAGGATCAATAAAAATTCACAGATAGAAAATAATTGGTGCATTTACATGGACAATGATGCCTTAAATGGTTTGTCCCACTTTCTTTGTTTAGGAGCTCACTGCTTCCTGATTTCCTGCTTGCTAGTGGCAGTGCACTCCCAACTGACGATTCAGACCATGGGCATGGTTGAGCTGTAACAAGGTGGCATGGCGTGGTAGTCATGGGTGAGTCCACTAGGTCACAGTCAGTGAGCACTCCGGCCCCTTGCACATGAAATGACAGTTCAAGTCCCAGCCCTATGGCACAGTTGGTTACCTCTGACACACGGTTGCTCTCCATACAGGAATGGCGTCCTCTGGATGCTCCACACGCCATACTTCGGTTCCAACAGTGGCAAACTTGTTTAATAACAGTGAAGTAAAGAAGATAACAATTCCTGAGCTGTCCCTATTAAAAGATACTGTTCCATCAGCAGCAGAAGCAGAAGCATCAGCACCCAATCGGCTCCCGGGAGCTAACAGTCTCTCTGAGGGTACCTCCTCAGTCTTAGTGCCCGTTCCTACTGTCCAGATGTCCGGTGGCAGTCCTTTCTCCAGCTGGGGGGCCTTTATGTTCTAAACGGGGACACACACATTCCCCAGACGGGGGACACGTGCACTGCATGGGGGACATGTGCATGACATGAAGGAGAGAGGGAGCAACAGGGTCCCCGCCACCTCCGTACCCCCCTCTCTCCTTAAATATGGTAACTGCTCCTGAAACAAAAAATGACATAGTCCATGAAACATAAGAATAAAACACAGTCCATAAAAACATTCTTAGTCCCTTAAAGGGTCCGGCTGACCCTGGTCCCTTTGCTCTGGGGACCTATGAAACAGATACCTTGGCCCAATGGTCACTTAACACAGTTCTCACACTCCTGACTCAGATTACACCTCGGGTTCTCCTGCGCCAAACTCTCCCCCTCCCTCCTTTTAGTGGACCACGGGTCTTTAAACAGTGGTGAGCTACATATAATGGGGGCCAGCCCAGTATTAGAAATGGGGCAAAGTCCAAGGATAAAACAGTCCAGTTCCTTATGCAGCCACGTACATAGTCCTTAGTAACCAGCCCTCAGGGGGTTCCAGCCCCGTGATTCAGCAGGGAATGCGCAACTTGCACAACTAAAACTTGAGGGAGGGGAAAACAAGACTGTTCCTCTGTGACCATGCTGGCCACCACTGGCACCTAGTCCATGGTGCTATACAGGGCTCACTGCCATCTTAGACAGGCGGAACAGTCTCTGTTATCCAGCAAATGCAACCGACCCAACATTTTCAAAGGGGCCGCCTCATTTAATACAAGGCAGCTGGGCGGCATAGTGGGTCGCATTCGGGCCCTGAATGACAACAAATGTATGGCCCAAAGACCTGCTGGAGGATGACTCATCACTACTCCTCCAGCTTCTTTCCTCCGGCAATGGCCGACTCAGTAGACTTGGATCCTCCCACTCCCGTGGCCCGACTGTGGCCACTGCTTCCCTTAAGGGCACCTCTGCCCTATGGCTTTCTTTAGGGCCCACACGTCATCCGCCCAGACATGGTTCCTCCGCCCCGCCGGTGTGCTACAGCTCCATTAACAATCGGCGCTCCCGCCGTTTCTTCTGTTTGATCACTCCTGCTACCCAGCAGGCCTCTTCTGCTGTGGGATCCCAGGACTCATTCAGGCAGACGCTGCAGGGATATGTGGAGGCTGGGGAAGGAGACGGGACAGGAATTGATGTGGGAGCTGAGGTCAGGGTAGATGATGCACTCACTGTGACTGCAGCCAGCTGTGACAGTCCTCCACTCACGGCCACAACGGTCCTTCTCTCCACGACTTCCAGTTTCTCGATCACTCCTTCCAGATCTGGCTTCTCCACGTCCACGGTGTCATCGCTCTCGGCGATCTTCATTTGCACAGGTATCTCACTTGGCAATGGCTTCTCTCTTCCAGGAACGCCATCTTGCTCTTCTGGGCTCCACCCATTCATGGGCGGAGTCACTTCTGGCTGCTCCAAACGTTTCTTCTGATCAGGCTGGAATGGCGGAAGCTTCTTTTTCGCCCACACCCATTTAGGGCGGGCATTCTTCACAGGGGGATATGGCCTTCTTTCCTTTGGCGTCAAATCTCTTTTATGATGCCCACAAAAGGCGGCACCCTCCTTCATTTTCACGCCACTGACCTCTGTCTCCTGGTCAGTGTTCAGTGCCATCTTAAAGTCACTGTCAGCCGCCATCTTTAACTCTTTCATGGCAGTCAACAATTCACAAATCTCGGAAGTCTTCTCCATCAGCATCTCAAAGTCACGGTCAGCCTCTCGTCCGGTTCCAATTGGGAAAGATGCCCATCATTGCCTTCTCCGCATTCACATCACTTCCTTCTCCCCATCCCTATCCCTGCCTTCTCCCCATCCCTATCCCTGCCTTCTCCCCATCTCCATCATTGCCTTCTCCTAATCCTTGCCTTCCCCCCATCCCCATCTCCATCATTGCCTTCTCCCCATCTCCATCATTGCCTTCTCCCCATCCCCATCCCTGCCTTCATCTCATCCTCATCATTGCCTTATCTCCATCCCCATCCTTGCCTTCTCCCCATCCCTATCTCTGCCTTCTCCTCATCCCCATCATTGCCTTCACCCCATCCCCATCATTGCCTTCTCCCCATCCACATCACTGCCTTCTACCCATCCCCATCATTGTCTTCTCCACTATCCCCATCATTGCCTTCTCTCCATCCCCATCATTGTCTTCTCCCCATCCGTGCCTTTTCCCAATCCCCAACACTACCTTCTCCCCATCCTCATCATTGCCTTCTCCACCATCCCCATCATTGCCTTCTCCCTAATTTCCATCATTGCTTTCTCCCCATCCCCATCATTGCCTTCTCTCCATCCTGTAGAATGTAAGCCCACAAGGGCGGGGTCCTTGCCCCCCTGTATCAGTCTGTCATTGTTAGTTTGCTTACTGTAAGTGATATCTGTAATTTGTATGTAACCTCTTCTCATGTACAGCACCATGGAATCAAGGGTGCTATATAAATAAATATTAATAATAACAATAATCCCTATCATTGCCTTCTCCTCATCCCCATCAATGCCTTCTCCCCATCCACATCTTTCCCTTCTCTTCATCCCCATCATTGACTTCTCACTTCCTATCCCTGCCTTCTCCCTCTCCATACCCATCCCTGCCTTCTCCCTCTCCATCCCCATCAATGCCTTCTCTCCATACCCATTGTGATGAGGGAGCAGCCGCCATCTAGGATATGGGCATACTAACAGAGATTGGCGTGACTCCATTTTGTCTCCTGGTCACAGGTCTGCAGAGACGAGCACTCTTGGCTCCCACCTTTTCTCATGAATAAAGTTCCTTTTAGCATGGTAATGGATTTAAGCTCAGTGTAGCAGGCAGAAGGTACTTCAAAGCTCAATAAGGAAGCCAGACCAGCAGGGGACAAGGAGGCACCTGGGGGCTCGATTAAAGCATGCATGTCAAGTGGCCACAGGATACACATCTATTGTGGCCTTCCAGTCAAACCATCTCCAACATGGAATCATGAATTATGGTCGCATCGTCCGAGGCAGGGGCTGGCTGGCACTTTTCAGCCTGGGGGGCAATCACAAGGCAGTGGCCCTCGAGTTGCGGTGGCCCTCCTTTTCCCTGCTTACCTCTGGCCATTGCATTAAAGCAGCAGACATAACAGGCTTTAAAAACAGGCTGGTACAAAGATATGGGAACAGAACTGAGCTTGCTGCATAGATATGGGAGCAGAACCGAGCTTACTACAGAGATATGGGAGCAGAACCGAGCTTACTACAGAGATATGGGAGCAGAACCGAGCTTACTACAGAGATATTGGAGCAGAACAGAGCTTCCTATAGAGATATAGGAGCAGAACAGAGCTTAATGCAGAGATATGGGAGCAGAACGGAGCTTACTACAGACATATGGGAGCAGAACGGAGCTTACTACAGACATATGGGCGCAGAACAGAGCTTACTACAGAGCAGTATAATATAGTAAAATATATAGATTAATTAGAAATGGCGACACACGCAAACGTCATCTGCATTAGTAATACATGCACCATTACATAATTAGTTGTAGGCTGGGTTCACAAGAGTGAAGTTTACATTCTGTATACGCACCACAACCTCCAGCCTAGCGGAGGGTATCCCTCCTGTAAACCCAGCCTGACCGGGACAACCCCTTATAAATGGAAGTGTGCTCCTCTAAGCCATGCAATCACTGCCAATCCTCCAACCGTAAGTGATGAATTTCCAGAGCTGGGAAATGGGATTTCAATATTAGAACACGTCAACTTTGGTTCCCGTCCCTCCTCAAGGAAGTAAGGCAGACAGGTGTGATAAGACTATTAGAAAAACTACTGCCACACACACGGCAGTACATACTGGCAGAAGTGTGAGGGCATTAGTGCCTGTGTATGGACATGTCAGAGGCTAGAGAGAAGAAAGCTTGGTCCCTCTTAGCTTCTGGCAATGTTTTACCTCAGCTCACATTTGGGCCATACCATTGTAAAACAGGTAGACACATTTACCCACTGACCCTACTATTCATAAGGAACTGCTGTCTACCCCTTAGTTGCACACTGTATATAGTCAGTGTGGGGATGTGGGCTACACACAGGGCGATGACACTGCTACCTGAACCCTTCCGCTGCCCTACAATATGCAGGGAGTAAAACCAGTACAAAGTATGGCAGCCTCCCTGCAGAGGTGTCCAGGGCCGGACTGGGACAAAAAAGGAGCAATGCCACACAAACCCCACCAGCCCACAGACTATGAAGGTACCTTCACACTCAGCAACTTTACAACGAGAACGACAACGATCCATGACGTTGCAGCGTCCTGGATAGCGATCTCGTCGTGTTTGACACGCAGCAGCGATCTGGATCCCGCTGTGATATCGCTGGTCGGAGCTAGAAGTCCAGAACCTTATTTGGTCGTCAGGTCGGCGTGTATCGTCATGTTTGACAGCAAAAGCAACGATGTCAGCAATGTTTTACATGGAGCTAATGACCTGTGAGAACGATAAGTGAGTCGCCGTTACGTCACTGGATCGCTCCTGCATCGTTCTGGAGCTGCTGTGTTTGACGTCTCTACAGTGACCTAAACAGCGACACTGCAGCGATCAGCTCGTTGTCTATATCGCTGCAGCGTCGCTGAGTGTGACGGGACCTTAACACTCCCCCCACACCCGATCAGTGAATTTTCCTATACTGTGTTGTGCCCTTCAACGCTCCTCTTAAAGGCGTTATTTGAAGAGCTATGTGTGAATGTCGCCACAGTGCCCACGATCGATCGCTTCTTTAGAGCGCCGGTTCTCGAGATCATGGGGGTCCCAGCGGTCGGACCCCAGAAACTACAAAGTTCTCGGGAAAGGGGATTACTTGGTATAATCCATTTAAATGTGTTTTCCAATATATATATATTTTATTTTCCCATAGTATTCCTGAAAATAATAAACCAATATTAACCCTCCCAAAGACCAATGTCACCTATCCGAGAACAGGACAGGAACAGGATTGGCAGGAGGAGTGGTACTGTGCAGTGTATATATACAGGACAGGAGGAGGGTACTGTGCAGTGTATATACAGGAGGAGTGGTACTGTGCAGTGTATATATACAGGAGGAGTGGTACTGTGCAGTGTATATATACAGGAGGAGTGGTACTGTGCAGTGTATATATACAGGAGGAGTGGTACTGTGCAGTGTATATATACAGGAGGAGTGGTACTGTGCAGTGTATATATACAGGAGGAGTGGTACTGTGCAGTATATATATACAGGACAGGAGGAGTGGTACTGTGCAGTGTATATATACAGGACAGGAGAAGTGGTACTGTGCAGTGTATATATACAGGACAGGAGAAGTGGTACTGTGCAGTATATATATACAGGACAGGAGGAGTGGTACTGTGCAGTGTATATATACAGGACAGGAGGAGTGGTACTGTGCAGTGTATATATACAGGGCAGGAGGAGTGGTACTGTGCAGTGTATATATACAGGACAGGAGAAGTGGTACTGTGCAGTATATATATACAGGACAGGAGGAGGGTACTGTGCAGTGTATATACAGGAGGAGTGGTACTGTGCAGTGTATATATACAGGACAGGAGGAGTGGTACTGTGCAGTGTATATATACAGGACAGGAGGAGGGTACTGTGCAGTGTATATATACAGGAGGAGTGGTACTGTGCAGTGTATATATACAGGGCAGGAGGAGTGGTACTGTGCAGTGTATATATACAGGACAGGAGGAGTGGTACTGTGCAGTGTATATAAACAGGAGGAGTGGTACTGTGCAGTGTATATATACAAGACAGGAGGAGTGGTACTGTGCAGTGTATATATACAGGACAGGAGGAGGGTACTGTGCAGTGTATATATACAGGAGGAGTGGTACTGTGCAGTGTATATATGCAGGAGGAGTGGTACTGTGCAGTGTATATATACAGGACAGGAGGAGTGGTACTGTGCAGTGTATATATACAGGACAGGAGGAGTGGTACTGTGCAGTGTATATATACAGGACAGGAGGAGGGCACTGTGCAGTGTATATACAGGAGGAGTGGTACTGTGCAGTGTATATATACAGGACAGGAGGAGTGGTACTGTGCAGTGTATATATACAGGACAGGAGGAGGGTACTGTGCAGTGTATATATACAGGAGGAGTGGTACTGTGCAGTGTATATATACAGGGCAGGAGGAGCGGTACTGTGCAGTGTATATATACAGGACAGGTGGAGGGTACTGTGCAGTGTATATACAGGAGGAGTGGTACTGTGCAGTGTATATATACAGGAGGAGTGGTACTGTGCAGTGTATATATAGAGGACAGGAGGAGTGGTACTGTGCAGTGTATATATACAGGACAGGAGGAGGGTACTGTGCAGTGTATATACAGGAGGAGTGGTACTGTGCAGTGTATATATACAGGACAGGAGGAGTGGTACTGTGCAGTGTATATATACAGGACAGGAGGAGGGTACTGTGCAGTGTATATATACAGGACAGGAGGAGTGGTACTGTGCAGTGTATATAAACAGGAGGAGTGGTACTGTGCAGTGTATATATACAGGACAGGAGAAGTGGTAATGTGCAGTGTATATACAGGACAGGAGGAGCGGTACTGTGCAGTGTATGTATACAGGACAGGAGGAGTGGTGCTGTGCACTGTATATATACAGGACAGGAGGAGGGTACTGTGCAGTGTATATACAGGAGGAGTGGTACTGTGCAGTGTATATATACAGGACAGGAGGAGTTGTACCGTGCAGTGTATATATACAGGACAGGAGGAGGGTACTGTGCAGTGTATATATACAGGACAGGAGGAGTGGTACTGTGCAGTGTATATACAGGAGGAGTGGTACTGTGCAGTGTATATATAGAGGACAGGAGGAGTGGTACTGTGCAGTGTATATATACAGGACAGGAGGAGGGTACTGTGCAGTGTATATATACAGGAGGAGTGGTACTGTGCAGTGTATATATACAGGACAGGAGTGGTACTGTGCAGTGTATATATACAGGGCAGGAGGAGTGGTACTGTGCAGTGTATATATACAGGACAGGAGGAGTGGTACTGTGCAGTGTATATAAACAGGAGGAGTGGTACTGTGCAGTGTATATATACAGGACAGGAGGAGTGGTACTGTGCAGTGTATATATACAGGACAGGAGGAGGGTACTGTGCAGTGTATATATACAGGAGGAGTGGTACTGTGCAGTGTATATATGCAGGAGGAGTGGTACTGTGCAGTGTATATATACAGGACAGGAGGAGTGGTACTGTGCAGTGTATATATACAGGACAGGAGGAGTGGTACTGTGCAGTGTATATATACAGGACAGGAGGAGGGTACTGTGCAGTGTATATATACAGGACAGGAGGAGTGGTACTGTGCAGTGTATATAAACAGGAGGAGTGGTACTGTGCAGTGTATATATACAGGACAGGAGGAGGGTACTGTGCAGTGTATATATACAGGACAGGAGGAGTGGTACTGTGCAGTGTATATAAACAGGAGGAGTGGTACTGTGCAGTGTATATATACAGGACAGGAGAAGTGGTAATGTGCAGTGTATATACAGGACAGGAGGAGTGGTGCTGTGCAGTGTATGTATACAGGACAGGAGGAGGGTACTGTGCAGTGTATGTATACAGGACAGGAGGAGTGGTGCTGTGCAGTGTATATATACACTAGGTAGTGGAATGCACTACCTAGGTTAATACAATTAATCCCCAATCCCCACAGTTTTAAGCGTGCACTAAAAACTCATTTGTTCAGATTGGCCTACCGCCTCAACGCATTAACCTAATTATCCCTGTGTGGCCTATTAATAAAAAACAACAACATAATCACGTTCCTCCATCATGTTCTCATACACTTTATGCAGTTAATAGCCTCTGTGTCTGTACTGTTACATACTTAGGCAGTTAACTGGTTCATGCAGCTTTACATGAACACCCGAGCCTTACACTATGGCTGGTCCAAATAACTAAAGCAATTGTTACCATCCACCTCTTGTGTCTCCCCTTTTCCTCATAGATTGTAAGCTTGCGAGCAGCAGGGCCCTCATTCCTCCTGGTATCTGTTTTGAACTGTGATTTCTGTTATGCTGTAATGTCTGTTGTCTGTATAAGTCCCCTCTATAAGTTGTAAAGCGCTGCGGAATATGTTGGCGCTATATAAATAAAATTATTATTATTATTATTATTATTATTATTACAGGACAGGAGGAGTGGTACTGTGCAGTGTATATATACAGGAGGAGTGGTACTGTGCAGTGTATATACAGGAGGAGTGGTACTGTGCAGTGTATATATACAGGACAGGAGAAGTGGTAATGTGCAGAGTATATACAGGACAGGAGGAGCGGTACTGTGCAGTGTATGTATACAGGACAGGAGCAGTGGTACTGTGCAGTGTATATACAGGACAGGAGCAGTGGTACTGTGCAGTGTGTATATATACAGGACAGGAGGAGGGTACTGTGCAGTGTATATATACAGGACAGGAGGAGTGGTACTGTGCAGTGTATGTATACAGGACAGGAGCAGTGGTACTGTGCAGTGTATATACAGGACAGGAGCAGTGGTACTGTGCAGTGTGTATATATACAGGACAGGAGGAGGGTACTGTGCAGTGTATATATACAGGACAGGAGGAGTGGTACTGTGCAGTGTATGTATACAGGACAGGAGCAGTGGTACTGTGCAGTGTATATACAGGACAGGAGCAGTGGTACTGTGCAGTGTATATACACAGATACTTAGATTGACACCACGCAAGCAATATATATATATATATATATATATATATATATATATATATATATATATATATATATATAACTGAGCAGCACCAAATATTTAAGGGCTTGTCCACTACTAGGACAACCCCTAAATGTTCAGCCCCGATAAATTAATAAAGCCTATACTCACCTCCTGTGCTGCGCCGTTCCCACAGTGGCTGTGATGTTATGACATGTGATGCCCGGAACCAATCAGTGCTGGTGTCACTGTCTCAATCTTCGCACAAACTGAACATGAAGAGGACGTCCGGGATCAAGCAGCTCATCCTGCACTTCCTCTTCATGTTCAGTTTGTCTGAAGGCGGGGACAGTGACACCAGCACTGATTGGTTCCAGGCAACATGTGGCATAACACCACATAACAGCCACTGTGGGAACGGCGCGGCACGGCAGGTGAGTATAGGCTTTATTAATTTATCGGGGCCGAACATTCAGTTTAAGACGAGGTTGTCCTAGTGGAGCGCCCCCACACCGCCGCAGGGCCGAGGGGTACCCGGAGCCGGGCCTCTAGGTCTCAGTCCTGGGGTTGTCACGGTGGCTAGACCCGGTCCGTGGCCCTGTCTGTCAGTGGGGGACGTCCGGTGCAATAAGCGATGTTGTAGTGGTGCAGTTGTGGCGTGCAGGTCGCGGTAAATAACGAGGACACCAGGTTGCAGTCTCTTTACCTCTTTACTGAAGCTCTCTGGGTCCTCAGTCCGGAATACGGCTCACCAGGCTGCGCAAGTCCGGCCGGTCCAATGGCACTTCCAGAGCTCTCCTTGCAGGTGGAAATCGGTGCCTTCCTTCTAGCGCTATGTGTTGCAGTCCTTCCCTGCTGTGCTTACGGAAAGTACCCCACAACTGTTGTGTCTGTTTCTCGTGTTCCCTCACAACAACTTAATTCGCAATGATCTTCCTCGTCCCTCCAGATACTATGGTAGGAACGCACCCGTATGACGGGGAGGCTCGGAGATCTTCCGGGACTCTATCTGCGCCCCTCTCCTGTTGGTACCCCCCTTTGCCTTCCTGGGTGATGCGTGAGACAGTCCGCCTCAAGCTAACTGCCCTGCCGTAGGTCTGAGGTATGGCTTGAAACTCTTTACCTCCTCGGCGTTCCGGCCACCGGTAGTGCGCCTCAGTAAGGTGCTGCCTCTTTCAGCACAACCCTCACTGGTATCTCCTTTCGCTTGATTTCGTTTCTCACTCAGCACAATCTATCTCGCTTCTTAGTCCTTCCTTGGGCACCGCCGCTATGCTGAGCAGGCACGGTCCCTTTACGTTCTTTCCATGCCAAGCCTCTGCCAGGATCCCACCCCTGGCAGAGACCCTACAGTCTCTCCCTTCACAACACCCTCTGCCACCAGGTGTTGCTCCGTTCAATCCCGTCAGCGTTCTCCCTAACTTCCTGCCTGACCCCCAGTTTACCCACTATGGTGGGGAGTGGCCTAATGAATAGCACCCTTAGCTCCCCCCGGAGGCCCAGCTGTGAAATGTATTGGTGACTGTGATACCTGCTCAGAGAACTCCTTCCGTGCCATCGAACGCAGCATGGCCCCCCTTAGTGGCTGAACCATGCTACTGCAACGACCAGGACTCTGGGGCGCTGCACTCCCCCCTGGTTAAACACAGTACTCCGGGACTGGGAAGAAAAACAACAATACAGGTTAGCAAAAAGACATACAATTTTGTTGAGTGCAAATAACAATAAGTATACTTAAGTAGGCTTCCCTTTATGGGAGGTGAGGACACTTGTAACGTTACAAACATAATTAACCTTATAATTTACAGAGTATAAATAACTTCTGTTACCCAACCGGGTATTCTATTTAGTGCAATTTTTGAAATAATAACTTAACATTGCCTTTAAGAAACTCACACTCTTAGTCTATCAAAGGCCTTCCTATAATCACATTATAAGGCGTTTCAACTTTACATTCTCCTTCTTGTGAACCTGCAGGACCGCCTGTCCCTACGGCACCAGACCTACTGCCTCTCCTTTCTTCTACAGGACCGCCCTGTTCAGCCAGGGCCTACTGCCTTTCGCTACTATACACAGTATAGACATAACATTCCTTTCGGTTGAAGAACTCTGAGCCAGCTCTACTCGGCCCCTTTAAGGACTCACTCTCTAACCCCTACGGGTTCACTCTCTGTCCTTAGCAATAAAGTAACTTTTCAATGGGGACGCAGGGTTTACCTTCTATCCTCACCCTCATTATTACTTCTCTTACTTTCAACTATGCAGACCTCTACTTCTACCCCTACGGGCTCTCTGCATCTTTCCTGTCTTCAAAACATTATTCAAATTTCACATTTTAACAAATTCAACACATATAACTTAGCATGTAAAACAGTTACATTTCTTTTCAAGGCATCATTATGGCATTACTGTTCTGCAACAGTATCTCTCTCAAGTTCAGTTTCTCACATCCCCTTTAAGAGGAGACCAAGTCTTTCTAAGGTAGCTCGTCTCCTCAGCCTACCGGCCCATGCAAAGGTTCCGGTATGGTATCTTCGCAAAGTGTCTTTAACTAGAACCGGTAGGAAAGATATCTTCACAAAGTGTCTTTGGCTCAAACAAATAGGGCAAATATCTTCGCAAAGTGCCTTTGGCTAAAACCAGTAGGGAGCACCTTTAAGAAGGTGCAAACTATTTACAAGGGAAGTTCGAATCATGCACAGTCCATGATTTCTGCAGTTCTCTTTTTTTTTTTTTTTTTTTTTAAAACTGTATAAACTTCAGGAAAACAACAGTGACCCCGGGTCAACAAAGGGGTCACCTTTAACCCTAGACGGGTTTAGCAGCAAACAGGAACAGTTAAAGGAATGAACAGTTAACTATTTACATTTTTCCATGGTATCGAGGTTTATTCTCCTTCCGGTGGCTTTGGTTCCTGGACCCCGGCCACTGTGACACGGATTCCAGCGGCAAGCTCCACAGGGGCCACCAGGTCACTCGGCGTCTGGATTTGAAGACTAACCTGGCGGGCAAGCTCGGGAGCTACTACAAAGCGCACCGTGGAGATAGTAACGAGATCCGGCAATTCTGGATCACCCGTAATTGGGGCCACAGGTGAGACTCTCTCAGGCTCACATCGCCGCACCTTCCGGGCACGCCATCCTTGCGCATTCTGGTGGCGGGTGTACGTCACTTGATCTCCCTCCCGTAGCGGCTCGCCCTCCCGATCACAGCAGGGGGTGTCCACGTCGTAGCCAGCAACGAAGATGCCAGTAGGTAAACCTGATTCCCAAATGGAGCCCCACCCTTTCTTGGGGTAGAAGGCCGATACAATTCCTCGTCTTACTGCGTCCTTTCCACCATATATAAACTTCTTACTTTGCATCTCCTGTTTTTCAACTTCTTCGCGCTGCTTCCAGTGTTGGAGTATGCATTGTTTGTACTGTTCCCAGGTAAACACCGCAATAGTGAGACCATCCACTGGAACCCCGTCCTGCTCGACCCAGGGGGTATCCCATCGAAACATCACCCCTCCCGGGTCCATCTCTATGGGTTCCCCCCACTTGGTGGGTAATGGTGGTAACAGTTTCCCCATCGCGCCAGGGGTGAGGATCGCCCGGTCAATTGTGAAGGAAGGGCTACTGTTGCGGGGGAAATCGGTCGCGGGAGCGGGATCGAGTGCGGGGGCAGGGGCGCCTTTCGTACCTGCGCCTAGTGTGGTCCCACCGTGGTCGATCCGGTCCGCCGACAAGGGCGCTGGAGTCGGCGGCAGCCCGGACCATGGCTCCTCCAATGGGATTCTCGGATTCGGCTCCGCTTGCTGTGGTTCCTCCTCCTCCAACTCCGAGGTCGGGATTGGTGGAGGTAATTCCGCTGTCAGCTTCACAGGCTCCCGGTCCGTCGCTGGTGAAGGATGGTAGGCCGGGATCGCTTCTTCCTCGCTCAGGCACTTGCTGCTCGTCATCGCCGCCTGATAGTCGCCGGCAGTGCATGCACCTAACTCCGCCATTTCTCCGAGGTCGGGCTTCTCCGTCGCCAGCTTCCCGCCGTTGCATCTCAGGGGGTTGTCTTCTGTTTTGGGGCAGGTCATCTCTTTGCAGACAGAAGTGCAGGGGGCGGTAGCCATTTCTCGCGCCACACTGGGAGTCTCCGCCCATAACACACCCTCCTTCTCCTGGGGTGTAGCAATGGCGGCGCCTTTTGGCGGGAACTTCTGGCGGCCAATGGCGCAGCACAATCTTGCAATAAAGTACAGTAAATCACAGTCTCTAGGCACACATGACCTGATTCTTCAGGCTTAAGTAGATCCTGTTCGTGACGCCAAGTTGGAGTGCCCCCACACCGCCGCAGGGCCGAGGGGTACCCGGAGCCGGGCCTCTAGGTCTCAGTCCTGGGGTTGTCACGGTGGCTAGACCCGGTCCGTGGCCCTGTCTGTCAGTGGGGGACGTCCGGTGCAATAAGCGATGTTGTAGTGGTGCAGTTGTGGGGTGCAGGTCGCGGTAAATAACGAGGACACCAGGTTGCAGTCTCTTTACCTCTTTACTGAAGCTCTCTGGGTCCTCAGTCCGGAATACGGCTCACCAGGCTGCGCAAGTCCGGCCGGTCCAATGGCACTTCCAGAGCTCTCCTTGCAGGTGGAAATCGGTGCCTTCCTTCTAGCGCTATGTGTTGCAGTCCTTCCCTGCTGTGCTTACGGAAAGTACCCCACAACTGTTGTGTCTGTTTCTCGTGTTCCCTCACAACAACTTAATTCGCAATGATCTTCCTCGTCCCTCCAGATACTATGGTAGGAACGCACCCGTATGACGGGGAGGCTCGGAGATCTTCCGGGACTCTATCTGCGCCCCTCTCCTGTTGGTACCCCCCTTTGCCTTCCTGGGTGATGCGTGAGACAGTCCGCCTCAAGCTAACTGCCCTGCCGTAGGTCTGAGGTATGGCTTGAAACTCTTTACCTCCTCGGCGTTCCGGCCACCGGTAGTGCGCCTCAGTAAGGTGCTGCCTCTTTCAGCACAACCCTCACTGGTATCTCCTTTCGCTTGATTTCGTTTCTCACTCAGCACAATCTATCTCGCTTCTTAGTCCTTCCTTGGGCACCGCCGCTATGCTGAGCAGGCACGGTCCCTTTACGTTCTTTCCATGCCAAGCCTCTGCCAGGATCCCACCCCTGGCAGAGACCCTACAGTCTCTCCCTTCACAACACCCTCTGCCACCAGGTGTTGCTCCGTTCAATCCCGTCAGCATTCTCCCTAACTTCCTGCCTGACCCCCAGTTTACCCACTATGGTGGGGAGTGGCCTAATGAATAGCACCCTTAGCTCCCCCCGGAGGCCCAGCTGTGAAATGTATTGGTGACTGTGATACCTGCTCAGAGAACTCCTTCCGTGCCATCGAATGCAGCATGGCCCCCCTTAGTGGCTGAACCATGCTACTGCAACGACCAGGACTCTGGGGCGCTGCACTAGTGGGAGACAATCCCTTTAAGCAATGGACTCTTTATTAGCCCATATTCTTGGCCATATTCTCGGAGTCCACCGCACACACACAGGGAACCGTGGAATTACCGGGGCTCTGGCCTGTCGCAAAATGGCAGCGCCGGACACCCACGCAGCACTGCTGGGCACCGGAGACACCCGCAGCACCGGCCAGCAACCGCCAGGCACCCAGAGACACCCGGCAGCAGCATCGGACATGCACCAGCACAAGACCCCCCACACCATCACGTCGCACATCAGAGCCCCCCTAATCCTGGCCTGCAGCATCACCCCACTCCTGCCTCCTCCAGCAACGAACCTGAGACCCCCCTTCACTGCACCCACTACTCCCAGTAAGCAATAAGACGCATGGATTATAAGAAGCACCACCATTTTATTAAAAAATATTTTTTTTCTTATTATTTGTGGCACGTCTTATAATCCGGAGCGTCTTATAATCCGAAAAATAAGTGTGTGTGTATAATTATATATATATATATACATATATATATATATATATATATATATATATATACACACACATATATATATATATATATATATATATATATATACACACATAGACACACACACACATATCTATACATATATACATAGACACACATACTTACACGCACACACACACACACACATAGACAGACACACACATATATATATGTATATACATACAAACACATACATACATAGACACACATACATGCATACGCACGCACACACACATACATAGACACACACACATATATATATTATATATATATATATATATATATACATACACACACATATATATATATACACATACATACACACATACATGCACACACACATACCATAGACACACACATACATGCACACACACACACATATACATACATACATGCACACACACATACATAGACACACACACTCACTCACACATTATATAGGTGATACCACTGTGTGTAATATACTGCGACCGCTATGTATAGCCCATATAGGCCAGGCGCTCTGTGTGTGTATGTGTGTGTATGTATATATATATATATATATATATATATATATATATATATATATATATATACACACACATATACACTGCGGCTGACCTATATGGGCTATACACAGCGGTCGCAGTATATTACACACAGTGGTATCACCTATATAATGTATGTACCGCAGTTTCACCTATGTAATGTATATAGACTGCTGTACATACATTATATAGGTGATACTGCTACTGCGGTATATAATCGCAGTATCACTTATATATTGCATATACAACAGTCAATATACATTAGACAGGTCAAACTGCAAATGCTGCATATACATAAAAAAGTTTTCATCTTGGGTCTCATCTGAGATAGGGGAGGATGAGGAGGGTCCACTGTCCAGCCAGCATCGGAGGTGCTGAGGATGTGGAGCAGATGCAGGCCGGGGATTGGTGAGGAGAGCTCTGTTCTCTGACACTGGTTCTGACCAGGGTCAGACACAGTAAGGCTCAGGCGTCTCTGCGCGCGATGGCGGCCTTTTCAAACCTTTGCACAGGCCCTGGTGCGTGCGCTCTCCTGTTTTCCCTCACTGACAAAGGCGGCAGCCATGTACGCAAGCAAGAACGAGGGCCGTGCTCATGTGGGCCGCCACGGCCTTGGTCAGCGCGTTCACCAAGAGAGCACGCGCCATGGCCTGTGCAGAGGATTTAGAGGGCCGGCGGCCCATTTTGTAGCTCAGCGTGCTTAGGGGCCCCTTAGCACTCCGGGCCCCGCTGCAACCTCTGTAGTTATGCCCAATAGGGGTATACTATAGGCACCACAGATATGCAATGTTATATACACTGGATGGATCAATCCTGCACCTGGCCCAGGACATACATGCACTGTATATATACGGGGCCATGTATATACCATGTGATGTCCAGTCACCAGGTTCAGGCGTGATCACTCCAGTGCTGGATTCTGTAGACAGTCTCTGCTCACTCTCAGTATAGGGAGATTTATTGCAGGAGACTGAACTTTCCTGCAGTCTGGTGACCCTGGAGCCGATGACCTGGCACTGACAGGGTGAAAGTTCAGACTCCTGCAATAAATCTGTGAGCATCAGCAGAGCGGCCACTGATACTATAGGGACCGGCCCTGGACTAATCGGGAGGTGAGCGCAGCGTCCACCTCCTCACCGCACACACAGCTGAAGGTACTCACTGATGTCTGAGCCGTCCACATGCAGATCTCCAGCAGTTACACGCAGCAGTGTTCCCTCTTCCTCAGCAGCCGGCCGGCCGCACACAGGGGGCACGGGGCATGTCTGCTCCACTGTGAGGCCACTGTCAGGACATAGAGAACACAGCGCCGGCCACCAGCAGCCCGAATCAGCTGCTTGGTGACCGGCCCGGGGGGCACATGCCCCTTTGCCACCCGGCCCAGTCCGCGCCTGGTCCGAGGTACAGGCTCATAAAAAATATCACCCTCGCCCTAAAGAAATTGCGCATCTGACAGTGCAACTCCCGGGTCCGTGGGAGTTCTGGGACCTGAGATATACAGATCAGCCTCCCACAGCAACCGAATGGGTCCAGGTTTGATCACTATACGACTGGCAGAACAAACCTCATGTGCTGGTACCGCCCGTGTACTGATCCGATCACCATGAGAGCAGTTATCCCATTTATTGGAAATATGGATACAGATCTTGCAGGGAAGCTGAGGGGTGGAGATTGCTAGCCCACCCAGTTACAGGGGGAGGGACACGGAAGGTTTAAGAGCTGAGGACACTTGGAGAGTGACACACACTGAACAGAGGAATATGACTAACTAAGGAACTAAGGGAGAGGGTATGCCAGCCAGAGGGGAGCAAGCACACGCTTTCTGGGGGCTGCCCGGCAACTAAGTCTTGGACTTGCGGAACGCTGAGCCCCCCGGCTTCCACAAGCGACCTACAACCTGGTAAATTGACCTCCAGCTTTATACCTCTAAGCCTTGTCTTATGATTGTTATATTTTACTCTGACTGTAACTCTTGATATATTTCTATTGTATATTTCTTGTAATTACCTAGTGCGCCCTTAAGGCAATTAAATCATAAATTAATTTTGGGCTGATCCTTTTACTCTGATTGTGAATCTTAGAATACCCAGCGTGGGTAACAGGGCAGTCTCACTAGCGGCCATTTTCTCTAGGTGCAGTTCCCTTATTGACCTGAGAGACAAAGGAGGCACCGGAGAGCTGTGCCTGTGTAGTTACGTCACAGATTGGTGACGTGGGAGGAACTGGATTTGCAGCGCCCCAGAGTCCTGGTCGTTGCAGTACTGTTGCTCTGCCACTAAGGGGAGTGATGGTACGTCTGATGGCACTAAAGGAGTTCACCTAACCAGGTATCACACACACACTACACTTCACACTCCGGCCACCAGGGGGGTGGTTCTATCTATTAGGCCACTCCTCACACTTTGGTAAAACTGGGGGTTGGACAGGAAGTTAGGGAGAAAGTAGCTGGGAAGAGCTCGAGAGAGGATCTGCCAGGGGTGGGATCCTGGCAGAGCCCTAGAACAACAGACAGAGCGTTACGGAGCCGTGCCTGTGTCTTACAGCGGTAGACTCCTAAGAAAGGACAAGAAGCGAGGTTTATTCTGAAGAGTGAGAAACGGGAATACAGCAAAGAGGCGATAGAACCAGAAGGAGTAGTGCCACCAGATCAGCAACATCCTTCTGAGGCGCGAAGCCGGCGGCCGGAACTTTAAGAGACTTTAAGCATTACTTCAAACCAACGGCAGGACAGCTAATTATAGGTCGGCTGTCTCACCTAAAACACCTAAGCAGACAACGGAGGCAGTTGTGGGAGAGGGGCGACTCTAGGGTCCCGGAAGAACGCCAGGCCTACCCCGTCATACAGGTGCGTCCTAGCCATATCACCTGGGGGACGGAGAGAAGAACATCAGAAACAGACACAACAGTTGTGAGGACTATCCCGTGGTGCTCAGCAGGGAGGGACTACAACACACAGGCGCTAGAAGGTAGATACTGATTCCCACCTGCAAAAGGGAACTCTGGATGTGCCATCGGACCAGCCGGTCTCAGCCAGCCCTGTTAACAGTGCTCTGGATTGGGCATCTCGAAGCCTTCAGTAAAGAGGTAAAGAGACTGCAACCTTGTGTCCTCATTATTTCATTGCACCACGCACCTACACCTTTCATTGGACGCCCCTTAGCAGGGTCACGGACCAGCTCTAGCCACCGTGACCACCCCAGATCTGAGACAGAGTAGCCCGGTACCGAGTAACCCGCAGCCCTGCGTCTGGGGGCGCTCCAGATTTCCTTCACATTGGTGACATGGGAGGAACCGGGTGTCCTTCACACCCATCATTGCCTTCACCCCATTCACATCATTTCCTTCTCCCCATCCATATCCCCGCCTTCTCCCCATCACTGCCTTCTCCCCATCATTGCCTTCTCTTCATCCCCATCCCCATCCTTGCCTTCTCTCCATCCCCATCTCTCTCTCCTTCTCCCCAGGACTTGAACTCATGTCTACATGTTCTTAGGCTGTTGCTCTACCACTGAGCCACAGATATTGATGAGAGCCAGGAAAGAATTTGGTCATCTTGACCTCTATTGTAGGCCGTAAATCCAGTAACACAAAAATATAATTTTGTTTATATACTTGCTTCTCCCCATCCCCATCATTGCCTTCTCCCCATTCACATCACTTCCTTCTCCCCATCCCCATCCCCATCACTGCCTTCTCCACTATCCCCATCATTGCCTTCTCCCCATTCACATCACTTCCTTCTCCACTATCCCCATCATTGCCTTCTCCCCATCCCTGCCTTCTACCCATCTCCATCCCTGCCTTCTCCACCATCCCCTTCATTGCCTTACCCCATCCCCTTCATTGCTTTCTCCTCCTGCCTTATCTCCATCACTGCCTTATCCCCATCCCCATCTTTGCCTTCTCCTCATCCCCAGCAATGCCTTCTCCTCATTCACATCACTTCCTTCTCCCCATCATTGCTTTCTCCTCATCCCCATCATTGCTTTCTCCTCCTGCCTTATCTCCATCATTGCTTTATCCCCATCACATCTTTGCCTTCTTCACATCCTCATCTTTGCCTTCTCCTCATCCCCATTATAGCCTTCTCCCCATCATTGCCTTCTCCCCATATTTTGCCTTCATCCCCCTCCCCATCATTGCTTTCTCCCCCTGCCTTATTCCTTTCTCTTCATCCCCATCATTGCCTTATCTCCATCCCCATCCCTGCCTTATCCCCATCCCCATCATTGCCTTCTCTCTATCCTGTAGAATATAAGCCCACAAGGGCAGGGTCCTCACCCCTCTGTATCAATCTATAATTGTTAGATTGCTTACTGTCAGTGATATCTGTAACTTCTATGTAACCCCTTCTCATGTACAGCACCATGGAATCAATGATGCTATATAAATACATAGTAATAATCACCATCATTGCCTTCTCCCCATCCCCATCATTGCCTTCTCCCCATCCCCATCATTGCCTTCTCCCCATTCCCATCTTTCACTTCTCTCCATCCCCATCATTGTTTATACTGTATTGTATAGGCAGCATCAATAGTAAAAAGTTGGTCACACTAGTCAAGCACTATGCTTCACAAGTGTGACCAACCTGCCAAACACTTGGAAAACGCAAGCATTCTGCAAGGTAAAAGCGCTTGCAGAACGCTTGTGTTTTGCGGGAAAACGCATGCAAATTCCGCATGCGTTTTACCCGCAGCAGGGAGTTGCGGATATGCTGTGGACATTTCCGCAGCATTTCTGCAATGTGAGCACATAGCCTTAATGTAAAATACTGTAAGGGTATGGCTCCACGGTCCGGAGGGGCGGCGGTATCGCCGCAGCGGCAAAGCCGCTCGGCGCTAAGCCCCGCCCCCTTTCTGGGACGCGATGGTGCCGGATGTGTATGCAGCGCCCCAGAGTTCTGGTCGTTGCAGTACTGTGGATCCGCCACTATGGGGAGCCATGGTGCGTTCGATGGCACTGAAGGAGTTCATCTGACCAGGTATCACAGACACCAATATGTTTCACAGCAGGGCCTCCGGGGGGAGCTAAGGGTGCTATTCATTAGGCCACTCCCCACCATAGTGGGTAAACTGGGGGTCAGGCAGGAAGTTAGAGGAGAAAGCTGACTGGATTGAACGAAGCAACACCTTGTGGCAGAGGGTGTTGTGGAGGAAGAGACAGTAGGGTCTCTGTCAGGGGTGGGATCCTGACAGAGGCTTGGCATTGGAAAGAACGTAACGGGACCGTGCCTGCTCAGCATAGCGGCGGTGCCCAAGAAAGGACTAGAAGCGAGATAGATTGTGCTGAGTGAGAAACGAGATCAAGCAAAAAGGAGAATACCAGTAGGGGTCATGCTGTAGGACCGGAGCAACATCCTACTGAGGCGCATTACCGGTGGCCGGAACGCCGAGGGAGTGGAATAGCATACAGCTTCAAGCCATACTCCAAACAGCGGCAGGGCAGTCAGTTTAAGGCGGGCTGTCTACCACATATCACCTATGAAGTCTTGGGGGGCAATTGCGGGAGAGGGGCGTCTCTAGGGTCCCGGAAGAACTCCAGGCCTACCTGACAAACGGGTGCCGTTTCAACCTGAATAACAGGGAGGGATGGAATACGAGAAGAACATCAGTGAATCGAGTTGTGAGGGAACTTAAGAAACAGACACGACAGTTGTGGGGTACTTTCCGTGAGCACAGCAGGGAAGGACTACAACACATAGCGCTAAGAAGGAGGGCACTGATTTCCACCTGTGAGGAGAACTCTGGAGGTGCCATCGGACCGACCGGACTTGCGCAGCCTGGTGAACCGTATTCTGGACTGCGGACTGAGAGATCTCCAGTAAAGAGGTAAAGAGACTGCAACCTGGTGTCCTCGTTATTTACCGCGACCTGCACCCCACAACTGCACCGCTACACCACCGCTACTGCACCATCATCATCACTTATTGCACCGGACGTCCCCCACTGACGGACAGGGCCACGGACCGGGTCCAGCCACCGTGACAACCCCAGGACTGAGACCCAGAGGTCCGGCTCCGGGTACCCCTAGGCCCTGCGGCGGTGTGGGGGCGCTCCAACTTGGCGTCACGAACAGGATCTACTTAAGCCTGAAGAATCAGGTCATGTGTGCCTAGAGACTGTGATTTATTGTGTTTGAACTGTACTTTATTGCAAAGACTGTGCTGTGCCAGTTGCCGCCAAAATCCGCCGCCATTGTAGCGCTGAGGAGAGCGCAGGAAGAGAAGAGGGGCGTGAAGTGGGCGTAGGCAAGCTGGAGAGCGCGAACAGCAATGGCCGCCCAGTCTAAGTATTTCTGTGCCCTGAGGACGTGCCCGTCAACAGCCGAGGTCCGCCTCCTGATCCTGGTTGGAGGGTGGAGGCCATGAGGACGGGGCCGCCCACGAAAGAGACCGCGAAAAGAGGACATTGGAGGACAAATAAAGATGGCGACACCCGGAGCACCATGCGGAGCTGACCCGGTTCGGTCTGAAGCTGCACAGCCTGAAATAGCCCCAGAGACGCCAACACTGCGGGGTCTGACCCTCACAGGGCCGCCGATGGGTCGACCCCCTTTGCCGCTGTCCGAAGAGGGTGTGGCCGCAGCTGAGGCCCGACAGCTGGCCCGCCGGCTGAAGGCCAATGCCCGAGTGCTCACCCGGCTAGGTCAGCCCACGGAGATCCGTCTGACTCCAGTGTCTCCTGTTCCCTCCCAACTGGCCGTGGCTGGGAGCACGCTATTAACACCGGATCTAGAGATCATGCCGGACGCCGAGCATTTACGGTGTCTGATGACAGCATGGCGGAGCCGGCCCCAGCCTGCAGAGCAACTTGATCTGGTCAGTGTTCCGGAGATTCCGTCCTCACACTGGGGTGTAGTGGTGGCCTTTAACCCCCGGTATGGAAGAGGGGTGATTCAGGAAATTGGAGAGCCGCTGCAGGTCCGCGTGGATCGGGAGGAGGTGGAGCCTTGCAGCGGGAGGCTCGATCGTGACCTGGAGCCGGGAGATGCCGTCACCTACATGAGGTGGAGGAGGGACACTGGCGAGACGGGCTGGTTCGCCCGAGGTGTCCAACGATGCATTGCCCTCCAGGCTGCTGGAACACCAGAAGGGGATGATCCCGTTGGGAAGGCAGCGGGACCCGGCCTCGCGGAATCACGAGAAGCTCAGCCTCGCCGCGCCCCGGAGGGACGGGTGCACCTGCCGACAAGGAGGACCTCCCGGCGAGGGATTTTATCATTACTGGGACCGGAACGGCGTCCTGGCTCACCGGTGCGATCTGTTGGCCTGGTAAGGCCAGGAAAGAGGTCGCCTTCTGCAGAACCCCAGTAAGATTTTATTGTTTCTCAAGAATGTAAATAGTTTTCTAGTTAACTGTTTGAGTACTGTTGGCTGCTAAACCCGTCCAGGGTTAACTCTTTATGGATCCCTTAGTTGACCCGGGATCCCTATTGTTTGCTTTTCCTACCAGTTTTGCACAAGTTTTACAAACTGAGAAATCATGAACAGTGCATGATCCAAACTTTCTTGTAAATAGTTTGCACCTTATTAAAGGCGCTTCCTACTGGTTTTATTTAAAGACTCTTTGCGAAGATACCGTTCTGGAACCTTTGCTGAGCAAAGACTGGTAGGCTGAGAAGACGAGCTACCTCAGAAAGACTTGATTCTCTTTTAAAGGGGATGTACAACAGCGTACTTATGAGAAGATACTGTTTTAGAACAGTAATGCAATGATAATGTTTGAACGAGAAAAGTTGTATGTGTTTTAACTAGTTACATGTGAAGAAATACTGATGATGATGCTCTGGAAAGAAATGTAACTGTTTTGCATGAAGAAAAGTTATGTGTGTTTAATTTGTTTAAAGTGAGAAATCTAGATAATGTTCTTTAAAAGGAAAGATGCAGAAAGCCCGTAGGGGTAGATTTAGAGTTCTGCTTAGTTGAAAGTAAAGAAAGTAGTAATGAAGGTGAGGATAGAAGGTAAACCCTGAGTCCCCATAGAAAGTTCGTTCGTTACTAAGGACAGAGAGTGAACCCGTAGGGGTTAGAAAGTGAGTCCTAATAGGAGCCAAATAGAGCTGGCTCAATGTTCTCTAATTGAAAGGAATGTTATGTCTATACCATGTATAGTAGCGAAAGGCAGTAGGCCCTGGCTGAACGGGGCGGTCCTGTAATAGAAAGGAGAGGCAGTAGGTCTGGTGCCGTTAGGACAGGCGGTCCTGCAGGTTCAAAGTAGGAGAATGCAAAGTTAAAATACCTTATAATGTGATTATAGGAAGGTCTTTAGCGGATTAAGAGTGTATATCCTTAAAGGCAAAGTTAAATTATTGGTCAATAATGTTTGCACCTAGTAGAATACCCGGTTGGGTAATGAGAGTTAATTGTAGCCTGTTGCTATGATATTTAATTATGTTTGTAACGTTAAAGTGTCCTCACCTCCCATAAAGGGAAGCTTGTTCAAGTATGCTTATTGTTTTGCACTCAACAAAATTGTATGTCTTTTTGCTAACCTGCATTGTTGTTTTCTTCCCAGTCCCGGAGTACTGTGTTTAACCAGGGGGGAGTGCAGCGCCCCAGAGTTCTGGTCGTTGCAGTACTGTGGATCCGCCACTATGGGGAGCCATGGTGCGTTCAATGGCACTGAAGGAGTTCATCTGACCAGGTATCACAGACACCAATATGTTTCACAGCAGGGCCTCCGGGGGGAGCTAAGGGTGCTATTCATTAGGCCACTCCCCACCATAGTGGGTAAACTGGGGGTCAGGCAGGAAGTTAGAGGAGAAAGCTGACTGGATTGAACGAAGCAACACCTTGTGGCAGAGGGTGTTGTGGAGGAAGAGACAGTAGGGTCTCTGTCAGGGGTGGGATCCTGACAGAGGCTTGGCATTGGAAAGAACGTAACGGGACCGTGCCTGCTCAGCATAGCGGCGGTGCCCAAGAAAGGACTAGAAGCGAGATAGATTGTGCTGAGTGAGAAACGAGATCAAGCAAAAAGGAGAATACCAGTAGGGGTCATGCTGTAGGACCGGAGCAACATCCTACTGAGGCGCATTACCGGTGGCCGGAACGCCGAGGGAGTGGAATAGCATACAGCTTCAAGCCATACTCCAAACAGCGGCAGGGCAGTCAGTTTAAGGCGGGCTGTCTACCACATATCACCTATGAAGTCTTGGGGGGCAATTGCGGGAGAGGGGCGTCTCTAGGGTCCCGGAAGAACTCCAGGCCTACCTGACAAACGGGTGCCGTTCCAACCTGAATAACAGGGAGGGATGGAATACGAGAAGAACATCAGTGAATCGAGTTGTGAGGGAACTTAAGAAACAGACACGACAGTTGTGGGGTACTTTCCGTGAGCACAGCAGGGAAGGACTACAACACATAGCGCTAAGAAGGAGGGCACTGATTTCCACCTGTGAGGAGAACTCTGGAGGTGCCATCGGACCGACCGGACTTGCGCAGCCTGGTGAACCGTATTCTGGACTGCGGACTGAGAGATCTCCAGTAAAGAGGTAAAGAGACTGCAACCTGGTGTCCTCGTTATTTACCGCGACCTGCACCCCACAACTGCACCGCTACACCACCGCTACTGCACCATCATCATCACTTATTGCACCGGACGTCCCCCACTGACGGACAGGGCCACGGACCGGGTCCAGCCACCGTGACAACCCCAGGACTGAGACCCAGAGGCCCGGCTCCGGGTACCCCTAGGCCCTGCGGCGGTGTGGGGGCGCTCCATGTACAGTACACATCCGGGATCATCGCACCCCTCGCCATAGGGCCCTGTGATATGCCTTGCGGGGACGCTGCGTCCCCGTAAGGTGTACGGGCATGCTGCGATCTGAAAAGACGCGCAGCATGTCCAGAGTCGCAGGGCCGCCGCGTGCGGGTTTCCACGCATAGTGGAGACGGGATTTCATAAAATCCCCTCCACTATGCTGGAACATCTGGACGCTGCTTGTTTGACGCTGCAGCGTCAAACAAGCAGCGTTTACTTACCGTGGAAACATACCCTAATTGTACATCCCAGTTATGGGGTCGCGCAGTAGATGTGCAGGAGCCCCCTGTGTTTTACAGTTGATGCTCCACTATAATGGGGATAACGACTGACAGATATTTGCATATAGGTGTAGGGTGGCCCCTAGAGTTGTTTCCCCTGGTGGGCCCCAGACACTCCAGTCTGACCCTGAGTATTATAAATGACACATGGTAATTGGGAGTCCTTGTTGCTAATTTGCTGTCCTTGATTTGAACCCAAAACCCCAATTTTGCAAAGGATTAGTGCTAAGCACTGAGCCACCATGCTGCCCTACCTTTTTGTGTTATCCATCACCTTTGCATTTTCTTCCATCAATGTCATATAACAATGAATTGCCATTAGAGGAAAATGCAATATTTGTACAGAATGGCAATTCCATTCTTACAGCCTTATTCATTCTGACTTATTATTCAGAAAAGAAGTGTCACAAATGTCCCTGAAGTTTACTGAGCAATAAAATTCACCCACGCTTTTTAGAAGTTCCCACACAAAAATCTTTCCTATGTGATTCATATGAACTCATAGATCTCTATCAATAAATAATGAATGAATATAATTGTTTTAACCCCTTCACCCCCGGAGCTTTTTCTGTTTTTTGGCCATGTGAGGGATTATTTTTTGCAGGACGAGAGGTACTTTTGAACGTTACCATTGGTTTTACCATGCTCTGTAACAGAAAACGGGAAAAAAATTCCATGTGATGAAATTGCAAAAAAAGTGCAATCTCACACTTGTTTTTTGTTTGGCTTTTTTGCTAGGTTCACCAAATGCTAAAACTAACCTGCGATTATGATTCTCCAGGTCATTATGAGTTCATAGATACCTAACATGTCTAGGTTATTTTTTATCTAAGAGGTGAAAAAAAATTCCAAACTTTGCTTAAAAAAAAAAAAAAATCGCGCGATTTTCCGATACCCGTAGTTTTTCCAATTTTTGTGATCTGGGGTCGGTTGAGGGCTTATTTTTTGTGTGCCAAGCTGGTGTTTTTAATGATACCATTTAGGTGTAGATACGTTCTTTTGATCGCCCGGTATTGCATTTTAATGCAATGTTGCAGCGACCAAAAAAACATAACTTTGGCGTTTTAATTTTTTTTCTCGCTATGCCATTTAGCGGTCAGGTTAATCCTTTGTTTTTATTGATAGATCGGGCGATTCTGAACGCGGCGATACCAAATATGTGTATGTTTGATTTTTTTTTATTGTTTTATTTTGATTGGGGCGAAAGGGGGGTGATTTGAACTTTTATATATTTTTATTTTTTTATATATTTTTAAATACTTTTTTTTTTAATTTTGGCATGCTTCAATAGCCTCCATAGGAGGCTAGAAGCATGCACAACTCGATCTGAAGTACAGATCACCTTTATGTAGCAGAAATGCTACATAGTACTTTGAACGCCGACCACAGGGTGGCGCTCAAAGCAATCAGCCATCAACAACCATAGAGGTCTCAAGGAGACCTCTGGTTGTTATGGCAATGCACCGATGACCCCCGATCATGTGACGGGGGTCAGCGGTGCGAGCACCTCCGGCCGCGCGGCCGGGAGCGCTAGTTAAATGCCGCTGTCAGCGCTTGACGGCGGCATTTAACTAGTTAATAGGTGCGGGCGGATCGCGATTCTGCTCGCGCTCATTGCGCGCACATGTCAGCTGTACAAAACAGCTGACATGTCGCGGCTTTGAGGTGGGCTCACCGCTGGAGCCCACCTCAAAGCAGGGGATCTGCCAGCTGACGTACTATTCCGTCAGCTGGCAGAAAGGGGTTAAGAGAGCAAAAAAATCAAAATACACTAAAATTGAATATCAAACTAAAAAATAAATGCATTTAACCTGTTCCCGATCTGGCGATTTTTTTTTTCTTCGCTTTTTTCTCCCCTTATTCCATATTTTTTTACATTTTCCATCGACATAGCCGATATTTTTTGCGGGACAAGTTGTACTTTTGAATAACACCATCCATTATATCATGTGAAGTGGGAAAAAATTCCAAGTGCGGCAAAATAGCAAAAAAAGCTCAATTCAGCAATATATATATATATATGTATTTTTTTATATATTTACATCGCTCATTTTACCATAAAAATAACCTTGCATTATGAATTTCCAGATCATTACAATTATGGAGATACTAAATTAGCTTTTTATTTTTATTTATTTATTAATTTTTAATGGAGGAAAAAAAAGTTCATTGAAGTTTAGTTGTTTTTTTTTTTTTAAAAAAAAAAAATTTAAAACATAGCAATGCTGTATATAGCGAAAATCTCAGTTAGAATGTGGTATGCCATCAATGCCGCTGTTATAGATTGACAGTGGCATTTAACAGGTTAATACCCATGGGCGGAATAACACAGCCATCATCTGTCAGGAAAGATGCAATCTCAGCTTCCATCTGAGATAGGGAGATAGCATGTGACGGACATAGTATATCGCATGTTGTTAAGGGGTTATCGGAACTGTAAAGAATTTACGGTAATTTGAAAATTACTTAACCTTATTTGTATATAATGGAAATAATAAGAGAAGGAATCTGTTTGAACGAGTATAAAAGCGTTTAATAACAAGAATAATTTCGAAGTTAGGACGTCTAATCTTATGAGTTAAACTTTAGGAAGAGATAGTAAGAAACCTAAAGGCTCCATGTACACTGTAAGTAATCACTGGAAAAAGGCCTACCACCAAAAAGGAAATTGGCAGCAAAGTAATCAATGTTCTTGAAGGGACACATTGCGTGCGGCAACTATGACTGTTTGCCGTCTATTTATCTGGCATTTAATTTATTTCCTGCTACCTATTGAAACAATTAGACAATTGATAAAAAAATATGGTTGTTATCTTGTGTACTACTCTTTGGGATTTTGGGGCCAAAGTCACCTTAATACATGCAAATCAACAGCTGAAATTTACCAACCTAAAGCTGCCCATACTTAAATATCTGATGACCGAAAGAATGTTCATCTGACAGCTATCATTCCCTACTCCCCCATACAGAGGAATTTTCGGCTTGGGCAAGTGTTCAGAGCTCTCTATGAGAAAGCCAATGCCAGGTTCCTCAGTGGGTACGACCGTGACCGTGCTGGAGGGCGGTCCTTTGACCCCAGCACTTACTTCAGCAGGATGTGCGCCAGAGGATGCACATTCAGATGAAATGTACAGCACCGCAGAGACCCATCGAGCTTCTGCACCGCAATACACGCCATCGGCCAATCAGAGACCGGCAGCTGACGTCGACATACCAGGCATTAGCATCGCATGGCAGTGACGTCATGCGTCGAAATCGCAGACATGCCGATGTCAGGACGCTGCATATTATGGGAGTGGAGGAAGGTGATTAGAATGTTTTGGGTTTTATTAATGCAGAGGCAGAATGAGGGACATATATACCAGGACGGGGCCCAGGATGGGGGACATATATATTCCAGGAAGGTCCCAGGATGGGGGACAGGTATACCAGGAAGGGGTCCAGGATGAGGGACATGTATACCAGGATGGGAGTCATATTTACCAGGATTTGGAACATATACAGTATATACAAGGATGGGGGACATTTATTCCAAGAAAAGACTCAGGATGGGGGAAATAAAGACACACATAACTGGAAGAGACCCAGGATGGATTGACATATATACACGGAAAGGGCCCAGTATGGACCGATATATAAACCAGGTAGGGGCCCTGGATGGGGGACATGTATACCAGGATGGGAGACATATATACCAGGATTTGGGACATATATACAAGGAAATATATACCTGGAAGGGGCCCAGGATAGGAGACACACATAACTGGAAGGGGCCCAGGATGGATTGACATATATACACGTAAAGGGCCCAGTATGGACCGATATATAAACCAGGTAGGGGCCCAGGATGGGGGACATGTATACCAGGATGGGAGACATATATACCAGGATTTGGGACATATATACCAGGATGGGAGACATGTATACCCAAAAGGGACCCAGGATGGGAGAGATATATACCAGGATGAGGGACATATTTACCTGGAAGGGGCCTAGGATGTACTGACATATTCCTGTTGACACGTCCACCAGTGCCGTGGGGTACTCGGAACTGGGTCGGACAGTTCTTTGGGGAAGTCACGGCGCCTTAACCCGACTCTGTGGTCCTGGCTGTGCCGAAAAATGGGGAATATGTATATGGGATTTAATGCGACACCACCTGTGGTGTTCGGCAACGGATGGCTAATGCTGCAAAAGGAGACCTCTGGGGCTAATGGTGATGCAGCTGGGATGGTTCTGCTCTCCACAGGTGGAGCGAGGCCCCAGGGCTACAGGTTCCGTTAATGTCAGGCTTAGAGTACCTTGTGGTGCAGGATTAAGGGCGCAAGAGATCACTTAATGACACAAGGGATGTAGTTTTCTTTTCCTTTACTTGACGGTTGATAGTACAGACCGGGGTACTGGTAACAGATCATAACAGAGAGCCGGGCAGCCTGGGAGCAATTTTTGGATACACCTGGCCAGGTAGGTACGGAGGCCTTCCTTCTGCGCTGTCCTCCCTTTTAATTTGCTGCCTAACAGCTCATCCTCCTGCTGCTAACTGCTCTCTCTGTTTTTAAAAACTCACCGTTGCCTGCATGGCAAGCAGCTCGAGCCTATCACAGGTGCCGCTCCTTTGTGTCAGCTCCAGGCTCTGGTATGCTGCTGTGCCACCAGGTATTAGATTGGGCCAGGAGACCTGCAGTCCTCTGCCCTCTGGATTTAGCTGCCAGGACTTCAGTACCCATGCAACCACGGTCTCCGTTATCCAGTTCCTAGCACTCAGTTTTTTGGCAAGTTTAATTACAGCTCCACTCCCCAGGTTCTGCTCTACTTCTCTCCTACTGACACCTCGTAAGGGGACCACTCCTTGCTTCCAGGCATGACATTTCTCCCTGTGAGGGAGGCAATGCCACTGTGGCAACCGGACTCCTGGGGTGCCACACTATTAAGGGCCCAGGATGGGGGACATTACTACATAATGAAGAGGAGGGCAACACGTGCATATTCATTTGTTTTAGCACAATAGAGCCCATGTATCTGACCAACATGCAAGGGAGGTCCAGGTCCAAATTTGTCAACGGGTCCCATCGGACTCTAGTGCCTCACATCATCTGTTTAGAGGAAGTCAGGAGACACCCATGTACATTAGAAGTGGCTTCTGCTGACTTTTATCTAAAGTATATGGAGGTCTTAATTAAAAAAAAGTGCACATGTTCATATTTTTGTCTGGAAGGGGTTGTCCTTTTATTAGTGAACTTATCCAACGTGAACTAATTTACCTTCAGATGCAGTTCAGCTTTTAAAACCTCCAAACATTTTAATTTCCATTTTCACTATTTGTGATATTTCCTTCAAAGTGGGAGCCATTCTTTTGGAGTGTCTTATTTTTGGGGGTAATCATGGGGAATGCCATAGGGGGATCTTCCTCCCATAATATAGTATTCGGACAGGGGTGGTTATACCTGTATCTTCTCACTAAGAGTTGCCTGTGCTCACAGAAAAGATTTTGGGCGAGGTCTTATTCAAAAACTCCAGAAATGGAGAATTTAAGAAACTCACAAGTATTATAGCGATTGTGGACACCACTTTAAAATCAAAAGTCAATAGCTTGAATACAAAAGTGGTCTTGGAGATCCAGAAAATAGGGTATTTTAAGTTCTTTTTCTCTCAAGGGCATAAAAAACTGATGTGTGAATGAGGTCTAACCTCTTTCTGACATGTGCCATGTATCTACATTACATATCAGGCACAGGATCTGAGCCCGCTTCAAACACAATGGATGTCAGGTTTGTTATACAACTGGTATCTGCCTCTAACAGCAATGACCAGAGCTATCGCAAATCACTAGTGTTTAACCAATTAAATGCCCTGTTCCGTTGCCCAGCGGTCAATAAAGGTTCTTATTGATGTCCACTTTGTACCCCCTGTGATAGTTCAACTCACTCAGCGGTACACGGAGGCATTAAACAGGAACACTGTGTCTTTAAATCTTGGTTGGTTGATTATATGGCAGCATAAACCAACAAGAAGGGACAAGTAAAACACAGCCCTTCAGGCAAAAGCAGGAAATCAGCAAAGAAAACAAAAATGCTTTACACAGTTCATATATTTGCGGGGAGCTGCCCGCTCTGGAGCAACACAGGTTCAGTCTTTCCTCCTCAGGGCACAAACCACTGGAGATCCTCTCTCCAGGCCTGCTGAACCAAGACTGCCACTGGTGCTCTGGTTATTTAAGCTCAAGACCACACCCTGGAGTGGAGATAAGGTGGACATCCTCCCACCTGCTCTATTGATGTCCACATAAAAGCCAGCCCATTATATAAATTAGCTTAACCCCTCAAGGCACTTAGTGTGCTGGAGGATAAAACTCTGGGTTTTATATCACTGATGCCATTAAGCATAGTGGCACATATCTCCTCTCCAGCACTTTACCAGTGACTTTGTCACACCTCAAAGTCCAGCTAGAGACCACACGCTTTATAGGAAATCTTAATTTCTTCTATACACTGCAATACTGTATTCATGCAGTATATAAAACAAGCGATCAAATGAAAATAAATGTAAACAAAGACATAAAAAGTCCCAACGTTCTGCTTTTTGGGAATTCCATCTCCCAAGAAATGCAATAAGAAGCCATTGAAATGTCATATATGTGTCAAAATGGTAGCAATAAAAACAATAGTTCACCACAGAAAAAAAAACAAGCCATCACACAGCTCCAGAAAAACAAAAATGTTGTGAATTTAAAAAATACCACAAATCTTTTATTTATTTTGTTGCAATTTTATGAATTTATTTTAGCCACTAAAATAAATATATAAAACTCTACTAGTTTGGTATCAATCTGAAGAATTTTCAAACAATGCCCCTTGGATTTTTTTTTAGTTTTTCAGCTTATTATATGGTGTAGTTCCAATCTACAACTTGTCCCTTAAAAAAAATCAAACACATTATTTAGCTTATGCTTGTAGGAAAATCAAAAAGGTATGGTTCTTCGAAGAAGGGAAGGAAAAATGAAAAATGTCCTGGTTCTTGTCAGGAACGATGCTAAATTATGCCCAATTTAAATAAGGGGTATCACTCATTTCAGAAAACTTCTGCCATATTATGTTCAGTCCAAATGCTGAGACCCCTACCATATGGTTGGAGTAAAGGGGAAGAAGCTGCCAACTGATTTCTTTGCCCCTTCAGTTTGTGATCTCCTTTGCTCTGCTCTCCAAGAAGAGGAGACTAGAAGACAGTGATGTACAGTTATGTATTCATTGACTGCTTTTGGGTCGTTTGTAGTGTTGAGCGATACTGTCCGATACTTGAAAGTATCGGTATCGGAAAGTATCGGCCGATACCGGCAAAGTATCGGATCCAATCCGATACCGATACCCGATACCAATACAAGTCAATGGGACTCAAGTATCGGACGTTATTCCTGATGGTTCCCAGGGTCTGAAGGAGAGGAAACTCTCCTTCAGACCCTGGGATCCATATAAATGTGTAAAATAAAGAATTAAAATAAAAAATATTGCTATACTCACCTGTCCGACGCAGCCTGGACCTCAGCGAGGGAACCGGCAGCGTTGTTTGTTTAAAATTCGCGCTTTTACTTGGTTACGTGAATCCCGGCTTGTGATTGGTCAGGGCGGCCATGTTGCCGGGACGCGGACCAATCACAGCAAGCCGTGACGAAATTACGTCACGGCTTGCTGTGATTGGTCCGCGTCCCGGCAACATGGCCGCCATTAACCAATCACAAGCCGTGACGTCACGGGAGGCTGGACACGCGCGCTTTTTAAAATACGCGCATGTCCAGCCTCCCATGACGTCACGGCTTGTGATTGGTTAATGGCGGCCATGTTGCCGGGACGCGGACCAATCACAGCAAGCCGTGACGTAATTTCATCACGGCTTGCTGTGATTGGTCCGCGTCCCGGCAACATGGCGCCGTGACCAATCATAAGCCGGGACGTCACTGGAAGCTGGACACGCGCGCTTTTTAAAATATGCGCATGTCCAGCCTCCCGTGACGTCACGGCTTGTGATTGGTTAATGGCGGCCATGTTGCCGGGACGCGGACCAATCACAGCAAGCCGTGACGTAATTTCGTCACGGCTTGCTGTGATTGGTCCGCGTCCCGGCAACATGGCCGCCCTGACCAATCACAAGCCGGGACTTCACGTAACCAAGTAAAAGCGCGAAATTTAAACAAACAACGCTGCCGGTTCCCTCGCTGAGGTCCAGGCTGCGTCGGAGAGGTGAGTATAGCAATATTTTTTATTTTAATTCTCTCTTTTACACATTATTACATTAATGTTGTTGCGATACCCGATACCCGATACCACAAAAGTACCGGATCTCGGTATTGGAAATTCCGATACAGCAAATATCGGCCGATACCCGATACTTGCAGTATCGGAATGCTCAACACTAGTCGTTTGCTGTCTCTTCGACAATCAACCAAGCAGTCGACCAATTGGCCAGCATGACGAGGTTTGCAGGGAGTTGGGGCAACCATTAGTGGGGATGAGTGTAGTGACTAGTGGGCCTTTATAAGGTCAGTTTGGGGGTGGAGTTGCCCATTCTCCTGCTCCCTTGGTCACAAACCGCTTGCCCTTCCTTACTTTCCAAGTCATTACGAAAGTTTTTGTACTTTAGGGGTCATGGTGGCTTCCTTGAATTTGGTTGGCATTGGTCCAGGAGATTCATCAGGATATGGATCACTCAATTATAAGTTCATTATTTGGTCTGGTGATTTGTGGGACTTACAGCAAGGGAATGTCGGGTATCGGTTATTCCTGAAGGAACGCCTTGGGTCATGGTACTATAAGCCTCGGGGTACAGTTGGGAGTTATCGTGTTCTACTATGGTTGTTTGGGATCCCAAGATTTACTAAACATGTTTTGTATTTATCATAATAAAACCTGCTGTGGCCAGTTTTATCAAAACTGATGTGTCTGTCTTTATTGGTGTAAGTGGGTAGGTTGGTAGGGGTGAGCAAATGGGAAGAGGGCGAGAAGTTATTTTGACCAACGAGGAGTCGACAATACCAACGTCAAGGGGCACTGTGCTCATTTGGGCACTTGCACCCCTTCATTTCAGTATTAGAGGGGTTTCTTAGCACCCCAGCTTCCAACAATTAAAATTGAAGTCACTTTGACCTGTCATGGGTTTTTCCGAAAGGATAGTGTCACCATGAAGGAGCTTTTAGAAACATTCTGGATACAGAGGAATAACTTTGGAGTCAACCATTACAGAGGCCATTGATAAACACATGAACAATTAAAAGGCACATAATACCCTTAAGGAGTGATGCATGGCATGTGATGAGTAGACTTGGACAATGTGTGTTTGGTATATCATGCGGTAACTGCCCTTCAGTCAACACCCTACAAACAATCCATGGAGCCACAGTAACGAGATGAATACTTGGGACGTAAGCCAATCCACAGTCACGTTCTCCAACACAGAAGACATCGTTGTTACAGAGGGATCTCACCATTATTTATTATAAAGCCTGATCCATCTGCACGTGGAGAAGATTATAATCCATCCATAGTGCTCCTCATTGTGCAGGGTTATGGTAAGTCCCATCACATTTTATGAAACAAAAGTGAAAATAAGGAAGTTTCATCTTTCAAGTTTCATGAACCCTAATGTGTAGTAAATAAGTAAATATAACACAGGAACGCTTTGCTCATATGATGAAGACGTAATCATCGGAACAATATGCTCGCCTGCTCTTGACCTTTTTGTTTTATTCAATACTTGTATTTATAGTTTTATTCCCATGTATCGGCGTGTTCCATTTTCTTCAATCGAACAAGTATTTTCATAATTTTTGGGGCAGAAGTAGCCACGGTAACCATTTTTTAGGAGCACAAAGCTATAATTTAGTCACAGAGTTGCCCAGTCTTTATAGGAATGCTTAGCCTTTTCTTGTCTTCTCTTGCTGCTGAGATGAGTAGGTTAATGGGGTTGTCTCATCACGGACATTAGTCGCAGATCGTTCTGATGTACAAGTAGTTTCCACCGATCTCTGGAGCCAAAGCAGCACCATTATAGTCAAGGGATTATCATATGGCTGCCCGTTGTACCGACAGAGGATAGAGTGATTTCTTAAAGGTGATACTTGCAAGAATAAGGCTGAATATTCATCATTACGTCCCACTAGGTACAAATTCTCAAACATTGTCCATACAAATGAATAAGAAGAGTGTTCTAAGAGATTTTGAAGCGTTAATTTTTAATCTATGTGCTTACCCCAAAATAACCCAATTCAGATATATTTACATTATTTTCAGTCTCGGAAATTTCTGCAATTAAACCTGAACTGTATTAATTCAGCCTTACAGAACCAGTGGAAATCATTAAAGGTTCCACTTAGAGCAAAAGCCTTAAAGCGACCCTCAACCCCAACATCAACTACGACTATACATTTTTTATGTATCGTCAACAGACCAAATGTCCTCTGCTGTTTTGCCACTACCTCCATCTGTCAGATTGGCACATGATTCTCTCCTTACCATAAAATGGACACCACAGAGGCATGGGGAGCGCAGTGTTTTGTCTCAACCGAGCCTCCTCTGCCCTTCCATTGGTGCAATAGACCAGCTGTAATGACGACCGTGAAGCGTCCATTCCAAGCAGAGAACAGACATGGGTCAGACTTCCCCCATTCTGCTTTAGTGGCCATTTTGGAGAAAAAGACAATGCAGCTCTAGTTTGACCAATGGATGATAATAGGAATGGTGACGATGGAGAACCCTCACATCTTATGCACTATGTGATCTGAGGATTGTCCGGTGCTGGCGCTGGAAGAGGGCTGTCAAGTAGCTGCAGGTAAGGGAATTGCATACTTCTGGCCACATTCCGACTAGACTTGTCCGGCCTCCATCAATACACTTGTATTGAGCGAGCCTGCACCCATCTAGTGGGCATGTCACCGCATGTATGCAAATCACATACTTGAGGCCACGCAACCACTGTGACCAGACACAGATGTTTTGCTTCCATCTATGCTGAGAATGTTGAACCTTTCTTTACAATGAAATGATGAATATCATGGCGGACACCAGACAAACCCTCTCATAATTTTACCCAAAGTAATGACCTGTCCCTGCCATGAACTAAGTACAAGAATTGGACTATCATGTGCCATGACATTGTATTAATTACCACCACTTCTGCTTCATCGATACATCTGTATTAGCTCAGAATGACTCATGTAACACTTGACTTCTTGAGTTTACAAAATCTCGTCCCAGACTTGACTGTGTCTTTGTCCGAGATAAAGCAACAGACTGCTATTATGGCCGCTGATAGGAATATTTGATTTTGCAGCTACGCCTTCAGCGCGGCTGCCATGTACTTGCTCCATGTACAACATTGCTTTCCATGTATCAGTCACGTCTATCGTCATAAAATGATTTTGTATACAAACTCATGTTGTAATATTTTGAATAATAAAAATGATAATAAGTGAACCTCAGATAAGTCACACCCAAAAATGACCATTAATAGTGGCTGCAATATACAAGGCACCTAAGCTGCATCATCATGGCTGACATGTTTATTGCTCCATAATGATTTTATTGTTATTATTATTACTGATAGGGATGTTTATCAGCCTATTAGTTGTAAGCATTGTATCTCTTAACCGCTTTTCCTGTGAACACTTTATGATATGACCAGTGATCTGTGATGTCAGTTAGTCTTTCACTTGTTGATTCATAGCAATGGTCGGGAGGGTCAGAATAATTAGTGCTGAGCTCATTTTTTTTTTAGATACTAATGCGTCTATATTGACCAGCCCTGAATCATAGGCAATCTCTAATGTAGGTCACTCAGTGAAGGCCATAGTGCTAAAATTAAAGAGAGGAGTATAGGAGTATGATATCACATTGAACGGGCAGTGCTGCTGTAAATGAGTAGTCTTTTGTATTCCAAATGGTTCTTTATTGTCTCAACGCATTTCAGCTCCAGACCGATGCATTTCAGAAGGTAAAAAATCAAACAACAAAAGTGAACAGAGAAGTAACCGGCTCCACAGAGGACTTAGTAGGTCATTAGGAGAGATGTGGACCCTTAGTAGATGAGCCTAAGACTGTTTTTCTATTCATCTGTGGTAATAAACATAGTAGTAGGAAACCATGGAACTCAGTATGGGAGATCAGCATTTGTCAAGTGTCCAAAATGATTGTAACAGCTAATGTTTCGGACATTCTTGGATCTTTTTCACAGCCTGTGCCTCATATTGTCATATAGATGACTCCATGTAGTCAGGTCCGGATCAAGATTGGTGGGTAAAGCATGGATGAGAAGCCTCTTCAAAAACATGGATGAAGAGCCTCTTTAAAAACATGAATGAAGAACAATTTTTCAAAAACATGGAAGAGGAGCCTCTTCAAAAACATAAATGAGGAACCTTTTCAAAATCATGGATGAGGAGCCTCTTCAAAAGCATAGATGAGGAGCCTCTTCAAAAACATGGATGAGGAACCTCTTCAAAAACATGGATGACAGCCTCTTCAAAAACATGGATGAGGAGCCTCTTCAAAAACATGGATGAAGAACCTCTTCAGAAACATGGATGAGGAGCCTCTTCAAAAACATGGACGAGGAGCCTCTCCAAAAACATGGATGAGGAGCCTCTTCAAAAACATAGATGAGGAGCCCTTTAAAAACATGGACGAGGAGCCTCTCCAAAAACATGGATAAGGAGCCTCTTCAAAAACATAGATGATGAACCTCTTTAAAAACATGGACGAGGAGCCTCTCCAAAAACATGGATGAGGAGCCTCTTCATTTTTTTGAAAAAGATAAGTTTACTTCTACGATACTTACCAACTATTTGAGTTTTACCCTGCCTATAAATAATATTGCCATAAAATGGCAAGAGTGTAACAGTGTCCAAAAATAGTGTCCTACAGTAATCATAAAATAGTCATGTCACCTAAATAAAAAGGTGAGTTGAGTAGATCCCTAAATGATAAAACCCCCAAGGCATTAGACACATTTAATATTCTAATCCTGTTCTTGGTGCCACAGCTAAAACGCTGCAATCTGATGTCCAGTGCTGAAGACTTACTTTGTCTTTTTTTTCTCCATTTTGTCCCTTGGCTCTGATCCTGGGGCTTTGTTTACATGTAGTGTTTAGTGTGATGAGGGCAACGTGAGCGAAACCTGCCAGAGCCGGTGTCTTTATGATGTGACTGTTAATATTTATACAGAACATAAATCTATTAATTGCTCACTAAGAGGCTGATGAATTGTGAATAGATATCAAGCGCACAATGACAGCGCTAGCCCAAAGAACGTGTATCCAGCAGTCTTAGGCTACTGTGTACAAGGAAATAGTGTCCCTAACCGTAAGTAGGAAACAGAAGCTGAGGATCGTTACACAGATTAGATAAAAGATAAATGGAGAAATTATAGATAAGTACGGTAGATAGAGTACTAAATAGATGAATAAAGATACATGATAGATAACTAATGATAGATATATAATAGATAGACAATAGATAGATAAATGATTGATAGATATTAGATAGATAGATCGATGGATAGACAGATGATGGATAGATAGGTAGATAGTTGGAGAGATAAAGAGATAGATAGATATTAGAAAGATTGATAATTGAAAGAATGATGACAGAGGATGGATAGATAAATTATAGATAGATCCAGAAAATCTCTTGTAGTTTCAAGATATTTTAAACTGATTTAAAGCCCACTTACACAGGCCAATAATCAGAAACAAGTGTTTTTTTTTTTAAAACTCTGAGAATTATCGGCTTGTGTGAATGTGTCGGCCAATCTCCCATTGATCACGAAAAGCGCTGATTCATTGGCTGATTGCATAGTTAATGCCGGCATTAAAATGATTGTTATCGGCAGAACATTGCCCTATGCAACTACATCATGATGTCCGATGCTCACAGAACGATCATATAAATGTAGCGCCCCCACTGCCGCAGGGCCGAGGGGTACCCGGTACCGGGCCTCTGAGTCTCTGCTCTGGGGTTGTCACGGTGGCTAGGCCCGGTCCGTGACCCTGCTGAGGGGCGTACAGTGATAGATATGATGGATGATGGTGGTAGTGGTGCTGTAGTGGTAAATAATGAGGACACCAGGTTGCAGTCTCTTTACCTCTTTACTGAAGGTTTTAGAGTCCTCAGTCCAGAGCGCTGTCAACAGGGCTGTCTGAGACCGGCCGGTCCAAAGGCACATCAGGAGTTCTCTTTACAGGTGGGAATCAGTGTCTACCTTCTAGCGCTGTGTGTTGTAGTCCTTCCCTGCTGAGCTCCCGGGGTAGTCCTCACAACTGCTTCTGTCTGTCTCTGATGTTCGTTCTCTCCGTCCCCCCAGATGATATGGTAGGACGCACCCGTATGACGGGGTAGGCCTGGAGTTCTTCCGGGACCCTAGAGTCGCCCCTCTCCCACAGCTGCCTCCGTTGTCTGCTTAGGTGTTAAGTGAGACAGCCAACCTTTAATTGGCTGTCCTGCCGTGGTTTGCAGTAGTACTTAAAGTCTCTTACTTGCTCGGCGTTCCGGCCACCGACTGTTTGCGCCTCAGAAGGATGTTGCCTCGGTCTAACAGCACGACTCCTTCTGGTCCTAATTCCTCTTTACTGTATTCCCGTTGTGCACTGGTTAGTTCTGCTCAGAGGAGTCTGCCAGGATCCCATCCCTGACAGGTCCTCTCACTAGCTCTTCCCAGCTACTTCTCCCTGTCTTCCTGTCCAACCCCCAGTTTTACCAGAGTGTGAGGAGTGGCCTACTAGATAGGACCACCCCCCCTGGTGGCCGGAGTGTGAAGTGTAGTGAGGTGTTACCTGGTCAGAGAAACTCCTTTAGTGCAATCAGACGTACCATAGCTCCCCATAGTGGCGGAGCCACAGTACTGCAACGACCAGGACTCTGGGGCGCTGCATAAACACCAGCTGTTATACACCTTAAAGGGGCTTCTCTTTTCGAAAATGTTATGCCGTATGCTGCAATAGTTATAAAACAAACAATCTGTCGAGAACCAACTCTCTGCCGCTGCCCTGGTCTCTGTTGCTTGGCTGCAGTACCGAGTGCCAAGGACCACATGTGGTAGAATTAGAGGGAAGCTGTCACATTGAACACGCCGTCTTATTTGCCTGCAGAATGCTATAGAACAAGGGAAGCTAAACAGATTGATTTCTAATTTTATCGGAAAATATTCAAAAGAACTTGTAATTCATGGTCAGTCTCATTTCGCATTCAGGGGAGTATTCCTAATTGGTGACTGAAGGTCTTCCCTGGAGAAATAGGTCTGTCCCCTTGGCTGCCAAATGGCCAGATATGACTAGTGTGCCCCAGTCTGCCCAGGTCTGACGCAGGTTATCAGTCCTGTATGGATTGTTCTTTTAAGAAAATCTGAACCTAGTTATATTTCAATATGGGAAGAATTATCAAATCAAGAGTAAAGGAATTGCCCATAACCAATGCAGAGTTCTAATAAAAGTTATTTAAACTTTATTGTTGGCTGATCATCATCCGATACCCAAAACTACAGAACTATCTATCATCAGAAGTCTGTATTGTGTCTTATTCCTAAAGGAAAAGTATGGAAAAATATGATAACTGAGCATCATCATTGCCCTTGTTACAGACGTGTGCCCCTGCAGCATCCGACAGTGATCAGAGACCAATAAAGTTGACCTTTGCTCATTTCACTTCTATGGTCTTTACTGACTCTGATCTCCAAGCAGAAGTCCGATGCTTTATTTTGGCTGCCAGGAACCTAATAAATCCATCCTGCCACAAGCAAGTGACTAGAAGCTGAGATGTGGGCCAACATGCTCCTGCTGCGCCTCTCACCACTGCTTACGCGGAGTCATCCACCATCTCCGCTGACGCGTCGTACTACAATGATGATTGCAGTCACCTAATCCATATTAGCTTTTTATTTGTGGGGGTCATTATGGTCATGGGTGTCTGACATAATGTTCTGGGGGTCTTGAGTCAGTATATAAAGGTTGGATCTGTATATAAACTAGGAGTCTTGGATCTGTATAAAGGGGAACTTGGGACTGTATATATAGGTGGAGTCTGTATATAAAAGGGGGGGTCCTGAATCTTGCCTATAAGGAGGTCTAGTCTGGGCACTGAAGACATAGGCTGAATCTGTACATAAAATTTGGGACTCGGAGTCTGTAATGGCTTGGTATGCAAGAAGGCAGGAATACATGGGACCTCTAGCCTAAAGTCTGCATACAAGACTTGGGTCTGTATTAAAGGTATGTTCCTAAAATTGCAAATTATTCCCTACCCATAGGATTGAGGCTAGCTTGCTAATTTCTGGGATCCGATCGCTGCTATCTCTAACAATCCTAGGAACAGGATTCTGGAACTGTCTTGAATGAGCGGAGGTTTGCATTGCTCGGCCAACTCTCCATTCATTGTTAGCTGGAAATAGGCAAAAGCTGTACTCGGATAGGGGATAACTTGCTATTTTGGGAAAATCCTTTTCAGAGGGTTTAGCCTGGGGTCTGCATTTTCTATTTAGGATGTCTATTGCATGGCCTATATTTTGAGGTCAGCTATAGAAGATCATATATAATTGTGCCATAGGTTTGGGTGCAATCAAAATGGGTAAAGCAGCAGGTAGTTCTGCGTGGTGCATGTAGCGCCCGGCTTTGGTTGCTAATGGGGGATCATAATATCTGTGTTATCAGAGCTTTACTTTAGTAATGTTTGTAACTTATTGCGTCCTTGGGGTACGTGGTTGTAACTTTTTCTCACTAGTAGTTACTTGGCTTGAAAACGTTGAGAAACACTTCTCTGGGGAGTCAAGGGCCCACCAGTAACCATCTCCAGACCCCCAATTTTCAGCTATATGTAAATGTGACATTATCCTCAATCATAAATGTATATAACAATGAACCGGGTAGATTGGTAAATGAATAAGATGCCGCCTCTGTCTGTACATAGTGACTCAGTATATAGTGACAAGCACTGCTCATATACGAGGGTGGTGGCCCACTCTTGTAAAGTGGCCCACCGGAGGACTCTCCTGTACTCCAATGGGCCAGTCCAAGCCTGAACACTACACTAGAGGGATAAAAAGAAGTATAACAAAGCTTTACAAAAACTACAAAAAATGACCCAAAACCAAAAAAAGTTGTCATTTTTTAAATAGTTCACATAAAAAATACAGTTACAGTACAGCCATAATCACAGCAGCTCATAGAATATTATTAAAAAAGTAAATAAAACATTTTTTTTTGTTTGTTATTTTTTGCTTTCCTCCCCCTAAAAATGTATTGTGCAAAATTAATTAAAAAAATATACTTATTTGCTATCGTCATATTTCTACCAGATTGGACAATAAAGTTACCGTAACTTATTATTTTTACTGCACAGTGATCAGTGGGAAATAAAAGGATGCAAATACCGTCTGCTGTTTTTGGTGTTTTTTTTTTCAGTCTACCCATGTGAAAAAAAAAAATTAATCAATGACCCCAAAATTGCTCTATATAAAATAATGCAACAAAAAACATGTCATTATGCATCAATATCAAAACACGACAAAACTTGCTTTGTACTTAATGTGCTTTATGTATTTTGTGCAAGGTTCGGCCAAAGACAGAACTCCCAGAAATGATGCAAATATGAATGTTTACTTACACAGACACGCTAGGAGTGGAAAGGTTCTTTAAGGAACATTTCATATATGGACTATGCCCATTTTATGTACAGAGGAACAGTTAAATACTGCTATCAGCATGGGCGTAACTAGCAGGGCCGCAGGCACAGCAGCTGTTACGGGGCCCAATGACTAAAGATTAACTGAAGATGGGGATGTGCAATATTGCAGCCCCGTACATTATCCTATCGTTGCGGCATTACTTTTTGCACTATTTATGTGCTGGGTTATTTTAAGAGGGTTAAATTGATTTATCCACCCCCTTACAAACTTAAGGACTGCTGCCTCGTAATCCTCGCTGCTGTGTTCTGGACTGTGCTGGACTGTTATATACTTTATTGCTTATTGCAGGGACACTGTTGACACTGCTTAAGTTACAGATTCTATATTGCTGCCATATGGATGTATATTTCCTTATTATCACGTCCTATTGAGTTAGGTATGCACTATTTTTAAAAAATTTAACAACGTTCAGCTCAATATCATGTCATGGCAATTTCATAGAATCATAGAATGTGAGTTTTGGAAGGGACCTAAAGGGGTCATAGTGTCCTACCCCCTGCTCAATGCAGGATTCACTAAACCATCTCAGACCGATGTCTGTCCAGCCTCTGTGTGAAGACTTCCATTGAAGGAGACCTCACCACCTCTCGTGGCAGCCTGTTCCAATCATTGATCGCCCTAAGGCTACTTTCACACTAGCGTCGTGCACTGCACGTCGCTATGTGTCGTTTTGTAGAAAAAACGCATCCTGCAAAAGTGCTTGCAGGATGCGTTTTTTCTCCATTGACTTGCATTAGCGACGCAGTGCGACGCATTGCCACACGTCGCAACCGTCGTGCGACGGTTGCGTTGTGTTGCGTCAGACCGTCGCCACCAAAAAACGTTGCATGTAATTTTTTGGGTGCGTCGTGTCCAGCATTTCCGACCGCGCATGCGCTGCCGGAACTCCGCCCCCTCCTCCCCGCACCTCACAATGGGGCAGCGGATGCGTTGAAAAACAGCATCCGCTGCCCCCGTTGTGCTGTGCTTCCACAGTATGCTTCGGTGCGCCGCAATGTCGCATTGCGACATGCAGTGCACGACGCTAATGTGAAAGTAGCCTCACTGTCAAAAAGTTTTTTCTACTATCTAATCTATATCTTTTCTCTTTCAGTTTCATTCCATTGCTTCTCGTGTTTCCATGTGCAAATGAGAACAATGATGATCCCTCTACACTGTGACATCCCTTCAGATATTTGTAGACAGATATTAAGTCTCCTCTTAGCCTTCTTTTTTGATGGATGAACTATCTGTAGGAATATTGATTTTATGTAAGTCTAGATCGGTTCACCAGGGTCTTCTCTGCCATTATCTTGATAGTACCAAGCCATCGAGTTCCTGGTCTTCTGGTTCCTTCTATTTATCAGACCATGATGTGCAGCGCCCCAGAGTCCTGGTCGTTGCAGTAACGTCGCTCTGCCACTAAGGGGAGTGATGGTAAGTCTGATGGCACTAAAGGAGTTCACCTGACCAGGTATCACAGTCACACATTAGACTTCACACTCCGGCCACCAGGGGGAGCAAAAGGTTCTATGTATTAGGCCACTCCTCACATGCCGGTAAAACTGGGGGTTGGATAGGAAGTTAGGGAGAAGCTGACTGGGTTTTGCCCAGGTAACATCTAGTGAGAGAAGAGGTTGCTTGGGAAGATTCAGGGGGGTCCCTGTCAGGGGTGGGATCCTGACAATGGCCTAGCACAGGACAGATCGTTACGGAGCCGTGCCTGCACCTCATTGCGGCGGCATCTTAAGAAAGGACACGAAGCGAAGTATATTGTGGAGAAGTGAGAAACGAGATCACAGCACAAAGGCGATAGAACCAGAAGGAGTCGTGCCCCGAGATCGGCAACATCCTTCTGAGGCACGTAGCCGGCGGCCGGAACGCCGAGGAAGTAATAGACTCTACGCATTACTTTAAACTACGGCAGGGCAGTTAACTCTAGGTTGGCTGTCTCACCTTTACACCTAATGAAGACAACGGAGGCAATTGTGGGAGAGGGGCATCTCTAGGGTCCCTATAAAATAACTCCAGGTCTACCCCGTCATACGGGTGCGTCCTATCCAAACCATCTGGGGGACGGAGAGAGAGAACAGAAACATACACGACAGTTGTAAGGACTATCCCGTGGTGCTCAGCAGGGAGGTACAACACCCAGGCGCTAGTAGGAAGGCTACTGATTTCCACCTGCAAAGGGAACTCTGGATGTGCCTTCGGACCGGCCGGTCTCAGCCAGCCCTGTTAGCAGTGCTCTGGATTGCGGATGCCGAAGCCTTCAGTAAAAAGGTAAAGAGACTGCAATCCTGTGTCCTCGTCATTTACTGTGACCTACACCGTCACCTACATCTTTAATTGGGCGCCCTTTAGCAGGGCCACGGACCGGGTCAGGTGTCACGGAGAGACAAGGAGGGCGAGAGCTATTAACCCGGGCCCCTGCAATTTCCCTCAGACTAGGGAAACCCTGTCTGACCCTCTACCTGAAGTTTACACTGAAGGTGTGCATGTCCAGGCCTCCACCCTCACCCTGATTCCTGATTCAGCCCTAGACTGAACACCACCGCCCACCACCCAGTGAATGCAATAGACCAATACCCACAGTTATAACAAACAAGGATAAAGGAAAATATACACCACGCCGCAGTCACTCAGGAATACACTATAAAAGTGCAGGGCAAAATAAATACAAATATAGGAAGGAGTAAATAAGACAAAGGAAAATACACCACCAGCAACGATTCTCCAACAACCAGCTCTCCACTCCGGACCGAGATAACTACGGATAAGACAGAAGCTATAATCGGCGACGCCCAAAGATCAGGAGAACTATTTAAAGGAAATGGGCATGGCCCAGCTTCCAATCCGAGGATCAGATAAATTAACCCCGGAGCAGCCAGACGAAAACTAGCCGACGCCAATGAGCAAACAGTGGTCAAACGTGGAATTACCGCTGTCTGTCAGACGACCTGGTCTGAACAGTGTCCAACATGACAGTACCCCGCCCTCTATGAGGGACCCCAGGGCCCTCACGACTTATAGGACCTGGCTTGTCCGGATGGCGACGATGAAAACACCTGACCAGCCGATCCACATGAATGTCCGAGGCTGGTACCCAGGACCTCTCCTCAGGCCCATATCCACGCCAGTGTACCAAATATTGTAAAGTGCGGCGCACCACACGAGAGTCAACCACCCTGGAGACTTCAAATTCTAGGTTACCATCCACCAAGACTGGAGGTGGCATAGGCGCCGCGTCCATAGAACCCACCACCTTCTTAAGAAGAGACCTGTGGAACACGTTGTGTATTTTATACACCGTAGGGAGCTCCAGTCGGTACGCTACTGGGTTAATGACGGCGGTGACCCTAAATGGACCAATAAACCGTGGACCCAATTTAAGGGATGGTATCTTGAGTCTTATGTTTTTTGTGGATAACCACACCCAGTCATCCACACTCAGGTCCGGACCTGGCACACGCCTACTGTCAGCCACACGTTTGTACCTAGCACCCACACTCAACAGGCGCTGTTTCACTCTCCTCCAGACTGATGACAATTGTGTTCCTAACTGGTCTTCCTCCGGAACGCCGGAAGAGCCTCTCTGACTCAACGTACAAAACTGAGGATGTAGCCCGTAAACACAAAAAAAGGAGACTCCCCAGACGACTCCTGGCGTTGATTATTGATGGCAAACTCAGCCAAAGGAAGAAAGGTAGACCACTCCTCCTGGTTATCAGAGACAAAGCAGCGCAAGTACTGCTCCAAATTTTGGTTCATACGCTTGGTCTGACCATTTGACTGGGGATGAAATGCAGACGAATGAGACAGCTTGATCCCCAGCCGTGAGCAAAATGCTTTCCAAAATTTTGCTTCAAACTGAGTACCCCTATCTGACACGATGTCAGACGGAACTCCATGAAGCCTGACCACCTCCTGCACAAACACCTGAGCAAGAGTCTTAGCGTTAGGTAAAGAAGACAAAAACACAAAGTGCGACATTTTTGAAAACCGATCCACAATCACCAAAATGACCGTGTTCCCAGCTGAGGGAGGCAAATCAGTGATGGAATCCATGGAGATTTCCGTCCATGGCTTACTAGGTACCTCCAGAGGAAGTAATGTGCCAACAGGACGGGAGCGGGGCGTCTTCGCCCTAGCGCACGTGGTGCAAGCTGACACATGAGACCACGTCCTGTCGGATTTTGGGCCACCAAAACCGATGTGACACCAACTCCAAAGTACCTCTAACCCCTGATTGGCCAGCCAGAACAGTATCATGATGCTCCGCCAACACCTTTAGGCGGAGATGAAGCGGTACAAAAGATTTGTTGATGGGAAGCTCAGATGGTACCTCCTCCTGAGCCTCGGCAATCTCTGCCTCAACCTCGGTAGTGAGGGCTGAAACCACAACACCCTTTTGGAGAATGGGTACTGGGTCTTCCCGAGGTTCTCCCCCCGGAAAACACCTGGACAGAGCATCCGCCTTAGTGTTTTTAGACCCTGGTCTGTAAGTGACAACAAAGTTGAACCGCGTGAAAAACAATGCCCAGCGAGCCTGCCTGGGAGACAGATGCTTGGCAGACTCCAAATACAGCAGATTCTTATGGTCGGTAATAACAGTGATCTGATGTACCGACCCCTCCAAGAAGTGTCGCCATTCCTCAAAGGCCAACTTAATAGCCAACAACTCCCTGTTGCCGATATCGTAGTTACGTTAAGCGGATGACAGTTTTTTGGAGAAATAGGCGCACGGACGCAAACCACTCAAGGATGAGCCTTGAGATAGTACCGCCCCCACACCAACCTCAGACGCATCGACTTCCACAACAAAGGGTTTAGATACGTCTGGCTGCACAAGAATGGGGGCTGAAACAAAACTGTTCTTGAGAAATTCAAATGCGCGAACAGCAGCCTAAGGCCAAACGGAGAAATTGGTACCCTTTTTAGTCATGTCAGTTAGCAGTTTAGCAATGATAGAAAAATCCTTGATAAATTTCCTATAGTAGTTAGAAAACCCAAGGAACCGCTGAAGTGCTTTCGGGTTATCAGGACGTTCCCAATGCAGCACCGCTTGCACCTTAGCGGCGTCCATTTTAAAACCAGAAGCAGACACAATATTATATAACCCAAGAACGGCAACTCTTGAGCAAAAAATACACATTTCTCAAGTTTAGCATACAGCTTATTCTCTCTGAGAAGCTGTAACACCTGCCTGACATGATCTAAATGAGCATCACGGTCGCAAGAATATATGAGGATGTCATCTAGGTACACGATAACGAATTTCCCCAAAACATGCGAGAACACATCATTGATGAAATGTTGGAACACTGCAGGTGCGTTAGTTAACCCAAAAGGCATCACCAAATTTTCAAAATGACCCTCAGGGGTATTAAAAGCCGTCTTCCACTCATCACCTTGACGGACTCTTATGAGGTTGTACGCCCCCCTGAGGTCAAGCTTGGTAAACCACTTAGCACCTGCCACCTGGTTGAACAAGTCAGGTATCAGTGGCATAGGGTATGGATCACGAACCGTAATCTGGTTCAACTCCCTGAAATCCAAACACGGGCGTAATCCGCCATCTTTCTTCTTCACGAAGAAGAACCCTGCTGCCACCAGCGAGGATGACGGCCTGATGTGCCCTTTGCTCAAACTTTCAGAAATGTAATCCTTGAGCTCTTGTCTCTCCGGACCAGAGATGTTGAACATCCTTGCTTTAGGCAACTTGGCCCCTGGTTTAAACCTGATAGAACAGTCAAAGGAGCGGTGTGGCGGCAACTCTGAACAACCCTTCTCAGAGAACACATCCGCATAATCCTGAAGTGACTCAGGAACGCTTGAAGTCACAGCGGACACACATGTGGCCAGGCAATTCTCCTGACAGAAATCACTCCACTGGATTATGTCCTGAGTTTTCCAGTCAATCACCGGGTTGTGTGTAGACAATCATGGAAAACCCAGAACCAATTGTGCCGGAAGACTCTTCAGCACCTTACATGTGACCTGCTCGAAATGAAGAACCCCAATGTGGAGTTTAACCTCAGCCACGAACTCAGTAATCTCCCCCTGAGGAAGAGGAGCAGAATTGATGGTGACCACACGGATAGGATGAGGCAGTTTTTCAATCTTAAAACCAGCAGTGCGCGCAAACTCCTCATCAATGAGATTTGTGGCGGAACCACTATCCACAAAAATAGTGATTGGTATCTCTCTGCCAGTGACAACAACTTTGGCAGGGAGCATGCACTGAGAAATCATCATGGAGGATATACATAAGCTCAGACTGGTCTCCTCCACACCCTCTGAGCTCAGAAGTTTTCCGCCGTTGCGTTTTTCTTTAACAGCAGAGGACAGATATTAATAAAATGACCAGTTTTACCGCAGAAAAAACAGGCTCCCTGCTTCCTGAGTACAGGGGTACGACTCTTAACATGTGACACCCCTGCAATTTGCATAGATTCCGTGGGCTCACCTGCAGCAACCTCACGTGAACCTAAACCTTCACCCACAGGCGGCGTCTCATGATTCCCCTGACGCAAACGGCGATCAATGCGGACAACTAGACTCATAGCGGAATCTAGTGAAGCAGGAGTCTCGTACATCAGGAGGGCTTTTTTAACCCTATTAGAAACTCCATGAATAAAGTGACTCCGCAATGCTGGCTCATTCCACTGAGTGTCAACCGCCCAGCGGCGAAATTCAGAACAGAAATCCTCTGCAACACGCTCCCCCTGGCAAATAGTGCGTAACTTAGATTCTGCTAGAGCCATTCTGTCTGGATCATCGTAAATGTGTCCTAGAGCAGAAAAGAAACCCTCCACTGAGTTAAATGCAGCAGAATCAGACGGCAACGAAAATGCCCATGCTTGGGGATCTCCGCTTAATAATCCATGCTATTGTTAACATCCTTCTCCAGTATCACATTTTGAAGGTGTCAATTTTTCTTCTATCTTGTTTCTTTGTCATCCAGGTTTTGCATCTGTATGTTACCACAGGAAAGACCAGACTATGTTCGAGCTGTCTTCGTCACCAGTGAAATGTTCCTCGATTTTAAAACCTTCTCCAGTGACTTCACTGTTGATTTGCCCATAGCTATTCTGCTGTTGACTTCCGGTGTCGTTGCTGCATCTTGAGTGATCATCAATCAGAGTAGGCTGAAGTTCTTTACATCTTCCAGTTCGTTGCCATCCATCTTAAATGTGTCCCAGTCGTATCTGACAGTAGTCAATATCTTTGTATTCTTTGGTACATTGATATCTATTTCTATGCTATTTACTATCTCTGTGATGGGACAGATGTGCAATAAATATGTATAAGTGAAGTCACATGAATAGGGACATCAGAGCTAAAGCATATGGGAAATATGACCCGAGTCAAATATTACCAAGGCAGGGTGCCACTGGGTAGTGTAGTATGAGGCGCCACTCAATGGGAACAATGATTGTACTCTATTTTTTAATAATTATGTGCACTGAGACGCTGGTCCAAGAAAGGGAGAAAAAGACCACTGTATGATATGCACATACCAGGGTATTCATAAAATGAAAAAACTTTTTTAACACTCATGGAACAATTAAAACACAAGTAAAAACATATGGGTCCCCCCATATAATATATAATCCCAATAAGGTGCATACAATTCATGAATCAGGAGTTATCATGTCCCCTCAATGACAAAAACACCATGAAGTAAACAAAGCAGCACAAGCAAGTAAATATGAAGATCAATATATCCTGTGTAATACGCTCTCTGCAACACTTAAGAAAGGCCGGACTGGGGGCCTATGGCCTTTAGGGGAGGCCGCCATGACAGGGAGACGTGCGACGATAGGGAGCGAATTGGGACTGCTGGAGGGTATAGGGTTAACAAGAGGTGAGGGGAGTGACGGAGTTTTTTTGAATTTGAAAGGGGGAAGGAGGGGTCAGGGGCAGGGGGGGGAGACTTTATAAAAGGGGGAGGCCACGTCAGTGGGACAACCATTTTGGGTACTCACCGGCCATAGACGGAATCTCTGGTGTACCCACGCACGATGGATGTCGAGGCCTTGCTGCAACAGCTGCGGGACGCGGCAGGCACCCAAGGAACAGATTGGCTGCAGGCTTCAGTGCATAGCTTGCTCCAAGGGTCGGTAGCCGGAGCCTCCATCGCTCCTCCAGCAGGACGCCGGCCGCGGAGGTCCCGGCCTCCGGCGCGCTTAAGCCCTGAGGCTACCCCCGGGTCCGGCGCCGCATTCGGAGCCCCTCCAGGGACCCTCCAGCCGGGGTCGGCGGGCGCACTCCCCCTGCCCCCCACCCGCAGGCTGGGAGGAATCCATCCAGCAGGCGGGACCTGCAACAGGGGCCGGGTTCCCCCCCCCCGCGCAGCACAGAGGCGACGGGATCCGGGACCAGGAACGGCAGGTGCCAGCGTTCCGTCTGGCCCAGCTCAGCGTGGAGGAACGCGGGGAGCCAGGGGGCGGGCCCCCGTGCGGAGGCAATCCAGCAGCCGGCAGCCCGCTGGCCTGTCGTCCAGCGCGCCGGGAAGAGCGGCGCATAACAGGCAGCAGAGACTGGATGGGGTGCGGGCAGCTCCGGTGAGAGGCGGGCAGCAGTCGGCTGCCTCGGTCAGCAGCGCTGCGGCGTCACCTCAGGACCGGGATCTCTGGCAAGATGGCGCCGCAGCAGGGAACTCGGCGCCACGTGACATGGGACTACACCAAGATGGCGCCGCATCCTGGAGTGCGGCATCTACCCTCCAAGTCCCTGGACCTCCCCAAGATGGCGGCGCCCTGTGGACAGCGGCGGCAGCTTCGAGGGGCCCTGCCAATATCGCCAGTGTGCCTGCCTCTGGCGGTGGGCAGCTGGTGAGGCAGGTTGACCCGGGAGCTGCGGAGCCAGCAGCAGACAGAACCAGCATGGGACCGGCACATCCTCGTCAAGATCCAGGAGTTTAATATTACATGGCCTTAGAGATTTAGCGAGAATATGGTACGGGGGTCCTCTTGGGTTGGGGCCACCTACAGCGGCTTGGTTAGGGAGCGCAGAGAGGGCTGCAGGTGCAGGATTGCTATCAGATACCGAGGTAGTTTCGCAGTGTGGGGGACGGGGTACAGCAGGCCCAACTGCGTCGGGGGGACGCAGCAGCGAAGCAGAAAGGGGGACGGGGTCAGCCGATTTAGGAAGTGGGACCCAGAACGCAGGGGCTAGCAAAGAAAAGGAAAGCGAGGAGGCGGTGCGTTTGGATGATTCAGCCAGGAGCGAAGTGTATGTATGTTTTGAGGGACCTCTGGGGTCTCATTTGAAGGAGGAGGTGAAAGAAAAGATTTGGAAGGGGGACTATGTGGATATTTTTTCATTGTTACCGTTAGAGAGATTTAATCTTGATAGGTTACGCAGAGACGATTCCAAAAAAGATGATGAGGAAAAGAGGAGGTACCGTCTGATCCCTCGTTCCTTTTCAAATTGGTTGCAAGCTTTTGCTATATTAGCAAGTATAATAGGTGAAAAGGCACCGGAAAATTGTTCCGGTCTCTTTTGCTACATGGATGCAATTGGGGAGGCTTACCGGGTGTATGGCGGGCAAGGCTGGCTGCGATATGACGAGCAGTTTAGGCAGCGTAAGGCAGTCCGCTCGGGCATACGTTGGGACCATAAGGACATTGCCTTATGGATGAGGGTTATGGCACCGGCTAGGGCAAATCAAGGAAGTCAGCCATTTCAAGGGGGCGCCGGGAGTTCGGGGCAGTCGGGACACTCGGTTGCTATGCAGAAGGGACTGTGTTTCTCATTTAATGAGGGGACCTGTAGGTTTGGGAGCAAGTGTAAATTCAAGCACGAATGCTCAACTTGTGGGGGCACACATGGGGCCACTAGATGTTTTAGGGGGGGAAAAACAAGAGGGGGGGACGTTGCTGAAAAAAGGGGAGACGCCGGTGCGGCTGGACGCGATGGAGGCGTATCTAAATAGATACCCTGACGTAGCGGCAGCGGCACTTTTGAGGGAAGGTTTTGGTTATGGTTTCAAAATTCCATTTATTGAACAAAATGTTTGTTTGTCAAAAAAGAATTTAAAGTCGGCACTGCAGTTTCCCAGCGTGGTTTCCGAGAAATTGAAGAAAGAGGTTGACTTAGGCAGAATGGCAGGACCTTTTGTAATAGCTCCTATTAATAACTTGAGGGTGTCACCGCTCGGAGTGGTTCCGAAGAAGGAGCCTAACAAATTTAGGCTTATTCATCACTTGTCTTTTCCAAAAGGTCTGTCGGTGAATGATGGTATTGATCCTCAACTGTGTGCGGTTTCTTACATGTCGTTCGACGTAGCAATGAATTTGGTACGGCTGTGCGGTAGGGGGGCTTTGATGGCGAAGACGGATATTGAGGCAGCATTCCGCCTGTTACCAGTGCACCCTGAAAGTATGCAGTTGTTAGGTTGTTTTTGGGATGGAGGTTTTTACATTGATCGTTGTCTTCCCATGGGCTGCTCGCTATCATGTGCCTATTTTGAGGCGTTTAGTACATTCTTGGAGTGGGTAGTTAAGGATGTATCCGGCCTGAGTTCTTGTTTACACTACCTCGATGATTTTCTGTTTGTGGGCCAGCCACAGTCTGCGGTTTGTTCGATTCTACTGCACACGATGGAGAGGGTAGCAAAAGGTTTCGGAGTTCCGTTGGCGGTTGAAAAGACCGTCGGACCAACAACGACACTGAGTTTTCTAGGCATAGAAATTGATACCGTAGCCATGGAATGTAGATTGCCTGAGGACAAGTTAGTCACCTTTCGGGATGAGGTTAAGAAAGCAAGTACGCGGCGTAAGATAACGCTCCATGACTTACAATCCTTGTTGGGCAAGCTGAACTTTGCTTGCAGGATTATGCCGATGGGCCATCCATTTTGTCGGCGTTTGTCTTTGGCAACGGTGGGAGTTAAGTCTCCCCTGCATTTCATCAGATTGACGAAGGATTTGAAGCAGGATTTGAAGGTGTGGGCCCTTTTCTTGGAAGAATATAACGGCAGATCCATTTGGATTCAAACATTTGAGAATGCGGTGGATTTGGGTTTTCACATTGATGTGACCGAGATGCGTGGGTTCAGTTTGCAGTATTGCGGTCAAGGTTTGGTAGCGGAATGGCCGCCCAGATGGCGTGAGCAAGGTTTGTTGCAAAATCGGGTTCTGCTTCAGTTATTTCCTCGAGTTGTGGCGTTGTCAGTTTGGGGCGACATGGTGATGAACAAGAAAATTTGTTTTTCTTGCGAGCATATGGGCGTTGCAGAAGCCATCAATACTTTATCTGCCGTATCTCCGGAGGTGGTCAGGACACTACAGCATTTGGTTTTCTTGGGCCTCAAGTTTAATTTGTGGATTGTAGCGGATTGTAAGGCAGCCATGCCTACTAATGCCGATAATGTCTCTTTTCATTCACAGTCGCATCGGTCTCAAGGGCCAAGACCTTGCTTGGATTCGGCGGGCCGGGACTGCCCAGCGGAACTGTGGACCCTGCCCTTCGGGCCGTAAGGGAGTTGTTCGCCAGATCATTGTCGGATAGGTCTTGGTTGCAGTACGATCAAGCTTGGAGTACATGGGAGAGTTGGAAGGTGTCCTACGGAGCTGGCATGGACGATGAGGATAGGCTGTTGTTGTTAGTAGGGCACGTATGGGAGTCAGGTTGGTCTGTGTCCAAAGTGAGTAAGTTCTTAGCTGGTCTAGCGTTTGGTTTCAAGGCCAGAGGTCTACGGGACGAGACGAAATCGTTTTTGGTGACACAATTAGTAAAAGGTTGGAAAAAAGGGCAGAAGTCGTTTGATGACAGGCGACCGGTTTCCTTCGAAGTGCTGTTAACAATTGGTAGACAGTTAAGGTTTGTTTGTTTTTCGGATTGGGAAGTGACGTTATTTCAAGCGGCTTTTTCGTTGGCGTTTTTTGGGGCATTTCGCTTGGGGGAATTGGTTAGCCCTCCCAGATACAGGGGAGGGGGTTTGAGGAGGGATGACGTGGATGTTACATCAGATAGGATGGTTGTGTTTCTTCGGTCATCTAAAACGGACGTTACCGGGAAAGGTTGTAAAGTTGTGTTGTTTGGAGTTCCGAATTGTCCGTTGTGCCCGGTAGTCTGTGTGGATGAATTAATGAGGAGAGGGGGGGTGTTATCCAACCCATTGTTGGTTCATGCGGATGGTTCTTTCTTATCACGTTTTCAATTTGTTTCCATATTTCAGAAGTGTTTGGTGATGGGGGAAATTTCGCCGGCGAAGTACAGCGGGCATTCTTTTCGTATAGGGGCTGCGACGGAAGCGGCCAGGAGAAGTTTGGGGGATGAGGTGGTTAAAAGAATCGGGCGGTGGGAATCAGAGAGATTCCGGTCTTATGTTCGCCCGGGTTTGATCTAACTTCTTGGTTTCGGTGTTGCGGGTTTTCTGGTATCGAATTGATCAATGTTCTTGTTTATTCTCTTACAGAACACGAGAAAAGGCTGGTTTGGATTATGGGACACTCATTTGTGTTCTGGGTGGCGGAGAGGGCAGCGGTTCGTCCTGATGGCCGGCAATTGGGTTTTTCGCGTGACGTGGCAACGCTGAGGTGGATTGGAAAAAGGGGAATGACGTGGAGCCAATTTTTACCCGAGTTTCATCGTTTTGTGCGCTGGGATCAGATACCACAAATTTTGGTTATTCACTTGGGGGGTAATGACTTGGGGAAGAGGCCTTGTAGAGAACTTATAAAAGACATTAAGTTCGACATGTTAAGGTTGTGGGCAATGTTTCCTAAGGTTTTAGTGGTGTGGTCGGACATCATTCCACGGAAGGTTTGGCGGGGCGCCAGGTCACTGGAAGGGATAAACAAAGTGAGGATTAAGGTGAACAGAGCTGTTTCGCGTTTCATGGCAAGGAACGGAGCGGTGGTGGTGCGGCACGTTAATCTGGAGTCCGGTACGGGAGGTTACTGGAGGTTGGATGGGGTGCATTTGAACGCGGTGGGTACCGATATGTGGTGTTTGGCGATCCAGGAGGGTATCGAAACAGCTTTGAAAGTGTGGAGGGACATAAATGTCTAAGGTTTTAGAGCATTTATGTTTGTGGCAGGGGGTGGTGATCCTCGAAGTTGGTGGAAGTGGAAAATGGCGGACTGATGGGGGGGGGGGGATCTCAATAGGTCCTGGACTCCCCGGGGTGATTTTAAAATGGTCAAAGGTGTACAGATAATCCCATGGAAGGGATTATTAGGGGAACCACAAACAGGTGTGCGGGTTTTGGCCTGGCGGGTGGAGTTTGCCTCCGAGCTGGTGCATAGCGGCTGGGGGTAAGGCGGATATAAGGCCAAAATAGGTGGGACTTTGGGCGGGGAAATTTTCAATATATGTTTTCGGGCTTCGAGGGTCATCCACTTCCGGAGTTTATTGTTACATTATTGTTGTATGTTTATATGTTAATAAACGGCTGCTGTGGCCAATTAATCCAATCTATTTGTCGTGTGTTTTAATGAGGTTATTCTCTTACTACAGATGGAGGGGGAGGCGGCTGGTTATCTCATGGGTGACATGAGGTGAGGTAAAGGGTTTTTATTTTAGAGCTCACAGGAGTCACGAATACCCGTTGTCATGTCATTGACCACATGCTGCCCTTTTGACCAATCATGTTACCAGCAATTAGTGGACATAATTTAAAAGATACAACGGAAAACCATTGCTTCTTGCGAGTGGCATTTAACAGAGATTCTTTGGGTCTGATTCATAAATTTAAGGCTTTACAAATGCCTGATGCAGCCCTTTTGGTTACATTACATGTAGAACCGCTGTACACGAGTATTGCACATCAGGATGGTTTGAGGGCTGTTGGAATATTTTTTGGAGTGTTTTGAAAATAGTGATTTTAATGTTTTTTTGCTTGGATTATTAAGATTTGTCCTAACACATAATTATTTCATTTTTTATTTAACCTTTTATTGTCAGGTTTCTGGCACGGCGATGGGTGCACGGTGCACCCCCTCCTTTGCCAACCTCTTTTTGGGGTGGTGGGAGGCGGAGCACGTGTACCCCTCGCAAGCATTTCACACACATGTGTTTTCTTGGTTTCATTTTATTGATGATTTTTTTATTTGGACAGGCACTGAAATTGAATGTGAGGACTTCATTTCCTCACTTAAACAAAATTCTTTAAATATTCATTTAACCCATCATATTTATTTTTCCACTGTAGAATTTTTGGATCTTAGGCTTTCTCTCCAAGGCAACCATTTGTGCACTGATCTCTTTCGGAAGAAAACAGCAATCAATGGTCTACTGGATTTTCAGAGATGTCATCAGGAGCATTTGAAACGCAGCTTACCATTTGGACAATTTGCCAGATTACGTTGCAACTGTTCCAAAATACAGAATATTAGGACACAATCCAAGGACCTTTCAGTTCATTTACGTAAGAGGGGTTATCCCAGATCTGTGATCACCCAGGCAGAACTATGTCAAGTTCCCAGGATGAACTTTTAAATCCGAGTCCACGGATAGAGAATAATGACATTAGGTTTAGCACCACATTTCACAACCAATGGGATAATGTGAGAAAAGTTTTTCATACACAATGGAGAATTCTTAAAACAGATGTGCGTGTTTCAGATCTATTACCGGAACATCCGGTGATCACTGCTAGGAGGGCCCCAAATGTTCGTGATTCGTTAACGAGGAGCCATTTTGTTCGACCCACTATGAGGACTCACACTGGCTTTTCGATTATGGGGGTCTTACCCTTGTGGCGAATGCAATGTGTGTAGATGTGGGGAACGAACCAATTCCTTCACTAATCCATCAGATTCTAGTGTTCATGTGTTGAGAGACTTTATAAATTGCAAGACACACAATGTGATTTATGCCTTAATTTGTTCATGTCCAAAAGTGTATGTTGGACATACCTCTCAGGAGATGTGAAAACGTATACAACAACATATGTCCAACATCAATCTGGCAAGGTCAGATGTAGCTAAAGGTAAAACATTATCCTCTGTAGCTTCCCATTATTTGGATTTTTTGGATTTGCATGCTGCGCAAACACGAGGACTCAGTGTAGTGGGCCTTCAAAGTTAAAAAGTTAAAACTGAACATCCGTAGGAGTGATTGGCAGGGTGAACTATTGAGACATGAACCCAGATGGATTTATAAACTCAGTTCCATGAGGCCGGTTGGCATCAATAAGGATTTGTCTTTCACAGTTTTCCTGACTTAATGGGTTGCTGTCTCTTCTAGCTGGGGTTGTTTATTTCGTGGCCCTGGTTCCCTTCTTCTCCTCTACATGTCATGGAATTGATTTGATAAACGCAAGGCTAGTAGGATAAGGATCCTACTTATTTGATCCAATTATATCACCATGAGACTTCGTTATACAAGGGATGTGGGGTTTTTGATTTTTTGGGATTTGTGATACAGGGGCATTACATTTATGAGACTGTTCCAATGCATTTATGAAAATAATTGCCACTTGTCTATTTTTCTTAATTTTTTTATTAGGGTCCATGTTCATATAATATTTTTTGCAGACATTTATTGATGTGTATTTTCTGATATATATAATGTAGGTATTTAGTCTGTAATGGATAATGTACGTATGTATTATTAGTGCATGTGTAGGTTTTGGTTGTTTGGTGTTGATTTACCATATATGGAACGTTGATATCTCATCCCCGGTGGGGTGAAGCGCATTGGGCATACGTACAGTATATACCATTTATGTGCCTTAAAACTATTTACCGTTTTCTGTTTTACTATTGGGGTATATGTCATTGGTAGGTGCGCAGCTTGAATCTTGATGTTGTCTGTTAGGCTTCTTGGAGGTGGATTGCGTTTTTTCCAGTATGTGGAACGCAAGCGCGCTATCTCCTGTGTTATGGAACGCACACTGCATGTCTGCGCATGCGCGGCTTGAATCCGGGTGTTATCTAGTATGTTGCGTATCCTTGTAGATGGTGGATCACGTCACTTCCGGTATGTGGAACGCAAGCGCACTATCTCCTGTGTTATGGAACGCACACTGCATGTCTGTGCATGAGTGGCTTGAATCCGGTTGTTATCTAGTATTTTGCATATGCTTGTAGATGGTGGATCATGTCACTTCCGGTATGTGGAACGCAATCCGCTATCTCCTGTGTTATGGAACGCACACTGCATGTCTGTGCATGAGCGGCTTGAATCCGGTTGTTATCTAGTATGTTGCATATCCTTGTAGATGGTGGATCATGTCACTTCCGGTATGTGGAACGTAAGCACGCCATCTCCTGTGTTATGGAACTCACACTGCATGTCTGCGCATGTGCGGCTTGAATCCGGTTGTTATCTAGTATGTTGCGTATCCTTGCAGATGGTGGATCACGTCACTTCCGGTATGTGGAACGCAAGCGTGCTATTTTCTGTGTTATGGAACGCACACTGCATGTCTGCGCATGCACGGCTTGAATCCGGTTGTTATCTAGTATGTTGCGTATCCTTGTAGATGGTGGATCACGGCACTTTCCGGTATGTGGAACATAAGCGCGCTATCTCCTGTGTTATGGAACGCACACTGCATGTCTGCGCATGTGCGGCTTGAATCCGGTTGTTATCTAGTATGTTGCGTATCCTTGTAGATGGTGGATCACGTCACTTCCAGTATTTGGAACGTAAGCGTGCTATTTCCTGTGATATGGAACTCACACAGCACATCTGCGCATGCGCAATCTACCTCCTGTATTCTCTGATTCTTCCGTACTGGAACACGTAGCTAGTGCCGCACACAGGTGTCGGCACTTCCTGTATGTTAAGCAAGTGAACTTGGGCACCCCTATTAATCTTAAGCTTAATGTTTTATAAAAATTGTTTTTTTTGCAACAGCTATTTCAGTTTCATATATCTAATAACTGTTGCACACAGTAATGTTTCTGCCTTGAAATGAGGTTTATTGTACTAACAGAAAATGTGCAATCTGCATTCAAACAAAATTTGACAGGTGCATAAGTATGGGCACCCTTATCATTTTCTTGTTTTAAATACTCCTACCTACTTTTTCCTGACTTACTAAAGCACTTTTTTTGGTTTTGTAACCTCATTGAGCTTAGCACTTCATAGCCAGGTGTATGCAATCATGAGAAAAGCTACTTAAAGTGGCCACTTGCAAGTTGTTCTCCTGTTTGAATCTCCTCTGAAGAGTGGCATCATGGGCTCCTCAAAACAACTGTCAAATGATCTGAAAACAAAGATTATTCAACATAGTTGATCAGGGGAAGGATACAAAAAGCTGTCTAAGAGATTTAACCTGTCAATTTCCACTGTGAGGAACATAGTAAGGAAATGGAAGAACATAGGTACCGTTCTTGTTAAGGCCAGAAGTGGCAGGCCAAGAAAAACATCAGAAAGGCAGAGAAGAAGAATGGTGAGATCAGACAAGAACAATCCTCAGACCACCTCTAGAGAGCTGCAGCATCAACTTGCTGCAGATGGTGTCACTGTGCATCGGTCAACTATACAATGCACTTTGCACAAGGAGAAGCTGTATGGGAGAGTGATGCGAAAGAAGCCATTTCTGCAAGCACGCCACAAACAGAGTCGGCTGAGGTATGCAAAAGCACATTTGGAGAAGCCAATTTCTTTTTGGAAGAAGTTCCTGTGTACTGATGAAACCAAGATTGAGTTGTTTGGTCATACAAAAAGGCGTTATGCATGGCGGCAAAAAAACACAGCATTCCAAGAAAAACACTTGCTACCCACAGTAAAATTTGGTGGAGGTTCCATCATGCTTTGGGGCTGTGTGGCCAATGCCGGCACCGGGAATCTTGTTAAAGTTGAGGGACGCATGGATTCCTCTTAGTATCAGCAGATTCTTGACAATAATGTTCATGATTCAGTGACAAAGTTGAAGTTACACAGGGGACGGATCTTTCAGCAAGACAATGATCCAAAACACCGCTCCAAATCTACTCAGGCATTCATGCAGAGGAACAATTACACTGTTCTGGAATGGCCATCCCTGTCCCCAGACCTGAATATCATTGAACATCTGTGGGATCATTTGAAGAGGGCTGTCCATGCTCAGCGACCATCAAACTTAACTGAACTGGAATTGTTTTGTAAAGCGGAATGGTCAAAAATACCTTCATCCAGGAACTGATTAAAAGCTACAGGAAGCGACTAGAGGCTGTTATTTTTGCAAAAGGAGGATCTACTAAATATTAATGTCACTTTTCTGGTGAGGTGCCCATACTTATGCACCTGTCAAATTTTGTTTGAATGCAGATTGCACATTTTCTGTTAGTACAATAAACCTCATTTCAAGGCAGAAACATTACTGTGTCCAACAGTTATTAGATATATGAAACTGAAATAGCTGTTGCAAAAAAAACTGTCTTTATAAAACATTAAGCTTAAGATTAATAGGGGTGCCCAAACTTTTGCATATAACTGTATATAGCAGCCTGACATTGACCATGACGACTTCCCCTGACGAAGCTACTTTAGGCAGCGACACACGTTGGGCAGAGCCGGCAGTGTTACGCTCTCTTGGGTAAATATGATTGTCAGCAATTTTTGATTGGTCACAGGACCTTTATGAGGAATAGGAGTGCTTTTGGTAAATCCTGTGTATATATTTTTTCTTTATTAGTTATTCTTTATTTAAGGTGTCATCATTGTCAGATACTCGGTTTACCATTCCTCCTAAGGGTCCATTCAGTGCATTATTTATAAACCTTTCATCATTACTCTTTGGGGTGATTCATTCACAAATATAAGGATTGTTTTTGTATTGTATACGAGGTGTATTTTTTTAACTGCCTGCTCACCATTTTCTGTGCATGTCGTTTCATCGATGGTTTGAATTGCTTTCAATAATTAGGTTTGTTTCTTTTTGGGTTGTATAGAATTTTTGACCTCAGTATTTTATGATCTATATTTTGAGCTAATTATTTTCATGTGCTTTATTAAATTATTACGATAAATAAAAATTAAAACAATGGTTATTCTTTTATCATTAATTTTCCTCTGCAAGGGACCAACAATAATGCACTCTAAATTTTGCTAATTTTCAGTGTGGAATATGCAGTGGAAATGTGCAACATTCTCGCCATGCCTGAAATTACCATAAAGAGGTGAGGACTGTTTGTAGAAACTATAATTGAAGGGTTCACATAGATGAACAAGATGTTCAACTATCCATGCGAAAGAATACATAGTGTACAAGATTCCTTTTGTAACTTGAGGTCTTATGGCTCAAATACAGAAGGTGTAGGATTACTGGATCAGGTGCAAGACATCTCAGCCATGACACAAGCCCTGCTAAATCCCACCTGAGCTTCTTTTATGCTCCTGCTATTAACATTAGGACGCTAAAGCAATCCGTCCCGCAAGTGGTATGAAACCTAAAGAATTTTCTATTGTCTGCTTGTCTAGTCACTTTGTGCATTACAGACAAAAATGTCTTTAGTTGCCTCATGTAATTAAATCGGCTGTTATGGAGATTGCAGCTGGCCATACATTACTCCTGGAGAAGAAAGTAGTATTACATGGTAAGTCGTTAAAATGCTGGGACAGTTTCACCGGGTTTATGGTCAATTTTTGTTAGCAGATCTCAACTCAAGTAATAGAGGGGTAGTCCTAGTATGGACTTGTACCTTGGTAAGGTGACTTATATAGGGATGACAAACCAAGGCACTGGGACTGGGACAGAGCAGATACTCAACATTTTCCAACTAAAGAACTTAAAGAAGTTGTACCAAGTATTGAAGTTTACTTACCGATCTCTGGTGGTCCAACCTCTGGGATCCTCAACTATCCCGAGAACAGGGTTCTAAAGAGCTTCATCTAAATGGAGCAGAAGTTAAGCGCACTCCACTCTAGTCATTCATTATGAGGTGCCAAAGACCAACAGAGCACAACATGGTGGCTTCACATTAAAGGCGCTGAGCTTTATGGTTACAGACATTGGTTCTTCAACCGCAAATGAGCCACAGTGAGTAGCAGTTTTCTTCTCAAGTATGGGAAACCGGTGACTGGTTCTCAGTTCTAATGCAAAATACCACGGCACTCACTTTCATAGGCAATTAAAATGTATTGATAAGTCACCATGGGAAAAAATAGAAAGGACGGCCAATGTTTCAGTCTGTCCCAGACCTTGATCACTGCTTATGTCCTATGGTTGAAAGGAAATACAAGGGCTGATTCTGCTCTTGTATCTGGTATGAACCCTAGAACATAGACCGTGATCAAGGTCTGGGACAGACAGAAACATTGGCCGTCCTTTCTATTTTCATATGATGACTTATCTATAAAATCTTAATTGCATATGAAAGCGAGTGCAGTGGTATTTTATACTCTTGTTTGGATGTCTTCTTACTACGAGTGCTGTCTAGAAATGTGATGGTTCCGAGCCTGACAGTAAAACTTTTTGTTCCCGTCCATCTTTCAACAGAATCGGCTCTTCTCGGCAAACTCCTCCGACTTTGATTTCCCAAACAGGATCCACAGCCCTATCCTTGGTCTCTTGTCTCGACGACAGTCATCACAGACCTGTTCCTACTGTATCACACTCAACCAACTGATGCCACATGCCCTTGAAAGCTTCCCCTACCAAACAACGTCGTAGTGCATCCTGTAAGGCATACTCACCAAAATCCACCAGCCTGGAGGTCACCATGACACTGTCTGGTTTACTGTACCAGAAACCACATATACTATAAACATCTTGACCATCTTCTTTCATCAGGAGCACACTGCTCCCCAGCCCTCAGCTTCCTGTTTACTGACGGCAGTGCATTCCTGATGACTGAACACAAAATAGCAAGCATATGGAGCGCCCCCACTGTCGCAGGGCTGAGGGGTACCCGGTACCGGGCCTCTCTGTCTCGGTTCTGGGATTGTCACGGTGGCTAGACCTGGTCCGTGACCCTGCTAAGGGGCGTCCAATAAAAGTTGAGAATGGTGATGTGTGGTGCAGAGTGCGATGAATAACGAGGACACAGAGTTGCAGTCTCTTTACCTCTTTACTGAAGGCTTCAGGATCCTCAATCCGGAGTACAGTTAACAGGGCTGTCTGAGACCGGCCGGTCCGATGGCACCTCCAGAGTTCCCTTTGCAGGTGGAAATCTGTGCCTTCCTTCTAGCGCTTGTGTGTTGTAGTCCTTCCCTGCTGAGCACCACGGGATAGTCCTTACAACTGTTGTGTCTGTTTCTGATGTTCCCTCACAACTGATTCTGATGTTCTTCTCCGTCCCCCAGATGATATGGCTAGGACGCACCCGTATGACTGGTAGGCCTGGAGTTCTTCTGGGACTCTAGAGTCACCCCTCTCCCACTGTTGCCCCCTATGTCTGCTTAGGTGATTTAGGTGAGACAGCCCGCCTATAACTGACTGTCCTGCCGTTGGTTTGAAGTAAGGCTTGGAGCCAGTACTTCCTCTGCGTTTCCGGCCACCGGCTACGCGCCTCAGTAGGATGTTGCCTCGATCTTACAGCATGACTCCTACTGGTGTTTTCTCCTTGTTGCGTTGATCTCGTTTCTCACTCTTCACAATAAACCTCGCTTCTTGTCCTTTCTTGGGGTACCGCCGCAATGAAGTGCAGGCGCGGTCCCGTAACGTTCTTTCTGTTCGCTAGGCCTCTGTCAGGATCTCACCCCTGACAGGAACCCCCCTGAATCTTCCCCTGCAACACCCTCTGCCACAGGATGTTGCCTGGTTCTAACCCAGTCAGCTTTCTGTCTAACTTCCTATCTAACCCCCAGTTTTACCAGATTGTGAGGAGTGGCCTAATACATAGCGCCCTTAGCTCCGCCTGGAGGCCAGACTGTGAAGTGTATTGGTGTCTGTGATACCTGGTCAGGTGAACTCCTTCAGTGCCATCAGACGTACCAACACTCCCCTTAGCGGCGGAGCATCAGTACTGCAACGACCAGGACTCTGGGGCGCTGCACATACCACATGTAGAGTACCCCATAAGGGGTTAATTAGAATAATACCAAATTTGCATAATACGTAACCTACATGTAAATACAGACCAACTAGGGCCCAACTGCAAGTATATATACACCAACTAAGAACCACAAAAAAAGCAGTCAAAAAGTCCCATAAAATTGTAAACTTTATTAGACAGCAATTTTAAAAGCTAACAAAACAGGTGCAATGGCATGAATGGAGATATAAATAGTGCGCACAGTGGTCATAGGCAGAAAAGAGGGGCAAAATTGGCCAAGCACTCCTGCATAATCCAAATATTATGCCAAAATATGGCACATAACAATCTTCAGAAAATAGCAATGCAAATGTATATCATTACCGGCAGCGAGGTACAACCTCATAGTACATACCTATAAAGTACAGGAGTGGGAGGCCAAAAGCCCAACCCCGACGCGCGTTTCGGAGTGGCAAAGACTCCTTCCTCAGGGGGCATGTGCTGATGACTGAAGGTTTGGACCAGCGTCATGGTTGCACCACTACACCAAACTGAACCCTCTCCAATGCTCCTACAAGAAGCTCTTCAGTATGGGAGAATGGCAGGGACACTGACACTGGCTGGGTCACTGCAGGTTTAAAGCCTCACCTAGATAACCAGCCACTCTGAGACCATGAGGTGGCCGAGAAACTATAGAATAAAAAGTATCTCTATTTTAGAGAATTTGTATTTTTTTAAACAAAGTGAATTGCAAAGTTGTTTGTTTTATGAGCACTTTGAAATGTTACCCTTGATGGTCATGCACAAAGTATAATCCTGACAGTGGAATCTGATCTATTCTGACAGCAAAATATACAATAATAAATGCAAATGTTATAGAGCGGCATATCACACACTGCCCAATTCTAGAGGAAGTATCATATTTCTGGAAATAGAACGTAACATAATTTGCTTTCATGCACAATGCACAATAATACATTTTGGCTATATTGCACTTAACCAGTCAGGTCCTCAAAGGGAAACTTACAATACGATATGCTGACCACAGCCCTAATGCATTTCTAGGGTAAAGCTTGAATTTTCAGATATCATTTTTATTGCTGTTCTTTGACTTATACAGTCATATCGCTAGTTTGACAAGTTATATCATCCTTGTAGATTCCCTTTAACAGATCTTTCCATATTGCTTATTAATGTAGGTGCCACTGTTAGATTAGATGGTGCCCTGTACAGGACCTTTTTTTAAAATTTGCCCTCAGGTTGGATTTTGTGACTGCAGATTTGCTGTTTTGTAAATGCTTCTAATATTTTAAAAGTCGTTGGTCATCATTAATATTCACAATCATAATCATAATCGCAAGGACACCATCATATTTTCACTCCCATTTTCCCTGTACAAAAATACAAATCCTGCCTTTACAATGCCTTTAATCTGGTGCATCATTCAGTGAGTTTATTTAGCTTAGCTTTAATGAGGAATTCCTACACTCGTATTTGTAGCCATTTTTTTTTTAATTTTTACATTTAAAGAGATCCTGATTCCAGCATTGTGTCACTTACTGGGCTGCTTGCTGTAGCTTTAATAAAAATCATTGATTTATCAGCAAGAGATTATCACTAGAGGACTAGTAAACCTGCTGCCATGTAGTCCTCCATATTCACGACCTCTGTATAATCCCGCCCTCACCACTGATTGGCAGCTTTCTGCCTATGCAGTGTACACAGAGTTGCCAATCAGTGGTGTGGGCGGGATTATACAGAGCTCAGCATTCATAGAACCGATACATCTGCAGCAGAGAAAAGTGTGATTTAATCAAAACTGCAGTAAGTGGCACATCACTGGAATCAGGGTCTCTGCCCCTATGTCATACTGATCTCAGATGGGTCAGCAAAAACCTGATGACAAATTACCTTTATATAAATAAAAATTAACATTTGCTAATCTAACCAATTTTAAAAGAGTGTTACATAAATTATCAACCTCTTACCAAAAAATTCCACATCATATGTATTTGTTTTTTATCCAAGTGAATCTGGGCTGTATGACTTCGGGTCTGATAAGAAACTTTATTTTGGCTCTGTTCTATTTATGACACACAGGTTGATATTAAAGTCATCGATTCTCATGACCTTCTGCACAGTTAGTTACACATATAACCTTACCTAACATTTATTGACTTTTTATTATTTAAGGTAGGAGCAGAAATCCTATAGTCAATGAGATATGAAGAATACACAAGGAACAATGTATTATGTCAAGCGCTGGCAATATGGATCACAGTTCAAGAGAACAATATAATCATAAGTCAATAGTTTTATATTACTTTGATATTTTATTATCCATGAAACGGTTTTCTTTATGTTAATAAGCCATATATGAGATGCACATTAAATCTGTCATGCCGAGTTTATCATGGCATTTATAACTCCAAACAGAATACATGTAGGTCATAAAAAGAATCTGTCATTAGGTTCTATCTATGTAATCTGAGAGCAGTATAATGTAGGGGCAGAAACCCTGATTCCAATGATGTATCCACTTACTTGGCTCCTTGCTGTAGTTTTGATAAAATTGCTGTTTTATCAGCAGGAGATTATCACTAGAGGACTAGTAAACCTGCTGCCAGGTAGTTCAACCCAGATCCCACCAGTGATTGGCAGCTTTCTGCCCATATATAGTGTACACAGAAATGTGCCAATCAATGGTGGGGCGGGGTTATAAACAGCACTTTGTTTAAATCAAAACAGCACCCAGTAAAGTAAGTGACACATCACTGGAATCAGGGTCACTGCCTCTACATTTTGCTGCCCTCGGATCAGGTAGCAAAAATCTGCTGATAGATTCCCTTTAAAAATTAAAATTTATGGGGGTGCCAATGAAGAAAAAGCAGATGGTCCCAGGCTAAGGGCACTTTTCACACTGATACACTTGAAGTCTATCGGAACGCCCCCGATGCACTTCCAGGCTCATTTGCATATGCATATAAAATAGGATTTCTCAGTGTTGGAGCATTATTTTGGAGCCATAAAAGTATTAATGAGTTAGTATTTTCAAAACCTACATGCCCATGTATTGTGTTTGGAGTCAGTAACCATCATCACATCATGATTCCAAGGTTTAATATCATTTTTGCATTGGCCACAACTGTCTATGCCACAAGGTATAAAATATTATTTTACCATTGTAAAAGCATAGTCATGGGAAAGCAATGTCAAGAGGTGCTGAGAGACTATTCGGATAGTGATCAAAGCGATTGCGGATCGGCTTCGAGGTTCTCCTATACACTCTTATTATGCGGCTTTATGTGAAGAGCTTCCTGACCACTCCATGACGGCGCTGGTTAAGTCGTGAAATTATACTGACACCTGCTATGGAAATCAGTGCCCAGCGCAGAAGTGGAATATGTACATTGGCAGCATCCCAGTTTCACACCTCTCCCTTCACAGTCTCGATTACGGTTAGCTGAGGTTTAGGAATAGTTTCAGGCTGCCCTTTTAAAAAAAGGTATTTCAATGTGCCGGCAGAGAGAGGTCACCTTTAGTTTTGGCAACTCTCTCTGCCAGATTGACGAAGGCTCAAACCTCTTTGGCAAACAAATATATTCTATTAGTCGACGAAAGCTTGAAAAACTAGTTTATGTTTCTATTGAGCACCGCACTATTAAACATGAAGATAAGGAGTGGACATAAGATGGTGGCGATAGGTAAGAAAATAAATCGCCCAAAAAAGAATAATAAAGTTTTTCGAGAGAATGACAAAGGAGATCCTTTATGGTTATATCCAACCATGACTATCTGACCCATCGGGGTATCTGTACCTGTCGCTTTCATTTTTGGGTCTATTACTCACGTCTTTTCATCATGAAAAGCGCTTTTAGAGGTTGAAGATTCTGTTGCCTCGAAGGGTCACTTAAAGGGGTTGTACACTAGAAGACATCCAAAAATGAATGGACCCAGGGAGATGAGAAAAATTGACACTCACCTTCCAGGCTGGCGTAGTCCATAACCAGTGCAGCGTCTCCCTGTCGGTCTGCTGAGATCAACTTCCCGTGGGAGGGTCAAATGAGCGCTGCAGCTAATCAGCTGACACTGATCGGTTGCAGTGTTTTTTTGTTCAAGTTGAGCGCAAAGTAACAGCACCTATCTTGGAGGTGAATATCAATTTCTTTTATTTTTCTCTCCTCCCTACACCTATTAATAATTGGAGATCCAGTAGTGTACAACCACTTTTAGTAAATCATGGAGGCAGCTCTAGCATTAAAGTTAGGGAGCTGCCACTGATTGGTTGCAGTGTTTTGTTGTTCAAGTTGAGCACAAAGTAACAGCATCTATCTTGGAGTTGAATATCAATTTCTTTTATTTTTCTTTCCTCCCTGCACCCATTAATAATTGGAGATCACCACTTTTAGTAAATCATGGAGGCAGCTCTTGCATTGAAGTTAGGGAGTTATCAAACTCCAATAACTCCTTGCAGGATGAAATGGCATGGGTAGATTCTGAATGCCAATATTAGCAATATTAGACCCCCATCCCATAAATTAAACTTTAACGCTAGACCACAGACACCTATATTATTATTAAACTATAGACCTGATCCCTGATCTCAGATTTGAAAAAAATATATATATTAAGACCCCAGGCCCAAGTATACCCTTACCCTAAGGTCGTTTGGGTCATGTACTTTCAAGGTTGTTATTTGGAGCGGTATGGAGATGACATTTGCATGTGACACCCGCTTTCGACTACTTGATAAAAAATAGGGTTTCATTTTTTTCATTCTGCAAAAAAGAATAATTGAAGTTGTTCATTTTTCATTCTGTCTCTCAAATAATAATAAAAGATAATCAATAATTCATATATAATCAATAAAGTTTTAATTACAAAATAGGACTCATCCAGCACGTATGGCTACGTGGTGGAAGAAAAAGTGAAAATAGTTAAAGTTTTTGGAATGTGGGGAATTAAAAAATATTTTTTCCCATAAAATGTGCTATTAGCATGCAAAAATATCTATACATATTTGTTATTCTCGTAAATGTAGCAACTTATAGAATTAAAGTATGCACAGGTAAATGAGAAAAAAGAATTGTGGACCTGCTGTCTTTCATTCCTGCGCCCCCCATAAAAGTTAGGCCGGTGTCACACTAGCGAGTTTTACAGACGTATGAGAGGCGCAAAAACTAAGCATTCCTGTTGTGGATTCTGTTTGTGGGCTCCCTCTGGTGGTTACTGCTGGTACTGGGTGACTTTGGTGGGTTGCGGCCTTTGGTTTCCACCTGTCCATCAGAGGCTGGGTGTTTCCTATTTTACCTGGCCTTTTTGTCATTTCCTTGCCGGCTATCAATGTATTCAGATGTGCTCTGTTTGGTTCCTGCCTACCTGCTCCCAGATCTTTCAGGATAAGCTAAGTGCTGATTTTCAGTTGTTTGGTTTTTTTTGTCCAGCTTGCTTATTATGTCTCTATGCTAGCTGGTAGCTCTAGTGGACTGAGGTTCTCCCCATGTGCCATGAGTTGGCACATGGGTTCTTGTAATCTCAGGATGGTTTTTTGATTAGGGTTTTTTGCTGACCGCTCAGTCCCCTTTTGTATCGTTCTGCTTTCTAGTTTACAGCGGGCCTCAATTTGCTAAATCTATATATATCATCTCTATGTGTGTGCCTTCCTCTCATTTCACCGTCAATACATGTGAGGGGGCAACTATATCTTTTGGGGCTCATTCCTCTGGAGGCAAGTGAGGTCTTTATTTTCTCTGCAGTACTAGTTAGCTCTTAGGCTGGTGCGTGGCGTCTAGAACCAACGTAGGCACGCTCCCTGGCTATCTCTAGTTGCGTTTGTCAGGCGTAGGGCAGCGGTCAGCCCAGGTTCCATCACCCTAGAGCTCGTCCGTTATTTATTTGTACTTTGCTTGTCCTGTGCCATCCCTAGCCATTGGGGATTCATGACACATTGCACACGCACCAATGTTTCTCTATGGGGCAGCTCCTATCTGCCATATATTTCTCTGCCATATTTTACGGGCGCAGAAAATCGCAGCATGCTGCGTTTGTCAGCGTATTGCGCAAAAAATCCACCAATGAAAGTCTATGGAGGCGAGAAAATTACGGATTACACACGGACCATGCGTGTGACTTGCAAGAAATACGCAGCGGTGTTCTATAGAAAAGCCGGCAATTCAGCGCGGTGTACAGTAAAATCACACTGACAGAATAGAATAGAATAGGTAGAATAAATGTCTACACATAGCATAGGTGTATATATATATATATATATATATATATATCAGTGACACACATATATATACATATATTTATTTTTCATAAAGCGCAAGATAGCAGAAAAGCCGGTAATTCAATTGCCGGCTTTTGCTATCTCCTTCCCAAACCTGACATGATATGAGACATGGTTTACATACAGTAAACCATTTCGTATCCCCTTTTTTTTTTTTTTACATATTCCTTACCAATATTGTTAGAAGTGCCTGTGTGCTTGTAAAATTATTTAACCCCTTCAGATGGATTTACAGCGTGGGATGTGACTGAGCGCCGGAAAGGTATGGGATATTGTTGCTTTTTTATTTTTGTTCTTTTACAGAACGAGGGTCTTCAGGTGGATTAAGTGTATAATAAAGATTTTACAACCCCATGTGTGTTTTATTTCAATAAAATACTTTATTCACAATGTGTGTGTATTATTAACCCTTTAATATTATTGGATTAATAATGGATAGGTGTCTCATTGACACCTCTCCATTATTAACCAGGCTTAATGTCACCTTACAATAGCAAGGTAACATTAACCCTTTATTACCCCATATCCCACCGCTACAGGGGAGTGGGAAAAGAGAGGCTAAGTGCCGGAATAGGTGCATCTTACAGATGTGCCTTTTCTGGGGTGGCTGGGGGCAGATGTTTTTAGCCGGGGGGGTCCAATAACCATGGTCCCTCTCTACATAGTTATTAAGGTTGAAGGAAGACTTTAAGTCAATCTAGTTCAACCCATAGGCTATTAATATCTGCCCTCAGTCACCAGCTTTCCCACTCTGGCGGAGAAAATTGCGCGGGAGCCCATGCAAGTTTTTTCCGTGATTTAATGCTTTATTGTAACAGCTAGAGCCCCCAAATTTTGCACACAGACACCTCTAACATTATTAGTGAGGAATATGTAAAAAAAAGGGATACGAAATGGTTTACTGTATGTAAACCATGTCTCATATCATGTCGAGTTTGATAAGGAGATAGCAAAAGCCGACAATTGAATTACCGGCTTTTCTGCTATCTAGCACTGTATGAAATATAAAGATATATAGTATATATATATATATATATATATATATATATATATATATATATATATGTGTGTGTGTGTCTCAATGGAATATTTGAGCCCATGGATCCATTATATGTCCATTTTGTAAGGTTGCGAGAAAAAAACGCAGTACGGATGCCATACAGATTACATACGGAGGTTAACATGCATAAAATACGCTGACACACCCTGCCTACGGATGACATATGGAACACTGTTTTGGGATCATTTCTGCGTATTACGCCTGTAAAATACGGACCGTATTTCCCTACGCTGAGTGTGACGCCGGCCTTAGTAAAATGAATCAGTAAGTGGTATATACCCCAAAATGTTACCATTGGAAAAATACAACTCATCACGCAAAAAAAACCCTTCAGCAGCTAAGTCAGAAGAAAATAAATAAGATGATGCAAAAATACATCCTGCTATCCAAAATCAACTCTCTCGTACAGGGGTCAAGTGTGTTTTTCTTTCCTGTCCCTAAAGCCATTCATTGAAGTGGTGATCTATGTGCACAGAACAACTGTATTAACGATCGTTCTGTGTGCATAGAATTTTTGTCAGCCTGTCTAACCAGGGACGTGGTTGGCTTGAGTAAATGTGCAATTATACAAAAACCCAGATTAAGCTCCCTACCACTATAAACCCCAAACCAGACCTTCTACAGTAAGGATAGAATATAACCTATTGATCGTTAAAGGTCCAAGCTCTGGGATCCCCAGCAATCCTGAGAACTAGGATCTGGATGCTGGAAACCTGGTAGTGAAGAACCCCTGTCTCAAATGCAGTCTAGGTGCATCTGCTCAATTTGGTTCTGTGACTGCTGGAAATAGTTGAGCTCTGTATTCGGCTTTCTCCAGCATAGACAATGAATAGAGGTGCACATGCGCCACTGTTTCTGGCAGTCTCATAGGCAATGAATGGAGGTGTTCATGCGCCACTGTTTCAGGCAGTCTCATAGGCAATGCATGGAGGTGCGCATGCGCCACTGTCTCTGTCAGTCTCATAGGCAATGCATGGAGGTGCGCATGCGCCACTGTCTCTAGCAGTCTCATAGGCAATGAATGGAGGTGCGCATGCGCCACTGTTTCTGTCAGTCACATAGGCAATGAATGGAGGTGCGCATGTGCTACTGTTTATGGCAGTCTCATTGGCAATGAATGGAGGTGCGCATGCGCCACTGTTTCTGTCAGTCACATAGGCAATGAATGGAGGTGCGCATGTGCCGCTGTTTCTAGCAGTCTCATAGGCAATGAATGGAGGTGCGCATGTGCTACTGTTTCTGGCAGTCTCATTGGCAATGAATGGAGGTGCGCATGTGCCACTGTCTCTGGCAGTCTCATAGGCAATGAAAAGAAAGCATGTGCGTATGGAGGTGCGCATGTGAAGCGATGGCCGGGGGACCACCACGGTGCAGGAAGACTACTGTACACAAGATGAGGTGCAAACAACAAAGGGTAGATTTATTGGAAGGCAAGGAATGAAGGGAATGAGGAAGATGCAAATAGGGGTATACAATGGCAACAGACAATTTACAAGAGTCATGAACTTTAACTTTTCCGTAAAACAGCACGGTGCTACAACTATTGCAGACTCAAAATATGTCTAACAAGCAAATGTAGACAATAAACAAGTGATGATGCTACTCTACGTATAACCTCCCTGGCCTTTACTAAGCAGGCCACACGGCTCCCGTGTACTGACTATTGAAGCCTACACTAGGCCCTGACAGGTGCACCAAACAGGAACAGACTCACGGTGATGTTGGAGAATCAGATCCAGTCCCAGGGGGGCCCCCAGCAGTCTAATATGGTGGTGCGCACGGCTTTCTGTCAGCTCTGTGAAACGTGGTCTTCTCCTTGCTTCTGGATCCAAGGGATGTTCCTGGAAACTGTAAATCCCTTTCTCTGTATCTTCGTGGCTCTCTTGCAGCTATATCAGGGCACAGTTCTTCTCTCTTTCAGCTATCAGCACAAAAAGTCCTCTCTGCTGCAGCCCCAGCTCACACACGCTGCTCCAGCTCCACACCTGCACTCTGCACCGACTAGTTCATTACACCGACTCTTGCAGGGGACAAGAAGAACATTCCATCACGCCAGACAAGGGGGTGCAGCCTCTTAAAGTGACAATGTGTTCCTTACTGTCCATAACAGCACCACCCTCTTACATGCCTCCCTTCTTAATGATGGTCGTTCTCGGCCATCACAGCATCAGGGTCAAAGTGTAATGGAGGAACACGCAATGCGGAAACAGCACCTATAGAGGAGGCAACAAAGTTGTAAATACAGATAGAGCACGCTGTTGTACATATCGGACTGGTGGAACCCCTGCATTAGACCTCTGGGATCTCCGAAGCTCTTGGCTGTCAGGCAAGGCTTGACTATCTTCCAGAGGAACACTTGTTGCAGGAGACATTGCGAGCTCTTGTCTGGTCTCGTCCTCGCATGGCGGTACTGGTACATCCATGGGATTACCGTCTCTGTGTGGCTGAGGACCCCCTCCTGTGTCAGGGACGGTCCACCACTCATTATTGATTTCACCATCAGGCATGACAGATTCAGGAAGTGGAGTAGCGCCTTCAGGCGACAATGGTGTAAAACAATGAGAAATATATAGTACACCGCACACTCTAAATGTATATGATGCAATAGTGAAAATTTATTAAATAACATGAACAACTATGTGTTTTGAAAGCGACCAGAGGCAATTATGACGTTTCGGCTCTACCAGAGCCTTAATCATACAATCGCTTTATTATGCAAAAGAAAAGAGGATAGAGATCCTTGGAGATTCGAAATACACACTTTAAACATTTTTCTGCTGTGGATTCTAAGCCGCAATAGAATGCCCTGATCTGGGGTTGTTAGTCTGTGAGCGGCGCTCCCGCACCCTGCTGCTAGAGCGCCGCTCACAGACTAACAACTCCAGACCCAAGATCAGGGCATTCTATTGCGGCTTAGAATCCACAGCAGAAAAACGTTTATAGTGTGTATTTCGAATCTCCAAGGATCTCTATCCTCTTCTCTTTTGCATAATAAAGCGATTGTATGATTAAGGCTCTGGTAGAGCCGAAACGTCATAATTGCCTCTGGTCACTTTCAAAACACATAGTTGTTCATGTTATTTAATAAATTTTCACTATTGCATCATATACATTTAGAGTGTGCGGTGTACAATATATTTCTCATTGTATTTGGGGCTTCTACAACCCATTACACCAGCACCTCGCTCCCTCATTATCCTGAGTGCGTGCCAATTTTCTTTACCAATGGTGTAAAACAGACCTCAGACCGGCAAGGCCGCAGCATATTTCTGTGAAGTACTCTAGGGGCGGATGCCCCAGTCTCAATCTGTACCTTGTAGACAGGGCCGTTAGCATACACTCGCTCGATAACATTGTACGGCTGTACTTCCCATCTCTCACTTAGTTTTCCCTTGGGGCGTTTCTCTCTGACTAATACTCGGTCTCCAGGTTGGAGCGGTAACTCTTGAGTCGGTTTGCGGCCCGTATGTTCTTTTTCTTGCAGCTGCTGACCCGCCAACCGCCGTATCATTTGCAATCGTTGCCGATGCTCTTTCACCCATGAAGTTACAGTTCGCTCCATCAGCTCCTCTGGCTGTTCCAAATTCAGCTCAATGATCTCTCGTCCAGCTCTTCCAAACAACAGTAGATAGGGGGTATAACCTGTGGTGGAGTGGACCCGATTGTTGTAGGTCCAGACCAATTCCGGCAGATAGTCTGGCCAGTGGCCAACATGTCTTCTTATCCTCCTCCAACGTTCTCAGCATTTGAAATAAGGTTCGGTTGAAGCGCTCACAAGCTCCGTTGCCTTGAGGGTGGTAAGGGGTGGTCCGGGACCGCTCGATGCCATACATACGATACAATTCTTCCATCACCTTGCCTTGGAAACATGCGCCTTGGTCGGAGTGGATGCACTTTGGGCACCCATACACCCGGATGAAGTCTTGACAAATGGCTTGCGCCGCCAATTCCGCATTCTGATCTCTAGTCTGAGTGACTACTGCGAACTTAGAGAAATGATCGGTCATCACCAAACAGTATTGCAGCCCCCGGGCCGAGTGTCCCACGAGGAGATAGTCGATCATCAAGACTTCTAGCGGTTCCTTAGTTTGTATGGTTTGGATGGGTGCCCTCTGTTCGGTACTCTTAATGAGGTCACATATTCGACATTGCCGGCAAACCTCTTCCACCACAAACTCCAACCGGGGGCAATACACATACCGCTGTAACCATTGGTATGTCTTTGTGGGGCCAAAGTGCGCTCCAAATTCGTGGGCTTCTTTAGCTACTTCTTGAGCCATTTTTCCTGGGATGACCACTTGCCACCTTACTTCCATATCTTTTGGCTGTTGCCTCTTACGATATAGCACTGACTCTCGCACTTCCATTCTATCCCACTGGTGTAGCACACTCCTCATTTCAGAGTTCAGATCATCTCTCTCTTGCTTGCCAGGCTTCCGCTTTTGAGTTACCCACCATTTCATCTGCCTCAGCCCTTCGTCTTCATCCTGAACGTGTCCCCATTCCTCATTGGTTCTCCCCAGGGACTGGGGTAATGCGCAGGCCTCCCTTCTTGACTGGGCCGCAACCATTGGGGGCTTAAACTTACGAAAGTCTCTGGTTTCCTCCTCTTCGAGTTGCTCATCAAGATCCCCCACTGGAGTCTCCACAGTCACTCTTGACAGCCTATCAGCATTTGCGTTTTCGGTAGCAGAGCGATAACGGATGGTAAAGTCGAACTTGGCTGGCGAGCCACCCACCGTTGTTCCAAGGCCCCCAATTTAGCCCTCTCAGGGTGGGCCAGGGGATTATTGTCTGTTCGAACTTGAATCTTGGTACCTGTCAGGAAGCCTGCAAACTTTTCTGTCATGGCCCACACCAGGGCCAGGAGCTCTAACCGGAAGGAGCTGTAATTGTGAGGGTTTCTTTCGCTGTCTCACAGGGACCTGCTGGCATACCCGATGACTCTCTCATGTCCATCCTGTATCTGAGAAAGTACTGCACCGAGTCCATGAAGGCTACCATCTGTGTACAACAGGAATGGTTGATCGAAGTCTGCATAGGCCAAAATCGGGGCTGAGGTAAGGGCATTCTTTATAGCCTGGAAGGCCTCGTCTTGTCCCTGTGCCCAGGGGATGTGCTGGGTCTTCGGCACTCCAGCGGTCCCCCTCAGCAACTCATTGAGAGGACCCGCCACCTTTGCAAAGTCTTTAACAAACCGGCGGTAGTACCCAGCGAGTCCCAGGAAGGCCTGGAGTTCTCTCACGGTTCGAGGGACTGGCCACTTCTGGATAGCAGCCACTTTTTCTGGCGAGGGTAGAACTCCATCTTGTGACACTATGTGGCCAAGGTACTCAATCTCTCTCTTGAAGAGGTGGCACTTCTTTGGCTTCTTCTTCAGGTTATGAGCCCGCAGTCTTCCGAGTACCTGTCCAAGCCGGGCAAGGTGTTCTTCGAATGGGGCCGAAAACACAATGATATCATCCAGATAGATCAGGGTAGCCTCAAAATTTAAGTCTCCCAAACACTGTTCCATCAGCCGTTGAAATGTGCCTGGAGCATTGGAGAGCCCGAAGGGCATCCGGTTAAACTCGAACAGCCCCATAGGGAGGATGAAAGCGGTTTTCTCTTTGTCTTTCTCTGCCACGGCTACTTGCCAGTATCTGCTTGCTAGGTCCAGGGTGGAGAAGCACTTGGCTTTCCCCAATGCTGTCAAGGATTCCTCGATGCGGGGCAACGGGTACGAGTCTTGAACAGTGCAGGCATTAAGTTTCCTGTAATCTACACAGAACCGGATGGTCCCATCCTTTTTCTTGATGAGCACCACCGGGGCTGCCCAAGGGCTCTGACTACTCTGCACCACTCCTGAATCCAGCATCTGCCTCAGTAATGTTTTCACCTCTTGATACATCTTGGAGCGGGATCTGCCGGTATCGTTCTCGAATTGGACGAGCTTCCCCAGTCGGTATCTCATGCGTGATGGCTTCAGTACAGCCGAAATGTTCGGCGTGACGGGCGAATGCGGCCTGATTTTCCCACAGCATAGTTTCTATTGCTTGCACACGCTCAGGGCCCAGAGCCTTCACATCGACTTCCATTTGATCAAGGATGACCCGTCCACTCCGGAGATGACGTCTCTTCGTCCCCCGCGGTAACTGCTAGGGTCCACCCCGGGCCTTCTTTCGGTGATAAAGACATCTCCTTCTGACTCACCACTTCACCCTTATGTAGGTACACCAGGGCCAGATCTGTCCCTCGTGGCAAGGTGACCTCCCCGGGGCCCACATTCAAAGCTCTTATGGGGACATGTCCTCGCTGGACCACAGCTATCGTACGAGCTATCATGACTTCTTGGTCCACTCCTCCGCCTACCACAGGCTGAACAACCACTTCTAACCCGTCAAGGTTGCAGTGAGTCCCCACTGGAAGGTATACTATAGTTTCTCGCTCGGGAGGTAGGATTACAGGTTCTTTACCAGGAGCCCTGATGACCCCTACCATCTGATAAGATGGCACACTCTTCTGCGTCCCACAGACGCGGATCAGTCATTCAAGGGCTTCTTGAGTAGGCTTATGTGTAGTAGCCTTCTTCCAATATCCAGGTCCCCGTTTGGTAAACATAATCTGATCGAGTTCATGTAGGATATTCATTCCCAGTACTACAGGCACATCCTCCTTGATAGGCTCAGGGACTAGCAGGATCCCTTTTTTCCCAACTTCTTGCCCACAGATTCGAATATTCATCCACACGACCCCTGTGACCGGGATCGGTTGTTGGTTGGCAGCAAACAACACGATCAATGTCTCTTTTTCTGGCTTGGCAGGGCCTGGAAATGCTGCTTGAAATATGCTTCTGGCATCGTTGTCACTTGTGACCCGGTATCTATCAGGCAATCCACTAGAACTCCTTTGAATTCAGCATGTAGGATGGGGCTCCCAGCAATCAAGTGTTCGTTATGATATAGAGCGGCCTCTCTTCTCGCCTCCCCAGCAGAGTGCCACACTACTGCAGAGGTTGGTAGTTTAACGGCGGCTTCCACTGGCCTTGAGTATAGTTCCGACAGTCTCTGGCAAGGTGCCCCCGTCCTCCACATTCCCAGCATTGGATGCCTCCTCCTCGCCGAGGGGTACCTCGAGCCTGTCCTCGTGCCTCCAATGCCTGACGGGAGGGGGCTTGCTCCCACTGATCCCTTATCGGTCGGGCTGAAGAATGGTTGCACAAGTACGGTGGGTCAGACTGTTGTAGTTCCCCCACTCTTCGCTCCATCTGGGTCAGTTTCTCGTGCACGTTGACAAGGGACCGCTGCAAGTCTTGCACCACCTGGACCAGCACCTCCTGATGGTTTGGGTCCCCTCTGGTATTGGCGCCCTGGACACGCATCACCCCAGACGCATAGCTCTCTTCTTTACTTCGGGCCACTGTTTCCACCAGGATTTGACGAAACGTAAGAGCCGGATCTGCCCGGACCCGTTCTGACAGTGCTCGCCTCAAGGATGTGCAGTCCGAGAATGAATTGCTCCCGGAGTATCTGGTCTTTAGAGCCCATGCTGCCAAATCCATCCACCTCCTTTCTCTGCACCTCCACTAACACTTCTTGCAGTGCTGTTGCATACTGAGAAATTCCTTCTTCCCTCTGCAGCCTAGAGAAAAATTTGGCACGAAGGTGTCCGGCGCTAGCAGTCTCGCCGTAGACCTCTTCCAGGAACTTCACTAGCTCCTTCAGGGTACTGAGGGTGAGTTCTGGTTGTAGGCAGAGGTTTCTACGGGCTTCTCCCTCTAGGGCAGTTAAAGCAATGTTAAAGCAATGTCCGCTTCAAGGTCTGGGCTGATGTTATAAATCTTCAGGGTGCTTTGCAGCCGGGACACTTAGTCGGACAGTGGCATATTCTTGCCGTCAAACTTTGGTAGCACACTAAATATGGTGCCCATAGGGAGTGTCCTTGCAGGGGTTCCACCAATGCCCACAGCATCTCCATTAACATTAGCATTCCCGCCATTGCTGTCTGCTGCCTCCATCTTGGTGACAGTACCCTGCTCGCAGCGCCACTTGAAGCGATGGCGAGGGTGCCACCATGGTGCAGGAAGACTACTGTACACAAGATGAGGTGCAAACAACAAAGGATAGATTTATTGGAAGGCAAGGAATGGAGGGAATGAGGAAGATGCAAATAGGGGTATACAATGGTAACAGACAATTTACAAGAGTTATGAACTTTAACTTTTCCGTAAAACAGCACGGTGCTACAACTATTGAAGACTCAAAATATGTCTAACAAGCAAATGTAGACAATAAACAAGTGATGATGCTACTCTACTTATAACCTCCCTGGCCTTTACTAAGCAGGCCACACGGCTCCCGTGTACTGACTATTGAAGCCTACACTAGGCCCTGACAGGTGCACCAAACAGGAACAAAGTCACAGTGATGTTGGAGAATCAGATCCAGTCCCATGGGGGCCCCCAGCAGTCTAATATCATGGTGCGCACGGCTTTCTATCAGCTCTGTGAAACGTGGTCTTCTTCTTGCTTCTGGATCCTAGGGATGCTCCTGGAAACTGTAAATCCCTTTCTCTGTATCTTCGAGGCTCTCTTGCAGCTATATCAGGACACAGTTCTTCTCTCTTTCAGCTTTCAGCACAAAAAGTCCTCTCTGCACCAGCCTCAGCTCACACACGCTGCTCCAGCTCCACACCTGCACTCTGCACCGACTAGTTCATTACACCGACTCTTGCAGGGGACAAGCAGAACATTCCATCATGCCAGACAAGGGGGTGCTGCCTCGTAAAGTGACAATGTGTTCTCCAGCATAGACAATGAATAGAGGTGCACATGCGCCACTGTTTCTGGAAGTCTCATAGGCAATGAATGGAGGTGCGCATGTGCTACTGTTCCTGGCAGATTCATTGGCAATGAATGGAGGTGACATGCGCCACTGTCTCTGGCAGTCTCACAGGCAAAGAATGGAGGTGTGCATGCGCCACTGTCTCTAGCAGTCTCATAGGCAATGAATGAAGGTGCGCATGTGCCACTGTTTCTGGAAGTCTCATAGGCAATGTATGGAGGTGCGCATGTGCTACTGTTTCTGGCAGTCTCATTGGCAATGAATGGAGGTGCGCATGTGCCACTGTTTCTGGAAGTCTCATAGACAATGAAAAGAAAGCATGTGCAACTCCACTCCATTCACATCAAGGCTTTGTGAAGCCCAGTTCTCGGATTTAGAGCTCCGTTCTCAGAATCGGTGAGGATCACAGTAGTTGGACCACCAGTTATCAGTAAGCTACCATCTACCCTACAGAATGGGGATAACTTTTGATTCATGTGTCGATTGACATTGTTTAATAGGCTTCTTGCACAGTCAGATAGCGGTAAACGATGTGCACTGAGTGATGTGTAGGAAATCATTCAGTGCCATTGTTTTCAGCAGTACAAGTTCCTGTTGTATAGGGCAATGTGCTGCCGAGAATGATGATCTTCTGAGCTGCTCGTTCTTAAAGACTTTCATTCACGATAATCTTTGAGTGTAAATTCAGCTTCATTCGTGCTCAGTTATATTTTACTTTCTTTGATTAGAAAAGTTATAAATTCTGATAACTGAGACTCGATTCAAGATTTCTTACACTGATTTGGGAACAGGTCATCACTTCTTACACATGCTGACAATAGAAGCCACATGGCTCTGAGCGCTACGGCCAAGTGCTTACACCTAGAGTGATGAGCCCATTGTTTTTGCCCCATACTAGGTGTCAGGTTGCATGTGCTCTATCCAAAATGGATAAGCTTGGCTGAAGCTGAACGATGCAAAAAAACATAAAGTTCTAAATGAACATGATGGTAATTGGTAAGATAGAAATGTATTTTGTTTCTTGCTGTACTTATGTATGGAATGTAAACCAAAAACCTCCTATATGAGCTGGCAAATGTTCCAAAGACCACCCCCTAAAAATGTTTTCACCAGGTACTACTGCAGGGAAAAATAAGGAGATGGGAATGTCTCCTTAGTCTGTAATGGGGGTTCTGTACAGGTCCTTCTCAAAAAATTAGCATATAGTGTTAATTTTCATTATTTACCATAATGTAATGATTACAATTAAACTTTCATATATTATAGATTCATTATCCACCAACTGAAATTTGTCAGGTCTTTTATTGTTTTAATACTGATGATTTTGGCCTACAACTCCTGATAACCCAAAAAACCTGTCTCAATAAATTTGCATATTTCACCCGTCCAATCAAATAAAAGTGTTTTTTAATAACAAACAAAAAAACCATCAAATAATAATGTTCAGTTATGCACTCAATACTTGGTCGGGAATCCTTTGGCAGAAATGACTGCTTCAATGCGACGTGGCATGGAGGCAATCAGCCTGTGACACTGCTGAGATGTTATGGAGGCCCAGGATGCTTCAATAGCGGCCTTAAGCTCATCCAGAGTGTTGGGTCTGGCGTCTCTCAACTTTCTCTTCACAATATCCCACAGATTCTCTATGGGGTTCAGGTCAGGAGAGTTGGCAGGCCAATTGAGCACAGTAATACCATGGTCAGTAAACCATTTACGAGTGGTTTTGGCACTGTGACCAGGTGCCAGGTCGTGCTGAAAAATGAAATCTTCATCTCCATAAAGCATTTCAGCCGATGGAAGCATGAAGTGCTCCAAAATCTCCTGATAGCTAGCTGCATTGACCCTGCCCTTGATGAAACACAGTGGACCAACACCAGCAGCTGACATGGCACCCCACACCATCACTGACTGTGGGTACTTGACACTGGACTTCAGGCATTTTGGCATTTCCTTCTCCCCAGTCTTCCTCCAGACTCTGGCACCTTGATTTCCGAATGACATGCAAAATTTGCTTTCATCAGAAAAAAGTACTTGGGACCACTTAGCAACAGTCCAGTGCTGCTTCTCTGTAGCCCAGGTCAGGCGCTTCTGCCGCTGTTTATTGTTCAAAAGTGGCTTTACCTGGGGAATGCACGGTGGCTCTGGATGTTTCCACACCAGACTCAGTCCACTGCTTCCTCAGGTTCCCCAAGGTCTGGAATCGGTCCTTCTCCACAATCTTCCTCAGGGTCCGGTCACCTCTTCTCGTTGTACAGCGTTTTCTGCCACATTGTTTCCTTCCAACAGACTTACCATTGAGGTGCCTTGATACAGCACTCTGGGAACAGCCTATTTGTTGAGAAATTTCTTTTTGGGTCTTACCCTCTTGCTTGAGGGTGTCAATGATGGCCTTCTTGACATCTGTCAGGTCGCTAGTCTTACCCATGATGGGGGTTTTGAGTAATGAACCAGGCAGGGAGTTTTTAAAAGCCTCAGGTATCTTTTGCATGTGTTTAGAGTTAATTAGTTGATTCAGAAGATTAGGGTAATAGGTCGTTTAGAGGACCTTTTCTTGATATGCTAATTTATTGAGACAGGTTTTTTGGGTTATCAGGAGTTGTATGCCAAAATCATCAGTATTAAAACAATAAAAGACCTGACAAATTTCAGTTGGTGGATAATGAATCTATAATATATGAAAGTTTAATTGTAATCATTACATTTTGGTAAATAATGAAATTTAACACTATATGCTAATTTTTTGAGAAGGACCTGTATTTGTTTAGAGGCTCTGGTCTTGGATCTGTACCTGTGTAAGGGGGTCTGTTCTGTGATCTCATCCATGGTTTGCATACATTTTAAGGGTCTATATTTGTTTAAAAAGTATGTTCAGTATATATGTAGGTGATCTAATCTGCGTTTGCTTTGGAGGTCAAAATTGAGGGTTTATATTTATTTGGGGGAGTCTTTAATTAGGGGTGTTGTCTAATCTACATCTATTTAGAAGTTTTCTTTTTTATAAAGATCTTTGATCTCGAGTTTGTATTTATTTAGAAAGTCTGCATTTCTTTACGGGTCTGGTTTAAGGTCTGTGTTTATATCCATGGTCTGGGCCCGGGTCTGTATTAATTTTGGAGACTGATCTGGGGCGTTAAGTTGTTTAAGGGGTACGATCTGCAGCCATTTTTGGTATTTCTTGATAGTTTATAGTGATGTTGCTGTGATGGGCTGGATGAGTGGAAGGGATGCTGTAGAAATACGTGTCCCAGACACAAAATTCTATGAAAATAGAAAAAATTGGAGTCTGGCTCAACAGGACTGGATTTTCCTTTTCTTTTTCTTTTTCTAAAGAAATTATAGTGCATACAAAAGAAAAATGTACATGGTCGACATGACCCAGTCGACGCGTTTCGACTGCACTAGGCAGTCTTACTCATGAGTCATAAGTCCTGTTGAGCCGGACTCCAATCTTTTCTATTTTCCTTGATGTAAGGCCAGGGCGAGGCCGGTGTCTGAGCCCCAGGTGGATGAGCACAGAGCAACTGGGTGAGCTGGAATAAAGTTTTCACAAAATTCAATGCTAAAATTAAAGTCTTTTTTTAACTCAAAATAAATTACCACTCTTAGTAGTTTCGGCTCTTACATGTTGCAAAGCTTGGTGGTCAAGCTCATGCGGATGCACAGTCTTAGTTACACAGAGCAAATAAATAAGTATATTTTACTAATAATTTCTGTCTGACGTTAAATTAATAGTGACATCCATACTGTAGTTCTTTCGGGTGTTCTAACAGGGGAACAATGAGTCTCTTCACACTGGGTCTGTGGGGCTCTCAATAAGTTGGCAGCTTGCTCTCACTGACAGTCTCTAGGAAAGTAAGGAACTCTTCGGTCACACCTCGGCTGGCCTACTGTAAACTGCTATAAGGCTCAGTCGAATAAGACAGTCTCTATATACGCCTCCCTTTAGCCCTTTCTTAGGCTTCACTCTGCAGCTCTCCGCTCTACATGGTCATCGCTTCACTTGTCAAGTCAATCTTGTTCCCGTCAGCTGTGCTCGGTCTTCGGGCTCATTCACACAATGCATGATTTTTACGAAAAAAAAGACCAATTATTTTGATCAGACTTTGATCAAAGTTTGATCAAATTTTGATCCAAGGGTCATCAGTTTTTGTCGTACGTGGAAAAATAAGAAAGGTTCTCCAACTTCTCCTTCCTGACAGCCCAGTGTCATCGTAGAGTGGTCTGATTTTTTCACAGACTCATAGACTTGCATTGTTGATTTTGATCCGACACGGACCACTCAGTCTGCGGAAAACAATCGGACATGTGCGCAGAACCATAGTATATCATAGATATGAATGCTGTTGGTGAAAACCACGAAGAGCACTCATACAAGAAAATCAGATGTGTGAATGAGCACTTAGGCTGCATTATATGAAAGCTTTTCACTGGACACATAAACTAAGTACTAGCTCTGGGCATAAAGCCTTTGACCCAATCTAAGTACCTCTCCCAATCAACAATGGAAAGGAATAGTTCATCATCATCCCAAATTCTCTGGCAACTGTCCCTGTTAAAATTACATGCCTTATATTGTCATTCAGTCTGAACAAAATGTCCACGTCAAATGCCACCATTTTACGTCACCCAATGAGCATTGGCACAGCATGGCAATAACAGCGATAGTTTAATACTCATGCATAAGAACATAGACATGATTTATCATCATATTTAAAAGGATTATCAGAGTTCTTGTCTTCTACCCTGGGGCTGTGCAACGAACATCACATACACAGACCAATCAATCCGCTGTAGAAGAATGAGTTCTTCTTTTGCACGTGTTTAATGCCTCTTTCTAATGTGCTTGCACACAAGCTCTTTAATCAGTGCAGACCTACGTGCTTGGAGCAGTGTGGTAAGACCAATCAGAGTCCCTGATAATTAGAATGTTATGTTTTATTCTAAGCAGTGCCTTGAGGATGGGGCTATAAATCATTGGCTGAGGAAAGTGTTGGTGTTTGGTGTTGTACCAGGATCAGGACTATGACAAGGAGAACAGGCAGGAGTTCTGACGACGGTGGGTAGTGACCCACTGATCAACTGGCCGGGTTTACCCTGAGAGGGTGACTACCTGGTCATCACTAAAGCCACTGATAGTGAAAATAGGATTGGGTCCTTAGGGTAGTCACCAGGTGCCATTCCAGGGCAGTCCCCAGACCTGCAGCAGCTGACCAGTGCATTAAAGCAAGAATTATGAGGCACAGAGGGCAAAGACACAGATGTGGTCAGACAATCTGAGGACAAGGCAGGCAGTACAGGTTCAAAATAACAAGCCAGGGTCAGGGGCGGAGAGGTCTGACTAAATGAGTAAACAAGCCGGGTTAGTAACTGGAGAGTCAAAACAAATATGCACCCACACAGGGAACTAGTGACAAATTGCAGCTAGGACCTAAGCTCAGGAAAGGTGTGGAGGAAGGAGCTGCCTAATATGTTCACTGCTGGCAGGGGAATCTACAGAACACAGGGGTATGAAATTTCTGGCCATGCCTCTCAATAGGATAGAGACTTTCCAGCAATAGGCGGATTAGCAGTGCTGGAAGTATTTGCACAAGGCAGCTCAGTGAGATGATCTGACTTTGGGAGGAGCAGAGCAGTGCACGCAGTGAGTAGGATGGTACGTACAAACCGTTCGAGTCACCAGCATGACGAGTACACATCTGTAGGGATCCAGTGCCAAAATGAGTGTAAAATGAATGGACTGAAAGGGAGACATTTGATATTGATGGGAGGTGTAGTGGGAAAGTTAGGAATGTAGGAGGCAGACTGACAGATCTAGCACTGACTGCAAAGCCATGCTACTTGAAGCTTCTGTAAGATATCAAGCAGGAACGCAGGATGCAGAGATGGACGGGGGGCAGAGCAAGGGTTAACAGGTTTATTTATAGGGAGATACTCCACACAGGGAGGTAAAGAGCTAACGGTATTTTAGGCACAGTAAAATGCAACAGTTCAAACACAACAATTAGGAAGCAAGAGTATATGATAGTTCTCACACTGCAGCTCCTGCTGCGCACTAAATAGTGCTGGCAACGGCGGGCGCAGCACCTCCTCCTGGAGGGTGCTGTAGTCGCTGGTTCCATGTTCAGGCGGCAGTGGTCGGTCTCCGGTACCTTCCACTGGGCCTACTCCATATTCTAATGTGGCTATTAAAGGCACAGGCCACAGTGTGGTGTGAGCCCAATGTGGCTCATTAACTATCTCAAATAGGGGGTAGTCAGGAACAGACGGTCAGGACAACTATTGTCTCCCCACGTCAGGGTGCAAGTCTCAGTCCCTTGTGTGATCTCTCTTGGGGGCAATGCGTGTGGGGTACTCACGGTCACGTCATGACTCATGTACAACACCTGGTACTCTCTGGTTATCACTAGGCAAACATCGCACATCCCGCTCTCCCTGGTCCCCGCTGTCGGCGGCAGGCAATGCTGGTCTCTTTGCTCTGCACACCTCTGTTCTGCTCGGCTCTGCTGCTCCACTCTGCGTGGCTTTGCAGCGATCTCTCTGGCATGCTACTGTACACACCTGTCTCTGCAGGTGACAGGGCCCCCTCTAAGCGGCCTGCTACAACGCCAGTACTCTCGGAGGGCAAGGGAGACCGAGTGTGCCACTCACTGCTCTGCGCGCTGCTCTGCTCTGGCCCGGAACGCTCCTCTTGCGCGTACTTTTTCCTCTCTGGCTCCCCGCCCCCTCCTCTCAGCAGGAAGCTCTGTCCCCCTCTTCCTTCCCTCCGGCAGCAGGGGAAGGTCCGCCTCTCTCAGGCTTCCCCCAGGAGACAGAGAATTCAGCCCTTTCAGTTCCAGACCCAACATGCAGGTACCCGTGGTCCGGTCCATCTCCCTACACTTCTCTGACAGACACATCTTTATATGCTCCTATGCAGGCACCCCCACTATTGAAAGATAAAAACAACAGACAAGGTATCCAAGGGGTATATCAAGACCTGGAAGCACAGATCCACACTAGAAAAAAGAAAGGGGGAAGAGAGAAAAAAATATGAAATTATTTTATCTAAAAGAAAATTTAGATATATTAATTTTGCAAATTCTTTAAGAGAACTTACCTGCAGACAACCCCATGAATCATAATAAAGACATCCCACAATGGACAAAAATACTTTAACTCCCTCACACATACTAGTCGTATGTTGTTAGAGAATTGGCCACATATAAAATTCATGTAGCCAATTAAGGACACTCCCAAAGCACATTGAATAGACCAGAGAAAAACGGAGCACAAGTCCCATTTAGTAAACAGGATAAAAAATACACGTTTTTATTTATAGAAAAATATATTTAACAACAATTATTCAAAGAATACAATAATACAGCAAGGGAACAATACGGGAACACTGAAAAAAAGTCCTCACAGCGGTGACTCCCTAATGGCACACTAGAACCATCTCATCAGTAAAGTGCTTATTAGTGCATACTAAATGAAGACAGAACAATTGAAACAAAAAGTATACTACCAGTCAGAATGTGTCTAAACCCCGGTGGGGACCTGTTTTGCCCAATCAGCATACTCGACTAGCATTGATTCAATAGTCCTTACCCATCAATCTGGTGCCAGGGGGGATCACCGCCGCAGCCCCAACGTGCGTTTCGCGTCGGCTTCGTCAGGGGGCAGTGTGGTGGACTGTGTGGGGCACGATTATATAATGCCCAGAGTATCGGACCATGTGCGCCTGATTGCGGCGCATGAATCACGTCAGCCGCACCGGGAATTGCATCCTGACCGGCATCCAAGATGGCGCCGCGGCTCACAGTCGCGCCAGACTGATGCCACTGAACCGCAAACGTCATCAGAGGGCGCCGCCCACAATGCCCCGATGAACAACCGCGGGAGGCATGCGCACTAGGCATCATCATGAGGAGGATGGATCTCAGAACAAAACGGAGCACGCAGGTAAAAAACCAGACCAATCATAGAAAGGCTGCATATCCTGGCTTGCCGTACAGTGCATATGACATGGAGATAAAAATAAAAGATAAAGAAGAAAGAAAGAAGGAAGAATAAACACAGGTGTGATATAAAAATCAGATGATAAATAATGATAGTGCATAAATATAAATTACTTTAAAAGGAGGAATATAATCCACCAAAATGTGAAAAAATTCATAAATAAACCAAAAAATAAAAGTGAAAAGGCTATAAAGTGACCATAATAAAAAATACAGATATACATAAACAAAATATACCGCATATGTAAATATATATAATTCCTTAGAATAATGATGAACACACATACATATTATAAAAAACAAATAAACCGTGACAAAGAGAATAATTAATGATGTGCCAATCTCGTTATGATATTGCAAGCCAGAAGATGTTCAAGTCTTGATCGTGTATACGATTATAATGTAAGGGTCTAATAATGCTGCATCAATCTCATGCTCTATAAAAAACTCCTCCACACATCGTATCCAGAAGATTCAGTACATTCGCACAAATATCATGCCGGGCATAAAGAAAACTAAAATAAAAATAATGAATAAAAAAATAATTAACCAACAACAATACACAACACACAAATTAAAAACAATTAAAAAATGGAGACAATATAACTACAAAAAGGAGCTAAAACTGAGATGTTCATTAAGCCCTAATGGGGAGATCGTATCCAGTACCGTTATCCATCTACACTCACATTGTGCCAGTTTGCGCTTCAAATCTCCTCCTCTTATGCCGGAACGCACCTTGTCAATCCCCCATATTTTTAGGTGTCTGGGCTTGCATTGGTGGTGCAAACGAAAATGTCTCGGTATAGGTTTTAAACTATCCACATCTTCCACGTCTTTAGCTTTCACGATGTCTCTTACATATTCACGGACGTGAACACGTAGTTCACGTGAAGTTAAACCAACGTAAATCAAATTACAAGTACATCGCGCGTAATAAACCACAAAGGTGGAGTTACATGTGATGTGTTCTCTTATCTGGAAGATTCTTCCTCCAGAGGACGTGAACGTAGTGGACCGTACCAAATTCTTGCACGCCAAGCAACTCCCACATGGGAAAAAACCTTTTCTCTGTTGTCCTACTCCAAATAGACTAGGGGTTTTTGCCACGTAGTGGCTGTGTACCACCATATCCCGTATATTGGTACTTCTGCGTGCCGTCATAAGAGGTCTGTCCGACAGATGTTTACCTAGCACAGAGTCCGTCAATAAGACAGACCAGTGCTTGTTCATGATGGATTTCATCAGGTCCCACCTATGGTTATATGTCGATATGAACCTAGGTTGCCCATCCCATTCACTTTTCTTCTTATTGCCCTTTTTCCCTCCAACCAATAGTTCGTTTATTTTAGTCTTTTTGGCTCTCAGATAGCCTTTTTTAATTGCATGGCCACTATACCCCCGTGCTCTAAACCTTTCCCCAAGGTCCACCGCCTGTCCCTCAAACATTGAGTCAGAGGTACAAATCCTGCGGGCCTGCAGGAATTGTCCTACAGGGATGGCCCTGATTGTGGAGGGTGGATGTGAAGATGTGGAGTGCAGAAAGGCGTTTACGGAGGTTTCCTTCCTATACATATCAGTATATATAGCACCATCATTTTGTACTTTTAACTTGATGTCGAGAAACGAGATTTCTTTCTGATTGTACATGTACATGAGTCTGATATTGGAGTCATTGCGATTAAGCACAGACATAAAATTGATTAAATCAGAGACAGGGCCGTGCCAGATGAACAGCACGTCATCGATATATCGATACCACCCAAGGATTTGGGGGGCGACCTGTGCTTCGTCCGAGAAGATTCCTCGTTCCCAAAAACCTAAAAACAAATTTGCATACAACGGCGCACAAGCCGCCCCCATCGCGGTACCCTGCCTCTGAAGAAAAAAACGATCCTTAAACACAAAAAAATTATGTGTCAGCACAAAATCCAATAACTCCAATACCAGCTCATGAAGATCCGCCTCCAGATTACTTGACTCAAGGAAAAACCTTACCGCCCTTATGCCGTCCACATGTCGTATGCTCGTGTACAGGGATTCAATATCCGCTGTCACTAAGAGCATATCACTCTCCACAACAAGGCCATCCACACGTTGGAGGACGTCCGTTGTGTCTCTGACATAGGAGGGCAGCGTTTCAACCTGTGGTTTCAGGTAATGTTCAATAAATTTGCATGTCATATCGCAAAGCCCTCCCATGCCAGAGACAATCGGACGTCCAGGCGGGGAGACAGGATCTTTGTGGACCTTGGGGAGAAGGTAAAAAGTGGGTATCACTGGGTCCAGGGGTATAAGTCCCCCCAAGATTTTCTTAGTTATTATCCCTCTTTCAAAAGCCAACTCAAGAATAGTCTGGAGCTGGTTCTGAAATTCAAGAAGAGGGTTTTGTGCAAGTTGGGTATAGGTGTCCTTATTTTTAAGCTGTCTAAAAGCCTCTTTTTCGTACCTCTCCACAGGCCAGATGACCACATTTCCCCCCTTGTCTGCCGGTTTAATTACGACATCATCCCACATTTTAATCTCCTGCAAGGCATGCCTTTGCTCCCTGCTTAGATTATCACGTTTTTTATAATTGTTGATCCTCTTAAAATCATCTATCACCAATTTGGTGAAAATTTCCACCTGTGGGCAAAGAGACAAGGGGGGAAAAGTGGTACATCTAGCTGAAATATTAGGTGGAGGGGTACTCACCCCAAACTGGTTGGACTCACGCTCCAATTCCTCAAGACTTTGTAGTGCCTCCAATTCAATAGGATCCGTTATTCCCGAGGTGGAAGAAGGTCGTAAATGCAATTTTTTAAGAACAATCTTCCGAGCAAAGAGTTGAAGGTCTTTTAGGGCTATAAAAAAATCAAAATTATTAGAGGGTGAGAATGATAAACCAAGTTCCAAAACCTCCCGTTGTGGTCTAGAGAGATCATGTGAGGACAAATTAATTACCTCCAAGTCATTCGTTTTAGATTTTTTATCAGCTTGGGGAGAGGATGTCACTTTCCTCTTATTCTTAGATCTTCCAGTTCTCCAATTATTGTTTCTCACATGATCTCTCCTCTCCCAATAGGTTTTGGGGCCCTCGGTATTAGATATTCTATCCTCAGCTGAGGATACTGATGATACAGAAGTAGAGCGGCTTCTGGGATATTTTTTGTTATAGACAGTATGTTTATGCCACTTGTAGACCCGATCCTGCTGTCGGTCCCCCAAATCACGCTGGTATTTTTTAGTTTTGTTTTGTACCAGTTCTGTTTCCCATTTTTTCAAAGCTATATCCACTTCATTTTTAAATTTGGTCACCATATCCACCGTCAGGCGTTTATTAATTTCGTCTTGTATTTGTTTAAGTTCAATGTCCAAGTCCTTCAATTGACTATCATTAGATTTAGATAGAAGATCCATGAATTTCTTGGAACATGTAGAAGCAGCATCCTCCCACTGCCTGATGAATTCAGGATCATCCACCACAAACGAGGGGAACACTTGGACTCTCAACCCTCTAGGAATGAGGCCACAACCCAGATACCGTTCCAGAAAGGCTCTGTTCCACCAAAGACGGGTACGTCTATTAAGTAGTTCCTTATACTTTGATGTCAAATTACTTATGTCTCCATTATTAAAATCAACAGTGCTCCCAGATCCCTCACTGAATACTCTATCCAGCTGAGTAAGCCACGCTTTTTCGCGTTCAAGAAAATCCATTTGCTCCACAGTGGTTGCTGTGAAAACACAGAAGCAAATATAATAAAGACATCCCACAATGGACAAAAATACTTTAACTCCCTCACACATACTAGTCGTATGTTGTTAGAGAATTGGCCACATATAAAATTCATGTAGCCAATTAAGGACACTCCCAAAGCACATTGAATAGACCAGAGAAAAACGGAGCACAAGTCCCATTTAGTAAACAGGATAAAAAATACACGTTTTTATTTATAGAAAAATATATTTAACAACAATTATTCAAAGAATACAATAATACAGCAAGGGAACAATACGGGAACACTGAAAAAAAGTCCTCACAGCGGTGACTCCCTAATGGCACACTAGAACCATCTCATCAGTAAAGTGCTTATTAGTGCATACTAAATGAAGACAGAACAATTGAAACAAAAAGTATACTACCAGTCAGAATGTGTCTAAAGCCCGGTGGGGACCTGTTTTGCCCAATCAGCATACTCGACTAGCATTGATTCAATAGTCCTTACCCATCAATCTGGTGCCAGGGGGGATCACCGCCGCAGCCCCAACGTGCATTTTGCGTCGGCTTCGTCAGGGGGCAGTGTGGTGGACTGTGTGGGGCACGATTATATAATGCCCAGAGTATCGGACCATGTGCGCCTGATTGCGGCGCATGAATCACGTCAGCCGCACCGGGAATTGCATCCTGACCGGCATCCAAGATGGCGCCGCGGCTCACAGTCGCGCCAGACTGACGCCACTGAACCGCAAACGTCATCAGAGGGCGCCGCCCACAATGCCCCGATGAACAACCGCGGGAGGCATGCGCACTAGGCATCATCATGAGGAGGATGGATCTCAGAACAAAACGGAGCACGCAGGTAAAAAACCAGACCAATCATAGAAAGGCTGCATATCCTGGCTTGCCGTACAGTGCATATGACATGGAGATAAAAATAAAAGATAAAGAAGAAAGAAAGAAGGAAGAATAAACACAGGTGTGATATAAAAATCAGATGATAAATAATGATAGTGCATAAATATAAATTACTTTAAAAGGAGGAATATAATCCACCAAAATGTGAAAAAATTCATAAATAAACCAAAAAATAAAAGTGAAAAGGCTATAAAGTGACCATAATAAAAAATACAGATATACATAAACAAAATATACCGCATATGTAAATATATATAATTCCTTAGAATAATGATGAACACACATACATATTATAAAAAACAAATAAACCGTGACAAAGAGAATAATTAATGATGTGCCAATCTCGTTATGATATTGCAAGCCAGAAGATGTTCAAGTCTTGATCGTGTATACGATTATAATGTAAGGGTCTAATAATGCTGCATCAATCTCATGCTCTATAAAAAACTCCTCCACACATCGTATCCAGAAGATTCAGTACATTCGCACAAATATCATGCCGGGCATAAAGAAAACTAAAATAAAAATAATGAATAAAAAAATAATTAACCAACAACAATACACAACACACAAGTTAAAAACAATTAAAAAGTAACAACTAAAAAGACCTTCAACTCTTTGCTCGGAAGATTGTTCTTAAAAAATTGCATTTACGACCTTCTTCCACCTCGGGAATAACGGATCCTATTGAATTGGAGGCACTACAAAGTCTTGAGGAATTGGAGCGTGAGTCCAACCAGTTTGGGGTGAGTACCCCTCCACCTAATATTTCAGCTAGATGTACCACTTTTCCCCCCTTGTCTCTTTGCCCACAGGTGGAAATTTTCACCAAATTGGTGATAGATGATTTTAAGAGGATCAACAATTATAAAAAACGTGATAATCTAAGCAGGGAGCAAAGGCATGCCTTGCAGGAGATTAAAATGTGGGATGATGTCGTAATTAAACCGGCAGACAAGGGGGGAAATGTGGTCATCTGGCCTGTGGAGAGGTACGAAAAAGAGGCTTTTAGACAGCTTAAAAATAAGGACACCTATACCCAACTTGCACAAAACCCTCTTCTTGAATTTCAGAACCAGCTCCAGACTATTCTTGAGTTGGCTTTTGAAAGAGGGATAATAACTAAGAAAATTTTGGGGGGACTTATACCCCTGGACCCAGTGATACCCACTTTTTACCTTCTCACCAAGGTCCACAAAGATCCTGTCTCCCCGCCTGGCACATCATTAATTATTCTCTTTGTCACGGTTTATTTGTTTTTTATAATATGTATGTGTGTTCATCATTATTCTAAGGAATTATATATATTTACATATGCGGTATATTTTGTTTATGTATATCTGTATTTTTTATTATGGTCACTTTATAGCCTTTTCACTTTTATTTTTTGGTTTATTTATGAATTTTTTCACATTTTGGTGGATTATATTCCTCCTTTTAAAGTAATTTATATTTATGCACTATCATTATTTATCATCTGATTTTTATATCACACCTGTGTTTATTCTTCCTTCTTTCTTTATCTTTTATTTTTATCTCCATGTCATATGCACTGTACGGCAAGCCAGGATATGCAGCCTTTCTATGATTGGTCTGGTTTTTTACCTGCGTGCTCCGTTTTGTTCTGAGATCCATCCTCCTCATGATGATGCCTAGTGCGCATGCCTCCCGCGGTTGTTCATCGGGGCATTGTGGGCGGCTCCCTCTGATGACGTTTGCGGTTCAGTGGCATCAGTCTGGCGCGACTGTGAGCCGCGGCGCCATCTTGGATGCCGGTCAGGATGCAATTCCCGGTGCGGCTGACGTGATTCATGCGCCGCAATCAGGAGCACATGGTCCGATACTCTGGGCATTATATAATCGTGCCCCACACAGTCCACCACACTGCCCCCTGACGAAGCCGACGCGAAACGCGCGTTGGGGCTGCGGCGGTGATCCCCCCCTGGCACCAGATTGATGGGTAAGGACTATCGAATCAATGCTAGTCGAGTATGCTGATTGGGCAAAACAGGTCCCCACCGGGGTTTAGACACATTCTGACTGGTAGTATACTTTTTGTTTCAATTGTTCTGTCTTCATTTAGTATGCACTAATAAGCACTTTACTGATGAGATGGTTCTAGTGTGCCATTAGGGAGTCACCGCTGTGAGAACTTTTTTTCAGTGTTCCCGTATTGTTCCCTTGCTGTATTATTGTATTCTTTGAATAATTGTTGTTAAATATATTTTTCTATAAATAAAAACGTGTATTTTTTATCCTGTTTACTAAATGGGACTTGTGCTCCGTTTTTCTCTGGTCTATTCAACCCCATGAATCAGTTGCCTATATAGAATAGTGAATTTTACAATGGGCTGTAAAATACTTGCACTTTAGAAGACATGCTTATTTTATCACTGAAGAGAAGACTCATCATAAACTAATCGTTTTTCCTAGGAACCTGTCGTCAGAATTGGTCACGTCAATTGTGATCTGTTTATTTACTTTATTACTTAGCATCTATTTGATAACTTTTTGTCAAAGGTGAAATTAATTATTCCGTTCTCTGTATTTTTTTCTGTCAGCGGGGACAACCTTTGTATTTGCAAAGATTATAGAAGGGCACTAACATTAGATAGATATCAGTCAACAACTGTCTTTCCTGACTCTCCTATACACAGAAACCATCAGCTAGGTGGAGTGCTCCTGTCTTTGAGGGAGTCAGGAGTCTGTTGACAGCTTCAATAGGCATAAAAGTCTACACACCTCTGCTAAAATGGCAGGCTTTTGTCATATAAAAAAAAAAATAATACCCCGAAGAAACATGTATGGTACTGGTGCACTCAGGAGAAATTGCACAACAAACTTATGTTCATTTTTTAATACTAATAATAATCTTTATTTTGATATAGCGCTACCATATTACGCAGCGCTTTAAAGTTTTGCACTCATTATCATCGCTGTCCCCGATGGGGCTCACAATCTAAATTCCCTATCCGTATGTCTTTGAAATGTGGGAGGAAACCGGAGAACCCGGAGAAAACCCACAGGGAGAATATGCAAACTCCTAATTTTTTCCTATCAGCCCTAATAAAAATTAAAAATTTGGGGCTAAAGCATCATTTTAGTGGTAAAATGTAATTATTCTTTCTTCGCTTCCCTATGGTATAAGATGCTGTTGGGCACATGTGGTGTTAACATGCTCAATGCATCCCTACATGAATGCAGTAGAGGGTGTAGTTTGTAAATTGAGGTCACTTATGGGGGGTTTCTGCTGTTCTGGCACCTTAGGGCCTCTGCGAATGTGACATGGCACCTTCAAACCATTCCAGCAAAATCTGAACTTCAATATGGCGCTTGTTCCCTTCTGCGCTTTGCACTGTGCCTCAAAAGTAGTTTTCGACTACATGAGGTATCGGCATGCTCAGGAGAAATTGCACAACAAATTTTGGGGTCTATTTTCTCCTGTTACTCTTGTGAAAATAAAAAAATGGGGCTAAAAAATGTTATGAACATCTCCTGAGGGATCAAGGTGTTCATCACACATCTAGATAAATTCCTTTAGGGGTCTAGTTTCCAAAATGGTGTCACTTGTGGGTGGTTTGCATTGTTTAGGAACATCAGGGGCTCTCCAAAAGCAATGTGGCGTCTGCTCTCGATTCCAGCGAATTTTGCGTTCCAAAATTCAAACTGTGCTCCTTCCCTTCTGAGCCCTGCCATATGCCCAAACAGTAGTTTTCCCCCACATATGGGGTCTCAGCGCACTAAGGAGAAATTGCACAATACATTTTGGGTTCAATTTTCTCCTGTCACTCTTGTGAAAATAAAAAAATTGGAAAATTGGGGCTAAAAGATTTTTTGTGGCTAAAATGTGATTTTTTATTTTCAACGTTATAAACTTTTGTAAAGCACCTGGGCGTTCAAGGTGCTCACCACACATCTAGATAAATTACTTGAGGGGTCTGTTAGGAGTCGAGTTTCCTCTGCTGCACAGGGGGAATCTCGATCCGTGTCTGCTGCGGTCTCCCATTCTGCATTGGCCGCAGTGGAGCCTGCTCAGCGGAGACGTCGGTCCCAGTGTCTCACTGAGACTGATACTGTGCAAAGGGTTACTGCTGCCTCTCCAGGCTCTGCTATTGTACCCTGCACTGATCTGCAGCGAGCAGGCTTTTCTGGGACTTAAGGCCCCGTCTCACATAGCGAGATCGCTAGCGAGATCGCTGCTGAGTCACTAGTTTTGTGACGCAACAGCGACCTCAGTAGCAATCTCGCTATGTGTGACACGTACCAGCGATCAGGCCCCTGCTGCAAGATCGCTGGTCGTGTCGGAATGGCCTGGACCTTTTTTTGGTCGTTGAGGTCCCGCTGACGTCGCTGAATCGGTGTGTGTGACACGGATTCAGCGATGTCTTCACTGGTAACCAGGGTAAACATCGGGTTACTAAGCGCAGGGCTGCGCTTAGTAACCCGATGTTTACCCTGGTTACCAGCGTAAATGTAAAAAAAAAACAAACACTACATACTCACCATCTGATGTCCGTCAGGTCCCTTGCCGTCTGCTTCCTGTTCTGACTGAGATCCGGCCATACAGTGAGAGCACAGCACAGCAGTGACGCCACCGCTGCGCTCTGCTCTCACTGTACGGCGGATCAGTCAGAGCAGGAAGCGGACGGCAAGGGACCTGACGGACACCGAAAGGCGAGTATGTACTGTTTGTTTTTTTTGGTAACCAGGGTAAACATCGGGTTACTAAGCGCGGCCCTGCGCTTAGTAACCCGATGTTTACCCTGGTTACCCGGGTGCTGCAGGGGGACTTCGGCATCGTTGAAGACAGTTTCAACGATGCCGAAGTCGTTCCCCTGATCGTTGGTCGCTGGAGAGAGCGGTCTGTGTGACAGCTCCCCAGCGACCACACAGCGACTTACCAACGATCACGGCCAGGTCGTATCGCTGGTCGTGATCGTTGGTAAATCGCTATGTGAGACGGGGCCTTAAGTCCTGCTTTGCACACACTGAGCATGCCCAGGGTAAGATCTCTCAGTGGAGATCAAGGGTCACATGCTCAGGTACTGCAGCCAAATCTATTGGTCCTTCTAGGAAGGTCCTGTAGGTGCGCAGGCTCTGTAGCAGTCTCTCATTGGTCCTTCTAGGAAGGTCCTGTACGTACTGCAGCTATTTAAGGCTCGCATGGCCGCACGGCCATGCGCTAGTATCTTCCTAAGTTATGTGCTTTGCGCCAGTGTGGTCATGTGTTTGTGTGTGTTCAGGGACCCGGCAGAAATAAGCCCCTAGAATGCTGGCACCTCTGGCGAGGAGATTGTGTTTGTGTGTATTCAGGGACCTGGCTGAAATAAGCCCCTAGAACGCTGGCACCTCCGGCAAGGAATTTTGTATGCATGCATGACCACTGACTGCTCTCATTTGGGTAGTTAGCCTGTGCCTCTGTGAAAGTTTAACAGGGCACAGAGCTTTGCTTTCTCGGCCGCTCTGTGAAGCTAACAGAGCTGGTTCATACCGCCATATAGTGCTGCCAATTACTTAGCAGCAGGTTCTTTCCTGCACGGTGGATCCCGGGTTGCGAACGCACCAATCCCATCTAATAAATATATTCGGTGCGTTCCGCCAACCCTAACAGGGTCTAGCTTCCAAAATGGAGTAACTTGTGGGTGGTTTCTACTGTTTAGGCACATCAGAGGCTCTGGAAACGTGACATGGTGTCCAATATCTATTCCAGCCAATTTTGCACTCCGAAAGTCAAATGGCGCTCCTTCTCTTCTGAGCCCTGCCGTGCGCCCAAACATTATGCGGTATCGGTGTACTCAGGAGAAATTGTACAACACATTTTTCTCCTGTTACCCTTGTGAAAATGATAAATTTGGAGCTAAAACAACATTTTTGTTGTTAAAATGTGTTTTTTTATTTTCATGGCTCTGCGTGTCAGGACTCTGAACATTTTTTATTACCTTTTGTGCATTACTGCCCTTTTCCAAGATGGCGTCTTTGGTCTCATGTGCACTGTGTCTTCCTGCTATAAAACTCCACCCCAGCCTTCAGTCTGTGCTAGAGTATTCTGCCTTGCATCCAGCTCCTGACCTCTGGTGACTCCCTGGCTATATACCTGCTCCTGTGAACCTGTGGGGTTATCCTGCTACTCTGCTCTGAGTTCCTGCTACATACACCAGTTCCAGTAATCCTCCTTCATCTGCTGTTCGTGTTTACTTCCATCTGCATTTGCTGGACATGTAAGCTGTTGCTACTCTGCAAGAACCTGAGACTATTACCCAGGCCTCCCTGCTTGTGCTAAGATATTATTTGAACTGCCTTATAAGCATATCTATCTGTGTTTTGGACTAAGCAAGGACATATTCGTGTCAAGTATCCTCAAGAATAATTGTGCTTCATAGACTTTCTGCGTGATTGCATTTTCCTCTGAAGTTTCCTATAGACTGCTAAGCTGCATTTAATATTTACTCCAAGTGTTGTGGACTTGAGTTTCTCTCTGCACCTGTTTGAATCACTGTGTGATAATATAGACTTTACCACTTATAAAACTGTGTCCTGTAGTTGTCTTGTTCCATGCAAAGAGTCTCCTGAGTTATCCCCTATAATTATTACAGGATACTCTAGCCTTAAAAAAAAATGGAGACTGCTGGAACAATGACTGCAGAAAGCAGACTAGAGCAGGTGTTTTCCATAATTAGATCACTGCAGAAAGATGTGGAAGGTCTACAAAAGAAGTTTGGAAGCTTTGAACACAATCAACAAGTGTTTGGACAGACTTTGCAGGACTTAAGCACCCACATGGCAGCCCAGGAAAACAAACTTGCTGGCATAGAGTCCCAGTATGGACGAGCTTTTCAGGACATAAGTACGCAAATAGCTGCACAAGCGAATTTTTCCTCTGGGCAACCGCCATCAGCTAGCCCACCTAAGTTGCTGTGATAATTATAGGGGATAATTCAGGAGACTCTTTGCGTGGAACAAGACAACAGGACACAGTTTTATAGTGGTAAAGTTTATATTATCACACGGTGATTCAAGCAGGTGCAGAGAGAAACTCAAGTCCACAACACTTGGTGCAAATAATAAACGCAGCTTAGCAGTCAATAGGAAACTTCAGAGGTAGATGCAAACAAACAGAAAGTCTATGAAGCACAGTTATACTTGAGGAAACTTGACACAAATAGATCCTTGACTTAGTCCAGACACAGATAGATATGCTATTAGGCAGTTCAAATCATATCTTAGCTCAACCAGGGAGGCCTGGTTAATAATCTCAGGTTTTGCAGAGCAGAAACAGCTTACATGTCCAGCAAATGCAGATGGAAGTAACACGAGCAGCAGATGAACGAGGATTACTGAACACTGGTGTATGCAGCAGGAACTCAGAGCAGAGTGGCAGGATCTCCAACACAGGTTCACAGGAGCAGGTGCAAGGCCAGGGAGTAATCAGGAGCTGGATGCAAAGCAGAATAATCTAGCACAGACTGAAGGCTGGGGTGGAGTTTTATAGCAGGAAGACAAGTGCACATGAGACCAAAGACGCCATGTTGGAAAAGGGCAGTAATGCACAAAAGGTAAAAAATGTTCAAAGTCCTGACATTACTCCCTCCTTAGAAGCAGCCTCAGGACGATCCTGGACCTGGTTTCTCAGGGAATCTCTGATGAAAATGAGAAATCTTCTGTTGGGCATTGATGTCTTCCACAGGTTCCCAAGAGTCTTCCTCAGGGGGATATCCCTGCCATCTTATCAGATATTGGAGCCGATTCCTGCGAATACTGGAATCAATAATTTCCTCCACCACGAATTGTTATTGCCCATCAATCACCACAGGCTGCGGAGGTGGCACAACACATCCCTGGAAGGTATTAGGAGATACAGGCTTTAGTAAAGATACATGAAAAACTGGGTGTCCCTTCATTGTCCTAGGTAGCTTCAGCCGGCAGGCCACAGAGCTCACAATACCGTTGATCTTGAAAGGGCCAATGAATTTCTGTCCAAGTTTTTGTGAAGGAACATTTAACTTCAGATTCTTAGTTGCTAACCACACGGAATCTCCTACCTTGAACATGGGTGCAGGTTTACGGAATCTATCAGCCGATCTCTTATAACGTTCTTGAGCCGTGGTCAGGGATTCCTTCAGAACCTCCAGATTTTGTCTCATCGCAGTCAGCCTTTCCTCCACTGCTGGAACCGGAGAATTAATTGGAGACCTAGGTAAAATACACGGATGATAACCCAGATTGGCAAAGAAAGGTGTAAATTTAGTGGAGGCGCTCTGAGAATTATTATATGAAAATTCGGCTAACGGCAACAACTTAAACCAATCATCCTGGAGATGGCTGACATAGCATCTTAGATATTGTTCCAGCGTCTGGTTTTTACACTCAGTCTGACCATTTGTCTGGGGATGGTAAGCAGAAGAGAGACAGACATTAATATTGAGTGCAGAGCAAAACCCACTCCAGAATCTTAAAGTGAACTGTACTCCACGGTCAGAGATGATCTCATCCTGCACCCCATGCAACCGAAAGACATTCTGTATAACCAAGTTCATTGTATCTTTAGCTGAGGGGAGGCCGGTGCACGGAACAAAATGAGCAGCTTTAGTCAGGCGATCAACTACCACCATGATTGTATTCATGCCCCCTGATGTAGGCAGCTCCACAATAAAGTCCATTGATATAGACCCCCAAGGGCGGGATGGAACAGGTAATGGTTGTAGAAGACCCGTAGGTGCCACATGAGGAGTCTTGTAACGGGCACATACCTCGCAAGAGAGAACATAGTCCTTGGTATCCTTCAGGCAAGTTGGCCACCAGAAAAATTGGCTCAGGAACTCTTGTGTCTTCTTGTACCCCCCTGTGACCAGCCAACTTGGAGTCATGTACCAAATTGAGGATCTGCAGATGGACGACCGCCGGGACGTAGATACGTCGATCTCTGAACCACATGTCACCCTTAAAGACAAGATTAATATCCACAGGTGGGTTGGACAGAAATACATCACCTTCATAGTCCTCCCTGCACTCCTTCCACAAGTCCTGATCGTGGATAACTCCGATGAAATTGGCATCAGATAGAATGGTCTTGGACGGGGCTCCAGGTACGGAATCCGCAGCATGGATTCGGGATAAAGCATTAGCCTTCCCATTACGAGAACCTGGACGGTACGAGATAACAAAGTTAAATTGATTTAAGAATAAGTTCCAATGAGCCTGACGAGGAGAAAGACATCTAGCGGATCTAAGGAACTCTAGATTGCGATGTTCAGTTAGCACTTAACAATTAACAAGGTGTTGAAATGCTGCAGGGGCGTTACAAAGCCCGAAGGGCATCTGCAGCGCCCCAGAGTCCTGGTCGTTGCAGTACTGTGGCTCCGCCGCTAAGGGGGGCTATGGTACGTCTGATGGCACTGAAGGAGTTCATCTGACCAGGTATCACATACACCAATACATATCACAGTCGGGCCTCCAGGGGGAGCTAAGGGTGCTATTTATTAGGCCACTCCTCACCGTGCGGGTAAACTGGGGGTCAGGCAGGAAGTTAGTTCAGAAAGCTGACTGGGTTGGAACCAGGCAACACCTTGTGGCAGGAGGTGTTGTGGGGGAAGATTCGGTAGGGTCCCTGTCAGGTTTGGGACCCTGACAGAGGCCTGGCAACAAGAAAGAACGTCACGGGACCGTGCCTGCTCAGCATAGCGGCGGTGCCCTAAGAAAGGAACAGAAGCGAGATATATTGTGCTGAGTGAGAAACGAGATCAAAGCAAGAAGGAGAATACCAGTAGGAGTCATGCTGTAAGACCGAGGCAACATCCTACTGAGGCGCACAACCGGCGGCCGGAACGCCGAGGAAGTATTACTATATTCAGCTTCAGGCAATACTTCAAACCAACGGCAGGACAGTCAGTCATAGGCGGGCTGTCTCACCTAAATCACCTATGCAGACTTGGGGGGCAACCTGTGGAGAGGGGCGACTCTAGGGTCCCGGAAGAGCTCCGAGCCTACCCGTCATACGGGTGCGTCCCAACCATAACACCGGGAGGGACGGAGGATTAGCAGAACATCATCTAATCGAGTTGTTGTGAGGGAACACGAGAAACAGACACAACAGTTGTGGGGACTTTCCGTAAGCACAGCAGGGAAGGACCACAACACATAGCGCTAGCAGGAAGGCACAGATTTCCACCTGCGAAGAGAACTCTGGAGGTGCCATTGGACCGGCCGGACTTGCGTAGCCTGGTGATCCATATTCCGGACTGAGGACCCAGAGACCTTCAGTAAATAGGTAAAGAGACTGCAACCTGGTGTCCTCGTTATTTACTGCACCGCACCACCACCACCATCCAGATCCATATCTATTATTCACTGTACGCCCCTCAGCAGGGTCACAGACCGGGCCTAGCCACCGTGACAACCCCAGAGCAGAGACTCAGAGGCCCGGTACCGGGTACCCCTCGGCCCTGTGGCAGTGGGGGCGCTACAACTGGGCGTCACGAACAGGATCTACTTAAGCCTGAAGAATCAGGTCATGTGTGCCTTGGAACTGTGATTTATTGTGCTTGGACTGTACTTTATTGCAAAGGCTGTGTGTTGCCATTTACCGCCAAAATCCGCCGTCATTACAGTGCTGAGGAGAGCGCAGGAGAAGAAGAGGGGCGTGGAGTAGGCGTAGACCAGCTGAAAAGCGCGAAGGACAATGGCCGCCCAGTCTAAATATTGTTGCATCCTAAGGGCGGGCCCGTCAACAGGGGAGATTCGCAGGGGCGTAACAACAGTCCTGCGGGCCCCGGTGCGAACTTTTGAATGGGCCCCCCCCCCCCCCCCCCCAAAAAAAAAAAAATGATATACAGACACACGCATACAATGTTAAACTAAGAAGTAAATATCTATTGCAAAAAAAACATTTCCGAAAGATAAGAAAAAAGTGTTGTAAACAACAGCTTACCCTCAAAAGATGAACTTTCATGTTGCATCCCCTAAAAAGAAAAGATTGTAAGGAAAATTAGCTGACAGTATGATCTCCCCATCCTGCCCCATCGTATCCATCCTGGCCCATGATCCAATCCTGCCCCATGTCTTTCATTCTGCCCCGTGTCTCCAATCATGCCCTGTATCTACATTCTGCCCATGCCTCCAGTCCTGCCCCCAGTGTGTCCAGCAATCTGCCCCAGTGTGTCCAGCATATTACCCCCGTGTGTCCAACAATCTGCCCCCAGTCTGTCTAGCGTTCTGCCCCCAGTCTGTCCAGCGTTCTGCCCCAGTGTGTGTCTCCAGCATTCTGCCCCAGTGTGTGTCTCCAGCATTCTGCCCCAGTGTGTGTCTCCAGCATTCTGCCCCAGTGTGTGTCTCCAGCATTCTGCCCCAGTGTGTGTCTCCAGCATTCTGCCCCAGTGTGTGTCTCCAGCATTCTGCCCCAGTGTGTGTCTCCAGCATTCTGCCCCAGTGTGTGTCTCCAGCATTCTGCCCCAGTGTGTGTCTCCAGCATTCTGCCCCCCCCCCCAGTGTCCCCCACTGCTCCAGGGGCACCCGCCGCTCCGGGGGCCCCCCGGCCGCCACCCTCCTTGAAGACGATACTCACCCTGCTGCCTGCTCCAGCGATGGTCTCGGCATCTGCTCTGCACTGCATCTTCTTCCTGCTTGTGCTGGTGCGGTCATGTGATACTGATTAAAGTCATGAATATGCGCATATTCATGGCCTTAATGAAGCGGTACCACGTGACCGCACAAGCAGGAAGAAGATGCAGTGCAGAGCAGACGCCGAGACCATCGCTGGAGCAGGCAGCAGGGTGAGTATCGTCTTCAAGGAGGGTGGGTGGGGGGCGGCCAGGGGGGCCCCCGGAGCAGTGGGGGCCCTCCCCGGTGGGCCAGTCCGAGCCTGCCGGGGCCCCTGACCTGCGGGGCCCGGTCGCAATGGCGACCGCTGCGACCGCGGTAGTTACGCCCCTGGAGATTCGCCTCCTGATCTTCTATGGCGGGCGGAGACCGAAGAAACGAAACTATGACTCGGATGAGGTGGGACTGGAGACTGGAGAAGGCCTGCAGAAAAGGATGGCCCCGCATCGACCCCCGTCACCGGAGGATTATTCGGATATGCCCCCGCTGGAGGATCTGGATCCGTGGGAGCTGTCAATGGGGCACCCTTTGCCTGCGCAGTCCCCAGCCCGTGTGCCTCCCCCAGGGGAAAGGAGTGACGCTGGAGGAGTCACCCCAGGTAGGGGTACTGAGTGCCGCGACCCCCAGGGAGATCGCCTCACCTCTGCACCAGACCCGGCCGCCGCTGCGGCCACTGGCGCTCCAGCATTCCTGCCGCCTGCTCCCAAAGAACCGGGGGGGCCAGACATGGGGCCCTTCCCTTGGGGAGAGTACAGGAATCACCTGATTGCGGAGTTCCAGTGGGAAGTGGAGTGGGAGGCGCGTGGTGAGCTGCTGGAGGGCTCCCTGCAGAAGTGGGGCGTCGTGATTGTTTACCTGCCCCAGACAGGAAAGGGCTTCGTGCAGGAGATCGGGACAGCCCTGAGAGTCCGCATCACCCGGGATGAAGTGGAGCCCTGCCTGTGCGGAGACGGCGCCAAGTCCTTCCTGCAGCCGGGGGATGTGGTCACATATCGCCGGCACCTAAAGGGGAGCAGCTGGTGGGCCCGGGATATGCAGCGCTGCACCGCCGTTCTGGCGGTATCCCGAACCGAGGGGGAGGAGCTTGCCGCTGAAGCCGCTGCTGCCGCCGCTGCCAGCATCATCCATCGACCCACACAGACCCTCATTGCAGCGCACGACCTGGTCGTGCAGAAGACCCAAACCCACGGGGTACACCTGGCCGCGGGAGTGGACTTGGAGTTCAGCCTATCCGGGCCGCAGAAAGCCACCTGCCAGGTAAAGCCTCGGTGGGGGCTGCCAGAAACTGAGTAGTGAATAAGTTTTAATGACTGTAAATAAGTTAACTGTTGTCACTGTGTTGCTGCTAAACCCGTCCAGGGTTAACTCTTAAAGGGATCCCTTTGTTGACCCGGGATCCCTATTGTTTCTGCTTTTTTGGTTTGCTTTCTAATTTTTGCCCCGTTACTAAGAAACTGCTGAATCATGAACAATGCATGATACAAACTTCTTGTATATAGTTTGCACCTTTTTAAGGGTGCTCTTTACTGGTTTTACTTAAAAGAAGGACTCTTTGCGAAGAAACTGTTCCTGGAAACAGCACTGGAGTCCTTACTGCAAACAGACTTGCAACATGAGAAGTTGCACTACTTCATAGAGACTTGGTCCCCTCTTAAAGGGGATGTCCACGTATTGCGCTTATGAACCGTATTGCCTTGAGACAGATGGGTGGCAATAATGTCTTAAAAAGGAAGAGTAATAATGTTGATATGTAAACGTTAAATGTAACCAACTAGTTAATTGTGAAAAGTGTTTGATAATGTTGATGGAAGAATGAGGACAGAAAGTGAACCCGGACGGGGTTAGTTGGTGAGTCCTCCTAGGAGCCATATAGAGATGGCCTGTTGATCCTAAACTGAAGGAAAAATGATATGTTCTATACTGTGTATAGTGGTGGAAGGGCAGTAGGCCCGGGCTGAACAGGGCGGTCCTGTAAAAGAAAGGAGAGGCAGTAGGTCTGGAGCCGTTAGGACAGGCGGTCCTGCAGACGTAAAGTAGGAGAATGTAGCAACGTTGCTCAGTCTTATAATGTGTTATAAGAAGGTCTTTAGTGGATTCAGAGTGTACGTCCTTAAAGGCAATGTTAAATTATTGTTCAAAGATTTGCACTAAGTAGAATACCCGGTTGGGTGAGAAAAGTTATTTATACTAAGTTATTCAAAGTATTTAACCATGTTTGTAACGTTCAAGTGTCCTCACCTCCCATAAAGGGAAGCTCTGTTCAAGTATGCTTATTGTTATTGCACTCACAAAAATTGTATGTCTTTTTGCTGACATGTATTGTTGTTTTCTTCCCAGTCCCGGAGTACTGGATTTAACCGGGGGGGAGTGCAGCGCCCCAGAGTCCTGGTCGTTGCAGTACTGTGGCTCCGCCGCTAAGGGGGACTATGGTACGTCTGATGGCACTGAAGGAGTTCATCTGACCAGGTATCACATACACCAATACATTTCACAGTCGGGCCTCCAGGGGGAGCTAAGGGTGCTATTTATTAGGCCACTCCTCACCGTGCGGGTAAACTGGGGGTCAGGCAGGAAGTTAGTTCAGAAAGCTGACTGGGTTGGAACCAGGCAACACCTTGTGGCAGGAGGTGTTGTGGGGGAAGATTCGGTAGGGTCCCTGTCAGGTTTGGGACCCTGACAGAGGCCTGGCAACAAGAAAGAACGTCACGGGACCATGCCTGCTCAGCATAGCGGTGGTGCCCTAAGAAAGGAACAGAAGCGAGATATATTGTGCTGAGTGAGAAACGAGATCAAAGCAAGAAGGAGAATACCAGTAGGAGTCGTGCTGTAAGACCGAGGCAACATCCTACTGAGGCGCACAACCGGCGGCCGGAACGCCGAGGAAGTATTACAATATTCAGCTTCAGGCAATACTTCAAACCAACGGCAGGACAGTCAGTCATAGGCGGGCTGTCTCACCTAAATCACCTATGCAGACTTGGGGGGCAACCTGTGGAGAGGGGCGACTCTAGGGTCCCGGAAGAGCTCCGAGCCTACCCGTCATACGGGTGCGTCCCAACCATAACACCGGGAGGGACGGAGGATTAGCAGAACATCATCTAATCGAGTTGTTGTGAGGGAACACGAGAAACAGACACAACAGTTGTGGGGACTTTCCGTAAGCACAGCAGGGAAGAACCACAACACATAGCGCTAGCAGGAAGGCACAGATTTCCACCTGCGAAGAGAACTCTGGAGGTGCCATTGGACCGGCCGGACTTGCATAGCCTGGTGATCCATATTCCGGACTGAGGACCCAGAGACCTTCAGTAAAGAGGTAAAGAGACTGCAACCTGGTGTCCTCGTTATTTACTGCACCGCACCACCACCACCATCCAGATCCATATCTATTATTCACTGTACGCCCCTCAGCAGGGTCACGGACCGGGCCTAGCCACCGTGACAACCCCAGAGCAGAGACTCAGAGGCCCGGTACCGGGTGCCCCTCGGCCCTGCGGCAGTGGGGGCGCTACACATCACAAGAGATTCAAAGTGTCCATACCGGCATCTGAATGCTGTCTTCCACTCATCCCCTGGACGCATATGCACCAAATTATAAGCCCCACGAAGATCCAGTTTAGAGAACACCTTAGCGTGGTGGACTCTTTCCAGTAATTCGGGAATCAGAGGCAAAGGGTAACGGTTTCGTACGGTTACCTTATTGAGTTCCCGATAGTCAACACAGGGTCTCAGGGTCCCATCCTTCTTCTTTACAAAAAAAATGGGTGCCCCTGCTGATGAGGAAGAAGGACGTATGAAGCCTTTGGCCAGATTTTCATCAATATACTCCTTTAAGGCTTGAAGCTCAGGTGCCGCCAAAGGGTATACGTGACCAAAAGGAATATCTGCCCCAGGAAGTAACTCAATGGAACAGTCATAATGCCTGTGTGGAGGAAGTTGATCTGCATTCTTCTTGTCACAGAGGTCAGAGAACTCTTTATATGCTGGAGGTAAAGAAGATACCTGTACATGTGGTTCCGTAGCCGTGGACTCAGGGACAGCTTCTGTTAACGCTGAGTTGCTCCTTGTTGGAAAGATAATCTCCTTTGTCTCCCAGTTGATAATTGGGTTCTGAGAACGCAACCAAGGAATGCCTAAAATCACAGGAAAATGAGAAGAAATTAGCAAGAAAGAAAGTTGCTCCTAATGATTAGGCTCCAACAAAATTTCAAGGGGTACGGTCTCCTGATCCACGGGCCCAGAGATTAAAGGTGACCCATCCACTGTTTCCATGGTAATTGGAGAGGCTCTTTGCTGAATTTTAATACCATGTTCCTTGGCAAATGCGATATCCATGAAATTGCCACCTGCACCAGAGTCAATCATTGCTGAACTGGAAATCCACTTTCCTGAACACAGGATCTTAATAGGGAGAGAACAATGAGAGTTCTTTTCCTTCAGCTCCTTGGGGGGTGATGTCATAGAAAGTGAATGGAATACAGCGTTTAAAGGCAGGCTACATTCAGAGATGTCAGATTCATCATCACAGTTGTCATACTCCCCTATTGCTGCTAGCACCTTGTTAGGCCGTCTAGGACACTTAGGACAATCGATCAAGAAGTGGTCAGACTGGCCGCAGTAGAAACATAGACTTTCACGAAGGCGATGCTCTCGGCGCTCATTGATCTCACGTCTCTGAATGGAATCAATTTACATGGGCACCTCCTCCACTTCCCGAGATATTTTACCTGCAGGCTCTTTGGAAGGAAGGGAAAAGTTAGACATTCGGTTATATGCAGCAAATTTCTCCTGCCTACGCTCAGTAAGGCGAATGTCTATGCGCACACAATGCTGTATAAATGTCTCTAGTTCTTGTGGTGACTCTGAGCGAGCTAGTTAATCTTTTATAATACTAGACAGACCCCTTTTAAAAATAGGCAATTGTGCATAACTGTCCCAATTGGTATCTACCGCCAATCTCCTGAATTCAGTGGCATACTCAATAACAAAACGTTTAGCCTGGCGTAAAGACAACAAAGCAGATTCAGCGGTTGCACGGCGATTAGGGTCATCAAACATTAATGCCATAGCGGCCAAGAAATCATCCAAGTAATTTAACCGTGGGTCACGAGACTCAATCATCGGATTCGCCCAGGCGAGCGCTCGTGAGGTCAGTAGCATTATTACACACAATACTTTGGATCTATCAGTAGGAAAACGGTCAGCATGCACATCAAAATATAGCATACAGTACAGACCAAAAGTTTGGACACACCTTCTAATTTAAAGATTTTTCTGTATTTTCATGACTAAGAAAATTGTACATTCACACTGAAGGCATCAAAACTATGAATTAACACATGTGGAATTATATACTTAACAAAAAAGTGTGAAACAGCTGAAAATATGTCTTATATTCTAGGTTCCTCAAAGTAGCCACCTTTTGCTTTGATGACTGCTTTGCACACTCTTGGCATTCTCTTGATGAGCTTCAAGAGGTAGTCACAGGGAATAGTCTTCCAAAAATCTTGAAGGAGTTCCCCTTTTGCCTTCACTCTGCGGTCCAGCTCACCCCAAACCATCTCGATTGGGTTCAGGTCTGGTGACTGTGGAGGCCAGGTCATCTGGCGTAGCACCCCATCACTCTCCTTCTTGGTCAAATAGCCCTTACACAGCGTGGAGGTGTGTTTGGGGTCATTGTCCTGATGAAAAGTAAATGATGGTCCAATTAAACGCAAACAGGATGGAATAGTATGCCGCTGCAAGATGCTGTGGTAGCCATGCTGGTTCAGTATGCCTTCAATTTTAAATAAATCCCCAACAGTGTCACCAGCAAAGCACCCCCACACCATCACACCTCCTCCTCCATGCTTCTCTGTGGGAACCAGGCATGCAGAGTCCATCCGTTCACCTTTTCTGCGTCATAAAAAAACACTGTGGTTGGAACCAAAGATCTCAAATTTGGACTCATCAGACCAAAGCACAGATTTCCACAGGTCTTATGTCCATTCCTTGTGTTCTTTAGCCCAAACAAGTCTCTTCTGCTTGTTGCCTGTCCTTAGCAGTGGTTTCCTAGCAGCTATTTTACCATGATGGCCTGCTGCACAAAGTCTCCTCTTAACAGTTGTTGTAGAGATGTGTCTGCTGCTAGAACTCTGTGTGGCATTGACCTGGTCTCTAATCTGAGCTGCTGTTAACCTGTGATTTCTGAGGCTGGTGACTTGGATAAACTTATCCTCAGAAGCAGAGGTGACTCTTGGTCTTCCTTTCCTGGGGCGGTCCTCATGTAAACCAGTTTCTTTGTAGCGTTTGATGGTTTTTGCCACTGCACTTGGGGACACTTTCAAAGCTTTCCCAATTTTTCGGACTGACTGACCTTAATTTCTTAAAGTAATGATGGAATGATTTTCCTTTACTTAGCTGCTTTTTTCTTGCTATAATACAAATTCTAACAGTCTATTCAGTAAGACTATCAGCTGTGTATCCACCAGACTTCTGCACAACACAACTGATGGTCAAAACCCCATTTATAAAGCAAGAAATCCCACTTATTAAACCTGACAGGGCACACCTGTGAAGTGAAAACCATTCCCGGTGACTACCTCTCGAAGCTCATCAAGAGAATGCCAAGAGTGTGCAAGCCTATTTGCCGTACAATGCTCCTCTAGGAATTTAAATATGCAAATTGCCTCTTCTGAGAAAAAAGTCATATTGCACGACTCGTTAAAGGGTTGATTGTGACTTGTAGGATCGCTACTTCCAATAGGTGGCGCTGTAGAGTTTAAGTCCTCTTTTTCTCAGAAGAGGCAATTTGCATATTTAAATTCCTAGAGGAGCATTGTACGGCAAATAAGCCTCCTTACCTTGACAAGCCAGAGATGGTATGTCACTCTCCATAAGGAGAAACGATACCCCTTAGACCCCATGTCCAGAGCCTCTCACCTAGCCAAATCAGTTCTCATGCTTCGCACTGACGAGGGCCAACAGCCCGAAACACCGTGTCTGCGAATTGAGATACTGATTTGGCTTTTATCCTAAGTCATATTGCACGACTCGTTAAAGGGTTGATTGTGACTTGTAGGATCGCTACTTCCAATAGGTGGCGCTGTAGAGTTTAAGTCCTCTTTTTCTCAGAAGAGGCAATTTGCATATTTAAATTCCTAGAGGAGCATTGTACGGCAAATAAGCCTCCTTACCTTGACAAGCCAGAGATGGTATGTCACTCTCCATAAGGAGAAACGATACCCCTTAGACCCCATGTCCAGAGCCTCTCACCTAGCCAAATCAGTTCTCATGCTTCGCACTGACGAGGGCCAACAGCCCGAAACACCGTGTCTGCGAATTGAGATACTGATTTGGCTTTTATCCTAAGTCATATTGCACGACTCGTTAAAGGGTTGATTGTGACTTGTAGGATCGCTACTTCCAATAGGTGGCGCTGTAGAGTTTAAGTCCTCTTTTTCTCAGAAGAGGCAATTTGCATATTTAAATTCCTAGAGGAGCATTGTACGGCAAATAAGCCTCCTTACCTTGACAAGCCAGAGATGGTATGTCACTCTCCATAAGGAGAAACGATACCCCTTAGACCCCATGTCCAGAGCCTCTCACCTAGCCAAATCAGTTCTCATGCTTCGCACTGACGAGGGCCAACAGCCCGAAACACCGTGTCTGCGAATTGAGATACTGATTTGGCTTTTATCCTAAGTCATATTGCACGACTCGTTAAAGGGTTGATTGTGACTTGTAGGATCGCTACTTCCAATAGGTGGCGCTGTAGAGTTTAAGTCCTCTTTTTCTCAGAAGAGGCAATTTGCATATTTAAATTCCTAGAGGAGCATTGTACGGCAAATAAGCCTCCTTACCTTGACAAGCCAGAGATGGTATGTCACTCTCCATAAGGAGAAACGATACCCCTTAGACCCCATGTCCAGAGCCTCTCACCTAGCCAAATCAGTTCTCATGCTTCGCACTGACGAGGGCCAACAGCCCGAAACACCGTGTCTGCGAATTGAGATACTGATTTGGCTTTTATCCTAAGTCATATTGCACGACTCGTTAAAGGGTTGATTGTGACTTGTAGGATCGCTACTTCCAATAGGTGGCGCTGTAGAGTTTAAGTCCTCTTTTTCTCAGAAGAGGCAATTTGCATATTTAAATTCCTAGAGGAGCATTGTACGGCAAATAAGCCTCCTTACCTTGACAAGCCAGAGATGGTATGTCACTCTCCATAAGGAGAAACGATACCCCTTAGACCCCATGTCCAGAGCCTCTCACCTAGCCAAATCAGTTCTCATGCTTCGCACTGACGAGGGCCAACAGCCCGAAACACCGTGTCTGCGAATTGAGATACTGATTTGGCTTTTATCCTAAGTCATATTGCACGACTCGTTAAAGGGTTGATTGTGACTTGTAGGATCGCTACTTCCAATAGGTGGCGCTGTAGAGTTTAAGTCCTCTTTTTCTCAGAAGAGGCAATTTGCATATAAGAGTGTGCAAAGCAGTCATCAAAGCAAAAGGTGGCTACTTTGAAGAACCTAGAATATAAGACATAATTTCAGTTGCTTCACACTTTTTTATTAAGTATATAATTCCACATGTGTTAATTCATAGTTTTGATGCCTTCAGTGTGAATGTACAATTTTCTTAGTCATGAAAATACAGAAAAATCTTTAAATTAGAAGGTGTGTCCAAACTTTTGGTCTGTACTGTACATTGATTCACAAAGCCACGAAATTTGACGCGATCACCATTAAATCTGAATGGGGGCAACTTAGGTGGGCTAGCTAGTGGCGGTTGCCCAGAGGGTAAAGACACTTGTGCAGCTATTTGCGTACTTATGTCCTGAAAAGCCCGTCCATACTGGGACTCTATGCCAGCAAGTTTGTTTTCCTGGGCTGCCATGCGATTGCTTAAGTCCTGCAAAGTTTGTCCAAACACTTGTTGATTGTGTTCAAAGCTTCCAAACTTCTTTTGCAGACCTTCCACATCTTTCTGCAGTGATCTAATTATGGAAAACACCTGCTCTAATCTACTCTCTGCAGTCATTGTTCCAGCAGTCTCCTTTTTTTTTATGGCTAGATTATCTTGTAATAATTATAGGGGATAATTCAGGAGACTCTTTGCGTGGAACAAGACAACAGGACACAGTTTTATAGTGGTAAAGTTTATATTATCACACGGTGATTCAAGCAGGTGCAGAGAGAAACTCAAGTCCACAACACTTGGTGCAAATAATAAACGCAGCTTAGCAGTCAATAGGAAACTTCAGAGGTAGATGCAAACAAACAGAAAGTCTATGAAGCACAGTTATACTTGAGGAAACTTGACACGAATAGATCCTTGACTTAGTCCAGACACAGATAGATATGCTATTAGGCAGTTCAAATCATATCTTAGCTCAACCAGGGAGGCCTGGTTAATAGTCTCAGGTTTTGCAGAGCAGAAACAGCTTACATGTCCAGCAAATGCAGATGGAAGTAACACGAGCAGCAGATGAAGGAGGATTACTGAACACTAGTGTATGCAGCAGGAACTCAGAGCAGAGTGGCAGGATCTCCAACACAGGTTCACAGGAGCAGGTGCAGGTGCAAGGCCAGGGAGTAATCAGGAGCTGGATGCAAAGCAGAATAATCTAGCACAGACTGAAGGTTGGGGTGGAGTTTTATAGCAGGAAGACAAGTGCACATGAGACCAAAGACGCCATGTTGGAAAAGGGCAGTAATGCACAAAAGGTAAAAAATGTTCAGAGTCCTGACAGTTGTCCCCATTCAGATTTAATGGTGATCGCGACAAATTTCGTGGCTTTGTGAATCAATGCATGCTATATTTTGATGTGCATGCTGACCGTTTTCCTAATGATAGATTCAAAGTATTGTGTGTAATAATGCTGCTGACCGCACGAGCGCTCGCCTGGGCGAATCCGATGATTGAGTCTCGTGACCCACAGTTAAATAACTTGGATGATTTCCTGGCCGCTATGGCATTAATGTTTGATGATCCTTATCGCTGTGCAACCGCTGAATCTGCTTTATTGTCTTTACGCCAGACAAAACGTTGTTATTGAGTATGCTACTGAATTCAGGAGATTAGCGGTAGATACCAATTGGGACAGTTATGCACAATTGCCTATTTTTAAAAGGGGTCTGTCTAGTATTGTAAAAGATGAACTAGCTCGCTGTGAGTCACCACAAGAGCTAGGGACATTTATACAGTATTGTGTGCGCATTGACATTTGCCTCACTGAGCGTAGGCAGGAGAAGTTTGCTGCATATAACTGTATTTCTAACTTTTCCCTTCCTTCCAAAGAGCCTGCAGGTAAAACATCTTGGGAGGGGGAGGAGGTGCCCATGCAAATTGATTCCGTTCAGAGGCACGAGATCAATGAGCGCCAGGAGCATCGCCTTCGTGAAAGTCTATGTTTCTACTGCGGCCCGTCTGACCACTTTCTGTCAATTGTCCCAGGCGGCCTAACAAGGTGCTAGCAGCGGTAGGGGAGTATGACAACTGTGTTGATGAATCTGACATCTCTGAATGTAGCCTGCCTTTAAACGCTGTATTCCATTCACTTTCTATGACTTCACCCCCCAAGGAGCTTAAGGAAAAGAACTCTCACTGTTCTCTCCCTATTAAGATCCTGTGTTCAGGACAGTGGATTTCCAGTGCAGCTATGATTGGCTCTGGTGGCAATTTCATGGATATCGCATTTGCCAAGGAACATGGTATTGAAATTCAACAAAGAGCCTCTCCAATTACCATGGAAACAGTGGATGGGTCACCTTTAATCTCTGGACCTGTGGATCAGGAGACCGTACCCCTTGAAATTTTGTTGGAGCCTAATCATCAGGAGCAACTTTCTTTCTTGCTAATTTCTTCTCATTTTCCTGTGATTTTAGGCATTCCTTGGTTGCGTTCTCAGAACCCAGTTATCAACTGGGAGACCAAGGAGATTATCTTTCCAACAAGGAGCAACTCAGCGTTAACAGAAGCTGTCCCTGAGTCCACGGCTACGGAACCACATGTACAGGTATCTTCTTTACCTCCAGCATATAAAGAGTTCTCTGACATCTGTGACAAGAAGAATGCAGATCAGCTTTCTCCACACAGGCATTATGACTGTCCCATTGAGTTGCTTCCTGGGGCAGCTATTCCTTTTGGTAACGTATACCCTTTAGCGGCACCTGAGCTTCAAGCCTTAAAGGAGTATATTGATGAAAATCTGGCCAAAGGCTTCATACGTCCTTCTTCCTCACCAGCAGGGGCACCTATCTTTTTTGTAAAGAAGAAAGATGGGACCCTGAGACCCTGTGTTGACTATTGGGAACTCAATAAGGTAACCGTACGAAACCGTTACCCTTTGCCTCTGATTCCCGAATTACTGGAAAGAGTCCGCCATGCTAAGGTGTTCTCTAAACTGGATCTTCGTGGGGCTTATAATTTGGTGCGTATTCGTCCAGGGGATGAGTGGAAGACAGCATTCAGATGCCGGTATGGACACTTTGAATCTCTTGTGATGCCCTTCGGGCTTTGTAACGCCCCTGCAACGTTTCAACACCTTGCTAATGACATTTTCAGAGATTTGTTGGACCAGTTTGTAGTGATCTATTTGGACGATATACTAATCTTTTCTGACTCTCTACAGGAACATGAAGAACATGTCAAAACTATTTTAAGACGTCTGAAAGAGAACCATCTGTATATTAAGCCGGAGAAATGCGAGTTCCATCGTTCTGAGATACAGTTCTTAGGTTATATCATCTCTTTCCAGGGGCTGAACATGGAATCTGGTAAGATTCAGGCTATCCTTGACTGGCCGGCACCCAAGAACGTTAAAGAGGTCCAACGTTTTATTGGTTTTGCAAATTTCTACAGACGCATCATTCGAAATTTTTCTGATATTGTCCTTCCCATTACTTCCTTGACAAAGAAGGAAAAGCCCTTTAAGTGGTCATCACAGGCTCAAGAGGCTTTTGATCAGCTTAAGATCTGTTTCACATCAGCGCCACTGTTGATACACCCAGATCCAACACTTTCTTTCATTGTGGAGGTGGACGCTTCTAATAATGCTTTGGGGGCTATTCTCTCCCAAAGAACTGGAGAGAAGGGTCTGCTACATCCTTGTGCTTTCTTTTCCCATAGACTAACCTCAGCAGAGAAGAATTACGACGTGGGAGACAGGGAATTGCTGGCTATTATTGTGGCTTTCAAAGAATGGAGGCATCATCTGCAAGGAGCTGCACAACAGATCATAGTGCTAACTGACCATCGCAATTTAGAGTTACTTAGATCCGCTAGATGTCTTTCTCCTCATCAGGCTCGTTGGAACTTATTTTTAAATCAATTTAACTTTGTTGTCTTGTACCGTCTTCTGTGAGGCACTTGGGTGTTCAAAGTGCTCATCACATACCTATATAAATTCCTTGAGGGTTCTAGTTTCCAAATTGTGTCACTTGTGATGGGTTTCTGCTGTTTAGGTACATCAGGGACACTCCAAACGCGACATAGCGTCCGCTCTCGATTCCAGCTAATTTTGCGTTTAAGAAGTCAAAACGGGCTCCTTCCAAGTCCTGCTGTGCACCCAAATAGTAGTTTTTCCCCCACATATGGGGTATTTACGTTCTTAGGAGAAATTGAACAATACATTTTGGGTCCATTTTTTCTTGTTACTCTTGTGAAAATTCAAAAAATGAGGCTAAAGTAATATTTTTGTGAAAAAAAGTAAAACATTTTTTTTCCCTTTCACATTGCTTAAACCCCTTCCCGACCTTTGACACCACGTAGGCGTCATGAAAGTCGGTGCCAATCCGACCTGTGACGCCTATGTGGCTTCATGGAAGGATCGCGTCCCTGCAGATCGGGTGAAAGGGTTAACTCCAATTTCACCCGATCTTCAGGGACAGGGGGAGTGGTGCTTCAGCCCAGGGGGGTGGCTTCACCCCCCGTGGCTACGATCGCTCTGATTGGCTGTTGAAAGTGAAACAGCCAATCAGAGCGATTTGTAATATTTCACTATGAAAACTGGTGAAATATTACAATCCAGCCATGGCCGATGCTGCAATATAATCGGCCATGGCTGGAAACCCTGATCTGCCCCCCCCCACCGCCACCGATCTCCTCCCCAGTCCTCCATCCTGTGCTCCGCTCCCCTCCGTTGTCCTGTCCGCTCCCCCATCTTCCTGTCCGCTCCCCCGGTGCTCTGATCCCATCCCCGTGCTCCGATCACCCCCCGTGCTCCGATCACCCCCTCGTGCTCCGATCACCCCCCTCATACTTACCGAGCCTCCTGTTGTCCATCCGTCTTCTCCACGGGCGCCGCCATCTTCCAAAATGGCGGGCGTATACGCAGTGCACCCGCCAAATCTGCCGGCCGGCAGATTCGTTCCAGCTACATTTTGATCACTGTGATAAAACCTATCACAGTGATCAAAATAAAAAAAATAGTAAATGAACCCCCCCTTTATCACCCCCATACGTAGGGACAATAATAAAATAAAAATTATTTTTTTCCACTAGGGTTAGAACTAGGGTTAGGGGTAGGGTTAGGGTTAGGGGTAGGGTTAGGGGTAGGGGTAGGGTTAGGGTTAGGGTTAGGGTTAGAACTAGGGTTAGCGTTAGAATTAGGCTATGTGCACACGGTGCAGATTTGGCTGCGGATCCGCAGCAGATTGGCCGCTGCGGATTCATAGCAGTGTTCCATCAGGTTTACAGTACCATGCAAACCTATGGAAAACCAAATCCGCTGTGCCCATGGTGCAGAAAATACAGCGCGGAAATGCTGCGTTGTATTTTCTGCAGCATGTCAATTCTTTGTGCGGATTCCGCAGCGTTTTACACCTGTTTCTCAATAGGAATCCACAGGTGAAATCCACATAAAAAACACTGGAAATCCACGGTAAAAATGGTGCGGAAAAATCTCACACGAATCCGCAACGTGGGCATATGGCCTTAGGGTTGGAATTAGAGTTAGGGTTGGAATTTGGGCTAGGGTTGGAAATAGGGTTAAGAATAGGCTTGCGGTTAGGGTTATGATTAGGGGTGTGTTGGGGTTAAAGTTGTGGTTAGGGTTGGGGTTAGGGTTGGGATTAGGGTTAGGATTAGGGTTAGGGTTGGGATTAGGGTTAGGGTTGTGGTTAGGGGTGTGTTGGGGTTAGGGTTGTGATTAGGGTTATGGCTAGAGTTGGGATTAGGGTTAGGGGTGTGTTGGGGTTAGTGTTGGAGTTAAAATTGAGGGGTTTCCACTGTTTAGGCACATCAGGGGTCTCCAAATGCAACATGACGCCACCATTGATTCCAGCCAATCTTGCGTTCAAAAAGTCAAATGGTGCTCCCTCCCTTCCGAGCCCTGATGTGAGCCCAAACAGTGGTTTACCCCCACATATCGGGTACCAGCATACTCAGGACAAACTGGGCAACAACTATTGGAGTCCAATTTCTCCTGTTACCCTTGCGAAAATAAAAAATTGCTTGCTAATACATAATTTTTGAGGAAAGAAAAATGATTTTTTATTTTCACGGCTCTGCGTTGTAAACTTCTGTGAAACACTTGGGGGTTCAAAGTGCTCACCACATATCTAGATAAGTTCCTTGGGGGGTCTAATTTCCAAAATAGGGTCACTTGTGGGGGGTTTCTACTGTTTGGGCACATCAGGGGCTCCGCAAACGCAACGTGATGCCTGCAGACCATTCCATCAAAGTCTGCATTTTAAAATGTCACTACTTCCCTTCCGAGCCCCGACGTGTGCCCAAGCAGTGGTTTACCCCCACATATGGGGTATCAGTGTACTCAGGACAAACTGGGCAACAACTATTGGGGTCCAATTTCTCCTGTTACCCTTGTGAAAATAAAAAATTGTTTGCTAAAACATCATTTTTGAGGAAAGAAAAATTATTTTTTATTTTCACAGCTCTGCGTTGTAAACTTCTGTGAAGCACTTGGGGGTTCAAAGTGCTCATCACATATCTAGATAAGTTCCTTGAGGGGTCTAGTTTCCAAAATAGGGTCACTTGTGGGGGATTTCTACTGTTTAGGCACATCAGGGGCTCCGCAAACGCAACGTGACGCCCGCAGACCATTCCATCAAAGTCTGCATTTCAAAACGTCACTACTAACTTTCCGAGCCCCGACGTGTGCCCAAGCAGTGGTTTACCCCCACTGTTGTGAATTGTGCTCCCTCCTGTGGTCGTGAATGGTACTTTGGTGAGTTCTGTCCTTGGACACCCTCTGGTGGCTTTAAGTGGAACTGCTGATCTTTGAGGTTGGCTTTCTCAGCTGCCCTCATTTATTGCTGCTGCTGGCTTCCCTATTTAACTCTGCCCAGGTCGTTAGTTCGTGCCAGCTGTCAATGTCTCAGTACTGGTTCAGATCTCTCTTGGATTTCTCAGATGACCTGTCTACTCCAGCAGAAGCTAAGTCCTCACTAGTCCATTTGCTGTTCATTGGTTTTTGAATATATTTCTCTGTACATGCTATGTTTCTAGTCCAGCTTGCTATTATGATATTTCCTTGCTAGCTGGAAGCTCTGTGGGTGCAGAGCTGCACCTCCACACCGTGAGTCGGTGTGGAGGTCTTTTTGGACACTCTGCGTGGTTTTTGTAGTTTTTAATACTGACCGCATAGTTCCCTTTCCTATCCTCTGTCTGTCTAGAGAAGATTCGGCCTCCTTTGCTAAAATCTGTTTCATTCCTGTGTTTGTTACTTCCTCTTAACTCACAGTCAATATTTGTGGGGGGCTACCTTTACTTTGGGGAATTTCTCTGAGGCAAGGTAGGCTGCTATTTCTATCTTTAGGGGTAGTTAGCTCTTAGGCTGTGAAGAGGCGTCTAGGGAGAGTTAGGTACGCTCCACGGCTATTTCTAGTGTGTGTGATAGGATTAGGGATTGCGGTCAGTAGAGTTACCACTTCCTCAGAGCTTGTCCCAGGTTTTTCCATTTTAACCATCAGGTCATTTTGGGTGCTCCTAACCACCAGGTCCATAACACCCCACATATGGGGTATCAGTGTACTCAGGACAAACTGGGCAACAATTATTGGGGTCCAATTTCTCCTGTTACCCTTGTGAAAATAAAAAATTGCTTGCTAAACCATCATTTTTGTGGAAAGAAAAATGATTTTTTATTTTCACGGCTCTGTGTGGTAAACTTCTGTAAAGCACTTGGGGGTTCAAAGTGCTCACCACATATCTAGATAAGTTCCTTGGGGGGTCTAGTTTCCAAAATGGGGTCACTTGTGGGGGGTTTCTACTGTTTAGGCACATCAGGGGCTCTGCAAACGTAACATAATGCCCGTAGACCATTCCATCAAAGTCTGCATTCAAAAACGTCACTACTTCCCTTCCGAGCCCCGACGTGTGCCCAAACAGTGGTTCCCCCCCACATATGGGGTATCAGCGTACTCAGGACAAACTGGACAACAATTTTTGTGGTCCAATTTTTCCTGTTACTCTTGTGAAAATAAAAAATTGCGGGCTAAAAAATAATTTTTGAGGAAAGAAAAATTATTTTTTATTTTCACAGCTCTGCGTTATAAACTTCTGTGAAGCACTTGGGGGCTTAAAGTGGTCACTGCACATCTAGATTAGTTCCATGGGAGGTCTAGTTTCCAAAATGGGGTTACATGTGGGGGAGCTCCAATGTTTAGGCACACAGGGGCTCTCCAAACTCGACATGGTGTCCGCTAACGATTGGAGCTAATTTTTCAATCAAAAAGTCAAATGGCGCTCCTTCCCTTCCGAGCCCTGCCATGTGCCCAAACAATGGTTTACCCCCACATGTGAGGTATCAGTGTACTCAGGAGAAATTGCCCAATACATTTTAGGATCCATTTTATCCTGTTGCCCATGTGGAAATAAAAAAATGAGGGTAAAAGAAATTTTTTGTGAAAAAAAAGTACTTTTTCATTTTTACAGATCAATTTGTGAAGCACCTGGGGGTTCAAAGTACTCACTATGCATCTAGATAAGTTCCTTGGGGGGTCTAGTTTCCAAAATGGGGTCACTTGTGGGGGAGCTTAAATGTTTAGGCACACAGGGGCTCTCCAAACGCGACATGGTGTCCGCTAACGATTGGAGCTAATTTTTCATTCAAAAGTCAAATGGCGCTCCTTCCCTTCCGAGCCTTGCCGTGTGCCCAAACAATGGTTTACTCCCACATGTGAGGTATCAGTGTACTCAGGAGAAATTGCCCAATAAATTTTAGGATCCATTTTATCATGTTGCCCATGTGAAAATGAAAAAATTGAGGCTAAAATAATTTTTTTGTGAAAAAAAAGTACTTTTTCATTTTTATGGATCAATTTGTGAAGCACCTGGGGGTTCAAAGTGCTCACTATGCATCTATATAAGTTCCTTGGGGGGTCTAGTTTCCAAAATGGGGTCACTTGTGGGGGAGCTCCAATGTTTAGGCACACAGGGGCTCTCCAAACGCGACATGGTGTCCGCTAAAGATTGGAACCAATTTTTAATTGAAAAAGTCAAATGACACTCCTTCCCTTCCGAGCCCTGTTGTGCGCCCAAACAGTGCCCCCCCCCCACAGATGGGGTATCGGCATACTCAGAACAAATTGTACAATAACTTTTGGGTTCCAGTTTCTCTTTTTACCCTTGGGAAAATAAAAAAATTGGTGCTAAAAGATCATTTTTGTGACTAAAAAGTTAAATGTTCATTTTTTCCTTCCATGTTGCTTCTGCTGCTGTGAAGCACCTGAAGGGTTAATAAACTTCATGAATGTGGTTTTGAGCACCTTGAGGGGTGCAGTTTTTAGAATGGTGTCACTTTTGGGTATTTTCAGCCATATAGACCCCTCAAATTGACTTCAAATGTGAGGTGGTCCCTAAAAAAAATGGTTTTGTAAATTTCGTTGTAAAAATGAAAAATCGCTGGTCAAATTTTAACCCTTATAACTTCCTAGCAAAAAAAATTTTGTTTCCAAAATTGTGCTGATATAAATTAGACATGTGGGTAATGTTATTTATTAACTATTTTGTGTCACATAACTCTCTCGTTTAACAGAATAAAAATTCAAAATTTGAAAATTGTGAAATTTTCAAAATTTTCGCCAAATTTCCATTTTTTTTTTACAAATAAACTCAAAAATTATCGACCTAAATTTACCACTAACATGAAGCCCAATATGTCACGAAAAAACAATCTCAGAGCCGCTAGGAACCGTTGAAGCGTTCCTGAGTTATTACCTCATAAAGTGACACTGGTCAGAATTGCAAAAAATGGCCAGGTCATTAAGGTCAAAATAGGCTGGGTCATGAGGGGGTTAATTCCTGTGAAGCACCTGAAGGTTTACTAAACTTCTTGAATGTAGTTTTGAGCAGCTTGAGGGGTGCAGTTTTTAGAATGGTGTCACTTTTGGGTATTTTCTGCCATACAGGTCCCCAAAACTCACTTCACATGTAATGTGGTCTCTAAAAAAAATTTTTGTAAATTTTGTTGGATAAATGAGAAATTGCTGATCAACTTTTAACCCTTCTAACTTCCTAACAAAAGCAAATTATGTTTATAAAATTATGCAGAATTGCAGATGTAAAGTAGACATGTGGGAAATGTTATGTATTAACTATTTTATGTAACATAACGCTCTGGTTTAAGGGCGTAAGAATTTAAAAGTTTATTTTCACAAATAAACGCAAGTCACATCAAACAAATTTTACAACTATCATGAAGTACAATATGTCACGAGAAAATCTCAGAATCAGTGGGATCCGTTGAAATGTTCTAGAGTTATTACCACATAAAATGACAGTGGTCAGAATTGTAAAATTTGGCCTGTTCATCAAGGTAAAAACTGGCTTGGGGCTAGGTGGGGGGTTTGAAGAGGTTAAAATGGGAGGGAGCAGGGACTGTGACCGAAGCCTCTGCCCCCTGAGGATGCTTCTTTTGAGTGTCCCAGCATGTCCTGGGGATACTCAAAGGAATCATCAGACAGGAAATAGGAAAAAATACAAAAGAAGTTAGATAGTGTGGTTAGGGAATGATAAGGATTTTTTAAAGCAAGTATATTAGAAAATAGCTTAGAATTATGGGACTAATTAGATGGGGAGTTAGGATAAAAATGCTTTGTCTTTGGACCACCCATTTAGGTGCACGGAGCCTGTGTAAACAGATGCTAGGAGGGACCAAAACTGGAGAAAAACGGGAATAATTAGATAAGTGAGGTGAGGTGCTACTACGTTTTTTTGGTCGTTGCAACATTGCATTAACCCCTTCACCCCCGGGCCTTTTTCGGATTTGCGTCTCTGTTTTTCGCTCCCCTTCTTCCCAGAGCCCAAAAGTTTTTATTTTTCCATCAATATGGCCACTTGAGGGCTTGTTTTTTTGCGGGACAAGTTGTACTTTTGAACCACACCATTGGATTTACCATATCATGTACTCAAAAATGGGAAAAAATTCCAAGTGCGGTGAAATTGCAAAAAAAGTGCAATTTCACAAATTTTTTTGGATTTTTTTTACTATGTTCACCAAATTATAAAACTGACCTGCCATTATGATTCTCAAGGTCATTACGAGTTCATAGACACCTAATATGTGTAGGTTCTTTTTTATTGAAGTGATGAAAAAAATCCAAAGTTTGTTACAAAAGAAAAAAAAATTGCATCATTTTCCGAGACACGTGGCGTCTCCATTTTTCGTGATCTCGGGTTGGGTGAGGGCTTATTTTTTGGGCACCGAGCTGACATTTTTGGGCGCCGAGCTGACCATTTTGGTGCAGATACGATCTTTTGATTGCCTGTTTCAAATAGCAGCCCCTGTGCTTGGAAGCCAGGAATGCCTGGGGCAGTATCGGTGTGCGACTTCCATCATTATAGTTGTCTGCCTGTGATACAGCACTGTATATCTGATGGTCATCTACACCGAAACGTTATATATTTATACATTATTTCTTGATTGCAATAAAAATTAACCCTTTTCTAGAGAGTGCCGGATTCTTCATATTTTATATTGTAAGGGTTGGGACCCTATCCATGCACCTCTTTTCTGTCTAAGGAGTGCTGTTCTTTTTTCTAATTCACATTATGTTTTAGCCATGTTAGTGGCTCCATTGGGCTTCTACCTGAAGTCCTAAAAAATGTGATTCTGGTGTATTTGCTGATGGGGCCATTGACCTGACTAAAGCCCGAATGAGTCCCTTGTTTTTGCTCTGTCTGACCTCCTTTTCTGTACTGTCCGCCCTTTTAAGATGGGCACAAAAAGTGGTTGACTGTGTTTTTGTGCAAACCTAAAAAAGGCAGAAAATGTGAAACATGAGGTCAGACAGAGCACAAAGTGACTTTGGATGCTTCATAGACATATCAGTAGACAGGCAGGAAACGTTCATAGCCTGTTGTTCACCTGTACTCCCCCCAGATGATTTTTATTGCGTGCTATGAAATAATATAGAATATTTTCCCATCATGTGGTGAGTGCTGCCACCTTAACTTCTACTATTTAGGACTTTTAGTGACGAGTCTGATTACTTTTTATGTTATGATGTAGCGCCACTGATTTTTACAACAACTAGCTTTGTGTATCATGTGTACCTCATCGTGCATTTATGGGGGAAAGAATGTAGTGCCAAGTGGTTTTCTTTAAGAACAGAATGGATTTAGTATGAACAGGGTGGACTCAATAAGTGTCCTAAGGAGTGAATGATTATACGGTAAATAGATCTATTATGTCTCTCCTCCCTTCTTTTGAAGACCACTGTGTCCACATCTACTCTCCCTGCAACCTCCAACTGGCTGTCGCATACTGACCTCCAGGCCCGACCACTGCCTTTATTGACCAGTTCTCCACCTGGCTTCTTCACTTTCTCTCTGCTGATATTCCCACCATCATCATGGGTGACTTCAACATCCCCATTTGCAAACACCAGTCAGCAGCCTGCACACTTCATCTTTTTGGACTTACTCAGTGGTCCTCCTCAGCCACCCACACAGACATACATTAGATCTGGTCTTCACCCGTCTCTGCTCCCTATCTAACTTCACAACCTCCCCTCTCCCTCTATCTGACCGACCACCATCTACTCATGTTCTCATCACTGTCCTCCTCACCTGTCACCCATGTCCACCAACTTGCACACCCCCGCAGAAACCTCGCACATATAGACACTCGCACATTCTCTGACTCTATTCTACCATTGTCCTCCATATCTTCACTCCACAACACAGACACTGCCACTAGTTTCTACAGTGTGACTCTGGCATCAGCCATTGACTCAGTCGCCCCTGTCATGTATAGCAAAGTGCGACAAATCAATAGACAACCCTGGCACAATAACATCACTAAAAAGCTTTGTCAAGTATCCAGAATTGCAGAGCGGCATTGGAAGAAAACTCATTCGCAAGATGACTTCACCATATTCAAACATGGAACACTCGCATTCAAATCAGCTATCACCTCTGCTAAACAGGCCTACTTTAAGGCCCCGTCTCACACAGCGACGCTGCAGCGATACAGACAATGATGCTGATCGCTGCAGCGTCGCTGTGTGGTCGCTGTGTGGTCGCTGGGGAGCTGTCACACAGACAGCTCTCTCCAGCGACCAACGATCAGGAGAATGACTTCGGCATCGTTGAAACTGTCTTCAACGATGCCGAAGTCCCCCTGCAGCACCCGGGTAACCAGGGTAAACATCGGGTTACTAAGCGCAGGGCCGCGCTTAGTAACCCGATGTTTACCCTGGTTACCAGCGTAAATGTAAAAAAAACCAAACAGTACATACTCACCATCTGTTGCCCGTCAGGTCCCTTGGCGTCTGCTTCCTGCTCTGACTGAGCCGCCGTACAGTGAGAGCAGAGCGCAGCGGTGACGTCACTGCTGCGCTCTCACTTTACGGCGGCTCAGTCAGAGCAGGAAGCAGACGCCAAGGGACCTGACGGGCAACAGATGGTGAGTATGTACTGTTTGTTTTTTTTTACATTTACGCTGGTAACCAGGGTAAACATCGGGTTACTAAGCGCGGCCCTGCGCTTAGTAACCCGATGTTTACCCTGGTTACCAGTGAAGACATCGCTGGATCGGTGTCACACACACCGATTTAGCGATGTCAGCGGGACCTCAACGACCAAAAAAAGGTCCAGGCCATTCTGACACGACCAGCGATCTCGCAGCAGGGGCCTGATCGCTGGTACGTGTCACACATAGCGAGATCGCTACTGAGGTCGCTGTTGCGTCACAAAACTTGTGACTCAGCAGCGATCTCGCTAGCGATCTCGCTATGTGAGACGGGGCCTTTACATCCATCGTATCTTCCTTGTCCCACAATGCCAAACAGTTGTTCAACACTTTTAACTCCCTCCTCCGCCCACAACTGCCCCATCCGACTTACCTAGTCTCTGCCAAGGACTTTGCCACACACTTCAACAACAAGATTGACCAAACAAGGCAAGTCTTTATTGTCCAAGCACCACAACCCCTCTGTATACCAGACCAATGCCCAAACCCCATAACTTCCCTATCCAAAATCATTGAAGGAGAGCTTGCTCATCTCTTCTCCAAGTCACACCTCACCACTTGTGGACTTGACCTCATCCCATCCCACCTCCTCCCCATCCTCACCACCACACCTATCCCATCCGTAACCCATCTCTTCAACCTTTCACTAAGTTCTGGTACCTTCCCCTCTGCTTTCAAACATGCCACAATCACAGCTATCCTCAAAAAGCCATCCTTTGACCAGAGCCCTATGTCCAGCTATCGCCCCATATCTCTGCTCCCATTTGCTTCCAAACTCCCTGATCAACACATCCACACTGAACTTTCCTCTCATTTTGCATCTAACTTGCTCTTCGACAACCTACAATCTGGCTTCCGTCCCCACCATTCCACTGAGACTGCCCTGATCAAACTTACTAACGACTTACTTACAGTCAAAGCTAACAGACAATTCTCTATACTCCTCCTTCTTGACCTGTCCTCTGCCTTTGACACTGTTGACCACTGCCTCCTACTACAGATCTCTCTTCCTTCGGTGTCAAAGACCTCGCCCTATCCTGGATCTCCTCATACATTACCAACCGCACATTTAGCGTTCCATACTCCCACACTATCTCCTCATCTCACCATCTCTCAGATGGTGTCCCTCAAGGCTCTGTCCTAGGACCCCTTCTCTTCTCAATCTTTACCCTTGACCTGGGACAACTCATAAAGTCCTATGGCTTCCAGTACCATCTATATGCTGATGACACTCAGATCTATCTCTCTGGCCCAGATGTCACCTCTCTGCTGTCCAGAAACCCAGAGTGTCTATCACTATCAGCCATATCCTCCTTCTTCTCCTCTCGCTTCCTCAAGCTCAATGTGGAGACATCTGAACTAATTATCTTTCCCCCATCTTGCATATCTTCCCTACCTGATCTAGCTATCACAATAAATGACATCACACTTTCCCCTGTCCTGGAAATCTGCTGCCTTGGAGTAACCCTTGACTCTGCCCAGTCCTTCAAACGCACATCCAAGCTCTCGCCACCTCCTGTCGCCTCCAGCTCAAAAGTATTTCCAGAATCCGTTCTTTCCTCAACCCTCATTCTAACAAAATGCTTGTGCATGCCTTCAAAGCCATCCATAACCTTTCTCCTCCGTATATTTCTGAACTAATCTCCCAATATCTTCCCTCATATAATCTTCGGTCATCCCAAGATCTCCTTCTCTCCTCCACGCCTATTCGCTCCTTACCCAATTGCCTCCAAGATTTCTCCCGACTATCCCTCATCCACTGGAATTCTGTGCCCCAACACATCCGATCATCCACCACATTTGGATCCTTCAGACGGAACCTGAAAACCCACCTCTTCAAGAAAGCCTACAACCTGCAATGACCACGCTGCCACCTCAACACCATCGGTGCTGCTGCAACCCCAACCTACTGTGTCCTTCCCCACAATCCTGTAGAATGTAAGCCTGCAAGGGCAGGGTCCTCTCCCCTCTGTTCCAGTCTGTCATTATTACTTTGTCTACTGTAAGTGATATTTGTATTTTGATGTAACCCCTTCTCATGTACAGCACCATGGAATCAATTGTGCTATATAAATAAATAATAAATAATAATAATGACCTGATTAACTTTTGCACCTAAATGTTTTCCCACTATTTTTTTTGTATCTCTTTGCATATACTTTTTTCATGTCTACTAATAAGCAATAAGGAAAACCAGCGAACAAACAATGGTATACATACAAGGCCAAAAATCACAAAATAAAACCAAACAGACATGAAATATAAACTAGAAGCATGCCAAAAATTGCAATACATGTGCAAGTACAATACATACCGCCTGAATGAGAGCAAGAGGGAACTAGTCAATCAACAGGAACCTGTGAAGTTTTCTTTTGTTACAGTTCATTCACACCTGTTCTCCATTCAGTGAGGATGAAGCCAAGTATCTGCCATTTGGTCAAATAGAATATTAAATTCCTTGCAAAAGTCTAATATCAACAGTTGCTACAGATGGGGTGGAGGATGCAAAGTATGTGGATACCATTCATATATTGAAATTACTGATAAAGAAACAGGATGAGTTCTCCACATTGGACAATCCATTAACATTAAAAGGGTTATTTGACAAAAACTGATGACAAATTGTCCTTGTGCTGGGCCCCCAGCGATCATCTGGTATCTATGGGGATATATTCAATTTTCTTGCTGTGCCACCACACCAAGAATTTTAAAGTGTTCAATCAAATCGTGGTTCAGCAGAGCGAGATATGCTGGATGGCATGTGTTTAAATGGAGAAGGAGATATGGACAGACTTCTTTAAATAGCAGAGCCTAGTGTGCAGACAGAACATTTAAGCAGCAAGGCAAGATACATAGTCAAGTACATTGGTTCAAGAGAGCCGAGTGTGAGGACTACACCTTGGAGCAGCAGGACAATTTACTCAGTTGACCACAATGGTCCAGAAAAGCGGATTGTGTGGACAGTAATCTAGACAAGTGCCTTCATACAGCAGAGTCGAGTGAGCAGACAGCACCTTCGAACAACGTAGACAAGTAGATAGGCAAATATCTAATTGCTGCAGAATTGAGTTTGCAGACAGCATCTTGGAGCAGCAGAGTTGAGAGGGCAGTCAGGCATCTTTATGTAGCATAGAGTTAATTGTGTGGACAGCACATGGTTACAGCAGAGATTAGTTGTTAGACAGCAACCTGGATGCAGCATAGCCAACTGTACGGAAAAGACTTTTGAACAGCAGAGCTGAGTTGACAAACAGGATTCTTCATGTAGCGGAGCCGAGTGTGCGAAGAGTAGTGAAGGGTTTATCAATGGAAATATTTTATATAACTGTAAGGTGACTAGGCGAGGTAGTGGTGGGCAAGCTGCTGCTTCTTCACGCTCTGGCACCCGACAAGAAAATGGTCTCCCATGTCTCGGTGTGCTGCTATGTGTGGGGTGCATCACTCTTACTTGTGGCCATTGGCCTCCACTGGCTCCAGGCTTTCATCTTCCAGAACCTTCACAGAACACAATCCTGGGGACACTGAATTTGTTAAAAGTCAAACTTTTGCTTGGCATTTTACAGTCATTACAATGAAGCATGTAGGATAGGGCGCAATGAGTTACAGTCTTTTCCACAGGTACCGGACACAACTTCAGCCCTAATTCTCAGTATGAGTAGAGCATTCCTCTTGCTAACTCCTCTAGCACTAGGAATTCTTCTCCACCAGAAGCAGTGCACACGGATTCCATGAACCTCCGGTTTCTGAGAGCTTGTGTCCATCTTTCCCTGCAGCTCTGCAGGCTTAGTGCGCCCATCGGCCCCCGACATCCATCTCAAGCTTCCCTGGCTGACAGATTAGCACGGAAGGGTTCTATGGGAATCCACTGCCTCTGAGTAACAGGATCAAGTTGTCCCTGGGAGCCTATTGCCTATGACCACTGCTATCACTACTCCACACTTTCCTTAACTGAACTTAACATTTCCTAAACTGGGCACTAATTCTCAGTTCCCCTTAACCAATCTGGGCTGGCAGTTACAGTTAACCCTGTCTAGGCCAAACTTCAGCCCTTAAAAGGTCTAGTAAGATGACATCAGTGGTGTGCGCCCAGTTAGCATAGTAACCTGATGTCCAGAAGAGCAGAAAGAAAGATGGCTTCTGGAAAAAGAAGACGATGAAGTGATGCAGTGATGTTATTGCTATGTCTGTATTAGCATGCTGACATCTGGTGCATGTCCCTGCCGTTAAATAGGCCACCCTATGCATGCAGATAGAGTGGCTGTCACTTTATGTAGACCTCCTTTCCTCCCATCCCCCTTACAGCTATGCTACTCCACAACACAGTTCTTGGAAACTCCTTCCCATCAACCTGGTTCAAACGCTATACTAGGACTCTTCACTTGGCTGTAACTTATAATTTAATTCAATAAAAAATATATATTGATCGTAAAATATAGTCATGTGGATAATGACTTCAGTATCATGTATTTTAAAAAAAATATTATACCAAATTATTCTGCTTTCTCATGTGGCTGTTTGCTTAATGATCCAGTGGGCATCCAAGTAAAGAGAACTCTGGGGAAAAAAGAGCAGAAAAGCTTGAATGAGTGCTGTGCAAGTTTTCTGTGTTTTTCAAGGGTAAAACATGCTGCAGTTTACACTACCAGCAAAGTGAATGAGATTTCTCAAATCTGATGCTCATATTGAATTTTTTTTACCCTTACGGTTTTCAACCATCAAAGCGTTTTTTCAAATCTGCAGCATGTTCATTCTCGCAGCGTTTTACAGCTTTTTTCACTCTCTTGAATGTATGAGACAAAGAAAAAAGCACAGATCAAAAATGTCCGTAAAAACATGTAAAAAATTAGCATATTTTACCCAGCGTTGTTCCTGACATCACTTTGATTTTTGGTCCTGAAAAATCTCATGAATAGTGAAAGTTATCAATTTGAAAAAGTGAAATCATGAATCATTTTCCTTATTATTCATCTCCTCCTTTCAGATACCGGTTCCTAAAGTCATATCCCTGGAAAGAAGAAAGATCACAAAAGTTAATACAGAGTAAAATGTTTTCACTTGAGCAGTGGTCACAGATTTTTATTTTATTTTTTTTAAGCAACACCTTATGTTATTATATGCTCATGCTCATCCAAATGTTTCTATGGAGACCTGACATGTAGCTTTCATGGATTCATGAAAAAATCTGCTTCATACTGCAGACTGCAGGGGAAAGAATGGCCTGGCCGCTGCTAAGATGCTGTTTTCCTTCTTGTTGTCAGCAGTAAAGGACAGACAGAATGGCTAGGGGTTAAAGCCATTGTCCCCTGGGACAATTATTTTAGGTAAGATGTCAGAGATGAAAGGCTATACTTAGCCTAGACGTCTTTCCAACAGAATTCATTGGTAGCCATGGCCACTAGGTGTTGACCTCCAGGTGTAATATGGGGGGGAACACTGTCCGGACACCTGTAATTAGACATCAGCACAATATAGGTGAATGAAGCTGGAGGACAAATCTGGAGATGTCAATCACCAGCACCTACACATCCAACCATTTTGAAGTAGGGTCTAAAAACGAAGGCAAAAGAGAATATTACTGCTTGAAAAAGTGCCCCTTTTGATTGTCCAGCCAGGGAAAAGCATAGCCACTTAACTAGCTAATCTTTTCATTGATTGACAGCACTGCTTGGCTGACCTTTCTCTGGAGACATTATTCTCTCCAGGCCAGAGAGCACTTTCAATCACCAGAAAGGGAGATGCGGCCATGCCAAACCAGTAGGGGGAATGGTGCACTCGGTCTCTTGGCCACTCCATGGGTACACCGAGCAACCTAATTAGCCTATTTGGCTGCATTTCAGTTTCTATAGAATGGAGGCAGCAATTAAAACATTAAAATGCAGCAAAAACGCTACGTGCGATCATAGCCTAAAGGTGGAATTTTTATAGGAGCTATAGTATATAATCTACAAGGCTACCTGCTTAGTTTATACTGTAGGTTTGGGCTAACAGACTCCCTTTAAGACGTGCATTAGATGAAAGTTTGCCGAATCACCTAATTTCAGAAGGATCGATCAACTGTCTAATATACAGTGGGGAAAATAAGTATTTGATACACCGTCGATTTTGCATGTTTTCCTGCCTACAAGGAATGGAGACTTCTGTCATTTTTATCGTAGGTGCACTTCACCTGTGAGAGACAGAATCTTAAAAAAATACAGAAAATAAACATTGTATGATTTTTACATAATTAATTTGCATTTTATTGCATAAAATAAGTATTTGATACAATAGAAAAACAGAACTTAATATTTGGTAGAGAAACCTTTGTTTGCAATTACAGAGATCAGACGTTTCCTGTAGTTCTTGACGAAGTTTGCACACACTGCAGCATGGATTTTGACCCACTCCTCCATACAGATCTTCTCCAACGATTTTCTATTGGGTTTAAGTCTGGAGACTGGCTAGGCCACTCCAGGACCTTGAAATGCTTCTTGCGGAGCCATTCCTTAGTTGCCCTGGCTGTATTTTTGAGTCACTGTCATGCTGGAAGACCCAGCCACGGACCATCTTCAATGCTCTTACTGAGGGAAGGAGGTTGTTGGCCAAAATCTCGTGATACATGACCCCATCCATCCTCCCTTCAATACAGTGCAGTCATCCTGTCCCTTTTGCAAAAAAAAAGCACCCCCAAAGTATGAGGTTTCTCCCACCATGCTTCACGGTTGGAACGGTGTTCTTGGGGTTGTATTCATCCTTCTTCCTCTAAACCCAGTCTCATCTGACCACATAACCTTCTCCCAAGCCTCCTCTGCATCATTCAGATGGTCACTGAAGAACTTCAGACAGGCCTGGACATTTGCTGGTGTGAGCAGGGGAACCTTGAGTGCCCTGCAGGATTTTAGTCCATGATGGCGTAGTGTGTTACTAATGGTAATGTTTGAGACTGTGGTCCCAGCTCTCTTGAGATCATTGACCATGTACTCTCGTGTAGTTCTGGGCTAATTTCTGACCTTTCTCAGAAGCATCCTTACCCCACGAAGCGAGATCCTGTATGGAGCCCTAGACCGAGGAAGATTGACAGTCATCTTGTATTTTTGGAATTTTCCAATAATTGTGCCAACAGTTGTTGCCTTATCACAAAACTGTTTGCCTATTGTCCTGTAGCCCATCGCAGCCTTGTGCAGGTCTACAATTTTGTCCCTGGTGTTCTTAGACAGCTCTTTGGTCTTGGCCATAGTGGAGAGGTTGGAGTGTGATTGATTGTGTGGACAGGTGTCTTTTTTATACAGGTAACGATTCAAACAGGTGCAATTAATACAGGTAACGAGTGTAGAGTAGGAGGGCTTCTTACAGAAAAACTAACAGGTCTGTGAGAGCCAGAATTATTGCTGGTTGGTAGGGGATCAAATACTTATTTCATGCAATAAAATGCAAATTCATTATGTAAAAATCAATCATACAATGTGAATTTCTGGATTTTTTGTTAAGATTCTGCCTTGTGTACCTACGATAAAAATAACAGACCTCTCCATTCTTTGTAGGTGGGAAAACTTGCAAAATCGGCAGAGTATCAAATACTGAAACTGAAAACTCGGTAATTATAGGCCAGTAAGTTTAACCTCTACTGTGGGTAAAATCCTGGAGGGCATTCTAAGGGATGCTATGCTGGAGTATCTGAAGAGGAATAACCTCATGACCCAGTATCAGCACGGGTTTACTAGGGACCGTTCATGTCAGACTAATTTGATCAGCTTCTATGAAGAGGTAAGTTCCGGACTGGACCAAGGGAACCCAGTGGACGTAGTATATATGGACTTTTCCAAAGCTTTTGATACGGTGCCACACAAAAGGTTGTTACATAAAATGAGAGTAATGGGGATAGGGGAAAATATGTGTAAGTGGGTTGAGAGCTGGCTCAGGGATAGGAAACAAAGGGTGGTTATTAATGGAGCACACTCGGACTGGGTCACGGTTAGCAGTGGGGTACCACAGGGGTCAGTATTGGGCCCTCTTCTTTTTAACATATTTATTAATGACCTTGTAGGGGGCATTCAGAGTAGAATTTCAATATTTGCAGATGACACTAAACTCTGCAGGGTAATCAATACAGGGGAGGACAATTTTATATTACAGGATGATTTATGTAAACTAGAAGCTTGGGCTGATAAATGGCAAATGAGCTTTAATGGGGATAAATTTAAGGTCATGCACTTGGGTAGAAGTAATAAGATGTATAACTATGTGCTTAATTCTAAAACTCTGGGCAAAACCGTCAATGAAAAAGACCTGGGTGTATGGGTGGATGACAAACTCATATTCAGTGGCCAGTGTCAGGCAGCTGCTACAAAGGCAAATAAAATAATGGGATGTATTAAAAGAGGCATAGATGCTCATGAGGAGAACATAACTTTTACCTCTATACAAGTCACTAGTTCGACCACACTTAGAATACTGTGCACAGTTCTGGTCTCCGGTGTATAAGAAAGACATAGCTGAACTGGAGCGGGTGCAGAGAAGAGCGACCAAGGTTATTAGAGGACTGGGGGGTCTGCAATACCAAGAAAGGTTGTTACACTTGGGGCTATTTAGTTTGGAAAAACGAAGACTAAGGGGTGATCTTATGTTAATGTATAAATATATGAGGGGACAGTACAAAGACCTTTCTGATGATCTTTTTAATCATAGACCTGAGACAGGGACAAGGGGGCATCCTCTACGTCTGGAGGAAAGAAGGTTTAAGCATAATAACAGACGCGGATTCTTTACTGTAAGAGCAGTGAGACTCTGGAACTCTCTGCCGTATGATGTTGTAATGAGTGATTCATTAATTAAATTTAAGAGGGGACTGGATACCTTTCTGGAAAAGTATAATGTTACAGGGTATATACACTAGATTCCTTGATAAGGCGTTGATCCAGGGAACTAGTCTGATTGCCGTATGTGGAGTCGGGAAGGAATTTTTTTCCCCATGGTGGAGTTACTCTTTGCCACATGGGGTTTTTTTGCCTTCCCCTGGATCAACATGTTAGGGCATGTTAGGTTAGGCTATGGGTTGAACTAGATGGACTTACAGTCTTCCTTCAACCTTAATAACTATGTAACTATGTAACTATGTAACTTATTTTCCCCACTATATATGGGAGTGTCCCAACTCCTGGCGACAGATGAAAGGGGAAAGTAGGATCTAGCATGTTGGGATTCAACAATGCCCCATCAGATAGCTGTTGAATGAATGAATGAATGAATGCTTGCTTGTCTGACATGCTATCGCTATGGACCCCCATACACAGGAGCATTTGGCTGGTTTGTTAAAGTCAGCAGTAAGTTGTCAGACTTGTTTTAGAAATCTCCAGCAATCATTTCTCATCACCCAAAGTTTCAGACAGCATCAATAACTTATACGCAATGTAATATTGTATGACATCTATTCAAATGAATGGCTGTTTCGCCATGTCAAGCACATCAGGGGCTCTTGCCTGCAACAGGTCTATTCAATTGAAGAAAGGGAATTCCAACCCGTAAGGTACCCTGCCTTCCTCCCATGACTTTCATACCTTCTAATATGAATAGGATGAATACATGGATTGAGTTACGATGATTGTTGAATTAACTTACCCAAACTAAAACTTCAGTTTTTCTTGTTAAATCCACTGGCTGTGCTCAATGCAGATTGTAGAGACAAAGCAATGAAGATTCTGGATCCATTATGTACCTGCATAGTTCGAAGGAAAGGCAACATGCATTGTAATTATAGGAGTGTTCCTCCTTTACTGAACTGCCCATTATGCTAGGGTCCCATAATTAACGAGTAAGAAGGTGCATTCTCTGAAATCAGTGAACTACATGTAAGGAGTCCGATAAATCTTCTGAAGCAAGGTGTCCATTACCTGTAAATTTAATCTTATTGTGAAAATGGTTAAGTGCTTGAGTTATTTCATAGCGAAAATTCCCTTGATAATGTCCAGGAGTGTTTGCCAACAATTGCGTGTTCCAAATATAATAAATTAATCTCAGCATTGTTCTGCTGAGGACTCGCCTTCACCACTCTCTGGTTCTCCTATAGGGGGGAAATGCCTTGTAATCACCTGGGCTTAAAATAGTATATGACGTCAAAGAAAGCATCACAACATCACCATGATGAAGAAAAAAAAAGGACGTTGACATATCGGAGCTGTATGGCTATGTCAGCCAATCATCTGAGTTTGCTTAAGGTGTGTTTGCAGTTGATCACTGCTCAACCGACAGACTCAATCAGAAGCCTAGTAACACAGCGTACTGGTCTAGAGGCAACGACTAACCTGCACAGGACTGTCACTGCACGCAGTCATTCAAGAAAACTTATTTTTTTACTATTTTATTGTATACTTTATATTGCAAGAATAACCTGGAAATGCACAATCACTTGTAAATCCTTCAACTTCTGCATCTTCATCTGAGCTGGAAACAAGTACAAGATTTCCTTAATGTTGCCATTTCTTGCAAAACTGTGCTGGACTGAAAGGTGACACAATGATTAAAACTCATCCGATACCACACAGGTATCTTAAAGTAATTTATGTCATTTTGCTTGTGGCATGGCATCATGGAAATACAGGTAAGTGACAATTTTATTTCTGTTCCTTTAAAAAGGTACTGTTGTATAGGTATCTGAAGAACTTTTTGCTACTTTTGGGGATGTGAAGAACTTTTTGTTACCTTGTATCTGAAGAACTTTTTGTTACTTTTGGGTATCTGAAGAACTTTTTGTTACTTTTGGGTATCTGAAGAACTTTTTGTTACTTTTGGGTATGTGAAGAACTTTTTTCCATTTTTTGGTGTCTGAAAAATGGTTTGTTACTTTGGGTATGTGAAGAACTTTTTGTTACCTTCGGGTCTCTGAAAAACTTTTGTTACATTTGGCTATGTGAAGAACTATTTGTTACTTTTAGTTATGTGAAGAACTATTTGTTATTTTTGGGTATGTGAATAACTTTTGTTACCTTTGGGTATCTGAAGAACTTTTTGTTACTTTTGGGTATGTGAATAACTTTTGTTACCTTTGGGTATCTGAAGAACTTTTTGTTACTTTTGGGTATATGAAGAACTTTTTGTTACCTTGCATCTGAAGAAATGTTTGTTACTTTTGGGTATCTGAAGAACTTTTTTCTATTTTTGGGGCCCTGAAAAATGGTTTGGTTTTGTTACTTTGGGTATGTGAATAATTTTTTGTTACCTTTGGGTATCTGAAGAACTTTTTGTAACTTTTGGGTATCTGAAAAACTGTTTGTTACCTTTGAGTCTCTGAAAAACTTTTTGTTACTTTTGGGTATATGAAGAACTTTTTGCTACCTTGCATCTTAAGAAATGTTTGTTACTTTTGGGTATCTGAAGAACTTTTTTCTATTTTGGAGGCTCTGAAAAATGTTTTGTTACTTTGGATATGTGAAGAACTTTTTGTAACCTTTGGGTATCTGAAGAACTTTTTGTTACTTTTGGCTATGTGAAAAACTTTTTGTTAGGCTAGGTTCACATTGCGTTAGGGCAATCCGTTTAGCGCTAACGCTAGCGGATTGCGCTAACGCAATGTATTTGTAGGGGTCGCATTTAGGGGTCGCGTTAACGTCCCCGCTCTCGCAGATCCCCGATCTGCGAGAGCGGGGAACGGACCTCGGGTGTGCCGCGGACGCTGCAAGCAGCGTCCGAGGCGCGCCACAAAAGAACGGCACATCGCTAGCGTGAGCCGAAAAAGGCACGCGCTAGCGATGCGCTTCAGGCAGAAACAACACTGCTGTCAATGGGTGCGCTAACAGACCCGTTGCACGGAGTTAATTGTGACATTTTCACCGTGCAACGCTGTCCGTTAGCGATCACCCAATAACGCAATGTGAACCTAGCCTTACTTTTAGTTATGTGAATAACTTTTGTTACCTTCGGGTAGCTGAAGAACTTTTTGTTACTTTTAGTTATGTGAATAACTTTTGTTAACTTTTAGATAGCTGAAGAACTTTTTGTTTTGTTACTTTTGGGTAGCTGAAGAACTTTTTGTTACTTTTGGGTTTCTGAAGAACTTTTTATTATTTTGGGGTATTTGATGAACTTTTAGTTTATGTATACCAATGAAAAATTGTAATAAAACCATTTATAGGAATAATTATATTTAGCACAATAACAATGAATGATTTGGGACAAGAGTAAGAAACCCCTGTTTGATCTGCAACAAGTTTTTGTGACTTGGGATATTGTTTATAGAGATCAGCAGATAAATCTGATCAGGTCAGGGGTGGTCTTCTCGAAGAAGTGGGATTTTATAGTGGTTTAATTGTTTGTGAAGCCTTTGGAGGATAAACCAAAATTGGTCTAAAAAAAGTTGTTCTCTCATAAAAGATGACTGTACGAAGCGAATTATTAATACAGAAAAGCTTTTTTCCAACAAGTTCTCATTTAGAGGTATGGTTGTCAGATGGGGTGTATTCTTTCAGTTCACTGTCACACGCACTTTTTTAGCCGAAATTTCTTGAAGCATTTTTTCTGTGTTCTTGGTGATTTTTTTTTTACATTTATGAGGCAGCTTTAAGAAAACGGTCTAAAATAATAAAACAAAACAAACAGCCTCGTAGCCCATAGGAACCAATGACAGCATTGCTTTGACTTTGTATTCTGTTGTTGAATGTATAAAGCTGCTCTTGGCTGCTGTGGGCAACAGGGTCAGTTTTCCTTGTAGACCGCTTTCCTACCGCTTGCACGTTTTTGCACATGTTACAAGTTTTGTGATTCTAAGGGTATGTGTCCACGGTCAGGTTTGCTTCAGGCTTTGGTCAGGATTTTATGCAGGTAAAATCCTAACCAAAAATGCACCTGCGGTCACTGGCAGGTCACCTGCGGTGTTCCTGCGTGTTTTGCTCATTGTAGCAACATGCTACGTTCTGAAAAAACGCACCACTTGTGCGTTTTTGCAGGAAAAACGCATGCGTTTTTTAATGCACAGTGGAGACGGGATTTCATTAAATCCCCTCCACTATGCTGTAACATCTGGACGCTGCTTTTTTGACGCTGCGGCTCAACGCTGCGTCAAAAACGCAGCGTTTCCTGAACGTGGACACATACCCTTAGTGATTTATAATGAAAATAATGCAACAAAAAACACGACCAGAAATGCAATACACAATAAAGCTATATTCAGACTTTTTGAAGAGTTTTCCAAATCAAACCATTTCAGAAAAACGATTGTAAGGCTATGTTCAAACGATGCGGTTTTTGCTGCGGATCCGCAGCGGAATTGCAGCTGCGGATCCGCAGCAGTTTTCCATGCAGGGTACAGTACAATGTTACCCTATGGAAAACAAAAACCGCTGTGCCGACGATCCTTTTTTTCGCAGGCAAATCCGCACGGATTTGCCTGCAGAAAAAAGAAGTACCATGTCAATTCTTTCTGCGGATTCCGCTGCGGGTTTCCAACAACACCAATAGGAAACTGCAGTTGGAAACCCGCAGTGGAATCCGCAGTAGAAAAAGGACACAAAACCGCAGAGAGAAGCACCGCCGTTTTTCACTGCGGATTTTCCCGAAAAAGGACCTGAAAAATCCGCAGTGAAAAAAGGATCGTGTGAACGTAGCCTAAACTGAATATTTGAACAGCAAAATGAATTCACATTGCAATGAATATGAAGAGTCTTTAAAGCAATTTTTAAGTGATTTTTTTAGGCGCTATATGGATCGGATCCGCTCAAAAAATTCAGTGTGAACATACATGCATTTTTTAGGAGAAAGTAGAGAAAAATCAATGAACCATTATTACAGAAAAAAGCATTGCAAACAGAAAAAATGCCATACCTGGAGCATGGTGCAAAAAGGTCAAAAACACAAGTTAAAAAAGAAAAAGAAAACACTTGTATATGCGCTGCATTTAACATTTCTCTAATGATGCTAACAAAAACCTGAAAAAACAACACTAAAAATTGGGAGTAAGTGCACAATTAGGAGTCTATTTCCACAGAAATCCTGAAAATTTGTATTATTTGGGATGATCATGGAAAGCTTGTCACATTTAAGACCGATACGAGCAATTCAAACTTTCCATAGCTCAATTACTGTCAGAATAAAAGTATGGAGTAGAATCATATTCTCAATATCCACAGATGATTTTCATTCTTTAAATGAGCTGAAAAGCTCCATATAAGTGGCATATATCACATTAATTTGGCTCTGTATTCACTATAAAATTTAAATATTCATTGATATAGTGAGACGACTTCACCAACCATGGTCAAAATACCAGTAGTCTTTTTCTTCATTTTTTTTTTTTTTTTAAGGCTATGGACACCTTTGAGGGCATCTTTTTACTTAAATGGATGTTGTTTGGGCTAAAAATTATTTTCGCAATTGGGCTTCATATAAAAAGTTTGCACTTTTTGCCTTCTTAAGCCTTTGTGTTGCATTGTCTATTGGTGGCTGCAGAATGAGTTAACTAAGAATCTGTCAGTGAGCTTGTTCTGATAGAAACATTTGTAACCTTAAGTCATATCAATGTTGAACTAAACTTTCCTTCACATGTTTAGTATTTGGTCAGTATTTTATATCAGTATTTGTAAGCCAAAATCAGGAGAGGAACAATCAGAGGAAAAGTATAATAGAAACCCGTCACCACTTCTGTATTTATCACCCACTTCTGGTTTTAGAGAGAAACATCTGAGGAGCAGATTTTGTACGTCTGACGCTCCTATTTTTTTCTCTTGCCTATTAAAAATTAAATTCTGCTGGGAAACTGATCACAGATATGTTCCCATTGTTCCTACTGGGAGAGGTTTTGGCGACATCAGATTTAATGCTGGGCATTGTTCTGTGATGAACAGAGAAACGTCAGGTGCAGCCTTTCTCATTATGGCTAGAGGAGACGTCTGGCACAACGCTCCATTCATCTCAGTGAGTGCTGGTGGGAAAGATGGCGGCAACAGCCTTCAAATATTAGCACACGTCATTCATATAGGGCTGAGCAACTAAATAAAGGGTGTCAGCAATTCAGTATGTGGGGCACATGGGAGCAATGTTCTGACAGTGGTCACTGCCTGTCTGCCTCTACAGGACTCTCATAACAATCACATAAAGAGTGCCCTGAATATCAATGCCAGCCATAGTGCACCCCATTATCAATGCCAGCCATAGTGCACCTCATTCCAATGCAGAGATATAGTGCACCCCATTATCAATGCCAGCTATAGTGCACCCCATTATCAATGACAGCCACAGTGCACCCCATTCCAATGCCAGCCACGGTGCACCCCATTATCAATGTTAGCCACAGTGCACCCCATTCGAATGTCAGCCACAGTGCACCCCATTCCAATGTCAGCCACAGTGCACCCCATTCCGATACCAGGCACAGTGCACCCCATTCTGATACCAGCCACAGTGCACTCCATTCCAATGTCAGCCACAGTGCATCCCATTCTGATACCAGCCACAGTGCACACTATTCCAATGTCAGCCACAGTGCACCCCATTTTGATACCAGCCATGGTGCACTCCATTATCAATGTCAGCCATAGTGCACCCCATTCCAATGTCAGCCACAGTGCACCCCATTCCGATACCAGGCACAGTGCACCCCATTCTGATACCAGCCACAGTGCACTCCATCCCAATGTCAGCCACAGTACATCCCATTCTGATACCAGCCACAGTGCACCCCATTTTGATACCAGCCATGGTGCACCCCATTATCAATGTCAGCCACAGTGCACTCCATCCCAATGTCAGCCACAGTGCACCCCATTTTGATACTAGCCATGGTGCACCCCATTATCAATGTCAGCCACAGTGCACCCCATTCCAATGTCAGCCACAGTGCACCCCATTCCAATACCAGCCACAGTGCACCCCATTCCAATGTCAGCCACAGTGCACCCCATTCCAATACCAGCCACAGTGCACCCCATTCTGATACCAGCCACAGTGCACACTATTCCAATGTCAGCCACAGTGCACCCCATTCTGATACCAGCCACAGTGCACACTATTCCAATGTCAGCCACAGTGCACCCCATTCCAATGTCAGCCATAGTGCACCCCATTCCAATGTCAGCCACAGTGCACCCCATTCTGATACCAGCCACAGTGCACACTATTCCAATGTCAGCCACAGTGCACCCCATTCTGATACCAGCCACAGTGCACACTATTCCAATGTCAGCCACAGTGCACCCCATTTTGATACCAGCCATGGTGCACTCCATTATCAATGTCAGCCACAGTGCACCCCATTCCAATGTCAGCCACAGTGCATCCCATTCCAATACCAGCCACAGTGCACCCCATTCTGATACCAGCCACAGTGCACTCCATTCCAATGTCAGCCACAGTGCACCCCATTCTGATACCAGCCACAGTGCACCCCATTCTGATACCAGCCACAGTGCACTCCATCCCAATGTCAGCCACAGTGCACCCCATTCTGATACCAGCCACAGTGCACCCCATTCTGATACCAGCCACAGTGCACACTATTCCAATGTCAGCCACAGTGCACCCCATTTTGATACCAGCCATGGTGCACTCCATTATCAATGTCAGCCACAGTGCACCTCATTTCAATGACAACATCCATAACTGTGGCAGCCTCAGTGCAGCTAATATTAGTGCCAGCCCTATCGTTACCTATGGTGCCAAACAATGGCTGTGATAATGCCACTCGAGATCTGTTAAAGGAAAAAAAAGAAAAAACGAATCAGAATGTGGTGAACACGCCATTATATAACCCATTCCTGCACAGTAGGGCCTTACAAGGAACGGTGCCACAAATAGAGAATGGCCGTGTCGTGCATTGCCCCCTAGGCCCTGCACTAAGTATAACACGTTCCAGTTTTTGGGGAGGTGTTCCCTTAGTTTTAAGTGTTTGCCCTGTGTAATTGTACCCCTATGTCCTCTCTCCTGTCACAATGACCTCACGGAGGAGCAGTTACATAGCAATGCCAGACCTCTGATCTGTGATAAACCTCACCTAGTGTCCGTATTGACATTGGTTTTACAGTGTGTGACAGAACATCGCCCTACAGAAGTCATTCTGGATCTGCTCTACATTGCAAACATTGGATGTGGTGTCCCAGCCGTAGTCCAATCGCTGCAACTTATTCAGCATTTCTCCAGGAGATTAGATGTAGCTCTGATGCCATCATAGACACCTGATAGTGACCCTAGAGACAAAAGGGGAAATTGCGTCAACATGATCCTCTCTTATATCATAGATGTATGCCATCACATTGGTGAAATCTGTCATCTCGGACCACCAATGATTTCCAAAATGAAAGAGCTTTATGGGACTCAAACTTCTCTTATCAGAGTGGTGACAGGTTCCAAAAAGTATCTCACTATGGAGGACCTGTCCTGTCTGGTATCACACAACTCACTCATTTGAATCACCACAGTGTAATACCTAATTTATCCTCTGGGAGTGCTGCAGTGAAACTGAACACTTTCTGCTAGGTTCCCACACAGCTTACAGCTGATTGTTGAGGGTTTCGACACCTCGTGATCTGATCGTGAAGTGAACTTAAAGTAGAGGTTGTCCAAAGAGGACATCTTCTTTAAATTGAGACATGTAATTTAATAAAAGCTTATAGAGTGAAATATGAAAACGACTTAACTTTTATTTTACTTATATTCAAAGATGTTGTGTGTGCAGAAAACCCCTCTTTTCTATCTTCAAAAAAGAGTTGTTCCTGCCAAGTATTAGACTGAATACTCTCGGAAACTCAACTCTCGATGTAGAACTATTTCCTCTTAAGACTTAGTATTGGATTACAGTATTCCCTGCACACCTGCCATAATAGTCTGCTATATTATTACTGCTAGTAGTGTTCATAGAGGTAAATGGATTAGTAATGATATCATTGCCCATGTTAACCGCACGCTAGTACTAACCCACATTATTATAATTTTACATAGGCAAATTCCACAAATGGAGATATCGTTAGCAGGTGATGGGGCGGTCAAAGACTGTTCTTCTGTGTGCAAAAAATATTTCTCCTGAACAATGTGAGACTAATGTAGGAATATTGATTATGATGGGTTGCAGAATTTCATCACATGTAATGCACAGGGAGTCTTAAAGGGGTTGTCAAAAATTAATTTTTACTAGGTTTGGATAGTAGTAAGGTAATACCAGAAAATTCTGCTGTTCCATCCCCTGAAAATCTTCTATGATAGGTGGGAAAGCCTGACCATAAGTGTGTAAATCATTGCAGGGAAAATTAATTATTACACAGTGCCGACTGGAATCAATGAGCTGACTGTGTAATGTACAAATGTGTCGGACCCCCAGAGGGAGATGATGCTCTTTGTAGCCTCTCTGCACTGTGACTAATGGGCTTTGCTTCTTATTGACTGGCAATTCAATAGCAGAACTCACTGTACAAGAGAATGCAGGGCCATAGGACTGAGCCACTGTGTATATGTGGCCATTAGGTGAAAGTTCTGACAAGGAAGAACCCCTGGGGGCGCCATGTCAAATATCCAAGAGTATTATTATTATTATTATTATTATAGCGCCATTTATTCCATGGCGCTTTACATGTGAGGAGGGGTATACATAATAAAAACAAGTACAATAATCTTAAACAATACAAGTCACGACTGGTACAGGAGGAGAGAGGACCCTGCCCACGAGGACTCACAAGCTACAAGGGATGGGTGAGGATACAGTAGGTGAGGATAGAGCTGGTTGTGCAGTGGTTTGATTGATCGGTGGTTACTGCAGGTTGTAGGCTTGTCGGAAGAGGTGGGTCTTCAGGTTCTTTTTGAAGGTTTCGATGGTAGGTGAGAGTCTGATGTGTTGTGGTAGAGAGGAGATCTTGTGAGGATCAGAGCTTGCATGTAGGTAAGTACCGGGAGATGAGGTCACAGATGTATGGAGGAGACAGGTTGTGGATGGCTTTGTATGTCATGGTTAGGGTTTTGTACTGGAGTTTCTGGGCAATGGGGAGCCAGTGCAAGGATTGACAGAGGGGAGAGGCCGGGGAATAGCGGGGGGACAGGTGGATTAGTCGGGCAGCTGAGTTTAGAATAGATTGGAGGGGTGCAGAGTGTTAGAGGGGAGACCACAGAGCAGGAGGTTGCAGTAGTCAAGGCAGGAGATGATGAGGGCATGGACTAGGGTTTTTGCAGATTCTTGGATTAGGAATGTACGGATCCATGAAATATTTTTGAGTTGAAGTCGGCAGGAAGTGGAAAGGGCTTGGATATGTGCTTTGAAAGAGAGATCAGTGTCAAGGATTACCCCAAGGCAGCGAGCTTGTGGGACTGGGGAGAGTGATCAGCCATTTACTGTAATGGATAGGTCCGTTGGGGGGGGGGGGGGTCGCGAGAGATGGGGAAAGATGATTAATTTTGTTTTGTCCATATTAAGTTTTAGAAATCTAGCGGAGAAGTATTATTACCATTGTTCTACTTTTACATAATTCCATTTGAACAGTAGATTTGTCTTGCCTAACGACACGTCCTGTTACCCGATTAAGCATTTGCGGTTTTCATATACATATATATCTTTGTTGACATTTTGAGTGCAAAAGTCTTCAAAATGGCACACGAGGCTAATACATTTAGCCCAAAAACAAAAACGTTCTTTTTTTTCTAGCTTTAATCTTTTTTTTTTTTTAATACTTTTAAGCGTACAAAGTCACATAAACCACTAAAAGGTTGCAAAACGTTCTCAACATTTTGGAGATGTAATATCACATTTGTTTTTTCAGTCACTAGATCTCACACACAAATTATATTAACCTATGACAGAACTGTTGGTGTCTTCGAGTCGTCTTTTCAGGAAACATGGCAAGGTGGAAATTTCGGCTCTCATACTTTTATGAGCTCTTATTATGAGTTTTGTCAACATAAGTTTCAGAAATTCTCTTCTGGCAAGTTTAGTTTTATTTTTCATGTTCTAAATAACATAACCGTTTATTTCTGATACATTCAAGAAAAAAAAAACACGTGACGATTGGCCATCTTGTAGCGTGCAGAGCGTAATGGACGCCGTGTCTCGCGATGCACAGAGGAGGCAGGGCGCCCGAGCTAGGAAGCTACCGAAATTGACGGCTACCTATTTCCCATATTTGCGGAAATATGATGAAAAGAACCTCACTTTTAATCCAACGGACCCCATGCAATTAAACCTTGATAAAGATATGATTATGGGCAACAGAACAAAAGTGTGAACATTAAAGACGATGATATATTTGAATACTTTTTTCATGGTTTCCTAAATGTACTCTGTGGATGCCAAGATGAACAGTCCATAAAGCAAGAGAAGGGAAGGGTCAAGCAGAAACATGTAAATTCATAATGCTTGTCTAATTAGGGCCGCCCGTGTGGTGTCGAAAAAAATAACCACGTCTACTAATAAGATAGTGCCATTAATTTTCTGTTGCCTAGAATGGAGAACTTCAAAGATACATCTGAGCCATCGTAGGACGCTCACATACCCCTGCCAGTTACTACATATTCAGTCTGAGGAGCAGGGAATAAGTAAGAAGTGAGGGGCAGAGGATGGTGCCGTCAATTGAGGGCGCTATTGGCTTGTACTAATTTGGTGTGGTTGGCTGAAATTGTGGCACGTATAACCCTCCGGCAGTATAACGTGTACCTCCCTGTCCTCTGTAACTTATTTAAACCCAGTTCAGTCCCATCCATACATTGTAGATGGATAAAAAACAAGAGGCGCTCCTTGTGTAACACCATGGGCAAAAGGTAAGGGCGAGTTGAAGGATTGGTCGCTCACGTGAACAGGTTGTGCGCGGCACAATTACGTAAGGAGTCATGGATATTCCAATTGTATAAGCGCAAAAGAGAAAAAGACTAGGCCAATGACGGTATGCACACCCATAGAATATACAAAACATCAAAAACTTGAATTACACCTCAAGAAGACAAATACATAATAAATCATTTAAAAGAGGCCTGAATACAGGACCAGTAACCACCACCCCTAGACATATATTACATGAAGCAGCATGACACATAGATAAAGTGCTTATCACTAGATACAAATATACAGTGTCTCTTGTCCATAGGGATAATATCTCAAATCACAAAATGATATAGAGGCATAACATTACAGACACAAATACATGAAGGATAAACCAAACAATAACGCACGATAACCAGTAATCATATATTAACCTGTAATCATATATTTGTTATATCCCTATATACTAAGTGTAGTAATTTGCAGTGTTAAATGAGCATACTTTGCCATTCTGGATGATTATGGGCGACCTATTATATACCTGGTTGAGATCTTAGGCATACAGCTTAAGCCTATATTGGGACAGGAATATTGGCACTATCACTGTCCTGGGTAGTGAGTTATATATTGTGCCCATGCACTGATTAGTCGTCTCCCACGTCTCTTGCTTTGAATAACTGACAAGTAGAAATGTATCACAAGCAGGAGACAGGGGAGGAAGTCTGAAGCTGCAACATCCCAAATACACTGAGACTGTAGTGTGATATGGCAGTTCTATGTCATTATCTTTGATTAGCTGCAAATAAATTAGAATCACAGCAGAGCAAGCGCAGTGTGGTTATATTCTGCCACCTAGGCAAAACAAGAAACATGATGTAAAATGTAGCCTGTGGTAGGGGAACTATATTAAAGGGGTTGTCCAGTCTAAAATAACAAGTCTGCAGTCACTGTAGTTTTCTGGAGTACTAGATGGGACTCTTAATGATGCAGTGAAGACGTTAATGCTAACGTACCTAATGAGCAGAGTGGTGCAGGTGGTCTTGGCTACTAAAGGTCAGTTTTCCAGTTGAGCTAGGTTAATGAAGGTGCCAATGTCACCTTTCCTGATAGTGATACTGATAGCGAAAGGGTTATTATATTGCCCTTTCCTGGTACTGGTTAGAGTGTAGTGTGTTTTAATCTCCGGCTCCCTTGTGGTCAAAGGTATTCTATCACCCCCCAAAAAATTACACCATTTATACATTCGTATAAGGGACGAAACCCGAATAAAAATCATACCTGTACAGACTTCACTACTTCACCCACCCAAACTATTTATTTGTGCATGTAGCTCTTTCAAATACAAGTCCAGAGAAATCATTGCATGGCCAGTCCGTTCCTCCGTTACTGAGAAATCAGAGTGGCCAGGTATGCGCAGATCAAAAGGCCGTCTCTCACAAGGTTGTCCTGCTCACGCATAGCCCTCTTTGAAGAGATGACCCCTGACAGTGCCTGCAGAAAATCTCGGGCAGGGGAGGCACTGATACATGAGGGACCTGTCCATCAAATGTCAGCAGGCAATGGGTGTCATGATCTAGTCCAGGGTTTGTTTCTGATTATTCTCTCCCTGGGATGGTCATGCAGGGGTTAATCTTCCTTGTCTCGTTTTGGGATCTGTCTGGCTATTTCAGTCCGCTATTACCTGCTAGCAGTGTCAGTTATAGTTCCTGTCTCTGGCTTGAGCAGCTGACCCATTATACCCTGATTTGTCCTCTGCCCGTTTACCTAGGTCCCATTCCTGTGTTCCCCTGTGACTTCGCTCGTTGTAGTACTCGCACTTCGTGTTGTTTACCCCTTGATACTTGACTCGGCTTGTCCTCTGACCTGTTTGACTGTCTTGTATCTCTGGCTTTTCTACTCCCAATCAGCTCTGACTTCTTTGGCTTGTGTCTGACCACGTGTATTGCTGTGACCTCTGGTACTTTGCTCCCTCTCTATTGCTGACCCAGATTTTTCTGACTACTCTTTCGCCACCTAGTGGCTTCGGCCTGCTGTGATTTCACTGTGACTGTACCTGTTTTCCTTCACCTGCACCTCCTGGTGGAGGTTGTGTGCTACTGCCCTGCAGCAGGCATTACAGTGGGCAGGGAAAAGCGAGAGAGGGCAGGAGAGCTGATAGTGCAGTGCCCACCCTTCTGGACTTGAGGCTTCTTAGCATACATTTTAAAAGCTGCATTTCTCTAAAACAGAATTTGTATAAATCAATAGTACAACTGAATATAATAAACTTTGTAATATATCTTATCAGCGAATTCAGCTTCTTACTCCACTTATGAGCCACATTTTCCATCTTCATTCTTCCTAAACTCAACTGAAGACAGAACACCAGCACACTGAGGTGCTAGTTTACAGAGGCTAATATATTATATAGAGCTAGGAAGAGGTGAGGAGTGAGGAGCAGGATGAGAAAACAAGCAGAGGCAGACAAGATAGATAGATCAGTGCTGAGATTAGTAAATGATGTAGCTCATCCCAGAGCTGGATTCACAGCCACACAGCTGAGCTGCTCCATAGTCTCCCCATAATGCTGATGCCATTAACTGAGCATGTGCTACACAGAGAAAGAAAGAAGTTGGAATCCCTGTGTTCTGAGAGAATTGAAAATTAGCGAAAGAGCCTGCAGCGGTGAAAGTGGGGAAAAATGCAGAACAGAAGTATATAATGATCAGGAATAGATTTATTCCTTAGGTATACACAGTCTATACCATCGCATATGGCAAGGTTATTATCTGCATGCCTGGTAGTCCAGGCTAGTGAATTGGTTAATATCCAGTGTCCAGAAATAGTAGAAAGCTGAACACAATATAGTAAGATCTGTGCTTGTTTAGATATCTTTGGTTTTACAATTTTTGTTAGACTTTGCATGTAGTATGAGGCAGGGAACACTATACCTGAAAGCCGACAGTCAGTACTATAGTGAGTATAAAGAACAGTGGCACCTGGAGGTCATCAGTCAGTACTACAATAAAGAACAGTGGCACCTGGAGGTCATCAGTCAGTACTACAACAAGTCTAATGAATAGTAGTATCTAAAGGTCTTTAGTCAGTTTCACAGTATGGAAGAAAAATATTATAATACTAACGTCTTCTAATATATCATAGGTCAGACTGAAACAAGAAGCAGGGAGTACAAAAAGGACCACCTGGTACTGAAAGTGAAGCAAAGAGATTTATCACAGCTTTGTTTTTATTATTTTACATATATTAGGTTTTGGGATCACATGTGTAAGATAAGAGTAAGGCCGGCGTCACACTGGAGTTTTAAACGGCCGAGTGCAATGCGATAAAAAATCGCATTGCACTCGGACCAATGTTCAGCTATGGGGCAGCTCCCACAAGCCGACTTTTTGTCGGCCATTTTCCTCGGTCCGAGACAATCGCAGCATGCTGCGATTGTCTCGGACCGAGGAAAACTCTCGGCTCACTCGCACCCATATAAGCCTATGGGTGCGAGTGAGACAGCGCACACCACTTGGATATCATCCGAGTGCTGTGCGTTATAAGCTGACCCCAGCAATGGAGGAGATGGAGAAATTAATTTCTCCGCCTCCTCCGCAGCTGTGCTCCGATCCTCCCTGTGCGAGAGAATCGGAGCACAGACGCATGACACTCGGCTCCTGCTCTGCTGCGAGCAGGACCGAGTGTCATTAGCATATCGCATCCGATGATCTCGCATCACATCAGATGCAATACGCCAGTGTGACGCCGGCCTAATAATAAGTGCATGTATCCTCATTTTGTGCATCTATAGGAAAACGTGTTTTTTTTTCTGGTTGCTAGCAGAGATTCTTATTTTCAATCCACACTCAGGTGCCTCCAGATTGTTATAGATTAATTAGGGTAAATTAAAGCATAACCCCCATTTTAATATTTATATAATAAGTCAATAGTACACATAAAGATAAACAACTTTGTAGTACATCTTGTCAGAGAAATCTGCTTTTCTTGCCTCCTGGATTCATCATTTATTCTCAATTCACAGGTAAAATCTGTATTTAGCAAAGACAGATTTCACATTACTGAGATACAAAATGACAAGTTAGTGCTTGTAAAATTCTATGGAGAGGAGAGGAGCTAGAAACAGACGCAGAGATTCTGCTGCAAGTTCCATTGAACTTTATGAGCACCAAATGTCATGTCCTAACTCAGTAATGGGACACTTTGTATTCTCTGAAGGCAGATTGTACCCGTGAATTGAGAATTTTGAGAATGGCTGATCACGCCAGTATGAGAAAGAAGCAGTTTCTTATTTTTATCTGTACTATGGATTTATGTAAGAAAAAATTATACCGACGGTTATGCTTTAAACAATTATAGGGGTTAACTGACCATCTGTATATGATCAGTGAAGTCCAACTCAGAGTAATGGGGTGGCCCTTTCTAACAGTTCAGACCCTTGCTGTTATAATTGTATTGGCTTATCCCAAGGACAGGCCATTTATTTTATGACCCAGATAACCCATTGATTGATTGTGTTGTTTATGTGTGGGTTATGGGTTATGGCCATTATTTGTAATGGGACCTAGAAAAGTTTTCATTTCCTCTGACTTATATCTGGCTCCTGCTTGTGATGACTGTCTTATGTCTGTAAAGCACATTTCTCAAAGAAGAAGCTGCATTACATGACCACTAAAACCACTTAAAATTACAGCTAAAATATCATCATACAGGTAGTTCCTAGTGATCACTGATACATGCTATAATTACTTCTCGTCCAGTCTAGGGCATCTAATCATTCATTTTCCAGGGTGTAAAATCCCTGATATACATGTGATACTTGGTTCTTGTGATCTACTGATAACTTAATCTTTGTTTTTTTATTCCAGTGCATGACCTTACCCTAATTCTTTATGTTGCTGGGACTAGAGCCATTTCTGGGCAAAGCAGCCACACTGGCTGAAGAAAATTATCCACATCTTGGAAGTCATAAGATGAGACTGTGCCAAAGGGCCTTGTAGCCCCTGTATTATAGCGACCCTCTACCCTGGCACTGTAAAGTGACTACATATTTGTCATGTATAATTATACAACCTTGTGGCCTCCAATTGTTTTCCTCAGCCTCCGCCATTGAGACCAACGTTCTGACCTTCCTGCATAAAAGATAGCCACTGGAGTGACATGGGAAGCACAATGGTAACCCTGAACCATGCCTAGTCCCTACCTTTTATGTTCCCCAGAGCCACTTTAGAAGCCATCATGGATGCAGGAGGACCAGATCATTTTTCTAAGCAGATGAGGCAGCAAGAGGCAAACATAAGACATGGGGTAGGGTGACTATCAATATGACAAAATGTCATATTACTTCTGAGTCCCAGGGTGGAGTGTCGCTTTAAGGGTATGTGCACATGTAAGGATTTCTTGCAGAAATTTTCCTGACAAAATCCGGACATTTCTGCCAGAAACCCGCATGCGTTTTTTACGCATTTTTTGTGCGCTTTTTTTGCTGATTTTTTGCAGAATTTTTGCGTTTTTTTCCTGACACTCCAATTTCATGGGAAATCCGCAAAAAATCCGCAAAAATAATGAACATGTTGCTTCTTTTTCCGGATTGCGTTTTTTTTGCGGAAAAAAACGCAACATTTGCACAAAAAATGCGGAATGCATTCTCAATGATAGGATGCATAATGTATGCGTTTTTTATGCTGTATTATAGAGTTTTTATCGGGGAAATCCGCAAAAAAAAAAAATCCTGAAGAAATCCTGACGTGTGCACATACCCTAAGGGTCTAACATCTTTTACTTGTGGTAGAGATACCTGTGGGTTGAGTATAATATGAGGCCATGTCGCAGTTGAATTTTTCTCATGCTATACCACTGTAAATCATGGAATCATAGAATGTTATAGTTGGAAGGTACGTCCAAGGTCATCGTGACCAACCCTCAATGCAGGATTCACTAAACCATTGCAGACAGATGTCTATCCAGCCTCTGAAGACTTCCATTGAAGAATTTTTTTTGTGTTATCTAACATAAAAAAATAATTTTGCACTGAAATAAAAGGGTTTGTCTCACCAATAAAGCACCACTCCTGAGTTTTTTTTTCTATTGCAGCTCTGGAGTGGTGCCACTAATTTAAGCTCCTTTGTCTCATACTCGCCAGCCGCAGTCTTTTATCGGCAACGCTCCGTTCAGACTTCAAGAGATTGTGTGGAAGTCATAACTCAATGTAAGTCTATGAGAGCCAGAACAAGTCAAGGATCCTCATAAACTTACTTTGAGAGCTTATAACCGCCATTACCTCTTACTTTCAGTCAGAAATTGAGGTCACAAGATGACAGGGCGGTACCGTAACAGCAAAGAGAAGAGCTGAAGACTGCTGGTGGGATGTATAATACTAAAGTCAGGGATCTAAGATTAGTGGCACCGACCCATAGATGAAATAAAAAAATGCTGGGAGGTGCTTTAAAATTAGATTTCACTTCTAAAAGTTTAAAAATATGGCACATTTTCAAATTATAATAATAAGTGATAACAATAAAAAATGTTCCATGTGTAGATGCTTCAGTTGCATACACATTGTACCCCCCCCCCCCCGTAGTTGACTCATAGGACCTGTACGTAATTAGGTCAGTGATGTTAGGAAGTTACTCCTCCTCTACAGAGTTTCACAAGTTCATATTAGCGGTCCTAAGCACTAATAAGAATAAGTTCACACATGTTCAAGATAAGCTGCTGAGCAATGAACATATTGGAAGTATAATGTGGTACAGAATCAAAGGAACCCCATGAGACACCAAAACCGGTATCAAACAGCAATATCTAGGCACAAAAGCATTATTTAAAAAACAATTCCAAATGGAAAAATATGTGATCTAATAGAAAAATATAATGAGTAAATGTGAGATAATCACGATCAATAAAATAAATAACAATGTAATAATCTCACAAACTAATAATCTATTTTCTATCGACAGAAGCCACAACAACTTCTGAAACAGAAAATATAACCACATCAGAAAAAGCAAATACAACTGATCCCTTGATAGATACTACAAGCAGTGATAAATCAGCCAGCGCAACTTCCAATAAAAGCTTAACAACTTATTTGGACTCATGGACAACTACCTCCATAAATTCACCAATCCCTTCTGACACTGAAAAAGCAAACACATCATCCATTACAATAACAGCAAGAAGTTCTTTGAAAACCACAAGAATAAGTGAGAACACAGAAAGAAATCCTTTCGCAGTGAGCTCTGAGAATTCTGCACAAAGTCAGACAACTTATAGTTCAACCACAACTCACAGCACTTCATCTCTTTTCACAGCTGCAATAACCGAAGTATCAAGCAGCACTCAAGAGCAAACTACCTCATCACACATCACAGAATCATCTAGCTACGATGTGGAATCATCATCACCATCAGCTGTGTCTGAAAAATCAACTATAAAAGTCACAATTACTACTGGATCTTCTGCATCTTCATCAATAACTAAATTGCAACGATATACTGAGGGAACAGAGGCATCATCAACAGAACGTTCACAATTTACAGAATCAATTGCATCCTCTCCATTAGCACAAACGTCAAGTTCCATTGATTCATCTCACTCCTACAACAGTATGTCTAAAACTACCGTGGCTTCAAATGCAACAGAAACACTACTAACAACTTCATCCAAGGAACCTATCACAAGCACTTCTGATGTGACTGGGGCATCAACCGAAACATCACATTTTTCATCTACCAGAGAAACATCAACCATAACACCAGAAACATTGATTTCTACTGCAACCCACACAGAAGAGACATCAACTAAACCACTGTCTTTACAGTCTACAACAATGGCACAGCCCTTAACAACTGTAAAAGTCTCAACTGCTTTCAATCCTTCCACATCTCCATCAATAACAGAAACACCCCAATATACTGAGAGCACAGAGATATCATCAACAGAACGTTCACAATCTACAGAATCAATCGGATCCTCCCCATTAGCACAAACGTCAAGTACTTTTGATACATCTCACTCCTCCAACAGTATGCTTCAATCTACTGTGGCTTCAGTTGCAACAGAAACACCACTAGCAACGTCATCCAAGGAACCTATCACAAGCACTTCTGATGTGACTGGGGCATCAACAGAAACATCACATTTTTCATCTACCAGAGAAACATCAACCATAACACCAGAAACATTGATGTCTCCAACTTTACCAACGTCAACTATGGAGACATCTGGTGCTTCACAAGCATCAGATGCATCATTAATTGCTACTTCTAAACCTATTCAAACTTCTGATTTATCAACATTGAAAGACGTGTCATCAACTGTAACAGAACATGTACAATCAACAACACAATTAGAGTCCACAGAAACTACAACTCTAAGAATTTCATCAACAAGCAAAGGACAGCTTTCCACTGCAACCCACACAGAAGAGACATCAAATGAACCACAGTCTTTACACTCTACAACAATGACACAGCCCTCTACAACAGTAAAAGTCTCAACTGCTTTCAATCCTTCAACATCTCCATCAATAACTGAAACGTCCCAATATACTGAGGGCACAGAGACATCATCAACAGAACACTCACAATCTACAGAATCAATCGGATCCTCCCCATTAGCACAAACGTCAAGTTCTTTGGATACATCTCACTCCTCCACCAGTTTGCCTCAAACTACCGTGCCTTCCCCTGCAACAGAAACACCACTAGCAACGTCATCCAAGGAACCTGTCACAAGCACTTCTGATGTGACTGGGACATCAACAGAAACATCACATTTTTCATCTACCACAGAAACATCAACCATAACACAAGAAACATTGATATCTTCAACTTTACCAACTTCAACTATGGAGACATCAGTTGCTTCACAAGCATCAGATGCATCAATTGATACTTCTAACTCTATTCAAACTTCTGATTCATCAACATTGAAAGTCGTGTCAACAACTGTAACAGAACAAGTACAATCAACAACACAATTAGAGTCCACAGAAACTACAACTCTAAGAATTTCATCAACAAGCAAAGGACAGCTTTCCACTGCAACCCACACAGAAGAGACATCAAATGAATCACAGTCTTTACACTCTACAACAATGACACAGCCCTCTACAACAGTAAAAGTCTCAACTGCTTTCAATCCTTCAACATCTCCATCAATAACTGAAACGTCCCAATATACTGAGGGCACAGAGACATCATCAACAGAACACTCACAATCTACAGAATCAATCGGATCCTCACCATTAGCACAAACGTCAAGTTCTTTGGATACATCTCACTCCTCCACCAGTTTGCCTCAAACTACCGTGCCTTCCCCTGCAACAGAAACACCACTAGCAACGTCATCCAAGGAACCTGTCACAAGCACTTCTGATGTGACTGGGACATCAACAGAAACATCACATTTTTCATCTACCACAGAAACATCAACCATAACACCAGAAACATTGACATCTTCAACTTTACCAACTTCAACTATGGAGACATCAGTTGCTTCACAAGCATCAGATGCATCAATTGCTACTTCTAAATCTATTCAAACTTCTGATTCATCAACATTGAAAGACATGTCAACAAGTGTAACAGAAAATGTACAATCAACAACACAATTAGAGTCCACAGAAGCTACAACTCTAAGAATTTCATCACCAAGCAAAGGCCAACTTTCTACTGCAACCCACACAGAAGAGACATCAACTGAACAACTGTCTTTACAGTCTACAACAATGGCAGAGCCCTTAACAACTGTAAAAGTTTCAACTGCTTTCAATCCTTCCACATCTCCATCAATAACAGAAACACCCCAATATACTGAGGGCACAGAGATATCCTCAACAGAACTTTCACAATCTAGAGAATCAATCGGATCCTCCCCATTAGCTCAAACGTCAAGTTCTCTTGATACATCTCACTCCTCCACCAGTATGCTTCAATCTACTGTGGCTTCAGCTGCAACAGAAACACCACTAGCAACGTCATCCAAGGAACCTGTCACAAGCACTTCTGATGTGACTGGGACATCAACAGAAACATCACATTTTTCATCTACCACAGAAACATCAACCATAACACCAGAAACATTGATGTCTTCAACTTTACCAACTTCAACTATGGAGACATCAGTTGCTTCACAAGCATCAGATGCATCAATTGCTACTTCTAACTCTATTCAAACTTCTGATTCATCAACATTGAAAGTCGTGTCAACAACTGTAACAGAACAAGTACAATCAACAACACAATTAGAGTCCACAGAAACTACAACTCTAAGAATTTCATCACCAAGCAAAGGACAGCTTTCCACTGCAACCCACACAGAAGAGACATCAACGGAACCACTGTCTTTACACTCTTCAACAATGGCACAGCCCTCATTAACAGTAGAAATCTCAAGTTCTTTCAATCCTTCAGCATCTCCATCAATAACAGAAATGCCCCAATATACTGAGGGCACAGAGACATCATCAACAGAACGTTCACAATCTACAGAATCAATCGTATCTTCCACATTGACACAAACGTCACGTTCTTTTGATGCATCTCACTCCTTCACCAGTATGCTTCAATCTACCATGGCTTTAGCTGCAACAGAAACACCACTAACAACGGCTTCCAAGGAACCTATCACAAGCACTTCTGATGTGACTGGAGCATCAACAGAAACATCACGTTTTTCATCTACCACAGAAACTTCAACCATTACACCAGAAACATTGATGTCTTCAACTTTACCAACTTCAACTATGGAGACATCAGTTGCTTCACAAGCATCAGATGCATCAATTGCTACTTCTAAATCTATTCAAACTTCTGATTCATCAACATTGAAAGATGTGTCAACAACTGTAGCAGAACATGTACAATCAACAACACAATTAGAGTCCACAGAAACTACAACTCTAAAAATTTCATCAACAAGCAAAGGACAGCTTTCCACTGGATCCCACACAGAAGATACATCAACTGAATCACAGTCTTCACACTCTACAACAATGACACAGCCCTCAACAACAGTAAAAGTCTCAACTACTTTCAATCCTTCAACTTCTCCATCCATAACTGAAACGCCCCAATATACTGAGGGCACAGAGACATCATCAACAGAACATTCACAATCTACAGAATCAATCGGATCCTCCCCATTAGCACAAACGTCAAGTTCTCTTGATACATCTCACTCCTCCACCAGTATGCTTCAATCTACTGTGGCTTCAGCTGCAACAGAAACACCACTAGCAACGTCATCCAAGGAACCTGTCACAAGCACTTCTGATGTGACTGGGACATCAACAGAAACATCACATTTTTCATCTACCACAGAAACATCAACCATAACACCAGAAACATTGATGTCTTCAACTTTACCAACTTCAACTATGGAGACATCAGTTGCTTCACAAGCATCAGATGCATCAATTGATACTTCTAACTCTATTCAAACTTCTGATTCATCAACATTGAAAGTCGTGTCAACAACTGTAACAGAACAAGTACAATCAACAACACAATTAGAGTCCACAGAAACTACAACTCTAAGAATTTCATCACCAAGCAAAGGACAGCTTTCCACTGCAACCCACACAGAAGAGACATCAACGGAACCACTGTCTTTACACTCTACAACAATGGCACAGCCCTCATCAACTACAGAAATCTCAAGTTCTTTCAATCCTTCAGCATCTCCATCAATAACTGAAATGCCCCAATATACTGAGGGCACAGAGACATCATCAACAGAACGTTCACAATCTACAGAATCAATCGTATCCTCCACATTGACACAAACATCACCTTCTTTTGATGCATCTCACTCCTCCACCAGTATGCTTCAATCTACCGTGGCTTTAGCTGCAACAGAAACACCACTAACAACGGCTTCCAAGGAACCTATCACAAGCACTTCTGATGTGACTGGAGCATCAACAGAAACATCACGTTTTTCATCTACCACAGAAACTTCAACCATTACACCAGAAACATTGATGTCTTCAACTTTACCAACGTCAACTATGGAGACATCAGTTGCTTCACAAGCATCAGATGCATCATCAATTGCTACTTCTAAATCTATTCAAACTTCTGATTCATCAACATTGAAAGATGTGTCAACAACTGTAGCAGAACATGTACAATCAACAACACAATTAGAGTCCACAGAAACCACAACTCTAAGAATTTCATCACCAAGCAAAGGCCAGCTTTCTACTGCAACCCACACAGAAGAGACATCGACTGAACCAACATCTTTACAGTCTACAACAATGGCACAGCTCTCAACAACCGTAAAAGTCTCAACTGCTTTCAATCCTTCAATATCTCCATCAATAACTGAAACGCCCCAATATACTGAGGGCACAGAGACATCATCAACAGAACGTTCACAATCTACAGAATCAATCGGATCCTCCCCATTAGCACAAACGTCAAGTTCTCTTGATACATCTCACTCCTCCACCAGTATGCTTCAATCTACCGTGGCTTCAGCTGCAACAGAAACACCACTAACAACGTCATCCAAGGAACCTGTCACAAGCACTTCTGATGTGACTGGGACATCAACAGAAACATCACGTTTTTCATCTACCACAGAAACTTCAACCATTACACCAGAAACATTGATGTCTTCATCTTTACCAACTTCAACTATGGACACATCAGTTGCTTCACAAGCATCAGATGCATCATCAATTGCTACTTCTAAATCTATTCAAACTTCTGATTCATCAACATTGAAAGACATGTCATCAACTGTAACAGAACATGTACAATCAACAACACAATTAGAGTCCACAGAAACTACAACTCTAAGAATTTCATCAACAAGCAAAGGACAGCTTTCCACTGCAACCCACACAGAAGAGACATCAACGGAACCACTGTCTTTACACTCTACAACAATGACACAGCCCTCTACAACAGTAAAAATCTCAACTGCTTTTAATCCTTCAACATCTCCATCAATAACTGAAACGCCCCAATATACTGAGGGCACAGACACATCATCAACAGAACGCTCACAATCTACAGAATCAATCGGATCCTCCCCATTAGCACAAACGTCAAGTTCTTTGGATACATCTCACTCCTCCACCAGTTTGCCTCAAACTACCGTGCCTTCCCCTGCAACAGAAACACCACTAGCAACGTCATCCAAGGAACCTATCACAAGCACTTCTGATGTGACTGGGACAGCAACAGAAACATCACATTTCCATTCTACCACAGAAACATCAACCATAACACCAGAAACATTGATGTCTTCAACTTTACCAACTTCAACTATGGAGACATCAGTTGCTTCACAAGCATCCGATGCATCAATTGCTACTTCTAAATCTATTCAAACTTCTGATTCATCAACATTGAAAGTCTTGTCAACAACTGTAGCAGAACAAGTACAATCAACAACACAATTAGAGTCCACAGAAACTACAACTCTAAGAATTTCATCACCAAGCAAAGGACAGCTTTCCACTGCAACCCACACAGAAGAGACATCAACGGAACCACTGTCTTTACACTCTACAACAATGGCACAGCCCTCATCAACTACAGAAATCTCAAGTTCTTTCAATCCTTCAGCATCTCCATCAATAACTGAAATGCCCCAATATACTGAGGGCACAGAGACATCATCAACAGAACGTTCACAATCTACAGAATCAATCGTATTCTCCACATTGACACAAACATCACCTTCTTTTGATGCATCTCACTCCTCCACCAGTATGCTTCAATCTACCGTGGCTTTAGCTGCAACAGAAACACCACTAACAACGGCTTCCAAGGAACCTATCACAAGCACTTCTGATGTGACTGGAGCATCTACAGAAACATCACGTTTTTCATCTACCACAGAAACTTCAACCATTACACCAGAAACATTGATGTCTTCAACTTTACCAACGTCAACTATGGAGACATCAGTTGCTTCACAAGCATCAGATGCATCATCAATTGCTACTTCTAAATCTATTCAAACTTCTGATTCAGCAACATTGAAAGATGTGTCAACAACTGTAGCAGAACATGTACAATCAACAACACAATTAGAGTCCACAGAAACTACAACTCTAACAATTTCATCACCAAGCAAAGGACAGCTTTCTACTGCAACCTACACAGAAGAGACATCAACTGAACCAACATCTTTACAGTCTACAACAGTGGCACAGCTCTCAACAACCGTAAAAGTCTCAACTGCTTTCAATCCTTCAATATCTCCATCAATAACTGAAACACCCCAATATACTGAGGGCACAGAGACATCATCAACAGAACATTCACAATCTACAGAATCAATCGGATCCTCCCCATTAGCACAAACGTCAAGTTCTTTGGATACATCTCACTCCTCCACCAGTATGATTCGATCTACCATGGCTTCAGCTGCAACAAAAACACCACTAGCAATGTCATCCAATGAACCTATCAAAAGCACTTCTGATGTGACTGGGGCATCAACAGAAACATCACATTTTTCTTCTACCACAGAAACATCAACCATAACACCAGAAACATTGATGTCTTCAACTTTACCAACGTCAACTATGGAGACATCTGGTGCTTCACAAGCATCAGATGCATCATCAATTGCTACTTCTAAACCTATTCAAACTTCTGATTTATCAACATTGAAAGACATGTCAACAAGTGTAACAGAAAATGTACAATCAACAACACAATTAGAGTCCACAGAAACTACAACTCTAAGAATTTCATCACCAAGCAAAGGCCAGCTTTCTACTGCAACCCACACAGAAGAGACATCAACTGAACCACTGTCTTTACAGTCTACAACAATGGCACAACCCTTAACAACTGTAAAAGTCTCAACTGCTTTCAATCCTTCCACATCTCCATCAATAACAGAAACACCCCAATATACTGAGGGCACAGAGACATCCTCAACAGAACTTTCACAATCTAGAGAATCAATCGGATCCTCCCCATTAGCACAATCGTCAAGTTCTCTTGATACATCTCACTCCTCCACCAGTATGCTTCAATCTACCGTGGCTTCAGCTGCAACAGAAACACCACTAACAACGTCATCCAAGGAACCTGTCACAAGCACTTCTGATGTGACTGGGACATCAACAGAAACATCACATTTTTCATCTACCACAGAAACATCAGCCATAACACCAAAAACATTGATGTCTTCAACTTTACCAACTTCAACTATGGAGACATCAGTTGCTGCACAAGCATCAGATGCATCAATTGCTACTTCTAAATCTATTCAAACTTCTGATTCATCAACATTGAAAGTCATGTCAACAACTGTAACAGAACAAGTACAATCAACAACACAATTAGAGTCCACAGAAACTACAACTCTAAGAATTTCATCACCAAGCAAAGGACAGCTTTCCACTGCAACCCACACAGAAGAGACATCAACGGAACAACTGCCTTTACAATCTACAACAATGGCACAGCCCTCATCAACTATAGAAATCTCAAGTTCTTTCAATCCTTCAGCATCTCCATCAATAACTGAAATGCCCCAATATACTGAGGGCACAGAGACATCATCAACAGAACGTTCACAATCTACAGAATCAATCGTATCCTCCACATTGACACAAACGTCACGTTCTTTTGATGCATCTCACTTTTCCACCAGTATGCTTCAATCTACCGTGCCTTTAGCTGCAACAGAAACACCACTAACAACGGCTTCCAAGGAACCTATCACAAGCACTTCTGATGTGACTGGAGCATCAACAGAAACATCACGTTTTTCATCTACCACAGAAACTTCAACCATTACACCAGAAACATTGATGTCTTCAACTTTACCAACGTCAACTATGGAGACATCGGTTGCTTCACAAGCATCAGATGCATCATCAATTTCTATTTCTAAATCTATTCAAACTTCTGATTCATCAACATTAAAAGATGTGTCAACAACTGTAGCAGAACATGTACAATCAACAACACAATTAGAGTCCACAGGAACTACAACTCTAACAATTTCATCACCAAGCAAAGGACAGCTTTCTACTGCAACCCACACAGAAGAGACATCAACTGAACCAACATCTTTACAGTCTACAACAATGGCACAGCTCTCAACAACCGTAAAAGTCTCAACTGCTTTCAATCCTTCAACATCTCCATCAATAACTGAAATGCCCCAATATACTGAGGGCACAGAGACATCATCAACAGAACGTTCACAATCTACAGAATCAATCGGATCCTCCCCATTAGCACAAACGTCAAGTTCTTTGGATACATCTCACTCCTCCACCAGTATGATTCGATCTACCATGGCTTCAGCTGCAACAGAAACACCACTAGCAATGTCATCCAATGAACCTATCAAAAGCACTTCTGATGTGACTGGGGCATCAACAGAAACATCACATTTTTCTTCTACCACAGAAACATCAACCATAACACCAGAAATATTGATGTCTTCAACTTTAGCAACGTCAACTATGGAGACATCTGGTGCTTCACAAGCATCAGATGCATCATCAATTGCTACTTCTAAACCTATTCAAACTTCTGATATATCAACATTGAAAGACATGTCAACAAGTATAACAGAAAATGTACAATCAACAACACAATTAGAGTCCACAGAAACTACAACTCTAAGAATTTCATCACCAAGCAAAGGCCAGCTTTCTACTGCAACCCACACAGAAGAGACATCAACTGAACCACTGTCTTTACAGTCTACAACAATGGCACAGCCCTTAACAACTGTAAAAGTCTCAACTGCTTTCAATCCTTCCACATCTCCATCAATAACAGAAACACCCCAATATACTGAGGGCACAGAGACATCCTCAACAGAACTTTCACAATCTAGAGAATCAATCGGATCCTCCCCATTAGCAGAAACGTCAAGTTCTCTTGATACATCTCACTCCTCCACCAGTATTCTTCAATCTACTGTGGCTTCAGCTGCAACAGAAACACCACTAGCAACGTCATCCAAGGAACCTGTCACAAGCACTTCTGATGTGACTGGGACATCAACAGAAACATCACATTTTTCATCTACCACAGAAACATCAACCATAACACCAGAAACATTGATGTCTTCAACTTTACCAACTTCAACTATGGAGACATCATTTGCTTCACAAGCATCAGATGCATCAATTGCTACTTCTAAATCTATTCAAACTTCTGATTTATCAACATTGAAAGTCGTGTCAACAACTGTAACAGAACAAGTACAATCAACAACACAATTAGAGTCCACAGAAACTACAACTTTAAGAATTTCATCACCAAGCAAAGGACAGCTTTCCACTGCAACCCACACAGAAGAGACATCAACGGAACCACTGTCTTTACACTCTACAACAATGGCACAGCCCTCATTAACTGTAGAAATCTCAAGTTCTTTCAATCCTTCAGCATCTCCATCAATAACTGAAATGCCCCAATATACTGAGGGCACAGAGACATCATCAACAGAAGGTTCACAATCTACAGAATCAATCGTATCCTCCACATTGACACAAACGTCACGTTCTTTTGATGCATCTCACTCCTCCACCAGTATGCTTCAATCTACCGTGGCTTTAGCTGCAACAGAAACACCACTAACAACGGCTTCCAAGGAACCTATCACAAGCACTTCTGATGTGACTGGAGCATCAACAGAAACATCACGTTTTTCATCTACCACAGAAACTTCAACCATGACACCAGAAACATTGATGTCTTCAACTTTACCAACTTCAACTATGGAGACATCAGTTGCTTCACAAGCATCAGATGCATCAATTGCTACTTCTAAATCTATTCAAACTTCTGATTCATCAACATTGAAAGATGTGTCAACAACTGTAGCAGAACATGTACAATCAACAACACAATTAGAGTCCACAGAAACTACAACTCTAAGAATTTCATCACCAAGCAAAGGACAGCTTTCCACTGCATCCCACACAGAAGATACATCAACTGAATCACAGTCTTTACACTCTACAACAATGACACAGCCCTCAACAACAGTAAAAGTCTCAACTGCTTTCAATCCTTCAACTTCTCCATCCATAAATGAAACGCCCCAATATACTGAGGGCACAGAGACATCATCAACAGAACGTTCACAATCTACAGAATCAATCGGATCCTCTCCATCAGCACAAACGTCAAGTTCTCTTGATACATCTCACTCCTCGACCAGTATGCTTCAATCTACCGTGGCTTCAGCTGCAACAGAAACACCACAAACAACGTCATCCAAGGAACCTGTCACAAGCACTTCTGATGTGACTGGGACATCAACAGAAACATCACGTTTTTCATCTACCACAGAAACTTCAACCATTACACCAGAAACATTGATGTCTTCAACTTTACCAACGTCAACTATGGAGACATCGGTTGCTTCACAAGCATCAGATGCATCATCAATTGCTATTTCTAAATCTATTCAAACTTCTGATTCATCAACATTGAAAGATGTGTCAACAACTGTAGCAGAACATGTACAATCAACAACACAATTAGAGTCCACAGAAACTACAACTCTAACAATTTCATCACCAAGCAAAGGACAGCTTTCTACTGCAACCCACACAGAAGAGACATCAACTGAACCAACATCTTTACACTCTACAACAATGGCACAGCTCTCAACAACCGTAAAAGTCTCAAATGCTTTCAATCCTTCAACATCTCCATCAATAACTGAAATGCCCCAATATACTGAGGGCACAGAGACATCATCAACAGAACGTTCACAATCTACAGAATCAATCGGATCCTCCCCATTAGCACAAACGTCAAGTTCTTTGGACACATCTCACTCCTCCACCAGTATGATTCAATCTACCATGGCTTCAGCTGCAACAGAAACACCACTAGCAATGTCATCCAATGAACCTATCAAAAGCACTTCTGATGTGACTGGGGCATCAACAGAAACATCACATTTTTCTTCTACCACAGAAACATCAACCATAACACCAGAAATATTGATGTCTTCAACTTTACCAACGTCAACTATGGAGACATCTGGTGCTTCACAAGCATCAGATGCATCATCAATTGCTACTTCTAAACCTATTCAAACTTCTGATATATCAACATTGAAAGACATGTCAACAAGTGTAACAGAAAATGTACAATCAACAACACAATTAGAGTCCACAGAAACTACAACTCTAAGAATTTCATCACCAAGCAAAGGCCAGCTTTCTACTGCAACCCACACAGAAGAGACATCAACTGAACCACTGTCTTTACAGTCTACAACAATGGCACAGCCCTTAACAACTGTAAAAGTCTCAACTGCTTTCAATCCTTCCACATCTCCATCAATAACAGAAACACCCCAATATACTGAGGGCACAGAGACATCCTCAACAGAACTTTCACAATCTAGAGAATCAATCGGATCCTCCCCATTAGCAGAAACGTCAAGTTCTCTTGATACATCTCACTCCTCCACCAGTATTCTTCAATCTACTGTGGCTTCAGCTGCAACAGAAACACCACTAGCAACGTCATCCAAGGAACCTGTCACAAGCTCTTCTGATGTGACTGGGACATCAACAGAAACATCACATTTTTCATCTACCACAGAAACATCAACCATAACACCAGAAACATTGATGTCTTCAACTTTACCAACTTCAACTATGGAGACATCAGTTGCTTCACAAGCATCAGATGCATCAATTGCTACTTCTAAATCTATTCAAACTTCTGATTTATCAACATTGAAAGTCGTGTCAACAACTGTAACAGAACAAGTACAATCAACAACACAATTAGAGTCCACAGAAACTACAACTTTAAGAATTTCATCACCAAGCAAAGGACAGCTTTCCACTGCAACCCACACAGAAGAGACATCAACGGAACCACTGTCTTTACACTCTACAACAATGGCACAGCCCTCATTAACTGTAGAAATCTCAAGTTCTTTCAATCCTTCAGCATCTCCATCAATAACTGAAATGCCCCAATATACTGAGGGCACAGAGACATCATCAACAGAAGGTTCACAATCTACAGAATCAATCGTATCCTCCACATTGACACAAACGTCACGTTCTTTTGATGCATCTCACTCCTCCACCAGTATGCTTCAATCTACCGTGGCTTTAGCTGCAACAGAAACACCACTAACAACGGCTTCCAAGGAACCTATCACAAGCACTTCTGATGTGACTGGGACATCAACAGAAACATCACGTTTTTCATCTACCACAGAAACTTCAACCATGACACCAGAAACATTGATGTCTTCAACTTTACCAACTTCAACTATGGAGACATCAGTTGCTTCACAAGCATCAGATGCATCAATTGCTACTTCTAAATCTATTCAAACTTCTGATTCATCAACATTGAAAGATGTGTCAACAACTGTAGCAGAACATGTACAATCAACAACACAATTAGAGTCCACAGAAACTACAACTCTAAGAATTTCATCAGCAAGCAAAGGACAGCTTTCCACTGCATCCCACACAGAAGATACATCAACTGAATCACAGTCTTTACACTCTACAACAATGACACAGCCCTCAACAACAGTAAAAGTCTCAACTGCTTTCAATCCTTCAACTTCTCCATCCATAAATGAAACGCCCCAATATACTGAGGGCACAGAGACATCATCAACAGAACGTTCACAATCTACAGAATCAATCGTATCCTCCACATTGACACAAACGTCACGTTCTTTTGATGCATCTCACTTTTCCACCAGTATGCTTCAATCTACCGTGCCTTTAGCTGCAACAGAAACACCACTAACAACGGCTTCCAAGGAACCTATCACAAGCACTTCTGATGTGACTGGAGCATCAACAGAAACATCATGTTTTTCATCTACCACAGAAACTTCAACCATTACACCAGAAACATTGATGTCTTCAACTTTACCAACGTCAACTATGGAGACATCGGTTGCTTCACAAGCATCAGATGCATCATCAATTGCTATTTCTAAATCTATTCAAACTTCTGATTCATCAACATTGAAAGATGTGTCAACAACTGTAGCAGAACATGTACAATCAACAACACAATTAGAGTCCACAGAAACTACAACTCTAACAATTTCATCACCAAGCAAAGGACAGCTTTCTACTGCAACCCACACAGAAGAGACATCAACTGAACCAACATCTTTACAGTCTACAACAATGGCACAGCTCTCAACAACCGTAAAAGTCTCAACTGCTTTCAATCCTTCAACATCTCCATCAATAACTGAAATGCCCCAATATACTGAGGGCACAGAGACATCATCAACAGAACGTTCACAATCTACAGAATCAATCGGATCCTCCCCATTAGCACAAACGTCAAGTTCTTTGGATACATCTCACTCCTCCACCAGTATGATTCGATCTACCATGGCTTCAGCTGCAACAGAAACACCACTAGCAATGTCATCCAATGAACCTATCAAAAGCACTTCTGATGTGACTGGGGCATCAACAGAAACATCACATTTTTCTTCTACCACAGAAACATCAACCATAACACCAGAAATATTGATGTCTTCAACTTTACCAACGTCAACTATGAAGACATCTGGTGCTTCACAAGCATCAGATGCATCATCAATTGCTACTTCTAAACCTATTCAAACTTCTGATATATCAACATTGAAAGACATGTCAACAAGTGTAACAGAAAATGTACAATCAACAACACAATTAGAGTCCACAGAAACTACAACTCTAAGAATTTCATCACCAAGCAAAGGCCAGCTTTCTACTGCAACCCACACAGAAGAGACATCAACTGAACCACTGTCTTTACAGTCTACAACAATGGCACAGCCCTTAACAACTGTAAAAGTCTCAACTGCTTTCAATCCTTCCACATCTCCATCAATAACAGAAACACCCCAATATACTGAGGGCACAGAGACATCCTCAACAGAACTTTCACAATCTAGAGAATCAATCGGATCCTCCCCATTAGCAGAAACGTCAAGTTCTCTTGATACATCTCACTCCTCCACCAGTATTCTTCAATCTACTGTGGCTTCAGCTGCAACAGAAACACCACTAGCAACGTCATCCAAGGAACCTGTCACAAGCTCTTCTGATGTGACTGGGACATCAACAGAAACATCACATTTTTCATCTACCACAGAAACATCAACCATAACACCAGAAACATTGATGTCTTCAACTTTACCAACTTCAACTATGGAGACATCAGTTGCTTCACAAGCATCAGATGCATCAATTGCTACTTCTAAATCTATTCAAACTTCTGATTTATCAACATTGAAAGTCGTGTCAACAACTGTAACAGAACAAGTACAATCAACAACACAATTAGAGTCCACAGAAACTACAACTTTAAGAATTTCATCACCAAGCAAAGGACAGCTTTCCACTGCAACCCACACAGAAGAGACATCAACGGAACCACTGTCTTTACACTCTACAACAATGGCACAGCCCTCATTAACTGTAGAAATTTCAAGTTCTTTCAATCCTTCAGCATCTCCATCAATAACTGAAATGCCCCAATATACTGAGGGCACAGAGACATCATCAACAGAAGGTTCACAATCTACAGAATCAATCGTATCCTCCACATTGACACAAACGTCACGTTCTTTTGATGCATCTCACTCCTCCACCAGTATGCTTCAATCTACCGTGGCTTTAGCTGCAACAGAAACACCACTAACAACGGCTTCCAAGGAACCTATCACAAGCACTTCTGATGTGACTGGAGCATCAACAGAAACATCACGTTTTTCATCTACCACAGAAACTTCAACCATGACACCAGAAACATTGATGTCTTCAACTTTACCAACTTCAACTATGGAGACATCAGTTGCTTCACAAGCATCAGATGCATCAATTGCTACTTCTAAATCTATTCAAACTTCTGATTCATCAACATTGAAAGATGTGTCAACAACTGTAGCAGAACATGTACAATCAACAACACAATTAGAGTCCACAGAAACTACAACTCTAAGAATTTCATCAGCAAGCAAAGGACAGCTTTCCACTGCATCCCACACAGAAGATACATCAACTGAATCACAGTCTTTACACTCTACAACAATGACACAGCCCTCAACAACAGTAAAAGTCTCAACTGCTTTCAATCCTTCAACTTCTCCATCCATAAATGAAACGCCCCAATATACTGAGGGCACAGAGACATCATCAACAGAACGTTCACAATCTACAGAATCAATCGGATCCTCCCCATCAGCACAAACGTCAAGTTCTCTTGATACATCTCACTCCTCGACCAGTATGCTTCAATCTACCGTGGCTTCAGCTGCAACAGAAACACCACTAACAACGTCATCCAAGGAACCTGTCACAAGCACTTCTGATGTGACTGGGACATCAACAGAAACATCACGTTTTTCATCTACCACAGAAACTTCAACCATTACACCAGAAACATTGATGTCTTCAACTTTACCAACGTCAACTATGGAGACAACGATTGCTTCACAAGCATCAGATGCATCATCAATTGCTATTTCTAAATCTATTCAAACTTCTGATTCATCAACATTGAAAGATGTGTCAACAACTGTAGCAGAACATGTACAATCAACAACACAATTAGAGTCCACAGAAACTACAACTCTAACAATTTCATCACCAAGCAAAGGACAGCTTTCTACTGCAACCCACACAGAAGAGACATCAACTGAACCAACATCTTTACAGTCTACAACAATGGCACAGCTCTCAACAACCATAAAAGTCTCAACTGCTTTCAATCCTTCAACATCTCCATCAATAACTGAAATGCCCCAATATACTGAGGGCACAGAGACATCATCAACAGAACGTTCACAATCTACAGAATCAATCGGATCCTCCCCATTAGCACAAACGTCAAGTTCTTTGGATACATCTCACTCCTCCACCAGTATGATTCGATCTACCATGGCTTCAGCTGCAACAGAAACACCACTAGCAATGTCATCCAATGAACCTATCAAAAGCACTTCTGATGTGACTGGGGCATCAACAGAAACATCACATTTTTCTTCTACCACAGAAACATCAACCATAACACCAGAAATATTGATGTCTTCAACTTTACCAACGTCAACTATGGAGACATCTGGTGCTTCACAAGCATCAGATGCATCATCAATTGCTACTTCTAAACCTATTCAAACTTCTGATATATCAACATTGAAAGACATGTCAACAAGTGTAACAGAAAATGTACAATCAACAACACAATTAGAGTCCACAGAAACTACAACTCTAAGAATTTCATCACCAAGCAAAGGCCAGCTTTCTACTGCAACCCACACAGAAGAGACATCAACTGAACCACTGTCTTTACAGTCTACAACAATGGCACAGCCCTTAACAACTGTAAAAGTCTCAACTGCTTTCAATCCTTCCACATCTCCATCAATAACAGAAACACCCCAATATACTGAGGGCACAGAGACATCCTCAACAGAACTTTCACAATCTAGAGAATCAATCGGATCCTCCCCATTAGCAGAAACGTCAAGTTCTCTTGATACATCTCACTCCTCCACCAGTATTCTTCAATCTACTGTGGCTTCAGCTGCAACAGAAACACCACTAGCAACGTCATCCAAGGAACCTGTCACAAGCTCTTCTGATGTGACTGGGACATCAACAGAAACATCACATTTTTCATCTACCACAGAAACATCAACCATAACACCAGAAACATTGATGTCTTCAACTTTACCAACTTCAACTATGGAGACATCAGTTGCTTCACAAGCATCAGATGCATCAATTGCTACTTCTAAATCTATTCAAACTTCTGATTTATCAACATTGAAAGTCGTGTCAACAACTGTAACAGAACAAGTACAATCAACAACACAATTAGAGTCCACAGAAACTACAACTTTAAGAATTTCATCACCAAGCAAAGGACAGCTTTCCACTGCAACCCACACAGAAGAGACATCAACGGAACCACTGTCTTTACACTCTACAACAATGGCACAGCCCTCATTAACTGTAGAAATCTCAAGTTCTTTCAATCCTTCAGCATCTCCATCAATAACTGAAATGCCCCAATATACTGAGGGCACAGAGACATCATCAACAGAAGGTTCACAATCTACAGAATCAATCGTATCCTCCACATTGACACAAACGTCACGTTCTTTTGATGCATCTCACTCCTCCACCAGTATGCTTCAATCTACCGTGGCTTTAGCTGCAACAGAAACACCACTAACAACGGCTTCCAAGGAACCTATCACAAGCACTTCTGATGTGACTGGAGCATCAACAGAAACATCACGTTTTTCATCTACCACAGAAACTTCAACCATGACACCAGAAACATTGATGTCTTCAACTTTACCAACTTCAACTATGGAGACATCAGTTGCTTCACAAGCATCAGATGCATCAATTGCTACTTCTAAATCTATTCAAACTTCTGATTCATCAACATTGAAAGATGTGTCAACAACTGTAGCAGAACATGTACAATCAACAACACAATTAGAGTCCACAGAAACTACAACTCTAAGAATTTCATCAGCAAGCAAAGGACAGCTTTCCACTGCATCCCACACAGAAGATACATCAACTGAATCACAGTCTTTACACTCTACAACAATGACACAGCCCTCAACAACAGTAAAAGTCTCAACTGCTTTCAATCCTTCAACTTCTCCATCCATAAATGAAACGCCCCAATATACTGAGGGCACAGAGACATCATCAACAGAACGTTCACAATCTACAGAATCAATCGGATCCTCCCCATCAGCACAAACGTCAAGTTCTCTTGATACATCTCACTCCTCCACCAGTATGCTTCAATCTACCGTGGCTTCAGCTGCAACAGAAACACCACTAACAACGTCATCCAAGGAACCTGTCACAAGCACTTCTGATGTGACTGGGACATCAACAGAAACATCACGTTTTTCATCTACCACAGAAACTTCAACCATTACACCAGAAACATTGATGTCTTCAACTTTACCAACTTCAACTATGGACACATCAGTTGCTTCACAAGCATCAGATGCATCATCAATTGCTACTTCTAAATCTATTCAAACTTCTGTTTCATCAACATTGAAAGACGTGTCATTAACTGTAACAGAACATGTACAATCAACAACACAATTAGAGTCCACAGAAACTACAACTCTAAGAATTTCATCAACAAGCAAAGGACAGCTTTCCACTGCAACCCACACAGAAGAGACATCAAATGAATCACAGTCTTTACACTCTACAACAATGGCACAGCCCTCATCAACTGTAGAAGTCTCAAGTTCTTTCAATCCTTCAGCATCTCCATCAATAACTGAAATGCCCCAATATACTGAGGGCACAGAGACATCATCAATGGAAAGTTCACAATCTACAGAATCAATTGCATCCTCTCCATTAGCACAAACGTCAAGTTCCTTTGATTCATCTCACTCCTCCACCAGTATGTCTCAAACTACCGTGGCTTCAAATGCAACAGAAACACCACTAACAACGTCATCCAAGGAACCTGTCACAAGCACTTCTGATGTGACTGGGACATCAACAGAAACATCACATTTTTCATCTACCACAGAAACATCAACCATAACACCAGAAACATTGATGTCTTCAACTTTACCAACTTCAACTATGGAGACATCAGTTGCTTCACAAGCATCAGATGCATCAATTGCTACTTCTAAATCTATTCAAACTTCTGATTCATCAACATTGAAAGTCGTGTCAACATCTGTGACAGAACAAGTACAATCAACAACACAATTAGAGTCCACAGAAACTACAACTCTAAGAATTTCATCACCCAGCAAAGGCCAGCTTTCTACTGCAACCCACACAGAAGAGACATCAACTGAACCACTGTATTTACAGTCTACAACAATGGCACAGCCCTTAACAACAGTAAAAGTCTCAGCTGCTTTCAATCCTTCCACATCTCCATCAATAACAGAAACACCCCAATATACTGAGGGCACAGAGACATCCTCAACAGAACTTTCACAATCTAGAGAATCAATCGGATCCTCCCCATTAGCACAAACGTCAAGTTCTCTTGATACATCTCACTCCTCCACCAGTATGCTTCAATCTACTGTGGCTTCAGCTGCAACAGAAACACCACTAGCAACGTCATCCAAGGAACCTATCACACGCAGTTTCGATGTGACTGGGGCATCAACAGAAACATCACATTTTTCATCTACCACAGAAACATCAACCATAGCACCAGAAACATTGATGTCTTCAACTTTACCAACGTCAACTATGGACACATCATTTGCTTCACAAGCATCAGATGCATCATCAATTGCTACTTCTAAATCTATTCAAACTTCTGATTCATCAACATTGAAAGATGTGTCAACAACTGTAGCAGAACATGTACAATCAACAACACAATTAGAGTCCACAGAAACTACAACTCTAAGAATTTCATCAACAAGCAAAGGACAGCTTTCCACTGCATCCCACACAGAAGATACATCAACTGAATCACAGTCTTTACACTCTACAACAATGACACAGCCCTCATCAACAGTAAAAGTCTCAACTGCTTTCAATCCTTCAACTTCTCCATCAATAACTGAAACGCCCCAATATACTGAGGGCACAGAGACATCCTCAACAGAACGCTCACAATCTACAGAATCAATCGGATCCTCCCCATTAGCACAAACGCCAAGTTCTCTTGATACATCCCACTCCTCCACCAGTATGCTTCAATCTACCGTGGCTTCAGCTGCAACAGAAACACCACTAACAACGGCTTCCATGGAACCTATCACAAGCACTTCTGATGTGACTGGAGCATCAACAGAAACATCACGTTTTTCATCTACCACAGAAACATCAACCATAACACCAGAAACATTGATGTCTTCAACTTTACCAACGTCAACTATGGAGACATCAGTTGCTTCACAAGCATCAGATGCATCAATTGCTACTTCTAAATCAATTCAAACTTCTGATTCATCAACATTGAAAGACATGTCAACAAGTGTAACAGAAAATATACAATCAACAACACAATTAGAGTCCACAGAAACTACAACTCTAAGAATTTCATCACCAAGCAAAGGCCAACTTTCTACTGCAACCCACACAGAAGAGACATCAACTGAACAACTGTCTTTACAGTCTACAACAATGGCACAGCCCTTAACAACTGTAAAAGTCTCAACTGCTTTCAATCCTTCCACATCTCCATCAATAACAGAAACACCCCAATATACTGAGGGCACAGAGACATCCTCAACAGAACTTTCACAATCTAGAGAATCAATCGGATCCTCCCCATTAGCACAAACATCAAGTTCTTTGGATACATCTCACTCCTCCACCAGTTTGCCTCAAACTACCGTGCCTTCCCCTGCAACAGAAACACCACTAGCAACGTCATCCAGGGAACCTATCACAAGCACTTCTGATGTGACTGGGACATCAACAGAAACATCAAATTTTTCATCTACCTCAGAAATGTCAACCATAACACCAGAAACATTGATGGCTTCAACTTTACCAACTTCAACTATGGAGACATCAGTTGCTTCACAAGCATCAGATGCATCAATTGCTGCTTCTAAATCTATTCAAACTTCTGATTCATCAACATTGAAAGTCGTGTCAACAACTGTAACAGAACAAGTACAATCAACAACACAATTAGAGTCCACAGAAACTACAACTCTAAGAATTTCATCACCAAGCAAAGGACAGCTTTCCACTGCAACCCACACAGAAGATACATCAACTGAACCGCTGTCTTTACACTCTACAACAATGGCACAGCCCTCATCAACTGTAGAAGTGTCAAGTTCTTTCAATCCTTCAGCATCTCCATCAATAACTGAAATGCCTCAATATACTGAGGGCACAGAGACATCATCAACGGAAAGTTCACAATCTTCAGAATCAATTGCATCCTCTCCATTAGCACAAACGTCAAGTTCCTTTGATTCATCTCACTCCTACACCAGTTTGCCTCAAACTATCGTGCCTTCAACTGCAACAGAATCCCCACTAGCAATGTCATCCAAGGAACCTATCACACGCAGTTTCGATGTGACTGGGGCATCAACAGAAACATCACATTTTTCATCTACCACAGAAACATCAACCATAGCACCAGAAACATTGATGTCTTCAACTTTACCAACGTCAACTATGGACACATCATTTGCTTCACAAGCATCAGATGCATCATCAATTGCTACTTCTAAATCTATTCAAACTTCTGATTCATCAACATTGAAAGACGTGTCAACAAGTGTAACAGAACATGTACAATCAACAGCACAATTAGAGTCCACAGAAACTACAACTCTAAGAATTTCATCACCAAGCAAAGGACAGCTTTCCACTGCAACCCACACAGAAGAGACATCAACTGAACCACCGTATTTACACTCTACAACAATGACACAGCCCTCACCAACTGTCTCAAGTGCTTTTGGTCTTTCAACATCTTTAACTGAAACGCTTCAATATACTGAGGGCAGAGAGATATCATCAACAGAGCGTTCAAATTCTTCAGAATCACCATTAGCACAAACTTCAAGTTCTTCTGATACCTCTGAGTTTACCAGCCGTGTACCTGAAATTTCTGTATCAATAGTATCAGAAATGTCATCAACAACCAAATACAAAATGCCTACAACACTTTTAGGTGAACTAAGCTCTTCTACAGAACAAGGATTAAAGACTTCACAAGTTTCACAAGTTACATTGGCCTCAAGTGCTGTTCTTATCCCCGAAACAGCTAGTAAAACATCTTTTACAGAAGTAAGAACATCATCAATAAGATCTTCCACCCTACCATGTCCACCAAACACATTTGGGAAAAATTGTGAAAATGGAATCAACTTTGTAGATACAATAATAGGTGAGACCAAGTTTTTGTATCCATACTTTATAAAGCTTTGTAAAAATATACAGTAGATGTTATTGTGAGTGCTTTTTGTTAATTTTGCATTAAAAATTTCTTGCATGTTGATAAAAAGAATTGTGAATGGATCTGTCAGCCCCTTGAGAGAACATTTCTTGATCTGGCAGTTTTTTCGTAAACATACATTATAGACTTATTAAGAAGGAACGCTCTTCATTGTTTTCCTAGGACATAGAGAGAAAGGTATCAGATAGAAAGATAGATAGTACATTTACTTGCAGTCTACAGGTGATAACATCTTACTCCATTGCTCTGGGTGAAAGAAGATATTGAACACTTCCCGTTTACAACTATCTCACAACACTGTGAAAAATTTAGCTGTCATCTGTCAATTCTGCGATCCATTTGGAAGACGGGCTTCTACAGATAAAAAAACAGACAAGGAAGCCTAGCAGCCATGACCCCTCTCTCTTTCTCGGTTGTCTATCTGCATCCTAAAGGGAACTTGTCACCAGCTTTTTTGCTACCCTGTCTGAGAGATTCCCTTGAAATGCACCTGATCAGCTGGATATATACTATGTACAGTACACCCCTGTCTGGAAAACCCTTCTTACGCCATTCTTTGGTATAAACTCAACTATGACCTAAACTGTAACACCAGATTATAAAAACTTTGGCGGAATGGTCACAAATCCAAAACAGTCACAGTCTAAAATTCGATAAAATATGGTATAGAAGGTTTTGCAGTAGGTAGGTAGGTAGACAACACCACATTCTGTCTCTGCAATTATATGGATTTCTCTTTAACCTTTATTATTGTTTTTTACTCAGATACAAGCAAGGTTCCGTTTAAGAGTATTAATGTTCTTGCCTCATTGAACAGAACATATACTCCACAACTAGCAAATTCCTCTTCATCAGAATACACCGCCCTTGCTGATGAGATTGAAAAGGTGATACAATATGTAATAACAGTAAAATATGATGTCCTGATTCTATATGTATGGGTATATACAATGTGATAGGCAAAGGACAACAGCATGAAGCCATGACAGGGTGGACTGAATTTTTCGAGGAGATACAGTAGATACTTAATATAGCCACTATCCCCTTTGATCAATTGCTTACTGTCCTCAATGGGGTCTGTTAATTAATCAAGAATTCCTTAATAGAGTATTTGCAATTCTGAGAACCCCACTTAGATTATTTATGTTTTTTCTTAATTAACTTTGTAATATATTTATTAGAGAAAAATGCCGCTTTCCCCACTTGTCATTTACTTTTTTGTCTCTTGCTCCGATTATTCACTCTCAAAACAGCTCAAATCTGTTTACAAATCTGTATGCAGTGAGAGATGAAATTACATTTTGTGCCACTTAACGGGCTTTGTCAGCAAATAATGACTGTTCAAACCAAGTACAGGAGGTCGGTGCACCATGGCATGGCTAATCATTTAAATATATCTTCCCACTTACTTGGTTTCTGTCTATGTCCATCGTGCTCTCACTCTATGAAGCCAAGGCTGTCAATCAAAGTAGACGGGAGGTGGAGATTGAGGGAAAATAAGCAGGTGGGAAGGTGTATTTAAATGATTGGCCATGCTATGGTGCAGTGAGCGTCTGTACTTGGTTTGGACAGTCATGCTGTGCTGACAGAGCACTTTTAATGTCAGAAAATGTAATTTGATCTTTCACTGCATACCGATTTGTAAACAGATTTGAGCAGTTTTTGATACTGAGCGCCTATAATTTGTTTGAACAGTCATTTTGTGCCGACAGAGACCCTTTAAAGTCTGTGTATGAGAAGCTGGAGGGAACAGATTCACATTAGCAAAGGGAGAAACTTGAAGCGTCTTTTCTAAAGGGCAAACTACTAAAATATAGGATATAAGTAATTTATCGTCTAGAAATGGTGTTTTTCCTCATGTGCGCAATTGACAGGCGATCCTGAAATGTCACCTGAAAGCGCAGTTACATTTAGTTACATTTTCGTTAAATTAGATATTAGCTATTGTTAGATTATGTATATATAGAAAAATAATGTTTGTCATCGAAATGTTTAATTTGTGCTTTATTTCAGACTTTTTCTAAGATATACGAGAAGTGCGCACCAAATTACTTCCAAGGAATGATTCTATATGGGTTCAGGTATTTTACACACAGTATATTTACAAGTAACAAGATGTTTACATACTATATTTTTTTATATATGGTCATAGAAAAGAAAGTACAAAAGCTATTTAATTTCTTCCTTACATCCGTCATATTTGTATGGCGTTAAGTCAGGGCCGGGTGTTTGAAGCGGGCTCAGGAGCAGAGCCTGCATTTTATGGGAGCTGCTAACTGTGTCACTCAGCCAGCATCTGCCTGCAGCAGGAGCAATCAGAGCTCAGCTCCGATTGCTCCTGTCTAGTGTTGAGCGATACCGTCCGATACTTGAAAGTATCAGTATCGGATAGTATCGGCCGATACCCGAAAAGTATCGGATATCGCCGATACCGATACCCGATACCAATACAAGTCAATGGGACACCAAGTATCGGAAGGTATCCTGTATGGTTCCCAGGGTCTGAAGGAGAGGAAACTCTCCTTCAGGCCCTGGGATCGATATTAATGTGTAAAATAAAGAATAAAAATAAAAAATATTGATTTACTCACCTGTCCGACGCAGCCTGGACCTTACCGATGTAACCGGCAGCTTCCGTTCCTAAGAATGAGCGCTTGAAAGACCTTAGATGACGTCGCGGCTTGTAATTGGTCGCGTGAGCGGTCACGTGACCGCCACGCGACCAATCACAAGCCGCGACGTCATCTAAGGTCTTTCAAGCGCTCATTCTTAGGAACGGAAGCTGCCGGTTACATCGGTAAGGTCCAGGCTGCGTCGGAGAGGTGAGTATATCAATATTTTTTATTTTTATTCTTTATTTTACACATTAATATCGATCCCGATACCGATTCCCGATATCACAAAAGTATCGGATCTCGGTATCGGAATTCCGATACCGCAAATATCGGCCGATACCCGATACTTGCGGTATCGGAATGCTCAACACTACTCCTGTCCTGTTTTAACTCCTTAACCCATTATCTACCAATGTCTTTTTTTTGGGACGCCTAATCTTTAGCTTCTAGCAACTAAGATTTTATAATTTTTATAATTAGGCCCAATTTTTTGTGTTGTGTTTGTAAAATGAATGTTTACAAAATAGGAAATCATGTCATTGTAATTTTTAATTGAATATTTTCTGAAAAATCCGTACTTGAAAAAATTTAGCAAATTATGTTTCTGATTCGTTAGGACCCAAATCATTGAAAATCTGTCATAAAAAAAAAGAAAATTGCTAATTTGGCAAGTAATGGGTTAAATGCTGCTGTCAATCTCTGTAATTATGCGATACCGATAGGTTGCCCTGCGAGTGGGAGGTTTGCTGAAATCCTTTATGCCTGCCATAGCGATGTTACAGTTAAACCCAGCCTGTGGATTTTTAATTGCCCTCTTTACCCCCTTTAAAAATAAAGATTCTATAAAAATAACATATTTTTTATCACCATAACCATAAAAGAAAGCTGTATCAAAATTTTAAATAATTTAATCCCTGTGGTAAAGCGAAAGAACATAACCCCTCACATAGCTAAATTGATGGAAAAATAAAATAGTTACAGGTCTCAGAAAATTGTGAGACAAATCAAAAATTATTATTTTTCTTTTACAAAGTTCAGAATTTTTTTACCGCTAAAATACATGTTAAAAAATTGGACAAGTTTGGACAGAAATTTGTTATAATGAATGTGTCGAAAAAACAAACATCTGCCCCCTTGTACGTAAAAAAAAAAAAATTGGACAAGTTTGGTACAGCTGTAATTGAACTTACTTGGAGAATCATGATGCCAGGTCAACAATGAACACCATAAAAAATAAAAAAAAACAAATATTATAATATATGACAATCCAGTGTAAGGACACTTATAGGCCACGCAATGCTACCCTGGGAAATATGCCAATTGCCTCTTCAGAGAGGAAAAGGACAGGAACTCTAGTGCCACCTACTAGAAAAAGCCATCCTAAAAGTCAATATCGACCCTTTACCGAGCCTTGCCAATCATTTTACACTGACAAACTCCCATCTGTCTGAGATGGTTTAGTGAGTCCTGCATTGAGCAGGGGGTAGGACACGATGACCTTGGAGGTCCCTTCCAACTCTAACATTCCAGGATTCTATCATAAATATTTTAAACATATTTTCTGCTGTAAACTCCTTTTTAAAAACTTGAACCCCACTCCTTTTAACACTACAGTTCTTTAACCCCTTAGTGACAGAGCCAATTTGGTACTTAATGACCGAGCCAATTTTTACAATTCTGACCAGTGTCACTTTATGAGGTTATAACTCTGGAACGCTTTATCGGATCCCGCTGGTTCTGAGATTGTTTTTTCGTGACATGTTGTACTTCAAGTTAGTGGTAACATTTCTTCGATATTACTTGCGATTATTTATGAAAAAAATGGAAATATGGCGAAAATTTTTAAAATTTTGCAATTTTCAAACTTTGTATTTTTATGCCCTTAAATCAGAGAGATATGTCACAAAAAATAGTTAATAAATAACATTTCTCACATGTCTACTTTACATCAGCACAATTTTGGAAACAATTTTTTTTTTTGTTAGGGAGTTATAAGGGTTAAAAGTTGACCAGCAATTTCTCATTTTTACAACACCATGTTTTTTTTAGGGACCACATCACCTTTGAAGTGATTTTGAGGGGTCTATATGATAGAAAATAACCAAGTGTGACACCATTTTAAAAACTGCACCCCTCAAGCTGCTCAAAACCACATTCAAGAAGTTTATTAACCCTTTACGTACTTCACAGGAACTAAAACAATGTGGAAGAAAAAAATGAACATTTTACTTTTTTTTGCAAACATTTTACTTCAGAACCATTTTTTTTAATTTTCACAAGTGTAAAAACAGAAATTTAACCACAAATTTTGTTGTGAAATTTTTCCTGAGTACACCGATACCCCATATGTGGAGGTAAACCACTGTTTGGGTGCACCGCAGAGCTTGGAAGTGAAGGAGCACCGTTTGACTGTTTCAATGCAGAATTGGCTGGAATTGAGATCGGACGCCATGTCGCGTTTGGAGAGCCCCTAATGTGCCTAAACAGTGGAAACCGCCCACAAGTGACACCATTTTGGAAACTAGACCCCCCAAGGAACTTATCTAGATGTGTGGTGAGCACTTTGAACCCCCAAGTGCTTCACAGAAGTTTATAACGTAGAGCCGTGAAAATAAAAAATCGCATTTGTTTTCACAAAAATGATTTTTTCGCCCACAAATTCTTATTTTCACAAGGGTAACAGGAGAAATTAGACGACAAAAGTTGTTGTGCAATTTCTCCTGAGTACGTCGATACCCCATATGTGGAGGTAAACCACTGTTTGGGCGCACCGCAGAGCTTGGAATTGAAGGAGCACCGTTTGACTTTTTCAATGCAGAATTGGCTGGAATTGAGATCGGATGCCATGTCGCGTTTGGAGAGTCCCTGATGTGCCTAAACAGTGGAAACCCCCCACAAGTGATACCATTTTGGAAACTAGACCCCTTAAGGAACTTATCTAGATGTGTGGTGAGCACTTTGAACCCCCAAGTGCTTCACAGAAGTTTATAACGTAGAGCCGTGAAAATAAAAAATCTCATTTTTTCTACAAAAATGATCTTTTTGCCCCCAAATTTTTATTTTCACAAGGGTAACAGGAGAAATTAGACCACAAAAGTTGTTGTTCAATTTCTCCTGAGTACGTCGATACCCCATATATGGGGGTAAACCACTGTTTGGGCGCACCGCAGAGCTTGGAAGAGAAGGAGTGTCGTTTTACTTTTTCAATGTAGAATTGGCTGGAATTGAGATCGGACGCCATGTCACGTTTGGAGAGCCGCTGATGTGCCTAAACAGTAGAGACCCCCCACATATGACACCATTTTGGAAACTAGACCCCTTAAGGAACTTATCTAGATGTGTGGTGAGCACTTTAAACCCCCAGGTGCTTCACAGAAGTTTATAACGTAGAGCCATGAAAATAAAAAAATCGCATTTTTTCTACAAAAATGATCTTTTTGCCTCCAAATTTTTATTTTACCAAGGGTAACAGGAGAAAATGGACCCCAGAAGCTGTTGTACAATTTGTCTTGAGTACGCCGACACCCTATATGTGGGGGTAAACCACTGTTTGGGCGCATGGCTGAGCTCGGAAGCAAAGGAGCGCCATTTGACTTTTCAATGCAAAATTGACTGGAATTGAGATCGGACGCCATGTCGCGTTTGGAGAGCCCCTGATGTGCCTAAACAGCAGAAACCCCCCAAAAGTGACCCCATTTTGGAAACTAGACCCCCCATGGAACTTATCTAGATGTGTAGTGAGAACTTTGAATGCCCAAGTGCATCACAGAAGTTTATAATGCAGAGTCGTGAAAATAAAAAATATATATTTTTTAACAATAAAGATTTTTTAGCCCCCAAGTTTTTATTTTCACAAGGGTAACAAAAGAAATTGGACCCCAAAAGTTGTTGTCCAATTTGTTCTGAGTATGCTGGTACCCCATATGTGGGGGTAAACCACTGTTTGGGCGCACGGCAGAGCTCGGAAGGGAAGGAGTGCCATTTTGGAATGCAGACTTTGATAGAATTGTCTGCGGGCGTTATGTTGCGTTTGCAGACCCCTAATGTACCTAAACAGTAGAAACCCCCAACAAGTGACCCCATTTTGGAAAATAGACCCCCCAAGGAACTTATCTAGATATGTGGTGAGAACTTTGAATGCCCAAGTGCTTCACAGAAGTTTATAATGCAGAGTAGTGAAAATAAAAAATATTTTTTTTCCCACAAAAAAGATTTTTTTAGCCCCCAAATTTTTATTTTCACAAGGGTAACAAGAGAAATTGGACCCCAAAAGTTGTTGTCCAATTTGTCCTGAGTATGCTGGTACCCCATATGTGGGGGTAAACCACTGTTTGGGCGCACGGCAGAGCTCGGAAGGGAAGGAGTGCCATTTTGGAATGCAGACTTTGATAGAATTGTCTGCGGGCGTTATGTTGCGTTTGCAGACCCCTAATGTACCTAAACAGTAGAAACCCCCAACAAGTGACCCCATTTTGGAAAATAGACCCCCCAATGAACTTATCTAGATATGTGGTGAGAACTTTGAATGCCCAAGTGCTTCACAGAAGTTTATAATGCAGAGTAGTGAAAATAAAAAATATTTTTTTTCCCACAAAAAAGATTTTTTTAGCCCCCAAATTTTTATTTTCACAAGGGTAACAAGAGAAATTGGACCCCAAAGGTTATTGTCCAATTTGTCCTGAGTATGCTGGTACCCCATATGTGGGGGTAAACCACTGTTTGGGCGCACGGCAGAGCTCGGAAGGGAAGGAGCGCCATTTTGGAATGCAGACTTTGATAGAATTGTCTGCGGGCGTTATGTTGCGTTTGCAGACCCCTAATGTACCTAAACAGTAGAAACCCCCACAAGTGACCAAATTTTGGAAACTAGACCCCCTAAGGAACTTATCTAGATATGTGGTGAGAACTTTGAAAGCTCAAGTGCTTCACAGAAATTTATAATGCAGAGTAGTGAAAATAAAAAAATATATTTTTTTCCAACAAAAAAGATTTTTAGCCCCCAAGTTTTTATTTTCACAAGGGTAACAGGAGAAATTGGACCCCAAAAGTTGTTGTCCAATTTATCCCGAGTACGCTGATGCCCCATATGTGGGGGTAAACCACTGTTTGGGCGCACGGCAGAGCTCAGAAGGGAGGGAGTACCATTTGACTTTTTTAGCGCAAAATTGGCTGTCGTGTTTGGAGACCCCCTGATGTACCTAAACAGTGGAAACCCCCCAATTCTAACTCCAACCCTAACCCCAACACAGCCCTAACCCTAATCTCAACCCGATCCATAATCCTAATCACAACCCTAACGATAATCACAACCCTAACCCCAAAACAGCCCTAATCTCAACCCTAACCATAACCCTAATCAAAACCCTAAATCCAACACACCCCTAACCCTAATCCCAACCCTAACCCTAATCCCAACCCTAATCCCAAACGTAACACTAATCCCAACCCTAATCCAAACGCTAACCCTAATCCCAACTCTAACCCTAACTTTAGCCCCAACCCTAACTTTAGCCCCAACCCTAACCATAACTTTAGCCCCCGTCGTCACAAAAAAAGTTCAATGTAACCTTTTTTTTGTACGTCGCGTCCGCCATTTCCGCGGATGCGTGGCCGTAACTCTGCCCCCTCCTCCCCAGGACATAGACTGGGCAGCGGATGCGTTGAAAAACTGCATCCGCTGCCCACGTTGTGCACAATTTTCACAACGTGTGTCGGTACATCGGGCCGACGCATTGCGACCGCCCCGTACCGACGCAAGTGTGAAAGAAGCCTAAGGCTACTTTCACACTAGCGTCGTACTCGGCCCATCGCAGTGTGTCGGGCCGACGTACCGACGCTAGCGTTGTAAGCGCCGCACAACGGGTGCAGCGGATGCTGTTTTTTCAACGCATCCGCTGCCCCATTGTGAGGTGCGGGGAGGCGGGGGCGGAGTTCCGGCCACGCATGCGCGGTCGGAAATGGCGGACACGTCGCACAAAAAAGTTACATGCAGTTTTTTTTGTCGACGGTCCGCCGAAGCACGACGCATCCGTCGCACGACGGATGCGACATGTGGCAATCCGTCACAATGCGTCGCTAATGCAAGCCAATGGAGAAAAAACGCATCCTGCAAGCACTTTTGCAGGATGCGTTTTTTCTCCAACGACGCATTGCGACGGAAGCCAAAAAACGCTAGTGTGAAAGTAGCCTAACTCTAACCCTAGCCCTAACCCTAACCCTAAATTTAGCCCCAACCCTAACCCTAACCCTAACTCTAACCCTAACCCTAACCCTAACCCTAACCCTAACTCTAACCCTAACCCTAACTCTAACCCTAACCCTAACCCTAACTCTAACCCTAACTCTAACCCTAACCCTAACCCTAACCCTAATTTTAGCCCCAACTTGTCTTCTCTGTTGTGAATTTGGATTCTGGGCTCCCCCGGTGGCTACTGGTGGAATTGAACTGGTGTCTTCATCTTCTCTGTTCACCTGTTCCCATCAAGATGTGGGAGTCGCTATATAACCTTGCTGCTCTGTTAGTTGCTTGCCGGTCAACAATGTTATCAGAAGCCTCTCTGTGCTTGTTCCTGCTCCTAGACAACTACTAGATAAGTTGGACTCTTGTCCATGTTTGTTTTTGCATTTTTGTTCCAGTTCACAGCTGTAGTTTCGTTACTGTGTCTGGAAAGCTCTTGTGAACAGGAATTGCCACTCTGGTGTTATGAGTTAATGCCAGAGTTTTAAAGTAATTTCTGGATGGTGTTTTTGATAGGGTTTTCAGCTGACCATGAAAGTGTCCTTTCTGTCTTCTGCTATGTAGTAAGTGGACCTCAAATTTGCTAAACCTATTTTCATACTACGTTTGTTATTTCATCTCAACTCACCGCCAATACATGTGGGGGGCCTCTGTCTCCTTTCGGGGTATTTCTCTAGAGGTGAGCTAGGACTAATATTTTCCTCTGCTAGTTTTATTTAGTCCTCCGGCTGGTGCTGGGCATCTAGAATCAACGTAGGCATGCTACCCGGCCACTGCTAGTTGTGCGTTAGGTTTAGTTCATGGTCAGCTCAGTTCCCATCTTCCAAGAGCTAGTTCCTATATATGCTTATGCTATGTTCTCTTGCCATTGAGATCATGACAGTTTGACCGGCCAACAAAGTGTTAATTGTTTGGGCTGAAGCAGGAGAAAAAGAAGTGTTGAAGGGAAATTTTTTTTTTTTCCCCTCAGAGTTTTGCTGCCTAGCCCTTAATTGCTGTCTAGCTGCTTCTTACCTCCTCTTAACCCTTGAATGGCTCTGTGTCCACCTGTTTGTAATGGATCTTCAGAGTGTAACTGCAGGTTTGAATAATCTCGCCACGAAGGTACAAAATTTGCAAGATTTTGTTTGTCATGCACCTGTATCTGAGCCGAGAATTCCTTTGCCGGAATTTTTCTCGGGGAATAGATCCGGGTTTCAGAATTTTCGAAATAATTGCAAATTATTTTTGTCCCTGAAATCTCGCTCTGCCGGAGACCCTGCACAGCAGGTCAGGATTGTGATTTCCTTGCTCCGGGGCGACCCTCAAGACTGGGCTTTTTCATTGACACCAGGGGATCCTGCGTTGCTCAATGTGGATGCGTTTTTTCTGGCCTTGGGGTTGCTTTATGACGAACCTCATTTGGAGCTTCAGGCAGAAAAAACTTTGATGTCCCTATCTCAGGGGCAAGATGAAGCGGAAATTTACTGCCAAAGATTCCGTAAATGGTCTGTGCTTACTCAGTGGAATGAGTGCGCCCTGGCGGCGACTTTCAGAGAGGGTCTCTCTGATGCCATTAAGGATGTTATGGTGGGGTTCCCTGTGCCTGCGGGTCTGAATGAGTCCATGACAATGGCTATTCAGATCGATAGGCGTTTGCGGGAGCGCAAACCAGTGCACCATCTGGCGGTGTCCACTGAGAAGTCGCCAGAGAGTATGCAGTGTGATAGAATTCTGTCCCGAAGCGAGCGGCAGAATTTTAGACGGAAAAATGGGTTGTGTTTCTATTGTGGTGATTCTACTCATGTTATATCAGCATGCTCTAAGCGCACTAAAAAGCTTGGTAAATCTGTTTCCATTTGCACCTTACCGTCTAAATTTATTCTATCTGTGACCCTGATTTGCTCTTTGTCATCTATTACCACGGACGCCTATGTCGACTCTGGCGCCGCTTTGAGTCTTATGGATTGGTCCTTTGCCAAACACTGTGGGTATGATTTAGAGCCTTTGGAGACTCCTATTCCTCTGAAGGGGATTGACTCCACCCCATTGGCTAATAATAAACCACAATACTGGACACAAGTAACTATGCGTATTAATCCGGATCACCAGGAGATTATTCGCTTTCTGGTGCTGTATAATCTACATGATGATTTGGTGCTAGGATTGCCTTGGCTGCAATCTCACAACCCAGTCCTCGACTGGAGAGCTATGTCTGTGTTGAGCTGGGGATGTAAGGGGGCTCATGGGGATGTACCTGTGGTTTCCATTTCATCATCCATTCCCTCTGAAATTCCTGAGTTCCTGTCTGACTATCGTGACGTCTTTGAAGAATCCAAGCTTGGTTCGTTACCTCCGCACCGAGAGTGCGATTGTGCCATAGACTTGATCCCGGGTAGTAAATACCCAAAGGGTCGTTTATTTAATCTGTCTGTGCCTGAACATGCTGCTATGCGAGAATATATAAAGGAGTCCTTGGAAAAGGGACATATTCGTCCATCGTCATCTCCCTTAGGAGCCGGTTTTTTCTTTGTGTCAAAAAAAGACGGCTCTTTGAGACCATGTATTGATTATCGGCTTTTGAATAAAATCACTGTTAAATATCAATACCCATTGCCGTTGCTGACTGATTTGTTTGCTCGCATAAAGGGGGCCAAGTGGTTCTCTAAGATTGACCTTCGTGGGGCGTATAATTTGGTGCGAATCAGGCAGGGGGATGAGTGGAAAACCGCATTTAATACGCCCGAGGGCCACTTTGAGTATTTAGTGATGCCTTTTGGTCTTTCAAATGCTCCGTCAGTTTTCCAGTCCTTTATGCATGATATTTTTCGCGATTATTTGGATAAATTTATGATTGTGTATCTGGATGATATTCTGATTTTTTCGGATGACTGGGACTCTCATGTCCAGCAAGTCAGGAGGGTTTTTCAGGTTTTGCGGTCTAATTCTTTGTGTGTGAAGGGTTCTAAGTGTGTTTTTGGGGTACAGAGGATTTCCTTTTTGGGATATATTTTTTCCCCCTCTTCCATTGAAATGGATCCTGTCAAGGTTCAAGCTATTTGTGATTGGACGCAGCCCTCTTCTCTTAAGAGTCTTCAGAAATTTTTGGGCTTTGCTAACTTTTATCGTCGATTTATTGCTGGTTTTTCGGATATTGCTAAACCATTGACCGATTTGACTAAGAAGGGTGCTGATGTTGCTGATTGGTCCCCTGATGCTGTGGAGGCCTTTCGGGAGCTTAAGCGCCGTTTTTCCTCTGCCCCTGTGTTGCGTCAGCCTGATGTTGCTCTACCTTTTCAGGTTGAGGTCGACGCTTCTGAGATCGGAGCTGGGGCAGTGTTGTCGCAGAAAAGTTCTGACTGCTCCGTGATGAGGCCTTGTGCCTTCTTTTCCCGTAAATTTTCGCCCGCTGAGCGGAATTATGATGTTGGGAATCGGGAGCTTTTGGCCATGAAGTGGGCTTTTGAGGAGTGGCGCCATTGGCTTGAGGGGGCCAGACATCAGGTGGTGGTATTGACTGACCACAAAAATTTGATTTATCTTGAGACCGCCAGGCGCCTGAATCCTAGACAGGCGCGCTGGTCATTATTTTTCTCTCGGTTTAATTTTGTGGTGTCATACCTACCGGGTTCTAAGAATGTTAAGGCGGATGCCCTTTCTAGGAGTTTTGAGCCTGACTCGCCTGGTAACTCTGAGCCCACAGGTATCCTTAAGGATGGAGTGGTATTGTCAGCCGTTTCTCCAGACCTGCGGCGGGCCTTGCAGGAGTTTCAGGCGGATAGACCTGATCGTTGCCCACCTGATAAACTGTTTGTTCCTGATGATTGGACCAGTAGAGTCATCTCTGAGGTTCATTCTTCTGCGTTGGCAGGTCATCCTGGCATTTTTGGTACCAGGGATTTGGTGGCAAGGTCCTTCTGGTGGCCTTCCCTGTCACGAGATGTGCGAGGCTTTGTGCAGTCTTGTGACGTTTGTGCTCGGGCCAAGCCTTGTTGTTCTCGGGCTAGTGGATTATTGTTGCCCTTGCCTATTCCTAAGAGGCCTTGGACGCACATCTCGATGGATTTTATTTCAGATCTGCCTGTTTCTCGGAAGATGTCTGTCATCTGGGTGGTGTGTGACCGTTTTTCTAAGATGGTCCATTTGGTTCCTCTGCCCAAGTTACCTTCTTCTTCCGAGTTGGTTCCTCTGTTTTTTCAAAATGTTGTTCGTTTGCATGGTATTCCTGAGAATATCGTTTCTGACAGAGGGACCCAATTCGTGTCTAGATTTTGGCGGGCATTCTGTGCTAGGATGGGCATAGATTTATCTTTTTCGTCCGCTTTCCATCCTCAGACGAATGGCCAGACCGAGCGGATTAATCAGACCCTGGAGACATATCTGAGGTGTTTTGTGTCTGCTGACCAGGATGATTGGGTTGCTTTTTTGCCATTGGCGGAGTTCGCTCTCAATAATCGGGCCAGCTCTGCCACTTTGGTGTCCCCGTTTTTCTGTAATTCGGGGTTTCATCCTCGATTTTCCTCTGGTCAGGTGGAATCTTCGGATTGTCCTGGAGTGGATGCTGTGGTGGAGAGATTGCATCAGATCTGGGGGCAGGTGGTGGACAATTTGAGGTTGTCCCAGGAGAAGACTCAGCTTTTTGCCAACCGCCACCGTCGTGTTGGTCCTCGGCTTTCTGTTGGGGATTTGGTGTGGTTGTCTTCTCGTTTTGTCCCTATGAGGGTCTCTTCTAAGTTTAAGCCTCGGTTTATCGGCCCGTATAAGATATTGGAGATTCTTAACCCTGTTTCCTTCCGTTTGGACCTCCCTGCATCCTTTTCTATTCATAACGTTTTTCATCGGTCATTATTGCGCAGGTATGAGGTACCGGTTGTGCCTTCCGTTGAGCCTCCTGCTCCGGTGTTGGTTGAGGGTGAGTTGGAGTACGTTGTGGAGAAAATCTTGGACTCTCGTGTTTCCAGACGGAGACTCCAGTATCTGGTCAAGTGGAAGGGATACGGCCAGGAGGATAATTCTTGGGTGAATGCATCTGATGTTCATGCCTCCGATCTGGTTCGTGCCTTTCATAGGGCCCATCCTGATCGCCCTGGTGGTTCTGGTGAGGGTTCGGTGCCCCCTCCTTGAGGGGGGGGTACTGTTGTGAATTTGGATTCTGGGCTCCCCCGGTGGCTACTGGTGGAATTGAACTGGTGTCTTCATCTTCTCTGTTCACCTGTTCCCATCAAGATGTGGGAGTCGCTATATAACCTTGCTGCTCTGTTAGTTGCTTGCCGGTCAACAATGTTATCAGAAGCCTCTCTGTGCTTGTTCCTGCTCCTAGACAACTACTAGATAAGTTGGACTCTTGTCCATGTTTGTTTTTGCATTTTTGTTCCAGTTCACAGCTGTAGTTTCGTTACTGTGTCTGGAAAGCTCTTGTGAACAGGAATTGCCACTCTGGTGTTATGAGTTAATGCCAGAGTTTTAAAGTAATTTCTGGATGGTGTTTTTGATAGGGTTTTCAGCTGACCATGAAAGTGTCCTTTCTGTCTTCTGCTATGTAGTAAGTGGACCTCAAATTTGCTAAACCTATTTTCATACTACGTTTGTTATTTCATCTCAACTCACCGCCAATACATGTGGGGGGCCTCTGTCTCCTTTCGGGGTATTTCTCTAGAGGTGAGCTAGGACTAATATTTTCCTCTGCTAGTTTTATTTAGTCCTCCGGCTGGTGCTGGGCATCTAGAATCAACGTAGGCATGCTACCCGGCCACTGCTAGTTGTGCGTTAGGTTTAGTTCATGGTCAGCTCAGTTCCCATCTTCCAAGAGCTAGTTCCTATATATGCTTATGCTATGTTCTCTTGCCATTGAGATCATGACACTTCTCCTGCCGGCCGGCAGATGGCAGCAGATGGCAGGCGCACTGCGCATGCGCCCGCCATGATGAAAAAGCCGGCTGGCAGGAGAAGACAGAAGAGGACCCAGGGACCCCGGGTGAGTATTTTAGGGTCCCCGAATCCCCCTATTTCTCTGTCCTCTGATGTGCGATCACATCAGAGGACAGAGAAATAACTGATCGCTTTTTTTTTTTTTTGCGGTCGCCGGTAAACTGTTAATTACCGGCGATCGCAAAGCAGGGGTCGGTGCAAACCGACCCCGATCATGTTCTTTGGGGTCTCGGCTACCCCCGGCAGCCGAGACCCCAAAGAACATCCGGGTGCCGGGCGGCGGGCGCACTGCGCGTGCGCCCGCCATTTTTTCCCGGAAAAAAGATGGCGGCGCCCATGGGGAGACACGAGGAGCACCGGGGGAGGTAGGTAAGTATTGGGGGGCTATTGGGGGCCATCGGGGACCACATTTCTCTGTCCTCCGATGTGCGATCACATCGGAGGACAGAGAAATTAAACGGCAAATCGCGTTTTTTTTTTTTTTGTTGCGACCGCCGGTAAACGGTTAATTACCGGCGATCGCAACTCGGGGGTCGGTAAAAACCCCCCGAATCATGTTCTCTGGGGTCTCGGCTACCCTCGGCAACCTAGACCCCAGAGAAAATCCGACTCTGGGGGGCGCTATTCACTTTTTCCACAGCGCCGTTAATTAACGGCGCTGTGGATTAAGTACCCTTAGCGGCCGCCGTTAAAAGGCGTATCGGCGGTCGTTAAGGGGTTAATCAGCAGCTTCATTTGAAAAAGTAATAGTGATCAGATTGCAATAAGGATTTAATGATAGATGATGTATCACAGCAGGATCTGAAATATGACATCCCTTGTGATTTCTTCTCCGCTTTGGTTCACAGCGCAGGAAGCATCGTTGTTAATTCTTCCGGACTCTATAACTATCCAAACAACCAGACCGGCATTGACTTTATAAACCACAATTTAACAGATGACGTTGAATTCGCATTTAGAAACAATAATGACTCAATTGAAATGCTCCGAACAATTTCTGAATCTTCTCCAATATTGAGTAAGTCATGATTTTATACTTTATTAGATTGGTGGCAGCATGGACATTATGGTCAACTGGCGTGACTGCTGTTACACTTCTTTTTACCCATTTATACAAAGAAGTGTCAGCAGAGTTAGGAAAACGCAGCGCCACTCCGTCACCTGTTGGCTTTATTAAAAGATCACAAATAGTGATGAGCGAACGTTCTCCGATAAGGTGTTATCTCAGCATGCTCGTGTGCTAACCGAGTGTCTTCAGCGTGCTCGAAAAATATGCTCGAGTCCCCGCGGCTGCATGTCTCTAGGCTGTTCGACAGTCACAACACATGTTGGGATTTTCTGACGGCTAGGCAATTCGGGCATGTGTTGCAGCCGTCGAAAAGCCGTGAGACATGCAGCAGCGGGCACTCAAACATATTATTCAAGCACCTGAGCATGCTGAGATAACACCTTATCGGAGCACGTTCGCTCATCACTAGTCACAATGCTAGCCCTTTATACTCTTATGCCTAAGATGCGGCCCTGGCGGCTCAGAAAAAATAGACGGTGATAAAATCGTTGGCTCCTATTCTAGCTTTGCTGTCACCTTCTATTAACGATCGTTGCATTGATGAGATGTCTTCCAATCAAACTTCATACCTATAAGAAAATGAGAAATTTAATACTAAATACTGTGCAATATGTCTTCCAACTTACATTTTTTGATCTGCTAGTCAAGCAAATTTCTAAATATTGTAGTTAGGATCTAATAAAAAAAGAGATCACATTATATCATGCCTATCAAATACTTTACATATTAAATCCTGTATAGATAGAAGTCATGACACTAGTGTGAACAGGGTATACTCACACGGACTGGCTTAAGTCAGTACATACATGATGCAAATTTCTTGGAATAATTATCCTATTATACACTATGACTAAAAAAAACTACTCAAAAGCGAATATTGAAAAATCCAAATAACCGATACTTTAAAATATTTTTATTGAATAAAATTAAAAACCAGGAGAAACTAACAACAACCATCACCATATATTATAGTACAGAGGAAATACACATCATTTTGAACACAGATCCAATATTATATACAAACATCATTGGCTAAAAAACCCTCAAAAAATCATATAAAGTGCAAGTCTAATAATCAGTCTGTCAAGACTGCATAAAGTACATAAATAATGTGCAAAAAGGGGTATAAATACCAATATATTAGTGATCCGCAACTCCCAAGGACTCCAGCTCCAACGTACGTTTCGCCACCGTGGCTTTTTCAAGGAGTCAAAGTCAGTCTTAGACTAGACCACTGTTGAAAAGGTAAATCCCCAGTTGGGTCCCAGGAGTGGGCTCACAGATCCCACAATATGAACAGTAGTTGGCGCAGTGCACTTGATACACTGTGTACAGATAAGGTCAGCATTAAATCATTCAATTAAGGCTTCTTTTACACATACCGTGTTTTTTTGTGGCCCGTTATTGCGGGCCTTTTTTGCGGGCGCATTGCTACAATTTTCAAGTTCTGCCGCAATATCGGACTGCAAAAAACTTGCGGATCGGCGTTTTTCAGGTTCCCAATACTATAGCAAAACTATTGGGAAAAGAAAAAAGCGGGTCGGAAAACCAGAAGTCACGTTTTACAATTTACAATGGGGGCCGTATCCGTAAATACAGCCCTCATGGCCTTATGGCGTACGGCGCCCGTACGGATTTTTGCGGCCGTTTTCGCGGCCCCCATAGAAATGCATTGGGACGAAAAAACATGGCAAGTGTAAAACCAGCCTAACGAACCACTTAGTTTATTTTTATATAGAAACATAGGTAGATTTGTGAATGAGAATAAGGTCATATTTGCACGTAGATAAACAGTAGGTCCTAATACTTAGGCCTCATTCAGCCATCAGGGGTTTTTTTTTGCATTCAAGAAAAATGGACTGAGTTCCATCACTGATTTTCATTTGATTTTCATCAGTGTGACATCAGAGTTTCATGAGAGTTTGCTCAGATTTTAATCAGTTTTTTTCACTTTTGAGAAAAAAAGAAGTTTGCCCACCTTTTCTTATCTACTAGTCAGTAAAAAAAACGTTTTACTGGACCCATAGACTTTCATTGCAGAGTTTGATCCAATACTCAAATCAATATCGGACTTATTTCTGATGATTTGCTCAGCAAAAAATCACAGACATGTGAACGAACAGCGCCATAGATTGCCATAAGTAAAAGTGATATCGCTAAAAAAAAACACTTATACCTGATAAATTGAGGTATGAATGAGCCTTAAGTGTTACTGATGAGCTCTTGGCACCCAAATCTGATATTCATAACCAGGGCTGTGGAGTTAGTAAGCCAAACCTTCGGCTCCGACTCCTCAATTTCCATGACACCAACTTCGACTCCACTAAAATGGGTTCCGATTCCACAACTCCGACTGGAGGCGGTAAGCCAAACCTCCGGCTCCGACTCCTCAATTTCCATGACACCAACTTCGACTCCACTAAAATGGGCTCCGATTCCACAACTCCGACTGGAGGCGGTAAGCCAAACCTCCGGCTCCGACTCCTCAATTTCCATGACACCAACTTCGACTCCACTAAAATGGGCTCCGATTCCACAACTCCGACTGGAGGCGGTAAGCCAAACCTTCGGCTCCGACTCCTCAATTTCCATGACACCGACTCTGACTCCGACTCCACCAAAATGGGCTCCAACTCCAACTCCACAGCCCTGATCATGACAGGGGTCTTTATTGTAGTTATAATACAACTGAATTATAAGCCTTTATTTTAATTGAATACATTTGCATAAAACAGAATTCTATATCGTGTTTTCATAATTCTTCATTCACATTTTAGGTGTATCGCAGCTAGAACCGTATATGACATGTAGCTTGAACTTCAGTGCTTACGTTTTGAGGTGCGACAACGAGTCCTGTAAATGCATTGGACCATGTGCGCGGAATACGAGCTTCTGTCTCAATAATGGTACCTGCAACAATCTTGAAACCGGACCAAAGTGCACGTAAGTTCTTTGTCAAGAAATATAGCAAATCGGTCTGTACAGTTTTTCTTCCAAAGTGTTTTTATTAAGGGATTTTTAGAATAACTGGAGAATGTGGGGAGGACGAAAGGGGAGACATGTAAAAAAAAAAAAAGAAAAATTTTAAAAAAAAAAATTTAGAACAACTTTTGAGCTATATACTGTAAGATGTACAGTTTTTGAGCCATAATAGGTATAGTGCTACAAAACGAAGACTAGCCATAATAACACATCTGCCACAAACAATGGTGAATCTAGCATAACTTAACGTCCATGGGGGTTCATGGAGTAAGGGTCTAGAACCAAACTATTTCTATATGAGATTTTCCCACCTCATCAGAGAGCATTAAGATGTAGGGGCAGAAACCCAGCAATCTGTCACTTACTGGGCTGCATGTTGTTGCTTTTTTATAAAATCAGTTTTCTCTGCTGCAGATTTAGCAGTTCTCTGAATGCTGAGCTCTGTATAGCCCCGCCCACTACACTGATTGGCAGTTTTCTGTGTACACTGTGCATAGGCAGAAAGTTTCCAATCAGTGATGGGGGCAGGGCTACTTTAGAGCTCATGAATAGGAAGGACAACGTGGAAGCAGGTTTATTAGTCCTCTAGTTATAATCTCCTGCCAATAAAACAGGGATTTTAACAAAACTACAAGCATGCCAGTAAATGACACATCACTGGAATCAGGGTCTCTGCCTCTACTTTATGCTGCTCTCAGATTATATGTCAAAAATCTGGTGACAGATTCTCTTTAAGAATGTTATAGAAGCTTCTGTGGCTGCCACTTGGCGATGCTCACTATTTTCAACTTTCATTAATAGGATTGTACCAAAATGCAAGTCGTTGCTTATCAATAGTATAGGCATTAAATTTCCAATCACTGGAGGTCCCACTGCAAAGAACCCCAATGATCCCGAGACTGGAGTTGTGGAGTATCCTGCTTATATGGAGTGATGGTCCTGCCCATGCATCTCTGCTGCACTCATTGTCCTGTAGATTGAGCAGTGCTGCACATGCAAGACCTTCACTTTATACAAATGGGGCAATATAAAGTCCCTTTCTCAGAATAAGTGAGGGCCCCAGAATTTAGACCTACAGGAAAGTTGTTACTCTTTCCTATAAATAGGTTGTAACATGCATTTATATAACAACCCATTTCGTTTGCACTATGTAAATTTAGCAAAAATGTTTTAATTACCGTAAGTAAAAATAACTATTTTTAGGGGATACGGTCACTGTAGGTACTCCAATCTAAATTTTAACATGCTGGCTATACAGTACAATAGTTGCGTTATTAAATATAATATATTACTCCAGTAAGAGTCTATCTGGTTCTTTTTTTTGCGTTTAATACTATTTACTTCAAATCTAAAATAATTTGGACTTTAGTGTTTTCTAAAAAGAGGGTCGAACTTGCCCTATAGAGTACCAGCAACAAGCACCCCATTTAAGGAAGACTTTCTAACTAGTCACTTGGTAATAGAGGCTTTTTCTTGTGGGTTGGTTTAAATAACTAAAACTGGATTAATTTTGTCTTTTAGCATGAAAACAATACAACAAAAGATTTATAGAGTTAATCCTTGATTTCAAATTATCCATTATCTCTATGGTAGGGAATAATTTGATGATCGCTGGGGATCTGACCCCTGGGACCCCCATCAAACATGAGATCAGCGCTTTGGAACCCTGAAAATAAAGCTCTGCAGCCCTTTCAGCTCATGAGCCGCCTCTTCGCCATTCACTGTCTATTTGACTACCAAGTGCAAAGCTCGACAGTCACATAGACAATGAATATAGTGCAGTATGTGCATGTGTACCGCTGCTTTATTGAAGACGAGTTTGCAGAACTCAATTCTCAAGAAGAAAAATTCTCTCAATCTTAAGATCGTTGGGGGTCCCAGTGGTGGGTCAGCAAGTTATCCCTTATCAAGTGGATAGAGGTTAACTTGATATTTTTGGGAGTGACTCTTTAAAATAATAAAGTAATTGTAGACATATTAGTCAAACCATAATATGAACATAAAGGTACCAGATTTATCATAGCTTTTTTTGCCTGTTTCATATCTAGTTTTGTCTGTTTCGCGCCTTTTTGCACCAAATTCATTATTCTATTTGCACCTATTTTCACCTATTTTGAAGCCTAATTTCAATCTGCTCACTTTTTTTGTTTTCTGCATTGTGGGTGGACATCAGTGATTCCTGATGTTTTCGGCTGATACATTATGAGCGACTTTTTAAAAAGTTGCAAAAGTTTGAGCAACTCCACTCCAGTATACCCCTGTAGTGATTTTCTACTTAATAACACCGGTAAAAAAGATCATTTTTGATCACGTGCAAAATACATAAAATGCATACGCCATTCTAATGAATTTGGTACAGTAAACTCAGCAAATACCACAAGACAAAAAAGAGAAGTGAATTAAAAAATTGCAAATATTGATTAGGGTTTGACAGTGTTATACTAAAAAACATTACTATTCTATTTTTTTTCTACAGCTGTGACAGTCCATATTCAGGAGAGAGGTGTGAAATAGAAATGTCTACAATATCATACATGACTTCAATAGGCACCTCAGCACCACTACAAACTATCAGCACTTCTGGAATTTCTACAGAAACAGAAAATACAAAGCAAACGGAAGAAACTGGCCCATTTTCTACAGAGCATGCAACAAGATTTTCACCTGTTCAGTCCACCAACTTACCAGATCTATACTCAACCCCAACAGCTGCAATAACTCTTCCGATTGAAAGTACCTTCACCACAACACTTTCCCCATTTTCAACTAAACCTACTGCAACTGAGGAAACTGGAGTTTCCTCTGTAACAGAATCGACATTGGCTTCCTCAAGCACATCAGTTTCAGCAGAATCAACTTCAGAAGACATCATTTCCAAAATGACTGATTATACTTCATCTCTATCGTCACCTACATCTACTCAATTACACACAGAAGCAACAGAGACTTCAGCATCTCGAGAACCCACCACTAAAGAAACACCTCATCTGTCAACTGGGAATTATATATCGACTTCTGGACCAACAGGAATTAAGACCGTTCATACTTCTGAGCTTTCCACTGAATCAGTTACCTCTGCGCAAACAAGCCATGTCCCCACTTCAACTTATGAAACACAAAGTACAACAAAAATAGAATCAACGAAGTCTAAAGAGACAGTTTCTCCTGAGGCAACTACCACTTTGTCATCATCTCCAACAATTGACACCATTTCCTTAACAGCGATTACACTTCCTGTTGAAAGTCTCTCCACCTTACATTCCACATTTTCTACCAAACCTACTGTGAGTGTGGGAACCAGCATGCCTTCTGTAACAGAATCAACACCAGTGTCCTCAAGGACACTAGTGTCCACAGAACCAATTACTGAAAAGATATCTACCACAGGGATAGATCATACTTCAACTCTAATGTCACAGACATCCACACAACTACACACAGAAACAACTGAGATTTTAGCATCTCAAGAACCTACCTCCACTCATACAACTGAGCTGTCAACTGAGGAACATATATCGACTTCTGGTCAAACAGAAATGAAGACTGTCTTTACTTCTGAGCTTTTTACTAAATCAGTTACTCCTACTAAAAGTGAGGAAAGTGCCACACTTTCAACAGAACCATCAGTTACCTTGTCAGCACTTCCATCCACTTTATTACCAGAAACAACTTCAGAGGTTTTATTAACAACTACTCAATCAAGTCAGCATTCCACTATATCTTCTGAACCACCAACTACAACAAATATCTCAACACCAATGTCTGAAGAAACAGTTTCTCCTGAGGTAACTAACACTCTATCCTCAACCCCAACAGCTGCAATAACTCTTCCGATTGAAAGTACCTTCACCACAACACTTTCCCCATTTTCAACTAAACCTACTGCAACTGAGGAAACTGGAGTTTCTTCTGTAACAGAATCGAGATTGGCTTCCTCAAGCACATCAGTTTCGGCAGAATCAACTTCAGAAGACATCATTTCCAAAATGACTGATTACACTTCATCTCTATCGTCACCTACATCTACTCAATTACATACAGAAGCAACAGAGACTTCAGCATCTCGAGAACCGACAACCAAAGAAACACCTCATCTGTCAACTGGGAATTTTATATCGACTTCTGGACCAACAGGAATTAAGCCCATGTATACTTCTGAGCTTTCCACTGAATCAGTTACCCTTACCAGAACTAAAGAAAGTGGCACATTTTCTACAGAACCATCAACCTTTTTGCCAACTCTTTCATCCACCTTGTTACCAGAGACAACTTCAGGAGTTGTGTTAACAACTGCGCAAACAAGCCATGTCCCCACTTTGACTTATGAAACACAAAGTGCAACAAAAATAGAATCAACGAAGTCTGAAGAGACACTTTCTCCTGGGGTAGCTACTACTCTGTCATCATCTCCAACAATTGAGACCATTTCCATAACAGCGATTACTCTTCCAGTTGAAAGTCTCTCCACCATACATTCCACATTTTCAACCAAACCTACTGTGAGTGTGGGAACTAGCATGCCTTCTGTAACAGAATCAACTCCAGTGTCCTCAAGGACACTAGTGTCCACAGAACCAATTACAGAAAAGATATCTACCACAGGGATAGATCATACTTCAACTCTAATGTCACAGACATCCACACAACTACACACAGAAACAACTGAGATTTTAGCATCTCAAGAACCTACCTCCACTCATACAACTGAGCTGTCAACTGAGGAACATATATCGACTTCTGGTCAAACAGAAATGAAGACTGTCTTTACTTCTGAGCTTTTTACTAAATCAGCTACTCCTTCTAAAAGTGAGGAAAGTGCCACACTTTCAACAGAACCATCAGTTACGTTGTCAGCACTTCCATCCACTTTATTACCAGAGACTACTTCAGAGGTTTTATTAACAACTACTCAATCAAGTCAGCATTCCACTATATCTTCTGAACCACCAACTACAACAAAAATATCAACACCAATGTCTGAAGAAACAGTTTCTCCTGAGGTGACTAACACTCTATCCTCAACCCCAACAGCTGCAATAACTCTTCCGATTGAAAGTACCTTCACCACAACACTTTCCCCATTTTCAACTAAACCTACTGCAACTGAGGAAACTGGAGTTTCTTCTGTAACAGAATCGACATTGGCTTCCTCAAGCACATCAGTTTCAGCAGAATCAACTTCAGAAGACATCATTTCCAAAATGACTGAATATACTTCATCTCTATCATCACCTATATCTACTCAATTACACACAGAAGCAACAGAGACTTCAGCATCTCGAGAACCCACCACTAAAGAAACACCTCATCTGTCAACTGGGAATTATATATCGACTTCTGGACCAACAGGAATTAAGACCGTTCATACTTCTGAGCTTTCCACTGAATCAGTTACCCTTACCAGAACTAAAGAAAGTGGCACATTTTCTACAGAACCATCAACCTTTTTGCCAACTCTTTCATCCACCTTGTTACCAGAGACAACTTCAGCAGTTGTGTTAACAACTGTGCAAACAAGCCATGTCACCACTTCGACTTATGAAACACAAAGTGCAACAAAAATAGAATCAACGAAGTCTGAAGAGACACTTTCTCCTGAGGTAGCTACAACTCTGTCATCATCTCCAACAATTGAGACCATTTCCATAACAGCGATTACTCTTCCAGTTGAAAGTCTCTCCACCTTACATTCCACATTTTCTACCAAACCTACTGTGAGTGTGGGAACCAGCATGACTTCTGTAACAGAATCAACACAAGTGTCCTCAAGGACACTGGTGTCCACAGAACCAATTACTGAAAAGATATCTACCACAGGGATAGATCATACTTCAACTCTAATGTCACAGACATCCACACAACTACACACAGAAACAACTGAGATTTTAGCATCTCAAGAACCTACCTCCACTCATACAACTGAGCTGTCAACTGAGGAACATATATCGACTTCTGGTCAAACAGAAATGAAGACTGTCTTTACTTCTGAGCTTTTTACTAAATCAGTTACTCCTACTAAAAGTGAGGAAAGTGCCACACTTTCAACAGAACCATCAGTTACCTTGTCAGCACTTCCATCCACTTTATTACCAGAAACAACTTCAGAGGTTTTATTAACAACTACTCAATCAAGTCAGCATTCCACTATATCTTCTGAACCACCAACTACAACAAATATCTCAACACCAATGTCTGAAGAAACAGTTTCTCCTGAGGTAACTAACACTCTATCCTCAACCCCAACAGCTGCAATAACTCTTCCGATTGAAAGTACCTTCACCACAACACTTTCCCCATTTTCAACTAAACCTACTGCAACTGAGGAAACTGGAGTTTCTTCTGTAACAGAATCGAGATTGGCTTCCTCAAGCACATCAGTTTCGGCAGAATCAACTTCAGAAGACATCATTTCCAAAATGACTGATTACACTTCATCTCTATCGTCACCTACATCTACTCAATTACATACAGAAGCAACAGAGACTTCAGCATCTCGAGAACCGACAACCAAAGAAACACCTCATCTGTCAACTGGGAATTTTATATCGACTTCTGGACCAACAGGAATTAAGCCCATGTATACTTCTGAGCTTTCCACTGAATCAGTTACCCTTACCAGAACTAAAGAAAGTGGCACATTTTCTACAGAACCATCAACCTTTTTGCCAACTCTTTCATCCACCTTGTTACCAGAGACAACTTCAGGAGTTGTGTTAACAACTGCGCAAACAAGCCATGTCCCCACTTTGACTTATGAAACACAAAGTGCAACAAAAATAGAATCAACGAAGTCTGAAGAGACACTTTCTCCTGGGGTAGCTACTACTCTGTCATCATCTCCAACAATTGAGACCATTTCCATAACAGCGATTACTCTTCCAGTTGAAAGTCTCTCCACCATACATTCCACATTTTCAACCAAACCTACTGTGAGTGTGGGAACTAGCATGCCTTCTGTAACAGAATCAACTCCAGTGTCCTCAAGGACACTAGTGTCCACAGAACCAATTACAGAAAAGATATCTACCACAGGGATAGATCATACTTCAACTCTAATGTCACAGACATCCACACAACTACACACAGAAACAACTGAGATTTTAGCATCTCAAGAACCTACCTCCACTCATACAACTGAGCTGTCAACTGAGGAACATATATCGACTTCTGGTCAAACAGAAATGAAGACTGTCTTTACTTCTGAGCTTTTTACTAAATCAGCTACTCCTTCTAAAAGTGAGGAAAGTGCCACACTTTCAACAGAACCATCAGTTACGTTGTCAGCACTTCCATCCACTTTATTACCAGAGACAACTTCAGAGGTTTTATTAACAACTACTCAATCAAGTCAGCATTCCACTATATCTTCTGAACCACCAACTACAACAAAAATATCAACACCAATGTCTGAAGAAACAGTTTCTCCTGAGGTGACTAACACTCTATCCTCAACCCCAACAGCTGCAATAACTCTTCCGATTGAAAGTACCTTCACCACAACACTTTCCCCATTTTCAACTAAACCTACTGCAACTGAGGAAACTGGAGTTTCTTCTGTAACAGAATCGACATTGGCTTCCTCAAGCACATCAGTTTCAGCAGAATCAACTTCAGAAGACATCATTTCCAAAATGACTGAATATACTTCATCTCTATCATCACCTATATCTACTCAATTACACACAGAAGCAACAGAGACTTCAGCATCTCGAGAACCCACCACTAAAGAAACACCTCATCTGTCAACTGGGAATTATATATCGACTTCTGGACCAACAGGAATTAAGACCGTTCATACTTCTGAGCTTTCCACTGAATCAGTTACCCTTACCAGAACTAAAGAAAGTGGCACATTTTCTATAGAACCATCAACCTTTTTGCCAACTCTTTCATCCACCTTGTTACCAGAGACAACTTCAGCAGTTGTGTTAACAACTGTGCAAACAAGCCATGTCACCACTTCGACTTATGAAACACAAAGTGCAACAAAAATAGAATCAACGAAGTCTGAAGAGACACTTTCTCCTGAGGTAGCTACAACTCTGTCATCATCTCCAACAATTGAGACCATTTCCATAACAGCGATTACTCTTCCAGTTGAAAGTCTCTCCACCTTACATTCCACATTTTCTACCAAACCTACTGTGAGTGTGGGAACCAGCATGACTTCTGTAACAGAATCAACACAAGTGTCCTCAAGGACACTGGTGTCCACAGAACCAATTACTGAAAAGATATCTACCACAGGGATAGATCATACTTCAACTCTAATGTCAAAGACATCCACACAACTACACACAGAAACAACTGAGATTTTAGCATCTCAAGAACCTACCTCCATTCATACAACTGAGCTGTCAACTGAGGAACATATATCGACTTCTGGTCAAACAGAAATGAAGACTGTCTTTACTTCTGAGCTTTTTACTAAATCAGCTACTCCTACTAAAAGTGAGGAAAGTGCCACACTTTCAACAGAACCATCAGTTACCTTGTCAGCACTTCCATCCACTTTATTACCAGAAACAACTTCAGAGGTTTTATTAACAACTACTCAATCAAGTCAGCATTCCACTATATCTTCTGAACCACCAACTACAACAAATATCTCAACACCAATGTCTGAAGAAACAGTTTCTCCTGAGGTAACTAACACTCTATCCTCAACCCCAACAGCTGCAATAACTCTTCCGATTGAAAGTACCTTCACCACAACACTTTCCCCATTTTCAACTAAACCTACTGCAACTGAGGAAACTGGAGTTTCTTCTGTAACAGAATCGACATTGGCTTCCTCAAGCACATCAGTTTCGGCAGAATCAACTTCAGAAGACATCATTTCCAAAATGACTGATTACACTTCATCTCTATCGTCACCTACATCTACTCAATTACATACAGAAGCAACAGAGACTTCAGCATCTCGAGAACCGACAACCAAAGAAACACCTCATCTGTCAACTGGGAATTTTATATCGACTTCTGGACCAACAGGAATTAAGCCCATGTATACTTCTGAGCTTTCCACTGAATCAGTTACCCTTACCAGAACTAAAGAAAGTGGCACATTTTCTACAGAACCATCAACCTTTTTGCCAACTCTTTCATCCACCTTGTTACCAGAGACAACTTCAGGAGTTGTGTTAACAACTGCGCAAACAAGCCATGTCCCCACTTTGACTTATGAAACACAAAGTGCAACAAAAATAGAATCAACGAAGTCTGAAGAGACACTTTCTCCTGGGGTAGCTACTACTCTGTCATCATCTCCAACAATTGAGACCATTTCCATAACAGCGATTACTCTTCCAGTTGAAAGTCTCTCCACCATACATTCCACATTTTCAACCAAACCTACTGTGAGTGTGGGAACTAGCATGCCTTCTGTAACAGAATCAACTCCAGTGTCCTCAAGGACACTAGTGTCCACAGAACCAATTACAGAAAAGATATCTACCACAGGGATAGATCATACTTCAACTCTAATGTCACAGACATCCACACAACTACACACAGAAACAACTGAGATTTTAGCATCTCAAGAACCTACCTCCACTCATACAACTGAGCTGTCAACTGAGGAACATATATCGACTTCTGGTCAAACAGAAATGAAGACTGTCTTTACTTCTGAGCTTTTTACTAAATCAGTTACTCCTACTAAAAGTGAGGAAAGTGCCACACTTTCAACAGAACCATCAGTTACGTTGTCAGCACTTCCATCCACTTTATTACCAGAGACAACTTCAGAGGTTTTATTAACAACTACTCAATCAAGTCAGCATTCCACTATATCTTCTGAACTACCAACTACAACAAAAATATCATCACCAATGTCTGAAGAAACAGTTTCTCCTGAAGTGACTAACACTCTATCCTCAACCCCAACAGCTGCAATAACTCTTCCGATTGAAAGTACCTTCACCACAACACTTTCCCCATTTTCAACTAAACCTACTGCAACTGAGGAAACTGGAGTTTCTTCTGTAACAGAATCGACATTGGCTTCCTCAAGCACATCAGTTTCGGCAGAATCAACTTCAGAAGACATCATTTCCAAAATGACTGATTATACTTCATCTCTATCGTCACCTACATCTACTCAATTACATACAGAAGCAACAGAGACTTCAGCATCTCGAGAATCGACAAACAAAGAAACACCTCATCTGTCAACTGGGAATTTTATATCGACTTCTGGACCAACAGGAATTAAGACCATGTATACTTCTGAGCTTTTCACTGAATCAGATACCCTTACCAGAACTAAAGAAAGTGGCACATTTTCTACAGAAACATCAACCTTTTTGCCAACTCTTTCATCCACCTTGTTACCAGAGACAACTTCAGGAGTTGTGTTAACAACTGCGCAAACAAGCCATGTCCCCACTTTGACTTATGAAACACAAAGTGCAACAAAAATAGAATCAACGAAGTCTGAAGAGACACTTTCTCCTGGGGTAGCTACTACTCTGTCATCATCTCCAACAATTGAGACCATTTCCATAACAGCGATTACTCTTCCAGTTGAAAGTCTCTCCACCTTACATTCCACATTTTCAACCAAACCTACTGTGAGTGTGGGAACTAGCATGCCTTCTGTAACAGAATCAACTCCAGTGTCCTCAAGGACACTAGTGTCCACAGAACCAATTACAGAAAAGATATCTACCACAGGGATAGATCATACTTCAACTCTAATGTTACAGACATCCGCACAACTACACACAGAAACAACTGAGATTTTAGCATCTCAAGAACCTACCTCCACTCATACAACTGAGCTGTCAACTGAGGAACATATATCGACTTCTGGTCAAACAGAAATGAAGACTGTCTTTACTTCTGAGCTTTTTACTAAATCAGCTACTCCTTCTAAAAGTGAGGAAAGTGCCACACTTTCAACAGAACCATCAGTTACGTTGTCAGCACTTCCATCCACTTTATTACCAGAGACAACTTCAGAGGTTTTATTAACAACTACTCAATCAAGTCAGCATTCCACTATATCTTCTGAACCACCAACTACAACAAAAATATCAACACCAATGTCTGAAGAAACAGTTTCTCCTGAGGTGACTAACACTCTATCCTCAACCCCAACAGCTGCAATAACTCTTCCGATTGAAAGTACCTTCACCACAACACTTTCCCCATTTTCAACTAAACCTACTGCAACTGAGGAAACTGGAGTTTCTTCTGTAACAGAATCGACATTGGCTTCCTCAAGCACATCAGTTTCGGCAGAATCAACTTCAGAAGACATCATTTCCAAAATGACTGATTACACTTCATCTCTATCGTCACCTAAATCTACTCAATTACATACAGAAGCAACAGAGACTTCAGCATCTCGAGAACCGTCAACCAAAGAAACACCTCATCTGTCAACTGGGAATTTTATATCGACTTCTGGACCAACAGGAATTAAGACCATGTATACTTCTGATCTTTCCACTGAATCAGTTACCCTTACCAGAACTAAAGAAAGTGGCACATTTTCTACAAAACCATCAACCTTTTTGCCAACTCTTTCATCCACCTTGTTACCAGAGACAACTTCAGGAGTTGTGTTAACAACTGCGCAAACAAGCCATGTCCCCACTTCGACTTATGAAACACAAAGTGGAACAAAAATAGAATCAACGAAGTCTGAAGAGACACTTTCTCCTGGGGTAGCTACCACTCTGTCATCATCTCCAACAATTGAGACCATTTCCATAACAGCGATTACTCTTCCAGTTGAAAGTCTCTCCTCCTTACATTCCACATTTTCAACCAAACCTACTGTGAGTGTGGGAACTAGCATGCCTTCTGTAACAGAATCAACTCCAGTGTCCTCAAGGACACTAGTGTCCACAGAACCAATTACAGAAAAGATATCTACCACAGGGATAGATCATACTTCAACTCTAATGTTACAGACATCCACACAACTACACACAGAAACAACTGAGATTTTAGCATCTCAAGAACCTACCTCCACTCATACAACTGAGCTGTCAACTGAGGAACATATATCGACTTCTGGTCAAACAGAAATGAAGACTGTCTTTACTTCTGAGCTTTTTACTAAATCAGCTACTCCTTCTAAAAGTGAGGAAAGTGCCACACTTTCAACAGAACCATCAGTTACGTTGTCAGCACTTCCATCCACTTTATTACCAGAGACAACTTCAGAGGTTTTATTAACAACTACTCAATCAAGTCAGCATTCCACTATATCTTCTGAACTACCAACTACAACAAAAATATCATCACCAATGTCTGAAGAAACAGTTTCTCCTGAAGTGACTAAAACTCTATCCTCAACCCCAACAGCTGCAATAACTCTTCCGATTGAAAGTACCTTCACCACAACACTTTCCCCATTTTCAACTAAACCTACTGCAACTGAGGAAACTGGAGTTTCTTCTGTAACAGAATCGACATTGGCTTCCTCAAGCACATCAGTTTCGGCAGAATCAACTTCAGAAGACATCATTTCCAAAATGGCTGATTATACTTCATCTCTATCGTCACCTACATCTACTCAATTACATACAGAAGCAACAGAGACTTCAGCATCTCGAGAATCGACAACCAAAGAAACACCTCATCTGTCAACTGGGAATTTTATATCGACTTCTGGACCAACAGGAATTAAGACCATGTATACTTCTGAGCTTTTCACTGAATCAGATACCCTTACCAGAACTAAAGAAAGTGGCACATTTTCTACAGAAACATCAACCTTTTTGCCAACTCTTTCATCCACCTTGTTACCAGAGACAACTTCAGGAGTTGTGTTAACAACTGCGCAAACAAGCCATGTCCCCACTTTGACTTATGAAACACAAAGTGCAACAAAAATAGAATCAACGAAGTCTGAAGAGACACTTTCTCCTGGGGTAGCTACTACTCTGTCATCATCTCCAACAATTGAGACCATTTCCATAACAGCGATTACTCTTCCAGTTGAAAGTCTCTCCACCTTACATTCCACATTTTCCACCAAACCTACTGTGAGTGTGGGAACTAGCATGCCTTCTGTAACAGAATCAACTCCAGTGTCCTCAAGGACACTAGTGTCCACAGAACCAATTACAGAAAAGATATCTACCACAGGGATAGATCATACTTCAACTCTAATGTTACAGACATCCACACAACTACACACAGAAACAACTGAGATTTTAGCATCTCAAGAACCTACCTCCACTCATACAACTGAGCTGTCAACTGAGGAACATATATCGACTTCTGGTCAAACAGAAATGAAGACTGTCTTTACTTCTGAGCTTTTTACTAAATCAGCTACTCCTTCTAAAAGTGAGGAAAGTGCCACACTTTCAACAGAACCATCAGTTACGTTGTCAGCACTTCCATCCACTTTATTACCAGAGACAACTTCAGAGGTTTTATTAACAACTACTCAATCAAGTCAGCATTCCACTATATCTTCTGAACCACCAACTACAACAAAAATATCAACACCAATGTCTGAAGAAACAGTTTCTCCTGAGGTGACTAACACTCTGTCCTCAACCCCAACAGCTGCAATAACTCTTCCGATTGAAAGTACCTTCACCACAACACTTTCCCCATTTTCAACTAAACCTACTGCAACTGAGGAAACTGGAGTTTCTTCTGTAACAGAATCGACATTGGCTTCCTCAAGCACATCAGTTTCGGCAGAATCAACTTCAGAAGACATCATTTCCAAAATGACTGATTACACTTCATCTCTATCGTCACCTAAATCTACTCAATTACATACAGAAGCAACAGAGACTTCAGCATCTCGAGAACCGTCAACCAAAGAAACACCTCATCTGTCAACTGGGAATTTTATATCGACTTCTGGACCAACAGGAATTAAGACCATGTATACTTCTGATCTTTCCACTGAATCAGTTACCCTTACCAGAACTAAAGAAAGTGGCACATTTTCTACAAAACCATCAACCTTTTTGCCAACTCTTTCATCCACCTTGTTACCAGAGACAACTTCAGGAGTTGTGTTAACAACTGCGCAAACAAGCCATGTTCCCACTTCGACTTATGAAACACAAAGTGGAACAAAAATAGAATCAACGAAGTCTGAAGAGACACTTTCTCCTGGGGTAGCTACCACTCTGTCATCATCTCCAACAATTGAGACCATTTCCATAACAGCGATTACTCTTCCAGTTGAAAGTCTCTCCTCCTTACATTCCACATTTTCAACCAAACCTACTGTGAGTGTGGGAACTAGCATGCATTCTGTAACAGAATCAACTCCAGTGTCCTCAAGGACACTAGTGTCCACAGAACCAATTACAGAAAAGATATCTACCACAGGGATAGATCATACTTCAACTCTAATGTTACAGACATCCACACAACTACACACAGAAACAACTGAGATTTTAGCATCTCAAGAACCTACCTCCACTCATACAACTGAGCTGTCAACTGAGGAACATATATCGACTTCTGGTCAAACAGAAATGAAGACTGTCTTTACTTCTGAGCTTTTTACTAAATCAGCTACTCCTTCTAAAAGTGAGGAAAGTGCCACACTTTCAACAGAACCATCAGTTACGTTGTCAGCACTTCCATCCACTTTATTACCAGAGACAACTTCAGAGGTTTTATTAACAACTACTCAATCAAGTCAGCATTCCACTATATCTTCTGAACTACCAACTACAACAAAAATATCATCACCAATGTCTGAAGAAACAGTTTCTCCTGAAGTGACTAACACTCTATCCTCAACCCCAACAGCTGCAATAACTCTTCCGATTGAAAGTACCTTCACCACAACACTTTCCCCATTTTCAACTAAACCTACTGCAACTGAGGAAACTGGAGTTTCTTCTGTAACAGAATCGACATTGGCTTCCTCAAGCACATCAGTTTCGGCAGAATCAACTTCAGAAGACATCATTTCCAAAATGGCTGATTATACTTCATCTCTATCGTCACCTACATCTACTCAATTACATACAGAAGCAACAGAGACTTCAGCATCTCGAGAATCGACAACCAAAGAAACACCTCATCTGTCAACTGGGAATTTTATATCGACTTCTGGACCAACAGGAATTAAGACCATGTATACTTCTGAGCTTTTCACTGAATCAGATACCCTTACCAGAACTAAAGAAAGTGGCACATTTTCTACAGAAACATCAACCTTTTTGCCAACTCTTTCATCCACCTTGTTACCAGGGACAACTTCAGGAGTTGTGTTAACAACTGCGCAAACAAGCCATGTCCCCACTTTGACTTATGAAACACAAAGTGCAACAAAAATAGAATCAACGAAGTCTGAAGAGACACTTTCTCCTGGGGTAGCTACTACTCTGTCATCATCTCCAACAATTGAGACCATTTCCATAACAGCGATTACTCTTCCAGTTGAAAGTCTCTCCACCTTACATTCCACTTTTTCCACCAAACCTACTGTGAGTGTGGGAACTAGCATGCCTTCTGTAACAGAATCAACTCCAGTGTCCTCAAGGACACTAGTGTCCACAGAACCAATTACAGAAAAGATATCTACCACAGGGATAGATCATACTTCAACTCTAATGTTACAGACATCCACACAACTACACACAGAAACAACTGAGATTTTAGCATCTCAAGAACCTACCTCCACTCATACAACTGAGCTGTCAACTGAGGAACAATTATCGACTTCTGGTCAAACAGAAATGAAGACTGTCTTTACTTCTGAGCTTTTTACTAAATCAGCTACTCCTTCTAAAAGTGAGGAAAGTGCCACACTTTCAACAGAACCATCAGTTACGTTGTCAGCACTTCCATCCACTTTATTACCAGAGACAACTTCAGAGGTTTTATTAACAACTACTCAATCAAGTCAGCATTCCACTATATCTTCTGAACCACCAACTACAACAAAAATATCAACACCAATGTCTGAAGAAACAGTTTCTCCTGAGGTGACTAACACTCTGTCCTCAACCCCAACAGCTGCAATAACTCTTCCGATTGAAAGTACCTTCACCACAACACTTTCCCCATTTTCAACTAAACCTACTGCAACTGAGGAAACTGGAGTTTCTTCTGTAACAGAATCGACATTGGCTTCCTCAAGCACATCAGTTTCGGCAGAATCAACTTCAGAAGACATCATTTCCAAAATGACTGATTACACTTCATCTCTATCGTCACCTACATCTACTCAATTACATACAGAAGCAACAGAGACTTCAGCATCTCGAGAACCGACAACCAAAGAAACACCTCATCTGTCAACTGGGAATTTTATATCGACTTCTGGACCAACAGGAATTAAGACCATGTATACTTCTGATCTTTCCACTGAATCAATTACCCTTACCAGAACTAAAGAAAGTGGCACATTTTCTACAGAACCATCAACCTTTTTGCCAACTCTTTCATCCACCTTGTTACCAGAGACAACTTCAGGAGTTGTGTTAACAACTGCGCAAACAAGCCATGTCCCCACTTTGACTTATGAAACACAAAGTGCAACAAAAATAGAATCAACGAAGTCTGAACAGACACTTTCTCCTGTGGTAGCTACTACTCTGTCATCATCTCCAACAATTGAGACCATTTCCATAACAGCGATTACTCTTCCAGTTGAAAGTCTCTCCACCTTACATTCCACATTTTCCACCAAACCTACTGTGAGTGTGGGAACTAGCATGCCTTCTGTAACAGAATCAACTCCAGTGTCCTCAAGGACACTAGTGTCCACAGAACCAATTACAGAAAAGATATCTACCACAGGGATAGATCATACTTCAACTCTAATGTTACAGACATCCACACAACTACACACAGAAACAACTGAGATTTTAGCATCTCAAGAACCTACCTCCACTCATACAACTGAGCTGTCAACTGAGGAACATATATCGACTTCTGGTCAAACAGAAATGAAGACTGTCTTTACTTCTGAGCTTTTTACTAAATCAGCTACTCCTTCTAAAAGTGAGGAAAGTGCCACACTTTCAACAGAACCATCAGTTACGTTGTCAGCACTTCCATCCACTTTATTACCAGAGACAACTTCAGAGGTTTTATTAACAACTACTCAATCAAGTCAGCATTCCACTATATCTTCTGAACCACCAACTACAACAAAAATATCAACACCAATGTCTGAAGAAACAGTTTCTCCTGAGGTGACTAACACTCTATCCTCAACCCCAACAGCTGCAATAACTCTTCCGATTGAAAGTACCTTCACCACAACACTTTCCCCATTTTCAACTAAACCTACTGCAACTGAGGAAACTGGAGTTTCTTCTGTAACAGAATCGACATTGGCTTCCTCAAGCACATCAGTTTCGGCAGAATCAACTTTAGAAGACATCATTTCCAAAATGACTGAATACACTTCATCTCTATCGTCACCTACATCTACTCAATTACATACAGAAGCAACAGAGACTTCAGCATCTCGAGAACCAACAACCAAAGAAACACCTCATCTGTCAACTGGGAATTTTATATCGACTTCTGGACCAACAGGAATTAAGACCATGTATACTTCTGATCTTTCCACTGAATCAATTACCCTTACCAGAACTAAAGAAAGTGGCACATTTTCTACAGAACCATCAACCTTTTTGCCAACTCTTTCATCCACCTTGTTACCAGAGACAACTTCAGGAGTTGTGTTAACAACTGCGCAAACAAGCCATGTCCCCACTTTGACTTATGAAACACAAAGTGCAACAAAAATAGAATCAACGAAGTCTGAACAGACACTTTCTCCTGGGGTAGCTACTACTCTGTCATCATCTCCAACAATTGAGAACATTTCCATAACAGCGATTACTCTTCCAGTTGAAAGTCTCTCCACCATACATTCCACATTTTCAACCAAACCTACTGTGAGTGTGGGAACTAGCATGCCTTCTGTAACAGAATCAACTCCAGTGTCCTCAAGGACACTAGTGTCCACAGAACCAATTACAGAAAAGATATCTACCACAGGGATAGATCATACTTCAACTCTAATGTCACAGACATCCACACAACTACACACAGAAACAACTGAGATTTTAGCATCTCAAGAACCTACCTCCACTCATACAACTGAGCTGTCAACTGAGGAACATATATCGACTTCTGGTCAAACAGAAATGAAGACTGTCTTTACTTCTGAGCTTTTTACTAAATCAGCTACTCCTTCTAAAAGTGAGGAAAGTGCCACACTTTCAACAGAACCATCAGTTACGTTGTCAGCACTTCCATCCACTTTATTACCAGAGACAACTTCAGAGGTTTTATTAACAACTACTCAATCAAGTCAGCATTCCACTATATCTTCTGGACCACCAACTACAACAAAAATATCAACACCAATGTCTGAAGAAACAGTTTCTCCTGAGGTGACTAACACTCTATCCTCAACCCCAACAGCTGCAATAACTCTTCCGATTGAAAGTACCTTCACCACAACACTTTCCCCATTTTCAACTAAACCTACTGCAACTGAGGAAACTGGAGTTTCTTCTGTAACAGAATCGACATTGGCTTCCTCAAGCACATCAGTTTCGGCAGAATCAACTTCAGAAGACATCATTTCCAAAATGACTGATTATACTTCATCTCTATCGTCACCTACATCTACTCAATTACATACAGAAGCAACAGAGACTTCAGCATCTCGAGAATCGACAACCAAAGAAACACCTCATCTGTCAACTGGGAATTTTATATCGACTTCTGGACCAACAGGAATTAAGACCATGTATACTTCTGAGCTTTTCACTGAATCAGATACCCTTACCAGAACTAAAGAAAGTGGCACATTTTCTACAGAAACATCAACCTTTTTGCCAACTCTTTCATCCACCTTGTTACCAGAGACAACTTCAGGAGTTGTGTTAACAACTGCGCAAACAAGCCATGTCCCCACTTTGACTTATGAAACACAAAGTGCAACAAAAATAGAATCAACGAAGTCTGAAGAGACACTTTCTCCTGGGGTAGCTACTACTCTGTCATCATCTCCAACAATTGAGACCATTTCCATAACAGCGATTACTCTTCCAGTTGAAAGTCTCTCCACCTTACATTCCACATTTTCCACCAAACCTACTGTGAGTGTGGGAACTAGCATGCCTTCTGTAACAGAATCAACTCCAGTGTCCTCAAGGACACTAGTGTCCACAGAACCAATTACAGAAAAGATATCTACCACAGGGATAGATCATACTTCAACTCTAATGTTACAGACATCCACACAACTACACACAGAAACAACTGAGATTTTAGCATCTCAAGAACCTACCTCCACTCATACAACTGAGCTGTCAACTGAGGAACATATATCGACTTCTGGTCAAACAGAAATGAAGACTGTCTTTACTTCTGAGCTTTTTTCTAAATCAGCTACTCCTTCTAAAAGTGAGGAAAGTGCCACACTTTCAACAGAACCATCAGTTACGTTGTCAGCACTTCCATCCACTTTATTACCAGAGACAACTTCAGAGGTTTTATTAACAACTACTCAATCAAGTCAGCATTCCACTATATCTTCTGAACTACCAACTACAACAAAAATATCATCACCAATGTCTGAAGAAACAGTTTCTCCTGAAGTGACTAACACTCTATCCTCAACCCCAACAGCTGCAATAACTCTTCCGATTGAAAGTACCTTCACCACAACACTTTCCCCATTTTCAACTAAACCTACTGCAACTGAGGAAACTGGAGTTTCTTCTGTAACAGAATCGACATTGGCTTCCTCAAGCACATCAGTTTCGGCAGAATCAACTTCAGAAGACATCATTTCCAAAATGACTGATTATACTTCATCTCTATCGTCACCTACATCTACTCAATTACATACAGAAGCAACAGAGACTTCAGCATCTCGAGAATCGACAACCAAAGAAACACCTCATCTGTCAACTGGGAATTTTATATCGACTTCTGGACCAACAGGAATTAAGACCATGTATACTTCTGAGCTTTTCACTGAATCAGTTACCCTTACCAGAACTAAAGAAAGTGGCACATTTTCTACAGAAACATCAACCTTTTTGCCAACTCTTTCATCCACCTTGTTACCAGAGACAACTTCAGGAGTTGTGTTAACAACTGCGCAAACAAGCCATGTCCCCACTTTGACTTATGAAACACAAAGTGCAACAAAAATAGAATCAACGAAGTCTGAAGAGACACTTTCTCCTGGGGTAGCTACCACTTTGTCATCATCTCCAACAATTGAGACCATTTCCATAACAGCGATTACTCTTCCAGTTGAAAGTCTCTCCACCTTACATTCCACATTTTCAACCAAACCTACTGTGAGTGTGGGAACTAGCATGCCTTCTGTAACAGAATCAACTCCAGTGTCCTCAAGGACACTAGTGTCCACAGAACCAATTACAGAAAAGATATCTACCACAGGGATAGATCATACTTCAACTCTAATGTCACAGACATCCACACAACTACACACAGAAACAACTGAGATTTTAGCATCTCAAGAACCTACCTCCACTCATACAACTGAGCTGTCAACTGAGGAACATATATCGACTTCTGGTCAAACAGAAATGAAGACTGTCTTTACTTCTGAGCTTTTTACTAAATCAGTTACTCCTACTAAAAGTGAGGAAAGTGCCACACTTTCAACAGAACCATCAGTTACGTTGTCAGCACTTCCATCCACTTTATTACCAGAGACAACTTCAGAGGTTTTATTAACAACTACTCAATCAAATCAGCATTCCACTATATCTTCTGAACCACCAACTACAACAAAAATATCAACACCAATGTCTGAAGAAACAGTTTCTCCTGAGGTGACTAACACTCTATCCTCAACCCCAACAGCTGCAATAACTCTTCTGATTGAAAGTACCTTCAACACAACACTTTCCACATTTTCAACTAAACCTACTGCAACTGAGGAAACTGGAGTTTCTTCTGTAACAGAATCGACATTGGCTTCCTCAAGCACATCAGTTTCGGTAGAATCAACTTCAGATGACATCATTTCCAAAATGACTGATTATACTTCATCTCTATCGTCACCTACATCTACTCAATTACACACAGAAGCAACAGAGACTTCAGCATCTCGAGAACCGTTAACCAAAGAAACACCTCATCTGTCAACTGGGAATTTTATATCGACTTCTGGACCAACAGGAATTAAGACCATGTATACTTCTGAGCTTTTCACTGAATCAGATACCCTTACCAGAACTAAAGAAAGTGGCACATTTTCTACAGAAACATCAACCTTTTTGCCAACTCTTTCATCCACCTTGTTACCAGAGACAACTTCAGGAGTTGTGTTAACAACTGCGCAAACAAGCCATGTCCCCACTTTGACTTATGAAACACAAAGTGCAACAAAAATAGAATCAACGAAGTCTGAAGAGACACTTTCTCCTGGGGTAGCTACTACTCTGTCATCATCTCCAACAATTGAGACCATTTCCATAACAACGATTACTCTTCCAGTTGAAAGTCTCTCCACCTTACATTCCACATTTTCAACCAAACCTACTGTGAGTGTGGGAACTAGCATGCCTTCTGTAACAGAATCAACTCCAGTGTCCTCAAGGACACTAGTGTCCACAGAACCAATTACAGAAAAGATATCTACCACAGGGATAGATCATACTTCAACTCTAATGTTACAGACATCCACAAAACTACACACAGAAACAACTGAGATTTTAGCATCTCAAGAACCTACCTCCACTCATACAACTGAGCTGTCAACTGAGGAACATATATCGACTTCTGGTCAAACAGAAATGAAGACTGTCTTTACTTCTGAGCTTTTTACTAAATCAGCTACTCCTTCTAAAAGTGAGGAAAGTGCCACACTTTCAACAGAACCATCAGTTACGTTGTCAGCACTTCCATCCACTTTATTACCAGAGACAACTTCAGAGGTTTTATTAACAACTACTCAATCAAGTCAGCATTCCACTATATCTTCTGAACCACCAACTACAACAAAAATATCAACACCAATGTCTGAAGAAACAGTTTCTCCTGAGGTGACTAACACTCTATCCTCAACCCCAACAGCTGCAATAACTCTTCCGATTGAAAGTACCTTCACCACAACACTTTCCCCATTTTCAACTAAACCTACTGCAACTGAGGAAACTGGAGTTTCTTCTGTAACAGAATCGACATTGGCTTCCTCAAGCACATCAGTTTCGGCAGAATCAACTTCAGAAGACATCATTTCCAAAATGACTGATTACACTTCATCTCTATCATCACCTACATCTACTCAATTACATACAGAAGCAACAGAGACTTCAGCATCTCGAGAACCGACAACCAAAGAAACACCTCATCTGTCAACTGGGAATTTTATATCGACTTCTGGACCAACAGGAATTAAGCCCATGTATACTTCTGAGCTTTCCACTGAATCAGTTACCCTTACCAGAACTAAAGAAAGTGGCACATTTTCTACAGAACCATCAACCTTTTTGCCAACTCTTTCATCCACCTTGTTACCAGAGACAACTTCAGGAGTTGTGTTAACAACTGCGCAAACAAGCCATGTCCCCACTTCGACTTATGAAACACAAAGTGCAACAAAAATAGAATCAACGAAGTCTGAACAGACACTTTCTCCTGGGGTAGCTACTACTCTGTCATCATCTCCAACAATTGAGAACATTTCCATAACAGCGATTACTCTTCCAGTTGAAAGTCTCTCCACCATACATTCCACATTTTCAACCAAACCTACTGTGAGTGTGGGAACTAGCATGCCTTCTGTAACAGAATCAACTCCAGTGTCCTCAAGGACACTAGTGTCCACAGAACCAATTACAGAAAAGATATCTACCACAGGGATAGATCATACTTCAACTCTAACGTCACAGACATCCACACAACTACACACAGAAACAACTGAGATTTTAGCATCTCAAGAACCTACCTCCACTCATACAACTGAGCTGTCAACTGAGGAACATATATCGACTTCTGGTCAAACAGAAATGAAGACTGTCTTTACTTCTGAGCTTTTTACTAAATCAGTTACTCCTACTAAAAGTGAGGAAAGTGCCACACTTTCAACAGAACCATCAGTTACGTTGTCAGCACTTCCATCCACTTTATTACCAGAGACAACTTCAGAGGTTTTATTAACAACTACTCAATCAAGTCAGCATTCCACTATATCTTCTGAACTACCAACTACAACAAAAATATCATCACCAATGTCTGAAGAAACAGTTTCTCCTGAAGTGACTAACACTCTATCCTCAACCCCAACAGCTGCAATAACTCTTCCGATTGAAAGTACCTTCACCACAACACTTTCCCCATTTTCAACTAAACCTACTGCAACTGAGGAAACTGGAGTTTCTTCTGTAACAGAATCGACATTGGCTTCCTCAAGCACATCAGTTTCGGCAGAATCAACTTCAGAAGACATCATTTCCAAAATGACTGATTATACTTCATCTCTATCGTCACCTACATCTACTCAATTACATACAGAAGCAACAGAGACTTCAGCATCTCGAGAATCGACAACCAAAGAAACACCTCATGTGTCAACTGGGAATTTTATATCGACTTCTGGACCAACAGGAATTAAGACCAAGTATACTTCTGAGCTTTTCACTGAATCAGATACCCTTACCAGAACTAAAGAAAGTGGCACATTTTCTACAGAAACATCAACCTTTTTGCCAACTCTTTCATCCACCTTGTTACCAGAGACAACTTCAGGAGTTGTGTTAACAACTGCGCAAACAAGCCATGTCCCCACTTTGACTTATGAAACACAAAGTGCAACAAAAATAGAATCAACGAAGTCTGAAGAGACACTTTCTCCTGGGGTAGCTACCACTCTGTCATCATCTCCAACAATTGAGACCATTTCCATAACAGCGATTACTCTTCCAGTTGAAAGTCTCTCCACCTTACATTCCACATTTTCAACCAAACCTACTGTGAGTGTGGGAACTAGCATGCCTTCTGTAACAGAATCAACTCCAGTGTCCTCAAGGACACTAGTGTCCACAGAACCAATTACAGAAAAGATATCTACCACAGGGATAGATCATACTTCAACTCTAATGTCACAGACATCCACACAACTACACACAGAAACAACTGAGATTTTAGCATCTCAAGAACCTACCTCCACTCATACAACTGAGCTGTCAACTGAGGAACATATATCGACTTCTGGTCAAACAGAAATGAAGACTGTCTTTACTTCTGAGCTTTTTACTAAATCAGTTACTCCTACTAAAAGTGAGGAAAGTGCCACACTTTCAACAGAACCATCAGTTACGTTGTCAGCACTTCCATCCACTTTATTACCAGAGACAACTTCAGAGGTTTTATTAACAACTACTCAATCAAATCAGCATTCCACTATATCTTCTGAACCACCAACTACAACAAAAATATCAACACCAATGTCTGAAGAAACAGTTTCTCCTGAGGTGACTAACACTCTATCCTCAACCCCAACAGCTGCAATAACTCTTCTGATTGAAAGTACCTTCAACACAACACTTTCCACATTTTCAACTAAACCTACTGCAACTGAGGAAACTGGAGTTTCTTCTGTAACAGAATCGACATTGGCTTCCTCAAGCACATCAGTTTCGGTAGAATCAACTTCAGATGACATCATTTCCAAAATGACTGATTATACTTCATCTCTATCGTCACCTACATCTACTCAATTACATACAGAAGCAACAGAGACTTCAACATCTCGAGAACCGTTAACCAAAGAAACACCTCATCTGTCAACTGGGAATTTTATATCGACTTCTGGACCAACAGGAATTAAGACCATGTATACTTCTGAGCTTTTCACTGAATCAGATACCCTTACCAGAACTAAAGAAAGTGGCACATTTTCTACAGAAACATCAACCTTTTTGCCAACTCTTTCATCCACCTTGTTACCAGAGACAACTTCAGGAGTTGTGTTAACAACTGCGCAAACAAGCCATGTCCCCACTTTGACTTATGAAACACAAAGTGCAACAAAAATAGAATCAACGAAGTCTGAAGAGACACTTTCTCCTGGGGTAGCTACTACTCTGTCATCATCTCCAACAATTGAGACCATTTCCATAACAACGATTACTCTTCCAGTTGAAAGTCTCTCCACCTTACATTCCACATTTTCAACCAAACCTACTGTGAGTGTGGGAACTAGCATGCCTTCTGTAACAGAATCAACTCCAGTGTCCTCAAGGACACTAGTGTCCACAGAACCAATTACAGAAAAGATATCTACCACAGGGATAGATCATACTTCAACTCTAATGTTACAGACATCCACAAAACTACACACAGAAACAACTGAGATTTTAGCATCTCAAGAACCTACCTCCACTCATACAACTGAGCTGTCAACTGAGGAACATATATCGACTTCTGGTCAAACAGAAATGAAGACTGTCTTTACTTCTGAGCTTTTTACTAAATCAGCTACTCCTTCTAAAAGTGAGGAAAGTGCCACACTTTCAACAGAACCATCAGTTACGTTGTCAGCACTTCCATCCACTTTATTACCAGAGACAACTTCAGAGGTTTTACTAACAACTACTCAATCAAGTCAGCATTCCACTATATCTTCTGAACCACCAACTACAACAAAAATATCAACACCAATGTCTGAAGAAACAGTTTCTCCTGAGGTGACTAACACTCTATCCTCAACCCCAACAGCTGCAATAACTCTTCCGATTGAAAGTACCTTCACCACAACACTTTCCCCATTTTCAACTAAACCTACTGCAACTGAGGAAACTGGAGTTTCTTCTGTAACAGAATCGACATTGGCTTCCTCAAGCACATCAGTTTCGGCAGAATCAACTTCAGAAGACATCATTTCCAAAATGACTGATTACACTTCATCTCTATCGTCACCTACATCTACTCAATTACATACAGAAGCAACAGAGACTTCAGCATCTCGAGAACCGACAACCAAAGAAACACCTCATCTGTCAACTGGGAATTTTATATCGACTTCTGGACCAACAGGAATTAAGCCCATGTATACTTCTGAGCTTTCCACTGAATCAGTTACCCTTACCAGAACTAAAGAAAGTGGCACATTTTCTACAGAACCATCAACCTTTTTGCCAACTCTTTCATCCACCTTGTTACCAGAGACAACTTCAAGAGTTGTGTTAACAACTGCGCAAACAAGCCATGTCCCCACTTCGACTTATGAAACACAAAGTGCAACAAAAATAGAATCAACGAAGTCTGAACAGACACTTTCTCCTGGGGTAGCTACCACTCTGTCATCATCTCCAACAATTGAGACCATTTCCATAACAGTGATTACTCTTCCAGTTGAAAGTCTCTCCTCCTTACATTCCACATTTTCAACCAAACCTACTGTGAGTGTGGGAACTAGCATGCCTTCTGTAACAGAATCAACTCCAGTGTCCTCAAGGACACTAGTGTCCACAGAACCAATTACAGAAAAGATATCTACCACAGGGATAGATCATACTTCAACTCTAATGTCACAGACATCCACACAACTACACACAGAAACAACTGAGATTTTAGCATCTCAAGAACCTACCTCCACTCATACAACTGAGCTGTCAACTGAGGAACATATATCGACTTCTGGTCAAACAGAAATGAAGACTGTCTTTACTTCTGAGCTTTTTACTAAATCAGTTACTCCTACTAAACGTGAGGAAAGTGCCACACTTTCAACAGAACCATCAGTTACGTTGTCAGCACTTCCATCCACTTTATTACCAGAGACAACTTCAGAGGTTTTATTAACAACTACTCAATCAAATCAGCATTCCACTATATCTTCTGAACCACCAACTACAACAAAAATATCAACACCAATGTCTGAAGAAACAGTTTCTCCTGAGGTGACTAACACTCTATCCTCAACCCCAACAGCTGCAATAACTCTTCCGATTGAAAGTACCTTCACCACAACACTTTCCCCATTTTCAACTAAACCTACTGCAACTGAGGAAACTGGAGTTTCTTCTGTAACAGAATCGACATTGGCTTCCTCAAGCACATCAGTTTCGGCAGAATCAACTTCAGAAGACATCATTTCCAAAATGACTGATTACACTTCATCTCTATTGTCACCTACATCTACTCAATTACATACAGAAGCAACAGAGACTTCAGCATCTCGAGAACCGACAACCAAAGAAACACCTCATCTGTCAACTGTGAATTTTATATCGACTTCTGGACCAACAGGAATTAAGACCATGTATACTTCTGATCTTTCCACTGAATCAGTTACCCTTACCAGAACTAAAGAAAGTGGCACATTTTCTACAGAACCATCAACCTTTTTGCCAACTCTTTCATCCACCTTGTTACCAGAGACAACTTCAGGAGTTGTGTTAACAACGACGCAAACAAGCCATGTCCCCACTTTGACTTATGAAACACAAAGTGCAACAAAAATAGAATCAACGAAGTCTGAAGAGACACTTTCTCCTGGGGTAGCTACCACTCTGTCATCATCTCCAACAATTGAGACCATTTCCATAACAGCGATTACTCTTCCAGTTGAAAGTCTCTCCACCATACATTCCACATTTTCAACCAAACCTACCGTGAGTGTGGGAACTAGCATGCCTTCTGTAAAAGAATCAACTCCAGTGTCCTCAAGGACACTAGTGTCCACAGAACCAATTACAGAAAAGATATCTACCACAGGGATAGATCATACTTCAACTCTAATGTCACAGACATCCACACAACTACACACAGAAACAACTGAGATTTTAGCATCTCAAGAACCTACCTCCACTCATACAACTGAGCTGTCAACTGAGGAACATATATCAACTTCTGGTCAAACAGAAATGAAGACTGTCTTTACTTCTGAGCTTTTTACTAAATCAGTTACTCCTACTAAAAGTGAGGAAAGTGCCACACTTTCAACAGAACCATCAGTTACGTTGTCAGCACTTCCATCCACTTTATTACCAGAGACAACTTCAGAGGTTTTATTAACAACTACTCAATCAAGTCAGCATTCCACTATATCTTCTGAACTACCAACTACAACAAAAATATCAACACCAATGTCTGAAGAAACAGTTTCTCCTGAAGTGACTAACACTCTATCCTCAACCCCAACAGCTGCAATAACTCTTCCGATTGAAAGTACCTTCACCACAACACTTTCCCCATTTTCAACTAAACCTACTGCAACTGAGGAAACTGGAGTTTCTTCTGTAACAGAATCGACATTGGCTTCCTCAAGCACATCAGTTTCGGCAGAATCAACTTCAGAAGACATCATTTCCAAAATGACTGATTATACTTCATGTCTATCGTCACCTACATCTACTCAATTACATACAGAAGCAACAGAGACTTCAGCATCTCGAGAACCGTCAACCAAAGAAACACCTCATCTGTCAACTGGGAATTTTATATCGACTTCTGGACCAACAGGAATTAAGACCATGTATACTTCTGATCTTTCCACTGAATCAGTTACCCTTACCAGAACTAAAGAAAGTGGCACATTTTCTACAGAACCATCAACCTTTTTGCCAACTGTTTCATCCTCCTTGTTACCAGAGACAACTTCAGGAGTTGTGTTAACAACTGCGCAAACAAGCCATGTCCCCACTTCGACTTATGAAACACAAAGTGCAACAAAAATAGAATCAACGAAGTCTGAACAGACACTTTCTCCTGAGGTAGCTACCACTCTGTCATCTTCTCCAACAATTGAGACCATTTCCATAACAGCGATTACTCTTCCAATTGAAAGTCTCTCCACTTTACATTCCACATTTTCAACCAAACCTACAGTGAGTGTGGGAACTAGCATGCCTTCTGTAACAGAATCAACTCCAGTGTCCTCAAGGACACTAGTGTCCACAGAACCAATTACAGAAAAGATATCTACCACAGGGATAGATCATACTTCAACTCTAATGTTACAGACATCCACACAACTACACACAGAAACAACTGAGATTTTAGCATCTCAAGAACCTACCTCCACTCATACAACTGAGCTGTCAACTGAGGAACATATATCGACTTCTGGTCAAACAGAAATGAAGACTGTCTTTACTTCTGAGCTTTTTACTAAATCAGCTACTCCTTCTAAAAGTGAGGAAAGTGCCACACTTTCAACAGAACCATCAGTTACGTTGTCAGCACTTCCATCCACTTTATTACCAGAGACAACTTCAGAGGTTTTATTAACAACTACTCAATCAAGTCAGCATTCCACTATATCTTCTGAACCACCAACTACAACAAAAATATCAACACCAATGTCTGAAGAAACAGTTTCTCCTGAGGTGACTAACACTCTATCCTCAACCCCAACAGCTGCAATAACTCTTCCGATTGAAAGTACCTTCACCACAACACTTTCCCCATTTTCAACTAAACCTACTGCAACTGAGGAAACTGGAGTTTCTTCTGTAACAGAATCGACATTGGCTTCCTCAAGCACATCAGTTTCGGCAGAATCAACTTCAGAAGACATCATTTCCAAAATGACTGATTACACTTCATCTCTATCGTCACCTACATCTACTCAATTACATACAGAAGCAACAGAGACTTCAGCATCTCGAGAACCGACAACCAAAGAAACACCTCATCTGTCAACTGTGAATTTTATATCGACTTCTGGACCAACAGGAATTAAGACCATGTATACTTCTGATCTTTCCACTGAATCAGTTACCCTTACCAGAACTAAAGAAAGTGGCACATTTTCTACAGAACCATCAACCTTTTTGCCAACTCTTTCATCCACCTTGTTACCAGAGACAACTTCAGGAGTTGTGTTAACAACTGCGCAAACAAGCCATGTCCCCACTTTGACTTATGAAACACAAAGTGCAACAAAAATAGAATCAACGAAGTCTAAAGAGACACTTTCTCCTGGGGTAGCTACCACTCTGTCATCATCTCCAACAATTGAGACCATTTCCATAACAGCGATTACTCTTCCAGTTGAAAGTCTCTCCACCTTACATTCCACATTTTCAACCAAACCTACTGTGAGTGTGGGAACTAGCATGCCTTCTGTAACAGAATCAACTCCAGTGTCCTCAAGGACACTAGTGTCCACAGAACCAATTACGGAAAAGATATCTACCACAGGGATAGATCATACTTCAACTCTAATGTTACAGACATCCACACAACTACACACAGAAACAACTGAGATTTTAGCATCTCAAGAACCTACCTCCACTCATACAACTGAGCTGTCAACTGAGGAACATATATCGACTTCTGGTCAAACAGAAATGAAGACTGCCTTTACTTCTGAGCTTTTTACTAAATCAGCTACTCCTTCTAAAAGTGAGGAAAGTGCCACACTTTCAACAGAACCATCAGTTACGTTGTCAGCACTTCCATCCACTTTATTACCAGAGACAACTTCAGAGGTTTTATTAACAACTACTCAATCAAGTCAGCATTCCACTATATCTTCTGAACTACCAACTACAACAAAAATATCAACACCAATGTCTGAAGAAACAGTTTCTCCTGAAGTGACTAACACTCTATCCTCAACCCCAACAGCTGCAATAACTCTTCCGATTGAAAGTACCTTCACCACAACACTTTCCCCATTTTCAACTAAACCTACTGCAACTGAGGAAACTGGAGTTTCTTCTGTAACAGAATCGACATTGGCTTCCTCAAGCACATCAGTTTCGGCAGAATCAACTTCAGAAGACATCATTTCCAAAATGACTGATTACACTTCATCTCTATCGTCACCTACATCTACTCAATTACATACAGAAGCAACAGAGACTTCAGCATCTCGAGAACCGACAACCAAAGAAACACCTCATCTGTCAACTGTGAATTTTATATCGACTTCTGGACCAACAGGAATTAAGACCATGTATACTTCTGATCTTTCCACTGAATCAGTTACCCTTACCAGAACTAAAGAAAGTGGCACATTTTCTACAGAACCATCAACCTTTTTGCCAACTCTTTCATCCACCTTGTTACCAGAGACAACTTCAGGAGTTGTGTTAACAACTGCGCAAACAAGCCATGTCCCCACTTTGACTTATGAAACACAAAGTGCAACAAAAATAGAATCAACGAAGTCTGAAGAGACACTTTCTCCTGGGGTAGCTACCACTCTGTCATCATCTCCAACAATTGAGACCATTTCCATAACAGCGATTACTCTTCCAGTTGAAAGTCTCTCCACCTTACATTCCACATTTTCAACCAAACCTACTGTGAGTGTGGGAACTAGCATGCCTTCTGTAACAGAATCAACTCCAGTGTCCTCAAGGACACTAGTGTCCACAGAACCAATTACGGAAAAGATATCTACCACAGGGATAGATCATACTTCAACTCTAATGTTACAGACATCCACACAACTACACACAGAAACAACTGAGATTTTAGCATCTCAAGAACCTACCTCCACTCATACAACTGAGCTGTCAACTGAGGAACATATATCGACTTCTGGTCAAACAGAAATGAAGACTGCCTTTACTTCTGAGCTTTTTACTAAATCAGCTACTCCTTCTAAAAGTGAGGAAAGTGCCACACTTTCAACAGAACCATCAGTTACGTTGTCAGCACTTCCATCCACTTTATTACCAGAGACAACTTCAGAGGTTTTATTAACAACTACTCAATCAAGTCAGCATTCCACTATATCTTCTGAACTACCAACTACAACAAAAATATCAACACCAATGTCTGAAGAAACAGTTTCTCCTGAAGTGACTAACACTCTATCCTCAACCCCAACAGCTGCAATAACTCTTCCGATTGAAAGTACCTTCACCACAACACTTTCCCCATTTTCAACTAAACCTACTGCAACTGAGGAAACTGGAGTTTCTTCTGTAACAGAATCGACATTGGCTTCCTCAAGCACATCAGTTTCGGCAGAATCAACTTCAGAAGACATCATTTCCAAAATGACTGATTATACTTCATCTCTATCGTCACCTACATCTACTCAATTACATACAGAAGCAACAGAGACTTCAGCATCTCGAGAACCGACAACCAAAGAAACACCTCATCTGTCAACTGGGAATTTTATATCGACTTCTGGACCAACAGGAATTAAGACTATGTATACTTCTGAGCTTTTCACTGAATCAGATACCCTTACCAGAACTAAAGAAAGTGGCACATTTTCTACAGAAACATCAACCTTTTTGCCAACTCTTTCATCCACCTTGTTACCAGAGACAACTTCAGGAGTTGTGTTAACAACTGCGCAAACAAGCCATGTCCCCACTTTGACTTATGAAACACAAAGTGCAACAAAAATAGAATCAACGAAGTCTGAAGAGACACTTTCTCCTGGGGTAGTTACCACTCTGTCATCATCTCCAACAATTGAGACCATTTCCATAACAGCGATTACTCTTCCAGTTGAAAGTCTCTCCACCTTACATTCCACATTTTCAACCAAACCTACTGTGAGTGTGGGAACTAGCATGCCTTCTGTAACAGAATCAACTCCAGTGTCCTCAAGGACACTAGTGTCCACAGAACCAATTACAGAAAAGATATCTACCACAAGGATAGATCATACTTCAACTCTAGTGTCACAGACATCCACACAACTACACACAGAAACAACTGAGATTTTAGCATCTCAAGAACCTACCTCCACTCATACAACTGAGCTGTCAACTGAGGAACATATATCGACTTCTGGTCAAACAGAAATGAAGACTGTCTTTACTTCTGAGCTTTTTACTAAATCAGTTACTCCTACTAAAAGTGAGGAAAGTGCCACACTTTCAACAGAACCATCAGTTACGTTGTCAGCACTTCCATCCACTTTATTACCAGAGACAACTTCAGAGGTTTTATTAACAACTACTCAATCAAGTCAGCATTCCACTATATCTTCTGAACCACCAACTACAACAAAAATATCAACACCAATGTCTGAAGAAACAGTTTCTCCTGAGGTGACTAACACTCTATCCTCAACCCCAACAGCTGCAATAACTCTTCCGATTGAAAGTACCTTCACCACAACACTTTCCCCATTTTCAACTAAACCTACTGCAACTGAGGAAACTGGAGTTTCTTCTGTAACAGAATCAAAATTGGCTTCCTCAAGCACATCAGTTTCGGCAGAATCAACTTCAGAAGACATCATTTCCAAAATGACTGATTACACTTCATCTCTATCGTCACCTACATCTACTCAATTACATACAGAAGCAACAGAGACTTCAGCATCTCGAGAACCGTCAACCAAAGAAACACCTCATCTGTCAACTGGGAATTTTATATCGACTTCTGGACCAAAAGGAATTAAGACCATGTATACTTCTGATCTTTCCACTGAATCAGTTACCCTTACCAGAACTAAAGAAAGTGGCACATTTTCTACAGAACCATCAACCTTTTTGCCAACTCTTTCATCCACCTTGTTACCAGAGACAACTTCAGGAGTTGTGTTAACAACTGCGCAAACAAGCCATGTCCCCACTTCGACTTATGAAACACAAAGTGCAACAAAAATAGAATCAACGAAGTCTGAAGAGACACTTTCTCCTGGGGTAGCTACCACTCTGTCATCATCTCCAACAATTGAGACCATTTCCATAACAGCGATTACTCTTCCAGTTGAAAGTCTCTCCTCCTTACATTCCACATTTTCAACCAAACCTACTGTGAGTGTGGGAACTAGCATGCCTTCTGTAACAGAATTAACTCCAGTGTCCTCAAGGACACTAGTGTCCACAGAACCAATTACAGAAAAGATATCTACCACAGGGATAGATCATACTTCAACTCTAATGTCACAGACATCCACACAACTACACACAGAAACAACTGAGATTTTAGCATCTCAAGAACCTACCTCCACTCATACAACTGAGCTGTCAACTGAGGAACATATATCGACTTCTGGTCAAACAGAAATGAAGACTGTCTTTACTTCTGAGCTTTTTACTAAATCAGTTACTCCTACTAAAAGTGAGGAAACTGCCACACTTTCAACAGAACCATCAGTTACGTCGTCAGCACTTCCATCCACTTTATTACCAGAGACAACTTCAGAGGTTTTATTAACAACTACTCAATCAAGTCAGCATTCCACTATATCTTCTGAACCACCAACTACAACAAAAATATCAACACCAATGTCTGAAGAAACAGTTTCTCCTGAGGTGACTAACACTCTATCCTCAACCCCAACAGCTGCAATAACTCTTCCGATTGAAAGTACCTTCACCACAACACTTTCCACATTTTCAACTAAACCTACTGCAACTGAGGAAACTGGAGTTTCTTCTGTAACAGAATCGACATTGGCTTCCTCAAGCACATCAGTTTCGGCAGAATCAACTTCAGAAGACATCATTTCCAAAATGACTGATTACACTTCATCTCTATCGTCACCTACATCTACTCAATTACATACAGAAGCAACACAGACTTCAGCATCTCGAGAGCCGTCAACCAAAGAAACACCTCATCTGTCAACTGGGAATTTTATATCGACTTCTGGACCAACAGGAATTAAGACCATGTATACTTCTGATCTTTCCACTGACTCAGTTACCCTTACCAGAACTAAAGAAAGTGGCACATTTTCTACAGAACCATCAACCTTTTTGCCAACTCTTTCATCCACCTTGTTACCAGAGACAACTTCAGGAGTTGTGTTAACAACTGCGCAAACAAGCCATGTCCCCATTTCGACTTATGAAACACAAAGTGCAACAAAAATAGAATCAACTAAGTCTGAAGAGACACTTTCTCCTGGGGTAGCTACAACTCTGTCATCATCTCCAACAATTGAGACCATTTCCATAACAGCGATTACTCTTCCAGTTGAAAGTCTCTCTACCTTACATTCCACATTTTCAACCAAACCTACTGTGAGTGTGGGAACTAGCATGCCTTCTATAAGAGAATCAACTCCAGTGTCCTCTAGGACACTAGTGTCCACAGAACCAATTACAGAGAAGATATCTACCACAGGGATAGATCATACTTCAACTCTAATGTCACAGACATCCACACAACTACACACAGAAACAACTGAGATTTTAGCATCTCAAGAACCTAACTCCACTCATACAACTGAGCTGTCAACTGAGGAACATATATCAACTTCTGGTCAAACAGAAATGAAGACTGTCTTTACTTCTGAGCTTTTTACTAAATCAGTTACTCCTACTAAAAGTGAAGAAAGTGCCACACTTTCAATGGAACCATCAGTTACCTTGTCAGCATTTCCATCCACTTTATTACCAGAGACAACTTCAGAGGTTTTATTAACAACTACTCAATCAAGTCAGCATTCCACTATATCTTCTGGACCACCAACTACAACAAAAATATCAACATCGAAGTCTGAAGAAACACTTTCTCCTGATATGACTAATAGTCTATCCTCAACCCCAACAGCTGCAATAACTCTTCTGATTGAAAGTACCTTCACCACAACACTTTCCCCATTTTCAACTAAACCTACTGCAACTGAGGAAACTGGAGTTACTTCTGTAACAGAATCGACAGTGGCTTCCTCAAGCACATCAGTTTCGGCAGAATCAACTTCAGAAGACATCATTTCCAAAATGACTGATTATACTTCATCTCTATCGTCACTTACATCTACTCAATTACATACAGAAGCAACAAAGACTTCAGCATCTCGAGAACCGACAACCAAAGAAACACCTCATCTGTCAACTGGGAATTATATATCGACTTCTGGACCCACAGGAATTAAGACCGTTCATACTTCTGAGCTTTCCACTGAATCAGTTACCCTTACCAGAACTAAGGAAAATGGCACATTTTCTACAGAACCATCAAACCTCTTTTCAACTGTTTCTTCTACCTGGTTACCAGAGACAACCTCAGAAGTTGTTTTAACAACTAAGCAAACAAGCCAAGTTCCCACTACAACTTCTGAACAACCAACTACAACAGAAATTGAAACACTGAAGTCTGAAGAGACACTTTCTCCTAAGGTGGATTACACTCTTTCATCAACTCAAGCACTGGAGTCAATGTCAACAAGTACAATACTAAGTGTGTCAGAATCGTCTATCTCTCCAGAGGTCAATATCACTCTTTTAACATCTTCCACTGCCATCACTGTTCCAAAAGATGGTACAAGTTTTGAAACTGAAAAAATATCATTGCCATCCAGAACAACACAAACATCTTCATCTTACCTTACCAACCCTACTCAAAAAACACATTCAACATCTGCAACTCTGTCCACCACTGTCCTAACGGATTCAGTAAGTTTAAGTAATCCAACTGGATCTGCCACTGAAAATCTTCATTCCACCTCCGCTTCCAAGAACATCACACAAACGTCTTTGAACCCAACACTAAATTACACCACCGTGAAAGCATCCTCTTCATCATCATCACACAGCAACCTTAATACTACTGCCATTGTGACAACCACCAGAAAAATATCTACTCCATCTAAAACATCTGTACATACTACTGAACTACAATGTCCCATCTTGGAAAACCAGCAGTGCTCAAACATAAATGGCACCTGCACTTGTGTTTGCAGTAGAGATTTCACAGGAAGTGACTGTCTATATGGACAAAATGAGACGGCAGCCGTGATAAGTAAGTTATATTAAGTAAAAGTAAAGTATATGTAAAAGTATAAGTAAAATTATATTTTTTGCTGTCAGTCACGGTGTTGGTGGTTTAGTGGCCACATAGAGAAATTCAACATGGTAGGATACCTAGCATATAGCCAATGAGACTCCTTCGGGGCATGTAGTAAGAGCCCTGTTGTTCTGCTTCTTTTGCTTTCCATCAAATAGCTTTACCTTTGGGCAGGTGCAGATGGCCATGGATTCTCTCACCTGAGAGAATCGGGTCGATTATGGGAATGATATTCTGATTAGACTCTGTTCATTTTTTGATAAGAGTGTCAATATAGTGCGATCCAATTCTCCAGGACGAGGATAAAATGGAGAAAAATAATTCTCCATCTTCTCCATTGTGTCAGTCTGTGGAAATTAGACTGCACTCATATGGCATCCAAGTGCAGTCTGATGCTTTCTATGGACTCATTGACTTGGATAGGTGAGTGCAATCGAAATATCGGATCAAACTCAGGCATGCTGCGATCAGGAGAAAAATCGGACAAGTACATAACATTGGTCTGGGTGCAATCTGATGCTTTGTTGGAACACACTCGGACAAAAAATAGATTTGTCTGCACTTGCTCTTATATCCACCACTAGATAGAGATACCAGATAAATGAGCTAGTGATAAGAGCAATTGTTTGGCAGGTCAGACTCTGTTCCATATGTAAGGTTCCCTATATTGTCTGTATTCAGATAGAATTTTATTATAAAAGTAAATTATTACTGGAAGTCTCATTTCTGTGTTACTAAATAGTTTTCCTTTACAGATAAAGGCCCAACACGTAACATCTCTGTTGAGATCACCATAAACGCGATATTCGATATTTCTTTAACCAACCCATCGTCCCTACAGTACTTGACCCTATATGCACAAGTGGAAATTGTGGTAAGAATAAGTCAGTGAAGACACAGAATTGTTCCAATATGTGACCAGCTTTTGTATCTATAGAATATTCATTGTTGTATATTGTTTACTTCTTATTGATGGAGGTTACTACATATTGAAGAATTCCCACAATTGTCATATTAAAAGTCTGTGAACATTGGGGAAAAAAGTAAAAAAAAAGGTCCAATGACTAAAATCAGGTCTTTCCCCATCATAAGACTCCAGCCCTGTGCTACATTGGTTAATCCATTATGTTTAATAAAATAATCACTCTGTGCAAATGGCTTCAACTCAAAATAATTAGGATATGATTTTCAATTTTCATTTGCAAAGATACAAGAGATGGCCGTTGGTGCTCATAAAGTTCTATGAAGATGGGAGGGGCAAAGAGGGAGGAGCTATAATTATTGGGCAAGACAGACATTCCGCTGCAAGTTCTCCTGAAATGACAGTTACTCTTTATGCCCCCCTCTCTCCGTGGCTCCCGGGATCCACCCGATAATGTCCATTTTGGGCAGTGTTTATATAAGCCTCTCCCCCGTCCGGCGCGGGTTGGCTCCTATGTGTTTAAATAGGAATTAATAGATTCATATTCACAGGTAGAAAAATACTAACACAAAAAAATGACAAAAAAAATGTTATTTATTCTTATATGATGTTTAAATAAATGTTCATACGATTAAATAAAAAAAATGACAAAAAAAAAAGTCAAGTATGAATTAGATAATCTGTATAATTTGTGACATCCAATACATCTGCACTTTCTGTTTTTACTTTTCTACAAAAAAAAATAAAATATTCACAAAAGAAAAACAGAAAAATAACACTAAAATTCTCGTTACTGCTCTCCTCTTTCATATACTATTTTTATTTTTTATTTATTTTTTTGCAGCTAAATCTTGCTTTCAAGAGAGCAGCACCTAAGTACTTTTCGAAAGTGGTCATCCACGGCTTCAGGTAATTTATTGTATGTAAGGTTACAGGTAAATTAGTAGAAAAATCAATAATATTCTCGATTTTAGGGACTGTATTATCCTTTTTATATAGGCAAATGTCAGGCAGGAGGGGAAAAAAAAAAACAGTAAATTTTTAGAATTTTTGATGCAGGGAAAGAGAGTTTGATTCCAGTGATGTGTCACTTACTGGGCTGTGTTTTGCTTTTTCAATACAATCAGTGGTTTATCAGCAGGAGATTATCACTACAGGACTAGAGGTCTCGTACCTCCTGGTCCAACCATAGTCATGTGAACTAGTATCTAGATGGTGGGTCTTTCTTGGGCCCATTTATAGAATTGTAAAAAATATATATTGTACACCCACAAGGACAATCCATACTGGAGGAAAAATAAATCCATCTATGGAAGTATCACAGAAGTGTTTTATGTGTACAGACCAGACGAGAGAGTTTATATCAATAGACCAGACAAAATTGGGAGTTTTAATCTTTAACATGGCGGTATCACTGATTTATAGGAATGGCAGTATTATTGTGAACAGCACTGCTATCTACGACTATCCCAACAATCAGACGGGCATCACCTTCCTGAACAAAGATTTGGAATTGGCTGTGAACAACTCGCTGAAGCAGTCACTCCCAGGACTCGCAGAAGAGCTGAACGCCAGTGTCTCCATTTCTAAAGTAGACCCTCAATCGCCTGCGATAACAAGTAAGTTTTCACATCTCCACATCATCAAAGCTTGAATTCTTCCTCTTCAACTCATCATATGTTCAGTCTTTTGATAGTTTTTAATTAGCTTCAGTTTTCCAAAGTCAAAAAGCAGGTTAAATAAGTGACCGATCCGTTCTTCAGGCGTTTTCCGCTGTGAAGAGGCTCAATACTTTACAATAAAAGTCAATGGGAGGGCTACAAAGACACCCGAGCATCTTACTGAGCATTTTTGTTTAATGGGTATTTTAAAAAAGTGAAAAAATCATCCATAAAATAAATAAACTTAAAAAAGGCTAACTTTATATAGAAAACGCTTTAAGAACATGTCAACAAAATGCTAAAAAAAATTAAAAGGGTTTGAGGACCAAAAAAAATCACCTTGAATGAGTGTTTTCTGGAGCAATTTCTGATTGAAAAATGTGCTATTTTTCACTGCCGCTAAAAAAACTGTGTGCACATAGCCATAGGGCTGGTGCTTTACAGTGACTGCGATCGGTGGGGGGTCAAAGCCTCATGACCAACAATCAGCAGAATGAGGGAACTCAGAATTAGTCCCCGGCGTAGTTTGCACTGCAGTGTGCCTGAGTAACAATGGAGAGTACAGTACCAATCAGACGGCCTGGAAACTCCTTTAAACGTAGCTATTCTTCAAACCTTGGACAAACGATTGGTGATTGGAAACATCATTAATGGATATTTGTATTGTGATACAAGACATGTGTCACAGTTCCCGGGTATTAATGCTGCAGGTAGAGCTGCACACAGCAGCAACGGAGCTGAGCTAAACGCCGGGTACTAACCTGATAACCAACAGGACCTTAAACATGTGACAGAGTGATATGAGGTCAGGGTGTGGAGCCAGACGCCGGGGAACAGAGAAGGGATAAATACTAGACAGTTACCAAACAAGCAAAGATCGGAGCCAGGAGATCACGAGGTACCAAAAGGGAGAGACTGAGGAATGTCAGAAGCAAAGCCAGAGGTCAGAAATCCAGAATAGCAAACAGAGTAACACAAGGAGAGCAAGATAAACACAGTGCAAACCGGGCACACACTCCAGGGGTCAAGCACACAGACTAAAGCAGAACATATAGCTGACAGTTAAACCCAGCTAGGACTGAGTATAAATACCCCTCCTATCTTGAAAGAAATGCCAACAACATTAACCCTGAGAGAACAGGACGTTAACCATGTCCTAGCATGACTGCCGCTTTTGTACCTTTACTAGTCCCACTTAGTAAAAACCTTCCCTGACTAGTCCTGATTCACTAGCATGCAGCAAACTGATCGATATAAGTTGATTTTACGAAAAGATATGCAGTAATAAAAACATTACTGGAATAAAGAACTAAAAGTTCATTGATGCAGTCTGAAAGTGTTGGCGGACCTAACAGGTTTCCTTTAAAACATCAACATTTAGTGCAACTTTTAGACAAATTGGATGGATAACGTTTGTTATTTTAATGTTTCCTTTCTTCTAACAGTATTGGATACAATAATCTTTATCTCTTAAATATTACAGATGTAGGACAGATGATGCCATATGTGAATTGTTCTCTGGGCTACGCTGGCTACATAGTGACGTGTAGTGATCAGAACTGTTACTGCAGCGGGCCATGCTTCAATCACCCAGCCTACTGCAATTATAATGGAGAATGTTTCAATGCAAAAAATGGCTCCATATGTCAGTAAGTATATGTTTATCTTTCTGTTATAGGGGTTTTCCGAAAATGAAGTTTTCCCCCAAAATGCTTTCACTGGGTAATAACAAACTGAGCATTACTTTCCCTCCTCTGCTTCAGTGCCGGCTTGTCTCCGCAGCCTGCGGTGATTGTCTATTGGCTACAGCTGTGACATCTTGACTACAGCGGCAGTCAGTCACTGTCAATGTACATAGCATGAGCCAATGAACCCGGTGATCGGCTGCAGTGGTGAAAAGTCAGTGTTGGAGCATAATGAAAGGGGTATTCGAGTCTTAAGGTACAAGTCTGCAGTCACTCTATGTGATCGCAGACTTGTGAATCCTCACATTGCGACCTGTGGTGTCATATGACCAGCCACATTCCAACTAGACGTGTAGAACCTCCTTCAATACACTTGCATAGAGCGAGGCCACTCACGTCTAGTTGGCATGTGACTACGTGTATTCAAATCACAAACTTGTGGACACGCACCCGCAGATGTCTCTGGAAAATCCTCACAACGAGCAGTGTGTGAGTGACTGCAGACTTGTACCTTAAGGCTGGAACAACCCTTTTAATTTCCATTTAGTGTTAACAATGGTACCACCCTAAAGGAGTATTCTGATAAAACATCTCGCTATCAATGTGGTTGCCTCCTCTCATTTAAGTCCTTCATCAGAATATCCCTCGGTGGTCAAGATAGTCACTGGTTGTCACTAATACTCATTGATCGGTACATTATAGATCTAAATAATTTTCCAAAAATGCACATGAATCAATTGTAGCAATGGGCAACATAGTTTTAAAATCATTCTCACCGTAGATGAAAGGATCATAGGTCTTGATCTCATGGGTATTAAGATGCCTAATTATAAAGAAAGACATGCCTATCATAAGTGATAGGTAATGTCAGCAGATAATGTAGACGTTGCATTGAAACTATCCTTTGCTCTAGGTGCTACAAGTCTAATTTCTACCAGTTCCAAGGAGAGCAATGTGAGCTGTACGTGCGAACGTCTGGATTTTACGGGTTAATATTTGGACTGATTGGCGGAATCCTCCTGCTTCTCATCGTTGTGATTTTCGCAGTGTATGTCCTGAGGAAGAAAAGGATGTTCAGGTTTGTCTAATCTGGGAAAATTCTATCAGTGGAATGGGGGTCATTAAATAGTATGACCACACTGGACCTTGATCCATTGCATTTCAAAGGGTGAAATCGGTATAAACTGATCTTCTGCAAATCCACAGCAGTGATCAATTTATGCTGCAAAGTTCTCCCCTGCTGCGTGTGGATGAGACTTTATAATATCTGATCCACAATGCTTCTTTTATAATAGTCACCTGGTTTTCCATCCGGAATAATAGACAGATAGATAGTGAAAATGCTTAAAGGGATAGTCCCATCTTATAAAGCACTTCCAGGAATGTTATATTCCCTAAACCTGTCTCATTGTGTATGTAATGTAGTGTAAGTGCAATAAAACACTTTGTTGTCACGCTCCATGGACTTACATTGTATAAGTGACTTCCCGCTCACATATTTCAATTTAAGTCAAGTGAGTGAGAAGAGGAGTGGAGCAGCGCTGGGAACGGGGGAAGGCGGTGATCTGTGTATATATTATTACTTATATTTAGGAAGGTTTAGGGAATAAAACCTATTTTGGGAGTGATTCTTTAAAAAAACAATCCTCCTTCCATCAAAGTATTTATCCTCTTAATCATCATATTATACAGCACTGTGTACTTACAATTGCTCATTTTGCCTTTCTACCCACCTAATTCTTCTCTTTTTCATTATTTCTATGACATCACATGATTAAAACTGACTAGCTGAATCCTTCTAAAATCTATGTAGAAACAGGAGGTCTTTTTTCTCTGCATGAGTCATCATTAGAACTACAATTCTACATCCCTGGTCCACCTCCTTTTCAACTCATGACCCCAGCCAGGGACTTTGTAGTGATGTGGAATTGTAGTTCTAATGATGTCTCATGCATAGAAAACAGATCTCATGTTTCTACAGTATATAGAGGGCAAAATCAGCAATTGTAAATACACAGTGTTACATTATATGATGTTTGTAATATATTATAGTATAAAAACTTACTTTGATGGAAGGAGGGCTTCTTTACATTTCTCTTCTAGTCTTAAGAACGGAGTCATTTTTTATTTTATTGTTTATGGTATAGCGAACATGTTAGCTGGACAAGACTAGTGTTTACAGGCTCTTTTCTATTGAGCTTGTAAGCACTGCACTGATCACCGAAGCACAGTCTAAGGGTATGTTTCCACGGGGCGTATTGGCAGTGTCCAATCCACAGCATCCAGATGTTACAGCATAGTGGAGGGGATTTTATGAAATCCCATCTCCACTATGCGTACAAACAAGCAGGTGGCAGACCTGCGCAACCAGACATGTGACGCGTCTTTATAGACTGCAGCATGTCTATTTATCTTGCAGAGACACACAGTCTCCGCAAGATAAATAACACAGTCTATGTATAGGATGCGGTGATTCTGCCTGTGTTCAATGAACACAGGTGGAATCACAGCGCGTACAAAAGGGGGCAGCGCTTTGGGCGGAGCGGGGTATCCGCTGCGTCCAAAGCGCTGGGATTCCAGACCGTGGACACATACCCTTAGCGCCTAATCCAGGCTAGCTGCAGTGCATCTGTGCCCCTCCAATGTGGCAGAGGCAAAGCCACCATTATGTAGCATAATCGGGAGTGCACAGTTTGGCTCAGCAGTCCTGGTTATGGTGCTGTATGTCAACCAAGCAGTAGCAAACTACCCCACAGTAAGCACCAAGTTGGGAGGCTGGTGAGCCATGCAGTCCAGAACAACGTGGGACAAACTCTTTCTTTTCTGGTCATTTTAAAACAAAATACATATTTGTTAAGTCACATGCAGTGTCCAGAAAAAAGAAGAACATCTCTGAGTCCTTACTATTACTTTATTTTCCTGTTAATCCTCTGTTGGGGTTGTCATCCTTACCTGTTTTCCTAATAACAAGTCTGTAAAGGGCAAATAAAAAGACAACAAAGGGGATAAACATACAAAAACACAAAACAGTGCACCAGTGTACTCATCTGTTATACTTGTGTAAAGTGCATGGAGGAGAAATATAATGGAAAATAAACGTATGTGTATGGATCACATCTATATACCAAATACATCTACGGCTTAGGATCGGCTGATACAATCTCACAGAATTATCTTTCCATCCCTTATTCTTTAGTTTATTCAAAGAGAGACGTGACTCAAGAATGTGGTTTACATATGACGAAGAGAGAACCAATTTCCAGCATACGGGTAAGTAGGAATATTCTGAATATTTTCTGCTGGATAATTCAAAAGAGGCAACCAATAAAAAGCACAAATACAGTGTGTCCGTAAAGTCATGGTGCACTTTTGACCAGTCACAGGATCTATTTATAGTTTACATTTTGGCGCTCTTTCTCTGGCCCAATCATATCAGACCTGTTCATGAGGAGAGATAACAAGAACCAATCAAACACAAACTCAACTAAGCTGTTGCTGAGCCCCCAGTCAGATTAACCCCTGATAAACTGAATTCCGATAAATACACTGCCAGGACTGTGACATCATGCAACCACAAGCTTATGCCAAAAGTAAAAAAAAAAAAAAAAAATTGACAAAACCAGCTCACCTACTAGGCATTTGTTGTGGGGAAGCCCGGATAACGTGCAGTCTTCACGTAAGGCAATGGAACAAATGGAGGAGAAAATCCAGCTTCCAAAAATATCAAAATTTATTGAAGATAAAATCCAAGATCCAAAAACATGGTTCACAGGAGAAGAAATGGCAGCATGCTGCCATTTCTTCTCCTGTGAACCATGTTTTTGGATCTTGGATTTTATCTTCAATAAATTTTGATATTTTTGGAAGCTGGATTTTCTCCTCCATTTGTTCCACAAGCTTATGCCAACTGTGTGGGTTTCCATGCCAGTCGAGATGTGGACGGTACAGAGGAAATTCAGTGTGTTCTGTGGCTCGCTAAATTCAAATCCGTGACCAAAGTGCTACGTGAATATCGGCGCGTTTATAACGAAGCGCCACCACATAGGAATAACATTACTCTCTGGGATAAGCCGTTGAAGGAAACCAGCAGTTTGGTGGAGGAGAAGCCCTGTTCTGGTAGGCCATCAGTCTGTGACGAGTCTGTAGAGGCTATACGGGATAGCTACCTAAGGAGCCCTAAATAATCCGTGCATGCGTGTGCTCAACAATTACACCTAAGCAAGACTACAGTTCATAAGGTGTTAAAGAAACGTCTCTGTTTTACGGGGTACAAATTGTGGCTGTTGCACGTTATCAAACCGGCGGATAGACCCAAACGATGCGCGTTTGCTACAGATATGTTTCATGAGATCGACAATGATGCAAGATTTTTGCAGAAAATTGTGTTTAGCAATGAGGCGACCTTCTGTATCGGTGGACATATTCATCTCCATAACGTCCGAATATGGGCTGCTTAACGTCCTCATACCTACGTTGAGTACGAACGTAACACCCCTAAAGTGAACGTGTGGTGTGGCCTGATGCATGATAAGGTGATAGGCCCATTTTTTTTTTGCAGAAGGGTCTGTGACGGCAAACACGTATCTTGACATGTTGGAATTGTATGCAGTGCCACAATTTCCATAAGGTGTCATCTTTCAACCGGACGGCTCATCCATACTACGCCACCATTGCTCGCGAGTTTCTGGATAGAACATTCCCCAGGCAATGGATAGGCAGGGGTTCTGTCAAGCCGTTGCCACCACGATCCCCGGATCTGACGCCCTTAGACTTTTACTTTTGGGGTTATGTGAAGCAACATGTGTACATTGAACGTATCAACGACATTAATCACTTAAAACAGAGAATCACAGACGTTATTAACTCTGTTACACCAGATGTCCTTACCCGTGTGTGGCAAGAACTTCACTATCGTTTGGATGGGTGTAGTGCAACAAATGGAGCCCACATCGAACTGCACTGAATAGGTATGAAACTGGGAGAGTTTTTCTATTTGGAGCAGATTTCACATTTCTTTCGTTTTTTGTTGCTTTCCAGTGACTGGTCAAAAGCACACCATGATTTTACGGACACACTGTATTGTAATCACACAGACACAGCATACAGTATATACTGTATACCATATAGGCCAATGCCTCAATGAGTGAGATAAATATAGTGGTTATTTGGAAAGTTGTGACTGATAAAGCCGCAACTACTGTAAATGTCATTGGTTGGTGCCTACTGTGTTCCATGAAGTGTAATGGTCTGTGCATGACCCGGTTTATGACTGCATAATAAATCGCATGGACTGTTTTATGAGAAAAACGTGCCTGTGTGACTGAGTCCCGTTGCAAAGTGAGTGTCCCCCAACACATGCAGTAATCGCTATCTAACAATCTATTGGCAATATCACTTACTTTTCATTGCGGCACCTTGGGAGATTCTTGGAAAGTCATTCATAGAGCCTTTTCTATACAGTTCTGGTTCATGATTATGTCGGCTGTCCTGACATGTCAGTTTTATATAATATCAGCACTAGGAAGTATGTAGAGAGCTTGAATCACTTAAAGGGATTGTTCAGTAACATCAGATATGATCATATACAGTATATGAGACAGGTAGGGTTCCCAAATCTGGCACCCCTATAGATTCGTCATTATTTACTCCACCGGCGGCTCACATGAAACAGCTCCATTCAATGTGTAGTGGCCACTGTCAGGTACTGCAGGATAACTCCTATTCAAAACAAACTGAAGCAAATTACAGCTGACTGGTAGGAGAGCCAGAGGTTTGACCCCTGCTGATTTCATATTGATGACCTATCTTAAGGTTGAGTGATCTATGTGATGAGACTGGACAGCTCCTTTATTAAAAAGAAAAGGGATGGTAATGGGGGCATTACAGACTCCAACCCAGGAATACAATCCTCAGGATTACTAACTGCTTGGAAACGGGGTTTGGAGCAAGTCTGGCTTCTCATTGAGTGAAAAGACCCTTTTCTACTATTTTATGAATGATTTGTAAGTGATGCCCATGTTCTCTACACTTTTACTGGTGATATATTGTCATAACACCGAGTATCTGGAATCCATGCAGCAGAAATTGAGTTGCTGTGGATGTGATGAATAAGGTGATACTAGCTGCGGATTTATATATAAGGTGATACTAGATATTGGGTGTAGAGGTACTATTAACCCCTTCCACTCTCAGGAGACACACATTGGGGGTGAGATCTGTAGTCATGGCACTATACGTTTTTGAGGCGGTACTAATTATATTTATAGATTCCCTTTTTCCCTCTTCATTTGTTGCTTCTTGGAGCCATTACCTGTACTCCCAATAAAATTATAATTCTGGAGCCTCTTCCCTTAGATAATTGGATTGTGATGTTACTCCTGGAAATGTATGAGTACAACCAGGTGTTACTATTTGTCAAGACGGTGTATCTCTACATTAGAAGCAACTTTAGAAGTCATCATTGATGCTGAACCCCTGAGAACATAATCCTCTGAATTACACGCTTATACCTCCGCATTATAGAAGAGCAGAAAACCAAATTGATTACTTCTAACATATTGTACTTTTACCTTTCCTTCTCTCAATCTAGATATGGATGCTTTTGCCAGAGCAAATTTTCCCAACTTATCATCTAAATCTGGAAAATACGATCTTGAAACAAATTCATCAGCGTCTTCAGGAAGTGACCTTTCGGCGGGATCATTCCGGCCCAGTCTGGACAAAGTTGCCACTTCACAAACAGTAAAGAAAAAGTCTTTTTTTTAACTAATTATAACTTAAATGGAATCTGTCAGTAGGATCATCCCTCTTAAGCCGTTTTTATGGGAAGGTGTATAAAATGATACCCTGATATCTGCATTCCAATATCTTATTCCAGAGAAATTTATATTTTTAGTATATGTAAATGAGCTGTTACGATCGATGGGTGGGGCATAGATCTCTCCAAGAATCTGCCTCTAGAAATTATTTTAAATGAAAGGGGCCTTTACCAGTGTGAGATACTTTGCTCTCATAGTCACACACAGCTCGGCAGTGATATCAAAACTAATAAAGTACAGAAGAAGTGAACTTTATCTCATTGCAAACACATTTGCAGCAGCAGTTGTCCTCTCATAGTGCAACTCACAGGCAGTCAGTGTGGGGAAAAGAAAAGTACTGCACAGCTGACAGCACTGCAAACGTATTTGCAATGAGACAAGGTTCAACTCTACTGTGTTGGTTATAATCAGGCACAGCTCTGCAGCAGAGCTGGCAGAACTATGAGAGGACAATTGCTGCTGCAAATGTGTTTGTAATGAGACAAAACTACATTTTCAAGAGTGGTGGAAGGAGAGTAAGACATGACTGCAGATTTGAATACACACACAGCTATTTTATGGTCTCTAACCATTGTGTAACCAAGTTATGGCTAAGAACTATAAGAAAAAAAAACAGTAGAATACTTTAAAGTGAACCTGTCACCAGGTTTGGCCGATATTAGATATGACCACCGTCTTTCAGGGCTTGTATACAGCATTCTATAATGCTATAGATAAGCCCCCAATCCGACCTGAAAGATAAGAAAAATAAGCTTTATTATACTCTGGGGGACAGTCTGGTCTGATGGGTGTCGCAGGTCCAGGTCCGGCGCCTCCCATCTTCTTATGATCGCCGCCCTCCTGCTTGCTTCATGGCTCCCCAGCATCGAGCTCCTGAGCAGGCATACTTATCTGCCCTTTTGAGGGCAAAGCAAATTACTGCAGTGCGCAGGCACCGGGAAAGGACAGAGAGGCCCAGCGCCTGCGCACTGCAGTACTTTGCTCTGCCCTCAACAGGGCAGATAAGTATGCCTGCGCAGGAGAGCGATACCGGACAACGATGAAGCAACAGGAGGGTGGCAATCATAAGAAAATGGGAGGCGCCGGACCCAGACCTGCGACACCCATCGGACTGGACCGCCCTGCAGGTGAGTATAATAAAACTTATTTTTCTTATCTTTCAGGTCGGCAAATTAATTTTTTTTATTCAAAGAGCAAATCCCCTTTAAGAGTTAAAAAAAATAATTATAAACTTATTTTCACACAGTTTAAAATTCAGAGACCAGAAATGGTGGGAGCCACTAAGGAACAAATGTGATCGAAAAACATCCCTGAGGATCGGCACAGACACTGATAATCATCGGCACTGACTCTAAGGATCGGCACTGACTCTGAGGATCGACACTGACTCTGAGGATCGGCACTGACTCTGAAGATCGGCACTGACTCTGAGGATCGGCACTGACTCTGAGGATCGGCACTGACTCTGAAGATCGGCACTGACTCTGAAGATCGGCACTGACTCTGAGGATCGGCACTGCTCTATGTTGTCTTCAACATAATCTAATTTACTTCTATGAATGTAATTTAAAAAAGAAGAGAAGAAAATCTAGCGTGAAACGTTTAGCCGACAAATGTCGTCTTATCTGATATTTTATGGCATTGCACACTTTGCACATTATTTGTCCTGGATTCTTATATGTTCTTTAGTATAAATAATATTTTTAGATTTTTATGTTATTAGAGTAATATATAAACCATAAAAAAAAACTAAATGTATTCTTCATGAACTCAATGTGCTGCTTATTGGAGGTAATGAAGTACAGATTTGTACGCCTTTTGCACTTTTAAAACATATTTTGTATTTTTTAACAAAAATGATGTATAGTTGTAAATTATTACTATGCTGAATTTGTTTAAGTCTATTTACATTTGAACTATATTTTAGTACTAAATGAACTAAATGATGAGCAACATGCAAAAAATATAACAAATAATAAAAAAATAAATCTTAAAATTATTTGTTGTTGTTTACTCTAATCGGGTACACAATTATGAGAGTTTACAGTGCAAAGTGTGTACAGCATTGTGGTTATTAACAAGAAGGGGGGAACCCCATATTGAAATCCCTCACTAATAAGTCATGCAATTTAACTTTTATTTTTATATATTAAAATTGCTGTGGGGTATTACCAAAATATTGTCCCCAATCTGTTCAATCTCATATTGTTAGGTATATACCTATATTTGGTATATGGGTGACACCCGGGAAGTCACCAGCTTTCTGAAAGAAGTACAATCACACTGTAGCACAAGTACCACCAAAATGTTTCACCGCATATGCGGCTACATCAGGGAATGGGACACTGGCATACACCTGATGAAGGCTCCAAACAGTCGAAACGCATTGTGTATATGGATTTTGGTTAATATCAGTGTGAATAAAAAATGTTAACCCACCTGCAACCTGAAGATCCTTCAACTTAATGTCTCTCTGTGGTAAAGGCAGCGCCGTTCCCTGGTCGTCCATTCTGGCAAAGCCTACTCATTAAAATCTTACATCAATTGCTAAATTTGATGTTATTTATGCTATAATTTATCCTTGTAATAAGATCTATGTTGGTCAGACCTCGCAGGAGCTTAGGAGACCGATCCAAAAGCATCTATCAGCTATCAATCTTGCTGCATCTGGTAAGTGGAAAGGTAAAACACGGACTTCTGTCTCTGCGCACGTGCTCGATCACCACCAGGACACAGTCAACAACACACGGATAGTTGGATTACAAAGATTCTGAACCAGCATAACTATTGTACAATATACTGTTATTTTCATTATTTTTTATACAGTTTACTTACCTATTTTGCATTGATACTTTGTGATTATAAAATTGCTATTTTCTTTCTCTCTATATAGGGTACTGGGGTAATGTTGCTGTTTCTCTGTCATATAATCAACAGGGCATTTACCCACTTCGTAATGTTTATATGTGGTATAATTATGGGTCGTTGGTTGCTCTGGATTATCTGTAGAGTTTTACATTCTTGCCTCTCATTGGGTATTTGTGGTCTTATGCCACTCATGTACACCTTACTAATGAGCATATGCCACTCATGTACACCTTACTAATGAGCATATGCCACTCATGTACACCTTACTAATGAGCGTATGCCACTCATGTACACCTTACTAATGAGCGTATGCCACTCATGTACATCTTACTAATGAGCGTATGCCGCTCATCTATACCTTACTAATGAGCGTATGCCGCTCATCTATACCTTACTAATGAACGTATGCCGCTCATCTATACCTTACTAATGAGCGTATGCCGCTCATCTATACCTTACTAATGAGCGTATGCCACTCATGTACATCATACTAATGAGCGTATGCCACTCATGTACACCTTACTAATGAGCGTATGCCACTCATATACACCATACTAATGAGCATATGCCACTCATATACGCCTAATGAGCGTATGCCACTCATGTACACCTTACTAATGAGCGTATGCCACTCATATACACCATACTAATGAGCGTATGCGATTCATGTACGCCTTATTAATGAGTGAATGTGGAGCGCCCCCAGACGCAGGGCCGGGGGGTGCTCGATACCGGGCCTCTCTGTCTCAGTCCTGGGGTTGTCACGGTGGCTAGACCCGGTCCGTGACCCTGCTAAGGGGCGTCCAATGAGAGATGTGATGATGGTGCGTGGTGCAGGTCACGATGAATAACGAGGACACAGGGTTGCAGTCTCTTTACGGAAGGCTTCAGGATCCTCAATCCAGAGTACTGCTAACAGGGCTGGCTGAGACCGGCCGGTCCGAAGGCACATCCAGAGTTCCCTTTGCAGGTGGAAATTAGTGCCTACCTTCTAGCGCCTGTGTGTTGTAGTACCGCCCTGCTGAGCACCACGGGATAGTCCTCACAACTGTTGTGTCTGTTTCTGATGTTCTTCTCTCACAACTCGTATCTATTGTGATGTTCTTCTCCGTCCCCCAGATGATATGGATAGGACGCACCCGTATGATGGGTAGGCTTGGAGTTCTTCCGGGACCCTAGTGACGCCCCTCTCCCACAATTGCCCCCTATGTCTGCTTAGGTGATTTAGGTGAGACAGCCAACCTAAAATTAACTGTCCTGCCGCTGTTGAAGTATTGCTTGGAGCCTAATACTTCCTCGGCGTTCCGGCCACCGGCTACGCGTCTCAGTAGGATGTTGCCTCGATCTTACGGCACGACTCCTACTGGCTTTATCTTCTTTTCGCTGCGATCTCGTTTCTCACTTCTCCACAATAAACCTCGCTTCTTTTCCTTTCTTAGGATGCCACCGCATTCGAGTGCAGGCGCGGCTCCGTAACGTTCTGTTCTGTTCGCTAGGCCACTGTCAGGATCCCACCCCTGACAGAGACCCCCCTGAATCTTCCCCTGCAACACCCTCTGCCACAGGATGTTGCCTGGTTCCAACCCAGTCAGCTTCTGACTAACTTCCTATCCAGCACCCAGTTTTACCAGATTGTGAGGAGTGGCCTAATACATAGAACCCTTTGCTCCCCCTGGTGGCCAGAATGTGAAGTGTATTGGTGTCTGTGATACCTGGTCAGGTGAACTCCTTAAGTGCCATCAGACGTACCATCACTCCCCTTAGTGGCGGAGCAACAGTACTGCAAGACCAGGACTCTGGGGCGCTGCAAATGCCTCTCTTGTACGTATTACTAATGAGCATATGCCGCTATTGTACGCCTTACTAATGAGCGCATGCGGCTCATATACACCTTAATAATAAATAATGAGCGTATGCCACTCATGTACACCATACTAATGAGCGTATGCCACTCATGTACGCCTTACTGATGAGCGTATGCCACTGAGTGAATGCCTCTCTTGTACGCCTTACTAATGAGCGCATGCCATTCATGTACACGTTACTAATGAGCGCATGCCATTCATGTACACCTTACTAATGAACGCATGCCATTCATGTACACCTTACTAATGAGCGTATGCCATTCATGTACACCTTACTAATGAGCGTATGCCGCTCATATACACCTTACTAATGAGCGTACGCCACTCATGTACACCTTACTAATGAGCGCATGCCATTCATGTACACCTTACTAATGAGCGCATGCCATTCATGTACACCTTACTAATGAGCGTATGCCGCTCATATACACCTTACTAATGAGCGCATGCCATTCATGTACACCTTACTAATGAGCGCATGCCATTCATGTACACCTTACTAATGAGCGTATGCCGCTCATATACACCTTACTAATGAGCACATGCCATTCATGTACACCTTACTAATGAGCGCATGCCATTCATGTACACCTTACTAATGAGCGTATGCCGCTCATATACACCTTACTAATGAGCGCATGCCATTCATGTACGCCTTACTAATGAGCGCATGCCGCTCATATACACCTTACTAATGAGCGCATGCCATTCATGTACACCTTACTAATGAGCGTATGCCATTCATGTACACCTTACTAATGAGCGTATGCCGCTCATATACACCTTACTAATGAGCGTACGCCACTCATGTACACCTTACTAATGAGCGCATGCCATTCATGTACACCTTACTAATGAGCGCATGCCATTCATGTACACCTTACTAATGAGCGTATGCCGCTCATATACACCTTACTAATGAGCGCATGCCATTCATGTACACCTTACTAATGAGCGCATGCCATTCATGTACACCTTACTAATGAGCGTATGCCATTCATGTACACTTTACTAATGAGCGTATGCCGCTCATATACACCTTACTAATGAGCGTACGCCACTCATGTACACCTTACTAATGAGCGCATGCCATTCATGTACACCTTACTAATGAGCGCATGCCATTCATGTACACCTTACTAATGAGCGTATGCCGCTCATATACACCTTACTAATGAGCGCATGCCATTCATGTACACCTTACTAATGAGCGCATGCCATTCATGTACACCTTACTAATGAGCGTATGCCACTCATATACACCTTACTAATGAGCGCATGCCATTCATGTACGCCTTACTAATGAGCGCATGCCGCTCATATACACCGTACTAATGAGCGTACGCCACTCATGTACACCTTACTAATGAGCGTATGCCACTCATGTACACCATATTAATGAGTGAATGCCACTCATGTACGCCTTACTAATGAGTGAATGCCTCTCTTGTACGTATTACTAATGAGCGTATGCTGCTCTTGTACACCTTACTAATGAGCGCATGCCGCTATTGTACACCTTACTAATGAGCGTATGCCACTCATGTACACCTTACTAATGAGCGTATGCCACTCATGTACACCATACTAATGAGCGCATGCCATTCATGTACACCTTACTAATGAGCGTATGCCACTCATGTACACCTTACTAATGAGTGAATGCCTCTCTTGTATGTATTACTAATGAGCGTATGCCGCTCATATACACCTTACTAATGAGCGCATGCCGCTCATTTAGTACTTACAGAGACTGCAGAGATAAAACTATCAATGAGGTAGTAGTCGGCACCACCGTGTGCGCTCAGATGTGCAGGCATGAAAGCTATAGTCTTTGCTAGATGCTGGGTCTTCTTATTGGCCACTGCTCTCACAGCTCCCCCAAGATGCGAGCTCTACAGCATACGGACTGGCTGCAGCGCTCTCGTGGCATTACAATGTCATGTGATTAGCAGCAGACAGAGCTGACATCACTGTAATGGCACCAGTGATGGTATTATTTTTCATATGGTAGTGCAGCATATAAGAAGTTATCCACATAATGGACAAACCCTTTAAGAACTATGCGTAGGATCAAGCAATCACCAATTTCTGCGTGGCAGAACTTTTTCAAAAGATGTTTTATTGATTTTTAATAAGAATAGGCTTTTTCATTTCTAGAATAACACACGGTTTCCAGACGAGGTGAACTGGGTCTTTCCATGCTAAAGATGAAGGGACTGTGAAGAAGTTGCAGTACCAGACACAGCCTGAATGCAAGGATGGCGCAGTTTCTAGTCTCTTTTCTTTTGTCCTGGAAAAACCTTTTAAATTATCTTCTTTGGAAACATTGCCTCTGACAGGGGCTCACAGCGTGGGAGTGCGGTTAACCAAATGAAGGCGTGGACCACTTAATAATCAGTGTAAGGCATCGGTCGGCACAGCGATATACTCAGGTTACTGATTTTAGAATACCGGTTTGCAGTGTAATCAGGGGCTTACGTCTGGATTTGAATATCTTCATTCCTTATTGTCCGTCCTTATCTATATGCACTACAGAGTTTTCTCTTCTCGATTTTTCAGCCTGAAACACCAACAAGTGACTTCGAAGAGTATCATCAGGCCCCGTAATGATCAGTGAAGGGTCATTATTCTGTAGGAAGCAATCACAGATCAGATTAGAATAATGAGATTCTCACTTTCTACTTTTCTTGTTTGTGACTATATAGGCACAAGAATACTCTCATTATTTCTCGGCACCTTACCTTAGTATCTATTAGGGTATGTTTCCACGGTACGTAAACGCTGCTTGTTTGACGCTGCAGCGTCAAACAAGCAGCGTCCAGATGTTCCAGCATAGTGGAGGGGATTTTATGAAATCCCGTCTCCACTATGCGTGGAAACCCGCACGCGGCGGCCCTGCGACTCCGGACATGCTGCGCGTCTTTTCAGAACGTAGCATGTCCGTACACCTTGCGGGGACGCAGCGTCCCCGCAAGGCATATCACAGGGCCCTATGGCGAGGGGGGCGATGATCCCGGATGTGTACTGTACACATCCGGCATCATCGCGTCCCAGAAAGGGGACGGGGCTTAGCGCCGAGCGGCTTCGCCGCTCCGGCGATACCGTCGGCCGCCCGCAACGTGGAAACATACCCTTATGTTTTGTCTCTAGCATATGTTTTTAGGTCTTTTTCCATCTTTCTTTACTAAAGGCTTTCTCAAACAATCAGTGAGCTCAGCGACTGCGAGCGGCTTGTGCTCTAAACTCGGGCAGAGCCACAGAGCTGGCTGATTGGCTGCAGTGTTGTTAACAAGATGTTAGAGCTGCAGACAATAAGGCCCCCTTCACACATCAGTATAATACCGGTAGCGGAAAAAAACGGTACTGGTGTCATCAGTGTTTTGGATCAGTGAGTCATCAGTGTGCCATCAGTGTGCCATCAGGGAGCCATCAGTGTACCCTCAGTGTAACCTCAGTGTACCATCAGTATGCCATCAGTATGCCATCAGTGTACCATCAGTGTACCATCAGTGTACCCTGTCATGAATCCCAATGGCTAGGGATAGCAAGGGACAAGCAAAGTAATACAAAATATCGGACGAGCTCTAGGGTGATGGAACCTGGGCTGACCGCTGCCCTACGCCTGACAAACGCAACTAGAGATAGCCAGGGAGCGTGCCTACGTTGGTTCTAGACGCCACGCACCAGCCTAAGAGCTAACTAGTACTGCAGAGAAAATAAAGACCTCACTTGCCTCCAGAGGAATGAACCCCAAAAGGTATAGTTGCCCCCCACATGTATTGACGGTGAAATGAGAGGAAGGCACACACATAGAGATGATATATATAGGTTCAGCAAATTGAGGCCCGCTGTAAACTAGAAAGCAGAACGATACAAAAGGGGTCTGAGCGGTCAGCAAAAAACCCTAATCAAAAAACCATCCTGAGATTACAAGAACCCATGTGCCAACTCATGGCACATGGGGAGAACCTCAGTCCACTAGAGCTACCAGCTAGCATAGAGACATAATAAGCAAGCTGGACAAAAAAAACCCAACAACTGAAAATCAGCACTTAGCTTATCCTGAAAGATCTGGGAGCAGGTAGGCAGGAACCAAACAGAGCACATCTGAATACATTGATAGCCGGCAAGGGAATGACAAAGGCCAGGTAAAATAGGAAACACCCAGCCTCTGATGGACAGGTGGAAACCAAAGGCCGCAACCCACCAAAGTCACCCAGTACCAGCAGTAACCACCAGAGGGAGCCCACAAACAGAATCCACAACAGTACCCCCCCCTTGAGGAGGGGTCACCGAACCCTCACGAGAACCCCCAGGGCGATCAGGGTGAGCTCTATGGAAGGCGCGGACCAAATCAGTCGCATGAACATCGGAGGCGACCACCCAGGAATTATCCTCCTGACCATAACCCTTCCACTTAACCAAATACTGGAGTTTGCGTCTGGAAACACGAGAATCCAAGATCTTCTCAACAACATACTCCAATTCTCCCTCCACCAGCACCGGAGCAGGAGGCTCAACCGAAGGAACAACGGGCACCTCATGCCTCCGCAACAACGACCGATGGAACACATTATGAATAGCAAACGATGCTGGGAGATCCAAACGAAAAGATACAGGGTTAAGAATCTCCGAGATCCTATAAGGACCGATGAACCGAGGCTTGAACTTAGGAGAAGAGACCTTCATAGGGACAAAACGAGAAGACAACCACACCAAATCCCCAACAAGAAGTCGGGGACCCACGCGGCGACGGCGATTAGCAAACTTCTCCTGAGATAACTTCAAATTGTCCACCACCTGGTTCCAAATCTGATGCAGCCTGTCCACCACCACGTCCACTCCAGGACAATCCGAAGACTCCACCTGACCAGAGGAAAAACGAGGATGAAACCCCGAATTACAAAAAAAAGGAGAGACCAACGTTGCAGAACTAGCCCGATTATTAAGAGCAAATTCGGCCAGTGGCAAAAAAGCAACCCAGTCATCTTGATCAGCAGAAACAAAACACCTCAAATAAGTTTCCAAGGTCTGATTAGTTCGCTCCGTCTGGCCATTCGTCTGAGGATGGAATGCAGACGAGAAAGACAAATCAATGCCCATCTTGGCACAAAACGTCCGCCAAAATCTAGACACAAACTGGGATCCCCTGTCAGAAACGATATTCTCCGGAATCCCATGCAAACGAACCACGTTCTGAAAAAATAAAGGGACCAACTCAGAGGAGGAAGGCAACTTAGGCAAGGGCACCAAATGAACCATCTTAGAAAAGCGGTCACACACAACCCAGATAACGGACATTTTCTGTGAAACCGGGAGATCAGAAATAAAATCCATGGAAATGTGCGTCCAAGGCCTCTTCGGGATGGGCAAGGATAACAACAACCCACTGGCCCGAGAACAGCAAGGCTTAGCTCGAGCACACACTTCACAAGACTGCACAAAGGTACGCACATCCCTAGACAAGGAAGGCCACCAAAAAGACCTGGCCACCAAGTCTCTAGTACCAAATATTCCAGGATGACCAGCCAACACAGAAGAATGGACCTCGGAGATGACTCTACTGGTCCAATCATCCGGAACAAACAGTCTTTCTGGTGGACAACGATCCGGTTTATCCACCTGAAACTCCTGCAATGCACGTCGCAAGTCTGGGGATACGGCGGACAATATTACCCCATCCCTAAGGATACCAGTAGGCCCAGAGTCTCCAGGAGAGTCAGGCACAAAACTCCTGGAAAGAGCATCTGCCTTCACATTCTTTGAACCTGGCAGGTATGAAACCACAAAATTGAAACGAGAAAAAAACAACGACCAACGAGCCTGTCTAGGATTCAAACGCCTGGCAGACTCAAGGTAAATGAGATTCTTGTGATCAGTCAAGACCACCACACGATGTTTAGCACCCTCAAGCCAATGACGCCACTCCTCAAATGCCCACTTCATGGCCAAAAGCTCCCGATTACCCACATCATAATTGCGCTCGGCGGGCGAGAATTTTCTAGAGAAGAATGCACATGGCTTCATCACCGAGCCATTAGAACTTCTCTGTGACAAAACCGCCCCCGCTCCAATCTCGGAAGCATCAACCTCAACCTGAAAAGGAAGTGAAACATCTGGTTGACACAACACAGGAGCAGAAGAAAACCGGCGCTTAAGTTCCTGAAAGGCCTCCACGGCCGCAGGAGACCAATCAGCAACATCAGCACCCTTTTTAGTCAAATCAGTCAAAGGTTTAACAATACTGGAAAAATTAGCAATGAACCGACGATAAAAATTAGCAAACCCCAAGAACTTCTGAAGGCTCTTAACAGATGTAGGTTGTGTCCAGTCACAAATCGCCTGAACCTTGACGGGATCCATCTCAATAGTAGAAGGAGAAAAAATGTACCCCAAAAAAGAAATCTTCTGGACTCCGAAGAGACACTTTGAGCCCTTCACAAACAGAGAATTGGCCCGCAGAACCTGAAACACCTTCCTGACCTGTAGAACATGAGACTCCCAGTCATCAGAAAACACCAAAATATCATCCAAATACACAATCATAAACTTATCCAGATATTCACGGAAAATATTGTGCATAAAGGACTGAAAGACTGACGGAGCATTGGAGAGTCCAAAAGGCATTACCAAATACTCAAAATGGCCCTCAGGCGTATTAAATGCGGTTTTCCACTCATCACCCTGTTTTATCCGCACCAGATTATACGCACCGCAAAGATCTATCTTAGTGAACCACCTAGCCCCCTTAATGCGAGCAAACAAATCAGTCAATAATGGCAATGGATACTGATACTTGACTGTAATCTTATTCAGAAGGCGATAATCTATACAAGGCCTCAGGGAACCATCTTTTTTTGCCACAAAAAAAAAACCTGCTCCCAGAGGGGACGAAGATGGACGAATATGTCCCTTTTCCAAGGACTCCTTAATATAATTCCGCATAGCAGTATGCTCTGGCAGTGACAGATTAAATAAACGACCCTTAGGGAACTTACTGCCAGGAATCAATTCTATAGCACAGTCACAATCTCTATGCGGAGGGAGCGAATTGAGCTTAGGCTCCTCAAAAACATCCCTATAGTCAGACAAAAACGCAGGGATCTCAGAAGGAGTAGATGAAGCGATTGAAATCGGAGGTGCATAATCATGAACCCCCTGACATCCCCAGCTTAACACAGACATTGTTTTCCAGTCCAGGACAGGATTATGAGTTTGTAACCATGGCAGACCAAGCACTAGTACATCATGTAAATTATACAGTACAAGGAAGCGAATCACCTCCTGATGAACGGGAGTCATGCGCATGGTCACTTGTGTCCAATACTGCGGTTTATTCATAGCCAATGGTGTAGAGTCAATTCCCTTCAGAGGAATAGGAACTTCCAGAGGTTCCAGACTAAAACCGCAGCGTTTAGCAAATGACCAATCCATAAGACTCAGGGCAGCGCCCGAATCCACATAGGCATCGACGGAAATGGAAGACAGTGAAAAAATCAGAGTCACAGACAAAATGAACTTAGGCTGCAGAGTACCAATGGCAAAAGATTTATCAACCCTTTTTGTGCGTTTAGAGCATGCTGATATAACATGAGCTGAATCACCACAATAAAAACACAATCCATTTTTCCGCCTATAATTTTGCCGTTCACTTCTGGACTGAATTCTATCACATTGCATAGTCTCAGGTGCCTGTTCAAAAGACACCGCCAACTGGTGCACGGGTTTGCGCTCCCGTAAACGCCGATCAATCTGAATGGCCATAGCCATCGACTCATTCAGACCTGTAGGCGTAGGGAACCCCACCATAATATCCTTAATGGCCTCGGAAAGACCATTTCTGAAGTTTGCAGCCAGGGCGCACTCATTCCACTGAGTAAGCACCGACCATTTCCGAAATTTTTGACAATATATTTCCGCTTCATCATACCCCTGAGAGAGGGCTAATAAAGCCTTTTCAGCCTGAATCTCCAGGTTGGGTTCCTCATAGAGCAATCCCAATGCCAGAAAAAACGCATCCACATTGAGCAATGCAGGATCCCCTGGTGCCAATGCAAATGCCCAATTCTGAGGGTCGCCTCGCAGGAAAGATATTACAATCTTGACCTGTTGAGCAGGGTCTCCAGAGGAGCGAGATTTTAAAGAAAGAAACAATTTACAATTGTTCCTGAAATTCAGGAAGGTAGATCTATCTCCAGAAAAGAACTATGGAATAGGAATTCTAGGTTCAGACATGGGAGTGTGAACAACAAAATCCTGTATGTTTTGAACTTTTGCCGCGAGATTACTCAGGCTGGAAGCCAAACTCTGGACATCCATGTTAAACAGCTAATATCAGAGCCATTCAAGGGTTAAGAGGAGGTAAGAAGCAGCTAGACAGCAATTAAGGGCTAGGCAGCAAAACTCTGAAGGAAAAAAAAAAAAAAAAAAATAAATTTCCCTTAAACACTTCTTTTTCTCCTGCTTCAGCCCAAACAATTAACACTTTGTGGGCCGGCTATACTGTCATGAATCCCAATGGCTAGGGATAGCAAGGGACAAGCAAAGTAATACAAAATATCGGACGAGCTCTAGGGTGATGGAACCTGGGCTGACCGCTGCCCTACGCCTGACAAACGCAACTAGAGATAGCCAGGGAGCGTGCCTACGTTGGTTCTAGACGCCACGCACCAGCCTAAGAGCTAACTAGTACTGCAGAGAAAATAAAGACCTCACTTGCCTCCAGAGGAATGAACCCCAAAAGGTATAGTTGCCCCCCACATGTATTGACGGTGAAATGAGAGGAAGGCACACACATAGAGATGATATATATAGGTTCAGCAAATTGAGGCCCGCTGTAAACTAGAAAGCAGAACGATACAAAAGGGGTCTGAGCGGTCAGCAAAAAACCCTAATCAAAAAACCATCCTGAGATTACAAGAACCCATGTGCCAACTCATGGCACATGGGGAGAACCTCAGTCCACTAGAGCTACCAGCTAGCATAGAGACATAATAAGCAAGCTGGACAAAAAAAAACCAACAACTGAAAATCAGCACTTAGCTTATCCTGAAAGATCTGGGAGCAGGTAGGCAGGAACCAAACAGAGCACATCTGAATACATTGATAGCCGGCAAGGGAATGACAGAAAGGCCAGGTAAAATAGGAAACACCCAGCCTCTGATGGACAGGTGGAAACCAAAGGCCGCAACCCACCAAAGTCACCCAGTACCAGCAGTAACCACCAGAGGGAGCCCACAAACAGAATCCACAACAGTACCCTCAGTGTACCATCAGTGTACCATCAGTGTACCCTCAGTGTACCCTCAGTGAGCCATCAGTATGCCATCAGTGTGCCATCAGGGAGCCATCAGTGTACCCTCAGTGTAACCTCAGTGTGCCATCAGTGAGCCATCAGTATGCCATCAGTGTACCCTCAGTGTACCATCAGTGTACCCTCAGTGTACCCTCAGTGTGCCATCAGTGAGCCATCAGTGTGCCATCAGTGAGCCATCAGTATGCCATCAGTGAGCCATCAGTGAGCAATCAGTGAGCCATCAGTGTGCTAGTGTGCCATCAGTGTGCCAGTGTGCCATCAGTGAGCCATCAGTGTGCCATCAGTGTACCCTCAGTGTGCCATCAGTGAGCCATCAGTGTGCCATCAGTGAGCCATCAGTGAGCCATCAGTGTGCCATCAGTGAGCCATCAGTGAGCCATCAGTGTGCCATCAGTGTGCCATCAGTGAGCCATCAGGGAGCCATGAGTGAGCCATCAGTGTACCCTCAGTGTGCCATCAGTGAGCCATCAGTATGCCATCAGTGAGCCATCAGTGTGCCATCAGTGAGCCATCAGTGAGCCTCAGTGTACCCTCAGTGTGCCATCAGTGAGCCATCAGTGTGCCATCAGTGAGCCATCAGTGTGCCATCAGTGAGCCATCAGTGTGCCATCAGTGTGCCAGTGTGCCATCAGTGTGCCATCAGTGAACCATCAGTGTGCCATCAGTGTGCCATCAGTGAGCCATCAATGAGCCATCAGTGTGCCATGAGTGAGCCATCAGTGTACCCTCAGTGTGCCATCAGTGAGCCATCAGTGTGCCATCAGTGAGCTCTCAGAATGCCATCAGTGAGCCATCAGTGCCATCAGTGTGCCATCAGTGAGCCATCAGTGTACCCTCAGTGTGCCAGTGAGCCATCAGTGTGCCATCAGTGCGCCCTCAGAATGCCATCAGAATGCCATCAGTGAGACATCAGTGAGACATCAGGGAGCCATGAGTGAGCCATCAGTGTACCCTCAGTGTGCCATCAGTGAGCCATCAGTGTGCCATCAGTGAGCCATCAGTGTACCATCAATGAGCCATCACTGTACCATCAGTGTACCATCAATGAGACATCAGTGAGCCATCAGTGTGCAATCTGTTTTTTTCCGGTATGACTTATGAAAAATCAATACCAAAGCTTCTCCTATGCTTTGCAATATTAAACACGTACAGCACAAGGATGGCACACGGATGCGATCTGTGTGCTGTATGTGTTTTACACAGACCCATTAACATTACTGGCCCTTGTCATCCGTTCTGCTGGTAAAAACCAGACATGTCTCTGTGTGGTTTGCACAGACACACAGTCTGCAAACACACGTACATGTGTGCAGCCTCATAGGTTATAAGGGGTACAAGTGATATCCGTGAAAAAAATGGATGCCACACGTACCTAAAACACTGACACATGAAGGGGGCCTAAGGGTACGTGTCCACAGTCAGGATGGCCGGCGGTATCGCCGGAGCGGCGAAGCCGCTCGGCGCTAAGCCCCGCCCCCTTTCTGGGACGCGATGTTGCTGGATGTGTTAACTGTACACATCCGGGATCATCGCACCCTCGCATAGCGCCCTGTGATATTACTTGCGGCGACGCAGCGTCGCCGCAGGTAGCACGGACATGCTGCGATCTGAAAAGACGCGCAGCATGTCCGGAGTCGCAGGGAAGTCGGATGCGTGTTTCCACGCATAGTGGACACGGGATTTCATAAAATCCCCTCCACTATGCTGGAACATCTGGACGCTGCGTGTTTGACGCTGCAGCTCTGCGCAGCGTCAAACAAGCAGCGTTTACTGACCGTGGACACATACCCTAAGAGACATCAGGAGCAGCATCAGAGACTCAGCTGTGGAACCTCAGGAGGGTGATAAAAGAACTGCACCTGGGGACAGGGGGTTTCTGAAACTGGAAACCCCTTTAAAGAGGTTGTCTGGTCTAAAGCTACAAGTATGTAGTCACTTTATATGACAGCAGACTTGTGACTCATCACATTGTGCACACTTCTAACTGTGAGGATTCACCATTGCCGGCACAATGACTGCAGTAACGTGATTTGCATGCATGCGGTCACAGGCAAACTAGATGGGCGCAGCCTCACTCAATGCCACTGTATTGAGCGAGGCCGGGAATAGTCTAGTCGGAATGTGCCCAGAAGTATGGAAATTGTATTATTGCGGGTCCCATGACCGACCAACTCCCAGCAGCGGTGGATCCTCGCAGTGCGCACAATGTGAGGATTCACAAGTCTGCAGTCACAAAGGGCGACTGATACTATTTACTGAATTATAATAGACTGGTCGTTTGACATTAAGAGTTCTGAAAACTTACACTAGGAATTGGAAGAAAATGGGGCAAAAGTGGTTTCCTTCCATTGGTTATAATGTGTCCCCCCATAGCTAGTGATAACTGTCCGATAAGGAGTTTGTTGATTTCCAACCCTTTGAGGACCATAAATTGATTCAATTAGTTCAATCTAATTCTTTTTAGTTTAAAATTATGGGACAAATATGTCCCTCGGTCCTCAAAAGGGCTAATATGTAGAAAAATGGTTTCCAGTCTCCACAAGCCCTGATGTGTTAAAAGTCACCTGTGCTCTAATCGCTCAGCATTTTCTAATCATGCAAGAGGTTACCGTCTCACAGTGGCACTTTGGTCGCTACGACGGCACGATCCGTGACGCTCCAGCGTCGCTCCATTATTGCTCCAGCGTCGTAGACTGCGGTCACACTTCGCAATGCATGGCGCTGGAGCGATAATTTCATGACGCATTTGCGATGTAGAAGCCGTTGGTTACTGTGCGCACATCGTATACAATATCGTGCACACCTTTGTTACACGATGCGATCATGCCGCCACAGCGGGACACTTGACGACGAAAGAAAGTTTCAAACGATCTGCTACGGCGTACGATTCTCAGCGGGGTCCCTGATCGCAGTAGCGTGTCAGACACAGCGAGATCGTAACTATATCGCTGGAACGTCACGGATAGTGCCGTCGTAGCGACCAAAGTGCCACTGTGAGACGGTACCTTTAGACCAGGAGATCAGAGGTGTGTCCTCACACACAGAGAAACCAAAGATATGGTGGGAGCGTGTTCTCTTTCTGCTGTGTCGCTGTTGGCTTATGATTGGGCAACTCATACAGAGGTGAAATTTAAAATAAAAACAAAAAAAAACACATTTTATTCCGCTTTACAACCACTGTTACATTGTGTGTCCAGTTCAACATCAAAAATTTGGTAAAAGATCCCTTTAAAATAAAGTAAAATATACCAAAATCTTACAATAAGTTACCCCCCACTCTATATAGGTGATTTAGTACTTACAGAGACTGCAGAGATAAAACTATCAATGAGGTAGTAGTCGGCACCACCGTGTGCGCTCAGATGTGCAGGCATGAAAGCTATAGTCTTTGCTAGATGCTGGGTCTTCTTGTTGGCCACAAAGTCAAACACTTCGATAGGTCCCCGTCCACAGCAGCGTATTTCTCCCTGGAACAAGCAAAATATCCTTAGACTTGTCATGGCTAAATATGAACCTCACAAAGTGCTTATGGCCACCCGCTTTTCCAAAAGCTAAGGACACGTTCAGTATTTGGTCAGTATTTGACCTCAGAATTTGTAATCCAAAACCAGGAGTGGGTGATAAATACAGAAGTGGTGACGGGTTTCTATTATACTTTTCCTCTGATTGTTCCTCTCCTGGTTTTGGCTTATAAATACTGAGGTGAAATACTGACCAAATACTGAACGTGTGAATGTGGCCTAATAGTCCTAGGAGGGAATAGGATGTATTTTCAAAGAGAACTGCTCAGGCAGCGGCTTATGCTTCATGAAAACAAAAGGATTGGGCATTGAAAGTGCATCTGCTCGATTCTTCTGTACCCAACATCATCTGTCAGAGGACAGTTGGTAAGCCCCATAGACTTCAAGGGGTCGTCAGTTCCTGCCAGGTTCGAATGTGTAGAGGGGCCTCAAGGCACGATGGTGCCATGGCTCACAGCCGACGGTCAAACCACCGTATATTTCTCATCTGACAGAATCGGGAAGATTATGCTTATCACACTCTGATTACAGTGTGCCTTGATTTTCTTGGCATAAAATATATTTCTCCATCGTCTCCATTCTGTCAGTCTGTGAAAATCGGACTGCTGAGATGTCATCCGAATGCTGTCCAATTTTCTCCACAGACTGATTGACATGCATGACCAAATGCGATCCAATCTTTTGTTAGATTGCATTAGGATCAAAACTATTGTTGTCTGCACTCACTTGCCCTTATAGTGCTCATATATATATACAATAAAGGAAAACCTGACCAGCACCTCCCAAGAGTGAATAGTTGCAAGCTGAGAAGACTGCATTATATATAAAAACGAAACACAGCAGCACTCTTTATGAGCCAAGATATATGTAAACACTGAAAACATTAAATCTAAACTATGTCACTACTCAGTAAGATTTACTTACAAAACTGAAGGTTCTTAGCGCATAAAATGGCCAATTCATGTGTGCCCATCAACCACGGCAAGGTGACCTCCCTCTGATGGGTACCTAACCTACTGTACACACCTCTCTTGATCTTTGAGCCTACAGTTAAAAGGACAAACATGTCTCTCCGGGCCATGAGCCTACAATTCAAATGGGAAACTACAACTGAGTAAAATCACCTTTAGGTTAATGGGAGGAGTGCAGAGTCAGGCTGGAGGCAGTCACACCTCCAATAGTAAAATATAGAAACCTGACCAGCACCTCCTATGTGCGAACAGGTTTTCCTTTATAGTTACTATTGGAGGTGTGACTGCCTCCTACCTGACTCTGCGCTCCTCTCATTAACCTTAAAGTGATTTTAATCACTTCTACTTGCCCATTTAAGTTGTAGGCTCATAGCCCGGGAGAGACATGTTTGTCCATTTAACTGTAAGAAACATGTCCAGTAGGATAGGACCCATGAGATCGAGGTCACCTTGCTATGGTTGATGAGTATACATGTATTATCCAATTTATGCGCTAAGAACTTTCATTTTTTGTAAGTACATCTAATAGAATAACAATACAGTTTAGATTTAATGTTTTCAGTGTTTATATATTTCTTGACTCATATAGAGTGCTGCTGTGTTTCCTTTAAGTATGTATATATATATGATTTACAGAAGTAGTTTGCACTTGTTTTTTTCATACAAACTATGTAAAGAAATACATTAGTAATGGAGAAAGATACAGTATATATAATAAAGGTATATAATGCAGAAGTGTGTATGACTGAGATAGATAGATGATATAGATAGATGATAGATAGATAGATGATAGATAGATAGATAGATAGATAGATGACAGATAGATGATAGATAGATATATAGATAGATAATAGATAAATAGATAGATGGATAATAGATATCAGATAGATAATAGATAAATAGATAGATAGATAGATAGATAGATAATAGATAGATAGATGATATAGATAGATAAATAGATAGATAATAGATATCAGATAGATAGATAATAGATAGATAATAGATAGATAGATAATTGATATCAGATAGATAATAGATAAATGGATAGATAACACATTAGACAGGCATTCTCAAGGCTTGAGAAAGGTTCACACTAAGAACCGTAACGTCACCATTATGGGCTATTAAAAGTCAGCCTATCTTTCCGCTGCTGTGCTGTCTCTATGTTTTCTATATATTTGGAGGATTAGTCTTTATCTGGGAGGCTCGACACACTCAATTTTCTGCTTTTTGCTGGTGCTGCTTGCACGTTTTTCCTTTTAGATACACAGATGTATGACAGCTGCTGCTGAGAAAGATTTTGGACCCGTCTCAATTGTGACTGAACCAGCATAGAACGCTCTGAAAATCAGCACACTTTGTACACACATCTTTTTTGACTTATGCCATTTTCACACCAGTTTCGGACAGCTCCATCAAAATGGCTGAAGCTGGGAGGAACTGGGGGTGGCTATCCTCGCCCATCAAAGTCAGTAAAAGAACAAGATTTCTCCTGGCAGAAGGAACATTTCTGGTGAGACACACGACGCAGAGGAGAAGTGCCAAATTTATTAACCCCTTAGTGACGGAGCCAAATTTTTGAAATCTGACCAGTGTCACTTTATGTGCTAATAACTCTGCAACGCTTCAACAAATCCCATTGGTTTTGAGATTGTTTTTTCGAGACACATTATACTTTATGATAATAGTAAATTTAGGTCAATATGTTTTGTGTTTATTTATAAAAAATATTAAAAATTTGAGAAAAATATTAAAAAATTTGCAATTTTCAAAATTTGAATGATTATCCCTTTAATCCAGATGGTCATACCACAGCAAACCATTAATAAATAACATTTCCCACATGTCTGCTTTACATCAGCACCATTTGTAAAATGTTATTTTATTTTGGTAGCATTTTAGGAGGTTTAAAAATGTAGCAGCAATTTTTCATTTTTTCAAGAAAATTTACAAAATTTATTTTTTTAGAGACTTATCCATGTTTGAAGTGACTTTAGGGGTCCTATATATTGGGAAACCCCCCAAAGTTATACCATTTTTAAATCCGCACCCCCTGACCTATTGAAAACTGCAGTCAGGTAGTTTATTAACTCCTCAGGTGCTTTACAGGAATTAATGCAAAGTGGCATGACAGAAATGAAAATGTGTATTTTTATCACCTAAATGTCTCTAACTTCTGAACAGATTACTACAGCCGGCAGACTATTAGGTTGGTATTTGGTCGTGAATTGCCATGGCAAACATCAGGACCACAAAATCATGATCTGAGGGCACCAATTTGGATAAAGAGGAAGCCCCCACACTCTGTTAACCATTTATAATGATGTAGTCACTATTGACAGCAGCATCTAAGGGGTTAAACAGATATGGATGGTGCAAACACTGATCGTGGCTGATACAGCAAGTTGTCAGCTATAGTGTACAGCTGACAGATGCTGGATTGTCACCTGTATGGGGAGGCTATTCTCTTATATGTCAGGTCAGTTAAAAGACGTATTGGCTGTCACTAAGGGGTTAAATAACGTACACCTCATAATGAATTATTTCTGCACGCCCCTCACTTAGACTGGAATAAGAAATGGTGGGGGTCTTTGTGTTGTCTGTAGGAGTCTATATGAGAACGTTTTCGTCCTTCCTCCACCACCAGCAGCCCATCAGCTAATGTGATTATGACTGTGATGTAAAGTATTAATTACAGAATCACTGCAGACCTGTAAAGCACACAATTAGGGAAAAAACACAGGAATGAGTTACTACAACGGCTACTCATGGCTTGTAAGTAAACTGCACCTCACACTGATAGAATGTGAGAAGAGCGATGGATTACAGAGTGAAGTGTGATATATGTGATGCAGTAACCCCTGTAACAGGTAGGGGGCGCTGCATGGTCTCCCCGGGATGTGCACGGAGTTGTATTGAAGCCGTGAGAATTGACCTGCAGTGATGTCAGGATCACGTGACCAGTCCATGTGATCCATTACTGTGGGTGTGGTTACAGGTACATAACGTGACCAGAGTGTGGGTCACATGTTCCTGTGTGGTTCCAGTGTTTGGACCTGAAGGGTCCAAGGGCAAAATCCCTGAGGGAGTTCCTGAGGGCTCGGTGTGTTCCTGTGTTGGAAGCCTGGGAGGAGGCTTCCTGGAAAGCACCTGCTGGCCTGGGATCGTCCTAGGAATGACTAGGATCCCGGAGCAGTGCACAGTGGAACTGGGGAAGCTACAATCCTTCAGTGGCTCTGGACTGACTAGTGTGTGCCGGCCAGGCAAGTTGGTGATCCCTGTAAGGCTAGGTTCACATTGCGCTAGGTGAGTCCGTCTAACGGACACGTTTTTAAGTAGTGAAAACGCAATATAACGCACATACTAACGCGCCCATAGACTTGCATTGTCTGACGCCTCGTGACGCATGCCAAATTTGGCATGCGTTAGTCACATAACGTTTTTTTCTGACGGACCTTGGAACGCGGCTTGCAGCGTTTTTGGGTCCGGCCAAGCTAACGCAATACTAACGGAAGCGTTAATTCTGCCATTGATGTCTATTGCAAACGCAGCCAGACGCAAATCTTGATAAATTTCAAAAAAGAACCATACGTTTTAATAGCGTTTGAGGGATGTCCATGTGGTCATGTGACAGGAAACAGGATTTCGGCCATCCTGAGGCCTGCTGCACACCAGAGAAAAAGTGTCTTGCAAAAGATCACAGGAAATGTAAGTACATTTGTATATATATATATAGATATATATATATACTAGATGGTGGCCCGATAATGCATTGGGTATTCTAGAATATGCATGTCCACGTAGTATATTGCCCAGCCATGTAGCATGTAGTATATTGCCCAGCTACGTAGTATATTGCCCAGTGACGTAGTATACATCACAGAGCCACGTAGTGTATTGCACAGTGAAGTAGTATACAGCACCCAGCGACGTAGTATACAGAACCCAGTCACGTAGTATATTGCACAGCGACGTTTGTCACAGTACCCTGTGTGAGCGGTGAGCAGAGGGGTGTATGCGGGCGCCGGGCAGTGAGTGCGGGGCGGCCCTTTTTTTTCTGACTGTGCGCGTCGCTGATTGGCCGCGGCAGCCATGACAGGCAGCTGCCGAGGCCAATCAGCGAATTAATACCGTGACAGAAGGACAGAAAGACGGAAGTTCCCTAGACAATTATATAGTAGATATCTCTGTATACATCATGGGAGTCTGTATTGTACGACGGATGTGTGTGTACTAAAAATGTATTGCTTTGTTGCAGATGTCGGATAGTGAGGGAAGCAGCAGCAGCAGCAGCGTGTCTGCGGTTTTTTCTTCTCAGTCGGTAGGCTTGCACTTTAAAAAACCACTAAAATTTGTGTGAAAATTCAGTGTATTAAGCTATATATATATGTATAATCATGTTTCTATTGCAAATAGGAGTCTTCGGAGCCCGAGGCTGCTAGGCCCCCCCCAAAAAAACAGGCAAAACCAACAAAGGTACATAGCAGACATTTTTAAGTTTTTGCAAACATAAATTTATTGATCAAAGAAATGTAATTTTTTTTTCCATTTACATACACAATAGGTTGTGGCACACGGAGGACACAAGAGGAAGAAGGTTCCTCGCCGTCTGTCGTCTCCACAACTGCCAGTGGTAAATATAAAACTAGAAATGTATCTACAATCTATCTATTCACTTTCTATCTGCTATATCTATAAACTATCTATCCACTATCTCTCTCTCTCTATCTTTCGCTGTATCTATCTATGTATCTATCTATCTATGTATCTAGCTATGTATCTATCTATCTCTGTATCTATCTATCTATCTCTGTATCTATCTATAATTGAACCTTTCAACATTACGCTTTGTGTTTACATAGTCCAAGTCAGCGAGCCAAAAAAAAAAAAGGATTGTGGTTGATGAAGAGCCGTTGACCATTCACAATGAGACACTGATCAACCTTGTGGAAGCCAACCCCTCAATATGGGACCAAAGCGACAGCTCCCACCATGACATAGTAAAGAACCGGAAGTTGTGGGATCAAATTATCTCTCACTTCGATCCTCGATACATGGAGAAGTCGTCAACCTCAAAGAAAAAAATTGGTAAATATTGGTGATGTTAAATTGTCTACTATCTATCTCTGAACTATCAACTACCTATACACTAAACTATATCTCTATCATCTATAATTACTATCTATCAACTATCTATCTACTAGCTATATATCAACTATCTTAACTAACTATACACAATTTTTAAACTATCAAAATAAGAACTGTCTACTAATATATATATATATTTTTTACCTTTTTTTAAAAATTACAGCGGATGCGGTCCATACCCGTTGGAAATCAATAAGGGACCGCTTTGTCCGTGACTACCGGAATAGTCAAAATCCACCAAGTGGATCAGGTGCCAAACGGGTGACCCCGTATGTGCATTACGAGCAATTGCTCTTTCTTCAAAAAACAGTGTCTCAGCGCTCGTAAGTACAAATTAGTCTGCGTGCGTGACAAAATTGTTTAAAAATTAAAGCTAAATATATATATTTTTTTGGTTCCAGCACGATATGCAGTACCGCCGCGCCTAGACAGGCAGAAGAACTGGAGCCATCTCCACTGGAACCAAGTCAGCTGACGGGCACTGAAGACGTCTCTGTCATCAGCGAGCCACGATCTGGGGAGAGAAGCACTGTGGCTTCAGGTGTGAGTGCCCGGTTGCAATCAGTGCGTGGACGCAAGCGAGCTTCACAAAAAGATGAAGCTGATGCCATTATTGTCGATGGACTTCAGCGGGTTGAGGACATGTGTCGGAGTGAACTGAAAGACCTGAGGCGGGAAATTACCGACTTACAATCTCGCGAGTCTGTATATTCTGCAAATGAGTGGAAGCTACTTTTTTTGTCCTATGTTCCCGTAGCACAAAATATCCCGGCACACAGAAACCTTTTGTTTCGGCAAAGACTGAATGACCTTCTTGAGGAATTTGTGGGACCCCAGGAGCCAGCTCCATCGAGAACCAGAAGCATAGACATGCCGGCCTACAACCCTCAATATAGAGCCCGGTGTGAAACGAGCATGGAACATCAGAGACAAAGTAGCAGTCCATCATACACCTGGGCAGACAATACGCCCGCGCAATACCAGAGTCTGTAGTACAGCTCAGTGTCCCCAGCCAGGTGCAAACTGTGTTTCACGTTCTTTGGTTTATTGTTTTTTTACCACCCAATTTCGTGTGTGTTTTTTTACATCCCTATGGGATATCATATGTAACAAGTTCACAACTGTTCTTTCATAAAAATTCAGAAACTTAAGTAAACTGTTTAAAATCTGATTCTTGTATGACTGTGAACACAACATAACAGTAATGTAACATTTTACAAGACATATTTTACAAGACATATGGGAAATAAAAAAAAAAACAAAAAACAAAAAACACATCAGGACACAGCTTCAGACTTGAAATAAATTTTACACGTGTCTGTCTTGCCATGGAACATGCCCCTCATGTATGAAGTACTGTGCAAATTGGTCACGGATCCTCATTATTTGTGCTGCAGACCGAACAGCAGTAGATTCAATGCTCATGAGGTTCGACTCACATTCATCGGGGTCAACCACCTGGGGTTCATGTCTGGCCACAAAATTATGCAGACAGATGCATGCCTTCACAACACGGTCCACATTTTCTGGTTGCAGTTGCATGCACGTTAGTAGAATTCGCCATTTTAATGTCAAAATCCCAAAGGCGCACTCCACATAACGTCTTGCCCGGCTCAAGCGATAATTAAAAATGCGCTTGGTGGAGTTCAGACTGCGGCTTGAGTACGGTTTGAGGAGATTTTGCCCAAGTTGGAATGCCTCATCACCAACTAAAACAAAGGGCAAACTTGGGTCTTCGGTCCCCGGTAGAGGTCGTGATGAGGGCAAGTTAAAATTGTTGCTATACAAACATCTCCCCATGTTGGAGTCTCTGAAGACTCTTGAATCGTTAGTACGGCCATACGCACCAATATCCACAGCTACAAACCGGTATCTTGCATCCGCAATAGCCATCAAGATTATCGAGAAGTATTTTTTATAATTATAGTACAGGGACCCACTATGCGCTGGTTTCTGAATCCGTATGTGCTTGCCGTCCACGGCACCAATACAATTGGGGAAATTAGCCACATCCTCGAACTGTTGGGAAATCGCTAGCCACATTTCTGATGTTGGGGTTGGTAGCACAAGTGGTTGCAAGTTGTTCCAAATGGCATCACAAGTTTCCCGAACCAGTTGGCAAATTGTTGACTTCCCCAGTCTAAATTGGTAATGCAGTGACGCAAAAGATTCTCCGGTAGCCAGATATCTGTCGGCATTGAAAAAGAAAAAAAAAATGTTTAGGATTTTTAAGGACAACTAAAAGGCTACATAAATAGAATATACAATTGCTAAATGACCATTATGCCCCACGATACCTAGATCTAGTCTTTGTCAATAGAATGAGAAAAAATTTTATAATTACCTCACAGTCACTACTAATCGTTCCTCCGCACAGATGCTTTCACGGAAAGTGCTGCGCTGATGATGTATCTCATCCTTCACATGTGAAAGCAGAACATCAAAGGTCTCAATGGACATCCGTAGATAGCGTTGGAATTTTGAAGGGTGATCCCGAAGCTGAAGATACAGGGTGTGAAAGGCACCATAAGTACTCCGCAAGAAATTCACTTCGTGGATCCAATATCTCCTTTGCGAACTACGCTTTCTCTGGCGAAGTCGCAACCGCATCAAGCGAAATCGAACCAGCTCAGACACAAACATCTTGCTAGCAGAAGTTCACTCAATGCTTTCAAAATGGAGAATGAGTCTGCACCTACACCCCGACGAGGACAAAAGGAGAAAAAAAAAAAAAACTTTATTGACAGTGACAAACGCAGACAAACGGATACATCGCGAACGGACATCAAAATGAGGAAAACGCTGTCAAAAGCGTTAACGCAAGCGTTAACGTGAAGCCGATTTTTCTACAAATTTGATCCTTTTCTGTACATGCGTTTAACGGATCCGTTTAACGCCATGTACTTGACGCAATGTGAACCTAGCCTAAGGCAGCTTACCCGGAGGTGCGGACTGGCAAGGAGTCAGCAGGTGGAGCCGGAGCTCCCGTCAGGTACGATACAGGCCGGTAGTGCTTGTGAAGTTCTATGAACTGCGTGGTCTCCCTTGGGAACTGGTTAAGGGAGTACCAGCGTGTTTAGAGACGACAACCCGGAGTCACATGTGCTGTCTGTGACTTGGGACGTTGGTGAAGTGTACGGCGTACGGACACCCTGGTAACTGGGCGAAGTGAGAGGCCCAGCACGTTAGTGTCCGTGAGGCAAAGCCGTACACTGAAGTGTTTGAAGATGCAAGTTAATATCACCAGTTGGTGCCTGTTGTGTTTCATGTTTTGAACTGTGCGTAACCCGGTTTATGAGGCTTAATAAACCGCATGGACTGCTTTGTTTTATAAACCCGTGCCCGTGTGCTTGAATATCGTGGCCAAGGGAGTGTCCCCCAACACTCTCAGTAAGAGAAACCTTACAATTGGTGGAGAATTTTGGCAACAATCCCGCTAGCACACGTGGAGTTAATTGCTGTGGCAGAGCCACGAAGGTGACAAGCGTCTGCTGTGACTCGGCGGGGTCACGAAGGTGACAAGCGGCAGCGGTGGAGTCGTGCAGAGCCGTGTGGAGAGTAGCCGTGGTTGCAGCGAGAGGTTCCACAGCAGGCGGAGCTGCAGTGACTTGTGGTTGGCAGCACCTGGAGGTGCCGGTTGTGTGTGACTGCAGCGGGAGCTGTGGCGGTACCAGCAGGAGCTGGTGAAAGTGACAGAGAAAAAAAAAAAAAATTTCTCTCTTTGTGCAGACTCTTAAAGGGCCAGTACAAGCCCAGAGACATTGGGGTGTACTGTGTGAACTGGGGCCTGAGTACCGTGGGGGAGTCCACGGGGTGTATCCCAGGGAGGGGATTATCCCTAATAGTGAGCGGTGGCCCAAACGGGGATGGTTGCCCAAAAGGGGGCGGAGACCCGAAAAGGGGCGGTAACCCGAATAGGGATAATGGCCCAAAAAGGGGTGGAATCCCGAAGGGGGGCTGAATCTCGAACCGGGGTGGTATCAAAAAGCGGAGCACTTGCCCAGAAAGGGGGCGGAGCCAAAAAAGGGGCGGCAATCAGTGAGGTGTCACGACTGTGTCCTTTTTGGCTGGATGGAAAGTGTGTGCAAGGGTTGATAGACCCGGGGAGAGAAGCGTCGGTGCTGGGAACCCGTCCAGGAGATTCTGTGTCACCTGGCGACACTGAATATCTCCAGGTAGCCACTATCTACATTGTCGCAGCGGAGGTTTCCACATACCATGAGGTGGTTGTAGACCCGATCTTGCCGTATCCTATGGTAATAGGACAAGATTTGGTAGCACTGTGGGAAAAGGCTGAAGTGTTTGTGGATATAATGTGGATGTCAGTTAGTAAGGTTGAGAAGGCAGGCCTGACCAGAGGGAAAGGTTCGACTGCCCAACTAACTGACCTGACGTCACTTGAAGTGTGCCACAATACGACTGGTAGTGGTCTGCTGGATAAAACACGTGGAGCTGACACCCAGACAGAGAGTGACTTGCAGGGTCATCAGACTGTGGGGTGTGACACAGATTCTGGGGGTGACTGTGACAAGTCATGGCCAGTAACAAACGCATATGCCCTGGTGACAGGTGGAGGACGGGGTCCAGGACCTGTGCTGACGGGTGGAGGACGGGGTCTAGGACCTATGGTGACAGGTGGAGGACGGGGTCCAGGACCTGTGCTGACGGGTGGAGGACGGGGTCCAGGACCTGTGGTGACGATTGGTGGCGACTCCCATTCAGACGGTGACGCCAGTGGAAAAGAGTGTAATAAGGTTGACTCAGGCAATTCTTCCTCCCGTCGACGGAGACGTAAAAGAGCCAAAGGGGCTGAACCCGTTGCTCCGTGTGGGGAATTGACGGAAGATGCTGAGGACCTGGGGTGTATGAAGTACTCTGTAGTCCCAGGGAAAAGGGACGAACCTAATGACGTCACCGCTGAGACCCAAGGGAGGGCCGACCCTGACAGTGCAGTGTCGGAGGGTGCGGAAGTGGAGGAGGCCACCAAGGAGATGGTGCCGGAAGTGAATACCTCCTCAAGTGATGGATGTTTCACCAGTCCGGAGGATGGGAGAAGCGAGATGGAATTGGTTATAGAGACGGTGAACGACCATGTCGAACGAGAAAGGGTCCTGAGACAAGCGGCTGAGCGCAGAGTGGATGAGCTGGAGAAGGAAGTCTCTGAGCTCAGAGGCCACCTGTTCAGATGGCAAAGTGTGTATCAGACCCTAAAGGAAGACATTGTAGTGCTTAGAGAAGCACTAAAAGGCCCTCTACACGGAAAAGAGGTGATGGTTGCAGACTTCTCGTGCCAGTACCAGAGTGGTAATGAGAGTAAAGCTGAAGAGGAGTTGGCGCTAAAAGCAGAACAAGATGGTCACCCGGTTGTGACAGGTGTCTTGATGGAAAGGTCCATGGCAAGGCAGGAGCCATCTGTTCTTGAAGGAAGTGAGACTCCGCTCTTCAAGTGCGTGATAGATGTACCCGTAGAGGCGCAAGATGCATGTACCCGCGAGGGTGTGCATGAGGCCTTTAAAAAGGCAGTGGAAGCGTCTAGTGTGCACTGGGCACTGGAGATGAAACAGTTGGTGGTACTGTCTACTAAGGAAGTCACAGTGAAGAGGGTGGCTGTCCTGAGGGACATGCACCTACGGTGCCTCCGCACGAAGCAGAGGGTCCTGTGGGAGAATGGTGAGGCCACTCGTTGTTTGGAGCAAGCCAGGAAAGCTCAAAGTCGTCTGGGCTTGGTAGAGGACACAGTCCAAGTGCCCAGAGCTCTGGTAGCGAAGCTTATTGGCCGATTTGGAAAAGCGATGCAGGAGATGGTGGATGTGTCAGGTGTGAAGAGACTGAGGATTCCGGCTGAAGACAAGGCCCAGGTGGGTGAAGATGGAATGGTGTCATTCCTGGTTGTCGGGTCCAAGGAGAGTCTAGCGAATATCCGGATGCTCCTGAAGTATCGCGTGGCCTTCCTGAGAGAAATAGAGCAGCTGAGACTGTACAGACGGCAGGTCAATAAACAGCTGCAGAACACAAGGTGGCAGCCGCCTTCTTCCCAACGAAAAGGAAACAAAAAGGACATGTACAGTAGTAGACGTAGTGATGGAGGGTCAGACTCTGATCAGTTGCTAGTCTCGACTGTAAGTGGGACTAATGTCCGTACCAACCGTGGGTGGCGACCCTGGAGAGAAAGGTCGAGTAAAGAGACAAACTTGACTGGAGGTTTGGTGTCACGGACAGACTGCGGCTTAAGGGCCGAAGCTCAGGGCCTACGTGTTGACCGCTGGGGGCGGGGTAAACTCAACAACTGGATGGGTCTGTGTGCTCAAAACCGACTGAGACGGTTCTCTCGACAGGTAGGGCAAGGCAACGTGCATGACATATCCCGTGATCCCACGTGTATGACAGGTGTTCAACCCTACAGGTGTGAACAGAGGGGGGGGATATGTGATATATGTGAGGCAGTAACCCCTGTAACAGGTAGGGGGCGCTGCATGGTCTCCCCGGGATGTGCACGGAGTTGTATTGAAGCCGTGAGAATTGACCTGCAGTGATGTCAGGATCACGTGACCAGTCCATGTGATCCATTACTGTGGGTGTGGTTACAGGTACATAACGTGACCAGAGTGTGGGTCACATGTTCCTGTGTGGTTCCAGTGTTTGGACCTGAAGGGTCCAAGGGCAAAATCCCTGAGGGAGTTCCTGAGGGCTCGGTGTGTTCCTGTGTTGGAAGCCTGGGAGGAGGCTTCCTGGAAAGCACCTGCTGGCCTGGGATCGTCCTAGGAATGACTAGGATCCCGGAGCAGTGCACAGTGGAACTGGGGAAGCTACAATCCTTCAGTGGCTCTGGACTGACTAGTGTGTGCCGGCCAGGCAAGTTGGTGATCCCTGTAAGGCAGCTTACCCGGAGGTGCGGACTGGCAAGGAGTCAGCAGGTGGAGCCGGAGCTCCCGTCAGGTACGATACAGGCCGGTAGTGCTTGTGAAGTTCTATGAACTGCGTGGTCTCCCTTGGGAACTGGTTAAGGGAGTACCAGCGTGTTTAGAGACGACAACCCGGAGTCACATGTGCTGTCTGTGACTTGGGACGTTGGTGAAGTGTACGGCGTACGGACACCCTGGTAACTGGGCGAAGTGAGAGGCCCAGCACGTTAGTGTCCGTGAGGCAAAGCCGTACACTGAAGTGTTTGAAGATGCAAGTTAATATCACCAGTTGGTGCCTGTTGTGTTTCATGTTTTGAACTGTGCGTAACCCGGTTTATGAGGCTTAATAAACCGCATGGACTGCTTTGTTTTATAAACCTGTGCCCGTGTGCTTGAATATCGTGGCCAAGTGAGTGTCCCCCAACACTCTCAGTAAGAGAAACCTTACAGAAGCAAATAATAAAGAATACTTAAAGGGAATTTATCAGTAGGATCAACCCTCTTAAGCTTTCTATGTGAGCATATAGGTCATAAGAAGCTGAATAAAAATGACACCTTAATATCTGAGATCCAAAGATTTATTCTTAAGAAATCCATGTTTTTCTTAATATGTAAATGAGCTGTTAAGATCTATGGGCAGGGCATAGATCTCTCTGAGAATCTGCCTCAAAGGATCATTGTAAATAAAAAAGAGAGTTACTTTGTATGTTTTATTCTGCAAAGATGCTGAAATTCGGAGGAAAACATAATAGAGGACGTGGCTGGAGACAAGGGGACTGGCCCAAGAGGCAGATTCCCTCTGACTTCGCCCCGCCTGCTAGATAGATTGACAGGTCTCTCTCTCTATACATAATCGAGACCTGTGAATCTATCCGAGTGGGCAGAGCAAAGCTGGTGGGGAACCGGTGTCTTGGACCAGTCCCCTTGTCTTCGGCCGCACCCTATGTTATGTTTTCCATGTCAGTAATGAAGGGGCGGCCTCTGATTCATGCAGCAAAATCGGCTGTCAGGTTCTCTTTAAGGAGTCATCACTGGGAAAGTGGAGCCATTACACATTTCTCATTACACTGTGCTGTCTATGTGATGTCCGCGCGTCCCAGCCCCTCCAGAGTGAGAAATCCTCTTTATAGCCCTTTAATTTGTTCAGAAAATAAGCTCTGCAACCATTCCACCATGTCTGATCCCACCCTAACAAACCCTGCCTCAGATTTCTTATCCTCTGGATGCTAATAGTGAAAATTCCCATTAAATGACATCAAGCACAGATCTTGCAAAGTGAGAAAATAATAGAGAAAACAAATTTAAGATTTTACAACTTTTATTTATATAATGAATAAGATCCTTTTCCCCAGACCAGAAGACCCAAGAGCTAATAACTTGATTCTCCACTTTACCACTAGATGTCACTAGAAGGCTATAATCAAAAGCTCCAGTGTAATGATTATTCCAGAAAATGCACCAGAGGAGCCAAGAAAATAAATAGCGCAAGCATGTCCAATGCACGTTATGCTATAAAGAAAGTTCATATTCTTATCAATCATTAAATGCATGGGGTCAGTAACTGCAAGGGACCTTGTAAGAGGGGCGGGAATATGTCTTGCTCTGTACCACTAGGCTCTGCGCAAGAGGACTGGCAAAAAAAGAGGCAGTGCCAGTGTGGGAGATAGGTGTAATGTCCTGTCAGAGTGGGTAGGAACATAAGGGACGAGTGGGGGAGTGAGTGTGGTAAGGAGCATTGGACCACATTCAAGTTTGTTCCGGATTCAATGCATAATGATTAGAGTAAGTTGATACGTGACAGTATTTTGGCAGAATTGTCAAAACAACAACATATAAAGTATGCCGCAGAACTGAAGATCCTCAGCATAAAGAGGAACTGTCACAGGTGATAAGTGTCCAGTTTTTGTTCTTATTTTATTCCCGCTGTTCGTCTGACTATACCGGTTTTTTGTTTTTTTTAAATTCACCATATCATTCCATAGATAATGCCCATTTATGGTCTTCCACGGGGGTGTGGCTCACAGGATCCTCTGGGGCGTGTCCCTAGGTTGCGCTGCATAATTACCCTGTGTGCTACACCCCCTGAGAATATACCATAAAAAGCAGCGCTAAATAAAAAGGTCACATATTTCTAGAACTATATAGTGGATTTAAAAAGAAAAAAAACACCTGACTAATCAGGGAAGCAGCGAGAACAAAGCAAGAGCTAAAACTGGATACCTGTGACTTGGCAACAGGTCGTCTATAAAGGGGTCATCCCATATAATATATTTATGGCATACCAGGGACCTGCTTCTCTCTTGAGATTGGGGCCAAGTCCTGCAATTCTAGGCATAGAGTGTGGGCTATGATGCATGAATTTCAAAAATTGACAATCACAACTTATTAGCAAGTTTCAGGATTCTGAAATAAATGGATAGAGGGCGTCATGGATGTGTGGCCACCTCTCCATTCCGGGTGGTATGAGATGGAGCCGAGTTCTTGAGATTAATGGAGATTTTTTTTCTGAATGAAATTTTGCACGGTACTAGAATTCGTTGTGTAATTTGGGTGCAATGTAATAATTTTGCAGGACCTGAATATCTGTTATGCCAGATACTTGAGGGGAAAGGAGTTGGGCGGGCCTATGGGCTTCAGGTGTCGGTGCCTAGCCAGTTTATATAGAGAGTGGGCTAGGCTACCAAACTGAATGTTGTCCGCTTCCAGTAGACCCCCATATTCTTATTGACTGGTGGGCTTCTCAATAATCACTTCCGTATCCTCTTCTCCAAAAACCTAAATTGTCCTACAATCACTAGTAATAATGACTTTTCTTTCAATTAGTTCACAGCGTTAATATGACACCCAATAGGAACTGCAAAAAAATAAAAAGGTGCCTAATTATAATGTAGAAAGTCAATGAGATAAGAAGAGAATTTCCATTATTTATTCCTCATCTCCTGGTCTGGGGTCAGGAAGGAATAAAAAAGGGAATTAAGATTAGAAAAGCAATTGAGGCAATTTGCTGACACAATAGAGGACTATACTGGGCTTCCAGCTGCTGGGCGGCCGGTCTCTAGCATTACTGGCTTTCACAGACATTGTGTTTACCCCGGATTATAACTTCTACAGGTTCAAAGGAAAAGTTCATTACTCTAGATGAGTAAAGTTTCACTTCGACTACAAGACTGCATGTAGGAACCTTCATTTCCGGATAATCATGCAATGCAAACAGGCTGCTGATCACCCGACAAACGAGCAAAACACTTGTTCGTCAGGTGAAATGATCTTTGGAGATCATCCTCGACAGCACATCTTCCTGTGTAAACAGGACTCGCGCAATCCATTACAAATCTATTACAGATTGTTCAGTGTGGAACCAGGAACAGATTGTTCAGTGTGCATGGTTTAGCGCAGGCTGCCCATGTAAACACGCAATTAAATGTCAGTTCACGTAAACAAACATTTAGGATATTTTGTTAAAGAGCATTTGTCGATAATAATGCAGTGTAAACAGGCTGCTGATCACCCGATGCGACATGTTTGTTTGTTGGGTGAAATGATATTTTGGCTGGCTTAAAAGAAAAACGTTGCTCTCGGCAGCACATGTGCTGCTGAGAACAATAACAACCTACCTATATGCACAGAACAATCTATCAGTGATCGTTCTGTATGTATCAAAGGTGGTTGGACTTTTAACGGGCAAGTAAACAACCGCCGGTTGGCAAACATGCAGCATCGTATATTGTCAATTTCATGTGTTCCTTCCTTTCATCTAGGAAAAAACGAGAGAAAAGTAGCCCCTGACCAGCAGTGTTGGAAGAGGTTTTTCGATCCAGCAAAGCGAAAAAATTCTTTATTGAGACTTCATTAAAAAATAGTAGCCTGACCTGCAGGACCAGGCTACACAGAGTTTTCTTGTAGTCTGTTACCATGGGGACACTTAGGCATGCACAGGGGCTGTGCAATGATTTTTTTTTCCAGATCACAGTCTTTATTAAAATAAAAATAAATAATCTTGCAATTTCAACACCGGCCAATGAGGCTATTCTAGACTCATATTTCCTGTTGTTTCAGAAAATGCACATGTACATTAGCAGCAATTTACTGATCTCTTGTAGTGAAGCAGTAAATGAGCGTGTGCAAACGTCACTGGGAAGGGAGGGGGAGAAGGTGAGCTATGACCGACTTGTGATTGGTGGATCCTGTGTTATCAGCTGTGCATAGAGTCAATGTAATCCTGTCTCTGATGATATGGAAAGAGCTGAAAACGGAAGGGACAGGAAGTATGAATCTAAGATAACTCTAGTGGGCAGAATGAAAATGACAAGATTACTAATTTTGTAATAATAATAATAATATGAACAATAGACTTTGTCAACCAGTTTTAAAGAATGCATTCCCTTTAATAGATTGTAAGAAGGAAACACCTAACTTAATGTAGGTATGGTAATCACTTCCTTCTTGGCTGCAGATGAAACAAAAAACAATTAAAAAGCCTTTAGGCAGCCGCCATAATGTGCAATCTCTGGGCGATGCGGCTGTATATGGGGGAATTGGTAGCTATGCAATTCTCTTATATAATAACTACCTGGCTCTCGGCTGCAGCATTTCTCCACCAGATGCTATTAGGTCTGCATGACGGGGAACATGTCTCATCTCGCTGCTCAAAACTGAGTGAGTCACCAAGTCAATTGTTCTAAAATATACCTGTCCCCCACACATTGCACTTATTGCACTTTGTGGTGTAAATTTACAGGAGAATACACCCTGCCAATGAATTAACATCATAAAAACTTCCATCCGATCAGGACAGAACAGAAAGTGTGCTTCCATTTTTAGAGACCTTTGTCAAATATTTTAGGGAAATCGCATACATAGCAATTCCATAAAAAAATTATATTAAAAAAACTGCTAGTTTTATTCATGCAGGACTCGGAGGAATTACATTGGGGTTGCACATAGACCACCAGACAGAATATTTGCAGGATTATTATTTTTTTATTTAGCTGCTCAATCTCGAGCCATGGTGACTTGATGGATGAAGGATCTGTAAGAAGATTGATCTTGTGCAGCCTAGATAGGTCCACCAGGGTCTTCTCCACCATTATCTTGATAGTATCAAGCCATCAGGTTCCTGATGTTCCTCTTCACCTTGTTCCTTCTATTCTTCCGACCATACTGTCCTTCTTCAGTGATTGCTGTCTTCGTATGATGTGTGTGTAGGCAAGTCGTAGCTTGGTGGTCTGCAGGATTAGCATGGAGAAATTAATCTTCTGACCAACCCCTCGTTACTGGAGCAGTTGCATAGCTCTCGTCATGATAATATTGAAGGAAGGCCATTTATGCGCTATAGGACACCACCGATCATCCATAATCCTCGTGATGGTTCGTCCATACAGCAGAGCCTTTCTGGCATTTGGTAATTGTCCCAATGTTTGACCTATATCCTTGACCTAGAATCCAAAGCATCAATGGTGGGATACGTTGCTCCTGTGGTTACATATCATGGCCATAGGCATTCTGCACTGCTATAGGGGGCACCATATATTAGTGAAGGCATTCCATATGAATGTAAAAAAAAACAAACATTGATTCACTAACACGAGCAATCAGGGTACAACTCTGCAGGATAGATACAGCGGGCAAATGCCATACCTATTGGCTGAGCATTCAGCTGACAACTCTCTCTGCTGACTCCTCTACACATGTGCATGCTCAGCTGAGCATGCATGTGTTCTGTACTGAGACAGAGGAGTAAGCCACTGTCGGGCACCTCTGATGGTGGCCTCTATCCCCTGAAAACAAAATAAATTGGCCATGTTGAAATCCAACTTGCCAGATCCTTCTCTCCCTTGCTATTTGTTGTTGGGGGAAAGTCATACATTTGATTGAGTGGCCCCACCAAAATCAGCAGGTGCTGGTGACATTAAAGGTGCTGCACGGTTGTAACAAGTTATTAATATGCTTTTCTTATGTAGCACCATCATATTCCTCCGCACTTTACAGACATTATCATCACTGTCCCCAGGGCTGGCTCCAGGTTTTCATTGGCCTCGGACGAAGGAGTCTCAATGGGCCCCTTTAACACATACCACAATTCATGATGCACAGATATAGCAGAGAAATATAGGTATACAACACAGGGCCCAGCCTGCTCCCTCATCCTTCACATGAGCAGATGTGCACACACGCAGTACACAGACATGCACACACAGTACGCAGACGTGAACACATACAGTACGCAGATGTGCACACACATACAGTACGCAGACGTGCACACATACGGTACACAGAGGTGCACACACACAGTACGCAGACGTGCACACACACAGTACGCAGACGTGCACACAGTACGCAGATGTGCACACAGTACGGAGACATGCACACATACAGTACAGTAAGCAGACGTGCACACATACGGTACACAGACGTGCACACATGCAGTACGCAGACGTGCACACATATAGTACGCAGACGTGCACACATACAGTAAGCAGACGTGCACACATACGGTACGCAGACGTGCACACATACGGTACCCAGACGTGCACACACACAGTACGCAGACGTGCACACACAGTACACAGAATTGCACACATACAGTACGCAGACGTGCACACATATAGTACGCAGGCGAGCACACATACGGTACACAGAGGTACACACACAGTACGCAGACGTGCACACACAGTATGCAGACGTGCACACACAGTACGCAGATGTGCACACACAGTACGCAGACGTGCACACATACAGTACAGTAAACAGACGTGCACACATACGGTACACACATACAGTACGCAGACGTGCACACATACAGTAAGCAGACGTGCACACATACGGTAAGCAGACGTGCACACATACGGTACGCAGACGTGCACACATACGGTACGCAGACGTGCACACATACGGTACGCAGACGTGCACACATACGGTACGCAGAAGTGCACACACACGGTACGCAGACGTGCAGACACACAGTAAGCAGACGTGCACACATACAGTACGCTGACGTGCACACATACAGTACGCAGACGTGCACACATACAGTACGCAGACGTGCACACATACAGTAAGCAGACGTGCACACACGCAGTACGCAGACGTGCACACACACTACGCAGACGTGCAAACGCAGTACGCAGACATGCACACATACAATATGCAGACATGCACACATACAATACGCAGACATGCACATACATACAATACGCAGACATGCACATACATACAATACACAGACATGCACATACATACAGTATGCAGACATGCACACACATACAGTACGCAGACATGCACACACATACAATACACACGCATGTGCATAACGGCGGACGCCGTTCTATCTCTATGGTGATCCTCACACATGCGCGGTAGGGGGAACTTCTGGTACTTAGGTATGGGTGGCGTGACTGTGTGCAGATCCGGCGGAGTTTGTCTACCAGCTGTGACGAATCAAGTAATCTGTGAGTGTATATACAGTATATTGATACAATGACTAGTTAACCACACTACCTGCCCCTGATGAAGTCACTGTTGTGACGACACGCGTCGGGTTCTACAGGAGCCGGTCTCTGCTTCTGCATCTCTAAACACTCATGAGTGTATTCTGTGAGCATATCCATTATGGGTCTCTATTGAACATCAAGGGGAAAAGTTTATTTGCCTGCTAAATTTGTGTGCAAATGTTGGATGTAATGAATTACTGATTGGTCCCTATGATATTTGCCTCTCTAAATATACCTCGGTTTTTATTAGGCATTTTTCTTATTGTATTTGTATTTACATTTATTTATATTGGGTACCAATCTTGTGTTACTAGATATTAAGGTAATACTGTACAATTAACGCTCCCTTCCAGTACATGTGCACCACCATATGGCAATGCTTGCAATACTAAATGAATATGGACTCTGATGTAGAATGATAGACTGAGTTGCGCTATATTTTGTATGGTATACCACAATGATCTAGGCAACTATATTGTGAGGTGTCAGTTAGCAGACCGTGCTCGTGCCCCCTATGGGTGCTATGTGTATACTTGTGTGTTTTTAAAAAAATGTTTGTGGTTAATGGTCAGTAATAAAAATTTGTGATTTGTACTTGTTGATCCCTGCTGTTGTGCATGTCTCTTTGCTCTTTCCTTTGCATTAGTATGTTTTTGACATGCTGCAGGTTGAACACTTGATTAATCATGGTTGATGGTGCCCTCCTACCCTAGGTTTTTTTTCATGCACATACACTTGTGCACATTCACTTTCCGTTACTGCTCTTATAATCCAGGAAAAATGTCTAAGGCTGGGTGCCCATGATCCGGAATTTCTGCAGGTTTGATGCTATGAATTTATGCAGAATCAAACCTGCAGCGGCCAGATGTGACAGCATAGTCGATGGGATTTCTATGCATCTGCGGATCCCCCACGGAGACGGACATGAGGCACATCTTTCCAGACTGCAGCATATCAATTTTACTTGCAGAGACGCTGGTCTCCTCAAGAGAAATGACATCAATAGAAATGTATTGAATGCGGTAAACGTGCACGGTTCAGTGAATACATGCAGATTCACCCGCGTTCAATAGACGGAAGCGCTTTGGACGCAGTAAACATGCGCTGCATCCAAAGCGCTGCTAGTTCTGGATCGTGGGCACCCAGCCTCATAGCCCAGGATCCATCAGATCATGCTTGTGCTGGGTGTGGCATTTTACTTTAACCTGCCTCTTTGTATTCAGTACAGTTAATCGCCTCGGATGTGTGCTGCCGCCAGGCTGTAATGTAGCAGGTGCACAGATACTATTTTATTTGAAGCAGCACTGGTCCCACTGAGGCATGTCTGTATGAAAAGACCCATCTAAACCTCAAGCAGATGAACAACACGTGCAAAATACACATGAACCGCGGCTCCGGGGGGATTACTTGTAGAGCACAGTAATAATAATGTATGCACATGCCTGCTGCATGCTAAACAGAGTCAAAACCTCCCATACACTGCTGACAAACAATCCATGCAGAGGGGTTTTTACTATTTAAAAGTGCATTTTAAGAGTTTTTTCCTGGCATTCTGCTCTACTGTAAAGATATCACCATAACTTATTCAGCTCTGCTACATGTAAATAAGCGGAGTGGCTGTGAAGGCTGCAGATGAAGCAACTCGGCTACCAAGCCTTAAGGTACCTTCACACTAAGCGACTTTGCAGCGAGAACGACGACGATCTGTGACGTTGCAGCGTCCTGGATAGCGATCTCGTTGTGTTTGACATGCAGCAGCGATCTGGATCCCGCTGTGATATCGTTGGTCGGAGCTAGAAGTCCAGAACTTTATTTCGTCGCTGATCACCCGCTGTCATCGCTGGATTGGTGTGTGTGACACAGAAATAATACATAAATAGATGATAGATAACAGATAGATAACAGATAGATAAATACATAGATAGATAGATAATAGATAGATATGAGATAGATAAATGTATAGGTAAATGTAACATCAACTGATCTTCACAGTGTCATCGAAGGAATAAAAGAATCCACACTATCCATAAACAGAGAGATGGTGAGGGAACTCTTAGCTAATTTAAATTAATTTAAATCTCCTGGTCCAAATGAATTACATCCTAGGCTACTGAAAGAGTTAGCAGATGAAATTTCAGAACCACTAGCCAGAATCTTTGAAAAATTCTGGAGAACAGAAGAAGTCCCAGAAGATTGGAGAAGAGCAAATGTTGTCCCTATCTTCAAAAAAAGGAAAGAAGATGGAGCCAGGAAATTACAGGCCAGTGAGTCTTACTTTTATACCAGGAAAGACCTTTGAACACATTATTAAACAACATGCATGTAAGTACTCGGATAAGAATACAGTAACTAAACCAGAGCCAGAATGAGTTTGTAGTAAACAAGTCATGTCAGACTAATTTAATTTCCTCCTATGATGGAATCACTGACTGGGTGGATCCAGGAAATGAAGTAGATATAGTATATCTCGAATTCAGCAAAGCATTTGATAAAGTATCTCATACTGTCCTTATTGAAAAAAATTACCAAGCATGGGATTGACAAGGCTATGGTTAGGTGGATTCATAACTGGCTCAGTGATCGTACTCAAAGAGTGGTAATAAATGGTTGCACATCCAGTTGGAAGAGTGTTTCAAGTGGGGTACCACAAGGCTCTGTCCTTTTTAGTGTTGCTCAACATTTATATACATGATCTAGAGAAGGGAACTGAAGGTAAACTAATCAAATTTGCAGACAATGCTAAGCTAGGAGGGAGAGCTAATTTTCATCGCTACGACGGCACGATTCGTGACGTTGCAGCGTCGTATGATTATCGCTCCAGCGTCGTAGACTGCGGTCACACGTTGCAATACACGGCGCTGGAGCGATAATTTCATGACGTATTTGCGATGTAGAAGCCGTTGGTTACTGTGCGCACATCGTATACAACCTGTGTCACACGATGCAATCATGCCGCCACAGCGGGACACTAGACGACGAAAGAAAGTTTCAAACGATCTGCTACGACGTACGATTCTCAGCGGGGTTCCGGATCGCAGTAGCGTGTCAGACACTACGATATCGTAACGATATCGCTAGAACGTCACGAATCGTGCCGTCGTAGCGATGAAAATGGCACTGTGTGACGGTACCCTAACACTAGAGAAGACAGAGGAAGGATTGAGAAGGATAGAGATAAACTTGAGCAATGGGCAGCGACTAATAGAATGGTATTTAACAGGGAGAAATGCAAGATTCTACATCTGGGCAAGAAAAACGAAAATTACATCTACAGAACGGGAGGAATATAACTAAGCAATAGCACGTGTGAAAAAGACTTGGGTATACTAATAGATGTCGCTTTGTCAAACGCGCGTCAGGGTACGTGGCTGCAGCTTAGGCAGGAGTCACCGTATAATGGGCAATTAACCCTTTGATTATTTATCTTAAATACCACCGCATAATGAACACTGGGTTATCTTACTACCGCATTGCATGGGCCTTATAGCAGCATGGTTTGATCTGAGTTGACTCGTTCAGTCTCTCTATTTTTTTGTGGGGAGGCCGTTTTGAGTCGGCTCATTTTCCTACTATGTACTATTTACCAGTACATATCAGATTAGAATTGTCTGAAAACAGTGTTCTGGCCCTAGTCTCGGCCCACTACATTACTGTCACCCTTGTGGATCACCATTTTTGTATACCCATACATATTATTGTATTTACATTTCAAACCTTCTTTTTGTACAAATAAAATTGTATTTCCTAATATATGGTGACTCAGGTTCTCCTTCTCAAGCATTTATTACAAGTTGTTGTGTTCCTGACACTGAACAGATTGAGCTGTGGAGGTGAAATCTGATACCCGGCATTGTGGTGAGGCGGCTCCAGCAGACTGGGTGCAAAACAGGCCGCACTCGCCGTTTCCTTGACGACCCCAGAATTTGAATTTATGAAGGTTTTTTTTTACCACCCTAAAGTGCCATGGCAACCTGTGCAAGAAGTGTGTTCTCACTACTGTGATCTCAGGTAGCTCACAGTCACACGTTGTGTGTAGATGCAGGCACATAGAGATCACGGCACCAGGAGTCGGATAGGAGGTCACATCGGAATTTTTTTTCTGGTAGTTCACAGGCAAAAAGCTTTGTAGTAAATAGAGATATCATGCAAAATATTCAAAAAGGCAGAAACTATCTCATGTAAATTACATTGCAATTTGCACCCTAAAATGGACTCTCAAGTTCCTTTCTGAATGTCTTTATGTCCATTACACGGCATACATAGACTTCATAGGGAATATGTCAGCAGGTTTTTGCCCCCTAATCTGAGAACAGCATGATGTAGAGACAGAGACCCTGATTCCAGTGATGTGTCACTTACTGGGGCTCTGAAGAGTCTGTGTGAATGGAGCAGAGGTCAATCATGCACACTGCTGCTCCATTCATGTGCACTGCTGCTCTTTAGAGCTCCAGTTGTCTGAATCAATAGGGGAGAGGGAAAGAAAGAACAAGCGAGAGAGAAAGAAAGAACGAGAGAGAAAGAAAGAACGAGAGAGAAAGAAAGAACGAGAGAGAAAGAAAGAACGAGAGAAAGAAAGAAAGAATGAGACAGAAAGAAAGAATGAGAGTGAAAGAAAGAACGAGAGAGAAAGAAATAGCGAGAGAGAAAGAAAGAACGAGATATAAAGAAAGAATGAGATAGAGAAAATGAACAAGGAAAGGTTGAAAGAAAAAACAAAAAAAGAAAAAGAAAAAACAAGAGAGAAAGAATGAGATAGAAATAAAGAACTAGACCGAAAGAAAGAGAGAGCGAATGAAAGAACAAGAGAGGAAGAAAGAACGACATAGAAAAAAGAACAAGAAAGAAAGAATGAGAAAGAAAGAACGAGAGAAAAAGAATGAGATAGAAAGAAAGAACAGAGAAAGAAAAGGCGAGAGAGAAAGAACAAGAGAGAAAGATCAAGATAGAAAGAACAAGTAAGAGAGAACGAGAGAGAAAAAGAGAACAAGAGAGAAAGAAAGAACAAGAGAGAAAGAAAGAACAAGATAGAAAGAAAGAGAGAGAGAGAGAAAGAAAGAGCGAGAGAGAGAAAGACAGAAAGAGAAAGAAAGAAAAAAAAGAAATAGACAGATGGAGGGACGCACTTCTCAGCATTGAAATTGCAGCACCAACAAGGAAAAGTGATGGAATTATGGAAATCATAGGATGGAGAGTCAAGTTAATGATATGGAAGTGATTTATTCACTATGGAGCATGAGCACCAGACACAGAAATCCGGGCACTTACAGCCTCAGCTGCCATCACTGAGGTCATTGATGCTTGTCTGGGAATATTCTGCCGCTCTGAATGTTCTGGGATCCGCTGCTGGCAGCTCCTGTGCAATTGTCAACCAATGACGTCCCAGAGGTGCTCGATGGGAGACAAGTCTGGAGACGCCGCAGCCATGGTAGCACGCTTAAGCCATGTAGGATAGTCATAGTAGCACCAGCAATAGGCAGCCCGGCGATGTAATGCTTATCGGCTTGTGGGACACTTTAGAGAAATGGCTGTACCACTTCTTCAGGGTTGGTAGCCAGAATGACTGGGGCCAAGGGTGGGGGATGAGTAAATTCTGAAAGCCATGACTTGGGAACCCAGAGAGCTAGGCTCACCTCAGTTATGGAGCCTCCTCCTCAAAATGGGGATCATTGTTTTGAGATTGTAATTATTTAGTATACTTTTGTCAGAGCACCAGACACAAGGGATCATTCTTGGATATTTAGGAGGATCGAGAAGACCATACTATTCTTGTTTACCAGACACAATCTGAAAACATAGGAAGTCTGGACAAGGACGCTCATTTTTGTTTCAGCTGAACTCTGTTTTATGTCACTAGAGGTTACAACCCCTGCACTCTACACCATTAAAATCAGCTGTGTCCCGGCAGCTCAGGAAGCAAAATTTCCGCTGAATTTGCTCAAATACCGTATAACCTGCTTCACACTAGTATAATTGAGGCACATTTTTTGCACCTATGTTACCTCTGCAAGTCCTGGACTCAGCACAGATCTAATAAGCAGAACTAAGCTGGCCATACAACTCATGGCCATGCCAGCTGCATGCCCCCAGCCATTCATGACCTAGAGTGACAGTTCTGAACTTATCCAGGGAGGTCGGTGGGACGTCCCGCTGTCAACTGTATCTGTACCATTGAATATCGTGGCGATGCAGGGAGCCGCCAGCTCTGTGCTCCACCATTTACCTGTGCAGCCTGAGACGTGTCATAGCAGGCGCGATTATGTGAATGTATTGCACTTACTGCGATGGGCCACACTCAGCACAGAGCAGAGATTGGCTGCGCTCGTCATGTGCTAGTGAGGTGGAATATGGGACATAAGAAGAAGGGGCACTGTGGAGCATCAAATTGTGTGTGTGGTGGAAATGGGAACAGTATGAGGGTATCATACTATGTGTACAAGGGAATACTATGGGGGCATCATACTGTGTGTGTAAGGGGACAGTGGGGGCATCATACTGTGTGTGTAAGGGGACAGTGGGGGCATCATACTGTGTGTGTAAGGGGACAGTGGGGGCATCATACTGTGAAAGGGGACACTGTGGGGCATCATACTGTGTGTAAAGGGACACTGTTGGGGCATCATACTATGTGTGTAAGGGGAGACTATGGGGGCATCATACTGTGAATGTAAGGGGACACTGGGGGCATCATATTGTGTGTAATAAGAAACTGTGGGGGCATCATACTGTATGTGCAAGGGGACACTGGGGGCATCATACTATGTGTGTAATGGCACACTGTTGGGGCATCATACTTTGTGTGTAAGGGGACACTATGGGGGCATCACACTGTGTAAGGGGACACTGGGGGCATCCTACTGTATATGTAAGGGGACACTGGGGGGCATCACACTGTGTGTAAGGGGACACTGGGGGCATCCTACTGTGTATGTAAGGGGACACTGGGGGGCATCACACTGTGTGTAAGGGGACATCATGCTGTGTGTAATGGGACACTGGGGGCATCATACTTTGTGTGTAAGGGGTCACTGTGGGCCGGGCTTCATACTGTGTGTTTAAGGGGACATTGGGGGCATCATACTGTGTGTAAAGGACACTGTCGGGGCATCATTGTGTGTGTAAGGGGACAGTTTGGGGGCATCAATGTGTGCAGGGGGCATCAGTGGAGGGGCATTGTAGAGGCATCATAATATGTATGGGGGCCAAAAAAAGATAATAAACTGTGCAAGAACACTAAGAAGCCTCATTATAAGCACTATTTCTGTGTAGGCACACTAAAAAAAGGTTAAAAAAAATGTGGGCAGGTCGTTATGCAACAGCTATCTCAACTTCTGGCTGAATGCTTGGCTAATCCCTGGAGGCAGGATCTCGCCTTCGAGAACAAAGTGTGGGGCTTTTGAATTCACACTTTCTGATGTACAGTTATCAGATCCTGCTGATATGAGCAGATTTACTCTAATATAATGTGTAACGGGCCTTTACTCCACTTTCCCACCGTTTGGGTTTTGCAAGTGCACTATAGACGCTTAAATATGGCGGCATTATGGCCATCCTATATGGACTTTATTGACTAGCTCTTAAAGAAGTGGTACCACTAATAACCCACGTCATCAATCCACAGGGGAGCAATTGCTGAACGCTGTACACTGCAATCTCCACCAGTCCCAATGACAATGAATGAAGCGTATGACCTCGGCTCCATTCAAATGGGGAACGCTGCCGTTGTGAATGGTGGGGTCTTAGTGGTGGGACCCCCAGCAGTCACTTATTATCGCCTATTCTTGGGTATTTTTCACATGCTATATTAATCTTGTTTTTTTAATTTGTGTAGGAGTTAGTGAATGGGGCTGCAATACTAGACTCGGCCTATGAATAAGGGTGGCGCTATTTCTGGTAAAAAAAAAAAAAAGTTTGCTTTTGCCTTTTTTTTTTTTTTTTTTTTAACACTGTGAAGTGTTGGCCAGTAAATAAATGAACCGTTACCTATGAAGGATGCTAATTTTGTGGCCAGATAGCATGTACAGCCCATGTGTAACCAGAGGATGATCTGCCGGGAACACACACTGAGGTCTGTGCTAATAACACACGAAGAGAATGTGAATCACACATGAAGCGATGATTTGTGAAAGGGCAGATTGTAAAACGGCAACTGTATGCATTTCATTTTGGCAGCTGGACAGAAATAAAACATGGCCGGCTGCACACAGCTCCCCGAATTACATCATCGTCTATTTCAGGACTGTCTGCCGCCTTACAGGCCAGATGTTACCTTCCCAAGCTTTCTCTGCCCCCCATTAATTACCCTCATCTCTTCATCCCATAAAGTGGAGCCTGGCATCTGATAGTCTGGAAATTCTGATTATCTGGCCACTGCTTTATTTCAGCATTCAGATCAGAAAAAAGGTACCGTATATTAGTTCCTTCTAAAACAAAAGACTCCTTAACTTTCTTGCCGTTTTCAAGACATCAGCTTGCTATCATTGAATAGAAAACGATATTCTAGAACTGCTCGAGGCATTAGTAGAAAAAGAGGACTTTGGAAAACTTAGCAAGCTCTTCAACTCGGCTTTTCATGAGCAGGACAGGTTTTTGGCTTCTGAATTTAGGTGACGAGTGTTTCCGTTCAGAGACAATTCTGACCACTGTCACTTTTATGAGGTTATAACTCTGGAACTCTTCAATGTCCCACTGACTCTGAGAATGTTTTTTCGTGACATATTGTACTTCATGTTAGTGGTAAAAGTTATTCAATATGACTTGCATTTATTTGTGAAAAAAATTAAATTTGGCAAAATTTTTGAAAATTTTGAAATTTTCAAACTTTTAATCTTTCTGCCCTTAAATCAGATAGTTACACCGCACAAAATAGCTAATAAATAACATTTCCCACATGTCTACTTTACATCAGCACAATTTTGGAAACTTAATTTTTTTTTTGATAGGCCGTTATAAGGGTTAAAAGTTAACCAGCGATTTCTCATTTTTCCAACAAAATTTACAAAACCATTTTTTAGGGACCACCTCACATTTGGAGTTTGAGCAGTCAATACGACAGAAAATACCCAAAAGTGACACCATTCCAAAAACTGCACCCCTCAAGGTGCGCAAAACCACATTCAAGAAGTTTATTCAAACTTCAGGTGCTTCACGAGAACTAAGGCAATACGGAAGGAGAACATGAACATTTTACTTTTTTCACAAAAAAATTTACTTTGGAACCAATCTTTTTTATTTTCACAAGGTTATCAGGAGAAAATGGACCATAAAATTTGTTGTGCAATTTCTCCTGAGGACGCCGATACCCCGTATGCAGGGGAAAGTCACTGTTTGGGCGCATGGCAGGGCTCAGAAGGGAGCACCATTTGACTATTTGAACGCAAAATTAGCTGGAATCAAAGGCGGGCGCCATGTCGCGTTTAGACACCCCTGATGTACCTAAACAATGGAAACCCCCCAATTCTAACTCCAACCCTAATACAGCCCTACCCCTGACCCTAATCCCGACCCTATCCACAAACATAACCACAACTCCAACACCACCCCAAACCTCAACACCCCAACCGTGACCCCAACACCCCAACCGTATCCCCAACACAACCCTAACCCCAACACAACCCTAACCCCAACCCCAACCCCTAACCCTAAAACCACAACCGTAACCCCAACACAACTCTAACCCTATCCCCAACCCTAACCCTAGCTCTAACCCCAACCCCAACCCCAACCCTAGTTCTAACCCCAACCATAACCCTAGTCCAACACTATCCCATATAGTAATAATGGAAAAAAAATACATTTAAAAAAAAAATATTTTTACCTAACTAAGGAGGTGATAAAGGGGGGTTTGATTTACTTTTTTTTTTTTATCACTGTGATAGGGTCTATCACAGTGATCAAAATTAACAAATAGGAATAATCTCCTATTGTTGCCGGGTGCCAGCCAACAGATCTCAGCGGGCGCACTGCGCATGTGCCCACCATTTTTTTCCCGGAAGAAGATGCCGAGTGCCGGAGGACAGAGCAGGAGGGTCCAGGGACACCAGATGTACGGGGGGGCTCAGGGGACCCCATTTCTCTCTCCTCTTGTATGCTAGATCATATCAGAGGAGACAGAAATTAATGGGAAATCCGCCTTTTTTTTGCGAACGCCGCTATTCGGTAAATAACGGTGATCACAAGATTGGGGACAGTAAAAGCTGACCCGAATCATGTTCTCCGGGGTGTCAGCTACCCCCGGTAGCCGAAACCCCAGAGATTTTCCGACACTGGGGGGGCGCTATAACCTTATTTCTCAGTGCCGTTAAAAAGCGGAGCTGAAGAATAAGTACCCTTAACTGCCGTCGTAAAAAGGCGAATCGGTGGTCCTTAAGGGGTTAAAGCGAATATATCAGTGGGTTTTTGCTATGTAATCTGATAGCAGCACAGCATGATGTAGGGGCAGAGACCCTGAATACAGTAATGTGTCATTTAGTTTACTGGGTGCAGCAGTTGGGATACAATCACAGTTTCCTCTGCATTGCTCTAAATGCTAAGCTTTGCATTACCCCCCCCACACCACTGATTGACTGCTTTCTGTGTGTACTGTGCATAGGCAGAAAGCTGCTTTTTCAGTGCTGGGGCGTGTTTGGACTAGGAGGCAGTAAAATTAAGTAGTTAATCTGCCCAAAATTGTACTTATTTAGTTAAATAAAATTTAAAAAACTAAATAGAATTGTGATCAATAAAAAAATATTCTAGGAGAAAATGATGGCAGTAACATGTAACAGATAATTCTGCTCCACTTCTATCCGTGCTGATTTGATATTTTTTAAACATTCATCTATGGATTAGATTTTGTTGTCCTTTTATCATATATATAAAATAACATTTTGTAAGGAAGCGGTGCCGCCCTGTACATGCTTCACTGAGCCTACGGATATACCCGCTGAGCAAGATATCATGAGCTGACAATATTCCCAGAACATCTCCATTCTGCAGAGGGAATTGCAGATCACTGACTGGAAGCGATATTCATGAATTAATAATGAGGCATGCAGAAAATGGAGAATGTTTTAATTTCCATGCTCTCTTCATTTATGATACTGGAAGAGAAAGCTGTCCGGGTCCTGATCCTGTGAGAGGAAGCACACCCGTCCCCTTATCGGTCCCCAGCAGACGCCACATTGTAAAGAATATGAGGAAATGATGTTATGTCATCCCGCTCCCACCCGTGTCTGCTGCGCAGAGCGACTTTATGCTGTTGTGTTTGACTATTTCTTCAGCCGTTATTGACTGCGGTAAAAAGCCGGAAACCTGCCATCACTCACTGAGAAAACGGAAAACTGCATTTTGGACGCAAGGGTTTTTTTGCATATTGGAACAAATAATTATATGGGACATAGTAAAAAAGGATGTCGCCTACTGGCTGGGGTTTAATAAGTGCATACCCAATTTGTATCTATGCTTCTGTCCGTCTATCCATCCACCCATCTATCATTATCTAGCTACTCATCTATCTCTCTATCTATCTATGATGGATGGGTGATTGGTAGATGAATAAATAGATGAACAGACAGACAGATGGATAGTTTCCATCAAAAGAAAGGTGCCGTACTCCTTGTTGTGGCTGTTAGTGCACAAATTGGCCAACTCATCTGTGCCCAGGTACCGTTATTTTATATCTATTTTATTTTAGAGTTATTTCAGTATATCCTATACAGCAGTAATATGGTTTATAATTTATATATTTCCTATAGATTAGCACAAACAATGTGCAGCTCTCTACTTTGGTTTGGAGAGAGAGAGAGAGAGAAAGAGAGAGAGAAAAAAGAAAGAGAGAAAGAAAGGAAGAAAGAAAGAAAGAAAGAAAGAAAGAAAGAAAGAAAGAAAGAAAGAAAGAAAGAAAGAGAGAGAGATGATGAAGCTGAGAGGAACGTAAAACCCCCGAATCGACTATTATTGTCCAAATTGTATTTTGGTCATGACAAAGTCAATTTGAAATTTGAGAAAGAGAAAGAAAGAGAGAGAGAAAGAGAAAGAGAGAGAGAAAGAGAGAGAAAAAAAGAAAGAAAGAGAGAAAGAAAGAAAGATAGATAAAGAAAGAGAAAGAGAAAGAGAAAGAGAAAGAGAGAGAGAGAAAGTGAGAGAGAGAAAGAGAGCAAGAGAAAGAAAGAGGGAGAAAAAAAGAAAAAGAAAAAAAGAGAAAGAGGGAAAAAAGAAAGAGAAAGAAAGAGAGAAAGAAAGAAAGAAAGAAAGAAAGAAAGAAAGTGAGAGAGAGAAAAAGAGCAAGAGAAAGAAAGGGAGGGAGAGAGAAAAAAGAAAAAGATAAAGAGAGACAGAAAGAAAGAGAAAGAGACAGAAATAGAGAGACAGAAATAAAGAGAGAAAGAAAGAGTATGTAGCCACCTGCAGTATCTGTGCGCGTTCTAAAACCTCTTATAATCGTCCGTCGGGGTCTCTCCCACTATTGGCGATTCCCAGTAGACCTTGGACTCATTGATCAGTCGATTTTATCACTGATCTACCCGTGTCGACAGGTAATACGATAATTTTAGTGGTGGTGAACAGATTCAGTAAAATGTCACACTTTTTCGCATTACCCGGTTTACCTAAAGCCAAGACTTTGGCGCAAATTTTCATATTGTGTCTGACTGGGGGTGCAGTATATTTCCAAATTTTGGACGGCATTTTGAACTCATTTGTGGATCCTCCTGTCGTTCTCTTCAGCCAGAATCTTGAGACTTATTTTAGGTATTTTGTGTGTGAGAATCAGGAGGATTGGGTTACCACTAGCTGAATTTGTGGTAAATTATAATTGTTATGAGTGTACTGGTATGTCCCCGTTTTCCGGGGCATACTGGTTTCATCCTCAGTTCAGCTCATTTAATAAGAATCGTTCTTCTGGAGTACCTGAAGAAGAACGATTTTCATCAACTATTACATCCGCGTGGTAGGGGGTTATTGATAATTTGAGGACGATCGGGTCCACATATAAGAATGTGGCTGATCGGAGACATTTGGTGGGTTCGGACCTGTGTGTTGGTGACTTGGTGTGGTTGTCCTCAAGAAACATTATGTTGAAGGTTCCCTCTTGGAAACTGGGTCCCAGGTTCATCTGCCCTTATAAGATTGTGGCCATTGTCAAACCTGTAGCATTCCGCCTTGCTTTTCCGCTCACTTTTAGGATCCATAATGTATTTAATCTGTACCATCACCGCTGCCACCATCTCTAGTCATGGTGGATGGAAATTTGGAATTTCAAATAGCCAAGTTCGTTGATTCTTGCTTAGTTCGTTGGTCGCTTCAGTATCTGGTACACTGGAAGGGATACGGTCCTGTAGGGAGGATGTGAGTACCAGCATTTGACGTCCAAGTGGCCAGGATTATCAGGTCTTTTCACGCAGCAAACTCTGATAAACCGGGTTCTGAGGTTCTGGAGGTCCCTCATAGAAGGGGGAGTACTGTCACGGGTTTACCACGACAGAGAGGAGCCAGAAGACCGCAGCGTCTGATTTCTCATACTCCTGCACTGAAGCACCTCACCTTCTTATTCAACAGTGTAAATTTCCTTTGACAGTGCAGGGGTTAATCTGCTCTTTTGAGAGCTCCTGGAGCATTTAGGCTCTCAGCTGTGCACTGTTAGCCACTCCTATCTCCTACATAATCTGGGTCCTGGCTAGCACTCACTGTCAGAAATAGCTTATGCTGCATGGCTGGAGGTTGTTGTTTGTTATTACAGGAGAAGGCGTTTGGTGGATTTATCTGTGACTGCTGCTAGGTTTTGAGTGTGTGATAATTCCCTTTCTTCTCCTACTTTGGTTTAACCCCATGCGATGCATACCTCTGTTATATGTGTGAGTATATTTGTATGTTTGGTATTTTTTGTTACCCCTGTTCATATTACCTTGTTAGTCTGGTTGGTCTACTACGGTACACTACTACTCCCCTCTTCCCTGGGTGGGGGGAAGGAGACAGACTGAGAGTGGATTGAGGAGCTTTGGCAAGGTACGCAGCCCCGGCATTTTCACCATCAGAAGGAATCCGGGGAGCAGGGCGAGCTAGGGCACTCCCTACTGTTAAGGACAGGGAAGGAGCCCCTGGTCCCAGGACACCCAAGAACAAAGTCGTGACACTGCTGCTTATTCACACTATGCAGTCCAATTGTTTTTTGCAGCAACATTCCCCCCAAAAATGTGCAAAAATATTAATTGGATTGCATGTGAATATAGCCCGAGCCAGCAAATCAGTACACCCCTATTGTCTAATTTCTGGCCATTGTTCTGCAGTTACAGTATCTTACAAGGTAACACAAGAAAACCAAAAATCTGGTTAGAAACGATCGTCTCAAGCAACAATAGCAGATACTGCAGTAAAGAAGATCGGGAACATACGGCAACAAGACTTATGAATATGGGAATTCTGTACCCTGGGGGGCACAAAACTGGTTCTCTGACACTATTACAAGAAGAATGTGCGGCAGGTCTTCAGCAGCTTGTATGGACCTGTAGAGGGAAAGCTGTAAACCTGCTGCACATTCTCGGCTGAACAGACATCGGCAAGTTGACAACATAGGATTAAACACCCAGACACTCTAAAAATAGTTGTCTGGATGTGATCTGCTGGGACCATCAGTGCAAAAAAAGACCACCGCGTCTTTTCCCGCTGGACATAGAACAAAGGCCGCAATTTATTTTTGCATTTGCTCCTGTTTTTTGTCTAGTTTTTGGTGTTTTTCATTTGCACCTAGTTTTTCTTGCAGTTTGCGCCTTTTTTAAAAGTCTATTTTATATGCAATTGCCTCGTTTTGGGGAGTTTAGAATTTCCAAATGTTTTTATCAATTGTGACTTTTCGGAAAGTAGCAAAATTTGGTGCAATGTTCTGCAGTTCCCTCTCCTGGAGTGTTTTTGATTGTCATTTATTTTGGTCTAGTTTTTGCAAAATTTTTAAAAATGTGGGACTTTTTGTGCTAAAGAGTCTCAAAACAGTTAAAGATAGTAAAATAATCAAAGCCATTTTTTACTTTGCACAAAATTCTAGAACCGAGTGTGACATTTTGAACAATTTGGTGCAAAAAAAATGGCAACAAACACCACAAGACAAAATAAAATAAACTTAAAAAAAACAAACAAATGATGACTTGGGGCAAAGTGTCCCTTTATGTCTCCCTACCCCAAATATAAAGTAAATGTAGTTTTCTACCACTGTTTTAGAAATGTGGCAAAAAATTTGGGTAAATTGGATGTTGCAGTAGTGAGGAAAAAATTGTACAGTGGAGTTTTGGATACATTGTGATCGGTGTAAACGCTATTACTTTACCAAAATATTGGAGTAAGTGCATCGATGAACGGCATTCAGGGAAAATTTGGCCAACCAATACTCTGTAGATTTGGAAAGAGAGGGAGGCATGGGGATCTGGCACTAGAATATGATCCGAAATTTGGGGGGGAGTACAGTTCGGAGCGGCTGACGCCTCCGTTCTCCCTTCCATATTAAAGACTGGTGAGAATACATGAGGTGTTCTTCTACTTAAGAAGTCAGGAGGTAATGATCATAATCATCATGTTCTGTGCAATGTTTTATTTTTTAGGAATAAAGTATAACAAGCCGTAAAGCAATCCGACAATCTTTTACATGGATATCGAAAAGTTTTCACAAAAGTTGACAAAAGTTAGCAAAGTTAACTAGTTAGCAACTATAAGTATGTTCCTTCCGGCGTCGGCTCAGACTGGTCACTGACTGGCGATTCAGAAGATCCACGTCAACAGAGCAGCTCTTCCGACAGGTTGTGACTGCCGACGTCGTGCTGATTGACCACCAGCTTCCCGCAGTTTGAAAGCAGGGAGCCGGCTGTCAATCAGAATGGCATCAGCAGTCACGCCCTGTCCACAGAGCAGAGCGGTTGAGAAGCCGCTGCCCAGTCGACATTACATCAGTGGAAGCCGTACAGTCACCAGAAGGAGAGATCTATGACTGATCTGTGCAGGCAGAGATCTGCGCCAGGCACAACAGGCAGGTAGTTAGCAACTATCTGCCTGTTAGATCTTAGGCCCACAGTAAAAAAAAAAAGAAAAAAGTCCTGGATAACCCCTTTAAGTCCATGACCACCTTTATAAATTCCTTTACTAGCCATTCATGTATAAGGTCACTTCTGCAATTGGGCAAATTTTAATTGCAAAGAGGAAAAATATATTTTTGGGGCCTAAAGGCACAAGGGAAAGAGTCATGAAGACAGACAAAGCCTCAGGCTATAAACCGAGCTGATCCAGCAAGCTGACACTAAAAGATCCAACATCAACTCACAAATGTCACAGCAGCTACTCCTATAGAGAGGCAAATCTCCCCTCTAGCCAAAATATTAATCACGGGAACACGCATCCCAACCCTTGTCATATATTGCTCGTAAATCTGCCTCTTAAAGGGAAACAGCACCTATTTCTTTTACAATTGAGACTATGAATCGGTGCAGAACACCCAGTGCGGCAGCAGCCAAAGCTGCGGCGTGATGCACGTCACAATGCATTGATACTTATTAGAGAAAAATCAAATATCACAACCAAAACCATCGCGTTGTGTGTGAATTACAATTTCCTGACCCAGAAGTCAAGTGACAACTATATGATTCTTATCCTGGTGTCACCCAAGAGGATCCTGTTCTTGGGGCCAAGCTTAAGCAATGCTAAGACATCTCAGGTGACATCCCAGACACTCAGAAGTATTTGTAGCTGTCGGATAGCATGGTGACTCAGTGGTTAGCACTGTATGGTGGTTCAGTGGTTAGCACAGTTGCTTTGCAGCACTGGGGTCCTTGGTACAAATCCACCAAGGACAACATCTGCAAGGAGTTTGTATGTTCTCCCAGTGGGTTTTCTCTAGGTTCTCCGGTTTCCTACCACACTCCAAAGACATAGTGATAGGGAATTAAGATTGTGAGCCCCAATGGGCACAGCGATCATAATGAATGTAAAGTGGTGCAGAAGTAAATTTAATAAATTAAAAAAAAGCTATTAACAGCTAGAGATCCACATGCACTTTTTACATTATGACCATATAACAACATATTAAGTCCAATATTCTATATGTATTCATTTCTTTATACACCTGTATAGGGGTCAAAGCTCAACCTTTCCAAAAACTGAAAACAGATAATAAATTAATACATAGGAAACAATAAAATTTTTACTGCCAGCAGTCACCACTAGAGGGAGCTTAAGAGCTTAGCGCATACTGCTCTATTATTGAGTAATAATCTCCTGTGCTCCCTCTAGTGGTGGCTGCAGGTAGTAGTATAGCTGTCTTTGGGATACTTTTTTTTTCTTTAAATGCATGTATTTTTGAATAAAAATATTTTTTTGTAATTGGTTTCTATTAAAAGTTTATAATAGTTTCCTTTCTGTATCCTCTGGGTTGCCCTGTCTATTGCTGGCTGCGGAAAGAGTTAACTGAGAATTCGTAAGTGAACTTGTTCTGATGTTCCAATGAGAGAGTTGCAACTAGTGATGAGCGAACGTGCTCGAAAAATATGTTTGAGTCCCTGCAGCTGCATGTCTCGCAGCTGTTCGACAGGCGCAGATTTAACCTGCAGGTGAAGTTTTGTGATGAGAATTTAGTGATTTTTATGAATGGCAGAACTAAAGGAGCTTCTACAAGCCGTGTTCTATAACAGTGGCGGTCTGCCATCTTGGTGCCAAGGCTTCTGTTGCCTCCATGGGGGAAAGACGCTTCCTCACCTTCTCTCCCGGCCTCACCCATCTGATTAGCAGAAGGTATATCAGTTTACAAGGAGATTGCAGACAACCAACCCATCCGATGCTTAGTTTTAAATGAAACAATCAGGAAACAAATGGAGGAAAGAAAAAAAAGGCACAAAGAAGAAAAGGAGGCAAAACGCAAGAGTGGAGTCTACGGACCAGAGAAGAATGTCTGCTCCCAGTATTGGACCCGCTTATCTCTATGGGGACAAATTAATCAAAGGGGTTCTCCGGCCATATAATATCGATGACCCATCCTCCGAATAGGTGATTAATATCAAATTGGAGGGAGTCTGCCAACCGGCACCCGCACCATCAGCAGCTGGATGTAGACACTGAACAGAGCTGCACATTCAACTCTGTTCAGTGTGTAGCAGCCACTGCCGAGTCCTGCAGATCAGCTCCGATTCAAGAGAATAGAGTTCCTGTAGTTCTTGTCCGCGGCCGCTACACATCGCTGGGCTGCTCCGCTCAATGTTTACATCCGCCTGCTGCCGAATCTTACAGTAGATTGCTGGGGATTGGGTATCAGGCCCCGACCAATTCAATATTGATCATCTATCCAGATGATCTATCTAGAATTTGGCTTAAAAACCCCTTTAATGCCTTTATAAAGTAAGCCATGATAAAGTGAGGTTAAAGAGGCTGAAAAGGCACCAAAAAGCACACAGTCATAAATTAGGTGGACGGGAGCCACCTGACTACTCAATACTTTTGTGCTCAGACAGGATAAGTCACCTCCAGAGGTGTCAGCCAATCAATGGTCATTTTCGGCAACAACATCGCCGGGCCGCCTATTGCTGGTGGTACTGTGAGCAGCCTGTGTGGCCTAAACGTGCTACCCTGGCTGCAGCATCTCCGGACTTTTCTCCCATCTAGCACGTCTGGGAAGTCATTGGTCGACAACTGAAAAGGGAGCTGCCAGCAGTGGATCTTGATGATTTGTCAAAGTGCATTCAGGTGCAGAACATTCCTATCCATTAATAAACGTGCTACCATGGCCGCAGCGTCTCCGGACTTGTCTCCCATCTAGCATGTCTGGGAAGTCATTGGTCGGCAACTGCAAAAGGAGCTGCCAGCAGAGGATATTGATGATTTGTCAAAGTGCAGACAAATTCAGGGGCAGAACATTCCTAACCATTAATAACCTCATAACTGTAAGTGCCGGGATTTGTGCATGTGATTCATACTGAATGAGTCAACATTTTTTAAAAGTTTTTCTCCATTTTTTTTTGATCAGCAACATCTCTTCATCCCTTGATTTTTGTAATTCCATGACTTTTCCTTCTCGGTTTTACAATTTCTGTGTTGAGGATTGTGTATACAACCTATTACTTACATGCACCAGAGACTAAATAAGAAGCCTGCGGAGCTGCCTCGTCTTTAATCGCACGACTCTGACTAACGTACAACAGCCGTCACACCAGATCATACACAATGCAGGACATTGTGTTTTGTGTCCCTTATCAGGGCCATTCATGTGAGTCACTTTATGATGTGTTGCACAACACACCTGCTCTCTTCTCCATAGAAACCAGATTTTCAGATCTTCACGCCATGGAGGTGCATCCACCCTTGTGACTAGAACCCACCCTAGACGTGTCAAGGTATTTCTAATCTTGAAGTGTATGGGCAAAGTAGAAGTCCTGTATATCACTATGAGGATGGATTTAATGACAATATACCTAAATTCGATCATTTATATATGCAGATCATCTGAATGTGCTGTCAAGAGCAGCCTCCCGTCCCATGACTGGCCATCATGCTGGCGACTGATAGGCGCCTGTGTACACAGCAGATGGACCACCCAGAAGATGGACCACCCAGAAGCACGGGAGCCAAGCTCCTTACATGACTATGCCAGACCTCAATATGCTGCCCTCACATCAGAGAGAAAATTTACCCTACAGATCTGCATGAAAGGGCTTGTCCACTATTTTTTTTATTTGAAGAATGAGCCCATAGTAATCATAAAACTCCAGGACCCGTATCTATCTCAAAAACAGGGTCCCCCGACCACCCGTCCGGGCTGATGTCCAAGCACCAATGAGTGCAGAGGTGACAATGAATGGAGACCTCCGGTAGATATTCCGCCTCCGCTGCACTCACTGGTGGTCGGACATCAGCCCAAATGGGTGATCAGTAGACCCCAAATCTGAAGATAGATATCGGTCCCACCTGTGGGACCTATCGGACATAACCCTCGTGAGATAACCACTTACACAAAATGCCTAGTCATCTACAGGATCCCCACCACTCCTCCGCACTGCTGCCAGTGTGCACCATTGGTCTCCTAGCTTCCTTTCATAGCAGTAAGCATCAGGTGATTGGCTGCAGCAGTCATGTTTTGTCTGACTGGAAGATACAATTTCCCAGCACTTTCTCCCGATGTTCGCTCGTCAATAGTGCAAAGCAATAATACATTTGTTTAAAAAAAAAAAGGTGTAAACTAGGTCAGAAAAAGGTGCTTAGTGCAGGGACTGAGGAGTCAAAGTAGGACACAGGGGAACACCAGGAGGAGTGGGGGACACAGGGGTACACTAGGAGGAGTGGGGGATACAGGGGTACACCAGGAGGAGTGGGGGACACTGGCATACACCAGGAGGAGTGGGGGACACAGGGGTACACCAGGAGGAGTGGGGACACAGGGGTACACTAGGAGGAGTGGGGGACACAGGCGTACAACAGGAGGAGTGGGAGACACAGGCATACACCAGGAGGAGTGGGGGACACGGGTACACCAGGAGGAGTGGGGGACACAGGGGTACACTAGGAGGTGTGGAGGACACAAGAGGAACACCAGGACGAGTGGGGGACACAGGGGTACACCAGGAGGAGTGGGGGACACAGGGTTACACAAAGGAGGAGTGGAGGACACAGGGGAACACCAGGACGAGTGGGGGACACAGGGGTACACCAGGAGGAGTGGGGGACACAGGGGTACACCAGGAGGAGTGGGGGACACAGGGGTACACCAGGAGGAGTGGGGGACACAGAGGAATACCAGGAGGAGTGGGGGACACAGGGGAATACCAGGAGGAGTGGGGGACACAGAGGTACACTAGGACGAGTGGGGGACACAGGGGAATACCAGGAGGAGTGGGGGACACAGGGGTACACCAGGAGGAGTGGGGGATACAGGGGTACACCAGGAGGAGTGGGGGACACAGGGGAATACCAGGAGGAGTGGGGGACACAGGGATACACCAGGAGGAGTGGGGGACACAGGGGAATACCAGGAGGAGTGGGGGACACAGAGGTACACTAGGACGAGTGGGGGACACAGGGGAATACCAGGAGGAGTGGGGGACACAGGGGTACACCAGGAGGAGTGGGGGATACAGGGGTACACCAGGAGGAGTGGGGGACACAGGGGTACACTAGGAGGAGTGGGGGACACAGGCGTACACTAGGAGGAGTGGGGGACACAGGGATACACCAGGAGGAGTGGGGGATGGGAAATGACAACTGCTTGGAGAAGTGGTCAACACAAGTGGTTGTAACTTTCTGAGCCCATTTCTTGCCACCAAATGTCACCTTTCAGAGCAGTGCATCAGCCCGTTGGCCTGCGCCCATTGTGACGAGAAGCGCAGTGTGAACAATCATTAACAAGTGTTTCACAATAAAGACCTGTGGAATAATGGCTGAGAAGGAAACCGAACACAGGGCTCAGGATCAGGTTACTCCCGGGCATCTGTGGCCGATAGCACCAGAAGGGAATTCCTGGAAGGAGCCGCCCTCACATGTGTGTACACGGCTATAGAACCAGATCGGCCGGGCTTATTGTTACCGTCATGTATATATAGGCTATATAGTAATTACAGGCCGTTACATATGCCCCGGGGATATCAAACGTATATATAAGGCTCCGTTCACATCTATACCAGGAATTATGCTTTTTTGGGGGGGGGTTTATTTAGGGGGGATGACAAAGATTGGACCTATGCTATGTCCGCCCCTGATCAGATACATTTATAAGACTCTGTTCACACCTCTGCTTTCTTGTTTAGCTTCAGGAATGGTATAAAGCATGTGTCAAATGCTGCGCTTCATTGGGACAATGGTGGGTGGTTCTGGGGCGGCAGATAATAAAATACCCGACATCTCCAGAGGTTTCTAGGATTTGATGGTCATCACTATATGTCTAAAAATTCTAGGAAAGAAGGAAAACACAAGAAACAGAGACAACCCTACAACTCTAGCAACACGCAGCATGTCATGTCAGCCGAGCTGTTCCCAGAGCCGCCAGCAGAGGACACTGCGACCCTGCAGTAATATTATATTATACTAGATGGTGGCCGGATTCTAACGCATCGGGTATTCTAGAAAATGCATGTCCACGTAGTATATTGCACAGCCCACGTAGTATATTGCACAGCCCACGTAGTATATAGCACAGCCCACGTAGTATATTGCACAGCCACTAGTATATTGCCCAACCACGTAATATATTGCCCAGTTACCTTGTATATTGCCCAGTGACGTAGTATACAACACACAGCCACGTAGTATATTGCACAGCGACGTAGTATACAGCACAGAGCCACGTAGTATATTGGCCAGTTACGTAGTATATTGCCCAGTGAAGTAGTATACAGCACAGAGCCACGTAGTATATTGCTCAGCGACGTAGTATACAGCACAGAGCCACGTAGTGTATTGCACAGCGACGTAGTATACAGCACAGAGCCGTAGTATACAGCACAGAGCCACGTAGTATATTGCCCAGTGAAGTAGTATACAGCACAGAGCCATGTAGTATATTGCCCAGTTACGTAGTATATTGCCCAGTGAGGTAGTATACAGCACAGAGCCACGTAGTGTATTGCACAGCGACGTAGTATACAGCACAGAGCCATGTAGTATATTGGCCAGTCACGTAGTATATTTCCCAGCTACGTAGTATATTGCCCAACCACATATGTCACAGGTTAAAAAATAAAAAATAAACATATACTCACCTTCCGAGGGTACCCTTGTTGTTCTGTCGCCTGTGTGCGGTGCAGGCGGCAGCTTCCGGTCCCAGGGTGTGATGACGTCGCGGTCACATGACCGTGACGTCATGGCAGGTCCTTCTCGTCATGGAAGATCCTTGCCACCGGAACCTCCCGCTTGCATGGAGCGGTCACCGGAGCGTCGCGAGGAGCGGGAAAGGCGGCGTAGGTGAGTATATAATGATTTTTGATTTTTTTTTTATTATTTTTAACATTAGATCTTTTTACTATTGACGCTGCATAGGCAGCATGAATAGTAAAAACTTGGTGACACAGGGTTAATAGCGGCGGTAACGGAGTGAGTTACCTGCGGCATAACGCGGTCCGTTACCGCTGGCATTAACCCTGTGTGAGCAGTGACTGCGGGGAGTATGGAGCGGGCGCCAGGCACTGACTGCAGGGGAGTAGGGAGGGACTAATCGGACTGTGGCCGTCGCTGATTGGTCGCGGCAGCCATGACAGGCAGCTGGCGAGACCAATCAGCGACTTGGATTCCATGAGAGACAGAGGCCGCGACCAATGAATATCCGTGACAGACAGACAGAAAGAAAGACAGACAGACAGACAGGACAGACAGAAAGATGGAAGTGACCCTTAGACAATTATATAATAGATTAGTTACTGGTCTCATGGAAGTTGCAGTGTTTATTCTGATGTTCTGCAACAGCTGAGGTGAATTATGAGGTCCTGCAGCATCTATAGTGTATTATGATGTTCTGCAGCAGCTGAGGTGTATTATGAGGTTCTGCAGCAGTTGAGGTGTGTATGATGTTCTGCAGCAGCTGAGGTGTGTATTATGAGGTTTTGCAGCAGCTGAGGTGTGTATTATGATGTTCTGTAGCAGCTGAGGTCTATATTATGAGGTCCTGCAGCATCTATAGTGTATTATGATGTTCTGCAACAGCTGAGGTGTATTATGAGGTTCTGCAGCAGTTGAGGAGTGTATGATGTTCTGCAGCAGCAGAGGTGTGTATTATGAGGTTTTGCAGCAGCTGAGGTGTGTATTATGAGGTCCTGCAGCAGCTGAGGTGTATTATGAGGATCAGCAGCAGCTTAGGTGTGTATTATGATGTTTTGCAGCAGCTGAGGTGTGTACTATGATGTTCCGCAGCAGCTGAGATGTGCGTTATGATTCTGAGGTGTGTGTTATGAGGCTCTGCAGCAGCTGAGGTGTGTTATGATGTTCTGCAGCAGCTAAGGTGTGTGATATGATGTTCTGCAGCAGCTGAGGTGTGTTATGATGTTCTGCAGCAGCTGAGGTGTGTGTTATGATGTTCTGCAGCAGCTGAGGTGTTTGTTATGATGTTCTGCAGCAGCTGAGGTGTGTGTTATGATGTTCTGCAGCAGCTGAGGTGTTTGTTATGATGTTCTGCAGCAGCTGAGGTGTGTGATATGATGTCCTGCAGCAGCTGTGGTGTGTGTTATGATGCTGAGGTGTGTGTTATGATGTTTTGCAGCAGCTGAGGTGTGTACTATGATGTTCCGCAGCAGCTGAGAGGTGTGTTATGATGCTGAGGTGTGTGTTATGAGGTTCTGCAGCAGCTGAGGTGTTTGTTATGATGCTGAGGTGTGTGATATGATGTTCTGCAGCAGCTGAGGTGTGTGTTATGATGTTCTGCAGCAGCTGAGGTGTGTGTTATGATGCTCTGCAGCAGCTGAGGTGTATGATATGATGTTCTGCAGCAGCTGAGGTGTGTGTTATGATGTTCTGCAGCAGCTTGGGCACAACACTGTATACCGCACTGTAGCTGTAATTGACCTCTTTCTTTGAGAGACACAGTGGCCAGTGAGCTGTGCTCGCTCCGCGGCAGTGGGCCCAGGAGAGGACCTTCCTTCTGACAGTCCGCATGTGCAGGAAGGATAAGTGCATGTAGCGCTGATCTCGGTGTGCGCAGGACGCCCCTACCATGCTTTACGTACAGGCGTCACTAGTATATCTCCACTGTCTTAGATTGGGGATCACACAGAAAAAAAATGTAAAATATCATATAATAGAATATTTCGATACACACATAGTAAGTACACCCATTCATCCAGGTGACATGTACGGGACGCTCCGTTTACCATATTTCTACTGCAATCCTCCCACATAAGTCCCCGCAGCTAATGGTGTTACTGGTGTATGAGTTAGTACTGAAGACCACATTTCTAGACAAACGTCCATTACTGCAATCCATTTACGCCGACCACTCGTCATTACCAGTCACTTGATATTAGTGTAAATGCACAAAAACATCAGTGTCAGCCAATGGTATCAGTGCAGCGCGGGCGCAGAATGCATCCTCTGTAGTTCCCGCCATTCATTGGCCGCCATATAGGAAACCACTAGGTCCTGCAGCGTCTATCTGTCCGTCTGCCTCCACCACAGGCAGATTGACCCACAGATATCAAGCAGAACTATCATCTGACTGTCCCAATGACTGATCGGAAAACATTAGGGCATTTATCTTCTCACTGGCTGACATTACTATAGATATATAATACTAGATGGCAGCCCGATTCTAAAGAATCAGGAGTCTAGAATCCATATATACTTTATTTATTCAAATGTAAGAATAATACAATTAATAAATAATAGTAAGAAAGAACAAAAAATGGCTGCACTCACCAGCTCTTGACAATTCTTGACAGTACGGCACATTTCTGATTGGTCGCTCGCGGCAGGCGGCAACCAATCAGAAAAGTGCCGCGCACCACGAAGGCATATATCTTTGTCCACCCTGAGCGGGTGTAGGACGCTGGTGACGTCACTTATCTCCGGACATTATCTCCGGACAAAGCCACGGAAGTTGGCACAAATTGCCGGAAGTAGTATTCTAGGCAATTATATATTAGATTTTAATGTTATCAGTGTTTACCTTTGAACGTTTATATTGTATTGTCCTGTCACCAGCCATGTGTACGATTATCGGCCGAAAGCCTCTCTGGAACCAATAATCACCCCATGTAAAGGTATCTTTATAAGTTAAAGATTCAGAATACTATGACTTTTATCATATCCTGAACAGTCAAGTTTTTTATGAACCGTTAAGGTTTTCTGGTTGAAGTAAAAAAAACTCTGAGTGTTTACAGTTTGAAACCATAAAATGTTGAAAAATTATGTCATTCTTGAGTATATCACTCAATGGTGCTCATAAACGTGTCAAATTTGATCTATAATATACTTTAATATACGTTACTTTAATCTTTAATATACTTAAGAACAGGGCCTCAGACATCACACAGGGGGTCTGAAACACCGCACAGTGGTCCAAAATATCGCTGTGCTCTGCCTGGGGCCCCATATACTGCCTGGGGCCCCTGTGCTCTGCCTGGGGCCCCATATGCTGCCTGGGGCCCCTGTGCTCTGCCTGGGGCCCCTGTGCTCTGCCTGGGGCCCCATGTTCTGCCTGGGGCCCGTGCTCTGCCTGGGGCCACTGTGCTCTGCCTTGGGCCCCATATGCTGCCTGGGGCCCCTGTGCTCTGCCTGGGGCCCAATATGCTGCCTGGGGCCCCTGTGCTCTGCCTGGGGCCCCATAGGCTGCCTGGGGCCCCTGTGCTCTACCTGGGACCACTGTGCTCTGCCTGGGGCCCCATATGCTGCCTGGGGCCCCTGTGCTCTGCCTGGGGCCCCTGTGCTCTGCCTGGGGCCCCATGTTCTGCCTGGGGCCACTGTGCTCTGCCTGGGGCCCCATAGGCTGCCTGGGGCCCCTGTGCTCTGCCTGGGACCACTGTGCTCTGCCTGGGGCCCCATATGCTGCCTGGGGCCCCTGTGCTCTGCCTGGGGCCACTGTGCTCTGCCTGGGGCCCCATATGCTGCCTGGGGCCCCTGTGCTCTGCCTGGGGCCCCTGTGCTCTGCCTGGGGCCCCCATGTTCTGCCTGGGGCCCCTGTGCTCTGCCTGGGGCCACTGTGCTCTGCCTGGGGCCCCATGTTCTGCCTGGGTCCACTGTGCTCTGCCTGGGGCCCCATAAGCTGCCTGGGGCCCCTGTGCTCTGCCTGGGACCACTGTGCTCTGCCTGGGGCCCCATATGCTGCCTGGGGCCCCTGTGCTCTGCCTGGGGCCACTGTGCTCTGCCTGGGGCCCCATATGCTGCCTGGGGCCACTGTGCTCTGCCTGGGGCCCCATATGCTGCCTGGGGCCCCTGTGCTCTGCCTGGGGCCCCATATGCTGCCTGTGGCCCCTGTGCTCTGCCTGGGGCCCCTGTGCTCTGCCTGGGGCCCCATGTTCTGCCTGGGGCCCCTGTGCTCTGCCTGGGGCCACTGTGCTCTGCCTGGGGCCCCATGTTCTGCCTGGGGCCACTGTGCTCTGCCTGGGGCCCCATAAGCTGCCTGGGGCCCCTGTGCTCTGCCTGGGACCACTGTGCTCTGCCTGGGGCCCCATATGCTGCCTGGGGCCCCTGTGCTCTGCCTGGGGCCACTGTGCTCTGCCTGGGGCCCCATATGCTGCCTGGGGCCCCTGTGCTCTGCCTGGGGCCCCATATGCTGCCTGTGGCCCCTGTGCTCTGCCTGGGGCCCCATATGCTGCCTGGGGCCCCTGTGCTCTGCCTGGGGCCCCATATGCTGCCTGGGGCCCCTGTGCTCTGCCTGGGGCCCCATATGCTGCCTGGGGCCCCTGTGCTCTGCCTGGGGCCACTGTGCTCTGCCTGGGGCCCCATATGCTGCCTGGGGCCACTGTGCTCTGCCTGGGGCCCCATATGCTGCCTGGGGCCCCTGTGCTCTGCCTGGGGCCCCATATGCTGCCTGTGGCCCCTGTGCTCTGCCTGGGGCCCCATATGCTGCCTGGGGCCCCTGTGCTCTGCCTGGGGCCCCTGTGCTCTGCCTGGGGCCCCATATGCTGCCTGGGGCCCCTGTGCTCTGCCTGGGGCCCCATATGCTGCCTGGGGCCCCTGTGCTCTACCTGGGGCCACTGTGCTCTGCCTGGGGCCTCATAGGCTGCCTGGGGCCCCTGTGCTCTGCCTGGGACCACTGTGCTCTGCCTGGGGCCCCATATGCTGCCTGGGGCCCCTGTGCTCTGCCTGGGGCCACTGTGCTCTGCCTGGGGCCCCATATGCTGCCTGGGGCCCCTGTGTTCTGCCTGGGTGTAGGACACTGGTGACGTCACTTATCTCCGGACATTAGCTCCGGACATTATCTCCGGACATTATCTCCGGACATTATCTCCGGACAAAGCCACGGAAGTTGGCACAAATTGCAGGAAGTAGTATTCTAGGCAATTATATATTAGATGGGCATTTCCTGAAGGAAATACATGGTGCTTGAACAGCGCTACCAGCTTTACAGCAGCACTTTTCACACACGGGACTGGGGGGCGCGCTTACTTTTGCACCCGGGGCGCGCTTACTTTTGCACCCGGGGGCGCACTTACTTTTGCACCCGGGGGCGCACTTACTTTTGCACCCGGGGGCGCACTTACTTTTGCACCCAGGGGCGCACTTACTTTTGGTGGGCGGGGCTCCTCGGCCTCCGATTTGGTTGGTGGGGCCCCTCGTCCTCCGATTTGGTGGGCGGGGACCCTTGGCCTCCGATTTGGTGGGCGGGGACCCTCGGCCCCCGATTTGGTGGGCGGGGACCCTCGGCCCCCGATTTGGTGGGCGGGGACCCTCGGCCCCCGATTTGGTGGGCGGGGACCCTCGGCCTCCGCTTTGGTGGGCGGGGCCCCTCGGCCTCCGATTTGGTGGGCGGGGTCCCTCTGCCTCCGATTTGGTGGGCGGGGACCCTCGGCCTCCGCTTTGGTTGGCGGGGCCCCACGGCCTCCGATTTGGTGGGCGGGGTCCCTCTGCCTCCACTTTGGTGGGCGGGGCCGCTCGGCCTTCGATTTGGTGGGCGGGGCTCCTCGGCCTCCGATTTGGTTGGTGGGGCCCCGGCCTCCGATTTGGTGGGCGGGGCCCCTCGGCCTCCGATTTGGTGGGCGGGGCCCCTCGGCCTCCGATTTGGTTGGCGGGGCCCCTCGGCCTCCGATTTGGTGGGCAGGGACCCTCGGCCTCCGATTTGGTGGGCGGGGCCCCTCGGCCTCCGATTTGGTTGGTGGGGCCCCTCGGCCTACGATTTGGTGGGTGGGGCCCCTCGGCCTCCGATTTGGTGGGCGGGGACCCTCGGCCTCCGATTTGGTGGGCGGGGACCCTCGGCCTCCGATTTGGTGGGCGGGGACCCTCGGCCTCCGATTTGGTGGGCGGGGACCCTCGGCCTCCGATTTGGTGGGCGGGGACCCTCGGCCTCCGATTTGGTGGGCGGGGACCCTCGGCCTCCGATTTGGTGGGCGGGGACCCTCGGCCTCCGATTTGGTGGGCGGGGACCCTCGGCCTCCGATTTGGTGGGCGGGGACCCTCGGCCTCCGATTTGGTGGGCGGGGACCCTCGGCCTCCGATTTGGTGGGCGGGGACCCTCGGCCTCCGATTTGGTGGGCGGGGACCCTCGGCCTCCGATTTGGTGGGCGGGGACCCTCGGCCTCCGATTTGGTGGGCGGGGACCCTCGGCCTCCGATGTGGTGGGCGGGGCCCCTCGGCCTCCGATGTGGTGGGCGGGGCCCCTCGGCCTCCGATGTGGGCGGGGCCCCTCGGCCTCCGCTTTGGTGGGCGGGGCCGGGCCCCTCGGCCTCCGCTTTGGTGGGCGGGGCCCCTCGGCCTTCGATTTGGTGGGCGGGGCCCCTCGGCCTCCGATTTGGTGGGCGGGGCCCCTCGGCCTCCGATTTGGTGGGCGGGGCCCCTCGGCCTCCGATTTGGTGGGCGGGGCCCCTCGGCCTCTGATTTGGTGGGCGGGGCCCCTCGGCCTCCGATGTGGTGGGCGGGGCCCTTCGGCCTCCGATTTGGTGGGCGGGGCCCCTCGGCCTCCGATTTGGTGGGCGGGGCCCCTCGGCCTCCGATTTGGTGGGCGGGGCCGGGCCCCTCGGCCTCCGCTTTGGTGGGCGGGGCCGCTCGGCCTTCGATTTGTTGGGCGGGGCTCCTCGGCCTTCGATTTGGTTGGCGGGGCCCCTCGGCCTCCGATTTGGTTGGCGGGGCCCCTCGGCCTCCGATTTGGTGTGTGCTCTGCCTGGGGCCACTGTGCTCTGCCTGGGGCCCCATATGCTGCCTGGGGCCCCTGTGCTCTGCCTGGGGCCCCATATGCTGCCTGGGGCCCCTGTGCTCTGCCTGGGGCCCCTGTGCTCTGCCTGGGGCCCCATGTTCTGCCTGGGGCCCCTGTGCTCTGCCTGGGGCCACTGTGCTCTGCCTGGGTGTAGGACACTGGTGACGTCACTTATCTCCGGACATTAGCTCCGGACATTAGCTCCGGACATTAGCTCCGGACATTAGCTCCGGACATTAGCTCCGGACAAAGCCACGGAAGTTGGCACAAATTGCAGGAAGTAGTATTCTAGGCAATTATATATTAGATCATGGATAGAAGCTGTGGGAAGCAAATGTCATAACTGCAGTCTAAGGAAGGACACACAACAATCTAATGTCTGTAGACACCACTAGAGGGAGCTCTGGAGAGCACTGCATACAGTGTATACACTGACTCAATAAGAAATCAGTATGCAGTAGACTCCCCCTAGCGGTGGCTGCACACAACCACAATGGTATGATTTAATTCTATGTTAATAAAGGAGATACGGAGCTTTGTACATAAAAACAATCTCTTAAAACAGTGCAATAGTGGTTTAGCTTTAAGATACAGTATCAACCTTAGATCAGGGGGGTCCAACCCTCTCCACCCATGGCTAATTAGCCATCTTAAAGAGAATCCGTCAGCACAGAATGACTGTTCAAACCAAGTACAGGCGCTCGATACACCAAACTTTTACGTGGAAACCTACTTGTTTTCCATCTATGTCTGCCCTTCAGAGCTGTCAATCAAATAATAGGAGGGAGGAGATAGAAGGAAAAAAAAGCAGGTGGGAAGGTGCACTGAGAACATGTGCTTGGTTTGAACAGTCGCTTTATGGGTCTGCGGTGTTATAGGAAAAGCCCCATCCCTTTCACGGTTTACTAGGCACAGTTCTGTACTTTAGTAGTGGCTGTGCCCGATACGGCCCAGTCCTATTCATTTCAATGGGAATAAGCTACTGTCAGATGTAATGTCAGGAGCAGCCACTGCTAAGGGGAGGCGCACACTATGCCTTTTCCAATGGGTGTTTTTCAGGAGGAAGACACTTCAGGACACTTACTACACTTACTGGGCTCCTTGTTGTAGTTTCATTACAATCAGTGGTTTATCAGCAGGAGATTATCGCTTCAGGGCTAGGTGTCTCGTGCCTCCTTGTTCAACCCCGCCCCCAGCACTAATTAGCAGTTTTCTGTTAATATACAATTGTCAAAGAAAGCAGCCAATCAGTGGTGTGGGCGGGGTTATACAGGGCTCAGCATTCTGAGTTCTGCTGATTCTGCAGCAGAGAAAACTGTATCACAACTACTGCATTCAGTAAACTAAGTGATACATCACTGGAATCAGGATCTCTGCCCCTACATCATGGTGCTGTCAGATTACATAGCAAAAACCTACTGAGAGATTCCCTTTAATACTTCTAGTCCATTCTGTTTTTTTATTTTGCGAGTTGCACCCTACATAGTCCTGTTATAAGTGTTTCATTCTATAAGGCATAATGGAGCTATATACATGGTAATAATTCAGTGTATGATCCATTCTCAGACCCACTGAGTAGGCGAAGTGTTCACAGGACTAATTTCGCTGATGTACACTCCCTACGGAGATGATCCAATGAGACATTCATTAATCTATGGCTTCCCTGTATCTCACCTCCATATAATCAGTGCTCTAAATCACAGCGTACAATGGCGGATACTGTGGACATAAAAAAAAAAAAAGAGAAATACACAGAACAGATGACAGGCGCAGTCCTAGAAATATACGGCAGAGTCAAATATTTATCCCTTCGGTGCCGGCAGATCTGCGGTGAAGAAGGAGCTTCTTCTTATAATTTCATCTTGTAAATTATAAGATTACAGAAGAGAGAAGAGGGGCCACGGCCCAGCTCGGGGACATGGCTGCACTCCAGTGTGTGCTTTACATCACGTCTATCTGGTGAAGAATTCTGACAACTAGAACCCTGGCAGGGCCACATCACAGAGCCCACCAGCTGCCCGGAGAATAGGGGCTTTGTTACACAAATGGGCCAGGCTGGCACCATAATGAGATAAGGAGAGGTCAGCAATGTCAGGGCTGGAAAAGATTTACAAAATATAAACAAGATTAAATGCGTCAGGAAAGCTACAAGGTCTCCAGGGGTAAAGCGGATTATTAATCAAGGTAGAATTATTCTGAATGGAGCATTATACAAGGTCCATTATTCTGTATGGAGCATTATACGGGGTCCATTATTCTATATGAAGCATTATATGGGCTCATTATTCTGTATGGAGCATTATATGGGGCCCATTATTCTGTATGGAGAATTATACAAGGTCCATTATTCTGTATGGTGCATTATATGGGGTACATGATTCCGTATGGAGCATTATATGGGGTCCATTATTCTGTATGGAGCATTATATGAGGTCCATTATTCTGTATGGAGCATTATATGAGGTCCATTATTCTGTATGGAGCATTATACAAGGTCCATTATTCTGTATGGAGCATTATACGGGGTCCATTATTCTGTATGGAGCATTATATGAGGTCCATTATTCTGTATGGAGCAATATATGGGGACCATTATTCTGTAGGGAGCATTATATGAGGTCCATTATTCTGTATGGAGCATTATATGAGGTCCATTATTCTGAATGGAGCAATATACGGGGCCCATTATTCTGTATGAAGCATTATATGGGGCTCATTATTCTGTATGGAGCAATATATGAGGTCCATTATTCTGTATGGAGCACTATACGGGGCCCATTATTCTGTATGGAGAATTATACAAGGTCCATTATTCTGTATGGTGCATTATATGGGGTCCATAATTCTGTATGGAGCATTATATGGGGTCCATTATTCTGTATGAAGCATTAGATGGGGTCAATAATTCTGAATGGAGCATTATACGGGGCCCATTATTCTGTATAGAGAATTATACAAGGTCCATTATTCTGTATGGTGCATTATATGGGGTACATGATTCCGTATGGAGCATTATATGGGGTCCATTATTCTGTATGGAGCATTATATGAGGTCCATTATTCTGTATGGAGCATTATATGAGGTCCATTATTCTGTATGGAGCATTATACAAGGTCCATTATTCTGTATGGAGCATTATACGGGGTCCATTATTCTGTATGGAGCATTATATGGGGTCCATAATTCTGAATGGAGCATTATACGGAGGTCATTATTCTGTATGGAGCAATATATGAGGTCCATTATTCTGCATGGAGCATTATAGGAGGTCCATAATTCTGAATGGAGCATTATATGGAGCCCAGTATTCTGTATGGAGAATTATACAAGGTCCATTATTCTGTATGGAGAATTATACAAGGTCCATTGTTCTGTATGGAGCATTATATGGGGTCCATAATTCTGAATGGAACATTATATGGGGCTCATTATTCTGTATGGAGCATTATATGAGCTCCATTATTCTGAATGGAGCATTATATGAGGCCTATTATTCTGTATAGAGCATTATACGGGGCCCATTATTCTGTATGGAGAATTATACAAGGTCCATTGTTCTGTATGGAGCATTATATGGGGTCCATAATTCTGAATGGAGCATTATATGGGGCCCATTATTCTGAATGGAGCATTATATGGGGTCCATTATTCTGTATGGAGCATTATATGAGGTCCATTATTCTGTATGGAGCATTATATGAGGTCCATTATTCTGTATGGAGCATTATACAAGGTCCATTATTCTGTATGGAGCATTATACGGGGTCCATTATTCTGTATGGAGCATTATATGAGGTCCATTATTCTGTATGGAGCAATATATGGGGACCATTATTCTGTATGGAGCATTATATGAGGTCCATTATTCTGTATGGAGCATTATATGAGGTCCATTATTCTGAATGGAGCAATATACGGGGCCCATTATTCTGTATGAAGCATTATATGGGGCTCATTATTCTGTATGGAGCAATATATGAGGTCCATTATTCTGTATGGAGCACTATACGGGGCCCATTATTCTGTATGGAGAATTATACAAGGTCCATTATTTTGTATGGTGCATTATATGGGGTCCATAATTCTGTATGGAGCATTATATGGGGTCCATTATTCTGTATGAAGCATTAGATGGGGTCAATAATTCTGAATGGAGCATTATACGGGGCCCATTATTCTGTATGGAGCATTATATGAGGTCTATTATTCTGTACGGAGCATTATATGGGGTCCATTATTCTGTATGAAACATTATATGGGGTTCATAATTATGAATGGAGCATTATACGGGGCCCATTCTGTATGGAGCATTATATGAGGTCCATTATTCTGTATGGAGCATTATATGAGGTCCATTATTCTGTATGGAGCATTATATGGGGTCCATAAGTCTGAATGGAGCATTATACGGGGTCCATTATTCTGTATGGAGCATTATATGAGGTTCTTTATTCTGTATGGAGCATTATATGGGGTCCATTATTCTGCATGGAGCATTATAGGAGGTCCATAATTCTGAATGGAGCATTATACGGGGCTCATTATTCTGTAGGAGCATTATACAAGGTCCATTATTCTGTATGGAGCATTATATGGGGTCCATAATTCTGAATGGAGCATTATACGGAGGTCATTATTCTGTATGGAGCAATATATGAGGTCCATTATTCTGCATGGAGCATTATAGGAGGTCCATAATTCTGAATGGAGCATTATATGGAGCCCAGTATTCTGTATGGAGAATTATACAAGGTCCATTATTCTGTATGGAGCACTATACGGGGCCCATTATTCTGTATGGAGAATTATACAAGGTCCATTATTCTGTATGGTGCATTATATGGGGTCCATAATTCTGTATGGAGCATTATATGGGGTCCATTATTCTGTATGAAGCATTAGATGGGGTCAATAATTCTGAATGGAGCATTATACGGGGCCCATTATTCTGCATGGAGCATTATATGAGGTCTATTATTCTGTACGGAGCATTATATGGGGTCCATTATTCTGTATGAAACATTATATGGGGTTCATAATTATGAATGGAGCATTATACGGGGCCCATTATTCTGTATGGAGCATTATATGAGGTCCATTATTTTGTATGGAGCATTATATGAGGTCCATTATTCTGTATGGAGCATTATATGGGGTCCATAAGTCTGAATGGAGCATTATACGGGGTCCATTATTCTGTATGGAGCATTATATGAGGTTCTTTATTCTGTATGGAGCATTATATGGGGTCCATTATTCTGCATGGAGCATTATAGGAGGTCCATAATTCTGAATGGAGCATTATACGGGGCTCATTATTCTGTAGGAGCATTATACAAGGTCCATTATTCTGTATGGAGCATTATATGGGGTCCATAATTCTGAATGGAGCATTATACGGAGGTCATTATTCTGTATGGAGCAATATATGAGGTCCATTATTCTGCATGGAGCATTATAGGAGGTCCATAATTCTGAATGGAGCATTATATGGAGCCCAGTATTCTGTATGGAGAATTATACAAGGTCCATTATTCTGTATGGAGAATTATACAAGGTCCATTGTTCTGTATGGAGCATTATATGGGGTCCATAATTCTGAATGGAACATTATATGGGGCTCATTATTCTGTATGGAGCATTATATGAGCTCCATTATTCTGAATGGAGCATTATATGAGGCCTATTATTCTGTATAGAGCATTATACGGGGCCCATTATTCTGTATGGAGAATTATACAAGGTCCATTGTTCTGTATGGAGCATTATATGGGGTCCATAATTCTGAATGGAGCATTATATGGGGCCCATTATTCTGTATGGAGCATTATATGAGGCTCATTATTATGTATGAAGCATTATACAAGGTCAATTATTCCGTATGGAGCATTATATTGGGTCTATTATTCTGTATAGAGCATTATATTGGGCTCATTATTCTATATGGAGCATTACATGGGGCCCATTTTACTGTATGGAACATTATGTGAGGTCCATTATTCTCTATGGAGCATTATATGGCACCCATTTTGTATGGAGCATTATATGGGGTCCATTATTCTGTATGGAGCATTATATTATTATAATTTATTTATATAGCACCATTGATTCCATGGTGCTGTACATGAGAAGGGGTTACATACAAATGGGGCCATTATTCTGAATGGAGCATTAAATGGGGTCGATAATTCTGTATGCAGTACTTTATAGGGCTTATTATACTGGGGATACAGAGGTCCAATTGTCCCCTGGGCTACCAATGCTGAAATTAAGCACCAACCATCAATTTACCATATTATTGGAATGACACTCTTTAGGAGCACAGTGCAAGTTACTGCATCAAATCCTTTGCGCATCTGTCAGCAGAATACAGGCTGCAAATGGTGGCTGTTGTAAGACAACATGTGCCTGCTGATGGAAAATGGAAGCAACATTTCAATTTCTATGGGCTACTTATATAGAACAGAAACCTCTAATATGGCAGAGGAGATGAACGGAGTTATCCCTTATCCCAGACCGGTGAGAACGTGCTGAAGATCCCACCACTGGTAGCCCTCCTCAATCCTGAGATTTGTGAATGGAGCGCCCTGTTTGAATAGAGCAATGGTTGAGCTCGTGCACCACCGCTCTACTCATTGTCTATAGGACTGACATGGCAGATAGCTACCCTCTGCCATCTCCAGCAGTCCCATAGTCAACACATGGAGAGGTGGTGCTCCATTCATTGCTCTATTCAAAGAGGGCACTCCAGAGCCACATTATCAATATCAATCAGAGGTTGACTAGGATAAGAAAAAACAAGGCGTTAAAAAAATCAGCACCACAAGTGTTCATGGGTTGTATCTGATGCTGCAGCATCAAACAGAATGAGACTGAGCTTTAAAGGTCTTTTAGAAGGAAAAACGACTTTCATATGAATCAGTGGTTATCTTTAGTTATTAAAATCATACTTTATCCCTTTATTCATCTTCATACCTCCTAACATGCAGTTTGCACCATGGTCCAAGGTTCAGAGTGTCCCTCTCTGTAATATAGGTTGAGCTCTGTGTGTATCCAGGGTGCTGCTTTCTTCGCTTCCTTTCATGTATTAGCACAGCTTCTATCCTGAAACTATTTCCTCTTTAGGTGCTTTCCTCCTTTTCTACAGCCTACTTTCTCTGTCCTCACTGAGACTTTACATATTTTTTCCCCTCTTCACTGCAGATATTTGTACAATCCATAAGGAGAGAAGAAAGAATAATAGTAGTGAGAGCCATCACGTGCAAAAGAAGGAACTCAGCTTTGCAAAAGCAGCGGGCTAGATATGAGTACTGATGGACCCTCTGAAGAGGAAAAATGCAGAAAAATGATAGCTTTACATGTAGGTAAAAAAAAGCCACGCCTGCGTAATGCTTGACTAAGCAGGAAGTTCTGTTGACTTTAATAGAGAAGGGCTAGTGCATGCTTTTTGGAGCTTTTTCGAGCAGATAAAGAAGAAATATAAAAAAATAAGTTTTTGCTGACAACTGTGAAATAAAATTCCCAAATCATTTCAGTCTTAAACTAGTGCACCCCCCTATCCTACAGCAAATGACAGAAAGTTGGTGAAGGTACTGGAACGGTTCACATGTAAAGCGCCATGGAATAAATGGCGCTATAAAAATGTATAATAATAATAATAATAGGGCTGCAAAAGGATTCTTCCTCTGGGTCATGACCTAAAAAAGCATTAAGCTACTTACGGGTAGCTGCGTTTTTCGGAGGCCCATGACAGCACTACGAGAGAGGGGATCCGCCCTTCAGGAACAGGAAACCTACAGAGATACAAAAGGGCGGCACCTCTCCCTATGCATCAGTTGTATATTAGAGCCTGAGAGGACTACCGCGGTTAGTAGCACACAAATATTATATACAGTTTATATACAAAACTAATCCAATACAAATACCACACGTGAGATCTATATATATATCTCATTATATACATTATAGGAAGTGCAACCCCCCGTGAATAGGGAGGGAACTAAGGGTGCTGTCATGGGCCTCCGAAAAACGCAGCTACCCGTAAGTAGCTTAATGCTTTATTCGGACTCCCATGACAGCACTACGAGAGAATTACAGAGATGTAAAACTACCTTAGGGAGGGACTATAGCCTGCAGTACCCTTAACCCGAAGGTGAGATCAGAGGAGCACCCCAAGTCCAACCGATAGTGCTTGAAAAAGGTGGAAGGGGACGACCACGTAGCTGCCTTACATATCTGGTCGATTGATACTCCAGATCTTTCCGCCCAGGATGTAGCCATGGCCCTGGTGGAATGCGCCCTCAGATTCTGCGGAGCCGGACCTCCACCTGCAGTATAAGCCAGAGAGATAGCCTCCCTAATCCACTTCGCTAGTGTGAACTTCGAAACTCTAAACCCTTTCCTAGGACCTTGGAAGGATAAAAATAACGCATCCTCTCTCTTCCAAGCGTTAGTGACTGTGATGTATTCTAACAGGCATCTCCTAACATCTAATGTATGGAGTAGTTCTTCTTTAGCGTTAGAGGGGTTAGGGAGAAATGATGGTAACACTATCTCCTGTGATCTGTGAAAATGTGAGGCGACTTTTGGCAAATAGGCGGGGTCCGGTTTTAGGACTACTCTGTCCTGTAAAAACTCTGTATATGGGGAGAGTCTAGAGAGCGCTTGAATGTCCCCTACTCTACGAGCAGATGTTATCGCTACCAAGAACGCTGTCTTGAGGGACAATAATTTAATTGAAGCAGAATGTAAGGGCTCAAACGGTTCTCTAGTCAAGGCTGACAGGACTAGGTTGAGATCCCAAGGTACCGACCTGTTCTTGTGTATAGGTCTAGCTCTACTGGAAGCTTTTATAAACCTTGATACCCAATAGTTATTAGCAACGTTACAAGAAAACAGGGCCCCCAGGGCTGAGACTTGTACTTTTAGTGTACTCGTGGATAGGTTTAACTCTAAACCTTTCTGCAGGAATTCTAAAATTTGGTTAATTGGTAACCCTTCTTCAATTCTGAAATCTGAAGAGGCCAAGAACTTCCTCCAGGTTCTAGAGTAGATCTTTGTTGTTATATTTTTTCTACTCTTCATAAGGGTATCAATTAAGTTTGGGGAAAAACCTCTGTTTTTTAATAATGACCTCTCAAACACCATGCCATCAAATGGAGCCCCTTCACCTGCGGATGGGTGATCGGACCTTGATGGAGTAAATTGGGAATGTCCGGAAGTACCCAGGGGTCTTCCACCGACATGGTCCTGAGCCACGCGAACCAAGCTCTCTTGGGCCAGAAAGGGGCGACCAGTATGACCCTTGCTCGGTCCTCCCTTATTTTCCTGACCACAAGAGGTAATAGGCCCAGCGGGGGAAACGCATAAGCCAAACGGAAGTCCCATTTGATCAAGAAGGCGTCCACTGCCAACGGATTCTCCCTGGGATTCAGAGAACAGAATTTTTTTGTTTTTCTGTTGTCCCTGGTGGCAAACAGGTCCACGTCTGGATGACCCCACATGTGGACAATCTGACCGAAGATGTCTCTGTTCAGGGACCATTCCCCTTGTTTTAACGTGTTGCGGCTTAGAAAGTCCGCTTTTATGTTTTCTTTCCCTTTTAAATGTAGAGCAGTTAAAGATAGTAAATTGCTCTCTGCTGTCTGGAGAAGGCGGTCTGCTACTTCCATCAGAGATTCGGAGTGTGTTCCACCCTGGTGGTTTACGTAGGCTACTGCCACCCGGTTGTCGGAGAGGATCTTGACATGGTGACCCTGTAGATACACGAGGAGTTTTTTAACTGCTAGCTCAATAGCCATTAACTCTCTCTGATTGGAGGAAGCTGATGTTTGAGGGTCCCATAGCCCTTGAACTACGATGTCACCCATGTGCGCCCCCCATCCCGTAGGGCTGGCGTCAGTTGTTATTACACGAGTCACATGTGTCACCCAGGGAACTCCTGCCGACAGATTGCCTTCTACTAGCCACCATCTGAGAGATGTAAGTACTACTGGACTTAACGTCACCTGACCCTGCAAGGACCCCTGTAAGGCTCTATCATTGTCCAGAACCTCAAACTGTAAAGGTCTGGTATGGAATTGGGCCCAACGGACGGCAGGAATGCACGAAGTTAGGGATCCTAACAGTGACATAGCCTGTCTAAGGGTCATGGATGGTTTATTAATCGCCTTCAACACCTGTTGTTGAATGTGGAGTAATTTATCAGGCGGCAAACAGCATTGTTGGGTCTCTGAATTTAATAACAGTCCGAGGAATCTCTGAATTTTTAGGGGCTGTAAACGGGATTTGTCATAATTTATAATCCAGCCCAGATGTTCTAGTTTGGCTATGGCTGTCATTGCTTGCGAAAGGCAATGATCTGCTGAATTCCCCACAATAAGGAAATCATCCAGATAAGGTATTATGAGGATATCGGATTCTCGCAAATATGCCATAACCTCAGCGACTATCTTGGTAAATACCCTAGGAGCTGCAGAAATGCCGAAGGGAAGGGCTCGATATTGAAAATGACGAACAATTCCCTCTATAGACACCGCCACCCTCAGGAACCTCTGGAAGTTCTCATGGATAGGAACATGATAGTATGCGTCCTTAAGATCTACAACAACCATAAAGCAGTGTTTGAACAACATCTTTATTGTAGTACTGATAGACTCCATTTTGAAGGTTTTATTAACCAGGAATTCATTAAGAGATTTAAGATTAATGATGGTCCTAAATGACTTATCTGGTTTTTGAATCAGAAATAGAGGAGAGTAGAACCCTCTTCCTCTTTCTGAATCTGGGATCTCAATCAGCACCTTTTTAAGACATAAATTGGTGACTTCAGCTTCCAAAGCCGTTTGTTCAATAGAGGAGGAACGTAAGGGGGTTAATTTGAACTTATCCCGAGGCCAATGGTCAAACTCCAGTCTCAGACCGTCTGATATAATGCCTCGGACCCAGTCACTATTAGTGATGTCAGACCATGCGGAAGAGAAGGCTGCCAATCTCCCTCCCACAGGGATTGCTAGTCATTGGTCTGACTTTTTACGTTCTTTTGAGGAACGGCGGAACATATAGCCCGTACCTCTCTTGCGTCTATCCTCCCATCTGAAATTATCTCTCGAGGGTGAGGACGCGCGTTTCCTTCCGCGACCAAACCTCCTTCTGTTGAAGGGGCGACGGTAAGATGCTGATGCCAGATTAGGGAACTTCTTCTTATCATCACCTGCTTTTTCAAGCAAGTCATCCAGAGTTGGTCCGAAGAGATATTCCCCTTTACATGGGATAGCGCAGAGCTTGGATCTTGATTGGATGTCACCGGACCAACATTTTAACCATAAGGCTCTACGAGCCGCGTTGGAAAGACCTGCTGCTCTGGCCGCCATCTTGACAGAATCCAATGAAGCGTCCGACAGGAAGGCCGCAGCGTCTTGAATTACTGGGAGCGCATTCAGGATTGTATTCCTGGACGCACCTTCCTTAAGTTGTGACTCCAGCTGACTCAGCCAGACCATTAAGGATCTTCCTGTACACGTTGCGGCCACCGCTGGTCTCAGAGATCCAGCCGCCATCTCCCAGGTACCTTTAAGAAAGGTGTCTGCCTTCCTATCAAGCGGATCTTTAAGGGACCCCATATCCTCAAAGGGTAATGCGGCATTTTTGGACGCTTTTGCCACCGCAGCATCTAGCTTAGGGGCCTTGTCCCAGGTATCAACCGCTGCATCCTCAAAGGGATACCTGCGTTTTAAAGCTGGTGGTAACGAGCCTTTTTTCTCCGGTTTCTTCCACTCTCGGAGAATTAACTCTTGAACTTTATCTATCACCGGAAAAGATCTGCGTTTCTTATGGTCTAATCCGCTGAACATTAACTCCTGCCTGGAAGGTTGAGTTTTTGGCTCTTCCAGGCCCATCGTACCCCTGACCGATTTAACTAGTTTATCAACTCGGTCCAGCGGCAGACAAAAACGGCCAGAGTCCTCTTCCGATGACGAGGAAGAGGGAATAGAGCCATAGGAACCTTCCTCTCTTTCTTCCTCCGAAGACTCAGAGATTAAGGGAGTTCTAGGTTTTGAACTTCCCGCCTGGGATAGAGACCGCAGGGATTCCCTTACTTCCAGACGGATCATCTCTTTTAAGTTAGCCGTAGTTGCAGATTCTTCCGCTACCTAGGGGAGGACAATAAGGTGATACCATCTATCCGACCTGATGTCCCTTAACCCCTACCACACCTGTAGACCTCACCGTCTGCTGTATACAGGGGGCACATAATTTTTTGGGATAAGAATCTGGTAAGGGGATTCCACATAGGGCGCACTCCTTATGTTTCGTCTTTGCACTTTTCTTCCCCTAGAATGACAAAGTATAAGGGGGCCCGAGTCACTGAGTGAACATTCACGTAGATCACTTACCAGTGTACGCCAAGAAAGGTACCGGAACACGAGGGGGTTCTTTCCCAGTCGACGCTCTCGATCCCTGCTTGGACGAGCTTTTGCGGCTGGACTGGTCACTCCTGACATGCTCCTTCTCCAAGGGCTTCTGTCGCACCTCCAGTAGCTGAGGCTGCTCACCATCACTCTCCATGATGGAAGTGTGACCAAAAGCAGGGCTCTAAGTCCAACACCTGCTTAAATCCCCCTGGGTTCCGGTCAGCAGGCTGCCTGGCGTCATCCCATTGGTTTCTGCTTACCAGACCGCAGCTGGGAGGTCAGCGGTAGTTAGTGGGGAATCCGGTGTCCAGGATCGATGGGCGCCGCCATCTTGGATAGACTGCGCATGCGCAGCCATCCAGTAACCCGGAAGCGCCTGCCGACTCCGCCCCCGGCGTCACAGCACTCCGGAAACGCTCCTGAGAGCGGTGCAGGACGCCGGAGATGTGCGACAGCGCTCCGGTCGGCGCCGCTCTCCCGTCACCGCTACCCCACTCCACCGCCGCACCGCCTCGCTGCAAGAACCAAGGGGGGGATATACTTACCAACGCCGGCATAGAATGGAGATCAGGCAATCCTCCGGACCCTGCTCCCTGCTGCCATACGCCACCGACGTGCAGTCCAGCCAGGACCACCGTGGCGCCTCCAGGGACATCCGCACCGGCCGAGGTAGGAGACCCCCCCGCTACCAGATTCGGCCGGCCGGCCTGGGATCCACTACGGAGATTTTCATCTGTAGGATCCTGTCCCTCCAGGAACAGGAAACCAACTGATGCATAGGGAGAGGTGCCGCCCTTTTGTATCTCTGTAGGTTTCCTGTTCCTGAAGGGCGGATCCCCTCTCTCGTAGTGCTGTCATGGGAGTCCGAATAAATAAAGCTTCTCCAGCCTGACAAACAATGACTACCGGTGGTCTCCAGGGGGAGGAATTAGGGGATGTCACCAGCCAAGAAGAACCTTTACTTGGAGCTTACACAACAGGCATCGGTCAAGTCTGTGATATTATAATGGCACGAAGAACATAAGAGGTCTCCGCTGATTATCCCAAGGACTGTAAAGGTACAAATTCCACCTTTCTATAGCTGGCCATACACAATAGGTTTAAGCTGATTGACCATGCCAATTTTGCCGGGACCAGTTGATCATCTAATGTCTGTGGAGGATCTCTCCTAATGGCAGATGGATTTTTAACATGACCCATCCCATTGTTCTTCGCCATCGCTACAAGTGTCCATCAGAGGCTTAAGGTACCGTCACACTAAGCAACGTCGCCAGCGATCTGTGACGTTGCAGCGTCCTAGGGAGCGATATCGCTGTATTTGACACGCAGCAGCGATCAGAATCCCGCTGTGAAATTGCTGGTCGCTGCTAGAAGGTCTGCACATTATTTGGTCGCTAGGTCGCCGTGTATCGCCGTGTTTGACAGCAAAAGCAACCATACCAGCGATATTTTACACTGGTAACCAGGGTAAACATCGGGTTACTAAGCGCAGGGCCGCGCTTAGTAACCCGATGTTTACCCTGGTTACCAGCGTAAAATGTAAAAAAACAAACAGTACATGCTCACCTGCGCGTCCCCCAGCCTCTGCTTCCTGACTCTTACTGATCGCCGGCCCTAAACTGAAAGTGAAAGCACAGCGGTGACGTCACCGCTGTGCTGTTAGGGCCGGAGCTCAGTCAGCGTCAGGAAGCAGAGGCTGGGGGACGCGCTGGTGAGTATGTGCTGTTTGTTTTTTTAACTTTTACGCTGGTAACCAGGGTAAACATCGGGTTACTAAGCGCGGCCCTGCGCTTAGCAACCCGATGTTTACCCTGGTTACCCGGGGGCCTCGGCATCGTTGGTCGCTGGAGAGCGGTCTGTGTGACAGCTCTCCAGCGACCAAACAGCGACGCTGCAGCGATCGGCATCGCTGTCGCTATCGCTGCAGCGTCGCTTAGTGTGACGGTACCTTTACTGTCCTCTCCCCATATAGCCCGATTACAGTCAATGAGTAGAGGGAAGTCGATTCGCATCAAATGCAAGTATTACATGGCAGAGGATATTGCTGTGACCAGGAGGACATGTCCAGGGAGAACAATCGGCCCATGTTCTCATGAGCTGCGACACCTCAAATCTGCTGGTCCCCGGTGGCTTCTCATTGCCAGCTTCCCTACAGTGACGGGTCTCTGTCCTGCTTTGGCAGAGGTTTTATATTACAATTAAAACTGAAAAATATGTCTTCCCTCCTCCTCCCTCACTGTCTTGTATATGGCTGTAGGACAACTGGCTTCAGCAGAAGCCTCCCTGCCTCCAGTAGGACTACATATACCGAAGCTCCTCCGACTTGTACAAGGAGCAGAGTTTCTTCAGCCTCCAGCCCAAGATGGAAGTGATGGACTGACTATTTCAGGATCATGCAGAAAATGCTGCCGGCAAACAATCAATGAGGGCGACAACGCTTCTTGCTTTATTTAAACATTAATTTCTAAGTGGAGAGAGGTCCTATAAGTTGAATAATGAAGTAATGGTGGCACAATTATTACTAGATTGCACTTACCTTCGTGCCATAGATTTGGGTCTTCCTTGCACCAAGGTCACTTGAGAAAGCCATCATGGTGAATGCAGCTGTCTGTCCGCCTTCAAACTCCATGTTCACAACCTATTTTGGATGAATGCCGTAATTCTTGTTACTAGACTGAAGTTGTAGAGTTTATACACTTTTCTATGAGATTTATTAGTTACTTGTAATAGAATCATCTATTGTATTATTATGCATTTTGTTAGACTAATACACATTAGACGGCTGTCAGCTAAAAGATCATTCAGCTGACGGCCATCCCATCCACCTTCTCCCGTACACAGGAGCGCCCGTCCGGCCAAGTTCTCCTGTGTTTTCTGAGAAACCCATCAACTGACATCTCGGCTGGCGACTTATCTCAGAAAGAACAATGCGATCAGTAGTTAGAAATCAGACATGCCTCATCGACACCTCTCCCGATCATCATTCACCTGATGCCCCCATACTCATTAGACTGTCGGCCAAACCTGTCGATATCGGCGGGTTCTACCATAATCCGGCCATAAGTATAAGGCCTAAAGGCCCCCATATTCATTGGACTGTGGGCCAAACCTGTCGATATTGGCGGGTTCGACCATAATCCGGCCATATGTATAAGGCCTAAAGGCTTCCATACACATTAGACTGGTGGCCAAACCTGTCGACATTGGCAGGTTCTACCATAATCCGGCCATATGTATAAGGCCTAAAGGCTTCCATACACATTAGACTGTCGGTTGATATCGGCGGGATCTACCATAATCCGGCCGTCTGTATAAGGCCTAAAGGCCCCCATATTTATTGGTCTGTGGGCCAAACCTGTCGATATTGGCGGGTTCTACCATAATCCGGCCATATGTATACAGCCTAAAGGCCTCCACACACATTAGCCTGTTGGCCAAACCTGTCGACATCAGCGGGTTCAACCATAATCCGGCCATATGTATAAAGGCCCCGTCACACATAGCGACACTGCAGCGATACAGACAACGATGCCGATCGCTGCAGCGTCGCTGTTTAGTCGCTGTGTGGTCGCTGGAGAGCTGTCACACAGACAGCTCTCCAGCGACCAACGATGCCGAGGTCCCCGGGTAACCAGGGTAAACATCAGGTTGCTAAGCGCAGGGCCGCGCTTAGTAACCCGATGTTTACCCTGGTTACCAGTGTAAAATGTAAAATAACAAACACTACATACTCACCTTCGCGTCCCCCGGCGTCCGCTTCCTTCACTGACTGAGCGCCGGCCCTAACAGCAGAGCGGTGACGTCACCGCTGTGCTGTACTTTCACTTTACGGCCGGCAGTCAGTCAGTGCAGGAAGCAGACGGCAAGGGACCTGACGGACACCGGAATGTGAGTATGTAGTGTTTGGGTTTTTTTACATTTACGATGGTAACCAGGGTAAACATCGGGTTACTAAGCGCGGCCCTGCGCTTAGTAACCCGATGTTTACCCTGGTTACCAGTGAAGACATCGCTGAATCCGTGTCACACACACCGATTCAGCGATGTCAGCGGGACCTCAACGACCAAAAAAAGGTCCAGGCCATTCCGACACGACCAGCGATCTCACAGCAGGGGCCTGGTCGCTGGTACGTGTCACACATAGCGAGATCGCTACTGAGGTCGCTGTTGCGTCACAAAACTTGTGACTCAGCAGCGATCTCGCTAGCGATCTCGCTATGTGAGACGGGGTCTTAAGGCCTAAAGGCCTCCATACACATTAGATTATCATGGACCGAATCCACCGATATTGAAAAGATCAGCCAATAGTTTAATGTGTACAAGGGTCCTTAACTCTTCCTTGAAAGGTGATGTTGGTGAGATAAGGATTCAACATGTCCAATTTTGGACTGTCGATCCTTTTGTTCTGTTAGAGATAAGCCGAGGCCAAAAATGTGGCAGTAGCTCTCTCATAGCGAACAAAAAAGAGCAAGCGATCCAGTGTATGGTTGGGCGAGACAGCACCAGGCCCTAAGGATGGTTCAGCCAACAGCTTTCTAGTGTGTGGCTCAAAAGGAACCTGACAGTTAATACATGCTACCCGATCCATAAGCCGCGGGCACGGAGAAGCCACCAGGAACCTGCCTGTCCAACTAGTCTCCAAGCTCTTAAAGTAGATTTTTCTCTGAAATGCGTCAGCTCTTCAATCAAACATTCATGGCAGGAATCAGTGCCTGATACATGCTGCTTGTGGATGGAGCAGCATATATCAGCTGTCAGGTTCCCTTTAATGCTGTTTTCCACAATTCCCGTTATCCCTTTATTTACCTGGTTGCTGACGACATCATTGTCACATTCGTAGACACATCTTCCGTAAGGGCCGTTTTTTAAAGCGTCAGTCAGCGATTCAATATCGTGGACCCCATTGCTACATACAACAGACATGGGCCAGCCAAAGTTTCCCTAAGAACCAAAACAAATGCATAATAAAAAAATAATAATAGAAAACGTAAAAAAAAAAAAAAAAAAAGTGAAAAAAATTCTGGTAATCGATATAGGAAGTTGGTTTATCGGTTTAGTCTGCAGATTGTATGTAAAGGTATCATTTGTAGTCACAGCGTAAACTTGCAGACCTATGTAAAAAAAGACAAATCCCTCAAATCCCAACAGGCAAGAACGCTCATTACATCACATCCCTCACATCTGCAGCGAGCCGGGCTTTACTGCGGCTCCGACACTCTATTCTTTGAAAAAGACAATAAAGAGAGTTAGAAACAGTAAAATGAACATATAATATGTCATTAAAGGGTCATCCAACAATTTTAAAAAATGGCTGCTTTTTTCTCTAACAGCGCCACACCTGTCCACGAGCTGGGTGGAGTATTGCAGCTTTTCGTTTCAAGTGAATGGCGCTATGAACTGCAATACCATGCATTCTAGGGGTCCAACTGCTAGGGTGTCTGATGTCAAAATGACTGACTGTTTCCAATGACAACCACCAGAATTATAAGTGCAGCTCTGGACCAGGATTGGTACAAAATAAGCAATGTAATGTATTTACACAGTGACTCCACCAACAGAATAGTGAGTGCAGCTCTGGGGTATAATACAGGATGTAACTCAGGATCAGTACAGGATCAGTAATGTAATGTATGTACACAGTGACTGCACCAGCAGAATAGTGAGTGCAGCTCTGGAGTATAATACAGGATGTAACTCCGGATCAGTACAGGATCAGTAATGTAATGTATTTACACAGTGACTCCACCAACAGAATAGTGAGTGCAGCTCTGGAGTATAATACAGGATGTAACTCAGGATCAGTAATGTAATGTATGCACACAGTGACTGCACCAGCAGAATAATGAGTGCAGCTCTGGAGTATAATACAGGATGTAACTCAGGATCAGTAATGTAATATATGTACACAGTGACTGCACCAGCAGAATAGTGAGTGCAGCTCTGGGGTATAATACAGGATGTAACTCAAGATCAGTACAGGATCAGTAATGTAATGTATGTACACAGTGACTGCACCAGAAGAATAGCGAGTGCAGCTTTGGAGTGTAATACATGATGTACCTATATAAGTATCTGCATGTACTATATACTTTTTCTGTAGAAACAGCGCCACTCTTGTGTAAAGGTTATAACTGGTATTGAAGTTCTGAAGTGAATAGAGTAGCAGTCACAGCCCATGGATAGGAGGGGCACAGTTTCTGGTGAAAGGCTAATCTCCGATAACCCTTCTTTCTAAGCATTGTACAATGTAGATGTTCCAGGCATTTCCCTACACGACACCTATCCTGCCCCAAAACTTGAAAACTAGGAGGAGCAGCTCCTTTATAACGTCCATGTGCAACCAGGGGATAGCTAGAGCGCTGGACCAGCGAATATAGGCAGCCCCCCTTGATGGCAATACGTTCTTCTCACAGCTCATCATGTACCGCCATCATATGAACATACGTGCAATATTCACAGCAGATCCACGAGCGGAGGTAACGGGATTGGTGCAGTGAGCACAATTATCTACGTTTCTTCCCGTCACGCAGTCTGAACAGATGTCAGATTTCGCCATCTACAAAGAGAGAATGAAATAAAGGGAGGTGCAGTCCGCAGAGCAGATGTATTGTGAGTGTCCTGCGCCGGCTCCTGGCAGACGGCACCGGCCTTTTGTATCTGGTCATACAAGACGCTCTCTTTTTTTTTTTGCTTCCACATTCACTTGTGCTGGTTTCTGCCTACTAGACGTATGCTGGAAGTTTGGCATGGCTGTAAGGAGCAGATGGCAATCTTCTAAGCAGCCGCCTATGAACAATGGATTACTTAATAGCCAGCACTTAAATATTGTCCCCGGCACAGACTCTGCTCTTCGGGGCCCCACCATGGCAGATGTAGGTTACGTGAGGTTACACTTGCCGCTACCATCTTCCTTTCCTACATTTCTAGTAGGTGATGATCACACAGCGGGGACTAATCTGATAAAATGGACACCTGATGAATGAGGATAATTTTTAAGTTATAGATGTTCACCTAATGAGAATGATTGGCTCTTTCTTGTTTTGAGACACACAATTCCTTTAAACCGACATCACTAGGACCTGATATCAGATTATTGGAGCGCACCCACGCAAGGGCAATGGGGTACTCGGTACCGGGTCCTTCGGTTCGGGGGATGTCACGGTGGCCCGACCCGGTCCGTGGCCCTTTGAGGGACGTCCAATAAAGAAAAGAGTTTTTATGGTTTTGGTAAAGGTCTTTAAAGGGGAAGTGTTCGTGACGCCACCTGTGGTATTCGGTCAGGGTGACCGACGCTGCTTAGGGGTCCGCTGGGGTGATGTGATTGCAGCTTGATGGTATACCTTCCCACAGGTCAAGTGTTTCCCCAGGGCTTCCCGGTGTGTAGATGGTGGATGGTGTGAGGCGCAGAGAAGAACGAGGACACAAGGTTGCAGTCTCTTTACCTTTACTGAAGGCTTCAGCATCCACAGTCCAGAGCACCAGATCACAGGGTAGGCAGAGTCCGGCCGGTCTGAAGGCAAATCCAGAGTCTCCTTATCCAGGTGGAAATCAGTAGCCTTCCTATGCGCACAGTAACACAGTAGGTTCCCACTTGCATAAGCTCCAATAAGGTCCTCACTGTTATTACTCCTCTCTCTGTTCCCCGTGGTCAGAGAGAACAAAAACACGTATGACTGGTGGCCTGAGGCTTTTTATAGGGACCCTAGAGGCGCCCCGACCCCCACAAGTTGCCACTGTGTCTCCTGTGTATAAAAGTCGGGCAGCCAACGTAGAATTAACTGTCCTGCAGTCTCTGAAGTAAAGCATAGAGATCCTTACTCCCTCAGTATTCTGGCCACCAGATTCCTGCGCTTCAGAAGGAGGAGCCTCTCACAGGACAGGACTCCTTCTGGTTTCCTCTCCTTTTGCTATGACTTCGTTTCTCACTCACTGCAATACACTTCCTTTCAATGTCTCTTTCCTAGGATGCTGCCGCACGTGGGGCAGGCGCAGCTCCGTGGACCCTCGTCCTCCTCAGACCGCAGTCTGGATCTGACTGGAACCCACTCCAGCCAGCTTCTACCATACTCCGTCGAGTTCTGACTAACTTCCCAACCAACCCACCAGTTTTACCTATATGTGAGGAGTGGCCTAGTAGATAGACCCTTTGCTCTCCCTGGTGGCTGGAGTGTGAAGCATGTTGTGTGTGGTTGTGATACCTGGACAGAAGATCTCCTTTATTGCCTTCAGACATAATATCGCTCCCCTGGTGGAAGAACAACATCACTGCAACGACCAGGACTCTGGGGCGCTGCACTATCAACCATTGCGGATTATCAGCTGGTTACACAGAAAGTGCATGCACTCACTTGTAAGAGTGACGCTTCGTTCCGACAACCATTTTTTGTTCCATCGACCATTTTTTGTTCCTTGTGCGCAACGAACCACACATGGATGGCCCAAGGACTAATTGTAGCCCACAATGTTTATTGTCTGTACATGTCCCCGCTTAATTAGAAAGTGCTGCGGAATATGTTGGCGCTATATAAATAAAAATTATTATTATTATGTGCTAGAGCGCAGGTCCCACAACTATTAAGTGTTCGTGCCTTGAAATTCCACACTAGAATTTCACGCCTTCTGGATTATCAAATAATGGGTGTCACATAAATGTTTTAGTCTGGAATTAGATCACTGGATAGTCTAACTAGGACTGAGCATGAAAAATCAATTCGGAAACTCCTCAAATTGTTAAAAATGAAATTAACAATCTTGCAATTTTCACACTGGCCACTGGGGCTTTTTTAGACTTACACTTCCTGTCCTTTCAGAAAGAGTTTTCAGCAGTTTCGTTATCATCAGAGGCAGGGTTACAATGATAAGTGACACCTCTATACACAGTTTGTAACACAGGATGCACCAATCACAACAGTTGATGTCACAGCTGACCTGCTCCCCCTCCCTTCTCAATTACCTTTTCACATGCTCATTAGATGCTTCAATCCAAAATATTGAGTCAGACTGTTCATAGTGGCTAATATACATGTGCATCTCCTAAAACAACAGGAAGTACGAGTCTAAAAAAAGACGCATACCATTGGTGCAACCAGGGGCCCAGGAGGTAAGGGGGCCACTACCACCTCCAAAGCAGGTGAAATTGAGCATTATGATGAGATATTGGACTGCAAGTGGCCCATATATTGTTCTTGCACAGGTGTCTTATCCTGTCTGTGTCCGCTACTGCTACAGTGTATAATATACAGGTAGACTAATGTTATACGGTAGGATACATGACTGAGAAGTGTATAATAAAGAGAAACCAGGCGCACAACTATAGTCAAAGTAACAGGGAGGTGCCAAGGGGCCGGTAGTAATGAACTACATGAGCAAGAAAGAGAAAAAAGGCACTACCGTAAAAGCCCGCACACTACACCAAATAGTAATAATATAAAGCTTTATTAAGTACACCAAAACAGCAGAAAAAATGCATAAAACATAAGTAAAAACAGAGCAATAGCACCCCACTCCTGGACCCCCTATGCTGTGAGGGCACTACATCCACAATCCAAATGGTAAATAGAATGATGACAATAAATACATAGTTACAAAAAATATCAACATGAATATAAATATACAATAGTAACCATACACAATCCCAATGGTTAATAGAATGATGACAATAAATACACAGTAACAAAAATATCAATATAAATATACAATAGTCACCATAAACATATATAGTAATGCCCCAAGAATAACAGATGGCAAAAGACCTCCTATAGCAATCATGAATATATTAAAAAAAAAAAAAAAGGAAGCAAAGCGCAGCTAATATAGTGGCCAGCATAAATCCTGTTTGGGCGAGTATATACCTATAGCCCAGTCAAAGTAATGGCCACGATAACAAATGCTATAGTTAACCCACCATAGCCCATGAAAGACAAATAGTAAGGCCCGCACAAAAAAGTAAGTGCAATAAAGGCCCTGTCATATGTGCAAATGGAGTCGCACAGATCTGAAGCTGCAAGCCATAATATAAATCAAGACCCAGACAAAATAAGAGGGAGATACCAACCAGAATGTTTTATGCATTTTTTCTGCTGTTTTGGTGTACTTAATAAAGCTTTATATTATTACTATTTGGTGTAGTGTGCGGGCTTTTACGGTAGTGCCTTTTTTCTCTTTCTTGCTCATGTAGTTCATTACTACCGGCCCCTTGGCACCTCCCTGTTACTTTGACTATAGTTGTGCGCCTGGTTTCTCTTTATTATACAATTTGCTGTTTTGCCCTCCTAGTGGCGGGTGTTTCTTCTCAAGGCTTGCACACGTCTTATTTGGGATTCAGGTGAGTTATGTGAGACTCACTTATGATATTTAGTTATTTATATTATTTGTTGTGTATTTTTGGTATTCGCTTTACGGGTGTTTTTGTGGACATAGGAACATGGATTGGGACGCCCGGGAGGCGGCATGGCATGCTCAATCTTCAAATATATTTGCTGCTACAGAGACGGCTGCTCAGGATTCGGATTTTTCACAACTCACTGCTGATTTAATGGCAGCACACAAACTTGGCATCAGGCTGTGGTGGAATATCCGCAGCCTGGAGGAGTATATGAAGTCCGGCATAATACCACGGGGTCTGAGGGTGGCGATATATCCAGCATGGGAGCCCTCTTCTGAATTCCAGACTACTTGGGAAAAAGGACTGTTAAGCTGCTCTAACATAATTATGAATATGCTTTTGGCACATGACAGAGAACTATTTTCAGATACTAAAAAGAAAATTAAAGATATGGAAATTAAATTGACCTCTTTTGACAATAACACTCAGGTTCAACCATTTAAACTTAAATTGAAAGATATTTTGGATAAATTTGATCACGAGATTATGCAACGCAAAAAAACTAAGTTCTCGAGGGACCGCAGAGATTTTGAACAGGGCCAAGCGTTTCGTTGGAAACATCATGGCAACTCAAGGCCTCAGTTTACATCACGCAAAACTGTGACGGGTGCTGGTATTTTACCACGCACCGATGATACTCGCACATCTGGGAGTGATTTTTTGTCCTCGGTCGAAAGCGATCTAGACACCGGACCCGAAGAGGGAAGAAGCGGCGACAATATAGCAATGAGAGTGACACGGAGCAAAGTTCACAGACCGACATTTTACAATCAACGCAGGAGATTTCGCAAATAGCTGTGCCAGATGGGTCGTCACAATGCACACCAGAAAGTCAGGTACAAGGTGACACTTTACATATTATTAATTTGTCTGATTACCAGCTATCACCAATTGAAACCTCTGTGCTTCAAAGGGGTTTGACTTTTTCACCTGTCCAGCCGGTTGATAAATTTGTGCTTATCAAGGATCTGTATCTTTTTTGTAGGTCTTTGGTTCTCCAGGTCCTACACAATAAACCACAATTGATTGATAATGTGGACCAGGCTGATCGACGTGTCTTACAGGATTTATTGGACTTATTACAGGAGAATTCTGATGTGACAGGTAAGGGTCGTTTCCCCCATAGGACCAAATCTACCACGGCTCCCCCTCTCTCTTTGGTACCCTCGGTTAGGTTTTTTTTGAACTAGTAAAGAAGGATATACTCTCACTATCTGTCCGGGCTTCTTTACCTAACAATCTGAATGCCATGGAGAGGAGGGCTATTATGGGCCTCAAAAACAATCAGGCGTTTATCATCAAGGAGGCCGATAAAGGGGGCAATGTGGTTCTCTGGCCACATGGTTTATATCTGGAGGAGGCCAATCGTCAATTGCAGAATACCAAATTCTATAGGAAACTCCCGTCAGATCCCACAGGAATATTTTCTGTGAAATACAGGAGGCTCCTGGACAGGGCCAAGGATTTGGGCATTATCCGGGAACAAGAATTCAGATTTTTGTGGGTGGAGTGTCCTATTGTGTCTACCTTTTACATGCTGCCCAAGGTGCACAAAAATTTGGTTAAGCCTCCTGGTCGGCCCATTGTGGCCAGTATTGGGAGCCTATGTGAAAAGGCATCAATCTATGTAGATTATTTTCTACAGCCTTTGGTTAAACAACTGCCCTCCTTTGTACAGGACTCTTCATGTTTCATTCGCACATGTTTGGACATGAGCATACCAACACAGGCTCTGCTCGTTACATGTGACGTGGAGTCCCTGTATTCAAATATTAACCATGGGGATGGGACCGCGGCAGTTTTATATTTCTTTGACCTTGTCGTGAATTCTGACAGAATGCATGACTCTTTTGTGGTTGACCTTTTGAGTTTCATTTTGAATCACAATTATTTTGTGTTCGACAGGACTTTCTTTTTACAGGTATCAGGGGTGGCCATGGGGGCGCGCTGTGCCCCGGCCCTCGCGAACCTATTTTTGGGTTGGTGGGAGGCCACTGTGGTCTACCCTATGGCATCATATAACAACCATGTACGCTATTGGCGGCGTTACATTGATGACCTATTCTTTGTTTGGACAGGTACAGCTTCAGAATGCCGGGATTTCATCGAGGCATTAAATTGCAATACGCATAATATCATCTTGACATATGAAATTTCCCCGTCCTCAGTGACATTTTTGGACCTCCGGGTTACTAAGGAGAATGGATCACTGGTTACGAGCCTGTTTCGAAAACCCACAGCTACGAACTCCCTCTTAGAATATCGTAGTTTCCACCCAGCGCACACTAAGAGAGGAGTACCTATCGGACAATTCTTGCGTGTTAGACGGAATTGCACTGAAGATAAAGATTTCCGGTTGGAAGCACGGGAGCTTACCTCACGACTTAAAGATAGAAGCTATCCAAGGCGGTGTATCTCGGCGGCCTACGAGCGGGCCAGGTCCCAATCCCAGGTATCTTTACTGACTGCTAAGACGAAAATTGTCAACTCCAGACCTCGTTTTATTACTACCTTCAATTCCCATTGGTCACATGTAAGGGGGATTCTTCGCAGACATTGGGATATTCTCACGACCGATCTACAGACTTCCCAAATTGTCAGCGACACGCCTCTGCTCACGGCAAGAAGGGCTCCTAATTTTAGGGACCTTCTTACTAGGAGCCATTATACAAGACAGACAAAGAGGTTACAGCGGGGTGTGGTTCTAAAGGGTTCCTTTGCATGCGGTAGCTGCAATGTGTGCCCCTTTATGTGTGCTAACAGAGATTTTTTTGTTAATCCCAGGGATGGAACCAGATACACCTTGAAGAACTACATTAATTGCAAGAGCAGTTGTGTCATCTATGCCTTAATATGTCCATGTCATATGGTATACGTGGGACAGACATCTCAGGAACTCCGACGACGCATACAGAAGCATTTTTCTACTATCAATCTGGCCTCTTTGGATCAAGCAAAGGGTAAACTCCTTACTTCAGTGGCGTCCCATTATCTCACCCACCACTCCGGTAAAATCAACAACACACGGGTGGTTGGGTTGGAGAAGATACAAATATCCAATAGGGGGGGATGTCCCAAGAAATTGCTTCTGCGGTCAGAGTCCCGCTGGATTTTCAACCTGAACTCTACAGCTCCAGCAGGGCTTAATGAGGAGCTTCTATTCACTGGCTTTTTGGGTGAATAGGTTTTGGCCTCTGTAGGCTTGTTCCTCGGGGTCATCTATTAATTATTTTGCTTTTCCCCTATTTTTTACAGGTGCCGCATGTCCCTCTCCTATTCTGGGCCTTTTTTACGTGATCATCTGGTTCCTATATGGTTTGGATGTGGGATTGCCTCCAGCATCCCTGGGATAAATTTGGAAACTAACTACTGACATCTCGGATATACTACATACCTAGTCTTTAGAGTCTTCGATTCCGTCTCTCCTGGATCTTCATGGGGGCCTACATTTACCTATATTGGTTATTGTCGCATTCTCCTACGGATTGGATTTTCTGTGGCTCTCTTTGTATATGGCCCATTTTTTCTGCTCTTGGCAAATGTTTGCATTTATATGTTTTTTCTTTAATTATTATTATTATTATCATTATTATTATTATTATTTCCTTTTCTCTTTTTTTTTTTTTTTTTCCCCCCCCCCAGCATTTCTTAGTCTAGTGCGCGTCCAATATGGTCTTGGGGTCGATATAGGTTATGATTACGGGTCTTGACTTTTTGATAGTCTGACATATGTATTTAATTCTCTATTATACATTAACATACTGCATACTGTTCTATGGGCCCCCGTTGCATTGACTGTGGAGTCTGTGGGCTTATTCCTAATTTTTTCAATCTTAATAATAAAAAATTTTCTTTCATTTTCTTTTTATTTATTATTATTATTATTTTTATTATTATTTTTTATTTATTTTTTTATTTTTATTTTTATTTTTATTTTTTTTTTGCAGTACTTTGTCTTGTACTTTTTATGTTATTTGTTTGTCTATTCGTGTGTGTGTGTGTATATATATATATATATATATATACGGGCCCGTTGTTTTGTCCTGTATCCTGGCCGTGCTTATGCTGACCGGCTCATGGGTGCTCTCGCTGCAGGTGCCCGCTGCGCTGCAGCTTTATTAGTCGGGCGCTGCCTTCTGCTGTGTGTGCTGACTATCTGCGCCTTTTCTCTACGCAGGCGCTGTGTTTTGATGATCCTGCGCTTATACACGGGCCAGCGCTACTGTTTTATGTACGCCTAGGCTTTTCTTGCCTGTGATTTTTACACGCAGGCGCCGTGTCGCTATGTTCATGCGCGGACTGGCGCCACTATGTGGGGTGCACCTGGGCCTGTCCTGCCTCTCATCTCCCCACGCTGGCGCTGTTGTGCCATGTTTTCTTGCTCATGCGCAGCTTAATGCTGTGATTTACATCTCATTTCCGGCTCCTGCATTCATGCCTCTCTCATGCACCTGTGGTCCACACCTGCACCTGGTACATCAATCAGCCAGCCGGTATTTATGTGCCTGGCATCCATGTGTACACATCTTCCCCTGACGAAGCCGTACGGGTTATGGCGATACGCGTTGGGTCGCACCCCGCTCTTACTTTCATCTGGGGCCCCCTTCTGGTTGGTATCTCCCTCTTATTTTGTCTGGGTCTTGATTTATATTATGGCTTGCAGCTTCAGATCTGTGCGACTCCATTTGCACATATGACAGGGCCTTTATTGCACTTACTTTTTTGTGCGGGCCTTACTATTTGTCTTTCATGGGCTATGGTGGGTTAACTATAGCATTTGTTATCGTGGCCATTACTTTGACTGGGCTATAGGTATATACTCGCCCAAACAGGATTTATGCTGGCCACTATATTAGCTGCGCTTTGCTTCCTTTTTTTTTTTTTTTAATATATTCATGATTGCTATAGGAGGTCTTTTGCCATCTGTTATTCTTGGGGCATTACTATATATGTTTATGGTGAGTATTGTATATTTATATTGATATTTTTGTTACTGTGTATTTATTGTCATCATTCTATTAACCATTGGGATTGTGTATGGTTACTATTGTATATTTATATTCATGTTGATATTTTTTGTAACTATGTATTTATTGTCATCATTCTATTTACCATTTGGATTGTGGATGTAGTGCCCTCACAGCATAGGGGGTCCAGGAGTGGGGTGCTATTGCTCTGTTTTTACTTATGTTTTATGCATTTTTTCTGCTGTTTTGGTGTACTTAATAAAGCTTTATATTATTACTATTTGGTGTAGTGTGCGGGCTTTTACGGTAGTGCCTTTTTTCTCTTTCTTGCTCATGTAGTTCATTACTACCGGCCCCTTGGCACCTCCCTGTTACTTTGACTATAGTTGTGCGCCTGGTTTCTCTTTATTATACAATTTGCTGTTTTGCCCTCCTAGTGGCGGGTGTTTCTTCTCAAGGCTTGCACACGTCTTATTTGGGATTCAGGTGAGTTATGTGAGACTCACTTATGATATTTAGTTATTTATATTATTTGTTGTGTATTTTTGGTATTCGCTTTACGGGTGTTTTTGTGGACATAGGAACATGGATTGGGACGCCCGGGAGGCGGCATGGCATGCTCAATCTTCAAATATATTTGCTGCTACAGAGACGGCTGCTCAGGATTCGGATTTTTCACAACTCACTGCTGATTTAATGGCAGCACACAAACTTGGCATCAGGCTGTGGTGGAATATCCGCAGCCTGGAGGAGTATATGAAGTCCGGCATAGTACCACGGGGTCTGAGGGTGGCGATATATCCAGCATGGGAGCCCTCTTCTGAATTCCAGACTACTTGGGAAAAAGGACTGTTAAGCTGCTCTAACATAATTATGAATATGCTTTTGGCACATGACAGATAACTATTTTCAGATACTAAAAAGAAAATTAAAGATATGGAAATTAAATTGACCTCTTTTGACAATAACACTCAGGTTCAACCATTTAAACTTAAATTGAAAGATATTTTGGATAAATTTGATCACGAGATTATGCAACGCAAAAAAACTAAGTTCTCGAGGGACCGCAGAGATTTTGAACAGGGCCAAGCGTTTCGTTGGAAACATCATGGCAACTCAAGGCCTCAGTTTACATCACGCAAAACTGACGGGTGCTGGTATTTTACCACGCACCGATGATACTCGCACATCTGGGAGTGATTTTTTGTCCTCGGTCGAAAGCGATCTACACACCGGACCCGAAGAGGGAAGAAGCGGCGACAATATAGCAATGAGAGTGACACGGAGCAAAGTTCACAGACCGACATTTTACAATCAACGCAGGAGATTTCGCAAATAGCTGTGCCAGATGGGTCGTCACAATGCACACCAGAAAGTCAGGTACAAGGTGACACTTTACATATTATTAATTTGTCTGATTACCAGCTATCACCAATTGAAACCTCTGTGCTTCAAAGGGGTTTGACTTTTTCACCTGTCCAGCCGGTTGATAAATTTGTGCTTATCAAGGATCTGTATCTTTTTTGTAGGTCTTTGGTTCTCCAGGTCCTACACAATAAACCACAATTGATTGATAATGTGGACCAGGCTGATCGACGTGTCTTACAGGATTTATTGGACTTATTACAGGAGAATTCTGATGTGACAGGTAAGGGTCGTTTCCCCCATAGGACCAAATCTACCACGGCTCCCCCTCTCTCTTTGGTACCCTCGGTTAGGGTTTTTTTTGAACTAGTAAAGAAGGATATACTCTCACTATCTGTCCGGGCTTCTTTACCTAACAATCTGAATGCCATGGAGAGGAGGGCTATTATGGGCCTCAAAAACAATCAGGCGTTTATCATCAAGGAGGCCGATAAAGGGGGCAATGTGGTTCTCTGGCCACATGGTTTATATCTGGAGGAGGCCAATCGTCAATTGCAGAATACCAAATTCTATAGGAAACTCCCGTCAGATCCCACAGGAATATTTTCTGTGAAATACAGGAGGCTCCTGGACAGGGCCAAGGATTTGGGCATTATCCGGGAACAAGAATTCAGATTTTTGTGGGTGGAGTGTCCTATTGTGTCTACCTTTTACATGCTGCCCAAGGTGCACAAAAATTTGGTTAAGCCTCCTGGTCGGCCCATTGTGGCCAGTATTGGGAGCCTATGTGAAAAGGCATCAATCTATGTAGATTATTTTCTACAGCCTTTGGTTAAACAACTGCCCTCCTTTGTACAGGACTCTTCATGTTTCATTCGCACATGTTTGGACATGAGCATACCAACACAGGCTCTGCTCGTTACATGTGACGTGGAGTCCCTGTATTCAAATATTAACCATGGGGATGGGACCGCGGCAGTTTTATATTTCTTTGACCTTGTCGTGAATTCTGACAGAATGCACGACTCTTTTGTGGTTGACCTTTTGAGTTTCATTTTGAATCACAATTATTTTGTGTTCGACAGGACTTTCTTTTTACAGGTATCAGGGGTGGCCATGGGGGCGCGCTGTGCCCCGGCCCTCGCGAACCTATTTTTGGGTTGGTGGGAGGCCACTGTGGTCTACCCTATGGCATCATATAACAACCATGTACGCTATTGGCGGCGTTACATTGATGACCTATTCTTTGTTTGGACAGGTACAGCTTCAGAATGCCGGGATTTCATCGAGGCATTAAATTGCAATACGCATAATATCATCTTGACATATGAAATTTCCCCGTCCTCAGTGACATTTTTGGACCTCCGGGTTACTAAGGAGAATGGATCACTGGTTACGAGCCTGTTTCGAAAACCCACAGCTACGAACTCCCTCTTAGAATATCGTAGTTTCCACCCAGCGCACACTAAGAGAGGAGTACCTATCGGACAATTCTTGCGTGTTAGACGGAATTGCACTGAAGATAAAGATTTCCGGTTGGAAGCACGGGAGCTTACCTCACGACTTAAAGATAGAAGCTATCCAAGGCGGTGTATCTCGGCGGCCTACGAGCGGGCCAGGTCCCAATCCCAGGTATCTTTACTGACTGCTAAGACGAAAATTGTCAACTCCAGACCTCGTTTTATTACTACCTTCAATTCCCATTGGTCACATGTAAGGGGGATTCTTCGCAGACATTGGGATATTCTCACGACCGATCTACAGACTTCCTTTTTTCTCTTTCTTGCACATGACTGAGAAGTACTCACCTGGGCAGCTTTATTCAGATACACTTTCTGTGCTGAATAGGGGCACGTTTCTTCCACGGCACAGTCTAAGCAGCGGCTGCTGGCGCCCTCGGGCTACATAGAAAATATTACACAGTACAAATAAACATCATTTGAGATTCCTATGTATTAACTATAAAATGTGCTGGAGAAGGATGTAATCAATACCATGGATGGCAAGAAGAACAAACAAATCAACTTTGGAAGAAATCAAACCAGACATGACACTAGAAGCAAGGATCACCAAGCTACGACTTGCCTTCTTTGGACACATCATATAAAGAAGGCAATCACTGTAGAAGGACATCATGGTCAGAAGAATAGAAGGAACAAGGAGAAGGGGAAGAACAGGAACTTGATGGAGAAGACCCTGGTGGACCTATCTAGGTTGTGCAAGATCAATCTTCCTACAGATCTTTCATCCATCAAGTCGCCATGGCTCGAGATTGAAGAATAAAAAAAATATAGAAACGGCGTGCAATGAATAATTGCAAGACTCAGATCTTAGAAGTGACGGAAACAGACTCAGAAGACAGCGGCTGGGAGGCGTTTATGGTCAAGCATTCGCCATTCAGAGTCTATGGCACGGCCATAAACAGCAAAGAGCAGGGCTCGGCTCAGTGTCATAGGCTTCGAATGGAGGACCAGGGCACAAGTCCAAGCATTGCTCCATTGTAACTCTTTCTATCATGGTCCTGTGCCGAAAAAATAAGGCCCACTTAGTCCCTCTTGGGGTCGCACCAGTCATACTAGTACTAGTATATATCCCCCATCTGTGGGATAGGTGATATAACAAGCTGGAATACCCCTTTCACCCAAATTATTACATTTCTTGATTTAAACTTACCTTGTTTTCTTTCGTAAAATGGGAGAGAGTTCCAAAAGAAGACACCTTCACACATCTGGAAGGAAGGAAAGGGTTGTCTTTTTATTAGTTTTACTAAACAGAAGTTATTGGTGAACTAGGATAAGTCCCATAACTGGTCCTGGGTGAAGAGGTTAAAAGGCTTGTACTTAGTTTTCAGGTTGTCACCTACCATACCATTGGTAACAACATGAGGGTCCAACTGATGACACCCCCACTGATCATAAGCGATGTTGTCCGTAAAGCCTCATCTAAATGGAGGTAAGGTGGAGAATCTGCACCGTTTGTTACTGATAGAATGCCTTCTAGCCATAACTCATACCCTGTGTCATGTCTACTCCATGGACTAATGGAGCAGAGGAGGACACAGAGATTAATGGAGAGATATATTGACATACATTTCATAATCTTTATATAATATAGATAAGATGATGCAATACCTTCGATCTCCCATCCAGTAACATATGAGATCAATGTCATGGCAGGACTTTGCTAGAAGAGAAAACGTACTCTCTTCTTCATTCCTCCAGTTCCCTCGAACGAACGAATGAGCAAAATGCCAGTATCCAACCTTCACACGTCAAGCACAAAAAAACCCAAAATAAACGTATACAAACGATAGACAACACAGGCCTAGCACAAGTGTAAAGTTTCCCTAGAATCCAAGATCATCAAATGTCCACGATTACACATACTGTATTTCCAACAGCCAAAACAGGGAGTTTTCACTAAAGTGTCTGTAAAGTTGGCCATTGACATGATGTGGAACCTTCCAACCATGCACGAAGATAATAAGAAGACATATGAGATCACAGAAAAAAAGATTCGATCGATTCAGTGCATGAGCAGCAGCAATCATGTGCATGAGTGGTGTCGTCTGAAATTGCAAGCTCTGCCAAATTAGGGCAGGAGCTGGGCTGCAATATCAAACAACCTTAGACAAGAGGGGCGCTACTACTCAGAAAATGTAATGTTAAACAACTTTCTAAATAGTCTTCATTTAAAAATCTCTCTACCATTTTGTCTATAAGTTACAAATCAATCAATACTCTTATTTTGTTCTGATGGCTGTTTCTGCTCTCAGTGTGAAACATAGTAGCGAAGAAGGGGAAGGAGTCGTACACAGATCTGCAGTGGAGAGAGGAGAAAGCATGTGCTGTCTCAGGTAGGGAAAAAAAAACAGACTATAGCAAAGAAGGGAAACGCATTACGAGGAAATATGTGCAGGATAGAAGCTGTGCTGATATGTGCTAATGAACTAATCAGCACCCCAGATACTCACAAATATCACATCCAGCCTATATTACAGGGAGAGATACTCCCAGAAGAGAAAAATCTGAAACTTGGAGAAAACTTCCAACTATGTATCAGAGGTCTGAGAATGAATGCAAGAATGAAGACTGCAGACTGAAATTTGACTGCAGATGATCAAAAATGTGAAAACTATTTTAGGCCCCATTTTGCGCAGCCTGGGGTTGGCTAAAAAGCATAAATTGGAACTGTGGGGTGGGGAAGAAAATTGAGAATAGGAATAGAACCTTTGGGGTGAATTCACGTACAGCTGATTTATTACAGATGATTCTGAAACTGAAAATCAGTTTCATTCATCTATATGGAGTTGCTTTGATGGCAAACAAATGGATGGAACAGTAGTTGTTGCTTCTACACATAATGACTGCTGCAAATTTCCTTTATTATTTCCTTTTAATTAGATAAAGCTTTCATGTCAACGGTGAAATACTCACAGGCTCCATGTGTTGAATATGTACGACGTCTCCGATAGCACCTGAATCTAATAACTCCTAAAAATAGGGATAAAAAGGATTAATGAGGTCTACAGAGATGCGACCAACAATCAGCGCTTCTAGATTATCTTTTATAATGAGGACGTTTCACCTTGGAGACGAATCGGGATGTGAAATCCTCTATCTAAATATTATTCTCCTAAATCGCTATACTGGAATATGTCGCCTTATCAGCCCGCAGTACATGTGCTACTACGGCACAAAAAATAGGTCCTTTATTAGCCCAAAAAAGCAGGTCTGTACTAAGCAATTATCTCCCACATTGAGACAATCATACGGATTTGTAATATATGTAAAAGAGAATTATGGTAAAATACTGTTCACTCTAAAACCAAAAACTTAACTGTCTCCATGGTAACAGACTACAAGCAAACCTTCTGTAGTCTGATCCTGCAATCACACTTTTTAATATCCATTAGTAGGCTAGCTAAGCTGGTGAAACACATCACATGACTGTCTGCTGAACAATGCTTTGGCCAATCGTTCAGCCAACAGCAATCTCAATCGCCTCTGCTACTTAGAGGAGCGCTAGCTTGGCCGACCATTCCTGTGTTCTCTATGAGAGAATCGTCACCAGACATGTTTGGTGGCTTATAGCAGCTTATATCCAGGAGAACAAAGCTATCAGTGGCAGCAATCTCCATCGGATCTTCTACATACAGCAGCGCTAGCTTGGCTGACCATAACTGTGTTCTCTACGAGAGAGCTGTCGTCAGACATGTTTGGTGGCTAATGGCGGCTTATTTCCAGAAGAAGAAAATGAACGGTGGCAGCCATCTTGATCAGTTCTTCTATATACAGGAGAGCTAGCTTGGCTGACCATTCCTGTGTTGTCAACGTGACAGTAGTAGTCCAAACATCTTTGGTAGCTGATTGCGGCTTATCTCCAGGAGAACAAAGAGATCGGCGGTTTGAAAGTGGACATGTCTGATGGACCTCTTTCTCAATGATAGTTGGCCAGCGCCCTGATACAAGTTAGACCATCGGCAGAACCAATTGATATGAGTGGGTTTAGTACAATAGTCTAATGTGTATTGGGAGCTTTATGAATAGAAGTAAAATGTATGACAATGTAACCTTAGGATTGGTCTACAAAGAGTTTGTAGTCTGTTACCATGGGGATATATAGGATTGGTCTACAAAGAGTTTGTAGTCTGTTACCATGGGGACATAAAGGGTCTACATAGGAGCTGTAAATACTAAACAATAGGACATTTTCCATTAATGGGTTCTCCACTTTAGATGATCTCTACTTGTTTGAAGGATTCCTTGACAATCAACTGATTACAAAGTGTGCCGCCTGCTGAGACCTTGAACCATCCCCTATGATCAGCTGGAATCTGTGAGGAAACCTGGAGTAAAAGTTCAAACTCCCTCAGGGCCGGCCCGAACGTATAGGCGAACTAGGCGTCCGCCTAGGGCGCCGACCCTAAGGGGGCGACAGAGAAAAAAATAGAAAAAATTATAAAAAATCTTTTCAAAAGGCAAAAGGTGTATGGAGCGGAGCTGAATGTGTATGAGGTGTATGGAGCAGAGCCGTGTGTGTATGAGGTGTACGGAGTGGAGTCGTGTGTGTATGAGGTGTATGGAGCGGAGCTAAATGTGTACGAGCTGTACGGAGCGGAGCCGCATGTGTATGAGGTGTATGGAGCGGAGCACATGTGTACGGAGCGCAGCCGCATGTGTAGGAGTAGCTATGTGCGGCCATTATACGGTACAAAGTATCATGTGCGGCCAATATACAATATGGAGCATCATGTGTGGCCATTATACAGTATGGAGCATCATGTGTGGCCATTATACAGTATGGAGCATCATGTGTGGCCATTATACAGTATGGAGCATCATGTGTGGCCATTATACAGTATGGAGCATCATGTGTGGCCATTATACAGTATGGAGCATCATGTGTGGCCATTATACAGTATGGAGCATCATGTGTGGCCATTATACAGTATGGAAACTGTGTGGCCATATTTTTTTGTTTATAATTATTCATTATGAAACAGTGTGATCAGCAGTGCTAAATGGGTGTGGTTGGGACGTGGATATGGGTGGGTGTGGTCAGAGGCGTGGCCTAAAATTTGCCGCGGTGCGCTTAGCTTTGTCCCTCTTTCCCATATTCAAAAGTTGGAAGGTATGTTAAAAGTAGTAGGGGCGCAACAAAATAGTTTTGCCTAGGGCGCCGTAATCTCTAGGGCCGGCTCTGAACCCCCTGCAAGAGAAAGTAAAAGCCCATGTACACTAGACAAATTTGCAGCATTAAACAACTGCTGATAAGAAAAACATTTACAGATCGGCGGTCATTTAATAACCTGTTTACATATGCCGACCCGGCTTCAGATGTGCACTGAACGATCAGTGACAGATTTTTCAGTGCGCATAGCCTGCCATTGTTCTCGTCAGCACAGGTCCTGCTTACACAGGACAGTGTGCTGCCAAGAATAATGATATTTCATGCAAACCAAAAGATCATTTCACCTGACGAGCAAGCACTCCTTCATAGGAGATCGGCTGCATGTTTAGACTTCCAGATTATTGTGAAACGAGCCTTACTAGGAACACTTGTGCAAGATAATCAAGCAGTGCACTGTAGATCACTCACTTATACACATGCTGTCACGATTTTGCTGTCGGGTGACCTGCCACCAGGGGCTTCTTCCCTGTCCCTAACGCTAGGGGGTGCCCTAGCTCGCCCTATTTCCTGGGTTACTTCTGAAGGTGAAGATGCTGGAGCCACGTACCTTGCCTTATCTCCGGAATCTGCCCTCTGCCTGTACCCTTCCCCCACCCAGGGAAGAGGGGAGTATCAGTGCACGGTAGTACACCAACCAGGCGAACAAGGTAACGTGAACAGGGGAAACAGAACATACCAGGCATACAACTATACCACATATAACAAGTATGCACCGAGGAGTGGAGGATGGAGTAAAGACAAAGTAGGAGAAGAAAAGGGATTATCACACTCACAAAATCAAACAACAGTCACAGATAAATCCGCCTACTCAAATAATAACCAACTACTATCCTCCCAGCCATGCAGCATAAGCTAGCTCTGATGATCAGTGTCAGTCAGGACCCATATTATATAGGGGATAGGAATGGCTAACCATGCTAACCCCTATACTGTCAAAGGTAATTTATACAGTTTAAAAAGGTGAAGTGCTTCTATTCAGCAAAGAAGAAGAAGAAATCAGACAATGCATTCTTCTAGCTCCTCTCTGTTGCGGGAACTCCTTGACATGTGCTATCTATTCTGGCAAACAGATAAGGGAGGAATGAAAAGGATCTCTCTAATAAGTCAGATTTCCTTCATTGGGTGGAAGATACAGTACAGACCAAAAGTTTAGACACACCTTCTCATTTAAAGATTTTTCTGTATTTTCATGACTATGAAAATTGTACATTCACACTGAAGGCATCAAAACTATGCATTAACACATGTGGAATTATATACTTAACAAAAAAGTGTGAAACAACTGAAAATATGTCTTATATTCTAGGTTCTTCAAAGTAGCCACCTTTTGCTTTGATGACTGCTTTGCACCCTCTTGATGAGCTTCAAGAGGTAGTCTGTTGTGAATTCTGCTCTTGGGCTCCCTCCGGTGGTTGTTGGTGGTAGTGCAGTTGTCTTGGGGTTGTAATACAGGGCAGGTGTTTCTGCTGATTGCAGCTCTATTAGGTATTTAGGTGTGCAGGATCCATGACTCCTGGCCAGTTGTCCATGGTTCTTGGAGGGATTGCATCTCTCTCTGGCTCCTCATGCCCTGCTGTCAATTCAGCTAAGATAAGTGTCTGTTTTTTTGTCTCTGCAGCACTCATGCAGTGTGCTTTACTATTCAGTGCAATTCATTGTGTTTTTGTCCAGCTTAGACTTTGTTTGGATTTTTCAGTCATGCTGGATTCTCAGGAGATGCAGATATACTTTCTATGTCTTTAGTTAGATGTAGAATATTTGTATTATCTGCTGTGGATATTTTTAGGATTTTAATACTGACCGCTTAGAATTCTGTCCTATCCTTTTCTATTTAGCTAGAAGTGCCTCTTTTTGCTAAATCCTGTTTTTCTGCCTGCGTGTGTTTTTCCTCTTATACTCACAGTCAATATTTGTGGGGGGCTGCCTATCCTTTAGGGTTCTGCTGAGGCAAGATAGAATTCCCATTTCCATCTATAGGGGTATTTAGTCCTCCGGCTGTGTCGAGGTGTCTAGGACGTGTTAGGTACATACCACGGCTACTTCTAGTTGCGGTATTAGTTTAGGGTTTGCGGTCAGTATAGGTACCACCTACTCCTGAGAAAGTCTCTCATGCGGCTCCAAGGTCACCGGATCATAACCGTACAACTGGCCAACAATGAGTTAAATGCATCTCAGAAGAAGGGAAGAAAGAGCCATTTTTTTTTCTGTAGCCTGCTTTGTCTTTTCTTCCCTCTTTTCCTCTGGGTGACTGAGGAGTCTTGTGCTAGCATGGATGTTCAGGGATTAGTTTCTCGTATAGACCAGCTTGCTGCTAAGGTACAGGGTATTTCTGATTATATTGTTCAGACTCCGCTTTTAGAGCCTAGGATTCCTACTCCTGATTTGTTTTTTGGGGACAGGTCCAAATTTTTGAGTTTTAAAAACAATTGTAAACTGTTTTTTGCTCTGAAGCCTCGTTCCTCTGGTGATCCCATTCAGCAGGTTAAAATTGTCATCTCCCTGCTGCATGGTGACCCTCAGGATTGGGCATTTTCCCTGGAATCTGGGAATCCGGCCTTGCTTAATGTAGATGCCTTTTTTCAGGTTCTAGGATTATTATATGATGAACCAAATTCTGTGGATCAAGCGGAGAAGACCTTGTTGGCCCTGTCTCAGGGTCAAGAAGCGGCAGAATTATATTGTCAGAAATTTAGAAAATGGTCTGTGCTGACTAAATGGAATGAGGATGCTTTGGCGGCAATTTTCAGAAAGGGTCTTTCTGAATCTGTTAAAGATGTTATGGTGGGGTTTTCCACGCCTGTTGGTCTGAGTGATTCTATGTCTCTGGCCATTCAGATTGATCGGCGCTTGCGGGAGCGCAGAACTGTGCGCGCTGTGGCGTTGTCCTCAGAGCAGATGCCTGAGCCTATGCAGTGTGATAGGATTCTGTCTAGAACGGAACAACAAGGATTCAGACGTCAGAATGGGTTGTGTTTTTATTGTGGCGACGCTTCTCATGTCATTTCAGTCTGCCCAAAGCGTACAAAGAGAATCGCTAGTTCAGTTACCATCGGAACTGTACAACCTAAATTTCTGTTATCTGTGACCTTGATCTGCTCATTGTCGTCATTTTCTGTCATGGCGTTTGTGGATTCAGGCGCCGCTTTGAACTTAATGGACTTTGAGTTTGCCAGGCGTTGTGGTTTCCCCTTGCAGTCTTTGCAGAACCCTATTCCTTTAAGGGGCATTGATGCTACACCTTTGGCTAAAAATAAACCCCAGTTTTGGACACAGGTGACCATGTGCATGGCGCCAGCCCATCAGGAAGATTGTCGTTTTCTGGTGTTGCATAATTTGCATGATGCTATTGTGCTGCTTTTTCCATGGTTGCAGATACATAATCCTGTGTTGGATTGGAAGTCTATGTCTGTGACCAGTTGGGGTTGTCAGGAGGTTCATAGTGACGTTCCTGTGATGTCAAGCTCCTCTTCCTCCTCTTCTGAAGTTCCAGAGTTTTTGTCTGATTTTCAGGATGTATTCGATGAGCCCAAGTCCAGTTCCCTTCCACCGCATAGGGACTGTGATTGTGCTATTGACTTGATTCCAGGCTGTAAGTTTCCTAAGGGCCGACTTTTCAACCTGTCTGTGCCGGAACATACCACCATGCGGAGTTATGTTAAGGAGTCTTTGGAGAAAGGGCATATTCGGCCATCTTCTTCACCGTTGTGAGCGGGATTTTTTTTTGTTGCTAAGAAGGATGGCTCCTTGAGACCCTGTATTGATTATCGCCTCTTGAATAAGATCACGGTCAAGTTTCAATACCCTTTACCTTTGCTTTCCGATTTGTTTGCCAGGATTAAGGGGGCTAGTTGGTTTACTAAAATTGACCTTCAGGGGGCATATAATCTTGTTCGTATTAAGCAGGGTGACGAATGGAAAACTGCGTTTAATACGCCCGAAGGCCATTTTGAATACCTTGTGATGCCATTCGGGCTCTCTAATGCTCCATCTGTTTTTCAGTCCTTCATGCATGATATCTTCTGGAATTATCTTGATAAATTCATGATTGTATATTTGGATGACATCTTAATTTTTTCCGATGATTGGAAGTCTCATGTGAAACAGGTCAGGATGGTATTTCAGATCCTTCGTGATAATGCTTTGTTTGTGAAGGGGTCTAAGTGTCTCTTTGGAGTGCAGAAGGTTTCTTTTTTGGGCTTCATTTTTTCTCCCTCATCTATAGAGATGGATCCAGTTAAGGTTCAGGCCATTCATGATTGGATTCTGCCCACATCTGTGAAGAGCCTTCAGAAATTTTTGGGCTTTGCTAATTTTTATCGCCGTTTCATTGCTAACTTCTCCAGTGTGGTTAAACCCCGATTTGACGAAGAAAGGCGCTGATGTAACGAATTGGTCCCCTGTGGCTGTCTCTGCCTTTCAGGAGCTTAAACGCTGATTTACTTCTGCCCCGGTGTTGCGTCAGCCAGATGTTTCTCTTCAGTTTCAGGTTGAGGTTGACGCTTCCTGGCCAGTTGTCCATGGTTCTTGGAGGGATTGCATCTCTCTCTGGTTCCTCATGCCCTGCTGCCAATTCAGCTAAGATAAGTGTCTGGTTTTTTGTCTCTGTGCACACATGCAGTGTGCTTTGCCATTCAGTGCAATTCATTGTGTTTTTGTCCAGCTTAGACTTTGTTTGGATTTTTCAGTCATGCTGGATTCTCAGGAGATGCAGATATACTTTCTATGTCTTTAGTTAGATGTAGAATATTTGTATTATCTGCTGTGGATATTTTTAGGATTTTAATACTGACCGCTTAGAATTCTGTCCTATCCTTTTCTATTTAGCTAGAAGTGCCTCTTTTTGCTAAATCCTGTTTTTCTGCCTGCGTGTGTTTTTCCTCTTATACTCACAGTCAATATTTGTGGGGGGCTGCCTATCCTTTGGGGTTCTGCTCTGAGGCAAGATAGAATTCCCATTTCCATCTATAGGGGTATTTAGTCCTCCGGCTGTGTCGAGGTGTCTAGGACGTGTTAGGTACATCCCACGGCTACTTCTAGTTGCGGTGTTAGTTTAGGGTTTGCGGTCAGTATAGGTACTACCTTCTCCTGAGAAAGTGTTCCATGCGGCTCCAAGGTCACCGGATCATAACAGTAGTCACCGGGAATGGTCTTCCAACAATCTTGAAGGCGTTCCCAGAGATGCTTAGCACTTGTTGGCTCTTTTGCCTTCACTCTGCGGTCCAGCTCACCCCAAACCATCTCGATTGGGTTCAGGCCTGGTGACTGTGGAGGCCAGGTCATCTGGCGTAGCACCCCATCACTCCTTCTTGGTCAAATAGCCCTTACACAGCCTGGAGGTGTGTTTGGTGTCATTGTCCTGTAGAAAAATAAATGATGGTTCAACTAAACGCAAACCGGATGGAATAGCATGCTGCTGCAAGAGGCTGTGGTAGCCATGCTGGTTCAGTATGCCTTCAATTTTGAATAAATCCCCAACATTGTCACCAGCAAAGCACCCCCACACCATCACACTTCCTCCACCATGCTTCACGGTGGGAACCAAGCATGTAGAGTCCATCCGTTCACCTTTTCTGCGTCGCACAAAGACACGGTGGTTGGAACCAAAGATCTCAAAGTTGGACTCATCAGACCAAAGCACAGATTTCCACTGGTCTAATGTCCATTCCTTGTGTTCTTTAGCCCAAACAAGTCTCTTCTGCTTCTTGCCTGTCCTTAGCAGTGGTTTCCTAGCAGCTATTTTACCATGAACGCCTGCTGCACAAAGTCTCCTCTTACCAGTTGTTGTAGAGATGTGTCTGCTGCTAGAACTCTGTGTGGCATTGACCTGGTCTCTAATCTGAGCTGCTGTTAACCTGCGATTTCTGAGGCTGGTGACTCGGAGAAACTTATCCTCAGAAGCACAGGTGACTCTTGGTCTTCCTTTCCTGGGGCAGTCCTCATGTGAGCCAGTTTCTTTGTAGCGCTTGATGGTTTTTGCAACTGCACTTGGTGACACTTTCAAAGTTTTCCCAATTTTTCGGACTGACTGACCTTCATTTCTTAAAGTAATGATGGCCATTCGTTTTTCTTTTATTAGCTGCTTTTTCTTGCCATAGTACAAATTCTAACAGTCTATTCAGTTGGACTATCAGCTGTGTATTCACCAGACTTCTGCACAACACAACTGATGGTCCCAACCCCATTTATAAGGCAAGAAATCCCACTTATTAAACCTGACAGGGCACACCTGTGAATTGAAAACCATTCCCGGTGACTATCTCTAGAAGCTCATCAAGAGAATGTCAAGAGTGTGCAAAGCAGTCATTAAAGCAAAAGGTGGCTACTTTGAAGAACCTAGAATATAAGACATAATTTCAGTTGTTTCACACTTTTTTGTTAAGTATATAATTCTATATGTGTTAATTCATAGTTTTGATGCCTTCAGTGTGAATGTACAATTTTCATAGTCATGAAAATACAGAAAAATCTTTAAATGAGAAGGTGTGTCCAGACTTTTGGTCTGTACTGTATGTCTAAGCCAAACGATTACTAAATGACCATTTTCAAACTTGGTTGTGATTTGTGAAGGAAGACAAAGGCTTTTATGAACACATCACTGTCATTAATCAATTATTGGGAGAGTTGAGCAAATAAATTCACAGGACCCTGGTTAGGTGGCCACATTGGTAGTCTGTGGCCACTGGAAAGGAGCCATGCGAACCGTCTACTTGCCGGCATCCCTGGCGAGGCTTCTGATTAGTAGGCAGCCTGTGCCTATTACAGATCGTTCAGTGCACATCGTTATACACCGTAAACTGGCTATTAAAGAGGTTGTCCACTACTATAACATTAATCGCCTATCTTTAGGACAGTTCATCAATGCCTGATCTATGGGGGTTCGACACCCAATACCCCTGACGATCAGCTGATCTCGGTGTCGAGTAAAACTTTCCAGTTACAGAGCTGCACAGCACAGCTCCATCTACTGTAGAGCAGCCGTGGCCAGGTACTGTACATCCACCTCCTAGCCACCATCAGTAGAATCTCTGGACCTGAGCCGTCGACATTAAGAACAGTTAATCGGCGGGTTGTGCCAGACATGAAGACCTATCTTAAGAATAGTCCTTCAATGTTAAAGTAGTGGACAACCTCTTTAAACAACCACTAATAGGTAAATATATACTAATTGGCGGTCTTTTAACGCCACCGATCGATTCGTGTAAGTGAAACCCTATCTTTGCAGAGTAAGCGTCACCTATCAGACATTCTGTAAAAAAAAAATACATTGAAAAAGATCTACCTTTAAGGCCAAGTCTGTGTACAAAAAAGGGATCACCGATAAGTATATGGTTTCCAGTTACAACAGCCGCTATGGGAATCTGTGTCTCCATGGTAACAGAATGCAAACAAAACTCTGTGTAATCTAATCTATCTCGCCCTTATTCTCAAATATACGTTATTAAGAAGTCAGGACAATCGAAGCAAGTCCTAAATATACAGGTCACATCTTCTGAACCACTCCTGGCCAAACCCTGATATCAGGCCTAACCGTACACCCGCTCATAGTAGTGTGATCACACCTATTACGGCAGCCTTTATCTTATGTGGAGTTGTATATTTATCGGCTGCATGACAACTATCTACAGATCGCCCAGTATTTATTAACAGGGAATGTAATTAAGCTGCAAAGCTCAACAGTCAAGGAGGAAAGATCACACTTTAATAGCCGGAGAATCAGCTCGAAAGACAAGGTGGATCCTATCAAAATAACCACCCAGTAAACAATACAAGCAGCTTCATATAAAGAGTCCACTTCACCCTCGCTACAACAAGGCGGGACCTTCTGTAAGAATTATGTCTTATACATGTATTTCCCAAAGTGAAATCTTCTTATTTGGAGGGACTGTGCAGCCAGACTTCCTGGGGTTCGTGCCGACCGCTGAAGATCCCTAATTTCTGTGATTGAAGATAATAAACTCTGTCCTGGTCACGTGATGATCTCACAAGGTCACGGCTCGTTAGAGTACAATTATCGTAGACATCTCTTGTTACGAACCATGCATCTGTATACGCAGTACTTCAGGCCAAGGTGTTGGGTGATACTCTCACATCATGGCCAAACATGGATGGCTGCACTATGAGAAGATGCCCCACACGGTGTTAAACTTAGTGCAGGGCCTGAGGGGGTTCTGCAAGAATCCGGCTGGGGCCACACGATGGCATTGGCCGCAACATCTGCTGGCACATGTTAAGGCAATACAAGAGAATGGGTAACCTCAGTACTGCGACTGCAATAAACTAGTTGCAATTTGTTTGTCGCCGTTGCATCACCCTTTGGGGGTCACAATATGACCCCATTCTCTTGTATCCAATGAGGCGGGAGGGAGGAAGCGCAGAGTCGGCTCACCGAGTATGCGGTGTCATTAATTTTTGCCATTTTCCCTTCTTTTAATAAACGTGGCCCAATCATCCAGCTGCCCAGAGACCACGAGCAGGTTCCAAATTGAATGAAATTTGAGGATAAAATTTGTAAAATATTGTACAGAATTCTGGGGAAACTTTTTGAAATGTAACATTTTATGCCCAAAAAACAAACATTTCAATAAATGTAAATTAAGTAGTGAAAATGAAAAATTACCTTTGTTTTCCTGGAAACAGGATGATATCGCAGAACATGTCCCACAGCAAGGAGGACGCCATTTTCTTTGCAAGTATAGACTATTTCACAACAGTCTTCAGGGGTAACCTAATAAGACACAGAAAAGAAAACTGAAGGTGTAATGGTGTTATATGTTATATTATATAGGCAATAAGAAAACCCAGGCCAAGACACGAGGACCCCCTAGTGCCTAATGATGGTGTGAAGAGTCTGGCACATGCGTATTAGCGAACACAGCAAACGCTCCTGAGCCATGCCAGGTGGCACTTGTGGAGACAGTGCCACAACTGTTAGCTTTCAACTGCAAGTACACTTTTCTTTGTGTTTTTTCTACCCCAACATATCCCAATATGCAGAACATATACACTGTGTGCAGAATTATTAGGCAAGTTGTATTTTGATCACGATACTTTTTATACATGTTGTCCTACTCCAAGCTGTTCAGGCTTGAGAGCCAACTACCAATTAAGTAAATCAGGTGATGTGCATCTCTGTAATGAGGAGGGGTGTTGTCTAATGACATCAAAACCCTATATGAGGTGTGCTTAATTATTAGGCAACTTCCTTTCCTTTGGCAAAATGGGTCAGAAGAGAGATTTGACGGGCTCTGAAAAGTCCAAAATTGTGAGATGTCTTGCAGAGAGATGCAGCAGTCTTGAAATTGCCAAACTTTTCAAGCGTGATCACTGAACAATCAAGCGTTTCATGGCAAATAGCCAACAGGGTCGCAAGAAGCGTGTTGGGCAAAAAAGGCGCAAAATAACTTCCCATGAATTGAGGAAAATCAAGCGTGAAGCTGCCAAGATGCCATTTGTCACCAGTTTTGCCATATTTCAGAGCTGTAACGTTACTGGAGTAACAAAAAGCACAAGGTGTGCGATACTGAGGGACATGGCCAAGGTAAGGAAGGCTGAAAAACGATCACCTTTGAACAAGAAACATAAGATAAAATGTCAAGACTGGGTCAAGAAGTATCTTAAGACTGACTTTTCAAAGGTTTTATGGACTGATGAAATGAGAGTGACTCTTGATGGGCCAGACGGATAAGCCAGAGGCTAGATCAGTAAAGGACAGAGCGCTCCACTCCGACTCAGACACGAGCAAGGTGGAGGTGGGGGACTAGTATGGGCTGGTATCATCAAAGATGAACTTGTGGGACCTTGTTGTGAATTCTGTTGTGGGTTCTGCTCTTGGGCTCCCTCCGGTGGTTATAAGTGGTAGTGCTGCTGTTTGTCCTTCACAGCAGTCATCAGGTGCTTCCACTTTGGACGGGGCTATTTAGTCTGGCTTCACCCTTTACGGAGTGCCAGTTGTCCATTGTTTTTCTGGAGGATTCACATCTCTGCCTGGTTTCTCCTGCTGGATTGTCCAAATCATCAAAGATAAGTCCTGGCTTTGTTTTTGCAGTCCACATGCGGTGGACTTTATAGTTCAGTGAATTGCTATGTTTTTTCTTGTCCAGCTTTGTCTGTGTAAGGATTTATTCAGCCAAGCTGGAAGCTCTTGAGTCGCAGAGTTACCCTCCATGCCTTTAGTTAGGTGTGGAGATTTTTGTATTCTCTGTGGTGGATTTTTGTAGTATTTTAATACTGACCGCACAGTACTCTGTCCTGTATTTTCTTTCTAGGTAGCGTGGCCTCCTTTGCTAAATT